>NC_133921.1:2500-1202500 GCF_964199755.1 Larus michahellis
GCGGCACTCTGCGCACCGTGGGGGAAGGCGATGAGCCGTCCCGTACCCTGAAAGACGTTATACCTTACGTCCCTGCTGCTTTCTTGAGAAATGCGAAAACTCCGCCTAAGACTGCAGACAAGATGCACACCCAAGCCCTGTGAAAGAATCTCATCATCTGCCTGATTAAGACAAGTGCTATCGTTATCTTACCTGGGACGCAGCAAAACCCGTGGCGGGGGTAGGGGGGGAGGGGAATCAAACAACGTTCCATCTTCAATACAGTCAGGGCTTCCAGGAAAACACGCCACACCTGGAATAAAGAAAAACATACTTTTAAACCATCCCGCCACCTCGGAACGCTCACTACAACGTGACTGACCTGAAAAACCACAAGGAAGAGAAGCAGCATACGAGACCGCTCTCTACTCTACATGCTGCCAGACCTCACCTGGTCCTCAAGGTCTTACCACCTCCAGCTTCTTTCCTGTGATTCTCTAAGTGGGATAACATCTCCGCCCCAGGAGCTGAGCCAGCTCCAAAGCTGCAATCGACTGAAGGACCGGCGGAGCTCCGACCCTGGAGACGCCTGGCGGCGGAATGAGCTGCCCCAGCAGAGGCTGTGGGTTATATAGCCCGGGCCCCGCCCACCACCCTTCTCACCAGCACCTGGGAAAGGGGCTGGGGCAACAAGGCATAGAGCCTGCCAGAGGAGCAGCTGCTCCTTTCCTCACAGGCCTGAAAAGTACAGCATGCAAAACACCAAAATGGAGAAAGCAGCCCTTACAGGAAGTGACAATACATACTCTTTTACTACAGCTACGTCGATTGTGTCAGCAACTGGACCGGGTAGAGAAGTAAACTTATTTAATCTTTTGCAGGGCGTAGACAGAAAGAGAAAGACATCATCCTGACCTAAATAGGCAAGAAGATCATTAAGCACAATAACAATATCTTTAATCAAGGCTCAATATGCTTTAGTTTCCTTATAAAAAAAAACCCACAACGAGTCATGCAGCATTTCTATCAAGATGACACATATAACCCGACTTGTGCCAGAACTACGTTCTGGATCGGACCGACAGACAGAGCGCAAGCAGAGGCTTGTATGCTGCCTGTAATGCAGCGGCTGAGAAAGAACCGAGGCTTGGGGCCGCCGCTCTCCTCGACAAGTCTGCTCCCGTGCCCTGTCTGTCCTTGCTGTTGTGCCTTAGGCTGTGCAGTAAAACAAGTGACACGTGCTCCCTTTTACCTTCTCTCCTGATGCAGAGGAGAACAAGAGAGCGATACTTAGGGACTGAAAGATAAACTGAACTGTAATGAAATCTTAACAGCAAAATAATACCGAGAAAAAGCAACAGTAACAAGAAACCAATTAAATGTATACTGGACATACACAACCCGATACGGAACTCCCAGGATGACTGCTGCTTCACCAGCGGACACGGGGAAAGTCTGGGACCGGACTCGGTGGCAGACTGGAACCGGATTCCAGACCCGGTTGCATAAATGCACGGATCAGGGTCAAAGGACAATGAACAGACAGAGGAGTCCTCAAAGGCCAGACGACAGGTACCAAGCCCTTCGATGCCTCCACTTTTATACTGAGCGTGATGACGATGGAATGCAATACCCGATCGGTCAGGTTTGGGTCACCGGTCCTGTTTTCTCTTCACCGTGGGTGCGATCCCTCTACGCTTTTCTGCCTCCGACGGCCATATATAAAAGTTAGCTGCACTGTTATAGGAATAAGTATAAGCAAGAGCCTCTCTGCACGGCATCCCTTCGCGTTAAGTGTAAATATAGGGTCTTGGCACTTTGAAGGCAGATATTTCCTGAAAAACATTTCGTTATTTTCGAGACAGTTCAGTTAGTTGGAAGAGACTTACCTGCAAAGCAAAGTGACTGAAAACAACACTGGTTCTGTTGAACCTCAGTCCAGCACTTCCACATGTGGCTACGTAACCTCACATTCACATGAAAAAAAGTGGCCAAATGTATTCGTGGAGCCGCCGGTCACATCTTCCCTTTAATACCTCGGGCTAAGCCACCTTTGTCCTGCGCTCCCGTCGGCTCCCCTGCGTATCCCTGGCCATCTCTTCTCTCTGCATCTGGAAAAAAAAACCAAATACACCAACATCGAACATTACCCTGATGTGGAGCAGTAGCTTAATTCCAAAGGTCGTCTTTCTACTTAGGAACCCTGTTCACATAAGTCCAACTACAGCCTGTCATCCAAAAAAGAGAAACCTGCAAACATTACACCCCATACAAAGCAGGCTTACCGTCTTTGAGATACTGTCCCCTTCGCTAGCCGCGAACACCCTCTCCGACTTGGCTCCGCTTATGCCAGCGCCCGCTAATGTAACACTCGTCCACACAGGCTCTCGAGAGCTAATCAATTCGAGATGACTCAGCAACCTTTGCCTGGGTCTAGGCAGATCCTCATATTCACTACAGACTCTCATTGTGATTCTGCCTACCCTGTACGCTATGCGCCCGGGCAGGGCAGCCCCGAGCCAAACGCACACAGACTGACGCTACACAGAACACTATGAACGACACGCCTCAAAGGATGAGAGAAAACTCCCAGCAAGAAGGATGACGCCGGGACCAAAGCCACCGTCGGGCAAGACAGCCTGCGGCACTGTGCTGGTGACGATGTGAAGAGGCTCCACAGAACCCCCTGAAACGAAGTGTAGAACGTCACAGTTCCTGAGAAGGGACTGTCGAGCCTGACAAGATGGACGCGCAGGAAACCTAGCTTCAAGACCTAAGAACGTAACGACGCAGGGAAGAAGCCCCAGTCGCTAAAGCGGACCGTCCAGAAAGTTCCAAGACGCAAGACCGATGCGCGCCTTAAGCTTCTAATGCAAGAAGAGAGGCAGACAGTTGGTGCTATGCCCACGGGTGCAGGCGTTTGACACCATAATGATGGCACCCGATGCACATCCCGTGCTCCTGGAGCTTAAAGATGATCTCGAGACACAAGAAAAGGTCTAGAATGCAAAACATAGACAACACAATCGACATGGCAACACACACAGGCTGGAACTGCCCTGCCCGGGATGTCTTAATGTAACACTGGACAGTAAGGTACATCCTTGACCTGCCCAAAGGAGACTGTGCCCCAGGACAGCCCTCCCTGCTATGCTAACGTCAAAGACCCCGTTACACAATTGTCAGCCTCCGCCCCTCTCCGGTGCTGGTTTCTCAACTTAGCTTTTGGAGGGCTAGCATCTGATTCCATCCTTGACGTAGTCCACAAAACACAACCTGGGTCACGGGCATACTTCTCTTCCTCTGCAAAAGGAAAAGAAAAAGTCATCGCAAAAACAGCCACAACACCAGCAATAAGCGTCCTGAGAGGAGATGACGACCTCCTCCACAAAACCCCTCGAGCCTCCTGAACGCTGGTGCGGTCTGATTGCTTTCTCCGCACCGATTCCAGAGTCGGATGCTGCAATGACAGTTATTCACGGCACCTAAGACACCAAGAAACACAACATTAGCCCTGCACTTCTGCCAAACCACCAACCCTGTGCTCTACCTTGATACTATCCGGCTCACCTCAAATGCCAGGCCCTAGAACAGACCAGACACCATCGACAACCAAACCAAATGACAAAACTTGTCCAAGAAAAACACATGAACCCGCCTCCCTTTCCTAGCCATCCCCTAATGCCAAAACTTTACAAACTCCCTCCCTTCTCCTGAACCGTCAAGGAAGAAGCCCTATTGCTTCCCCACAACTCCTGCCCCTTATTTTCCAACCGCTCCTCAGGACCTGCTCTTCTGAGCCCTGCCCTGTGTTTGGCAGACATCTCCTGTCTTCTGCCTTCACAGAGATTCCGGGCTCTGCTACAGACCTGGAAAACTAGGAAAACTGTTACAGACCCTACCGGTAACCTCCCGCAAACCGCAAAAGCTTCAGAGCCCCTGTGATACCCTACACGCTCTGTAGGAAAATGGTGAGCCGTCCCTGCTGTTATGACCCTGCTGCTTTCTCAAAACAAGTAAACTTGATATATGAATACATACAAGACAGTCACGCTAAATCCTGCTCTAATATCTCATAACGCATCCGATTGAGACTAACGAAAGCAACAACATAGCATATATCAAAATTAGAAAGAAGTATAAAATTTTATATTCAATGAAATCAGAAATTACAATAAAACACACCACCTGCCATAAGCAAAAAAAGGACACATACTATTAAACCATGTAAACAAACTAAATGCTCCCTATAAAACTAAAGATACTGGAGCAAAAATAAAAAACCAAACATACAACTCCACTTTCTATGGCAACCACCCTTACATCAAAAAGTCTTACCTCTGATGTCTTACCTATACTACTTTAAACACTAAAACAAGCCTTCCCAAAAAACCACACAAGATCCAAAACAACAATTAAGAAACTTCTGACCGTGGAAAAAACCAGCAGCAGAATCAGCTCCTGGCCTGAAGCTGTGGCTCATATACCCCGGGCCCTGCCTGCGGCCCTCAGGCCCTGCCCACCATCTTTCCCACAATCCCCTGGGTAAAGGGTGGGGCCAACCCCGAGAAGTATAAAAGCAGCTGAAGGTGCAGTAGGTGTTGTTATTTGCTTTAAGTTTACCAACTACAAAATAGTGAAGACTGACCCTTGCTAGAAAAACCATTATCTGCTCCTCCTCTGCAACTACATCTATAGCATCAATGATGTGTCCAGGTAAGCAATTAAATTATTTTTTTATGGAATGTAGATAGGAAAAGAATAAACATCAGACTAATCTCTATAGCAAAGTAGTTTATTCAATGCAGAGATAACATTATAATTTCAATTTAGGTACTTAAGTGTCCTTCAAAAAGGAAAAAATACAATCCCAAACACGATATATTATTATGGGGTCATTCCTTATTTCTAGTGAGACCGCCAGTTCTCTAGTGAGAACTTCTGCCAGAAGCCCTTTGTGCATGGGAGTGAGTAACAAAACAGAATCAGATTCTGTAAGAAAACTTTCTCCAAAACATATTCCTCTATTAAGTAAGTTAGTTACTGTAAATTGCTGGCAATTTAAAGTCATGTTGATAATCTCTTTGACTTTTTACTCAACAGCGCTACTTGAGTCCCAAAATACAGAAAGCAACAAAAAAGCATGGAAATACAAGTCACGTATTTCCTGAACCTCCATAAAGCACCCTAATTAACATCTAAGTAGCTAGAAGAAAAAACAAAATGTAAAAGGCAGCAAAAATCATCATAGTGGACATATGGATAGAAGTAGATGAAGGCTAAGAGGAGATCTGAGACTGTGGTAGACATCTTTAGGAAACCCAATACAAAGTAGAAAAATATTATGCCACGGAAACCAAACACAAGGCTCTAGAGCACATAGATGACTTTGGAAAAGGTTCTCGCAGAACAAGACGCGTTATCGCATAGATTAGAGAGGTCCTGAAGGAGCCAGAGAAACTAAATAGATCTTGGGATGCGATGAGATCAACAGGGCATCAAGCAAAGTACGATTGTCCTCAGGGGACCGACTTCAGGCGCACCAAAAGCAAGAAAGAACAGGAAGACTGATGGCATTAACCGTTGCAAACTTGAGGAAGGATCGGAGAGGAAAAAAGGGGTGCAAGATGTGCTCCAGAGCTAAAATGAGGTTCTGGCGCTTAAGGGATTGTCGTGGTTTTGTCCAGATTGGCCAATCAGAAAACCAGATAGCCCTTCCCCCCTCCCTCCTCAGAGAGGAGAGGAAGAGTTCATGACATTTATGAGTTTAGAAGAACAACTTGATGAGTTTAGAAGAACATCTGTCCTCTTTAGATGTCAGCCATTGAAGAAAAAGCGACCCAGAACCCCCTTTCCCCTTTGATCCCTCAACTTTTATACTGAGCGTGATGCAGATAGGATGGAATACTCTGTTGGTCAGTTTTGGGTCACCTGTCCCATCTGCTTCTTCCTGCAGGTGTGACCCCTCTACGCTTCTCCGCTTCTGAACCTCTAATGGGGCAAGCAGCGAAGCTAGCTGACCTTGGTTGTTATAGCAATAAGTCTAAGCAAGAACCTTTGTGCATACAGTTCCTTGGTATAATCAGGACTTATCACTCTGAGAGTAAACAGTTGCTGAACAATATGGTGTTAATTTCAGACTTTAGCCAGTTAGAAGAGACCCAGCTAAAAAGTAAAATTACAAATCGGAAAATTGGTTCTGTTTTACCTCAAACCAGGACAGGGATGTCTTACGATAGCTCAGCGATGGTAGTGGACAAGTCCCCGCCTGAGAGACCGAATAAGCCTCACAGATAACAAGACAGAACTCTGAAGGGAATTTTGACAAAGTACAGATGATGTCAGGGGACAGAATAAAGGCATCCTAAGCATCAAAGAAGAAGTTAAGGGCGCTCTGGAGAGCACAAAAAGAACAAAATCGAAAGGGAGCTGAAGACTGCCATGGAGTATAAGAAAGGACTCGGAAGACAAGGCTTTAAAAAGCGGAGGCGTTCTGAGGGGGTAGGGTAGGAAAAAAAGGCTTGGACACGCAGCAAGGCTTTAGGAGCCTCAGGAAGAGGTACGGACAAACTACAGATGAAGGAGTGAGAGCGGAACTCCATGGAGACGCCCTCGATGGTAGAGAGAAAGATGAAGGGGCGCCATGCAGCAAAGAAGCATGGGAGGCTCTGATGGAACAAGAGAGACAGAAAGGGAGATAAAATGCTATGAGGAGCTGTGGAGTTCCAGAAAGGTCTCGGGAGGCTTGGTGAGGGTGAGAAAAGGGGCATCGAGGGGTGCTGATAGACAAAAGAAGGCTGGGCGGAGGACTAGGAGGAACTCGGATGATCGTCTGAGGGGAGTACGCATGTTCCCGGGTGGCTGGAGACGAAATACGGGAATCCTAGGTAGCAGAGAGAAACAAATGAGTGCACTACATCTCAAAGACTGACCCACCTAAAATGCTACGAGATGCATGCCGGTCGCCGGGAAACTCCAGAGGGGCATCGCGACCGGGAGAAGAAAAGTCCCGACGGAGCCGGAGAGACAGAAGAGCGACAGGGAACGTGATGATTAAATCTGGAGGGGATCCAGACTGAGTAAACGTTGCCTCGGAGGCCAGGGAACTAATAGCTGCACGGCTATAAGGAGGAGAGGACAGAAGAACAGCGTTGGGTGTTGAAGAACAGCCGAGAAGACCCTCCTGCCGAGCAGTGACATTCAGACTGGAAGCCCTTGCTTCCTAAACTCTGGTGAGGCCCCACCTCGAGTACTGCCTTCAGTTTTGGCCCCTCACTACAAGAAGGGCAGTGAGGTGTTGGAGCGTGTCCTGAGAAGGGCTACAAAGCTGGTGAGGGGGCCGGAGGGCAAACCTTAAGAGGAACGACTGAGGGAGCTGGGGTTGTTTAGCCTGGAGAAGAGGAGGCTGAGGGGAGACCTTATCACCCTCTACAACTACCTGAAAGGAAGTTGTAGAGAGATGGGGGCTGACCTCTTCTCGCTGGTGACAAGTGATAGGATGAGAGGAAATGGGTTCAAGTTATGTCAGTGGAGGTTTAGATTGGGTATTAGGAAATATTTTTTCACTGAAAGGGTTATTAAACATTGGAATAGGCTGGCCAGGGAGGTGGTGGATTCACCATCCCTGGAGGTGTTTAAAATAAGGGTAGATATGGCACTTAGGGATATGGTTTAGAGGTGGTTTTAGTCAGGGTAGGTTAATGGTTGGACTTGATGATCTTCAAGGTTGCTTCCAACCTCAGCCATTCTATGATTCTATATTGCAGCCCAAGCCTCCACAGGTCTAGGTAGTTACGCTAAGCAAAACTTCGGTGTGTTACACTGTGTCACATATACGGACTCGGGAAGTCTTCCGAGGGAAGGAGAGGGGTGCGTGAAGTCCGCAACAAAGCTGAATATGTGCTAAGCGTAACCCTGGAGGCATCTATAGCTGTTGTGACATGATGAGAAGGGTTCTGAATGGGCCACAGGGACGGCAGAAGGTACAGGGACACGAGGGGGAAAGTGGAGGGGGGCGGTGGAACGGAGTGCAGAGGTCCTCAGGAGGCTGGGGACGAAATGGAAGCATCCTAGAAGGCACAGAAGGTGATAACAGGGCTCCGAGGCACAAACACAGCTGAGGACGGGTTTCTGAGAGAAAGAGCTCAGACATTAATTTTTTTTTTATTTTCTTAATTCCTGTCACTTTTAAAATTTTAAGAATAGAAATGGCAAACTCAAAACACTTAGAAAGAAAATCAAAAAACAGAGGGCACCAAGGAAAGACAAGAAACAATTAAAAAGAAAGACAGCAAAGGAGATAAGTGTAAATGGAAAATCTTAAAAGCGTCCGTGATTAAAGGAGCAAGGAAACGAATTACAGAATAACAATGGCAAACTAAATCGGAGACGTAGAAACAAAAATTAAAAAGCAACAGCGTTAAGGAAAGACAACAAATAATTTTTAAATGACAGCAAAGAGAACAAAAGTATACATAGCAAGAATACTGAAAGAGCAGTAGCCGGTAGAGTAAATAAAGAGAAATATTAGAAAATAGGGATGGCGAACAAAGACAGATGTAGAAAGACAATTTTAAATGCAACAGCAGGAAGGAAAGACAGGAAATGATTCAATGAAAAGATAAGCCATAAAGACAACAAACAAGACAAAAAAAACCCCCAAACTTAAGAAGTGATGGGGATTGGGGAAACAAAACAAAATGATTAGGAAACACGGACGGCAAACTGCAACGGAGATGTAGAAAGAAAATTTTAAAAAGCCTCTGCATTAAAGAAATAAGAAAAAAATTAAAAATATACCCAGTGCACCAGATAAAAATGGACAAAAAGAACCTTTTAAAAGCAAGACTGATGACAGAAAGAAAAGAAAAAAATTAAAAACATAGCAAGAGCAAAATAAACACAAAAGTGTAAACGCAAAGGAGTAAAAGACCAATACAGAACAAACAAAAAATTGGTATTAGCAGCTTCATAAAAGTAGACACAGAATTTTTAAAGCGAGGGGGTAAAAGACAGGAAAAATTAAAAGGTGAAAATGGCAAACTGGATAAAAGTTGATAGAAAATTTAAAAAACAAACAGATTAAGAAAACAGGGAGCAAAAAAAAATAGGCTCAAACAACTGAATAAATAAAGACAATGAAACAAAATTGGAAAAGTAACAAAGTAGAGCACAGGCAAAAAGAATTAAAAAACACAGACAGGAATCTGGGTAAATGGAGACACAGAAAGAAGATTTGGAAAGGAACGGGGTACTGGCCATACAGGTAGGCAGCCATTTAAATAGCAGGAGCTGGAGTCGGACCAACAGCCACAGGACACTGGAAGAGGGATGCGGGGTGGAGCAGAGGGAGTCACTGGAATTAGAGACAGGTTGCTGGGTAGAGGGAGACCTACAAATGCAATTTTCACAAGCAATAGCGAAGAAGGCAGCGGGGGAAGAATAAAATAAGAGCGGACGGGGAGCTGGGAAGGCAGAGGCACAGAAAGGAAATGGAGAAGGGGAGAAAGAACATGCTGGCATTAAGCAGAAGAGCAAAAAGCTTTGGGGAGCCAGAAGCCGGGACAAGCAAGGCGGCAGGCAGAGATCAGAAGAGGCATGGCAGGGAAAGGCCTGGACATGCACAAGAGGGCACATGACTCACCGCAGCTCCTGGCACGTGTGGGAGACCTTCGCTGCTCACAGGCTTCTCTCTCTGCCCCTTTGTCCTCGGTGGTGCGGTCAGCCTGACGACCCTTGCCCACCTAGGAGCGGGCAGGGGGTGCCTCGACGCTCTTGTCCCATGAAGCTCACACGCGCAGCCGACAAAGGCAGCGAGCTCACGGCGCTCTGTGCTGGTGGTGCCCTCGGTCAGGGATGGCCGGGAGGGATCCTTCCTCGCTGCGGGGACCGTCCGTTCCTGGCTGGAGGCACCTGCCTTTCAGAACCCCCTTCATTTGACTCCTCAGCCAGCGCTGGCGGGCAGCTGTGCCCAGGCAGCCCCCTTAGAAGTTAGAGGCCCTTGGCAAAGCAGACCCATCCCCAGGGCAGCCTTTCTTTTTAAGCCCTTGGCCCAGCCCATGCTCACCTCATGGGTCCCACCTGGGCTGCCTCAGCCCCAGCTGGAGCCCATTGGGAACAGGGGCCATTGCCAAAGCCCCACAGCACATCACCCCCTCCCCTGAGCCTCTCCCCGACCACCAGCTCTGCATCTTCTTCCTAGATGCTCTCCCTCCACTTTTAGGGGGAACCCCATGTGACACACACTGTCCACCCCACAACAAAGTCTTGTTTTGATTTACAACTACCATCCAGAGCAACACTACAACCTGCCATTAAAAAAAGAAACAAAAAGCAAAAAACACAAACCCACAAACATTACACCCCACACAAAGCAGCCTTAACAGGTTTGAGATGCAGTCTGCTTCACTACTGCTGAACAGCTCTGCTCATCCCAAAAAAAAAAAAAACCCTAATAAAAGAGCTGCCCACACCACCTGCTGATGGCTACTTGATGGGAGTTGACTGTACCACCTTTGCCTCAACAGTATCATTAGATCAACATATTACCCATAGACTCTTGCTGCTCTTCCCCCTACCCCTGACTCTACGCGACCGGGCAGAGCAGCTCCAAGCCCACCACACACAAGCACAGACCAACGCTACACACAACACTACAAACAATGCACCTCACAGATCAGAGAAAACTCTCAGCAAGAAGGATGACACTCCGACGTAAGTGATTGTCAGGCAAGAAGACCTGTGGGCCCATGACGGTGACATGAGAAGCCTCTAGGGAAAGACCAGGAAATGAGGACAACGTAATGGCCCGGGACAACAAGCGACTCTCAGACTGAGAAGATGTATGCGCAGGAAGCTGGTCTTCAAGACCTAAGAACTTAAGGATGCATGGAAGAAGTCCCAGTCACTGAAAATGGATGGCTAGAGAACAGAGCTGCTCCCGCAGCCAGGAACAACACTGTAAATGAGGACCGTCCAGAAACTTCTGAGTTTCTAAAGACCCAGCCGCGCTTTAAGCTTATGATGCAAGAAAAGCAGCACCTGACTGGGGCAATGCCAATGTGTACAGGCATTCAAGGCTCTAGGGATGGTGCCTGAAGTACAGACCATGCTCCTCAAGTGGAAAGAGAACATCAAGACCCAAGGAAGGACAGAAAACACACCACACAAACAACACGATGGACACAGGCTGGAACCGCCCTGCCCGGCTCATGCTAGCATCGTGCTGAAGACTAACCCGCTCCCTTTACCTGCCCAAAGGGGACTGCTCCAGCCCTCTGCCCTTTTCTAACTTTAAGACGCCTCCCTGCAACTCCCAAACTTCTCCCCTCCTCCCAAGCCCTCCCCAGCTCTGGCCGCTCAACTTAGCTTTCAGACAGCTGGAGGTCTTAAATCCCATGTCCATGGAGGGAAGAAGTCCCAGTCACTGAAAACAGATGGTTAGAGAACAGAGCGCATTTAGAAACATAAACACAGTGATTCCACAAGGGCACCTGTGCACGTGATGGCACTTTACCACATGCAAGATGTAACATTATACAGGGCAGTACAAGGCTAATACACAGTCAAATAAGGAGCAACCCATCGCAAAATTCATGATACAGTGTAGTACTATGACAGAATGTCACAAAAGATGAAGAAAATGATACAGCAATAAAATACAATACGTAACAGAATACAGGGCAGTACAAGCAAATACACAATCAAATAAAGAACTAATTACAAAACTCAAAATACAGTGCTGTACAATCCCAGACAGTCTCAGGTGGCGGTAAAGACACTTACAGGGGAATAGAGTTCAAGACGTAACTCCAAACAGGCCGGTACAAGGCAATACAGGGTCAAATAGAGTACAACAGCCTAAGAAGCTCTCAATACAGTGCCTGTCAATGCCAGAATACATCAGATGGCTCGCGGCATGGTGAGAGGGCAATACAACGCAAGACTTTAGGAAAATACAGGGCAGTACAAGGCAATACGTCGTCAAAGATAGAACAACCGATCAAAAACACCCTCAGTTGAGTGCCGTACAATCCCAGAGAGTCTAAAAAGACAGTTAAGACAATTTCATGGCAACACAACGCACAATGTAACACAATACAGGGCACTCCAAGGCAATACAGAACAATATAAAAAACAACCTATCAAAACCCCACAATACGGTGCTGTACAATCCCACACGGTCTCAGGTGGCGGTCGAGACAGTTATGGGGCAACACAATCCGAGATGCAACAGTACACAACAGAGTAGAATGGAATACGCAGTCAAATAAATAACAACCCATTAAAACAAACAAACCACAATACAGTGCAGGACAACACAAAAAATAAATGAGATGGCACTCAAGACAGAGCAAAACAATGCAAGAAGTAACAAAAGAGAGGGGCGTACCGTGAAATACAGAGTCAAATAAACAACCAATTAAGTATCCCGCAATGCAGTGCGCTGCAATGCCAAAATACGTCAGACAGCAGTCGAGGAAACGACAGAGCTATGCAATGGACGACATAACAACACAGGGTGGTACAACACCAAAATGTATCAGATGGCACTCAGAACAATAACACGGCAATACAATGCAAGATGCAAGAATACAAGGTGGTAACAAGGCAATACACGGTCAAATACAGAACCACCAATAAAACCTGCACAATACAGATCGCTACAATCCCAGAACGTCTAAAGTAACAGTGAACGGAATGATGGGGCAATACAATGCAAGATACAGCACTAGACAGGGCAATATGCAGCAACACGCCTTCACATAAAGAACAACCGACTAAAAAACGCACAATACGCACCAGTGCAATGCCGGAACAGATCAGATGGCAGTCAGGGCGATTACAGGGCACTACAATGCAAAACGTGATGCCGTAAAGAACAGTACAAGGCAATAGGCAGTTGTGGCAGGCAGAGCGATTCACTTCACTCCTAAGAGAGAAGGGGAGAAACATTTAGAAACACACACACAGGGATTCAACAAAGGTAGCAGTGCACGTGACAGCGCTTCACCAGACTGCACGGACACGTACCCCCGGTTATTTACTGCCTAGGGGCCACTCACAACAACAACCGCCCCTTAAAAAAAAAAACGACAGCTCAGTGCAGCACCCTGCCAGAACCCACCCGCTCCTTGGGCGTGAAAACCCTCTCCAGCCATATAGCCATTTTTGTTGCTGGCGCGGCGCCAAGTGGGAAAGGGTGGTTTTGAGGCTGAAGGCAGCAGGAAAGCCCGCAGCCCCCAGGTCTGTGGGGCTACGCAAGCAGTTCCCACAGAGCTTTAGAACAAGGCATAGTTTTCCCTCCTGGCTCTTTGGGCGGGGGACGCATCTCCAGCCATATGGCCATTTTTGTTGCTGGCGCGGCGCCAAGTGGGAAAGGGTGGTTTTGAGGCTGAAGGCAGCAGGAAAGCCTGCAGCCCCCAGGTCTGTGGGGCTACGCAAGCTGTTCCCAAAGAGCTTTAGAACAAGGCATAGTTTTCCCTGCTGGCTCCTTTGGCGGGGGCTCATCTCCAGCCATATGGCCATTTTTGTGGCTGGCGCGGCGCCAAGTGGGAAAGGGTGGTTTTGAGGCTGAAGGCAGCAGGAAAGCCCGCAGCCCCCAGGTCTGTGGGGCTACGCAAGCGGTTAGAACAAGGCATAGTTTTCCCTGCTTGCTCTTTTGGCCTGGGACACATATCCAGCCATAGGGCCATTTTTGTGGCTGGCGCGGCACCAAGTGGGAAAGGGTGGTTTTGAGGCTGAAGGCAGCAGGAAAGCCCGCAGCCCCCAGGTCTGTGGGGCTACGCAAGCTGTTCCCAAAGAGCTTTAGAACAAGGCATAGTTTTCCCTGCTGGCTCTTTGGGCGTGGAACCATCTCCAGCCATATGGCCATTTTTGTGCCTGGCGCGGCGCCAAGTGGGAAAGGGTGGTGTCGAGGCTGAAGGTAGCAGGAAAGCCCGCTGCCCCCAGGTCTGTGGGGCTACGCAAGTGGTTTCCGCAGAGCTTTAGAACAAGGCATATTTTTCCCTGCTGGCTCTTTTGGCCTGGGACCCATCTCCAGCCATATGGCCATTTTTGTGCCTGGCGCGGCGCCAAGTGGGAAAGGGTGGTTTTGAGGCTGAAGGCAGCAGGAAAGCCTGCAGCCCCCAGGTCTGTGGGGCTACGCAAGCGGTTCCCAAAGAGCTTTAGAACAAGGCATAATTTTCCCTGCTGGCTCCTTGTGTGTGAAACCCCTCTCCAGCCATATGGCCATTTTTGTGTCTGGCGCGGCGCCAAGTGGGAAAGGGTGCTTTTGAGGCTGGAGGCAGCAGGAAAGCCTGCAGCCCCCAGGTCTGTGGGGCTACGCAAGCGGTTCCCAAAGAGCTTTAGAACAAGGCAAAGTTTTCCCTGCTGGCTCCTTGGGCGTGGGACCCATCTCCAGCCATATGGCCATTTTTGTTGCTGGCGCGGCGCCAAGTGGGAAAGGGTGGTTTTGAGGCTGATGGCAGCAGGAAAGCCTGCAGCCCCCAGGTCGGTGGGGCTACGCAAGCGGTTCCCAAAGAGCTTTAGAACAAGGCATAATTTTCCCTGCTAGCTCCTCGGGCGTGGGACCCATTTCCAGCCGTATGGCCATTTTGGTGCCTGGCGCGGCGCCAAGTGGGAATGGGTGGTTTTGAGGCTGAAGGCAGCAGGAAAGCCTGCAGCCCCCAGGTGTGTGGGGCTACGCAAGCGGTTCCCAAAGAGCTTTAGAACAAGGCAGAGTTTTCCCTGCTGGAACCTTGGGCGGGGGCTCATCTCCAGCCATATGGCCATTTTTGTTGCTGGCGCGGCGCCAAGTGGGAAAGGGTGGTTTTGAGGCTGAAGGCAGCAGGAAAGCCCGCAGCCCCCAGGTCTGTGAAGCTATGCAAGCGTTTCCCAAAGAGCTTTAGAACAAGGCATAGTTTTCCCTGCTTGCTCTTTTGGCCTGGGACACATATGCAGCCATAGGTCCATTTTTGTGGCTGGCGCGGCGCCAAGTGGAAAAGGGTGGTGTCGAGGGTAAAGGCAGCAGGAAAGCCTGCAGCCCCCAGGTCTGTGGGGCTACGCAAGCTGTTCCCAAAGAGCTTTAGAACAAGGCATAGTTTTCCCTCCTGGCTCTTTGGGCGTGGAACCATCTCCAGCCATATGGCCATTTTTGTGGCTGGCGCGGCGCCAAGTGGGAATGGGTGATTTTGAGGCTGAAGGCAGCAGGAAAGCCCGCTGCCCCCAGGTCTGTGGGGCTACGCAAGTGGTTCCCGCAGAGCTTTAGAACAAGGCATATTTTTCCCTGCTGGCTCTTTGGACATGGGACCCATCTCCAGCCATATGGCCATTTTTGTGGCTGGCGCGGCGCCAAGTGGGAAAGGGTGGTTTTGAGGCTGAAGGCAGCAGGAAAGCCTGCAGCCCCCAGGTCTGTGGGGCTACGCAAGCGGTTCCCAAAGAGCTTTAGAACAAGGCATAATTTTCCCTGCTGGCTCCTTGTGTGTGAAACCCCTCTCCAGCCATATGGCCATTTTTGTGTCTGGCGCGGCGCCAAGTGGGAAAGGGTGCTTTTGAGGCTGGAGGCAGCAGGAAAGCCTGCAGCCCCCAGGTCTGTGGGGCTACGCAAGCAGTTCCCAAAGAGCTTTAGAACAAGGCAAAGTTTTCCCTGCTAGCTCCTCGGGCGTGGGACCCATTTCCAGCCGTATGGCCATTTTTGTGCCTGGCGCGGCGCCAAGTGGGAATGGGTGGTTTTGAGGCTGAAGGCAGCAGGAAAGCCCGCAGCCCCCAGGTCTGTGGGGCTACGCAAGCAGTTCCCACAGAGCTTTAGAACAAGGCATAGTTTTCCCTCCTGGCTCTTTGGGCGGGGGACGCATCTCCAGCCATATGGCCATTTTTGTTGCTGGCGCGGCGCCAAGTGGGAAAGGGTGGTTTTGAGGCTGAAGGCAGCAGGAAAGCCTGCAGCCCCCAGGTCTGTGGGGCTACGCAAGCTGTTCCCAAAGAGCTTTAGAACAAGGCATAGTTTTCCCTGCTGGCTCCTTGGGCGGGGGCTCATCTCCAGCCATATGGCCATTTTTGTGCCTGGCGCGGCGCCAAGTGGGAAAGGGTGGTTTTGAGGCTGAAGGCAGCAGGAAAGCCCGCAGCCCCCAGGTCTGTGGGGCTACGCAAGCGGTTAGAACAAGGCATAGTTTTCCCTGCTTGCTCTTTTGGCCTGGGACACATATCCAGCCATAGGGCCATTTTTGTGCCTGGCGCGGCGCCAAGTGGGAAAGGGTGGTGTCGAGCCTGAAGGCAGCAGGAAAGCCTGCAGCCCCCAGGTCTGTGGGGCTACGCAAGCTGTTCCCAAAGAGCTTTAGAACAAGGCATAGTTCTCCCTCCTGGCTCTTTGGGCGTGGAACCATCTCCAGCCATAAGGCCATTTTTGTGCCTGGCGCGGCGCCAAGTGGGAAAGGGTGGTGTCGAGGCTGAAGGTAGCAGGAAAGCCCGCTGCCCCCAGGTCTGTAGGGCTACGCAAGTGGTTCCCGCAGAGCTTTAGAACAAGGCATATTTTTCCCTGCTGGCTCTTTGGACATGGGACCCATCTCCAGCCATATGGCCATTTTTGTGGCTGGCGCGGCGCCAAGTGGGAAAGGGTGGTTTTGAGGCTGAAGGCAGCAGGAAAGCCTGCAGCCCCCAGGTCTGTGGGGCTACGCAAGCGGTTCCCAAAGAGCTTTAGAACAAGGCATAGTTTACCCTACTGGCTCTTTGGGCGTGGGAACCATCTCCAGCCATAAGGCCATTTTTGTGCCTGGCGCGGCGCCAAGTGGGAAAGGGTGGTTTTGAGGCTGAAGGCAGCAGGAAAGCCTGCAGCCCCCAGGTCTGTGGGTCTACGCAAGCGGTTCCCAAAGAGCTTTAGAACAAGGCATAGTTTTCCCTGCAGGCTCCTTGGGCGGGGGCTCATCTCCAGCCATATGGCCATTTTTGTGGCTGGCGCGGCGCCAAGTGGGAAAGGTTGGTTTTGAGGCTGAAGGCAGCAGGAAAGCCCGCAGCCCCCAGGTCTGTGGGGCTATGCAAGCGGTTCCCAAAGAGCTTTAGAACAAGGCATAGTTTTCCCTGCTTGCTCTTTTGGCCTGGGACACATATCCAGCCATAGGGCCATTTTTGTGCCTGGCGCGGCGCCAAGTGGGAAAGGGTGGTGTCGAGGCTGAAGGTAGCAGGAAAGCCCACTGCCCCCAGGTCTCTAGGGCTACGCAAGTGGTTCCCGCAGAGCTTTAGAACAAGGCATATTTTTCCCTGCTGGCTCCTTGTGTGTGAAACCCCTCTCCAGCCATATGGCCATTTTTGTGTCTGGCGCGGCGCCAAGTGGGAAAGGGTGCTTTTGAGGCTGGAGGCAGCAGGAAAGCCTGCAGCCCCCAGGTCTGTGGGGCTACGCAAGCAGTTCCCAAAGAGCTTTAGAACAAGGCAAAGTTTTCCCTGCTGGCTCCTTGGGCGGGGGACCCATCTCCAGCCATATGGCCATTTTTGTTGCTGGCGTGGCGCCAAGTGGGAAACGGTGGTTTTGAGGCTGAAGGCAGCAGGAAAGCCTGCAGCCCCCAGGTCTGTGGGGCTACGCAAGAGGTTCCCAAAGAGCTTTAGAACAAGGCATAGTTTTCCCTGCAGGCTCCTTGGGCGGGGGCTCATCTCCAGCCATATGGCCATTTTTGTGGCTGGCGCGGCGCCAAGTGGGAAAGGGTGGTTTTGAGGCTGAAGGCAGCAGGAAAGCCCGCAGCCCCCAGGTCTGTGAAGCTATGCAAGCGTTTCCCAAAGAGCTTTAGAACAAGGCATAGTTTTCCCTGCTTGCTCTTTTGGCCTGGGACACATATGCAGCCATAGGTCCATTTTTGTGGCTGGCGCGGCGCCAAGTGGAAAAGGGTGGTGTCGAGGGTGAAGGCAGCAGGAAAGCCTGCAGCCCCCAGGTCTGTGGGGCTACGCAAGCTGTTCCCAAAGAGCTTTAGAACAAGGCATAGTTTTCCCTCCTGGCTCTTTGGGCGTGGAACCATCTCCAGCCATATGGCCATTTTTGTGCCTGGCGCGGCGCCAAGTGGGAATGGGTGATTTTGAGGCTGAAGGCAGCAGGAAAGCCCGCTGCCCCCAGGTCTGTGGGGCTACGCAAGTGGTTCCCGCAGAGCTTTAGAACAAGGCATATTTTTCCCTGCTGGCTCTTTGGACATGGGACCCATCTCCAGCCATATGGCCATTTTTGTGGCTGGCGCGGCGCCAAGTGGGAAAGGGTGGTTTTGAGGCTGAAGGCAGCAGGAAAGCCTGCAGCCCCCAGGTCTGTGGGGCTACGCAAGCGGTTCCCAAAGAGCTTTAGAACAAGGCATAATTTTCCCTGCTGGCTCCTTGTGTGTGAAACCCCTCTCCAGCCATATGGCCATTTTTGTGTCTGGCGCGGCGCCAAGTGGGAAAGGGTGCTTTTGAGGCTGGAGGCAGCAGGAAAGCCTGCAGCCCCCAGGTCTGTGGGGCTACGCAAGCAGTTCCCAAAGAGCTTTAGAACAAGGCAAAGTTTTCCCTGCTAGCTCCTCGGGCGTGGGACCCATTTCCAGCCGTATGGCCATTTTTGTGCCTGGCGCGGCGCCAAGTGGGAATGGGTGGTTTTGAGGCTGAAGGCAGCAGGAAAGCCCGCAGCCCCCAGGTCTGTGGGGCTACGCAAGCAGTTCCCACAGAGCTTTAGAACAAGGCATAGTTTTCCCTCCTGGCTCTTTGGGCGGGGGACGCATCTCCAGCCATATGGCCATTTTTGTTGCTGGCGCGGCGCCAAGTGGGAAAGGGTGGTTTTGAGGCTGAAGGCAGCAGGAAAGCCTGCAGCCCCCAGGTCTGTGGGGCTACGCAAGCTGTTCCCAAAGAGCTTTAGAACAAGGCATAGTTTTCCCTGCTGGCTCCTTGGGCGGGGGCTCATCTCCAGCCATATGGCCATTTTTGTGCCTGGCGCGGCGCCAAGTGGGAAAGGGTGGTTTTGAGGCTGAAGGCAGCAGGAAAGCCCGCAGCCCCCAGGTCTGTGGGGCTACGCAAGCGGTTAGAACAAGGCATAGTTTTCCCTGCTTGCTCTTTTGGCCTGGGACACATATCCAGCCATAGGGCCATTTTTGTGCCTGGCGCGGCGCCAAGTGGGAAAGGGTGGTGTCGAGCCTGAAGGCAGCAGGAAAGCCTGCAGCCCCCAGGTCTGTGGGGCTACGCAAGCTGTTCCCAAAGAGCTTTAGAACAAGGCATAGTTTTCCCTCCTGGCTCTTTGGGCGTGGAACCATCTCCAGCCATAAGGCCATTTTTGTGCCTGGCGCGGCGCCAAGTGGGAAAGGGTGGTGTCGAGGCTGAAGGTAGCAGGAAAGCCCGCTGCCCCCAGGTCTGTAGGGCTACGCAAGTGGTTCCCGCAGAGCTTTAGAACAAGGCATATTTTTCCCTGCTGGCTCTTTGGACATGGGACCCATCTCCAGCCATATGGCCATTTTTGTGGCTGGCGCGGCGCCAAGTGGGAAAGGGTGGTTTTGAGGCTGAAGGCAGCAGGAAAGCCTGCAGCCCCCAGGTCTGTGGGGCTACGCAAGCGGTTCCCAAAGAGCTTTAGAACAAGGCATAGTTTACCCTACTGGCTCTTTGGGCGTGGGAACCATCTCCAGCCATAAGGCCATTTTTGTGCCTGGCGCGGCGCCAAGTGGGAAAGGGTGGTTTTGAGGCTGAAGGCAGCAGGAAAGCCTGCAGCCCCCAGGTCTGTGGGTCTACGCAAGCGGTTCCCAAAGAGCTTTAGAACAAGGCATAGTTTTCCCTGCAGGCTCCTTGGGCGGGGGCTCATCTCCAGCCATATGGCCATTTTTGTGGCTGGCGCGGCGCCAAGTGGGAAAGGTTGGTTTTGAGGCTGAAGGCAGCAGGAAAGCCCGCAGCCCCCAGGTCTGTGGGGCTATGCAAGCGGTTCCCAAAGAGCTTTAGAACAAGGCATAGTTTTCCCTGCTTGCTCTTTTGGCCTGGGACACATATCCAGCCATAGGGCCATTTTTGTGCCTGGCGCGGCGCCAAGTGGGAAAGGGTGGTGTCGAGGCTGAAGGTAGCAGGAAAGCCCACTGCCCCCAGGTCTCTAGGGCTACGCAAGTGGTTCCCGCAGAGCTTTAGAACAAGGCATATTTTTCCCTGCTGGCTCCTTGTGTGTGAAACCCCTCTCCAGCCATATGGCCATTTTTGTGTCTGGCGCGGCGCCAAGTGGGAAAGGGTGCTTTTGAGGCTGGAGGCAGCAGGAAAGCCTGCAGCCCCCAGGTCTGTGGGGCTACGCAAGCAGTTCCCAAAGAGCTTTAGAACAAGGCAAAGTTTTCCCTGCTGGCTCCTTGGGCGGGGGACCCATCTCCAGCCATATGGCCATTTTTGTTGCTGGCGTGGCGCCAAGTGGGAAACGGTGGTTTTGAGGCTGAAGGCAGCAGGAAAGCCTGCAGCCCCCAGGTCTGTGGGGCTACGCAAGAGGTTCCCAAAGAGCTTTAGAACAAGGCATAGTTTTCCCTGCAGGCTCCTTGGGCGGGGGCTCATCTCCAGCCATATGGCCATTTTTGTGGCTGGCGCGGCGCCAAGTGGGAAAGGGTGGTTTTGAGGCTGAAGGCAGCAGGAAAGCCCGCAGCCCCCAGGTCTGTGGGGCTATGCAAGCGGTTCCCAAAGAGCTTTAGAACAAGGCATAGTTTTCCCTGCTTGCTCTTTTGGCCTGGGACACATATCCAGCCATAGGGCCATTTTTGTGCCTGGCGCGGCGCCAAGTGGGAAAGGGTGGTGTCGAGGCTGAAGGTAGCAGGAAAGCCCACTGCCCCCAGGTCTCTAGGGCTACGCAAGTGGTTCCCGCAGAGCTTTAGAACAAGGCATATTTTTCCCTGCTGGCTCCTTGTGTGTGAAACCCCTCTCCAGCCATATGGCCATTTTTGTGTCTGGCGCGGCGCCAAGTGGGAAAGGGTGCTTTTGAGGCTGGAGGCAGCAGGAAAGCCTGCAGCCCCCAGGTCTGTGGGGCTACGCAAGCAGTTCCCAAAGAGCTTTAGAACAAGGCAAAGTTTTCCCTGCTGGCTCCTTGGGCGGGGGACCCATCTCCAGCCATATGGCCATTTTTGTTGCTGGCGTGGCGCCAAGTGGGAAAGGGTGGTTTTGAGGCTGAAGGCAGCAGGAAAGCCCGCAGCCCCCAGGTCTGTGGGGCTACGCAAGCGGTTCCCAAAGAGCTTTAGAACAAGGCATAGTTTTCCCTGCTGGCTCCTTGGGCGGGGGCTCATCTCCAGCCATATGGCCATTTTTGTGGCTGGCGCGGGGCCAAGTGGGAATGGGTGGTTTTGAGGCTGAAGGCAGCAGGAAAGCCCGCAGCCCCCAGGTCTGTGGGGCTACGCAAGCAGTTCCCACAGAGCTTTAGAACAAGGCATAGTTTTCCCTCCTGGCTCTTTGGGCGGGGGACCCATCTCCAGCCATAGGGCCATTTTTGTGGCTGGCGCGGCGCCAAGTGGGAAAGGGTGGTTTTGAGGCTGAAGGCAGCAGGAAAGCCTGCAGCCCCCAGGTCTGTGGGGCTACGCAAGCGGTTCCCAAAGAGCTTTAGAACAAGGCATAGTTTACCCTACTGGCTCTTTGGGCGTGGGAACCATCTCCAGCCATAAGGCCATTTTTGTGCCTGGCGCGGCGCCAAGTGGGAAAGGGTGGTTTTGAGGCTGAAGGCAGCAGGAAAGCCTGCAGCCCCCAGGTCTGTGGGTCTACGCAAGCGGTTCCCAAAGAGCTTTAGAACAAGGCATAGTTTTCCCTGCAGGCTCCTTGGGCGGGGGCTCATCTCCAGCCATATGGCCATTTTTGTGGCTGGCGCGGCGCCAAGTGGGAAAGGGTGGTTTTGAGGCTGAAGGCAGCAGGAAAGCCCGCAGCCCCCAGGTCTGTGGGGCTATGCAAGCGGTTCCCAAAGAGCTTTAGAACAAGGCATAGTTTTCCCTGCTTGCTCTTTTGGCCTGGGACACATATCCAGCCATAGGGCCATTTTTGTGCCTGGCGCGGCGCCAAGTGGGAAAGGGTGGTGTCGAGGCTGAAGGTAGCAGGAAAGCCCACTGCCCCCAGGTCTCTAGGGCTACGCAAGTGGTTCCCGCAGAGCTTTAGAACAAGGCATATTTTTCCCTGCTGGCTCCTTGTGTGTGAAACCCCTCTCCAGCCATATGGCCATTTTTGTGTCTGGCGCGGCGCCAAGTGGGAAAGGGTGCTTTTGAGGCTGGAGGCAGCAGGAAAGCCTGCAGCCCCCAGGTCTGTGGGGCTACGCAAGCAGTTCCCAAAGAGCTTTAGAACAAGGCAAAGTTTTCCCTGCTGGCTCCTTGGGCGGGGGACCCATCTCCAGCCATATGGCCATTTTTGTTGCTGGCGTGGCGCCAAGTGGGAAACGGTGGTTTTGAGGCTGAAGGCAGCAGGAAAGCCTGCAGCCCCCAGGTCTGTGGGGCTATGCAAGCGGTTCCCAAAGAGCTTTAGAACAAGGCATAGTTTTCCCTGCTTGCTCTTTTGGCCTGGGACACATATCCAGCCATAGGGCCATTTTTGTGCCTGGCGCGGCGCCAAGTGGGAAAGGGTGGTGTCGAGGCTGAAGGTAGCAGGAAAGCCCACTGCCCCCAGGTCTCTAGGGCTACGCAAGTGGTTCCCGCAGAGCTTTAGAACAAGGCATATTTTTCCCTGCTGGCTCCTTGTGTGTGAAACCCCTCTCCAGCCATATGGCCATTTTTGTGCCTGGCGCGGCGCCAGGTGGGAAAGGGTGCTTTTGAGGCTGGAGGCAGCAGGAAAGCCTGCAGCCCCCAGGTCTGTGGGGCTACGCAAGCAGTTCCCAAAGAGCTTTAGAACAAGGCAAAGTTTTCCCTGCTGGCTCCTTGGGCGGGGGACCCATCTCCAGCCATATGGCCATTTTTGTTGCTGGCGTGGCGCCAAGTGGGAAAGGGTGGTTTTGAGGCTGAAGGCAGCAGGAAAGCCTGCAGCCCCCAGGTCTGTGGGGCTACGCAAGAGGTTCCCAAAGAGCTTTAGAACAAGGCATAATTTTCCCTGCTAGCTCCTCGGGCGTGGGACCCATTTCCAGCCGTATGGCCATTTTTGTGGCTGGCGCGGCGCCAAGTGGGAATGGGTGGTTTTGAGGCTGAAGGCAGCAGGAAAGCCCACAGCCCCCAGGTCTGTGGGGCTACGCAAGCAGTTCCCAAAGAGCTTTAGAACAAGGCATAGTTTTCCCTGCTTGCTCTTTTGGCCTGGGACACATATCCAGCCATAGGGCCATTTTTGTGCCTGGCGTGGCGCCAAGTGGGAAAGGGTGGTGTCGAGGCTGAAGGTAGCAGGAAAGCCCACTGCCCCTAGGTCTCTAGGGCTACGCAAGTGGTTCCCGCAGAGCTTTAGAACAAGGTACATTTTTCCCTGCTGGCTCTTTGGACATGGGACCCATCTCCAGCCATAGGGCCATTTTTGTGCCTGGCGCGGCGCCAAGTGGGAAAGGGTGGTTTTGAGGCTGAAGGCAGCAGGAAAGCCTGCAGCCCCCAGGTCTGTGGGGCTACGCAAGCGGTTCCCAAAGACCTTTAGAACAAGGCATAATTTTACCCTACTGGCTCTTTGGGCGTGGGAACCATCTCCAGCCATAAGGCCATTTTTGTGCCTGGCGCGGCGCCAAGTGGGAAAGGGCGGTTTTGAGGCTGAAGGCAGCAGGAAAGCCTGCAGCCCCCAGGTCTGTGGGGCTACGCAAGCGGTTCCCAAAGAGCTTCAGAACAAGGCATAGTTTTCCCTGCTGGCTCTTTGGGCGTGGGACCCATCTCCAGCCATATGGCCATTTTTGTACCTGCCGCGGCACCTAATGGGAAAGGGTGGTTTTGAGGCTGAAGGCAGCAGGAAAGCCTGCAGCCCCCAGGTCTGTGGGGCTATGCAAGCTGTTCCCAAAGAGCTTTAGAACAAGGCATAGTTTTCCCTGCAGGCTCCTTGGGCGGGGGCTCATCTCCAGCCATATGGCCATTTTTGTGGCTGGCACGGAGCCTACTGGGGAAGGGTGGTTTTGAGGGTGAAGGCAGCAGGAAAGCCCGCAGCCCCCAGGTCTGAGGGGCTATGCAAGCGGTTCCCAAAGAGCTTTAGAACAAGGCATAGTTTTCCCTGCTTGCTCTTTGGGCGTGGGACCCATATCCAGCCATATGGCCATTTTTGTGCCTGGCGCGGCGCCAAGTGGGAAAGGGTGATTTTGAGGCTGAAGGCAGCAGGAAAGCCCGCAGCCCGCAGGTCTGTGGGGTTACGCAAGCGGTTCCCAAAGAGCTTTAGAACAAGGCATAGTTTTCCCTGCTGGCTCCTTGGGCGGGGGACTCATCTCCAGCCGTATGGCCATTTTTGTGCCTGCAACGGCTCCAAGAGGGAAAGGGTGGTTTTGAGGCTGAAGGCAGCAGGAAAGCCTGCAGCCCCCAGGTCTGTGGGGCTACACAAGCGGTTCCCACAGAGCTTTAGAACAAGGCATAGTTTTCCCTCCTGGCTCTTTGGGCGTGGAACCATCTCCAGCCATAAGGCCATTTTTGTGCCTGGCGCGGCGCCAAGTGGGAAAGGGTGGTGTCGAGGCTGAAGGTAGCAGGAAAGCCCGCTGCCCCCAGGTCTGTAGGGCTACGCAAGTGGTTCCCGCAGAGCTTTAGAACAAGGCATATTTTTCCCTGCTGGCTCTTTGGACATGGGACCCATCTCCAGCCATATGGCCATTTTTGTTGCTGGCGCGGCGCCAAGTGGGAAAGGGTGGTTTTGAGGCTGAAGGCAGCAGGAAAGCCTGCAGCCCCCAGGTCTGTGGGGCTACGCAAGAGGTTCCCAAAGAGCTTTAGAACAAGGCATAATTTTCCCTGCTAGCTCCTTGGGCGTGGGACCCATTTCCAGCCGTATGGCCATTTTTGTGGCTGGCGCGGGGCCAAGTGGGAATGGGTGGTTTTGAGGCTGAAGGCAGCAGGAAAGCCCGCAGCCCCCAGGTCTGTGGGGCTACGCAAGCAGTTCCCACAGAGCTTTAGAACAAGGCATAGTTTTCCCTCCTGGCTCTTTGGGCGTGGGACCCATCTCCAGCCATAAGGCCATTTTTGTGCCTGGCGCGGCGCCAAGTGGGAAAGGGTGGTTTTGAGGCTGAAGGCAGCAGGAAAGCCTGCAGCCCCCAGGTCTGTGGGTCTACGCAAGCGGTTCCCAAAGAGCTTTAGAACAAGGCATAGTTTTCCCTGCAGGCTCCTTGGGCGGGGGCTCATCTCCAGCCATATGGCCATTTTTGTGGCTGGCGCGGCGCCAAGTGGGAAAGGGTGGTTTTGAGGCTGAAGGCAGCAGGAAAGCCCGCAGCCCCCAGGTCTGTGGGGCTATGCAAGCGGTTCCCAAAGAGCTTTAGAACAAGGCATAGTTTTCCCTGCTTGCTCTTTTGGCCTGGGACACATATCCAGCCATAGGGCCATTTTTGTGCCTGGCGCGGCGCCAAGTGGGAAAGGGTGGTGTCGAGGCTGAAGGTAGCAGGAAAGCCCACTGCCCCCAGGTCTCTAGGGCTACGCAAGTGGTTCCCGCAGAGCTTTAGAACAAGGCATATTTTTCCCTGCTGGCTCCTTGTGTGTGAAACCCCTCTCCAGCCATATGGCCATTTTTGTGTCTGGCGCGGCGCCAAGTGGGAAAGGGTGCTTTTGAGGCTGGAGGCAGCAGGAAAGCCTGCAGCCCCCAGGTCTGTGGGGCTACGCAAGCAGTTCCCAAAGAGCTTTAGAACAAGGCAAAGTTTTCCCTGCTGGCTCCTTGGGCGGGGGACCCATCTCCAGCCATATGGCCATTTTTGTTGCTGGCGTGGCGCCAAGTGGGAAACGGTGGTTTTGAGGCTGAAGGCAGCAGGAAAGCCTGCAGCCCCCAGGTCTGTGGGGCTACGCAAGAGGTTCCCAAAGAGCTTTAGAACAAGGCATAGTTTTCCCTGCAGGCTCCTTGGGCGGGGGCTCATCTCCAGCCATATGGCCATTTTTGTGGCTGGCGCGGCGCCAAGTGGGAAAGGGTGGTTTTGAGGCTGAAGGCAGCAGGAAAGCCCGCAGCCCCCAGGTCTGTGGGGCTATGCAAGCGGTTCCCAAAGAGCTTTAGAACAAGGCATAGTTTTCCCTGCTTGCTCTTTTGGCCTGGGACACATATCCAGCCATAGGGCCATTTTTGTGCCTGGCGCGGCGCCAAGTGGGAAAGGGTGGTGTCGAGGCTGAAGGTAGCAGGAAAGCCCACTGCCCCCAGGTCTCTAGGGCTACGCAAGTGGTTCCCGCAGAGCTTTAGAACAAGGCATATTTTTCCCTGCTGGCTCCTTGTGTGTGAAACCCCTCTCCAGCCATATGGCCATTTTTGTGCCTGGCGCGGCACCAGGTGGGAAAGGGTGCTTTTGAGGCTGGAGGCAGCAGGAAAGCCTGCAGCCCCCAGGTCTGTGGGGCTACGCAAGCAGTTCCCAAAGAGCTTTAGAACAAGGCAAAGTTTTCCCTGCTGGCTCCTTGGGCGGGGGACCCATCTCCAGCCATATGGCCATTTTTGTTGCTGGCGTGGCGCCAAGTGGGAAAGGGTGATTTTGAGGCTGAAGGCAGCAGGAAAGCCCGCAGCCCGCAGGTCTGTGGGGTTACGCAAGCGGTTCCCAAAGAGCTTTAGAACAAGGCATAGTTTTCCCTGCTGGCTCCTTGGGCGGGGGACTCATCTCCAGCCGTATGGCCATTTTTGTGCCTGCAACGGCTCCAAGAGGGAAAGGGTGGTTTTGAGGCTGAAGGCAGCAGGAAAGCCTGCAGCCCCCAGGTCTGTGGGGCTACACAAGCGGTTCCCACAGAGCTTTAGAACAAGGCATAGTTTTCCCTCCTGGCTCTTTGGGCGTGGAACCATCTCCAGCCATAAGGCCATTTTTGTGCCTGGCGCGGCGCCAAGTGGGAAAGGGTGGTGTCGAGGCTGAAGGTAGCAGGAAAGCCCGCTGCCCCCAGGTCTGTAGGGCTACGCAAGTGGTTCCCGCAGAGCTTTAGAACAAGGCATATTTTTCCCTGCTGGCTCTTTGGACATGGGACCCATCTCCAGCCATATGGCCATTTTTGTGCCTGGCGCGGCGCCAAGTGGGAAAGGGTGTTTTTGAGGCTGAAGGCAGCAGGAAAGCCTGCAGCCGCCAGGTCTGTGGGGCTATGCAAGCGGTTCCCAAAGAGCTTTAGAACAAGGCAAAATTTTCCCTGCTGGCTCCTTGTGTGTGAAACCCCTCTCCAGCCATATGGCCATTTTTGTGTCTGGCGCGGCGCCAAGTGGGAAAGGGTGCTTTTGAGGCTGGAGGCAGCAGGAAAGCCTGCAGCCCCCAGGTCTGTGGGGCTACGCAAGCAGTTCCCAAAGAGCTTTAGAACAAGGCAAAGTTTTCCCTGCTGGCTCCTTGGGCGTGGGACCCATCTCCAGCCATATGGCCATTTTTGTTGCTGGCGCGGCGCCAAGTGGGAAAGGGTGGTTTTGAGGCTGAAGGCAGCAGGAAAGCCTGCAGCCCCCAGGTCTGTGGGGCTACGCAAGAGGTTCCCAAAGAGCTTTAGAACAAGGCATAATTTTCCCTGCTAGCTCCTTGGGCGTGGGACCCATTTCCAGCCGTATGGCCATTTTTGTGGCTGGCGCGGGGCCAAGTGGGAATGGGTGGTTTTGAGGCTGAAGGCAGCAGGAAAGCCCGCAGCCCCCAGGTCTGTGGGGCTACGCAAGCAGTTCCCACAGAGCTTTAGAACAAGGCATAGTTTTCCCTCCTGGCTCTTTGGGCGTGGGAACCATCTCCAGCCATAAGGCCATTTTTGTGCCTGGCGCGGCGCCAAGTGGGAAAGGGTGGTTTTGAGGCTGAAGGCAGCAGGAAAGCCTGCAGCCCCCAGGTCTGTGGGTCTACGCAAGCGGTTCCCAAAGAGCTTTAGAACAAGGCATAGTTTTCCCTGCAGGCTCCTTGGGCGGGGGCTCATCTCCAGCCATATGGCCATTTTTGTGGCTGGCGCGGCGCCAAGTGGGAAAGGGTGGTTTTGAGGCTGAAGGCAGCAGGAAAGCCCGCAGCCCCCAGGTCTGTGGGGCTATGCAAGCGGTTCCCAAAGAGCTTTAGAACAAGGCATAGTTTTCCCTGCTTGCTCTTTTGGCCTGGGACACATCTCCAGCCATAGGGCCATTTTTGTGCCTGGCGCGGCGCCAAGTGGGAAAGGGTGGTGTCGAGGCTGAAGGTAGCAGGAAAGCCCACTGCCCCCAGGTCTCTAGGGCTATGCAAGTGGTTCCCGCAGAGCTTTAGAACAAGGCATATTTTTCCCTGCTGGCTCCTTGTGTGTGAAACCCCTCTCCAGCCATATGGCCATTTTTGTGTCTGGCGCGGCGCCAAGTGGGAAAGGGTGCTTTTGAGGCTGGAGGCAGCTGGAAAGCCTGCAGCCCCC
Organism: Larus michahellis; assembly: GCF_964199755.1. NCBI lineage: Eukaryota > Metazoa > Chordata > Aves > Charadriiformes > Laridae > Larus > Larus michahellis. The sequence continues at coordinate 30,784 of NC_133921.1, forward strand.
AGGTCTGTGGGGCTACGCAAGCAGTTCCCAAAGAGCTTTAGAACAAGGCAAAGTTTTCCCTGCTGGCTCCTTGGGCGGGGGACCCATCTCCAGCCATATGGCCATTTTTGTTGCTGGCGTGGCGCCAAGTGGGAAAGGGTGGTTTTGAGGCTGAAGGCAGCAGGAAAGCCTGCAGCCCCCAGGTCTGTGGGGCTACGCAAGAGGTTCCCAAAGAGCTTTAGAACAAGGCATAATTTTCCCTGCTAGCTCCTCGGGCGTGGGACCCATTTCCAGCCGTATGGCCATTTTTGTGGCTGGCGCGGCGCCAAGTGGGAATGGGTGGTTTTGAGGCTGAAGGCAGCAGGAAAGCCCGCAGTCCCCAGGTCTGTGGGGCTACGCAAGCAGTTCCCACAGAGCTTTAGAACAAGGCATAGTTTTCCCTGCTTGCTCTTTTGGCCTGGGACCCATCTCCAGCCATAGGGCCATTTTTGTGGCTGGCGCGGCGCCAAGTGGGAAAGGGTGGTTTTGAGGCTGAAGGCAGCAGGAAAGCCTGCAGCCCCCAGGTCTGTGGGGCTACGCAAGCGGTTCCCAAAGAGCTTTAGAACAAGGCATAGTTTACCCTACTGGCTCTTTGGGCGTGGGAACCATCTCCAGCCATAAGGCCATTTTTGTGCCTGGCGCGGCGCCAAGTGGGAAAGGGCGGTTTTGAGGCTGAAGGCAGCAGGAAAGCCTGCAGCCCCCAGGTCTGTGGGTCTACGCCAACGGTTCCCAAAGAGCTTTAGAACAAGGCATAGTTTTCCCTGCAGGCTCCTTGGGCGGGGGCTCATCTCCAGCCATATGGCCATTTTTGTTGCTGGCGCGGCGCCAAGTGGGAAAGGGTGGTTTTGAGGCTGAAGGAAGCAGGAAAGCCCGCAGCCCCCAGGTCTGTGGGGCTATGCAAGCGGTTCCCAAAGAGCTTTAGAACAAGGCATAGTTTTCCCTGCTTGCTCTTTTGGCCTGGGACACATATCCAGCCATAGGGCCATTTTTGTGCCTGGCGCGGCGCCAAGTGGGAAAGGGTGGTGTCGAGGCTGAAGGTAGCAGGAAAGCCCACTGCCCCTAGGTCTCTAGGGCTACGCAAGTGGTTCCCGCAGAGCTTTAGAACAAGGTATATTTTTCCCTGCTGGCTCTTTGGACATGGGACCCATCTCCAGCCATATGTCCATTTTTGTGCCTGGCGCGGCGCCAAGTGGGAAATGGTGGTTTTGAGGCTGAAGGCAGCAGGAAAGCCTGCAGCCCCCAGGTCTGTGGGGCTGCGCAAGCGCTTCCCAAAGAGCTTTAGAACAAGGCAGAATTTTCCCTGCTGGCTCTTTGGGCGTGGAACCATCTCCAGCCGTATGGCCATTTTTGTGCCTGGCGCGGCGCCAAGTGGGAAAGGGTGGTTTTCTGAGGCTGAAGGCAGCAGGAAAGCCTGCAGCCCCCAGGTCTGTGGGGCTACGCAAGCGGTTCCCAAAGAGCTTTAGAACCAGGCATAGTTTTCCCTGCTGGCTCTTTGGGCGGGGGACCCATCTCCAGCCGTATGGCCATTTTTGTGTCTGCAACGGCTGCAAGTGGGAAAGGGTGGTTTTGAGGCTGAAAGCAGCAGGAAAGCCTGCAGCCCCCAGGTCTGTGGGGCTACGCAAGCGGTTCCCAAAGAGCTTTAGAACAAGGCATAGTTTTCCTTGCTGGCTCTTTGGGCGGGGTACCCATCTCCAGCCATATGGCCATTTTTGTGCGTGGCGCGGCGCCAAGTGGGAAAGGGTGGTGTCGAGGCTGAAGGCAGCAGGAAAGCCTGCAGCCCCCAGGTCTGTGGGGCTACGGAAGCGGTTCCCAAAGAGCTTTAGAACAAGGCATAGTTTTCCCTGCTTGCTCTTTGGGCGTGGGACCCATCTGCAGCCATAGGGCATTTTTGTGCCTGGCGCGGCGCCAAGTGGGAAAGGGTGGTTTTCTGAGGCTGAAGGCAGCAGGAAAGCCTGCAGCCCCCAGGTCTGTGGGTCAACGCAAGCGGTTCCCAAAGACCTTTTGAACAAGGCATAGTTTTCCCTGCTGGCTCTTTGGGCCGGGGACCCATCTCCAGCCATATGGCCATTTTTGTGCCTGGCGCGGCGCCAAGTGGGAAAGGGTGGTTTTCTGAGGCTGAAGGCAGCAGGAAAGCCTGCAGACCCCAGGTCTGTGGGGTACGCGAGCGGTTCCCAAAGAGCTTTAGAACAAGGCATAGTTTTCCCTGCTGGCTCTTTGGGCGGGGGACCCATCTCCAGACATATGGCCATTTTTGTGCCTGCAACGGCTGCAAGTGGGAAAGGGTGGCGTCGAGGGTGAAGACAGCAGCAAAAGTCGCTGCCCCCAGGTCTGTGGGGCTATGCAAGCGGTTCCCAAAGAGCTTTAGAACAAGGCATAGTTTTCCCTGCTTGCTCTTTGGGCGTGGGACCCATCTGCAGCCATAGGGCATTTTTCTGCCTGGCGCGGCGCCAAGTGGGAAAGGGTGGTTTTCTGAGGCTGAAGGCAGCAGGAAAGCCTGCAGCCCCCAGGTCTGTGGGGCTACGCAAGAGGTTCCCAAAGAGCTTTAGAACAAGGCATATTTTTCCCTGCTTGCTCTTTGGGCCTGGGACCCATCTCCAGCCGTATGGCCATTTTTGTGCCTGCAACGGCTGCAAGTGGGAAAGGGTGGTTTTGAGGCTGAAAGCAGCAGGAAAGCCTGCAGCCCCCAGGTCTGTGGGGCTACGCAAGCTGTTCCCAAAGAGCTTTAGAACAAGGCAGAATTTTCCCTGCTGGCTCTTTGGGCGTGGAACCATCTCCAGCCGTATGGCCATTTTTGTGCCTGGCGCGGCGCCAAGTGGGAAAGGGTGGTTTTCTGAGGCTGAAGGCAGCAGGAAAGCCTGCAGCCCCCAGGTCTGTGGGGCTACGCAAGCGGTTCCCAAAGAGCTTTAGAACAAGGCATAGTTTTCCCTGCTGGATCTTTGGGCGGGGGACCCATCTCCAGCCATATGGCCATTTTTGTGTCTGCAACGGCTGCAAGTGGGAAAGGGTGGTTTTGAGGCTGAAAGCAGCAGGAAAGCCTGCAGCCCCCAGGTCTGTGGGGCTATGCAAGCGTTTCCCAAAGAGCTTTAGAACAAGGCATAGTTTTCCCTCCTGGCACTTTTGGGCGTGGGACCCATCTCCAGCCGTATGGCCATTTTTGTGCCTGGCGCGGCTCCAAGTGGGAAAGGGTGGTTTTGAGGCTGAAAGCAGCAGGAAAGTCCGCAGCCCCCAGGTCTGTGGGGCTACGTAAGCGGTTCCCAAAGAGCTTTAGAACAAGGCATAGTTTTCCCTGCTGGCTCTTTGGGCGTGGGACCCATCTCCAGCCATATGGCCATTTTTGTGCCTGGCGCAGCGCCGAGTGTGAAAGGGTGGTTTTGAGGTTGAAGGCAGCAGGAGAGCCCGCAGCCCCCAGGTCGGTGGGGCTATGCAAGCGGTTCCCAAAGAGCTTTAGAACAAGGCATAGTTTTCCCTGCTTGCTCTTTTGGCCTGGGACCCATATCCAGCCATATGGCCATTTTTGTGGCTGGCGCGGCGCCAAGTGGGAAGGGGTGCTTTTGAGGCTGAAGGCAGCAGGAAAGCCTGCAGCCCCCAGGTCTGTGGGTCTACGCAAGCGGTTCCCAAAGAGCTTTAGAACAAGGCATAGTTTACCCTACTTGCTCTTTGGGCGTGGGAACCATCTCCAGCCATAAGGCCATTTTTGTGCCTGGCGCGGCGCCAAGTGGGAAAGGGCGGTTTTGAGGCTGAAGGCAGCAGGAAAGCCCGCAGCCCCCAGGTCTGTAGGGCTACGCAAGTGGTTCCCGCAGGGCTTTAGAACAAGGCATAGTTTTCCCTGCTGGCTCTTTGGGCGTGGGACCCATCTCCAGCCGTATGGCCATTTTTGTGGCTGGCGCGGCGCCAAGCGGGAAAGGGTGGTGTCGAGGCTGAAAGCAGCAGGAAAGCCTGCAGCCCCCAGGTCTGTGGGGCTACGCAAGCGGTTCCCAAAGAGCTTTAGAACAAGGCATAGTTTTCCTTGCTGGCTCTTTGGGCGTGGGACCCATCTCCAGCCATATGGCCATTTTTGTGCCTGCAACGGCTGCAAGTGGGAAAGGGTGGTGTCGAGGCTGAAGGCAGCAGGAAAGCCTGCAGCCCCCAGGTCTGTGGGGCTACGCAAGCGGTTCCCAAAGAGCTTTAGAACAAGGCATAGTTTTCCCTGCTTGCTCTTTGGGCGTGGGACCCATCTGCAGCCATAGGGCATTTTTGTGCCTGGCGCGGCGCCAAGTGGGAAAGGGTGGTTTTCTGAGGCTGAAGGCAGCAGGTAAGCCTGCAGCCCCCAGGTCTGTGGGTCAACGCAAGCGGTTCCCAAAGACCTTTTGAACAAGGCATAGTTTTCCCTGCTGGCTCTTTGGGCCGGGGACCCATCTCCAGCCATATGGCCATTTTTGTGCCTGGCGCGGCGCCAAGTGGGAAAGGGTGGTTTTCTGAGGCTGAAGGCAGCAGGAAAGCCTGCAGACCCCAGGTCTGTGGGGTACGCGAGCGGTTCCCAAAGAGCTTTAGAACAAGGCATAGTTTTCCCTGCTGGCTCTTTGGGCGGGGGACCCATCTCCAGCCGTATGGCCATTTTTGTGCCTGCAACGGCTGCAAGTGGGAAAGGGTGGCGTCGAGGGTGAAGGCAGCAGCAAAAGTCGCAGGCACCAGGTCTGTGGGGCTACGCAAGCTGTTCCCAAAGAGCTTTAGAACAAGGCATAGTTTTCCCTGCTTGCTCTTTGGGCGTGGGACCCATCTGCAGCCATAGGGCATTTTTCTGCCTGGCGCGGCACCAAGTGGGAAAGGGTGGTTTTCTGAGGCTGAAGGCAGCAGGAAAGCCTGCAGCCCCCAGGTCTGTGGGGCTACGCAAGAGGTTCCCAAAGAGCTTTAGAACAAGGCATAGTTTTCCCTGCTTGCTCTTTGGGCCTGGGACCCATCTCCAGCCGTATGGCCATTTTTGTGCCTGCAACGGCTGCAAGTGGGAAAGGGTGGTTTTGAGGCTGAAAGCAGCAGGAAAGCCTGCAGCTCCCAGGTCTGTGGGGCTACGGAAGCGGTTCCCAAAGAGCTTTAGAACAAGGCATAGTTTTCCCTGCTTGCTCTTTGGGCGTGGGACCCATCTCCAGCCATAGGGCATTTTTGTGCCTGGCGCGGCGCCAAGTGGGAAAGGGTGGTTTTCTGAGGCTGAAGGCAGCAGGAAAGCCTGCAGCCCCCAGGTCTGTGGGTCAACGCAAGCGGTTCCCAAAGACCTTTTGAACAAGGCATAGTTTTCCCTGCTGGCTCTTTGGGCCGGGGACCCATCTCCAGCCATATGGCCATTTTTGTGCCTGGCGCGGCGCCAAGTGGGAAAGGGTGGTTTTCTGAGGCTGAAGGCAGCAGGAAAGCCTGCAGACCCCAGGTCTGTGGGGTACGCGAGCGGTTCCCAAAGAGCTTTAGAACAAGGCATAGTTTTCCCTGCTGGCTCTTTGGGCGGGGGACCCATCTCCAGCCGTATGGCCATTTTTGTGCCTGCAACGGCTGCAAGTGGGAAAGGGTGGCGTCGAGGGTGAAGGCAGCAGCAAAAGTCGCAGGCACCAGGTCTGTGGGGCTACGCAAGCTGTTCCCAAAGAGCTTTAGAACAAGGCATAGTTTTCCCTGCTTGCTCTTTGGGCGTGGGACCCATCTGCAGCCATAGGGCATTTTTGTGCCTGGCGCGGCACCAAGTGGGAAAGGGTGGTTTTCTGAGGCTGAAGGCAGCAGGAAAGCCTGCAGCCGCCAGGTCTGTGGGGCTACGCAAGCGGTTCCCAAATAGCTTTAGAACAAGGCAGAGTTTTCCCTGCTGGCTCTTTGGGCCTGGGACCCATCACCAGCTGTATGGCCATTTTGGTGCCTGCAACGGCTGCAAGTGGGAAAGGGTGGTTTTGAGGCTGAAAGCAGCAGGAAAGCCTGCAGCCCCCAGGTCTGTGAAGCTATGCAAGCGTTTCCCAAAGAGCTTTAGAACAAGGCATAGTTTTCCCTGCTGGCTCTTTTGGGCGGGGGACCCATCTCCAGCCATATGGCCATTTTTGTGCCTTGCGCGGGGCCAAGTGGGAAAGGGTGGTGTCTAGGGTGAAGGCAGCAGCAAAGGTCGCAGCCCCCAGGTCTATGGGGCTACGCAAGCGGTTCTCAAAGAGCTTTAGAACAAGGCAGAGTTTTCCTTGCTGGCTCTTTGGGCGGGGGTTCCATCTCCAGCCGTATGGCCATTTTTGTGCCTGGCGCGGCGCCAAGTGGGAAAGGGTGGTTTTCTGAGGCTGAAGGCAGCAGGAAAGCCTGCAGCCCCCAGGTCTGTGGGTCTACCCAAACGGTTCCCAAAGACCTTTAGAACAAGGCACAGTTTTCCCTGCTGGCTCTTTGGGCCGGGGACTCATCTCCAGCCATATGGCCATTTTTGTGCCTGGCACGGGGCCAAGTGGGAAAGGGTGGTTTTCTGAGGCTGGAGGCAGCAGGAAAGCCTGCAGCCCCCAGTTCTGTGGGGCTACGGAAGAGGTTCCCAAACAGCTTTAGAACAAGGCATAATTTTCCCTGCTGGCTCTTTGGGCGGGGGATCCATCTCCAGCCATATGGCCATTTTTGTGCCTGGCGCGGCGCCAAGTGGGAAAGGGTGGTTTTCTGAGGCTGAAGGCAGCAGGAAAGCCTGCAGCCCCCAGGTCTGTGGGGCTATGCAAGCGGTTCCCAAAGAGCTTTAGAACAAGGCATAGTTTTCCCTGCTGGCTCTTTGGACATGGGACCCATCTCCAGCCATATGGCCATTTTTGTGCCTGGCGCGGCGCCAAGTGGGAAAGGGTGGTTTTGAGGCTGAAGGCAGCAGGAAAGCCTGCAGCCCCCAGGTCTGTGGGGCTACGGAAGTGGTTCCCAAAGAGCTTTAGAACAAGGCATAGTTTTCCCTGCTGGCTCCTTGGGCGGGGGACCCATCTCCAGCCGTATGGCCATTTTTGTGCCTGGCGCGGCACCAAGTGGGAAAGGGTGGTGTCGAGGCTGAAGGCAGCAGGAAAGCCCGCAGCCCCCAGGTCTGTGGGGCTACGTAAGCGGTTCCCAAAGAGCTTTAGAACAAGGCATAGTTTTCCCTGCTGGCTCTTGGTACGTGGGACCCATCTCCAGCCGTATGGCCATTTTTGTGCCTGGCGCGGGGCCAAGTGGGAAAGGGTGGTTTTGAGGCTGAAGGCAGCAGGAAAGCCCGCAGCCCGCAGGTCTGTGGGGCTACGCAAGCGCTTCCCAAAGAGCTTTAGAACAAGGTATAGTTTTCCCTGCTGGCTTCTTGGGCGGGGGACTCATCTCCAGCCGTATGGCCATTTTTGTGCCTGCAACGGCTGCAAGTGGGAAAGGGTGGTGTCGAGGCTGAAGGCAGCAGGAAAGCCTGCAGCCCCCAGGTCTGTGGGGCTACGGAAGTGGTTCCCACAGAGCTTTAGAACAAGGCATATTTTTCCCTGCTGGCTCTTTGGGCGTGGGACTCATGTCCAGCCATAGGGCCATTTTTGTGCCTGGCGCGGGGCCATGTGGGAAAGGGTGGTGTCGAGGCTGAAGGCAGCAGGAAAGCCTGCAGCCCCCAGGTCTGTGGGTCAACGCAAGCGGTTCCCAAAGACCTTTTGAACAAGGCATAGTTTTCCCTGCTGGCTCTTTGGGCGTGGGACCCATCTCCAGCCATATGGCCATTTTTGTGCCTGGCGCGGCGCCAAGTGGGAAAGGGTGGTTTTCTGAGGCTGAAGGCAGCAGGAAAGCCTGCAGACCCCAGGTCTGTGGGGTACGCGAGCGGTTCCCAAAGAGCTTTAGAACAAGGCATAGTTTTCCCTGCTGGCTCTTTGGGCGGGGGACCCATCTCCAGCCGTATGGCCATTTTTGTGCCTGCAACGGCTGCAAGTGGGAAAGGGTGGCGTCGAGGGTGAAGGCAGCAGCAAAAGTCGCAGGCACCAGGTCTGTGGGGCTACGCAAGCTGTTCCCAAAGAGCTTTAGAACAAGGCATAGTTTTCCCTGCTTGCTCTTTGGGCGTGGGACCCATCTGCAGCCATAGGACATTTTTCTGCCTGGCGCGGCGCCAAGTGGGAAAGGGTGGTTTTCTGAGGCTGAAGGCAGCAGGAAAGCCTGCAGCCCCCAGGTCTGTGGGGCTACGCAAGAGGTTCCCAAAGAGCTTTAGAACAAGGCATAGTTTTCCCTGCTTGCTCTTTGGGCCTGGGACCCATCTCCAGCCGTATGGCCATTTTTGTGCCTGCAACGGCTGCAAGTGGGAAAGGGTGGTTTTGAGGCTGAAAGCAGCAGGAAAGCCTGCAGCCCCCAGGTGTGTGGGTGCTACGTAAGCTGTTCCCAAAGAGCTTTAGAACAAGGCATAATTTTCCCTGCCAGCTCCCTGGGCATGGGACACATCTCCAGCCGTATGGCCATTTTTGTTGCTGGCGCGGCGCCAAGTGGGAAAGGGTGGTTTTGAGGCTGAAGGCAGCAGGAAAGCCCGCAGCCCCCAGGTCTGTGGGGCTACGCAAGCGGTTCCCAAAGAGCTTTAGAACAAGGCATAGTTTTCCCTGCTGGCTCTTTGGGCGTGGGACCCATCTGCAGCCATAGGGCATTTTTGTGCCTGGCGCGGCACCAAGTGGGAAAGGGTGGTTTTCTGAGGCTGAAGGCAGCAGGAAAGCCTGCAGCCGCCAGGTCTGTGGGGCTACGCAAGCGGTTCCCAAAGAGCTTTAGAACAAGGCAGAGTTTTCCCTGCTGGCTCTTTGGGCGTGGGACCCATCACCAGCTGTATGGCCATTTTGGTGCCTGCAACGGCTGCAAGTGGGAAAGGGTGGTTTTGAGGCTGAAAGCAGCAGGAAAGCCTGCAGCCCCCAGGTCTGTGAAGCTATGCAAGCGTTTCCCAAAGAGCTTTAGAACAAGGCATAGTTTTCCCTGCTGGCTCTTTTGGGCGGGGGACCCATCTCCAGCCATATGGCCATTTTTGTGCCTTGCGCGGGGCCAAGTGGGAAAGGGTGGTGTCTAGGGTGAAGGCAGCAGCAAAGGTCGCAGCCCCCAGGTCTGTGGGGCTACGCAAGCGGTTCCCAAAGAGCTTTAGAACAAGGCATTATTTTCCCTGCTGGCTCTTTGGGCGGGGGACCCATCTCCAGCCGTATGGCCATTTTTGTGCCTGGCGCGGCGCCAAGTGGGAAAGGGTGGTTTTCTGAGGCTGAAGGCAGTAGGAAAGCCTGTAGACCCCAGGTCTGTGGGGCTACGCAAGAGGTTCCCAAAGAGCTTTAGAACAAGGCATAGTTTTCCCTGCTTGCCCTTTGGGCGTGGGACCCATCTGCAGCCATAGGGCATTTTTGTGCCTGGCGCGGCGCCAAGTGGGAAAGGGTGGTTTTCTGAGGCTGAAGGCAGCAGGAAAGCCTGCAGCCCCCAGGTCTGTGGGGCTACGCAAGCGCTTCCCAAAGAGCTTTAGAACAAGGCAGAGTTTTCCCTGCTGGCTCTTTGGGCGTGGGACCCATCTCCAGCCGTATGGCCATTTTTGTGCCTGCGACGGCTGCAAGTGGGAAAGGGTGGTTTTGAGGCTGAAAGCAGCAGGAAAGCCTGCAGCCCCCAGGTGTGTGGGTGCTACGCAAGCGGTTCCCAAAGAGCTTTAGAACAAGGCATAATTTTCCCTGCCAGCTCCTTGGGCGTGGGAGACATCTCCAGCCGTATGGCCATTTTTGTTGCTGGCGCGGCGACAAGTGGGAAAGGGTGGTGTCGAGGCTGAAGGCAGCAGGAAAGCCTGCAGCCCCCAGGTCTGTGGGGCTACGCGAGAGGTTCCCACAGAGCTTTAGAACAAGGCATAGTTTTCCCTGCTGGCTCTTTGGGCGTGGGACCCATGTCCAGCCATATGGCCATTTTTGTTGCTGGCGCGGCGCCAAGTGGGAAAGGGTGGTGTCGAGGGTGAAGGCAGCAGCAATGGTCGCAGGCACCAGGTCTGTGGGGCTACGCAAGCTGTTCCCAAAGAGCTTTAGAACAAGGCATAGTTTTCCCTCCTTGCTCTTTGGGCGTGGGACCCATCTGCAGCGATAGGGCATTTTTGTGCCTGGCGCGGCACCAAGTGGGAAAGGGTGGTTTTCTGAGGCTGAAGGCAGCAGGAATGCCTGCAGCCCCCAGGTGTGTGGGGCTACGCAAGCGGTTCCCAAAGAGCTTTAGAACAAGGCAGAGTTTTCCCTGCTGGCTCTTTGGGCGGGGGACCCATCTCCAGCTGTATGACCATTTTTGTGCCTGCAACGGCTGCAGCTGGGAAAGTGTGGTTTTGAGGGTGAAAGCAGCAGGAAAGCCTGCAGCCCCCAGGTGTGTGGGTGCTACGCAAGCGGTTCCCAAAGAGCTTTAGAACAAGGCATAATTTTCCCTGCCAGCTCCTTGGGCGTGGGAGACATCTCCAGCCGTATGGCCATTTTTGTTGCTGGCGCGGCGACAAGTGGGAAAGGGTGGTGTCTAGGGTGAAGGCAGCAGGAAAGCCTGCAGCCCCCAGGTCTGTGGGGCTACGCGAGAGGTTCCCAAAGAGCTTTAGAACAAGGCATAGTTTTCCCTGCTGGCTCTTTGGGCGTGGGACCCATGTCCAGCCATATGGCCATTTTTGTGCCTGGCGCGGCGCCAAGTGGGAAAGGGTGGTGTCGAGGGTGAAGGCAGCAGCAATGGTCGCAGGCACCAGGTCTGTGGGGCTACGCAAGCTGTTCCCAAAGAGCTTTAGAACAAGGCATAGTTTTCCCTCCTTGCTCTTTGGGCGTGGGACCCATCTGCAGCGATAGGGCATTTTTGTGCCTGGCGCGGCACCAAGTGGGAAAGGGTGGTTTTCTGAGGCTGAAGGCAGCAGGAATGCCTGCAGCCCCCAGGTGTGTGGGGCTACGCAAGCGGTTCCCAAAGAGCTTTAGAACAAGGCAGAGTTTTCCCTGCTGGCTCTTTGGGCGTGGGACCCATCACCAGCTGTATGGCCATTTTGGTGCCTGCAACGGCTGCAAGTGGGAAAGGGTGGTTTTGAGGCTGAAAGCAGCAGGAAAGCCTGCAGCCCCCAGGTCTGTGAAGCTATGCAAGCGTTTCCCAAAGAGCTTTAGAACAAGGCATAGTTTTCCCTGCTGGCTCTTTTGGGCGGGGGACCCATCTCCAGCCATATGGCCATTTTTGTGCCTTGCGCGGGGCCAAGTGGGAAAGGGTGGTGTCTAGGGTGAAGGCAGCAGCAAAGGTCGCAGCCCCCAGGTCTGTGGGGCTACGCAAGCGGTTCCCAAAGAGCTTTAGAACAAGGCATTATTTTCCCTGCTGGCTCTTTGGGCGGGGGACCCATCTCCAGCCGTATGGCCATTTTTGTGCCTGGCGCGGCGCCAAGTGGGAAAGGGTGGTTTTCTGAGGCTGAAGGCAGTAGGAAAGCCTGTAGCCCCCAGGTCTGTGGGGCTACGCAAGAGGTTCCCAAAGAGCTTTAGAACAAGGCATAGTTTTCCCTGCTTGCCCTTTGGGCGTGGGACCCATCTGCAGCCATAGGGCATTTTTGTGCCTGGCGCGGCGCCAAGTGGGAAAGGGTGGTTTTCTGAGGCTGAAGGCAGCAGGAAAGCCTGCAGCCCCCAGGTCTGTGGGGCTACGCAAGCGCTTCCCAAAGAGCTTTAGAACAAGGCAGAGTTTTCCCTGCTGGCTCTTTGGGCGTGGGACCCATCTCCAGTCGTATGGCCATTTTTGTGCCTGCGACGGCTGCAAGTGGGAAAGGGTGGTTTTGAGGCTGAAAGCAGCAGGAAAGCCTGCAGCCCCCAGGTGTGTGGGTGCTACGCAAGCGGTTCCCAAAGAGCTTTAGAACAAGGCATAATTTTCCCTGCCAGCTCCTTGGGCGTGGGAGACATCTCCAGCCGTATGGCCATTTTTGTTGCTGGCGCGGCGACAAGTGGGAAAGGGTGGTGTCGAGGCTGAAGGCAGCAGGAAAGCCTGCAGCCCCCAGGTCTGTGGGGCTACGCGAGAGGTTCCCACAGAGCTTTAGAACAAGGCATAGTTTTCCCTGCTGGCTCTTTGGGCGTGGGACCCATGTCCAGCCATATGGCCATTTTTGTTGCTGGCGCGGCGCCAAGTGGGAAAGGGTGGTGTCGAGGGTGAAGGCAGCAGCAATGGTCGCAGGCACCAGGTCTGTGGGGCTACGCAAGCTGTTCCCAAAGAGCTTTAGAACAAGGCATAGTTTTCCCTCCTTGCTCTTTGGGCGTGGGACCCATCTGCAGCGATAGGGCATTTTTGTGCCTGGCGCGGCACCAAGTGGGAAAGGGTGGTTTTCTGAGGCTGAAGGCAGCAGGAATGCCTGCAGCCCCCAGGTCTGTGGGGCTACGCAAGCGGTTCCCAAAGAGCTTTAGAACAAGGCATAGTTTTCCCTGCTGGCTCTTTGGGCGGGGGACCCATCTCCAGCTGTATGACCATTTTTGTGCCTGCAACGGCTGCAACTGGGAAAGTGTGGTTTTGAGGGTGAAAGCAGCAGGAAACCCTGCAGCCCCCAGGTGTGTGGGTGCTACGCAAGCGGTTCCCAAAGAGCTTTAGAACAAGGCATAATTTTCCCTGCCAGCTCCTTGGGCGTGGGAGACATCTCCAGCCGTATGGCCATTTTTGTTGCTGGCGCGGCGACAAGTGGGAAAGGGTGGTGTCGAGGCTGAAGGCAGCAGGAAAGCCTGCAGCCCCCAGGTCTGTGGGGCTACGCGAGAGGTTCCCAAAGAGCTTTAGAACAAGGCATAGTTTTCCCTGCTGGCTCTTTGGGCGTGGGACCCATGTCCAGCCATATGGCCATTTTTGTGCCTGGCGCGGCGCCAAGTGGGAAAGGGTGGTGTCGAGGGTGAAGGCAGCAGCAATGGTCGCAGGCACCAGGTCTGTGGGGCTACGCAAGCTGTTCCCAAAGAGCTTTAGAACAAGGCATAGTTTTCCCTCCTTGCTCTTTGGGCGTGGGACCCATCTCCAGCCATAGGGCATTTTTGTGCCTGGCGCGGCACCAAGTGGGAAAGGGTGGTTTTCTGAGGCTGAAGGCAGCAGGAATGCCTGCAGCCCCCAGGTGTGTGGGGCTACGCAAGCGGTTCCCAAAGAGCTTTAGAACAAGGCAGAGTTTTCCCTGCTGGCTCTTTGGGCGGGGGACCCATCTCCAGGTGTATGACCATTTTTGTGCCTGCAACGGCTGCAACTGGGAAAGTGTGGTTTTGAGGGTGAAAGCAGCAGGAAAGCCTGCAGCCCCCAGGTCTGTGGGGCTACGCAAGAGGTTCCCAAGGAGCTTTAGAACAAGGCATAGTTTTCCCTCCTTGCTCTTTGGGCGTGGGACCCATCTGCAGCCATAGGCCATTTTTGTGCCTGGCGCGGCGCCAAGTGGGAAAGGGTGGTTTTCTGAGGCTGAAGGCAGCAGGAAAGCCTGCAGCCCCCAGGTCTGTGGGGCTACGCAAGCGGTTCCCAAAGAGCTTTAGAACAAGGCATAGTTTTCCCTGCTGGCTCTTTGGGCGGGGGACCCATCTCCAGCCGTATGTCCATTTTTGTGCCTGGCGCGGCGCCAAGTGGGAAAGGGTGGTGTCGAGGCTGAAGGCAGCAGGAAAGCCCGCTGCCCCCAGGTCTGTAGGGCTGCGCAAGTGGTTCCCACAGAGCTTTAGGACAAGGCATAGTTTTCCCTGCTGGCTCTTTGGGCGTGGGACCCATCTCCAGCCGTATGACCATATTTGTGCCTGCAACGGCTGCAACTGGGAAAGGGTGGTTTTGAGGGTGAAAGCAGCAGGAAAGCCTGCAGCCCCCAGGTCTGTGGGGCTACGCAAGAGGTTCCCAAAGAGCTTTAGAACAAGGCATAGTTTTCCCTGATTGCTCTTTGGGCGTGGGACCCATCTGCAGCCATAGGGCATTTTTGTGCCTGTCGCGGCGCCAAGTGGGAAAGGGTGGTTTTCTGAGGCTGAAGGCAGCAGGAAAGCCTGCAGCCCCCAGGTCTGTGGGGCTACGCAAGCGGTTCCCAAAGAGCTTTAGAACAAGGCATAGTTTTCCCTGCTGGCTCTTTGGGCGTGGGACCCATCTCCAGCCGTATGGCCATTTTTGTGCCTGCAACGGCTGCAAGTGGGAAAGGGTTGTTTTGAGGCTGAAAGCAGCAGGAAAGCCTGCAGCCCCCAGGTGTGTGGGTGCTACACAAGCGGTTCCCAAAGAGCTTTAGAACAAGGCATAATTTTCCCTGCCAGCTCCTTGGGCGTGGGAGACATCTCCAGCCGTATGGCCATTTTTGTTGCTGGCGCGGCGCCAAGAGGGAAAGGGTGGTTTTGAGGCTGAAGGCAGCAGGAGAGCCCGCAGCCCCCAGGTCTGTGGGGCTACGCAAGCGGTTCCCAAAGAGCTTTAGAACAAGGCATAGTTTTCCCTGCTTGCTCTTTGGGCGTGGGACCCATGTCCAGCCATATGGCCATTTTTGTGCCTGGCGCGGCGCCAAGTGGGAAAGGGTGGTGTCGAGGCTGAAGGCAGCAGGAGAGCCCGCAGCCCCCAGGTCTGTGGGGCTACGCAAGCGGTTCCCAAAGAGCTTTAGAACAAGGCATAGTTTTCCCGGCTGGCTCTTTGGGTGTGGGACCCATCACCAGCCATATGGCCATTTTTGTGCCTGGCGCGGTGCCAAGTGGGAAAGGGTGGTTTTCTGAGGCTGAAGGCAGTAGGAAAGCCTGTAGCCCCCAGGTCTGTGGGGCTACGCAAGAGGTTCCCAAAGAGCTTTAGAACAAGGCATAGTTTTCCCTGCTTGCTCTTTGGGCGTGGGACCCATCTGCAGCCATAGGGCATTTTTGTGCCTGGCGCGGCACCAAGTGGGAAAGGGTGGTTTTCTGAGGCTGAAGGCAGCAGGAAAGCCTGCAGCCCCCAGGTCTGTGGGGCTACGCAAGAGGTTCCCAAAGAGCTTTAGAACAAGGCATAGTTTTCCCTGCTGGCTCTTTGGGCGTGGGACCCATGTCCAGCCATATGGCCATTTTTGTGCCTTGCGCGGGGCCAAGTGGGAAAGGGTGGTTTTGAGGCTGAAGGCAGCAGGAAAGCCCGCAGCCCGCAGGTCTGTGGGGCTACGCAAGCGCTTCCCAAAGAGCTTTAGAACAAGGCATAGTTTTCCCTGCTGGCTCCTTGGGCGGGGGACTCATCTCCAGCCGTATGGCCATTTTTGTGCCTGCAAAGGCTCCAAGAGGGAAAGGGTGGTGTCGAGGCTGAAGGCAGCAGGAAAGTCCGCAGCCCCCAGGTCTGTGGGGCTACGCAAGTGGTTCCCAAAGAGCTTTTGAACAAGGCATAGTTTTCCCTGCTGGCTCTTTGGGCGTGGGACCCATGTCCAGCCATATGGCCATTTTTGTGCCTTGCGCGGGGCCAAGTGGGAAAGGGTGGTGTCGAGGCTGAAGGCAGCAGCAAAGGTCGCAGGCACCAGGTCTGTGGGGCTACGCAAGCTGTTCCCAAAGAGCTTTAGAACAAGGCATAGTTTTCCCTGCTGGCTCTTTGGGCGTGGGACCCATCTCCAGCCATATGGCCATTTTTGTGCCTGGCGCGGCTCCATGTGGGAAAGGGTGGTGTCGAGGCTGAAGGCAGCATGAAAGCCTGCAGCCCCCAGGTCTGTGGGGCTACGCAAGCGGTTCCCAAAGAGCTTTAGAACAAGGCATAGTTTTCCCGGCTGGCTCTTTGGGTGTGGGACCCATCTCCAGCCATATGGCCATTTTTGTGCCTGGCGCGGTGCCAAGTGGGAAAGGGTGGTTTTCTGAGGCTGAAGGCAGTAGGAAAGCCTGTAGCCCCCAGGTCTGTGGGGCTACGCAAGAGGTTCCCAAAGAGCTTCAGAACAAGGCATAGTTTTCCCTGCTTGCTCTTTGGGCGTGGGACCCATCTGCAGCCATAGGGCATTTTTGTGCCTGGCGCGGCACCAAGTGGGAAAGGGTGGTTTTCTGAGGCTGAAGGCAGCAGGAAAGCCTGCAGCCCCCAGGTCTGTGGGGCTACGCAAGAGGTTCCCAAAGAGCTTTAGAACAAGGCATAGTTTTCCCTGCTGGCTCTTTGGGCGTGGGACCCATGTCCAGCCATATGGCCATTTTTGTGCCTTGCGCGGGGCCAAGTGGGAAAGGGTGGTTTTGAGGCTGAAGGCAGCAGGAAAGCCCGCAGCCCGCAGGTCTGTGGGGCTACGCAAGCGCTTCCCAAAGAGCTTTAGAACAAGGCATAGTTTTCCCTGCTGGCTCCTTGGGCGGGGGACTCATCTCCAGCCGTATGGCCATTTTTGTGCCTGCAAAGGCTCCAAGAGGGAAAGGGTGGTGTCGAGGCTGAAGGCAGCAGGAAAGTCCGCAGCCCCCAGGTCTGTGGGGCTACGCAAGTGGTTCCCAAAGAGCTTTTGAACAAGGCATAGTTTTCCCTGCTGGCTCTTTGGGCGTGGGACCCATGTCCAGCCATATGGCCATTTTTGTGCCTTGCGCGGGGCCTAGCGGGAAAGGGTGGTGTCGAGGCTGAAGGCAGCATGAAAGCCTGCATCCCCCAGGTGTGTGGGGCTACGCAAGCGGTTCCCAAAGAGCTTTAGAACAAGGCATAGTTTTCCCTGCTGGCTCTTTGGGCGTGGAACCATCTCCAGCCATATGGCCATTTTTGTGCCTGGCGCGGCGCCAAGTGGGAAAGGGTGGTTTTCTGAGGCTGAAGGCAGCAGGAAAGCCTGCAGCCCCCAGGTCTGTGGGGCTACGCAAGCGGTTCCCAAAGAGCTTTAGAACAAGGCAGAGTTTTCCCTGCTGGCTCTTTGGGCGGGGGACCCATCTCCAGCCGTATGGCCATTTTTGTGTCTGCAACGGCTGCAAGTGGGAAAGGGTGGTTTTGAGGCTGAAAGCAGCAGGAAAGCCTGCAGCCCCCAGGTGTGTGGCTGCTACGCAAGCGGTTCCCAAAGAGCTTTAGAACAAGGCATAATTTTCCCTGCCAGCTCCTTGGGCGTGGGACACATCTCCAGCCGTATGGCCATTTTTGTGCCTGCAACGGCTCCAAGAGGGAAAGGGTTGTGTCGAGGCTGAAGGCAGCAGGAAAGCCCGCAGCCCGCAGGTCTGTGGGGCTACGCAAGCGGTTCCCAAAGAGCTTTAGAACAAGGCATATTTTTCCCTGCTGGCTCCTTGGGCGGGGGACTCTTCTCCAGCCGTATGGCCATATTTGTGCCTGCAACGGCTCCAAGAGGGAAAGGGTTGTATCGAGGCTGAAGGCAGCAGGAAAGCCCGCAGCCCCCAGGTCTGTGGGGCTACGCAAGTGGTTCCCAAAGAGCTTTAGAACAAGGCATAGTTTTCCCTGCTGGCTCTTTGGGCGTGGGACCCATGTCCAGCCATATGGCCATTTTTGTGCCTTGCGCGGGGCCAAGTGGGAAAGGGTGGTGTCGAGGGTGAAGGCAGCAGCAAAGGTCACAGCCGCCAGGTCTGTGGGGCTAAGCAAGCGGTTCCCAAAGAGGTTTAGAACAAGGCATAGTTTTCCCTGCTGGCTCTTTTGGGCGGGGGACCCATCTCCAGCCATATGTCCATTTTTGTGCCTGGCGCGGCGCCAAGCGGGAATGGGTGGTTTTGAGGCTGAAGGCAGCAGGAGAGCCCGCAGCCCCCAGGTCTGTGGGGCTATGCAAGCGTTTCCCAAAGAGATTTAGAACAAGGCATAGTTTTCCCTGCTTGCTCTTTTGGCCTGGGACACATATCCAGCCATAGGGCCATTTTTGTGGCTGGCGCGGCGCCAAGTGGGAAAGGGTGGTTTTGAGGCTGAAGGCAGCAGGAAAGCCTGCAGCCCCCAGGTCTGTGGGGCTACGCAAGCGGTTCCCAAAGAGCTTTAGAACAAGGCATAGTTTTCCCTGCCAGCTCCTTGGCCGTGGGACCCATCTCCAGCCGTATGGCCATTTTTGTGCCTGGCGCGGCACCTAATGGGAAAGGGTGGTTTTGAGGCTGAAAGCAGCAGGAAAGCCTGCAGCCCCCAGGTCTGTGGGGCTATGCAAGCGGTTCCCAAAGAGCTTTAGAACAAGGCATAGTTTTCCCTGCTGGCTCCTTGGGCGGGGGCTCATCTCCAGCCATATGCCCATTTTTGTGCCTGGCGCGGCGCCAAGTGGGAAAGGGTGGTTTTCTGAGGCTGAAGGCAGCAGGAAAGCCTGCAGCCCCCAGGTCTGTGGGGCTACGCAAGCGGTTCCCAAAGATCTTTAGAACAAGGCATAGTTTTCCCTGCTGGCTCTTTGGGCCGGGGACCCATCTCCAGCCATATGGCCATATTTGTGCCTGGTGCGGCGCCAAGTGGGAAAGGGTGGTGTCGAGGGTGAAGGCAGCAGGAAAGCCTGCAGCCCCCAGGTCTGTGGGGCTACGCAAGCGGTTCCCAAAGAGCTTTAGAACAAGGCATAGTTTTCCCTGCTGGCTCTTTGGGACGGGGACCCATCTACAAACGTATGTCCATTTTTGTGCCTGGCGCGGCGCCAGTGGGAAAGGGTAGTTTCGAGGCTGAAGGCAGAAGGGAAGCCTGCAGCCCCCAGGTCTGTGGGGCTACGCAAGCGGTTCCCAAAGAGCTTCAGAAAAAGGCATAGTTTTCCCTGCTGGCTCTTTGGGCGGGGGACCCATCTGCAGCCATAGGGCATTTTTGTGCCTGCAACGGCTGCAAGTGGGAAAGGGTGGTGTCGAGGGTGAAGGCAGCAGGAAAGCCTGCAGCCGCCAGGTCTGTGGGGCTACGCAAGCTGTTCCCAAAGAGCTTTAGAACAAGGCATAGTTTTCCCTGCTGGCTCCTTGGGCGTGGGACCCATCTCCAGCCGTATGGCCATTTTTGTTGCTGGCGCGGCGCCAAGTGGGAAAGGGTGGTTTTGAGGCTGAAAGCAGCAGGAAAGCCTGCAGCCCCCAGGTCTGTGGGGCTACGCAAGCGGTTTCCAAAGAGCTTTAGAACAAGGCATAGTTTTCCCTGCTGGTTCCTTGGTCGTGAAAACCCTCTCCAGCCATATGGCCATTTTTGTGCCTGGCGCGGCGCCAAGTGGGAAAGGGTGGTTTTGAGGCTGAAGGCAGCAGGAAAGCCCGCAGCCCCCAGGTGTGTGGGTGCTACGCAAGCGGTTCCCAAAGAGCTTTAGAACAAGGCACAGTTTTCCATGCTGGTTCCTTGGGCGGGGGACTCATCTCCAGCCGTATGGTCATTTTTGTGCCTGCAACGGCTCCAAGTGGGAAAGGGTGGTTTTCTGAGGCTGAAGGCAGCAGGAAAGCCTGCAGACCCCAGGTCTGTGGGGCTACGCAAGAGGTTCCCAAAGAGCTTTAGAACAAGGCATAGTTTTCCCTGCTGGGTCTTTGGGCCGGGGACCCATCTCCAGCCGTATGGCCATTTTTGTGCCTGCAACGGCTGCAAGTGGGAAAGGATGGTTTGAGGCTGAAAGCAGCAGGAAAGCCTGCAGCCCCCAGGTCTGTGGGGCTACGCAAGAGGTTCCCAAAGAGCTTTAGAACAAGGCATAGTTTTCCCTGCTGGCTCTTTGGGCGTGGGAGCCATCTGCAGCAATAGGGATTTTTGTGCCTGGCGCGGCGCCAAGTGGGAAAGGGTGGTTTTCTGAGGCTGAAGGCAGCAGGAAAGCCTGCAGCCCCCAGGTCTGTGGGTCTACGCAAGCGGTTCCCAAAGAGCTTTAGAACAAGGCATAGTTTTCCCTGCTGGCTCTTTGGGCGTGGGACCCATCACCAGCCGTATGGCCATTTTTGTGCCTGCAACGGCTGCAAGTGGGAAAGGGTGGTTTTGTGGCTGAAAGCAGCAGGAAAGCCTGCAGCCCCCAGGTCTGTGGGGCTATGCAAGCGTTTCCCAAAGAGCTTTAGAAGAAGGCATAGTTTTCCCTGCTGGCTCTTTTGGGCGGGGGACCCATCTCCAGCCGTATGGCCATTTTTGTGGCTGGCGCGGCGCCAAGTGGGGAAGGGTGGTTTTGAGGCTGAAAGCAGCAGGAAAGTCCGCAGCCCCCAGGTCTGTGGGGCTACGTAAGCGGTTCCCAAAGAGCTTTAGAACAAGGCAGAGTTTTCCCTGCTGGTTCTTTGGGCGTGGGAACCATCTCCAGCCATATGGCCATTTTTGTGCCTGGCGCGGCACCGAGGTGAAAGGGTGGTTTTGAGGCTGAAGGCAGCAGGAAAGCTTGCAACCACCAGGTCTGTGGGGCTACGCAAGTGGTTCCCAAAGAGCTTTAGAACAAGGCATAGTTTTCCCTCCTTGCTCTTTGGGCCGGGGATCCATCTCCAGCCATATGGCCATTTTTGTGCCTGACGCGGCGCCAAGTGGGAAAGGGTGGTTTTCTGAGGCTGAAGGCAGCAGGAAAGCCTGCAGCCCCCAGGTCTGTGGGGCTACGCAAGCGTTTCCCAAAGAGCTTTAGAAGAAGGCATAGTTTTCCCTGCTGGCTCTTTGGGCCGGGGACCCATCTACAAACGTATGTCCATTTTTGTGCCTGGCGCGGCGCCAAGTGGGAAAGGGTAGTTTCGAGGCTGAAGGCAGCAGGAAAGCCTGCAGCTCCCAGGTCTGTGGGGCTACGCAAGCGGTTCCCAAAGAGCTTTAGAACAAGGCATAGATTTCCCTGCTGGCTCTTTGGGCGAGGGACCCATCTCCAGACATATGGCCATTTTTGTGCCTGCAACGGCTGCAAGTGGGAAAGGGTGGTGTCGAGAGTGAAGGTAGCAGCAAAGGTCGCAGGCACCAGGTCTGTGGGGCTGCGCAAGCTGTTCCCAAAGAGCTTTAGAACAAGGCATAGTTTTCCCGGATGGCTCTTTGGGCGTGGGACCCATCTGCAGCCATAGGGCATTTTTGTGCCTGGCGCGGCGCCAAGTGGGAAATGGTGGTTTTCTGAGGCTGAAGGCAGCAGGAAAGCCTGCAGCCCCCAGGTCTGTGGGGCTACGCAAGAGGTTCCCAAAGAGCTTTAGAACAAGGCATATTTTTCCCTGCTGGCTCTTTGGGCGGGGGACCCATCTCCAGCCATATGGCCATTTTTGTGCCTGGCGCGGTGCCAAGTGGGAAAGGGTGGTTTTCTGAGGCTGAAGGCAGCAGGAAAGCCCGCAGCCCCCAGGTCTGTGGGGCTACGCAAGTGCTTCCCAAAGAGCTTTAGAACAAGGCACAGTTTTCCCTGCTGGCTCCTTGGGCGGGGGACTCATCTCCAGCCGTATGGCCATTTTTGTGCCTGGAACGGCTCCAAGAGGGAAAGGGTTGTGTCGAGGCTGAAGGCAGCAGGAAAGCCCGCAGCCCCCAGGTCTGTGGGACTACGCAAGCGCTTCCCAAAGAGCTTTAGAACAAGGCATAGTTTTCCCTGCTGGCTCTTTGGGCGTGGGACCCATCTCCAGCCATATGGCCATTTTTGTGCCTTGCGCAGGGCCAAGTGGGAAAGGGTGGTGTCGAGGGTGACTGCAGCAGTAAAGGTCGCAGCCGCCAGGTCTGTGGGGCTACGCAAGCGTTTCCCAAAGAGCTTTAGAACAAGGCATAGTTTTCCTTGCTGGCTCTTTGGGCGGGGTTTCATCTCCAGCCGTATGGCCATTTTTGTGCATGGGTGGCGCCAAGTGGGAAAGGGTGGTTTTCTGAGGCTGAAGGCAGCAGGAAAGCCTGCAGCCCCCAGGTCTGTGGGGCTACGCAAGCGGTTCCCAAAGACCTTTAGAACAAGGCATAGTTTTCCCTGCTGGCTCTTTGGGCCGGGGACCCATCTCCAGCCATATGGCCATATTTGTGCCTGGCGCGGCGCCAAGTGGGAAAGGGTGGTGTCGAGGCTGAAGGCAGCAGGAAAGCCTGCAGCCCCCAGGTCTGTGGGGCTACGCACGCGGTTCCCAAAGAGCTTTAGAACAAGGCATAGTTTTCCCTGCTGGCTCTTTGGGACGGGGACCCATCTACAAACGTATGTCCATTTTTGTGCCTGGCGCGGCGCCAAGTGGGAAAGGGTAGTTTCGAGGCTGAAGGCAGCAGGAAAGCCTGCAGCCCCCAGGTCTGTGGGGCTACGCAAGCGGTTCCCAAAGAGCTTCAGAACAAGGCATAGTTTTCCCTGCTGGCTCTTTGGGCGGGGGACCCATCTGCAGCCATAGGGCATTTTTGTGCCTGGCGCGGCGCCAAGTGGGAAAGGGTGGTTTTGAGGCTGAAGGCAGCAGGAGAGCCCGCAGCCCCCAGGTCTGTGGGGCTATGCAAGCGTTTCCCAAAGAGATTTAGAACAAGGCATAGTTTTCCCTGCTGGCTCTTTTGGCCTGGGACACATATCCAGCCATAGGGCCATTTCTGTGGCTGGCGCGGCGCCAAGTGGGAAAGGGTGGTTTTGAGGCTGAAGGCAGCAGGAAAGCCTGCAGCCCCCAGGTCTGTGGGGCTACGCAAGCGGTTCCCAAAGAGCTTTAGAACAAGGCATAGTTTACCCTACTGGCTCTTTGGGCGTGGGAACCATCTCCAGCCATAAGGCCCTTTTTGTGCCTCGCGCGGGGCCAAGTGGGAAAGGGCGGTTTTGAGGCTGAAGGCAGCAGGAAAGCCTGCAGCCCCCAGGTCTGTGGGTCTACGCAAGCGGTTCCCAAAGAGCTTTAGAACAAGGCATAGTTTTCCCTGCCAGCTCCTTGGCCGTGGGACCCATCTCCAGCCGTATGGCCATTTTTGTGACTGGCGCGGCACCTAATGGGAAAGGGTGGTGTCGAGGCTGAAGGCAGCAGAAAAGCCTGCAGCCCCCAGGTCTGTGGGACTACGCAAGCGCTTCCCAAAGAGCTTTAGAACAAGGCAGAGTTTTCCCTGCTGGCTCCTTGGGCGGGGGACTCATCTCCAGCCATATGGCCATTTTTGTGTCTGCAACGGCTCCAAGTGGGAAAGGGTGGTTTTCTGAGGCTGAAGGCAGCAGGAAAGCCTGCAGCCCCCAGGTCTGTGGGGCTACGCAAGCGCTTCCCAAAGAGCTTTAGAACAAGGCATAGTTTTCCCTGCTGGCTCTTTGGGCGTGGGACCCATCTCCAGCCATATGGCCATTTTTGTGCCTGGCGCGGCGCCAAGTGGGAAAGGGTGGTTTTCTGAGGCTGAAGGCAGCAGGAAAGCCTGCAGCCCCCAGGTCTGTGGGGCTACACAAGCGGTTCCCAAAGAGCTTTAGAACAAGGCATAGTTTTCCCTGCTGGCTCTCTGGGCGTGGGACCCATCTCCAGCCATATGGCCATTTTTGTGCCTGGCGCGGCGCCAAGTTGGAAAGGGTGGTTTTGAGGCTGAAGGCAGCAGGAAAGCCTGCAGCCCCCAGGTCTGTGGGGCTACGCAAGAGGTTCCCAAAGAGCTTTAGAACAAGGCATAATTTTCCCTGCTGGCTCTTTGGGCGTGGAACCATCTCCAGCCATATGGCCATTTTTGTGGCTGGCGCGGCGCCAAGTGGGAAAGGGTGGTTTTCTGAGGCTGAATTTAGAAGGGAAGCCTGCAGCCCCCAGGTCTGTGGGGCTACGCAAGCGGTTCCCAAAGAGATTTAGAACAAGGCAGAGTTTTCCCTGCTGGCTCTTTGGGCGTGGGACCCATCTCCAGCCGTATGGCCATTTTTGTGCCTGCAACGGTTGCAAGTGGGAAAGGGTGGTTTTGAGGCTGAAAGCAGCAGGAAAGCCTGCAGCCCCCAGGTGTGTGGGGCTATGCAAGCGTTTCCCAAAGAGCTTTAGAACAAGGCATAGTATTCCCTGCTGGCTCTTTTGGGCGGGGGACCCATCTCCAGCCATATGGCCATTTTTGTGCCTGGCGCGGCGCCAAGTGGGAAAGGGTAGTTTCGAGGCTGAAGGCAGCAGGAAAGCCTGCAGCCCCCAGGTCTGTGGGTCTACGCAAGCGGTTCCCAAAGAGCTTCAGAACACGGCATAGTTTTCCCTGCTGGCTCTTTGGGCGGGGGACCCATCTCCAGACATATGGCCATTTTTGTGCCTGCAACGGCTGCAAGTGGGAAAGGGTGGTGTCGAGGGTAAAGGCAGCAGCAAAGGTCGCAGGCACCAGGTCTGTGGGGCTACGCAAGCTGTTCCCAAAGAGCTTTAGAACAAGGCATAGTTTTCCCTGCTTGCTCTTTGGGCGTGGGACCCATCTGCAGCCATAGGGCATTTTTGTGCCTGGCGCGGCGCCAAGTGGGAAATGGTGGTTTTCTGAGGCTGAAGGCAGCAGGAAAGCCTGCAGCCCCCAGGTCTGTGGGGCTACGCAAGAGGTTCCCAAAGAGCTTTAGAACAAGGCACAGTTTTCCCTGCTGGCTCCTTGGGCGCGGGACTCATCTCCAGCCGTATGGCCATTTTTATGCCTGGAACGGCTCCAAGAGGGAAAGGGTTGTGTCGAGGCTGAAGGCAGCAGGAAAGCCTGCAGCCCCCAGGTCTGTGGGACTACGCAAGCGCTTCCCAAAGAGCTTTAGAACAAGGCATAGTTTTCCCTGCTGGCTCTTTGGGCGTGGGACCCATCTCCAGCCATATGGCCATTTTTGTGCCTTGCGCAGGGCCAAGTGGGAAAGGGTGGTGTCGAGGGTGAAGGCAGCAGCAAAGGTCGCAGCCCCCAGGTCTGTGGGGCTACGCAAGCGGTTCCCAAAGAGCTTTAGAACAAGGCATAGTTTTCCTTGCTGGCTCTTTGGGCGGGATTTCATCTCCAGCCGTATGGCCATTTTTGTGCATGGGTGGCGCCAAGTGGGAAAGGGTGGTTTTCTGAGGCTGAAGGCAGCAGGAAAGCCTGCAGCCCCCAGGTCTGTGGGGCTACGCAAGCGTTTCCCAAAGAGCTTTAGAAGAAGGCATAGTTTTCCCTGCTGGCTCTTTGGGCCGGGGACCCATCTACAAACGTATGTCCATTTTTGTGCCTGGCGCGGCGCCAAGTGGGAAAGGGTAGTTTCGAGGCTGAAGGCAGCAGGAAAGACTGCAGCTCCCAGGTCTGTGGGGCTACGCAAGCGGTTCCCAAAGAGCTTTAGAACAAGGCATAGTTTTCCCTGCTGGCTCTTTGGGCGAGGGACCCATCTCCAGATATATGGCCATTTTTGTGCCTGCAACGGCTGCAAGTGGGAAAGGGTGGTGTCGAGAGTGAAGGTAGCAGCAAAGGTCGCAGGCACCAGGTCTGTGGGGCTGCGCAAGCGGTTCCCAAAGAGCTTTAGAACAAGGCATAGTTTTCCCGGATGGCTCTTTGGGCGTGGGACCCATCTGCAGCCATAGGGCATTTTTGTGCCTGGCGCGGCGCCAAGTGGGAAATGGTGGTTTTCTGAGGCTGAAGGCAGCAGGAAAGCCTGCAGCCCCCAGGTCTGTGGGGCTACGCAAGAGGTTCCCAAAGAGCTTTAGAACAAGGCATATTTTTCCCTGCTGGCTCTTTGGGCGGGGGACCCATCTCCAGCCATATGGCCATTTTTGTGCCTGGCGCGGTGCCAAGTGGGAAAGGGTGGTTTTCTGAGGCTGAAGGCAGCAGGAAAGCCCGCAGCCCCCAGGTCTGTGGGGCTACGCAAGTGCTTCCCAAAGAGCTTTAGAACAAGGCACAGTTTTCCCTGCTGGCTCCTTGGGCGGGGGACTCATCTCCAGCCGTATGGCCATTTTTGTGCCTGGAACGGCTCCAAGAGGGAAAGGGTTGTGTCGAGGCTGAAGGCAGCAGGAAAGCCCGCAGCCCCCAGGTCTGTGGGACTACGCAAGCGCTTCCCAAAGAGCTTTAGAACAAGGCATAGTTTTCCCTGCTGGCTCTTTGGGCGGGGGACCCATCTCCAGCCATATGGCCATTTTTGTGCCTTGCGCAGGGCCAAGTGGGAAAGGGTGGTGTCGAGGGTGACTGCAGCAGCAAAGGTCGCAGCCGCCAGGTCTGTGGGGCTACGCAAGCGGTTCCCAAAGAGCTTTAGAACAAGGCATAGTTTTCCTTGCTGGCTCTTTGGGCGGGGTTTCATCTCCAGCCGTATGGCCATTTTTGTGCGTGGGTGGCGCCAAGTGGGAAAGGGTGGTTTTCTGAGGCTGAAGGCAGCAGGAAAGCCTGCAGCCCCCAGGTCTGTGGGGCTACGCAAGCGGTTCCCAAAGAGCTTTAGAACAAGGCATAGTTTTCCCTGCTGGCTCTTTGGGCCGGGGACCCATCTACAAACGTATGTCCATTTTTGTGCCTGGCGCGGCGCCAAGTGGGAAAGGGTAGTTTCGAGGCTGAAGGCAGCAGGAAAGCCTGCAGCCCCCAGGTCTGTGGGGCTACGCAAGCGGTTCCCAAAGAGCTTCAGAACAAGGCATAGTTTTCCCTGCTGGCTCTTTGGGCGGGGGACCCATCTGCAGCCATAGGGCATTTTTGTGCCTGCAACGGCTGCAAGTGGGAAAGGGTGGTGTCGAGGGTGAAGGCAGCAGGAAAGCCTGCAGCCGCCAGGTCTGTGGGGCTACGCAAGCTGTTCCCAAAGAGCTTTAGAACAAGGCATAGTTTTCCCTGCTGGCTCCTTGGGCGTGGGACCCATCTCCAGCCGTATGGCCATTTTTGTTGCTGGCGCGGCGCCAAGTGGGAAAGGGTGGTTTTGAGGCTGAAAGCAGCAGGAAAGCCTGCAGCCCCCAGGTCTGTGGGGCTACGCAAGCGGTTTCCTAAGAGCTTTAGAACAAGGCATAGTTTTCCCTGCTGGTTCCTTGGTCGTGAAAACCCTCTCCAGCCATATGGCCATTTTTGTGCCTGGCGCGGCGCCAAGTGGGAAAGGGTGGTTTTGAGGCTGAAGGCAGCAGGAAAGCCCGCAGCCCCCAGGTGTGTGGGTGCTACGCAAGCGGTTCCCAAAGAGCTTTAGAACAAGGCACAGTTTTCCATGCTGGTTCCTTGGGCGGGGGACTCATCTCCAGCCGTATGGTCATTTTTGTGCCTGCAACGGCTCCAAGTGGGAAAGGGTGGTTTTCTGAGGCTGAAGGCAGCAGGAAAGCCTGCAGACCCCAGGTCTGTGGGGCTACGCAAGAGGTTCCCAAAGAGCTTTAGAACAAGGCATAGTTTTCCCTGCTGGGTCTTTGGGCCGGGGACCCATCTCCAGCCGTATGGCCATTTTTGTGCCTGCAACGGCTGCAAGTGGGAAAGGATGGTTTGAGGCTGAAAGCAGCAGGAAAGCCTGCAGCCCCCAGGTCTGTGGGGCTACGCAAGAGGTTCCCAAAGAGCTTTAGAACAAGGCATAGTTTTCCCTGCTGGCTCTTTGGGCGTGGGAGCCATCTGCAGCAATAGGGATTTTTGTGCCTGGCGCGGCGCCAAGTGGGAAAGGGTGGTTTTCTGAGGCTGAAGGCAGCAGGAAAGCCTGCAGCCCCCAGGTCTGTGGGTCTACGCAAGCGGTTCCCAAAGAGCTTTAGAACAAGGCATAGTTTTCCCTGCTGGCTCTTTGGGCGTGGGACCCATCACCAGCCGTATGGCCATTTTTGTGCCTGCAACGGCTGCAAGTGGGAAAGGGTGGTTTTGTGGCTGAAAGCAGCAGGAAAGCCTGCAGCCCCCAGGTCTGTGGGGCTATGCAAGCGTTTCCCAAAGAGCTTTAGAAGAAGGCATAGTTTTCCCTGCTGGCTCTTTTGGGCGGGGGACCCATCTCCAGCCGTATGGCCATTTTTGTGGCTGGCGCGGCGCCAAGTGGGGAAGGGTGGTTTTGAGGCTGAAAGCAGCAGGAAAGTCCGCAGCCCCCAGGTCTGTGGGGCTACGTAAGCGGTTCCCAAAGAGCTTTAGAACAAGGCAGAGTTTTCCCTGCTGGTTCTTTGGGCGTGGGAACCATCTCCAGCCATATGGCCATTTTTGTGCCTGGCGCGGCACCGAGGTGAAAGGGTGGTTTTGAGGCTGAAGGCAGCAGGAAAGCTTGCAACCACCAGGTCTGTGGGGCTACGCAAGTGGTTCCCAAAGAGCTTTAGAACAAGGCATAGTTTTCCCTCCTTGCTCTTTGGGCCGGGGATCCATCTCCAGCCATATGGCCATTTTTGTGCCTGACGCGGCGCCAAGTGGGAAAGGGTGGTTTTCTGAGGCTGAAGGCAGCAGGAAAGCCTGCAGCCCCCAGGTCTGTGGGGCTACGCAAGCGTTTCCCAAAGAGCTTTAGAAGAAGGCATAGTTTTCCCTGCTGGCTCTTTGGGCCGGGGACCCATCTACAAACGTATGTCCATTTTTGTGCCTGGCGCGGCGCCAAGTGGGAAAGGGTAGTTTCGAGGCTGAAGGCAGCAGGAAAGCCTGCAGCTCCCAGGTCTGTGGGGCTACGCAAGCGGTTCCCAAAGAGCTTTAGAACAAGGCATAGATTTCCCTGCTGGCTCTTTGGGCGAGGGACCCATCTCCAGACATATGGCCATTTTTGTGCCTGCAACGGCTGCAAGTGGGAAAGGGTGGTGTCGAGAGTGAAGGTAGCAGCAAAGGTCGCAGGCACCAGGTCTGTGGGGCTGCGCAAGCTGTTCCCAAAGAGCTTTAGAACAAGGCATAGTTTTCCCGGATGGCTCTTTGGGCGTGGGACCCATCTGCAGCCATAGGGCATTTTTGTGCCTGGCGCGGCGCCAAGTGGGAAATGGTGGTTTTCTGAGGCTGAAGGCAGCAGGAAAGCCTGCAGCCCCCAGGTCTGTGGGGCTACGCAAGAGGTTCCCAAAGAGCTTTAGAACAAGGCATATTTTTCCCTGCTGGCTCTTTGGGCGGGGGACCCATCTCCAGCCATATGGCCATTTTTGTGCCTGGCGCGGTGCCAAGTGGGAAAGGGTGGTTTTCTGAGGCTGAAGGCAGCAGGAAAGCCCGCAGCCCCCAGGTCTGTGGGGCTACGCAAGTGCTTCCCAAAGAGCTTTAGAACAAGGCACAGTTTTCCCTGCTGGCTCCTTGGGCGGGGGACTCATCTCCAGCCGTATGGCCATTTTTGTGCCTGGAACGGCTCCAAGAGGGAAAGGGTTGTGTCGAGGCTGAAGGCAGCAGGAAAGCCCGCAGCCCCCAGGTCTGTGGGACTACGCAAGCGCTTCCCAAAGAGCTTTAGAACAAGGCATAGTTTTCCCTGCTGGCTCTTTGGGCGTGGGACCCATCTCCAGCCATATGGCCATTTTTGTGCCTTGCGCAGGGCCAAGTGGGAAAGGGTGGTGTCGAGGGTGACTGCAGCAGTAAAGGTCGCAGCCGCCAGGTCTGTGGGGCTACGCAAGCGTTTCCCAAAGAGCTTTAGAACAAGGCATAGTTTTCCTTGCTGGCTCTTTGGGCGGGGTTTCATCTCCAGCCGTATGGCCATTTTTGTGCGTGGGTGGCGCCAAGTGGGAAAGGGTGGTTTTCTGAGGCTGAAGGCAGCAGGAAAGCCTGCAGCCCCCAGGTCTGTGGGGCTACGCAAGCGGTTCCCAAAGACCTTTAGAACAAGGCATAGTTTTCCCTGCTGGCTCTTTGGGCCGGGGACCCATCTCCAGCCATATGGCCATATTTGTGCCTGGCGCGGCGCCAAGTGGGAAAGGGTGGTGTCGAGGCTGAAGGCAGCAGGAAAGCCTGCAGCCCCCAGGTCTGTGGGGCTACGCACGCGGTTCCCAAAGAGCTTTAGAACAAGGCATAGTTTTCCCTGCTGGCTCTTTGGGACGGGGACCCATCTACAAACGTATGTCCATTTTTGTGCCTGGCGCGGCGCCAAGTGGGAAAGGGTAGTTTCGAGGCTGAAGGCAGCAGGAAAGCCTGCAGCCCCCAGGTCTGTGGGGCTACGCAAGCGGTTCCCAAAGAGCTTCAGAACAAGGCATAGTTTTCCCTGCTGGCTCTTTGGGCGGGGGACCCATCTGCAGCCATAGGGCATTTTTGTGCCTGGCGCGGCGCCAAGTGGGAAAGGGTGGTTTTGAGGCTGAAGGCAGCAGGAGAGCCCGCAGCCCCCAGGTCTGTGGGGCTATGCAAGCGTTTCCCAAAGAGATTTAGAACAAGGCATAGTTTTCCCTGCTGGCTCTTTTGGCCTGGGACACATATCCAGCCATAGGGCCATTTCTGTGGCTGGCGCGGCGCCAAGTGGGAAAGGGTGGTTTTGAGGCTGAAGGCAGCAGGAAAGCCTGCAGCCCCCAGGTCTGTGGGGCTACGCAAGCGGTTCCCAAAGAGCTTTAGAACAAGGCATAGTTTACCCTACTGGCTCTTTGGGCGTGGGAACCATCTCCAGCCATAAGGCCCTTTTTGTGCCTCGCGCGGGGCCAAGTGGGAAAGGGCGGTTTTGAGGCTGAAGGCAGCAGGAAAGCCTGCAGCCCCCAGGTCTGTGGGTCTACGCAAGCGGTTCCCAAAGAGCTTTAGAACAAGGCATAGTTTTCCCTGCCAGCTCCTTGGCCGTGGGACCCATCTCCAGCCGTATGGCCATTTTTGTGACTGGCGCGGCACCTAATGGGAAAGGGTGGTGTCGAGGCTGAAGGCAGCAGAAAAGCCTGCAGCCCCCAGGTCTGTGGGACTACGCAAGCGCTTCCCAAAGAGCTTTAGAACAAGGCAGAGTTTTCCCTGCTGGCTCCTTGGGCGGGGGACTCATCTCCAGCCATATGGCCATTTTTGTGTCTGCAACGGCTCCAAGTGGGAAAGGGTGGTTTTCTGAGGCTGAAGGCAGCAGGAAAGCCTGCAGCCCCCAGGTCTGTGGGGCTACGCAAGCGCTTCCCAAAGAGCTTTAGAACAAGGCATAGTTTTCCCTGCTGGCTCTTTGGGCGTGGGACCCATCTCCAGCCATATGGCCATTTTTGTGCCTGGCGCGGCGCCAAGTGGGAAAGGGTGGTTTTCTGAGGCTGAAGGCAGCAGGAAAGCCTGCAGCCCCCAGGTCTGTGGGGCTACACAAGCGGTTCCCAAAGAGCTTTAGAACAAGGCATAGTTTTCCCTGCTGGCTCTCTGGGCGTGGGACCCATCTCCAGCCATATGGCCATTTTTGTGCCTGGCGCGGCGCCAAGTTGGAAAGGGTGGTTTTGAGGCTGAAGGCAGCAGGAAAGCCTGCAGCCCCCAGGTCTGTGGGGCTACGCAAGAGGTTCCCAAAGAGCTTTAGAACAAGGCATAATTTTCCCTGCTGGCTCTTTGGGCGTGGAACCATCTCCAGCCATATGGCCATTTTTGTGGCTGGCGCGGCGCCAAGTGGGAAAGGGTGGTTTTCTGAGGCTGAATTTAGAAGGGAAGCCTGCAGCCCCCAGGTCTGTGGGGCTACGCAAGCGGTTCCCAAAGAGATTTAGAACAAGGCAGAGTTTTCCCTGCTGGCTCTTTGGGCGTGGGACCCATCTCCAGCCGTATGGCCATTTTTGTGCCTGCAACGGTTGCAAGTGGGAAAGGGTGGTTTTGAGGCTGAAAGCAGCAGGAAAGCCTGCAGCCCCCAGGTGTGTGGGGCTATGCAAGCGTTTCCCAAAGAGCTTTAGAACAAGGCATAGTATTCCCTGCTGGCTCTTTTGGGCGGGGGACCCATCTCCAGCCATATGGCCATTTTTGTGCCTGGCGCGGCGCCAAGTGGGAAAGGGTAGTTTCGAGGCTGAAGGCAGCAGGAAAGCCTGCAGCCCCCAGGTCTGTGGGTCTACGCAAGCGGTTCCCAAAGAGCTTCAGAACACGGCATAGTTTTCCCTGCTGGCTCTTTGGGCGGGGGACCCATCTCCAGACATATGGCCATTTTTGTGCCTGCAACGGCTGCAAGTGGGAAAGGGTGGTGTCGAGGGTAAAGGCAGCAGCAAAGGTCGCAGGCACCAGGTCTGTGGGGCTACGCAAGCTGTTCCCAAAGAGCTTTAGAACAAGGCATAGTTTTCCCTGCTTGCTCTTT
Source organism: Larus michahellis (assembly GCF_964199755.1). Classification (NCBI taxonomy): domain Eukaryota; kingdom Metazoa; phylum Chordata; class Aves; order Charadriiformes; family Laridae; genus Larus; species Larus michahellis. Next base: position 62,252 of record NC_133921.1, read on the forward strand.
GGGCGTGGGACCCATCTGCAGCCATAGGGCATTTTTGTGCCTGGCGCGGCGCCAAGTGGGAAATGGTGGTTTTCTGAGGCTGAAGGCAGCAGGAAAGCCTGCAGCCCCCAGGTCTGTGGGGCTACGCAAGAGGTTCCCAAAGAGCTTTAGAACAAGGCACAGTTTTCCCTGCTGGCTCCTTGGGCGCGGGACTCATCTCCAGCCGTATGGCCATTTTTATGCCTGGAACGGCTCCAAGAGGGAAAGGGTTGTGTCGAGGCTGAAGGCAGCAGGAAAGCCTGCAGCCCCCAGGTCTGTGGGACTACGCAAGCGCTTCCCAAAGAGCTTTAGAACAAGGCATAGTTTTCCCTGCTGGCTCTTTGGGCGTGGGACCCATCTCCAGCCATATGGCCATTTTTGTGCCTTGCGCAGGGCCAAGTGGGAAAGGGTGGTGTCGAGGGTGAAGGCAGCAGCAAAGGTCGCAGCCCCCAGGTCTGTGGGGCTACGCAAGCGGTTCCCAAAGAGCTTTAGAACAAGGCATAGTTTTCCTTGCTGGCTCTTTGGGCGGGATTTCATCTCCAGCCGTATGGCCATTTTTGTGCATGGGTGGCGCCAAGTGGGAAAGGGTGGTTTTCTGAGGCTGAAGGCAGCAGGAAAGCCTGCAGCCCCCAGGTCTGTGGGGCTACGCAAGCGTTTCCCAAAGAGCTTTAGAAGAAGGCATAGTTTTCCCTGCTGGCTCTTTGGGCCGGGGACCCATCTACAAACGTATGTCCATTTTTGTGCCTGGCGCGGCGCCAAGTGGGAAAGGGTAGTTTCGAGGCTGAAGGCAGCAGGAAAGCCTGCAGCTCCCAGGTCTGTGGGGCTACGCAAGCGGTTCCCAAAGAGCTTTAGAACAAGGCATAGTTTTCCCTGCTGGCTCTTTGGGCGAGGGACCCATCTCCAGATATATGGCCATTTTTGTGCCTGCAACGGCTGCAAGTGGGAAAGGGTGGTGTCGAGAGTGAAGGTAGCAGCAAAGGTCGCAGGCACCAGGTCTGTGGGGCTGCGCAAGCGGTTCCCAAAGAGCTTTAGAACAAGGCATAGTTTTCCCGGATGGCTCTTTGGGCGTGGGACCCATCTGCAGCCATAGGGCATTTTTGTGCCTGGCGCGGCGCCAAGTGGGAAATGGTGGTTTTCTGAGGCTGAAGGCAGCAGGAAAGCCTGCAGCCCCCAGGTCTGTGGGGCTACGCAAGAGGTTCCCAAAGAGCTTTAGAACAAGGCATATTTTTCCCTGCTGGCTCTTTGGGCGGGGGACCCATCTCCAGCCATATGGCCATTTTTGTGCCTGGCGCGGTGCCAAGTGGGAAAGGGTGGTTTTCTGAGGCTGAAGGCAGCAGGAAAGCCCGCAGCCCCCAGGTCTGTGGGGCTACGCAAGTGCTTCCCAAAGAGCTTTAGAACAAGGCACAGTTTTCCCTGCTGGCTCCTTGGGCGGGGGACTCATCTCCAGCCGTATGGCCATTTTTGTGCCTGGAACGGCTCCAAGAGGGAAAGGGTTGTGTCGAGGCTGAAGGCAGCAGGAAAGCCCGCAGCCCCCAGGTCTGTGGGACTACGCAAGCGCTTCCCAAAGAGCTTTAGAACAAGGCATAGTTTTCCCTGCTGGCTCTTTGGGCGGGGGACCCATCTCCAGCCATATGGCCATTTTTGTGCCTTGCGCAGGGCCAAGTGGGAAAGGGTGGTGTCGAGGGTGACTGCAGCAGCAAAGGTCGCAGCCGCCAGGTCTGTGGGGCTACGCAAGCGGTTCCCAAAGAGCTTTAGAACAAGGCATAGTTTTCCTTGCTGGCTCTTTGGGCGGGGTTTCATCTCCAGCCGTATGGCCATTTTTGTGCGTGGGTGGCGCCAAGTGGGAAAGGGTGGTTTTCTGAGGCTGAAGGCAGCAGGAAAGCCTGCAGCCCCCAGGTCTGTGGGGCTACGCAAGCGGTTCCCAAAGAGCTTTAGAACAAGGCATAGTTTTCCCTGCTGGCTCTTTGGGCCGGGGACCCATCTACAAACGTATGTCCATTTTTGTGCCTGGCGCGGCGCCAAGTGGGAAAGGGTAGTTTCGAGGCTGAAGGCAGCAGGAAAGCCTGCAGCCCCCAGGTCTGTGGGGCTACGCAAGCGGTTCCCAAAGAGCTTCAGAACAAGGCATAGTTTTCCCTGCTGGCTCTTTGGGCGGGGGACCCATCTGCAGCCATAGGGCATTTTTGTGCCTGCAACGGCTGCAAGTGGGAAAGGGTGGTGTCGAGAGTGAAGGTAGCAGCAAAGGTCGCAGGCACCAGGTCTGTGGGGCTGCGCAAGCGGTTCCCAAAGAGCTTTAGAACAAGGCATAGTTTTCCCGGATGGCTCTTTGGGCGTGGGACCCATCTGCAGCCATAGGGCATTTTTGTGCCTGGCGCGGCGCCAAGTGGGAAATGGTGGTTTTCTGAGGCTGAAGGCAGCAGGAAAGCCTGCAGCCCCCAGGTCTGTGGGGCTACGCAAGAGGTTCCCAAAGAGCTTTAGAACAAGGCATATTTTTCCCTGCTGGCTCTTTGGGCGGGGGACCCATCTCCAGCCATATGGCCATTTTTGTGCCTGGCGCGGTGCCAAGTGGGAAAGGGTGGTTTTCTGAGGCTGAAGGCAGCAGGAAAGCCCGCAGCCCCCAGGTCTGTGGGGCTACGCAAGTGCTTCCCAAAGAGCTTTAGAACAAGGCACAGTTTTCCCTGCTGGCTCCTTGGGCGGGGGACTCATCTCCAGCCGTATGGCCATTTTTGTGCCTGGAACGGCTCCAAGAGGGAAAGGGTTGTGTCGAGGCTGAAGGCAGCAGGAAAGCCCGCAGCCCCCAGGTCTGTGGGACTACGCAAGCGCTTCCCAAAGAGCTTTAGAACAAGGCATAGTTTTCCCTGCTGGCTCTTTGGGCGGGGGACCCATCTCCAGCCATATGGCCATTTTTGTGCCTTGCGCAGGGCCAAGTGGGAAAGGGTGGTGTCGAGGGTGACTGCAGCAGCAAAGGTCGCAGCCGCCAGGTCTGTGGGGCTACGCAAGCGGTTCCCAAAGAGCTTTAGAACAAGGCATAGTTTTCCTTGCTGGCTCTTTGGGCGGGGTTTCATCTCCAGCCGTATGGCCATTTTTGTGCGTGGGTGGCGCCAAGTGGGAAAGGGTGGTTTTCTGAGGCTGAAGGCAGCAGGAAAGCCTGCAGCCCCCAGGTCTGTGGGGCTACGCAAGCGGTTCCCAAAGAGCTTTAGAACAAGGCATAGTTTTCCCTGCTGGCTCTTTGGGACGGGGACCCATCTACAAACGTATGTCCATTTTTGTGCCTGGCGCGGCGCCAAGTGGGAAAGGGTAGTTTCGAGGCTGAAGGCAGCAGGAAAGCCTGCAGCCCCCAGGTCTGTGGGGCTACGCAAGCGGTTCCCAAAGAGCTTCAGAACAAGGCATAGTTTTCCCTGCTGGCTCTTTGGGCGGGGGACCCATCTGCAGCCATAGGGCATTTTTGTGCCTGCAACGGCTGCAAGTGGGAAAGGGTGGTGTCGAGAGTGAAGGTAGCAGCAAAGGTCGCAGGCACCAGGTCTGTGGGGCTGCGCAAGCGGTTCCCAAAGAGCTTTAGAACAAGGCATAGTTTTCCCGGATGGCTCTTTGGGCGTGGGACCCATCTGCAGCCATAGGGCATTTTTGTGCCTGGCGCGGCGCCAAGTGGGAAATGGTGGTTTTCTGAGGCTGAAGGCAGCAGGAAAGCCTGCAGCCCCCAGGTCTGTGGGGCTACGCAAGAGGTTCCCAAAGAGCTTTAGAACAAGGCATATTTTTCCCTGCTGGCTCTTTGGGCGGGGGACCCATCTCCAGCCATATGGCCATTTTTGTGCCTGGCGCGGTGCCAAGTGGGAAAGGGTGGTTTTCTGAGGCTGAAGGCAGCAGGAAAGCCCGCAGCCCCCAGGTCTGTGGGGCTACGCAAGTGCTTCCCAAAGAGCTTTAGAACAAGGCACAGTTTTCCCTGCTGGCTCCTTGGGCGGGGGACTCATCTCCAGCCGTATGGCCATTTTTGTGCCTGGAACGGCTCCAAGAGGGAAAGGGTTGTGTCGAGGCTGAAGGCAGCAGGAAAGCCCGCAGCCCCCAGGTCTGTGGGACTACGCAAGCGCTTCCCAAAGAGCTTTAGAACAAGGCATAGTTTTCCCTGCTGGCTCTTTGGGCGGGGGACCCATCTCCAGCCATATGGCCATTTTTGTGCCTTGCGCAGGGCCAAGTGGGAAAGGGTGGTGTCGAGGGTGACTGCAGCAGCAAAGGTCGCAGCCGCCAGGTCTGTGGGGCTACGCAAGCGGTTCCCAAAGAGCTTTAGAACAAGGCATAGTTTTCCTTGCTGGCTCTTTGGGCGGGGTTTCATCTCCAGCCGTATGGCCATTTTTGTGCGTGGGTGGCGCCAAGTGGGAAAGGGTGGTTTTCTGAGGCTGAAGGCAGCAGGAAAGCCTGCAGCCCCCAGGTCTGTGGGGCTACGCAAGCGGTTCCCAAAGAGCTTTAGAACAAGGCATAGTTTTCCCTGCTGGCTCTTTGGGACGGGGACCCATCTACAAACGTATGTCCATTTTTGTGCCTGGCGCGGCGCCAAGTGGGAAAGGGTAGTTTCGAGGCTGAAGGCAGCAGGAAAGCCTGCAGCCCCCAGGTCTGTGGGGCTACGCAAGCGGTTCCCAAAGAGCTTCAGAACAAGGCATAGTTTTCCCTGCTGGCTCTTTGGGCGGGGGACCCATCTGCAGCCATAGGGCATTTTTGTGCCTGCAACGGCTGCAAGTGGGAAAGGGTGGTGTCGAGGGTGAAGGCAGCAGCAAAGGTCGCAGGCACCAGGTCTGTGGGGCTACGCAAGCTGATCCCAAAGAGCTTTAGAACAAGGCATAGTTTTCCCTGCTTGCTCTTTGTGCGTGGGACCCATCTGCAGCCATAGGGCATTTTTGTGCCTGGCGCGGCGCCAAGTGGGAAAGGGTGGTTTTGAGGCTGAAGGCAGCAGGAGAGCCCGCAGCCCCCAGGTCTGTGGGGCTATGCAAGTGTTTCCCAAAGAGATTTAGAACAAGGCATAGTTTTCCCTGCTGGCTCTTTTGGCCTGGGACACATATCCAGCCATAGGGCCATTTCTGTGGCTGGCGCGGCGCCAAGTGGGAAAGGGTGGTTTTGAGGCTGAAGGCAGCAGGAAAGCCTGCAGCCCCCAGGTCTGTGGGGCTACGCAAGCGGTTCCCAAAGAGCTTTAGAACAAGGCATAGTTTACCCTACTGGCTCTTTGGGCGTGGGAACCATCTCCAGCCATAAGGCCCTTTTTGTGCCTCGCGCGGGGCCAAGTGGGAAAGGGCGGTTTTGAGGCTGAAGGCAGCAGGAAAGCCTGCAGCCCCCAGGTCTGTGGGTCTACGCAAGCGGTTCCCAAAGAGCTTTAGAACAAGGCATAGTTTTCCCTGCCAGCTCCTTGGGCGTGGGACCCATCTCCAGCCGTATGGCCATTTTTGTGACTGGCGCGGCACCTAATGGGAAAGGGTGGTGTCGAGGCTGAAGGCAGCAGAAAAGCCTGCAGCCCCCAGGTCTGTGGGGCTACGCAAGCGGTTCCCAAAGAGCTTTAGAACAAGGCATAGTTTTCCCTGCTGGCTCTCTGGGCGTGGGACCCATCTCCAGCCATATGGCCATTTTTGTGCCTGGCGCGGCGCCAAGTGGGAAAGGGTGGTTTTGAGGCTGAAGGCAGCAGGAAAGCCTGCAGCCCCCAGGTCTGTGGGGCTACGCAAGAGGTTCCCAAAGAGCTTTAGAACAAGGCATAATTTTCCCTGCTGGCTCTTTGGGCGTGGAACCATCTCCAGCCATATGGCCATTTTTGTGCCTGGCGCGGCGCCAAGTGGGAAAGGGTGGTTTTCTGAGGCTGAATTCAGAAGGGAAGCCTGCAGCCCCCAGGTCTGTGGGGCTACGCAAGCGGTTCCCAAAGAGATTTAGAACAAGGCAGAGTTTTCCCTGCTGGCTCTTTGGGCGTGGGACCCATCTCCAGCCATATGGCCATTTTTGTGCCTGCAACGGTTGCAAGTGGGAAAGGGTGGTTTTGAGGCTGAAAGCAGCAGGAAAGCCTGCAGCCCCCAGGTGTGTGGGGCTATGCAAGCGTTTCCCAAAGAGCTTTAGAACAAGGCATAGTATTCCCTGCTGGCTCTTTTGGGCGGGGGACCCATCTCCAGCCATATGGCCATTTTTGTGCCTGGCGCGGCGCCAAGTGGGAAAGGGTAGTTTCGAGGCTGAAGGCAGCAGGAAAGCCTGCAGCCCCCAGGTCTGTGGGTCTACGCAAGCGGTTCCCAAAGAGCTTCAGAACACGGCATAGTTTTCCCTGCTGGCTCTTTGGGCGGGGGACCCATCTCCAGACATATGGCCATTTTTGTGCCTGCAACGGCTGCAAGTGGGAAAGGGTGGTGTCGAGGGTGACTGCAGCAGCAAAGGTCGCAGCCGCCAGGTCTGTGGGGCTACGCAAGCGGTTCCCAAAGAGCTTTAGAACAAGGCATAGTTTTCCTTGCTGGCTCTTTGGGCGGGGTTTCATCTCCAGCCGTATGGCCATTTTTGTGCGTGGGTGGCGCCAAGTGGGAAAGGGTGGTTTTCTGAGGCTGAAGGCAGCAGGAAAGCCTGCAGCCCCCAGGTCTGTGGGGCTACGCAAGCGGTTCCCAAAGAGCTTTAGAACAAGGCATAGTTTTCCCTGCTGGCTCTTTGGGACGGGGACCCATCTACAAACGTATGTCCATTTTTGTGCCTGGCGCGGCGCCAAGTGGGAAAGGGTAGTTTCGAGGCTGAAGGCAGCAGGAAAGCCTGCAGCCCCCAGGTCTGTGGGGCTACGCAAGCGGTTCCCAAAGAGCTTCAGAACAAGGCATAGTTTTCCCTGCTGGCTCTTTGGGCGGGGGACCCATCTGCAGCCATAGGGTATTTTTGTGCCTGCAACGGCTGCAAGTGGGAAAGGGTGGTGTCGAGGGTGAAGGCAGCAGCAAAGGTCGCAGGCACCAGGTCTGTGGGGCTACGCAAGCTGTTCCCAAAGAGCTTTAGAACAAGGCATAGTTTTCCCTGCTTGCTCTTTGTGCGTGGGACCCATCTGCAGCCATAGGGCATTTTTGTGCCTGGCGCGGCGCCAAGTGGGAAAGGGTGGTTTTGAGGCTGAAGGCAGCAGGAGAGCCCGCAGCCCCCAGGTCTGTGGGCTATGCAAGTGTTTCCCAAAGAGATTTAGAACAAGGCATAGTTTTCCCTGCTGGCTCTTTTGGCCTGGGACACATATCCAGCCATAGGGCCATTTCTGTGGCTGGCGCGGCGCCAAGTGGGAAAGGGTGGTTTTGAGGCTGAAGGCAGCAGGAAAGCCTGCAGCCCCCAGGTCTGTGGGGCTACGCAAGCGGTTCCCAAAGAGCTTTAGAACAAGGCATAATTTACCCTACTGGCTCTTTGGGCGTGGGAACCATCTCCAGCCATAAGGCCCTTTTTGTGCCTCGCGCGGGGCCAAGTGGGAAAGGGCGGTTTTGAGGCTGAAGGCAGCAGGAAAGCCTGCAGCCCCCAGGTCTGTGGGTCTACGCAAGCGGTTCCCAAAGAGCTTTAGAACAAGGCATAGTTTTCCCTGCCAGCTCCTTGGCCGTGGGACCCATCTCCAGCCGTATGGCCATTTTTGTGACTGGCGCGGCACCTAATGGGAAAGGGTGGTGTCGAGGCTGAAGGCAGCAGAAAAGCCTGCAGCCCCCAGGTCTGTGGGACTACGCAAGCGCTTCCCAAAGAGCTTTAGAACAAGGCAGAGTTTTCCCTGCTGGCTCCTTGGGCGGGGGACTCATCTCCAGCCATATGGCCATTTTTGTGCCTGCAACGGCTCCAAGTGGGAAAGGGTGGTTTTCTGAGGCTGAAGGCAGCAGGAAAGCCTGCAGCCGCCAGGTCTGTGGGGCTACGCAAGCGCTTCCCAAAGAGCTTTAGAACAAGGCATAGTTTTCCCTGCTGGCTCTTTGGGCGTGGGACCCATCTCCAGCCATATGGCCATTTTTGTGCCTGGCGCGGCGCCAAGTGGGAAAGGGTGGTTTTCTGAGGCTGAAGGCAGCAGGAAAGCCTGCAGCCCCCAGGTCTGTGGGGCTACGCAAGCGGTTCCCAAAGAGCTTTAGAACAAGGCATAGTTTTCCCTGCTGGCTCTCTGGGCGTGGGACCGATCTCCAGCCATATGGCCATTTTTGTGCCTGGCGCGGCGCCAAGTGGGAAAGGGTGGTTTTGAGGCTGAAGGCAGCAGGAAAGCCTGCAGCCCCCAGGTCTGTGGGGCTACGCAAGAGGTTCCCAAAGAGCTTTAGAACAAGGCATAATTTTCCCTGCTGGCTCTTTGGGCGTGGAACCATCTCCAGCCATATGGCCATTTTTGTGCCTGGCGCGGCGCCAAGTGGGAAAGGGTGGTTTTCTGAGGCTGAATTCAGAAGGGAAGCCTGCAGCCCCCAGGTCTGTGGGGCTACGCAAGCGGTTCCCAAAGAGATTTAGAACAAGGCAGAGTTTTCCCTGCTGGCTCTTTGGGCGTGGGACCCATCTCCAGCCGTATGGCCATTTTTGTGCCTGCAACGGTTGCAAGTGGGAAAGGGTGGTTTTGAGGCTGAAAGCAGCAGGAAAGCCTGCAGCCCCCGGGTGTGTGGGGCTATGCAAGCGTTTCCCAAAGAGCTTTAGAACAAGGCATAGTATTCCCTGCTGGCTCTTTTGGGCGGGGGACCCATCTCCAGCCATATGGCCATTTTTGTGCCTGGCGCGGCGCCAAGTGGGAAAGGGTAGTTTCGAGGCTGAAGGCAGCAGGAAAGCCTGCAGCCCCCAGGTCTGTGGGTCTACGCAAGCGGTTCCCAAAGAGCTTCAGAACACGGCATAGTTTTCCCTGCTGGCTCTTTGGGCGGGGGACCCATCTCCAGACATATGGCCATTTTTGTGCCTGCAACGGCTGCAAGTGGGAAAGGGTGGTGTCGAGGGTAAAGGCAGCAGCAAAGGTCGCAGGCACCAGGTCTGTGGGGCTACGCAAGCTGTTCCCAAAGAGCTTTAGAACAAGGCATAGTTTTCCCTGCTTGCTCTTTGGGCGTGGGACCCATCTGCAGCCATTAGGCATTTTTGTGCCTGGCGCGGCGCCAAGTGGGAAATGGTGGTTTTCTGAGGCTGAAGGCAGCAGGAAAGCCTGCAGCCCCCAGGTCTGTGGGGCTACGCAAGAGGTTCCCAAAGAGCTTTAGAACAAGGCACAGTTTTCCCTGCTGGCTCCTTGGGCGCGGGACTCATCTCCAGCCGTATGGCCATTTTTATGCCTGGAACGGCTCCAAGAGGGAAAGGGTTGTGTCGAGGCTGAAGGCAGCAGGAAAGCCTGCAGCCCCCAGGTCTGTGGGACTACGCAAGCGCTTCCCAAAGAGCTTTAGAACAAGGCATAGTTTTCCCTGCTGGCTCTTTGGGCGTGGGACCCATCTCCAGCCATATGGCCATTTTTGTGCCTTGCGCAGGGCCAAGTGGGAAAGGGTGGTGTCGAGGGTGAAGGCAGCAGCAAAGGTCGCAGCCCCCAGGTCTGTGGGGCTACGCAAGCGGTTCCCAAAGAGCTTTAGAACAAGGCATAGTTTTCCTTGCTGGCTCTTTGGGCGGGATTTCATCTCCAGCCGTATGGCCATTTTTGTGCATGGGTGGCGCCAAGTGGGAAAGGGTGGTTTTCTGAGGCTGAAGGCAGCAGGAAAGCCTGCAGCCCCCAGGTCTGTGGGGCTACGCAAGCGGTTCCCAAAGAGCTTTAGAACAAGGCATAGTTTTCCCTGCTGGCTCTTTGGGCGGGGGACCCATCTCCAGACATATGGCCATTTTTGTGCCTGCAACGGTTGCAAGTGGGAAAGGGTGGTTTTGAGACTGAAAGCAGCAGGAAAGCCTGCAGCCCCCAGGTGTGTGGGGCTATGCAAGCGTTTCCCAAAGAGCTTTAGAACAAGGCATAGTATTCCCTGCTGGCTCTTTTGGGCGGGGGACCCATCTCCAGCCATATGGCCATTTTTGTGCCTGGCGCGGCGCCAAGTGGGAAAGGGTAGTTTCGAGGCTGAAGGCAGCAGGAGAGCCCGCAGCCCCCAGGTCTGTGGGGCTATGCAAGCGTTTCCCAAAGAGCTTTAGAACAAGGCATAGTTTTCCCTGCTGGCTCTTTGGGCCGGGGACCCATCTACAAACGTATGTCCATTTTTGTGCCTGGCGTGGCGCCAAGTGGGAAAGGGTAGTTTCGAGGCTGAAGGCAGCAGGAAAGCCTGCAGCCCCCAGGTCTGTGGGTCTACGCAAGCGGTTCCCAAAGAGCTTCAGAACACGGCATAGTTTTCCCTGCTGGCTCTTTGGGCGGGGGACCCATCTCCAGACATATGGCCATTTTTGTGCCTGCAACGGCTGCAAGTGGGAAAGGGTGGTGTCGAGGGTAAAGGCAGCACCAAATGTCGCAGGCACCAGGTCTGTGGGGCTACGCAAGCTGTTCCCAAAGAGCTTTAGAACAAGGCATAGTTTTCCCTGCTTGCTCTTTGGGCGTGGGACCCATCTGCAGCCATAGGGCATTTTTGTGCCTGGCGCGGCACCAACTGGGAAAGGGTGGTTTTCTGAGGCTGAAGGCAGCAGGAAAGCCTGCAGCCCCCAGGTCTGTGGGGCTACGCAAGAGGTTCCCAAAGAGCTTTAGAACAAGGCACAGTTTTCCCTGCTGGCTCCTTGGGCGCGGGACTCATCTCCAGCCGTATGGCCATTTTTATGCCTGGAACGGCTCCAAGAGGGAAAGGGTTGTGTCGAGGCTGAAGGCAGCAGGAAAGCCTGCAGCCCCCAGGTCTGTGGGACTACGCAAGCGCTTCCCAAAGAGCTTTAGAACAAGGCATAGTTTTCCCTGCTGGCTCTTTGGGCGGGGGACCCATCTCCAGCCATATGGCCATTTTTGTGCCTTGCGCAGGGCCAAGTGGGAAAGGGTGGTGTCGAGGGTGAAGGCAGCAGCAAAGGTCGCAGCCCCCAGGTCTGTGGGGCTACGCAAGCGGTTCCCAAAGAGCTTTAGAACAAGGCATAATTTTCCTTGCTGGCTCTTTGGGCGGGGTTTCATCTCCAGCCGTATGGCCATTTTTGTGCATGGGTGGCGCCAAGTGGGAAAGGGTGGTTTTCTGAGGCTGAAGGCAGCAGGAAAGCCTGCAGCCCCCAGGTCTGTGGGGCTACGCAAGCGGTTCCCAAAGACCTTTAGAACAAGGCATAGTTTTCCCTGCTGGCTCTTTGGGCCGGGGACCCATCTCCAGCCATATGGCCATATTTGTGCCTGGCGCGGCGCCAAGTGGGAAAGGGTAGTTTCGAGGCTGAAGGCAGCAGGAAAGCCTGCAGCCCCCAGGTCTGTGGGGCTACGCAAGCGGTTCCCAAAGAGCTTTAGAACAAGGCATAGTTTTCCCTGCTGGCTCTTTGGGCCGGGGACCCATCTACAAACGTATGTCCATTTTTGTGCCTGGCGCGGCGCCAAGTGGGAAAGGGTAGTGTCGAGGCTGAAGGCAGCGGGAAAGCCTGCAGCCCCCAGGTCTGTGGGGCTACGCAAGCGGTTCCCAAAGAGCTTCAGAACAAGGCATAGTTTTCCCTGCTGGCTCTTTGGGCGGGGGACCCATCTGCAGCCATAGGCCATTTTTGTGCCTGCAACGGCTGCAAGTGGGAAAGGGTGGTGTCGAGGGTGAAGGCAGCAGTAAAGGTCGCAGGCACCAGGTCTGTGGGGCTACGCAAGCTGTTCCCAAAGAGCTTTAGAACAAGGCATAGTTTTACCTGCTTGCTCTTTGGGCGTGGGACCCATCTGCAGCCATAGGGCATTTTTGTGCCTGGCGCGGCACCAAGTGGGAAAGGGTGGTTTTCTGAGGCTGAAGGCAGCAGGAAAGCCTGCAGCCCCCAGGTCTGTGGGGCTACGCAAGAGGTTCCCAAAGAGCTTTAGAACAAGGCAGAGTTTTCCCTGCTGGCTCTTTGGGCGTGGGACCCATCTCCAGCCGTATGGCCATTTTTGTGCCTGCAACGGCTGCAAGTGGGAAAGGGTGGTTTTGAGGCTGAAAGCAGCAGGAAAGCTTGCAGCCCCCAGGTGTGTGGGTGCTACGCAAGCGGTTCCCAAAGAGCTTTAGAACAAGGCATAATTTTCCCTGCCAGCTCCTTGGGCGTGGGAGACATCTCCAGCCGTATGGCCATTTTTGTTGCTGGCGCGGCGCCAAGTGGGAAAGGGTGGTTTTCTGAGGCTGAAGGCAGCAGGAAAGCCTGCAGCCCCCAGGTCTGTGGGGCTACGCAAGCGGTTCCCAAAGAGCTTTACAACAAGGCATAGTTTTCCCTGCTGGCTCTTTGGACATGGGATCCATCTCCAGCCATATGGCCATTTTTGTGCCTGACGCGGCGCCAAGTGGGAAAGGGTGGTTTTCTGAGGCTGAAGGCAGCAGGAAAGCCTGCAGCCCCCAGGTCTGTGGGGCTATGCAAGCGTTTCCCAAAGAGCTTTAGAACAAGGCATAGTTTTCCCTGCTGGCTCTTTGGGCCGGGGACCCATCTACAAACGTATGTCCATTTTTGTGCCTGGCGCGGCGCTAAGTGGGAAAGGGTAGTTTCGAGGCTGAAGGCAGCAGGAAAGCCTGCAGCTCCCAGGTCTGTGGGGCTACGCAAGCGGTTCCCAAAGAGCTTCAGAACACGGCATAGTTTTCCCTGCTGGCTCTTTGGGCGTGGGACCCATCTGCAGCCATAGGGCATTTTTGTGCCTGGCGCGGCGCCAAGTGGGAAATGGTGGTTTTCTGAGGCTGAAGGCAGCAGGAAAGCCTGCAGCCCCCAGGTCTGTGGGGCTACGCAAGAGGTTCCCAAAGAGCTTTAGAACAAGGCATATTTTTCCCTGCTGGCTCTTTGGGCGGGGGACCCATCTCCAGCCATATGGCCATTTTTGTGCCTGGCGCGGTGCCAAGTGGGAAAGGGTGGTTTTCTGAGGCTGAAGGCAGCAGGAAAGCCCGCAGCCCCCAGGTCTGTGGGGCTACGCAAGCGCTTCCCAAAGAGCTTTAGAACAAGGCACAGTTTTCCCTGCTGGCTCCTTGGGCGGGGGACCCATCTCCAGCCGTATGGCCATTTTTCTGCCTGGAACGGCTCCAAGAGAGAAAGGGTAGTGTCGAGGCTGAAGGCAGCAGGAAAGCCCGCAGCCCCCAGGTCTGTGGGGCTACGCAAGCGCTTCCCAAAGAGCTTTAGAACAAGGCATAGTTTTCCCTGCTGGCTCTTTGGGCGGGGGACCCATCTCCAGCCGTATGGCCATTTTTGTGCCTGGCGCGGCGCCAAGTGGGAAAGCGTGGTGTCGAGGGTGACTGCAGCAGCAAAGGTCGCAGCCCCCAGGTCTGTGGGGCTACGCAAGCGGTTCCCAAAGAGCTTTAGAACAAGGCATAGTTTTCCCTGCTGGCTCTTTGGGCGGGGTTTCATCTCCAGCCGTATGGCCATTTTGTGCGTGGGTGGCGCCAAGTGGGAAAGGGTGGTTTTCTGAGGCTGAAGGCAGCAGGAAAGCCTGCAGCCCCCAGGTCTGTGGGGCTACGCAAGCGGTTCCCAAAGACCTTTAGAACAAGGCATAGTTTTCCCTGCTGCCTCTTTGGGCCGGGGACCCATCTCCAGCCATATGGCCATATTTGTGCCTGGCGCGGCGCCAAGTGGGAAAGGGTGGTGTCGAGGCTGAAGGCAGCAGGAAAGCCTGCAGCCCCCAGGTCTGTGGGGCTACGCAAGCGGTTCCCAAAGAGCTTTAGAACAAGGCATAGTTTTCCCTGCTGGCTCTTTGGGCCGGGGACCCATCTACAAACGTATGTCCATTTTTGTGCCTGGCGCGGCGCCAAGTGGGAAAGGGTAGTTTCGAGGCTGAAGGCAGCAGGAAAGCCTGCAGCCCCCAGGTCTGTGGGGCTACGCAAGCGGTTCCCAAAGAGCTTTAGAACAAGGCATAGTTTTCCCTGCTGGCTCTTTGGGCGGGGGACCCATCTGCAGCCACAGGGCATTTTTGTGCCTGCAACGGCTGCAAGTGGGAAAGGGTGGTGTCGAGGGTGAAGGCAGCAGCAAAGGTCGCAGGCACCAGGTCTGTGGGGCTACGCAAGCTGTTCCCAAAGAGCTTTAGAACAAGGCATAGTTTTCCCTGCTTGCTCTTTGGGCGTGGGACCCATCTGCAGACATAGGGCATTTTTGTGCCTGGCGCGGCGCCAAGTGGGAAAGGGTGGTTTTCTGAGGCTGAAGGCAGCAGGAAAGCCTGCAGCCCCCAGGTCTGTGGGGCTACGCAAGCGGTTCCCAAAGAGCTTTAGAACAAGGCATAATTTTCTCTGCCAGCTCCTTGGGCGCGGGAGACATCTCCAGCCGTATGGCCATTTTTGTTGCTGGCGCGGCGCCAAGTGGAAAGGGTGGTTTTGAGGCTGAAGGCAGCAGGAAAGCCCGCAGCCCCCAGGTCTGTGGGGCTATGCAAGCGGTTCCCAAAGAGCTTTAGAACAAGGCATATATTTCCGTGCTTGCTCTTTAGGCCTGGGACCCATATCCAGCCACAGGGCCATTTTTGTGCTTGGCGCGGCGCCAAGTGGGAAAGGGTGGTTTTCTGAGGCTGAAGGTAGCAGGAAAGCCCGCTGCCCCCAGGTCTGTATGGCTAGGCAAGTGGTTCCCACAGAGCTTTAGAACAAGGCATATTTTTCACTGCTGGCTCTTTGGGCGTGGGACCCATGTCCAGCCGTATGGCCATTTTTGTTGCTGGCGCGGCGCCAAGTGGGAAAGGGTGGTTTTGAGGCTGAAGGCAGCAGGAGAGCCCGCAGCCCCCAGGTCTGTGGGGCTATGCAAGCGTTTCCCAAAGAGATTTAGAACAAGGCATAGTTTTCCCTGCTTGCTCTTTTGGCCTGGGACACATATCCAGCCATAGGGCCATTTTTGTGGCTGGCGCGGCGCCAAGTGGGAAAGGGTGGTTTTGAGGCTGAAGGCAGCAGGAAAGCCTGCAGCCCCCAGGTCTGTGGGGCTACGCAAGCGGTTCCCAAAGAGCTTTAGAACAAGGCATAGTTTACCCTACTGGCTCTTTGGGCGTGGGAACCATCTCCAGCCATAAGGCCCTTTTTGTGCCTGGCGCGGGGCCAAGTGGGAAAGGGCGGTTTTGAGGCTGAAGGCAGCAGGAAAGCCTGCAGCCCCCAGGTCTGTGGGTCTACGCAAGCGGTTCCCAAAGAGCTTTAGAACAAGGCATAGTTTTCCCTGCCAGCTCCTTGGGCGTGGGACCCATCTCCAGCCGTATGGCCATTTTTGTTGCTGGCGCGGCACCTAATGGGAAAGGGTGGTGTCGAGGCTGAAGGCAGCAGGAAAGCCTGCAGCCCCCAGGTCTGTGGGGCTACGCAAGCGGTTCCCAAAGAGCTTTAGAACAAGGCATAATTTTCCCTGCTGGCTCTTTGGGCGTGGAACCATCTCCAGCCATATGGCCATTTTTGTGGCTGGCGCGGCGCCAAATGGGAAAGGGTGGTTTTCTGAGGCTGAATTCAGAAGGGAAGCCTGCAGCCCCCAGGTCTGTGGGGCTACGCAAGCGGTTCCCAAAGAGCTTTAGAACAAGGCAGAGTTTTCCCTGCTGGCTCTTTGGGCGTGGGACCCATCTCCAGCCGTATGGCCATTTTTGTGTCTGCAACGGCTGCAAGTGGGAAAGGGTGGTTTTGAGGCTGAAAGCAGCAGGAAAGCCTGCAGCCCCCAGGTCTGTGGTGCTATGCAAGCGTTTCCCAAAGACCTTTAGAACAAGGCATAGTTTTCCCTGCTGGCTCTTTGGGCCGGGGACCCATCTACAAACGTATGTCCATTTTTGTGCCTGGCGCGGCGCCAAGTGGGAAAGGGTAGATTCGAGGCTGAAGGCAGCAGGAAAGCCTGCAGCCCCCAGGTCTGTGGGGCTACGCAAGCGGTTCCCAAAGAGCTTTAGAACAAGGCATAGTTTACCCTACTGGCTCTTTGGGCGTGGGAACCATATCCAGCCATAAGGCCCTTTTTGTGCCTGGCGCGGGGCCAAGTGGGAAAGGGCGGTTTTGAGGCTGAAGGCAGCAGGAAAGCCTGCAGCCCCCAGGTCTGTGGGTCTACGCAAGCGGTTCCCAAAGAGCTTTAGAACAAGGCATAGTTTTCCCTGCCAGCTCCTTGGGCGTGGGACCCATCTCCAGCCGTATGGCCATTTTTGTTGCTGGCGCGGCACCTAATGGGAAAGGGTGGTGTCGAGGCTGAAGGCAGCAGGAAAGCCTGCAGTCCCCAGGTCTGTGGGACTACGCAAGCGCTTCCCAAAGAGCTTTAGAACAAGGCAGAGTTTTCCCTGCTGGCTCCTTGGGCGGGGGACTCATCTCCAGCCATATGGCCATTTTTGTGCCTACAACGGCTCCAAGTGGGAAAGGGTGGTTTTCTGAGGCTGAAGGCAGCAGGAAAGCCTGCAGCCCCCAGGTCTGTGGGGCTACGCAAGCGCTTCCCAAAGAGCTTCAGAACAAGGCATAGTTTTCCCTGCTGGCTCTTTGGGCGTGGGACCCATCTGCAGCCATAGGGCATTTTTGTGCCTGGCGCGGCGCCAAGTGGGAAAGGGTGGTTTTCTGAGGCTGAAGGCAGCAGGAAAGCCTGCAGCCCCCAGGTCTGTGGGGCTACGCAAGCGGTTCCCAAAGACCTTTAGAACAAGGCATAGTTTTCCCTGCTGGCTCTTTGGGCGTGGGACCCATCTCCAGCCATATGGCCATTTTTGTGCCTGGCGCGGCGCCAAGTGGGAAAGGGTGGTTTTGAGGCTGAAGGCAGCAGGAAAGCCTGCAGCCCCCAGGTCTGTGGGGCTACGCAAGCGGTTCCCAAAGAGCTTTAGAACAAGGCATAATTTTCCCTGCTGGCTCTTTGGGCGTGGAACCATCTCCAGCCATATGGCCATTTTTGTGGCTGGCGCGGCGCCAAATGGGAAAGGGTGGTTTTCTGAGGCTGAATTCAGAAGGGAAGCCTGCAGCCCCCAGGTCTGTGGGGCTACGCAAGCGGTTCCCAAAGAGCTTTAGAACAAGGCAGAGTTTTCCCTGCTGGCTCTTTGGGCGTGGGACCCATCTCCAGCCGTATGGCCATTTTTGTGTCTGCAACGGCTGCAAGTGGGAAAGGGTGGTTTTGAGGCTGAAAGCAGCAGGAAAGCCTGCAGCCCCCAGGTCTGTGGTGCTATGCAAGCGTTTCCCAAAGACCTTTAGAACAAGGCATAGTTTTCCCTGCTGGCTCTTTGGGCCGGGGACCCATCTAAAAACGTATGTCCATTTTTGTGACTGGCGCGGCGCCAAGTGGGAAAGGGTAGTTTCGAGGCTGAAGGCAGCAGGAAAGCCTGCAGCCCCCAGGTCTGTGGGGCTACGCAAGCGGTTCCCAAAGAGCTTCAGAACACGGCATAGTTTTCCCTGCTGGCTCTTTGGGCGGGGGACCCATCTCCAGCCATATGGCCATTTTTGTGCCTTGCGCAGGGCCAAGTGGGAAAGGGTGGTGTCGAGGGTGAAGGCAGCAGCAAAGGTCGCAGCCCCCAGGTCTGTGGGGCTACGCAAGCTGTTCCCAAAGAGCTTTAGAACAAGGCATAATTTTCCTTGCTGGCTCTTTGGGCGGGGTTTCATCTCCAGCCGTATGGCCATTTTTGTGCGTGGGTGGCGCCAAGTGGGAAAGGGTGGTTTTCTGAGGCTGAAGGCAGCAGGAAAGCCTGCAGCCCCCAGGTCTGTGGGGCTACGCAAGCGGTTCCCAAAGACCTTTAGAACAAGGCATAGTTTTCCCTGCTGGCTCTTTGGGCCGGGGACCCATCTACAAACGTATGTCCATTTTTGTGCCTGGCGCGGCGCCAAGTGGGAAAGGGTAGTGTCGAGGCTGAAGGCAGCAGGAAAGCCTGCAGCCCCCAGGTCTGTGGGGCTACGCAAGCGGTTCCCAAAGAGCTTCAGAACAAGGCATAGTTTTCCCTGCTGGCTCTTTGGGCGGTGGACCCATCTGCAGCCATAGGGCATTTTTGTGCCTGCAACGGCTGCAAGTGGGAAAGGGTAGTGTCGAGGCTGAAGGCAGCAGGAAAGCCCGCAGCCCCCAGGTCTGTGGGGCTATGCAAGCGGTTCCCAAAGAGCTTTAGAACAAGGCATAGTTTTCCGTGCTTGCTCTTTGGGCCTGGGACCCATATCCAGCCACAGGGCCATTTTTGTGCTTGGCGTGGCGCCAAGTGGGAAAGGGTGGTGTCGAGGCTGAAGGTAGCAGGAAAGCCCGCTGCCCCCAGGTCTGTAGGGCTAGGCAAGTGGTTCCCACAGAGCTTTAGAACAAGGCATATTTTTCCCTGCTGGCTCTTTGGGCGTGGGACCCATCTCCAGCCATATGGCCATTTTTGTGCCTGCAACGGCTGCAAGTGGGAAAGGGTGGTTTTCTGAGGCTGAAGGCAGCAGGAAAGCCCGCAGCCCCCAGGTCTGTGGGGCTACGCAAGCGCTTCCCAAAGAGCTTTAGAACAAGGCATAGTTTTCCCTGCTGGCTCTTTGGGCGTGGGACCCATCTCCAGCCGTATGGCCATTTTTGTGCCTGCAACGGCTGCAAGTGGGAAAGGATGGTTTTGAGGCTGAAAGCAGCAGGAAACCCTGCAGCCCCCAGGTGTGTGGGTGCTACGCAAGCGGTTCCCAAAGAGCTTTAGAACAAGGCATAATTTTCCCTGCCAGCTCCTTGGGCGTGAGACCCATCTCCAGCCGTATGGCCATTTTTGTTGCTGGCGCGGCGCCATGTGGGAAAGGGTGGTTTTGAGGCTGAAGGCAGCAGGAAAGCCCGCAGCCCCCAGGTCTGTGGGGCTACGCAAGCGGTTCCAAAAGAGCTTTAGAACAAGGCATAGTTTTCCCTCCTTGCTCTTTGGGCGTGGGACCCATCTGCAGCCATAGGGCATTTTTGTGCCTGGCGCGGCGCCAAGTGGGAAAGGGTGGTTTTCTGAGGCTGAAGGCAGCAGGAAAGCCTGCAGCCCCCAGGTCTGTGGGGCTACGCAAGCGGTTCCCAAAGAGCTTCAGAACAAGGCATAGTTTTCCCTGCTGGCTCTTTGGGCGGTGGACCCATCTGCAGCCATAGGGCATTTTTGTGCCTGCAACGGCTGCAAGTGGGAAAGGGTGGTGTCGAGGGTGAAGGCAGCAGCAAAGGTCGCAGGCACCAGGTCTGTGGGGCTACGCAAGCTGTTCCCAAAGAGCTTTAGAACAAGGCATAGTTTTCCCTGCTTGCTCTTTGGGCGTGGGACCCATCTGCAGCCATAGGGCATTTTTGTGCCTGGCGCGGCGCCAAGTGGGAAAGGGTGGTTTTCTGAGGCTGAAGGCAGCAGGAAAGCCTGCAGCCCCCAGGTCTGTGGGGCTACGCAAGAGGTTCCCAAAGAGCTTTAGAACAAGGCAGAGTTTTCCCTGCTGGCTCTTTGGGCGTGGGACCCATCTCCAGCCGTATGGCCATTTTTGTGCCTGCAACGGCTGCAAGTGGGAAAGGGTGGTTTTGAGGCTGAAAGCAGCAGGAAAGCTTGCAGCCCCCAGGTGTGTGGGTGCTACGCAAGCGGTTCCCAAAGAGCTTTAGAACAAGGCATAATTTTCCCTGCCAGCTCCTTGGGCATGGGAGACATCTCCAGCCGTATGGCCATTTTTGTTGCTGGCGCGGCGCCAAGTGGGAAAGGGTAGTTTTGAGGCTGAAGGCAGCAGGAAAGCCCGCAGCCCCCAGGTCTGTGGGGCTATGCAAGCGGTTCCCAAAGAGCTTTAGAACAAGGCATATTTTTCCGTGCTTGCTCTTTGGGCCTGGGACCCATATCCAGCCACAGGGCCATTTTTGTGCTTGGCGTGGCGCCAAGTGGGAAAGGGTGGTGTCGAGGCTGAAGGTAGCAGGAAAGCCCGCTGCCCCCAGGTCTGTAGGGCTAGGCAAGTGGTTCCCACAGAGCTTTAGAACAAGGCATAATTTTCCCTGCCAGCTCCTTGGGCGTGGGACCCATCTCCAGCCATATGGCCATTTTTGTGCCTGGCGCGGTGCCAAGTGGGAAAGGGTGGTTTTCTGAGGCTGAAGGCAGCAGGAAAGCCCGCAGCCCCCAGGTCTGTGGGGCTACGCAAGCGCTTCCCAAAGAGCTTTAGAACAAGGCATAGTTTTCCCTGCTGGCTCTTTGGGCGTGGGACCCATCTCCAGCCGTATGGCCATTTTTGTGCCTGCAACGGCTGCAAGTGGGAAAGGATGGTTTTGAGGCTGAAAGCAGCAGGAAAGCCTGCAGCCCCCAGGTGTGTGGGTGCTACGCAAGCGGTTCCCAAAGAGCTTTAGAACAAGGCATAATTTTCCCTGCCAGCTCCTTGGGCGTGAGACCCATCTCCAGCCGTATGGCCATTTTTGTTGCTGGCGCGGCGCCATGTGGGAAAGGGTGGTTTTGAGGCTGAAGGCAGCAGGAAAGCCCGCAGCCCCCAGGTCTGTGGGGCTACGCAAGCGGTTCCAAAAGAGCTTTAGAACAAGGCATAGTTTTCCCTCCTTGCTCTTTGGGCGTGGGACCCATCTGCAGCCATAGGGCATTTTTGTGCCTGGCGCGGCACCAAGTGGGAAAGGGTGGTTTTCTGAGGCTGAAGGCAGCAGGAAAGCCTGCAGCCCCCAGGTCTGTGGGGCTACGCAAGCGGTTCCCAAAGAGCTTTAGAACAAGGCATAGTTTTCCCTGCTGGCTCTTTGGGCGGGGGACCCATCACCAGCCGTATGGCCATTTTTGTGCCTGCAACGGCTGCAAGTGGGAAAGGGTGGTGTCGAGGGTGAAGGCAGCAGCAAAGGTCGCAGGCACCAGGTCTGTGGGGCTACGCAAGCTGTTCCCAAAGAGCTTTAGAACAAGGCATAGTTTTCCCGGCTGGCTCTTTGGGCGTGGGACCCATCTGCAGCCATCGGGCATTTTTGTGCCTGGCGCGGCGCCAAGTGGGAAATGGTGGTTTTCTGAGGCTGAAGGCAGCAGGAAAGCCTGTAGCCCGCAGGTCTGTGGGGCTACGCAAGCGGTTCCCAAAGAGCTTTAGAACAAGGCATAGTTTTCCCTGCTGGTTCCTTGGGCGTGGGACCCATCTGCAGCCATAGGGCATTTTTGTGCCTGGCGCGGCACCAAGTGGGAAAGGGTGGTTTTCTGAGGCTGAAGGCAGCAGGAAAGCCTGCAGCCCCCAGGTCTGTGGGGCTACGCAAGCGGTTCCCAAAGAGCTTCAGAACAAGGCATAGTTTTCCCTGCTGGCTCTTTGGGCGTGGGACCCATCTCCAGCCGTATGGCCATTTTCGTGCCTGCAACGGCTGCAAGTGGGAAAGGGTGGTTTTGAGGGTGAAGGCAGCAGGAAAGCCTGCAGCCCCCAGGTCTGTGGGGCTACGCAAGCGGTTCCCAAAGAGCTTTAGAACAAGGCATAATTTTCCCTGCTGGCTCCTTGGGCGTGGGACCCATCTCCAGCCATATGGCCATTTTTGTGCCTGGCGTGGCGCCAAGTGGGAAAGGGTGGTTTTGAGGCTGAAGGCAGCAGGAAGGCCCGCAACCCCAAGTCTGTGGGGCTACGCAACAGTTCCCAAAGAGCTTTAGAACAAGGCAGAGTTTTCCCTGCTGGTTCTTAGGGCGTGGGACCCATCTCCAGCCATATGGCCATTTTTGTGCCTGGCGCGGCGCCAAGTGGGAATGGGTGGTTTTGAGGCTGAAGGCAGCAGGAAAGCCTGCAGCCCCCAGGTCTGTGGGGCTACGCAAGCAGTTCCCAAAGAGCTTTAGAACAAGACATATTTTTCCCTGCTGGCTCTTTGGGCGTGAAACCCCTCTCCAGCCATATGGCCATTTTTGTGCCTGGCGCGGCGCCAAGTGGGAAAGGGTGGTTTTCTGAGGCTGAAGGCAGCAGGAAAGCCTGCAGCCCCCAGGTCTGTGGGGCTACGCAAGAGGTTCCAAAAGAGCTTTAGAACAAGGCATAGTTTTCCCTCCTTGCTCTTTGGGCGTGGGACCCATCTGCAGCCATAGGGCATTTTTGTGCCTGGCGCGGCACCAAGTGGGAAAGGGTGGTTTTCTGAGGCTGAAGGCAGCAGGAAAGCCTGCAGCCCCCAGGTCTGTGGGGCTACGCAAGCGGTTCCCAAAGAGCTTTAGAACAAGGCATAGTTTTCCCTGCTGGCTCTTTGGGCGGGGGACCCATCACCAGCCGTATGGCCATTTTTGTGCCTGCAACGGCTGCAAGTGGGAAAGGGTGGTTTTCAGGCTGAAAGCAGCAGGAAAGCCTGCAGCCCCCAGGTCTGTGGGGCTATGCAAGCGTTTCCCAAAGAGCTTTAGAACAAGGCATAGTTTTCCCTGCTGGCTCTTTGGGCGGGGGACTCATCTCCAGACATATGGCCATTTTTGTGCCTGCAAAGGCTGCAAGTGGGAAAGGGTGGTGTCGAGGGTGAAGGCAGCAGCAAAGGTCGCAGGCACCAGGTCTGTGGGGCTACGCAAGCTGTTCCCAAAGAGCTTTAGAACAAGGCATAGTTTTCCCTGCTGGCTCTTTGGGCGGGGGACCCATCTGCAGCCATAGGGCATTTTTGTGCCTGGCGCGGCGCCAAGTGGGAAATGGTGGTTTTCTGAGACTGAAGGCAGCAGGAAAGCCTGCAGCCCCCAGGTCTGTGGGGCTACGCAAGCGGTTCCCAAAGAGCTTTAGAACAAGGCATAGTTTTCCCTGCTGGCTCTTTGGGCGGGGGACCCATCACCAGCCGTATGGCCATTTTTGTGCCTGCAACGGCTGCAAGTGGGAAAGGGTGGTGTCGAGGGTGAAGGCAGCAGCAAAGGTCGCAGGCACCAGGTCTGTGGGGCTACGCAAGCTGTTCCCAAAGAGCTTTAGAACAAGGCATAGTTTTCCCGGCTGGCTCTTTGGGCGTGGGACCCATCTGCAGCCATCGGGCATTTTTGTGCCTGGCGCGGCGCCAAGTGGGAAATGGTGGTTTTCTGAGGCTGAAGGCAGCAGGAAAGCCTGTAGCCCGCAGGTCTGTGGGGCTACGCAAGCGGTTCCCAAAGAGCTTTAGAACAAGGCATAGTTTTCCCTGCTGGTTCCTTGGGCGTGGGACCCATCTGCAGCCATAGGGCATTTTTGTGCCTGGCGCGGCACCAAGTGGGAAAGGGTGGTTTTCTGAGGCTGAAGGCAGCAGGAAAGCCTGCAGCCCCCAGGTCTGTGGGGCTACGCAAGCGGTTCCCAAAGAGCTTCAGAACAAGGCATAGTTTTCCCTGCTGGCTCTTTGGGCGTGGGACCCATCTCCAGCCGTATGGCCATTTTCGTGCCTGCAACGGCTGCAAGTGGGAAAGGGTGGTTTTGAGGGTGAAGGCAGCAGGAAAGCCTGCAGCCCCCAGGTCTGTGGGGCTACGCAAGCGGTTCCCAAAGAGCTTTAGAACAAGGCATAATTTTCCCTGCTGGCTCCTTGGGCGTGGGACCCATCTCCAGCCATATGGCCATTTTTGTGCCTGGCGTGGCGCCAAGTGGGAAAGGGTGGTTTTGAGGCTGAAGGCAGCAGGAAGGCCCGCAACCCCAAGTCTGTGGGGCTACGCAACAGTTCCCAAAGAGCTTTAGAACAAGGCAGAGTTTTCCCTGCTGGTTCTTAGGGCGTGGGACCCATCTCCAGCCATATGGCCATTTTTGTGCCTGGCGCGGCGCCAAGTGGGAATGGGTGGTTTTGAGGCTGAAGGCAGCAGGAAAGCCTGCAGCCCCCAGGTCTGTGGGGCTACGCAAGCAGTTCCCAAAGAGCTTTAGAACAAGACATATTTTTCCCTGCTGGCTCTTTGGGCGTGAAACCCCTCTCCAGCCATATGGCCATTTTTGTGCCTGGCGCGGCGCCAAGTGGGAAAGGGTGGTTTTCTGAGGCTGAAGGCAGCAGGAAAGCCTGCAGCCCCCAGGTCTGTGGGGCTACGCAAGAGGTTCCAAAAGAGCTTTAGAACAAGGCATAGTTTTCCCTCCTTGCTCTTTGGGCGTGGGACCCATCTGCAGCCATAGGGCATTTTTGTGCCTGGCGCGGCACCAAGTGGGAAAGGGTGGTTTTCTGAGGCTGAAGGCAGCAGGAAAGCCTGCAGCCCCCAGGTCTGTGGGGCTACGCAAGCGGTTCCCAAAGAGCTTTAGAACAAGGCATAGTTTTCCCTGCTGGCTCTTTGGGCGGGGGACCCATCACCAGCCGTATGGCCATTTTTGTGCCTGCAACGGCTGCAAGTGGGAAAGGGTGGTTTTCAGGCTGAAAGCAGCAGGAAAGCCTGCAGCCCCCAGGTCTGTGGGGCTATGCAAGCGTTTCCCAAAGAGCTTTAGAACAAGGCATAGTTTTCCCTGCTGGCTCTTTGGGCGGGGGACTCATCTCCAGACATATGGCCATTTTTGTGCCTGCAAAGGCTGCAAGTGGGAAAGGGTGGTGTCGAGGGTGAAGGCAGCAGCAAAGGTCGCAGGCACCAGGTCTGTGGGGCTACGCAAGCTGTTCCCAAAGAGCTTTAGAACAAGGCATAGTTTTCCCTGCTGGCTCTTTGGGCGGGGGACCCATCTGCAGCCATAGGGCATTTTTGTGCCTGGCGCGGCGCCAAGTGGGAAATGGTGGTTTTCTGAGACTGAAGGCAGCAGGAAAGCCTGCAGCCCCCAGGTCTGTGGGGCTACGCAAGAGGTTCCCAAAGAGCTTTAGAACAAGGCATAGTTTTCCCTGCTGGTTCCTTGGGCGTGGGACCCATCTGCAGCCATAGGGCATTTTTGTGCCTGGCGCGGCACCAAGTGGGAAAGGGTGGTTTTCTGAGGCTGAAGGCAGCAGGAAAGCCTGCAGCCCCCAGGTCTGTGGGGCTACGCAAGTGGTTCCAAAAGAGCTTTAGAACAAGGCAGAGTTTTCCCTGCTGGCTCTTTGGGCGTGGGACCCATCTCCAGCCGTATGGCCATTTTTGTGCCTGCAACGGCTGCAAGTGGGAAAGGGTGGTTTTGAGGCTGAAAGCAGCAGGAAAGCCTGTAGCCCCCAGGTCTGTGGGGCTACACAAGAGGTTCCCAAAGAGCTTTAGAACAAGGCATAGTTTTCCCTCCTGGCTCTTTGGGCGGGGGACCCATCTGCAGCCATAGGGCATTTTTGTGCCTGGCGCGGCGCCAAGTGGGAAAGGGTGGTTTTCTGAGGCTGAAGGCAGCAGGAAGGCCCGCAACCCCAAGTCTGTGGGGCTACGCAACAGTTCCCAAAGAGCTTTAGAACAAGGCAGAGTTTTCCCTGCTGGTTCTTAGGGCGTGGGACCCATCTCCAGCCATATGGCCATTTTTGTGCCTGGCGTGGCGCCAAGTGGGAATGGGTGGTTTTGAGGCTGAAGGCAGCAGGAAAGCCCGCAGCCCCCAGGTCTGTGGGGCTACGCAAGCGGTTCCCAAAAAGCTTTAGAACAAGGCATAGTTTTCCCTGCTGGCTCCTTGGGCGTGAGAAGCCTCTCCAGCCATATGTCCATTTTTGTGGCTGGCGCGGCGCCAAGTGGGAAAGGGTGGTTTTGAGGCTGAAGGCAGCAGGAAAGCCTGCAGCCCCCAGG
Source organism: Larus michahellis (assembly GCF_964199755.1). Lineage (NCBI taxonomy): Eukaryota > Metazoa > Chordata > Aves > Charadriiformes > Laridae > Larus > Larus michahellis. The sequence continues at coordinate 87,606 of NC_133921.1, forward strand.
TCTGTGGGGCTACGCAAGCAGTTCCCAAAGAGCTTTAGAACAAGACATATTTTTCCCTGCTGGCTCTTTGGGCGTGAAACCCCACTCCAGCCATATGGCCATTTTTGTGCCTGGCGCGGCGCCAAGTGGGAAAGGGTGGTTTTCTGAGGCTGAAGGCAGCAGGAAAGCCCGCAGCCCCCAGGTCTGTGGGGCTACGCAAGCGGTTCCCAAAGAGCTTTAGAACAAGGCATAGCTTTCCCTGCTGGCTCTTTGGGCGGGGGACCCATCACCAGCCGTATGGCCATTTTTTTGCCTGCAACAGCTGCAAGTGGGAAAGGGTGGTTTTCAGGCTGAAAGCAGCAGGAAAGCCTGCAGCCCCCAGGTCTGTGGGGCTATGCAAGCGTTTCCCAAAGAGCTTTAGAACAAGGCATAGTTTTCCCTGCTGGCTCTTTTCGGCGGGGGACCCATCTCCAGCCGTATGGCCATTTTTGTGGCTGGCGCGACGCCAAGTGGGAAAGGGTGGTTTTGAGGCTGAAAGCAGCAGGAAAGTCCGCAGCCCCCAGGTCTGTGGGGCTACGTAAGCGGTTCCCAAAGAGCTTTAGAACAAGGCAGAGTTTTCCCTGCTGTTTCCTTGGGCTTGGGAACCATCTCCAGCCATATGGCCATTTTTGTGCCTGGCGCGGCACCAAGGTGAAAGGGTGGTTTTGAGGCTGAAGGCGGCAGGAAAGCTTGTAACCACCAGGTCTGTGGGGCTACGCAAGTGGTTCCCAAAGAGCTTTAGAACAAGGCATAGTTTTCCCTCCTTGCTCTTTGGGCATGGGACCCATCTCCAGCCATAGGGCATTTTTGTGCCTGGCGCGGCGCCAAGTGGGAAAGGGTGGTTTTCTGAGGCTGAAGGCAGCAGGAAAGCCTGCAGCCCCCAGGTCTGTGGGGCTACGCAAGCGGTTCCCAAAGACCTTTAGAACAAGGCATAGTTTTCCCTGCTGGTTCCTTGGGCGTGGGACCCATCTGCAGCCATAGGGCATTTTTGTGCCTGGCGCGGCACCAAGTGGGAAAGGGTGGTTTTCTGAGGCTGAAGGCAGCAGGAAAGCCTGCAGCCCCCAGGTCTGTGGGGCTACGCAAGCTGTTCCCAAAGAGCTTCAGAACAAGGCATAGTTTTCCCTGCTGGCTCTTTGGGCGTGGGACCCATCTCCAGCCGTATGGCCATTTTTGTGCCTGCAACGGCTGCAAGTGGGAAAGGGTGGTTTTGAGGCTGAAGGCAGCAGGAAAGCCTGCAGCCGCCAGGTCTGTGGGGCTACGCAAGCGGTTCCCAAAGAGCTTTAGAACAAGGCATAATTTTCCCTGCTGGCTCCTTGGGCGTGGGACCCATCTCCAGCCATATGGCCATTTTTGTGCCTGGCGTGGCGCCAAGTGGGAAAGGGTGGTTTTGAGGCTGAAGGCAGCAGGAAGGCCCGCAACCCCAAGTCTGTGGGGCTACGCAACAGTTCCCAAAGAGCTTTAGAACAAGGCAGAGTTTTCCCTGCTGGTTCTTAGGGCGTGGGACCCATCTCCAGCCATATGGCCATTTTTGTGCCTGGCGTGGCGCCAAGTGGGAAAGGGTGGTTTTGAGGCTGAAGGCAGCAGGAAAGCCCGCAGCCCCCAGGTCTGTGGGGCTACGCAAGCGGTTCCCAAAAAGCTTTAGAACAAGGCATAGTTTTCCCTGCTGGCTCCTTGGGCGTGAGAAGCCTCTCCAGCCATATGTCCATTTTTGTGCCTGGCGCGGCGCCAAGTGGGAAACGGTGGTTTTGAGGCTGAAGGCAGCAGGAAAGCCTGCAGCCCCCAGGTCTGTGGGGCTACGCAAGCAGTTCCCAAAGAGCTTTAGAACAAGACATATTTTTCCCTGCTGGCTCTTTGGGCGTGAAACCCCACTCCAGCCATATGGCCATTTTTGTGCCTGGCGCGGCGCCAAGTGGGAAAGGGTGGTTTTCTGAGGCTGAAGGCAGCAGGAAAGCCCGCAGCCCCCAGGTCTGTGGGGCTACGCAAGCGGTTCCCAAAGAGCTTTAGAACAAGGCATAGCTTTCCCTGCTGGCTCTTTGGGCGGGGGACCCATCACCAGCCGTATGGCCATTTTTTTGCCTGCAACAGCTGCAAGTGGGAAAGGGTGGTTTTCAGGCTGAAGGCAGCAGGAAAGCCCGCAGCCCCCAGGTCTGTGGGGCTACGCAAGAGGTTCCCAAAGAGCTTTAGAACAAGGCATAATTTTCCCTGCTGGCTCTTTGGGCGGGGGACCCATCTCCAGCCATATGTCCATTTTTGTGCCTGGCGCGGCGCCAAGTGGGAAAGGGTAGTTTTGAGGCTGAAGGCAGCAGGAAAGCCTGCAGCCCCCAGGTCTGTGGGGCTACGCAAGCGGTTCCCAAAGAGCTTTAGAACAAGGCATAGTTTTCCCTGCTGGCTCTTTGGGCGTGGGACCCATCTCCAGCCGTATGGCCATTTTCGTGCCTGCAACGGCTGCAAGTGGGAAAGGGTGGTTTTGAGGCTGAAGGCAGCAGGAAAGCCTGCAGCCCCCAGGTCTGTGGGGCTACGCAAGCGGTTCCCAAAGAGCTTTAGAACAAGGCATAATTTTCCCTGCTGGCTCCTTGGGCGTGGGACCCATCTCCAGCCATATGGCCATTTTTGTGCCTGGCGTGGCGCCAAGTGGGAAAGGGTGGTTTTGAGGCTGAAGGCAGCAGGAAGGCCCGCAACCCCAAGTCTGTGGGGCTACGCAACAGTTCCCAAAGAGCTTTAGAACAAGGCAGAGTTTTCCCTGCTGGTTCTTAGGGCGTGGGACCCATCTCCAGCCATATGGCCATTTTTGTGCCTGGCGCGGCGCCAAGTGGGAATGGGTGGTTTTGAGGCTGAAGGCAGCAGGAAAGCCTGCAGCCCCCAGGTCTGTGGGGCTACGCAAGCAGTTCCCAAAGAGCTTTAGAACAAGACATATTTTTCCCTGCTGGCTCTTTGGGCGTGAAACCCCTCTCCAGCCATATGGCCATTTTTGTGCCTGGCGCGGCGCCAAGTGGGAAAGGGTGGTTTTCTGAGGCTGAAGGCAGCAGGAAAGCCTGCAGCCCCCAGGTCTGTGGGGCTACGCAAGAGGTTCCAAAAGAGCTTTAGAACAAGGCATAGTTTTCCCTGCTGGCTCTTTGGGCGTGGGACCCATCTGCAGCCATAGGGCATTTTTGTGCCTGGCGCGGCACCAAGTGGGAAAGGGTGGTTTTCTGAGGCTGAAGGCAGCAGGAAAGCCTGCAGCCCCCAGGTCTGTGGGGCTACGCAAGCGGTTCCCAAAGAGCTTTAGAACAAGGCATAGCTTTCCCTGCTGGCTCTTTGGGCGTGGGACCCATCACCAGCCGTATGGCCATTTTTGTGCCTGCAACAGCTGCAAGTGGGAAAGGGTGGTTTTCAGGCTGAAAGCAGCAGGAAAGCCTGCAGCCCCCAGGTCTGTGGGGCTATGCAAGCGTTTCCCAAAAAGCTTTAGAACAAGGCATAGTTTTCCCTGCTGGCTCCTTGGGCGTGAGAAGCCTCTCCAGCCATATGTCCATTTTTGTGCCTGGCGCGGCGCCAAGTGGGAAAGGGTGGTTTTGAGGCTGAAGGCAGCAGGAAAGCCTGCAGCCCCCAGGTCTGTGGGGCTACGCAAGCAGTTCCCAAAGAGCTTTAGAACAAGACATATTTTTCCCTGCTGGCTCTTTGGGCGTGAAACCCCACTCCAGCCATATGGCCATTTTTGTGCCTGGCGCGGCGCCAAGTGGGAAAGGGTGGTTTTCTGAGGCTGAAGGCAGCAGGAAAGCCCGCAGCCCCCAGGTCTGTGGGGCTACGCAAGCGGTTCCCAAAGAGCTTTAGAACAAGGCATAGCTTTCCCTGCTGGCTCTTTGGGCGGGGGACCCATCACCAGCCGTATGGCCATTTTTTTGCCTGCAACAGCTGCAAGTGGGAAAGGGTGGTTTTCAGGCTGAAAGCAGCAGGAAAACCTGCAGCCCCCAGGTCTGTGGGGCTATGCAAGCGTTTCCCAAAGAGCTTTAGAACAAGGCATAGTTTTCCCTGCTGGCTCTTTTCGGCGGGGGACCCATCTCCAGCCGTATGGCCATTTTTGTGGCTGGCGCGACGCCAAGTGGGAAAGGGTGGTTTTGAGGCTGAAAGCAGCAGGAAAGTCCGCAGCCCCCAGGTCTGTGGGGCTACGTAAGCGGTTCCCAAAGAGCTTTAGAACAAGGCAGAGTTTTCCCTGCTGTTTCCTTGGGCTTGGGAACCATCTCCAGCCATATGGCCATTTTTGTGCCTGGCGCGGCACCAAGGTGAAAGGGTGGATTTGAGGCTGAAGGCAGCAGGAAAGCTTGTAACCACCAGGTCTGTGGGGCTACGCAAGTGGTTCCCAAAGAGCTTTAGAACAAGGCATAGTTTTCCCTCCTTGCTCTTTGGGCATGGGACCCATCTCCAGCCATAGGGCATTTTTGTGCCTGGCGCGGCGCCAAGTGGGAAAGGGTGGTTTTCTGAGGCTGAAGGCAGCAGGAAAGCCTGCAGCCCCCAGGTCTGTGGGGCTACGCAAGCGGTTCCCAAAGACCTTTAGAACAAGGCATAGTTTTCCCTGCTGGTTCCTTGGGCGTGGGACCCATCTGCAGCCATAGGGCATTTTTGTGCCTGGCGCGGCACCAAGTGGGAAAGGGTGGTTTTCTGAGGCTGAAGGCAGCAGGAAAGCCTGCAGCCCCCAGGTCTGTGGGGCTACGCAAGCTGTTCCCAAAGAGCTTCAGAACAAGGCATAGTTTTCCCTGCTGGCTCTTTGGGCGTGGGACCCATCTCCAGCCGTATGGCCATTTTTGTGCCTGCAACGGCTGCAAGTGGGAAAGGGTGGTTTTGAGGCTGAAGGCAGCAGGAAAGCCTGCAGCCGCCAGGTCTGTGGGGCTACGCAAGCGGTTCCCAAAGAGCTTTAGAACAAGGCATAATTTTCCCTGCTGGCTCCTTGGGCGTGGGACCCATCTCCAGCCATATGGCCATTTTTGTGCCTGGCGTGGCGCCAAGTGGGAAAGGGTGGTTTTGAGGCTGAAGGCAGCAGGAAGGCCCGCAACCCCAAGTCTGTGGGGCTACGCAACAGTTCCCAAAGAGCTTTAGAACAAGGCAGAGTTTTCCCTGCTGGTTCTTAGGGCGTGGGACCCATCTCCAGCCATATGGCCATTTTTGTGCCTGGCGTGGCGCCAAGTGGGAAAGGGTGGTTTTGAGGCTGAAGGCAGCAGGAAAGCCCGCAGCCCCCAGGTCTGTGGGGCTACGCAAGCGGTTCCCAAAAAGCTTTAGAACAAGGCATAGTTTTCCCTGCTGGCTCCTTGGGCGTGAGAAGCCTCTCCAGCCATATGTCCATTTTTGTGCCTGGCGCGGCGCCAAGTGGGAAACGGTGGTTTTGAGGCTGAAGGCAGCAGGAAAGCCTGCAGCCCCCAGGTCTGTGGGGCTACGCAAGCAGTTCCCAAAGAGCTTTAGAACAAGACATAGTTTTCCCTGCTGGCTCTTTGGGCGTGAAACCCCACTCCAGCCATATGGCCATTTTTGTGCCTGGCGCGGCGCCAAGTGGGAAAGGGTGGTTTTCTGAGGCTGAAGGCAGCAGGAAAGCCCGCAGCCCCCAGGTCTGTGGGGCTACGCAAGCGGTTCCCAAAGAGCTTTAGAACAAGGCATAGCTTTCCCTGCTGGCTCTTTGGGCGGGGGACCCATCACCAGCCGTATGGCCATTTTTTTGCCTGCAACAGCTGCAAGTGGGAAAGGGTGGTTTTCAGGCTGAAAGCAGCAGGAAAGCCTGCAGCCCCCAGGTCTGTGGGGCTATGCAAGCGTTTCCCAAAGAGCTTTAGAACAAGGCATAGTTTTCCCTGCTGGCTCTTTTCGGCGGGGGACCCATCACCAGCCGTATGGCCATTTTTGTGGCTGGCGCGACGCCAAGTGGGAAAGGGTGGTTTTGAGGCTGAAAGCAGCAGGAAAGTCCGCAGCCCCCAGGTCTGTGGGGCTACGTAAGCGGTTCCCAAAGAGCTTTAGAACAAGGCAGAGTTTTCCCTGCTGTTTCCTTGGGCTTGGGAACCATCTCCAGCCATATGGCCATTTTTGTGCCTGGCGCGGCACCAAGGTGAAAGGGTGGTTTTGAGGCTGAAGGCAGCAGGAAAGCTTGTAACCACCAGGTCTGTGGGGCTACGCAAGTGGTTCCCAAAGAGCTTTAGAACAAGGCATAGTTTTCCCTCCTTGCTCTTTGGGCATGGGACCCATCTCCAGCCATAGGGCATTTTTGTGCCTGGCGCGGCGCCAAGTGGGAAAGGGTGGTTTTCTGAGGCTGAAGGCAGCAGGAAAGCCTGCAGCCCCCAGGTCTGTGGGGCTACGCAAGCGGTTCCCAAAGACCTTTAGAACAAGGCATAGTTTTCCCTGCTGGTTCCTTGGGCGTGGGACCCATCTGCAGCCATAGGGCATTTTTGTGCCTGGCGCGGCACCAAGTGGGAAAGGGTGGTTTTCTGAGGCTGAAGGCAGCAGGAAAGCCTGCAGCCCCCAGGTCTGTGGGGCTACGCAAGCTGTTCCCAAAGAGCTTCAGAACAAGGCATAGTTTTCCCTGCTGGCTCTTTGGGCGTGGGACCCATCTCCAGCCGTATGGCCATTTTTGTGCCTGCAACGGCTGCAAGTGGGAAAGGGTGGTTTTGAGGCTGAAGGCAGCAGGAAAGCCTGCAGCCGCCAGGTCTGTGGGGCTACGCAAGCGGTTCCCAAAGAGCTTTAGAACAAGGCATAATTTTCCCTGCTGGCTCCTTGGGCGTGGGACCCATCTCCAGCCATATGGCCATTTTTGTGCCTGGCGTGGCGCCAAGTGGGAAAGGGTGGTTTTGAGGCTGAAGGCAGCAGGAAGGCCCGCAACCCCAAGTCTGTGGGGCTACGCAACAGTTCCCAAAGAGCTTTAGAACAAGGCAGAGTTTTCCCTGCTGGTTCTTAGGGCGTGGGACCCATCTCCAGCCATATGGCCATTTTTGTGCCTGGCGTGGCGCCAAGTGGGAAAGGGTGGTTTTGAGGCTGAAGGCAGCAGGAAAGCCCGCAGCCCCCAGGTCTGTGGGGCTACGCAAGCGGTTCCCAAAAAGCTTTAGAACAAGGCATAGTTTTCCCTGCTGGCTCCTTGGGCGTGAGAAGCCTCTCCAGCCATATGTCCATTTTTGTGCCTGGCGCGGCGCCAAGTGGGAAACGGTGGTTTTGAGGCTGAAGGCAGCAGGAAAGCCTGCAGCCCCCAGGTCTGTGGGGCTACGCAAGCAGTTCCCAAAGAGCTTTAGAACAAGACATATTTTTCCCTGCTGGCTCTTTGGGCGTGAAACCCCACTCCAGCCATATGGCCATTTTTGTGCCTGGCGCGGCGCCAAGTGGGAAAGGGTGGTTTTCTGAGGCTGAAGGCAGCAGGAAAGCCCGCAGCCCCCAGGTCTGTGGGGCTACGCAAGCGGTTCCCAAAGAGCTTTAGAACAAGGCATAGCTTTCCCTGCTGGCTCTTTGGGCGGGGGACCCATCACCAGCCGTATGGCCATTTTTTTGCCTGCAACAGCTGCAAGTGGGAAAGGGTGGTTTTCAGGCTGAAAGCAGCAGGAAAGCCTGCAGCCCCCAGGTCTGTGGGGCTATGCAAGCGTTTCCCAAAGAGCTTTAGAACAAGGCATAGTTTTCCCTGCTGGCTCTTTTCGGCGGGGGACCCATCTCCAGCCGTATGGCCATTTTTGTGGCTGGCGCGACGCCAAGTGGGAAAGGGTGGTTTTGAGGCTGAAAGCAGCAGGAAAGTCCGCAGCCCCCAGGTCTGTGGGGCTACGTAAGCGGTTCCCAAAGAGCTTTAGAACAAGGCAGAGTTTTCCCTGCTGTCTCCTTGGGCTTGGGAACCATCTCCAGCCATATGGCCATTTTTGTGCCTGGCGCGGCACCAAGGTGAAAGGGTGGTTTTGAGGCTGAAGGCAGCAGGAAAGCTTGTAACCACCAGGTCTGTGGGGCTACGCAAGTGGTTCCCAAAGAGCTTTAGAACAAGGCATAGTTTTCCCTCCTTGCTCTTTGGGCATGGGACCCATCTCCAGCCATAGGGCATTTTTGTGCCTGGCGCGGCGCCAAGTGGGAAAGGGTGGTTTTCTGAGGCTGAAGGCAGCAGGAAAGCCTGCAGCCCCCAGGTCTGTGGGGCTACGCAAGCGGTTCCCAAAGACCTTTAGAACAAGGCATAGTTTTCCCTGCTGGCTCTTTGGGCCGGGGACCCATCTCCAGCCATATGGCCATATTTGTGCCTGGCGCGGCGCCAAGTGGGAAAGGGTGGAGTCGAGGCTGAAGGCAGCAGGAAAGCCTGCAGCCCCCAGGTCTGTGGGGCTACGCACGCGGTTCCCAAAGAGCTTTAGAACAAGGCATAGTTTTCCCTGCTGGCTCTTTGGGCCGGGGACCCATCTACAAACGTATGTCCATTTTTGTGCCTGGCGCGGCGCCAAGTGGGAAAGGGTGGTGTCGAGGCTGAAGGCAGCAGGAAAGCCTGCAGCCCCCAGGTCTGTGGGGCTACGCAAGCGGTTCCCAAAGAGCTTCAGAACAAGGCATAGTTTTCCCTGCTGGCTCTTTGGGCGGGGGACCCATCTCCAGACATATGGCCATTTTTGTGCCTGCAACGGCTGCAAGTGGGAAAGGGTGGTGTCGAGGGTGAAGGCAGCAGCAAAGGTCGCAGGCACCAGGTCTGTGGGGCTACGCAAGCTGTTCCCAAAGAGCTTTAGAACAAGGCATAGTTTTCCCGGCTGGCTCTTTGGGCGTGGGACCCATCTGCAGCCATAGGGCATTTTTGTGCCTGGCGCGGCGCCAAGTGGGAAATGGTGGTTTTCTGAGGCTGAAGGCAGCAGGAAAGCCTGTAGCCCCCAGGTCTGTGGGGCTACGCAAGCGGTTCCCAAAGAGCTTTAGAACAAGGCATAGTTTTCCCTGCTGGTTCCTTGGGCGTGGGACCCATCTGCAGCCATAGGGCATTTTTGTGCCTGGCGCGGCACCAAGTGGGAAAGGGTGGTTTTCTGAGGCTGAAGGCAGCAGGAAAGCCTGCAGCCCCCAGGTCTGTGGGGCTACGCAAGCTGTTCCCAAAGAGCTTCAGAACAAGGCATAGTTTTTCCTGCTGGCTTCTTGGGCGTGAGAAGCCTCTCCAGCCATATGTCCATTTTTGTGCCTGGCGCGGCGCCAAGTGGGAAACGGTGGTTTTGAGGCTGAAGGCAGCAGGAAAGCCTGCAGCCCCCAGGTCTGTGGGGCTACGCAAGCAGTTCCCAAAGAGCTTTAGAACAAGACATATTTTTCCCTGCTGGCTCTTTGGGCGTGAAACCCCTCTCCAGCCATATGGCCATTTTTGTGCCTGGCGCGGCGCCAAGTGGGAAAGGGTGGTTTTGAGAGGCTGAAGGCAGCAGGAAAGCCTGCAGCCCCCAGGTCTGTGGGGCTACGCAAGAGGTTCCAAAAGAGCTTTAGAACAAGGCATAGTTTTCCCTCCTTGCTCTTTGGGCGTGGGACCCATCTGCAGCCATAGGGCATTTTTGTGCCTGGCGCGGCACCAAGTGGGAAAGGGTGGTTTTCTGAGGCTGAAGGCAGCAGGAAAGCCTGCAGCCCCCAGGTCTGTGGGGCTACGCAAGCGGTTCCCAAAGAGCTTTAGAACAAGGCATAGCTTTCCCTGCTGGCTCTTTGGGCGGGGGACCCATCACCAGCCGTATGGCCATTTTTGTGCCTGCAACAGCTGTAAGTGGGAAAGGGTGGATTTCAGGCTGAAAGCAGCAGGAAAGCCTGCAGCCCCCAGGTCTGTGGGGCTATGCAAGCGTTTTCCAAAGAGCTTTAGAACAAGGCATAGTTTTCCCTGCTGGCTCTTTTCGGCAGGGGACCCATCTCCAGCCGTATGGCCATTTTTGTGGCTGGCGCGACGCCAAGTGGGAAAGGGTGGTTTTGAGGCTGAAAGCAGCAGGAAAGTCCGCAGCCCCCAGGTCTGTGGGGCTACGTAAGCGGTTCCCAAAGAGCTTTAGAACAAGGCAGAGTTTTCCCTGCTGTCTCCTTGGGCTTGGGAACCATCTCCAGCCATATGGCCATTTTTGTGCCTGGCGCGGCACCAAGGTGAAAGGGTGGTTTTGAGGCTGAAGGCAGCAGGAAAGCTTGCAACCACCAGGTCTGTGGGGCTACGCAAATGGTTCCCAAAGACCTTTAGAACAAGGCATAGTTTTCCCTGCTGGCTCTTTGGGCCGGGGACCCATCTCCAGCCATATGGCCATATTTGTGCCTGGCGCGGCGCCAAGTGGGAAAGGGTGGAGTCGAGGCTGAAGGCAGCAGGAAAGCCTGCAGCCCCCAGGTCTGTGGGGCTACGCACGCGGTTCCCAAAGAGCTTTAGAACAAGGCATAGTTTTCCTTGCTGGCTCTTTGGGCCGGGGACCCATCTCCAGCCATATGTCCATTTTTGTGCCTGGCGCGGCGCCAAGTGGGAAAGGGTGGTGTCGAGGCTGAAGGCAGCAGGAAAGCCTGCAGCCCCCAGGTCTGTGGGGCTACGCAAGCGGTTCCCAAAGAGCTTCAGAACAAGGCATAGTTTTCCCTGCTGGCTCTTTGGGCGGGGGACCCATCACCAGCCGTATGGCCATTTTTGTGCCTGCAACAGCTGCAAGTGGGAAAGGGTGGTTTTCAGGCTGAAAGCAGCAGGAAAGCCTGCAGCCCCCAGGTCTGTGGGGCTATGCAAGCGTTTTCCAAAGAGCTTTAGAACAAGGCATAGTTTTCCCTGCTGGCTCTTTTCGGCGGGGGACCCATCTCCAGCCGTATGGCCATTTTTGTGGCTGGCGCGACGCCAAGTGGGAAAGGGTGGTTTTGAGGCTGAAAGCAGCAGGAAAGTCCGCAGCCCCCAGGTCTGTGGGGCTACGTAAGCGGTTCCCAAAGAGCTTTAGAACAAGGCAGAGTTTTCCCTGCTGTCTCCTTGGGCTTGGGAACCATCTCCAGCCATATGGCCATTTTTGTGCCTGGCGCGGCACCAAGGTGAAAGGGTGGTTTTGAGGCTGAAGGCAGCAGGAAAGCTTGCAACCACCAGGTCTGTGGGGCTACGCAAGTGGTTCCCAAAGAGCTTTAGAACAAGGCATAGTTTTCCCTCCTTGCTCTTTGGGCATGGGACCCATCTCCAGCCATAGGGCATTTTTGTGCCTGGCGCGGCGCCAAGTGGGAAAGGGTGGTTTTCTGAGGCTGAAGGCAGCAGGAAAGCCTGCAGCCCCCAGGTCTGTGGGGCTACGCAAGCGGTTCCCAAAGACCTTTAGAACAAGGCATAGTTTTCCCTGCTGGCTCTTTGGGCCGGGGACCCATCTCCAGCCATATGGCCATATTTGTGCCTGGCGCGGCGCCAAGTGGGAAAGGGTGGAGTCGAGGCTGAAGGCAGCAGGAAAGCCTGCAGCCCCCAGGTCTGTGGGGCTACGCACGCGGTTCCCAAAGAGCTTTAGAACAAGGCATAGTTTTCCCTGCTGGCTCTTTGGGCCGGGGACCCATCTACAAACGTATGTCCATTTTTGTGCCTGGCGCGGCGCCAAGTGGGAAAGGGTGGTGTCGAGGCTGAAGGCAGCAGGAAAGCCTGCAGCCCCCAGGTCTGTGGGGCTACGCAAGCGGTTCCCAAAGAGCTTCAGAACAAGGCATATTTTTCCCTGCTGGCTCTTTGGGCGGGGGACCCATCTCCAGACATATGGCCATTTTTGTGCCTGCAACGGCTGCAAGTGGGAAAGGGTGGTGTCGAGGGTGAAGGCAGCAGCAAAGGTCGCAGGCACCAGGTCTGTGGGGCTACGCAAGCTGTTCCCAAAGAGCTTTAGAACAAGGCATAGTTTTCCCGGCTGGCTCTTTGGGCGTGGGACCCATCTGCAGCCATAGGGCATTTTTGTGCCTGGCGCGGCGCCAAATGGGAAATGGTGGTTTTCTGAGGCTGAAGGCAGCAGGAAAGCCTGTAGCCCCCAGGTCTGTGGGGCTACGCAAGCGGTTCCCAAAGAGCTTTAGAACAAGGCATAGTTTTCCCTGCTGGTTCCTTGGGCGTGGGACCCATCTGCAGCCATAGGGCATTTTTGTGCCTGGCGCGGCACCAAGTGGGAAAGGGTGGTTTTCTGAGGCTGAAGGCAGCAGGAAAGCCTGCAGCCCCCAGGTCTGTGGGGCTACGCAAGCTGTTCCCAAAGAGCTTCAGAACAAGGCATAGTTTTCCCTGCTGGCTCTTTGGGCGTGGGACCCATCTCCAGCCGTATGGCCATTTTCGTGCCTGCAACGGCTGCAAGTGGGAAAGGGTGGTTTTGAGGCTGAAGGCAGCAGGAAAGCCTGCAGCCGCCAGGTCTGTGGGGCTACGCAAGCGGTTCCCAAAGAGCTTTAGAACAAGGCATAATTTTCCCTGCTGGCTCCTTGGGCGTGGGACCCATCTCCAGCCATATGGCCATTTTTGTGCCTGGCGTGGCGCCAAGTGGGAAAGGGTGGTTTTGAGGCTGAAGGCAGCAGGAAGGCCCGCAACCCCAAGTCTGTGGGGCTACGCAACAGTTCCCAAAGAGCTTTAGAACAAGGCAGAGTTTTCCCTGCTGGTTCTTAGGGCGTGGGACCCATCTCCAGCCATATGGCCATTTTTGTGCCTGGCGTGGCGCCAAGTGGGAAAGGGTGGTTTTGAGGCTGAAGGCAGCAGGAAAGCCCGCAGCCCCCAGGTCTTTGGGGCTACGCAAGCGGTTCCCAAAAAGCTTTAGAACAAGGCATAGTTTTCCCTGCTGGCTCCTTGGGCGTGAGAAGCCTCTCCAGCCATATGTCCATTTTTGTGCCTGGCGCGGCGCCAAGTGGGAAACGGTGGTTTTGAGGCTGAAGGCAGCAGGAAAGCCTGCAGCCCCCAGGTCTGTGGGGCTACGCAAGCAGTTCCCAAAGAGCTTTAGAACAAGACATATTTTTCCCTGCTGGCTCTTTGGGCGTGAAACCCCTCTCCAGCCATATGGCCATTTTTGTGGCTGGCGCGGCGCCAAGTGGGAAAGGGTGGTTTTCTGAGGCTGAAGGCAGCAGGAAAGCCTGCAGCCCCCAGGTCTGTGGGGCTACGCAAGCGGTTCCCAAAGAGCTTTAGAACAAGGCATAGCTTTCCCTGCTGGCTCTTTGGGTGGGGGACCCATCACCAGCCGTATGGCCATTTTTGTGCCTGCAACGGCTGCAAGTGGGAAAGGGTGGTTTTCAGGCTGAAAGCAGCAGGAAAGCCTGCAGCCCCCAGGTCTGTGGGGCTATGCAAGCGTTTCCCAAAGAGCTTTAGAACAAGGCATAGTTTTCCCTGCTGGCTCTTTTCGGCGGGGGACCCATCTCCAGCCGTATGGCCATTTTTGTGGCTGGCGCGACGCCAAGTGGGAAAGGGTGGTTTTGAGGCTGAAAGCAGCAGGAAAGTCCGCAGCCCCCAGGTCTGTGGGGCTACGTAAGCGGTTCCCAAAGAGCTTTAGAACAAGGCAGAGTTTTCCCTGCTGTTTCCTTGGGCTTGGGAACCATCTCCAGCCATATGGCCATTTTTGTGCCTGGCGCGGCACCAAGGTGAAAGGGTGGTTTTGAGGCTGAAGGCAGCAGGAAAGCTTGCAACCACCAGGTCTGTGGGGCTACGCAAGTGGTTCCCAAAGAGCTTTAGAACAAGGCATAGTTTTCCCTCCTTGCTCTTTGGGCATGGGACCCATCTCCAGCCATAGGGCATTTTTGTGCCTGGCGCGGCGCCAAGTGGGAAAGGGTGGTTTTCTGAGGCTGAAGGCAGCAGGAAAGCCTGCAGCCCCCAGGTCTGTGGGGCTACGCAAGCGGTTCCCAAAGACCTTTAGAACAAGGCATAGTTTTCCCTGCTGGCTCTTTGGGCCGGGGACCCATCTCCAGCCATATGGCCATATTTGTGCCTGGCGCGGCGCCAAGTGGGAAAGGGTGGAGTCGAGGCTGAAGGCAGCAGGAAAGCCTGCAGCCCCCAGGTCTGTGGGGCTACGCACGCGGTTCCCAAAGAGCTTTAGAACAAGGCATAGTTTTCCCTCCTTGCTCTTTGGGCATGGGACCCATCTCCAGCCATAGGGCATTTTTGTGCCTGGCGCGGCGCCAAGTGGGAAAGGGTGGTTTTCTGAGGCTGAAGGCAGCAGGAAAGCCTGCAGCCCCCAGGTCTGTGGGGCTACGCAAGCGGTTCCCAAAGAGCTTTAGAACAAGGCATAGTTTTCCCTGCTGGCTCTTTGGGCCGGGGACCCATCTCCAGCCATATGGCCATATTTGTGCCTGGCGCGGCGCCAAGTGGGAAAGGGTGGAGTCGAGGCTGAAGGCAGCAGGAAAGCCTGCAGCCCCCAGGTCTGTGGGGCTACGCACGCGGTTCCCAAAGAGCTTTAGAACAAGGCATAGTTTTCCCTGCTGGCTCTTTGGGCCGGGGACCCATCTACAAACGTATGTCCATTTTTGTGCCTGGCGCGGCGCCAAGTGGGAAAGTGTGGTGTCGAGGCTGAAGGCAGCAGGAAAGCCTGCAGCCCCCAGGTCTGTGGGGCTACGCAAGCGGTTCCCAAAGAGCTTCAGAACAAGGCATAGTTTTCCCTGCTGGCTCTTTGGGCGGGGGACCCATCTCCAGACATATGGCCATTTTTGTGCCTGCAACGGCTGCAAGTGGGAAAGGGTGGTGTCGAGGGTGAAGGCAGCAGCAAAGGTCGCAGGCACCAGGTCTGTGGGGCTACGCAAGCTGTTCCGAAAGAGCTTTAGAACAAGGCATAGTTTTCCCGGCTGGCTCTTTGGGCGTGGGACCCATCTGCAGCCATAGGGCATTTTTGTGCCTGGCGCGGCGCCAAGTGGGAAAGGGTGGTTTTCTGAGGCTGAAGGCAGCAGGAAAGCCTGCAGCCCCCAGGTCTGTGGGGCTACGCAAGCTGTTCCCAAAGAGCTTCAGAACAAGGCATAGTTTTCCCTGCTGGCTCTTTGGGCGTGGGACCCATCTCCAGCCGTATGGCCATTTTTGTGCCTGCAACGGCTGCAAGTGGGAAAGGGTGGTTTTGAGGCTGAAGGCAGCAGGAAAGCCTGCAGCCGCCAGGTCTGTGGGGCTACGCAAGCGGTTCCCAAAGAGCTTTAGAACAAGGCATAATTTTCCCTGCTGGCTCCTTGGGCGTGGGACCCATCTCCAGCCATATGGCCATTTTTGTGCCTGGCGTGGCGCCAAGTGGGAAAGGGTGGTTTTGAGGCTGAAGGCAGCAGGAAGGCCCGCAACCCCAAGTCTGTGGGGCTACGCAACAGTTCCCAAAGAGCTTTAGAACAAGGCAGAGTTTTCCCTGCTGGTTCTTAGGGCGTGGGACCCATCTCCAGCCATATGGCCATTTTTGTGCCTGGCGCGGCGCCAAGTGGGAAAGGGTGGTTTTGAGGCTGAAGGCAGCAGGAAAGCCCGCAGCCCCCAGGTCTGTGGGGCTACGCAAGCGGTTCCCAAAAAGCTTTAGAACAAGGCATAGTTTTCCCTGCTGGCTCCTTGGGCGTGAGAAGCCTCTCCAGCCATATGTCCATTTTTGTGCCTGGCGCGGCGCCAAGTGGGAAACGGTGGTTTTGAGGCTGAAGGCAGCAGGAAAGCCTGCAGCCCCCAGGTCTGTGGGGCTACGCAAGCAGTTCCCAAAGAGCTTTAGAACAAGGCATAGTTTTCCCTGCTGGCTCTTTGGGCGTGAAACCCCTCTCCAGCCATATGGCCATTTTTGTGCCTGGCGCGGCGCCAAGTGGGAAAGGGTGGTTTTGAGAGGCTGAAGGCAGCAGGAAAGCCTGCAGCCCCCAGGTCTGTGGGGCTACGCAAGAGGTTCCAAAAGAGCTTTAGAACAAGGCATAGTTTTCCCTCCTTGCTCTTTGGGCGTGGGACCCATCTCCAGCCATAGGGCATTTTTGTGCCTGGCGCGGCACCAAGTGGGAAAGGGTGGTTTTCTGAGGCTGAAGGCAGCAGGAAAGCCTGCAGCCCCCAGGTCTGTGGGGCTATGCAAGCGTTTCCCAAAGAGCTTTAGAACAAGGCATAGTTTTCCCTGCTGGCTCTTTTCGGCGGGGGACCCATCTCCAGCCGTATGGCCATTTTTGTGGCTGGCGCGACGCCAAGTGGGAAAGGGTGGTTTTGAGGCTGAAAGCAGCAGGAAAGTCCGCAGCCCCCAGGTCTGTGGGGCTACGTAAGCGGTTCCCAAAGAGCTTTAGAACAAGGCAGAGTTTTCCCTGCTGTCTCCTTGGGCTTGGGAACCATCTCCAGCCATATGGCCATTTTTGTGCCTGGCGCGGCACCAAGGTGAAAGGGTGGTTTTGAGGCTGAAGGCAGCAGGAAAGCTTGCAACCACCAGGTCTGTGGGGCTACGCAAGTGGTTCCCAAAGAGCTTTAGAACAAGGCATAGTTTTCCCTCCTTGCTCTTTGGGCATGGGACCCATCTCCAGCCATAGGGCATTTTTGTGCCTGGCGCGGCGCCAAGTGGGAAAGGGTGGTTTTCTGAGGCTGAAGGCAGCAGGAAAGCCTGCAGCCCCCAGGTCTGTGGGGCTACGCAAGCGGTTCCCAAAGACCTTTAGAACAAGGCATAGTTTTCCCTGCTGGCTCTTTGGGCCGGGGACCCATCTCCAGCCATATGGCCATATTTGTGCCTGGCGCGGCGCCAAGTGGGAAAGGGTGGAGTCGAGGCTGAAGGCAGCAGGAAAGCCTGCAGCCCCCAGGTCTGTGGGGCTACGCACGCGGTTCCCAAAGAGCTTTAGAACAAGGCATAGTTTTCCCTGCTGGCTCTTTGGGCCGGGGACCCATCTACAAACGTATGTCCATTTTTGTGCCTGGCGCGGCGCCAAGTGGGAAAGGGTGGTGTCGAGGCTGAAGGCAGCAGGAAAGCCTGTAGACCCCAGGTCTGTGGGGCTACGCAAGCGGTTCCCAAAGAGCTTCAGAACAAGGCATAGTTTTCCCTGCTGGCTCTTTGGGCGGGGGACCCATCTCCAGACATATGGCCATTTTTGTGCCTGCAACGGCTGCAAGTGGGAAAGGGTGGTGTCGAGGGTGAAGGCAGCAGCAAAGGTCGCAGGCACCAGGTCTGTGGGGCTACGCAAGCAGTTCCCAAAGAGCTTTAGAACAAGGCATAGTTTTCCCGGCTGGCTCTTTGGGCGTGGGACCCATCTGCAGCCATAGGGCATTTTTGTGCCTGGCGCGGCGCCAAGTGGGAAATGGTGGTTTTCTGAGGCTGAAGGCAGCAGGAAAGCCTGTAGCCCCCAGGTCTGTGGGGCTACGCAAGCGGTTCCCAAAGAGCTTTAGAACAAGGCATAGTTTTCCCTGCTGGTTCCTTGGGCGTGGGACCCATCTGCAGCCATAGGGCATTTTTGTGCCTGGCCCGGCACCAAGTGGGAAAGGGTGGTTTTCTGAGGCTGAAGGCAGCAGGAAAGCCTGCAGCCCCCAGGTCTGTGGGGCTACGCAAGCTGTTCCCAAAGAGCTTCAGAACAAGGCATAGTTTTCCCTGCTGGCTCTTTGGGCGTGGGACCCATCTCCAGCCGTATGGCCATTTTCGTGCCTGCAACGGCTGCAAGTGGGAAAGGGTGGTTTTGAGGCTGAAGGCAGCAGGAAAGCCTGCAGCCGCCAGGTCTGTGGGGCTACGCAAGCGGTTCCCAAAGAGCTTTAGAACAAGGCATAATTTTCCCTGCTGGCTCCTTGGGCGTGGGACCCATCTCCAGCCATATGGCCATTTTTGTGCCTGGCGTGGCGCCAAGTGGGAAAGGGTGGTTTTGAGGCTGAAGGCAGCAGGAAGGCCCGCAACCCCAAGTCTGTGGGGCTACGCAACAGTTCCCAAAGAGCTTTAGAACAAGGCAGAGTTTTCCCTGCTGGTTCTTAGGGCGTGGGACCCATCTCCAGCCATATGGCCATTTTTGTGCCTGGCGTGGCGCCAAGTGGGAAAGGGTGGTTTTGAGGCTGAAGGCAGCAGGAAAGCCCGCAGCCCCCAGGTCTTTGGGGCTACGCAAGCGGTTCCCAAAAAGCTTTAGAACAAGGCATAGTTTTCCCTGCTGGCTCCTTGGGCGTGAGAAGCCTCTCCAGCCATATGTCCATTTTTGTGCCTGGCGCGGCGCCAAGTGGGAAAGGGTGGTTTTCTGAGGCTGAAGGCAGCAGGAAAGCCTGCAGCCCCCAGGTCTGTGGGGCTACGCAAGCGGTTCCCAAAGAGCTTTAGAACAAGGCATAGCTTTCCCTGCTGGCTCTTTGGGTGGGGGACCCATCACCAGCCGTATGGCCATTTTTGTGCCTGCAACGGCTGCAAGTGGGAAAGGGTGGTTTTCAGGCTGAAAGCAGCAGGAAAGCCTGCAGCCCCCAGGTCTGTGGGGCTATGCAAGCATTTCCCAAAGAGCTTTAGAACAAGGCATAGTTTTCCCTGCTGGCTCTTTTCGGCGGGGGACCCATCTCCAGCCGTATGGCCATTTTTGTGGCTGGCGCGACGCCAAGTGGGAAAGGGTGGTTTTGAGGCTGAAAGCAGCAGGAAAGTCCGCAGCCCCCAGGTCTGTGGGGCTACGTAAGCGGTTCCCAAAGAGCTTTAGAACAAGGCAGAGTTTTCCCTGCTGTTTCCTTGGGCTTGGGAACCATCTCCAGCCATATGGCCATTTTTGTGCCTGGTGCGGCACCAAGGTGAAAGGGTGGTTTTGAGGCTGAAGGCAGCAGGAAAGCTTGCAACCACCAGGTCTGTGGGGCTACGCAAGTGGTTCCCAAAGAGCTTTAGAACAAGGCATAGTTTTCCCTCCTTGCTCTTTGGGCATGGGACCCATCTCCAGCCATAGGGCATTTTTGTGCCTGGCGCGGCGCCAAGTGGGAAAGGGTGGTTTTCTGAGGCTGAAGGCAGCAGGAAAGCCTGCAGCCCCCAGGTCTGTGGGGCTACGCAAGCGGTTCCCAAAGACCTTTAGAACAAGGCATAGTTTTCCCTGCTGGCTCTTTGGGCCGGGGACCCATCTCCAGCCATATGGCCATATTTGTGCCTGGCGCGGCGCCAAGTGGGAAAGGGTGGAGTCGAGGCTGAAGGCAGCAGGAAAGCCTGCAGCCCCCAGGTCTGTGGGGCTACGCACGCGGTTCCCAAAGAGCTTTAGAACAAGGCATAGTTTTCCCTCCTTGCTCTTTGGGCATGGGACCCATCTCCAGCCATAGGGCATTTTTGTGCCTGGCGCGGCGCCAAGTGGGAAAGGGTGGTTTTCTGAGGCTGAAGGCAGCAGGAAAGCCTGCAGCCCCCAGGTCTGTGGGGCTACGCAAGCGGTTCCCAAAGAGCTTTAGAACAAGGCATAGTTTTCCCTGCTGGCTCTTTGGGCCGGGGACCCATCTCCAGCCATATGGCCATATTTGTGCCTGGCGCGGCGCCAAGTGGGAAAGGGTGGAGTCGAGGCTGAAGGCAGCAGGAAAGCCTGCAGCCCCCAGGTCTGTGGGGCTACGCACGCGGTTCCCAAAGAGCTTTAGAACAAGGCATAGTTTTCCCTGCTGGCTCTTTGGGCCGGGGACCCATCTACAAACGTATGTCCATTTTTGTGCCTGGAGCGGCGCCAAGTGGGAAAGTGTGGTGTCGAGGCTGAAGGCAGCAGGAAAGCCTGCAGCCCCCAGGTCTGTGGGGCTACGCAAGCGGTTCCCAAAGAGCTTCAGAACAAGGCATAGTTTTCCCTGCTGGCTCTTTGGGCGGGGGACCCATCTCCAGACATATGGCCATTTTTGTGCCTGCAACGGCTGCAAGTGGGAAAGGGTGGTGTCGAGGGTGAAGGCAGCAGCAAAGGTCGCAGGCACCAGGTCTGTGGGGCTACACAAGCTGTTCCCAAAGAGCTTTAGAACAAGGCATAGTTTTCCCGGCTGGCTCTTTGGGCGTGGGACCCATCTGCAGCCATAGGGCATTTTTGTGCCTGGCGCGGCGCCAAGTGGGAAATGGTGGTTTTCTGAGGCTGAAGGCAGCAGGAAAGCCTGTAGCCCCCAGGTCTGTGGGGCTACGCAAGCGGTTCCCAAAGAGCTTTAGAACAAGGCATAGTTTTCCCTGCTGGTTCCTTGGGCGTGGGACCCATCTGCAGCCATAGGGCATTTTTGTGCCTGGCGCGGCACCAAGTGGGAAAGGGTGGTTTTCTGAGGCTGAAGGCAGCAGGAAAGCCTGCAGCCCCCAGGTCTGTGGGGCTACGCAAGCTGTTCCCAAAGAGCTTCAGAACAAGGCATAGTTTTCCCTGCTGGCTCTTTGGGCGTGGGACCCATCTCCAGCCGTATGGCCATTTTTGTGCCTGCAACGGCTGCAAGTGGGAAAGGGTGGTTTTGAGGCTGAAGGCAGCAGGAAAGCCTGCAGCCGCCAGGTCTGTGGGGCTACGCAAGCGGTTCCCAAAGAGCTTTAGAACAAGGCATAATTTTCCCTGCTGGCTCCTTGGGCGTGGGACCCATCTCCAGCCATATGGCCATTTTTGTGCCTGGCGTGGCGCCAAGTGGGAAAGGGTGGTTTTGAGGCTGAAGGCAGCAGGAAGGCCCGCAACCCCAAGTCTGTGGGGCTACGCAACAGTTCCCAAAGAGCTTTAGAACAAGGCAGAGTTTTCCCTGCTGGTTCTTAGGGCGTGGGACCCATCTCCAGCCATATGGCCATTTTTGTGCCTGGCGCGGCGCCAAGTGGGAAAGGGTGGTGTCGAGGCTGAAGGCAGCAGGAAAGCCCGCAGCCCCCAGGTCTGTGGGGCTACGCAAGCGGTTCCCAAAAAGCTTTAGAACAAGGCATAGTTTTCCCTGCTGGCTCCTTGGGCGTGAGAAGCCTCTCCAGCCATATGTCCATTTTTGTGCCTGGCGCGGCGCCAAGTGGGAAACGGTGGTTTTGAGGCTGAAGGCAGCAGGAAAGCCTGCAGCCCCTAGGTCTGTGGGGCTACGCAAGCAGTTCCCAAAGAGCTTTAGAACAAGGCATAGTTTTCCCTGCTGGCTCTTTGGGCGTGAAACCCCTCTCCAGCCATATGGCCATTTTTGTGCCTGGCGCGGCGCCAAGTGGGAAAGGGTGTTTTTGAGAGGCTGAAGGCAGCAGGAAAGCCTGCAGCCCCCAGGTCTGTGGGGCTACGCAAGAGGTTCCAAAAGAGCTTTAGAACAAGGCATAGTTTTCCCTCCTTGCTCTTTGGGCGTGGGACCCATCTGCAGCCATAGGGCATTTTTGTGCCTGGCGCGGCACCAAGTGGGAAAGGGTGGTTTTCTGAGGCTGAAGGCAGCAGGAAAGCCTGCAGCCCCCAGGTCTGTGGGGCTACGCAAGCGGTTCCCAAAGAGCTTTAGAACAAGGCATAGCTTTCCCTGCTGGCTCTTTGGGCGGGGGACCCATCACCAGCCGTATGGCCATTTTTGTGCCTGCAACAGCTGTAAGTGGGAAAGGGTGGTTTTCAGGCTGAAAGCAGCAGGAAAGCCTGCAGCCCCCAGGTCTGTGGGGCTATGCAAGCGTTTCCCAAAGAGCTTTAGAACAAGGCATAGTTTTCCCTGCTGGCTCTTTTCGGCGGGGGACCCATCTCCAGCCGTATGGCCATTTTTGTGGCTGGCGCGACGCCAAGTGGGAAAGGGTGGTTTTGAGGCTGAAAGCAGCAGGAAAGTCCGCAGCCCCCAGGTCTGTGGGGCTACGTAAGCGGTTCCCAAAGAGCTTTAGAACAAGGCAGAGTTTTCCCTGCTGTCTCCTTGGGCTTGGGAACCATCTCCAGCCATATGGCCATTTTTGTGCCTGGCGCGGCACCAAGGTGAAAGGGTGGTTTTGAGGCTGAAGGCAGCAGGAAAGCTTGCAACCACCAGGTCTGTGGGGCTACGCAAATGGTTCCCAAAGACCTTTAGAACAAGGCATAGTTTTCCCTGCTGGCTCTTTGGGCCGGGGACCCATCTCCAGCCATATGGCCATATTTGTGCCTGGCGCGGCGCCAAGTGGGAAAGGGTGGAGTCGAGGCTGAAGGCAGCAGGAAAGCCTGCAGCCCCCAGGTCTGTGGGGCTACGCAAGTGGTTCCCAAAGAGCTTCAGAACAAGGCATAGTTTTCCCTGCTGGCTCTTTGGGCGGGGGACCCATCTCCAGACATATGGCCATTTTTGTGCCTGCAACGGCTGCAAGTGGGAAAGGGTGGTGTCGAGGGTGAAGGCAGCAGCAAAGGTCGCAGGCACCAGGTCTGTGGGGCTACGCAAGCTGTTCCCAAAGAGCTTTAGAACAAGGCATAGTTTTCCCGGCTGGCTCTTTGGGCGTGGGACCCATCTGCAGCCATAGGGCATTTTTGTGCCTGGCGCGGCGCCAAGTGGGAAATGGTGGTTTTCTGAGGCTGAAGGCAGCAGAAAAGCCTGTAGCCCCCAGGTCTGTGGGGCTACGCAAGCGGTTCCCAAAGAGCTTTAGAACAAGGCATAGTTTTCCCTGCTGGTTCCTTGGGCGTGGGACCCATCTGCAGCCATAGGGCATTTTTGTGCCTGGCGCGGCACCAACTGGGAAAGGGTGGTTTTCTGAGGCTGAAGGCAGCAGGAAAGCCTGCAGCCCCCAGGTCTGTGGGGCTACGCAAGCTGTTCCCAAAGAGCTTCAGAACAAGGCATAGTTTTCCCTGCTGGCTCTTTGGGCGTGGGACCCATCTCCAGCCGTATGGCCATTTTTGTGCCTGCAACGGCTGCAAGTGGGAAAGGGTGGTTTTGAGGCTGAAGGCAGCAGGAAAGCCTGCAGCCGCCAGGTCTGTGGGGCTACGCAAGCGGTTCCCAAAGAGCTTTAGAACAAGGCATAATTTTCCCTGCTGGCTCCTTGGGCGTGGGACCCATCTCCAGCCATATGGCCATTTTTGTGCCTGGCGTGGCGCCAAGTGGGAAAGGGTGGTTTTGAGGCTGAAGGCAGCAGGAAGGCCCGCAACCCCAAGTCTGTGGGGCTACGCAACAGTTCCCAAAGAGCTTTAGAACAAGGCAGAGTTTTCCCTGCTGGTTCTTAGGGCGTGGGACCCATCTCCAGCCATATGGCCATTTTTGTGCCTGGCGCGGCGCCAAGTGGGAAAGGGTGGTTTTGAGGCTGAAGGCAGCAGGAAAGCCCGCAGCCCCCAGGTCTGTGGGGCTACGCAAGCGGTTCCCAAAAAGCTTTAGAACAAGACATATTTTTCCCTGCTGGCTCTTTGGGCGTGAAACCCCTCTCCAGCCATATGGCCATTTTTGTGCCTGGCGCGGCGCCAAGTGGGAAAGGGTGGTTTTCTGAGGCTGAAGGCAGCAGGAAAGCCTGCAGCCCCCAGGTCTGTGGGGCTACGCAAGAGGTTCCAAAAGAGCTTTAGAACAAGGCATAGTTTTCCCTCCTTGCTCTTTGGGCGTGGGACCCATCTGCAGCCATAGGGCATTTTTGTGCCTGGCGCGGCACCAAGTGGGAAAGGGTGGTTTTCTGAGGCTGAAGGCAGCAGGAAAGCCTGCAGCCCCCAGGTCTGTGGGGCTACGCAAGCGGTTCCCAAAGAGCTTTAGAACAAGGCATAGCTTTCCCTGCTGGCTCTTTTGGGCGGGGGACCCATCACCAGCCGTATGGCCATTTTTGTGGCTGGAACAGCTGCAAGTGGGAAAGGGTGGTTTTCTGAGGCTGAAGGCAGCAGGAAAGCCTGCAGCCCCCAGGTCTGTGGGGCTATGCAAGCGTTTCCCAAAGAGCTTTAGAACAAGGCATAGTTTTCCCTGCTGGCTCTTTTCGGCGGGGGACCCATCTCCAGCCGTATGGCCATTTTTGTGGCTGGCGCGACGCCAAGTGGGAAAGGGTGGTTTTGAGGCTGAAAGCAGCAGGAATGTCCGCAGCCCCCAGGTCTGTGGGGCTACGTAAGCGGTTCCCAAATTGCTTTAGAACAAGGCAGAGTTTTCCCAGCTGTCTCCTTGGGCTTGGGAACCATCTCCAGCCATATGGCCATTTTTGTGCCTGGCGCGGCACCAAGGTGAAAGGGTGGTTTTGAGGCTGAAGGCAGCAGGAAAGCTTGCAACCACCAGGTCTGTGGGGCTACGCAAGTGGTTCCCAAAGAGCTTTAGAACAAGGCATAGTTTTCCCTCCTTGCTCTTTGGGCATGGGACCCATCTCCAGCCATAGGGCATTTTTGTGCCTGGCGCGGCGCCAAGTGGGAAAGGGTGGTTTTCTGAGGCTGAAGGCAGCAGGAAAGCCTGCAGCCCCCAGGTCTGTGGGGCTACGCAAGCGGTTCCCAAAGACCTTTAGAACAAGGCATAGTTTTCCCTGCTGCCTCTTTGGGCCGGGGACCCATCTCCAGCCATATGGCCATATTTGTGCCTGGCGCGGCGCCAAGTGGGAAAGGGTGGAGTCGAGGCTGAAGGCAGCAGGAAAGCCTGCAGCCCCCAGGTCTGTGGGGCTACGCAAGCGGTTCCCAAAGAGCTTTAGAACAAGGCATAGTTTTCCCTGCTGGCTCTTTGGGCCGGGGACCCATCTACAAACGTATGTCCATTTTTGTGCCTGGCGCGGCGCCAAGTGGGAAAGGGTGGTGTCGAGGCTGAAGGCAGCAGGAAAGCCTGCAGCCCCCAGGTCTGTGGGGCTACGCAAGCGGTTCCCAAAGAGCTTCAGAACAAGGCATAGTTTTCCCTGCTGGCTCTTTGGGCGGGGGACCCATCTCCAGACATATGGCCATTTTTGTGCCTGCAACGGCTGCAAGTGGGAAAGGGTGGTGTCGAGGGTGAAGGCAGCAGCAAAGGTCGCAGGCACCAGGTCTGTGGGGCTACGCAAGCTGTTCCCAAAGAGCTTTAGAACAAGGCATAGTTTTCCCGGATGGCTCTTTGGGCGTGGGACCCATCTGCAGCCATAGGGCATTTTTGTGCCTGGCGCGGCGCCAAGTGGGAAATGGTGGTTTTCTGAGGCTGAAGGCAGCAGGAAAGCCTGTAGCCCCCAGGTCTGTGGGGCTACGCAAGCGGTTCCCAAAGAGCTTTAGAACAAGGCATAGTTTTCCCTGCTGGTTCCTTGGGCGTGGGACCCATCTGCAGCCATAGGGCATTTTTGTGCCTGGCGCGGCACCAAGTGGGAAAGGGTGGTTTTCTGAGGCTGAAGGCAGCAGGAAAGCCTG
Source organism: Larus michahellis (assembly GCF_964199755.1). Lineage (NCBI taxonomy): Eukaryota > Metazoa > Chordata > Aves > Charadriiformes > Laridae > Larus > Larus michahellis. The sequence continues at coordinate 112,476 of NC_133921.1, forward strand.
CAGCCCCCAGGTCTGTGGGGCTACGCAAGCTGTTCCCAAAGAGCTTCAGAACAAGGCATAGTTTTCCCTGCTGGCTCTTTGGGCGTGGGACCCATCTCCAGCCGTATGGCCATTTTCGTGCCTGCAACGGCTGCAAGTGGGAAAGGGTGGTTTTGAGGGTGAAGGCAGCAGGAAAGCCTGCAGCCGCCAGGTCTGTGGGGCTACGCAACAGTTCCCAAAGAGCTTTAGAACAAGGCAGAGTTTTCCCTGCTGGTTCTTAGGGCGGGGGACCCATCTCCAGCCATATGGCCATTTTTGTGCCTGGCGCGGCGCCAAGTGGGAAAGGGTGGTGTCGAGGCTGAAGGCAGCAGGAAAGCCCGCAGCCCCCAGGTCTGTGGGGCTACGCAAGCGGTTCCCAAAGAGCTTTAGAACAAGGCATAGTTTTCCCTGCTGGCTCCTTGGGCGTGAGAAGCCTCTCCAGCCATATGTCCATTTTTGTGCCTGGCGCGGCGCCAAGTGGGAAACGGTGGTTTTGAGGCTGAAGGCAGCAGGAAAGCCTGCAGCCCCCAGGTCTGTGGGGCTACGCAAGCAGTTCCCAAAGAGCTTTAGAACAAGACATATTTTTCCCTGCTGGCTCTTTGGGCGTGGGACCCATCTCCAGCCATATGGCCATTTTTGTGCCTGGCGCGGCGCCAAGTGGGAAAGGGTGGTTTTGAGAGGCTGAAGGCAGCAGGAAAGCCTGCAGCCCCCAGGTCTGTGGGGCTACGCAAGAGGTTCCAAAAGAGCTTTAGAACAAGGCATAGTTTTCCCTCCTTGCTCTTTGGGCGTGGGACCCATCTGCAGCCATAGGGCATTTTTGTGCCTGGCGCGGCACCAAGTGGGAAAGGGTGGTTTTCTGAGGCTGAAGGCAGCAGGAAAGCCTGCAGCCCCCAGGTCTGTGGGGCTACGCAAGAGGTTCCCAAAGAGCTTTAGAACAAGGCATAGTTTTCCCTCCTTGCTCTTTGGGCGTGGGACCCATCTGCAGCCATAGGGCATTTTTGTGCCTGGCGCGGCACCAAGTGGGAAAGGGTGGTTTTCTGAGGCTGAAGGCAGCAGGAAAGCCTGCAGCCCCCAGGTCTGTGGGGCTACGCAAGCGGTTCCCAAAGAGCTTTAGAACAAGGCATAGCTTTCCCTGCTGGCTCTTTTGGGCGGGGGACCCATCACCAGCCGTATGGCCATTTTTGTGCCTGGAACAGCTGCAAGTGGGAAAGGGTGGTTTTCAGGCTGAAAGCAGCAGGAAAGCCTGCAGCCCCCAGGTCTGTGGGGCTATGCAAGCGTTTCCCAAAGAGCTTTAGAACAAGGCATAGTTTTCCCTGCTGGCTCTTTTCGGCGGGGGACCCATCTCCAGCCGTATGGCCATTTTTGTGGCTGGCGCGACGCCAAGTGGGAAAGGGTGGTTTTGAGGCTGAAAGCAGCAGGAAGGCCCGCAACCCCAAGTCTGTGGGGCTACGCAACAGTTCCCAAAGAGCTTTAGAACAAGGCAGAGTTTTCCCTGCTGGTTCTTAGGGCGTGGGACCCATCTCCAGCCATATGGCCATTTTTGTGCATGGCGCGGCGCCAAGTGGGAAAGGGTGGTTTTGAGGCTGAAGGCAGCAGGAAAGCCCGCAGCCCCCAGGTCTGTGGGGCTACGCAAGCGGTTCCCAAAAAGCTTTAGAACAAGACATATTTTTCCCTGCTGGCTCTTTGGGCGTGAAACCCCTCTCCAGCCATATGGCCATTTTTGTGCCTGGCGCGGCGCCAAGTGGGAAAGGGTGGTTTTCTGAGGCTGAAGGCAGCAGGAAAGCCTGCAGCCCCCAGGTCTGTGGGGCTACGCAAGAGGTTCCAAAAGAGCTTTAGAACAAGGCATAGCTTTCCCTGCTGGCTCTTTTGGGCGGGGGACCCATCACCAGCCGTATGGCCATTTTTGTGCCTGGAACAGCTGCAAGTGGGAAAGGGTGGTTTTCTGAGGCTGAAGGCAGCAGGAAAGCCTGCAGCCCCCAGGTCTGTGGGGCTATGCAAGCGTTTCCCAAAGAGCTTTAGAACAAGGCATAGTTTTCCCTGCTGGCTCTTTTCGGCGGGGGACCCATCTCCAGCCGTATGGCCATTTTTGTGGCTGGCGCGACGCCAAGTGGGAAAGGGTGGAGTCGAGGCTGAAGGCAGCAGGAAAGCCTGCAGCCCCCAGGTCTGTAGGGCTACGTAAGCGGTTCCCAAATTGCTTTAGAACAAGGCAGAGTTTTCCCTGCTGTCTCCTTGGGCTTGGGAACCATCTCCAGCCATATGGCCATTTTTGTGCCTGGCGCGGCACCAAGGTGAAAGGGTGGTTTTGAGGCTGAAGGCAGCAGGAAAGCTTGCAACCACCAGGTCTGTGGGGCTACGCAAGTGGTTCCCAAAGAGCTTTAGAACAAGGCATAGTTTTCCCTCCTTGCTCTTTGGGCATGGGACCCATCTCCAGCCATAGGGCATTTTTGTGCCTGGCGCGGCGCCAAGTGGGAAAGGGTGGTTTTCTGAGGCTGAAGGCAGCAGGAAAGCCTGCAGCCCCCAGGTCTGTGGGGCTACGCAAGCGGTTCCCAAAGAGCTTTAGAACAAGGCATAGTTTTCCCTGCTGCCTCTTTGGGCCGGGGACCCATCTCCAGCCATATGGCCATATTTGTGCCTGGCGCGGCGCCAAGTGGGAAAGGGTGGAGTCGAGGCTGAAGGCAGCAGGAAAGCCTGCAGCCCCCAGGTCTGTGGGGCTACGCAAGCGGTTCCCAAAGAGCTTTAGAACAAGGCATAGTTTTCCCTGCTGGCTCTTTGGGCCGGGGACCCATCTACAAACGTATGTCCATTTTTGTGCCTGGCGCGGCGCCAAGTGGGAAAGGGTGGTGTCGAGGCTGAAGGCAGCAGGAAAGCCTGCAGCCCCCAGGTCTGTGGGGCTACGCAAGCGGTTCCCAAAGAGCTTCAGAACAAGGCATAGTTTTCCCTGCTGGCTCTTTGGGCGGGGGACCCATCTCCAGACATATGGCCATTTTTGTGCCTGCAACGGCTGCAAGTGGGAAAGGGTGGTGTCGAGGGTGAAGGCAGCAGCAAAGGTCGCAGGCACCAGGTCTGTGGGGCTACGCAAGCTGTTCCCAAAGAGCTTTAGAACAAGGCATAGTTTTCCCGGATGGCTCTTTGGGCGTGGGACCCATCTGCAGCCATAGGGCATTTTTGTGCCTGGCGCGGCGCCAAGTGGGAAATGGTGGTTTTCTGAGGCTGAAGGCAGCAGGAAAGCCTGTAGCCCCCAGGTCTGTGGGGCTACGCAAGCGGTTCCCAAAGAGCTTTAGAACAAGGCATAGTTTTCCCTGCTGGTTCCTTGGGCGTGGGACCCATCTGCAGCCATAGGGCATTTTTGTGCCTGGCGCGGCACCAAGTGGGAAAGGGTGGTTTTCTGAGGCTGAAGGCAGCAGGAAAGCCTGCAGCCCCCAGGTCTGTGGGGCTACGCAAGCTGTTCCCAAAGAGCTTCAGAACAAGGCATAGTTTTCCCTGCTGGCTCTTTGGGCGTGGGACCCATCTCCAGCCGTATGGCCATTTTCGTGCCTGCAACGGCTGCAAGTGGGAAAGGGTGGTTTTGAGGGTGAAGGCAGCAGGAAAGCCTGCAGCCGCCAGGTCTGTGGGGCTACGCAACAGTTCCCAAAGAGCTTTAGAACAAGGCAGAGTTTTCCCTGCTGGTTCTTAGGGCGGGGGACCCATCTCCAGCCATATGGCCATTTTTGTGCCTGGCGCGGCGCCAAGTGGGAAAGGGTGGTGTCGAGGCTGAAGGCAGCAGGAAAGCCCGCAGCCCCCAGGTCTGTGGGGCTACGCAAGCGGTTCCCAAAGAGCTTTAGAACAAGGCATAGTTTTCCCTGCTGGCTCCTTGGGCGTGAGAAGCCTCTCCAGCCATATGTCCATTTTTGTGCCTGGCGCGGCGCCAAGTGGGAAACGGTGGTTTTGAGGCTGAAGGCAGCAGGAAAGCCTGCAGCCCCCAGGTCTGTGGGGCTACGCAAGCAGTTCCCAAAGAGCTTTAGAACAAGACATATTTTTCCCTGCTGGCTCTTTGGGCGTGGGACCCATCTCCAGCCATATGGCCATTTTTGTGCCTGGCGCGGCGCCAAGTGGGAAAGGGTGGTTTTCTGAGGCTGAAGGCAGCAGGAAAGCCTGCAGCCCCCAGGTCTGTGGGGCTACGCAAGAGGTTCCAAAAGAGCTTTAGAACAAGGCATAGTTTTCCCTCCTTGCTCTTTGGGCGTGGGACCCATCTGCAGCCATAGGGCATTTTTGTGCCTGGCGCGGCACCAAGTGGGAAAGGGTGGTTTTCTGAGGCTGAAGGCAGCAGGAAAGCCTGCAGCCCCCAGGTCTGTGGGGCTACGCAAGAGGTTCCCAAAGAGCTTTAGAACAAGGCATAGTTTTCCCTCCTTGCTCTTTGGGCGTGGGACCCATCTGCAGCCATAGGGCATTTTTGTGCCTGGCGCGGCACCAAGTGGGAAAGGGTGGTTTTCTGAGGCTGAAGGCAGCAGGAAAGCCTGCAGCCCCCAGGTCTGTGGGGCTACGCAAGCGGTTCCCAAAGAGCTTTAGAACAAGGCATAGCTTTCCCTGCTGGCTCTTTTGGGCGGGGGACCCATCACCAGCCATATGGCCATTTTTGTGCCTGGAACAGCTGCAAGTGGGAAAGGGTGGTTTTCAGGCTGAAAGCAGCAGGAAAGCCTGCAGCCCCCAGGTCTGTGGGGCTATGCAAGCGTTTCCCAAAGAGCTTTAGAACAAGGCATAGTTTTCCCTGCTGGCTCTTTTCGGCGGGGGACCCATCTCCAGCCGTATGGCCATTTTTGTGGCTGGCGCGACGCCAAGTGGGAAAGGGTGGTTTTGAGGCTGAAAGCAGCAGGAAAGTCCGCAGCCCCCAGGTCTGTGGGGCTACGTAAGCGGTTCCCAAAGAGCTTTAGAACAAGGCAGAGTTTTCCCTGCTGTCTCTTTGGGCTTGGGAACCATCTCCAGCCATATGGCCATTTTTGTGCCTGGCGCGGCACCAAGGTGAAAGGGTGGTTTTGAGGCTGAAGGCAGCAGGAAAGCTTGCAACCACCAGGTCTGTGGGGCTACGCAAGTGGTTCCCAAAGAGCTTTAGAACAAGGCATAGTTTTCCCTCCTTGCTCTTTGGGCATGGGACCCATCTCCAGCCATAGGGCATTTTTGTGCCTGGCGCGGCGCCAAGTGGGAAAGGGTGGTTTTCTGAGGCTGAAGGCAGCAGGAAAGCCTGCAGCCCCCAGGTCTGTGGGGCTACGCAAGCGGTTCCCAAAGAGCTTTAGAACAAGGCATAGTTTTCCCTGCTGGCTCTTTGGGCCGGGGACCCATCTCCAGCCATATGGCCATATTTGTGCCTGGCGCGGCGCCAAGTGGGAAAGGGTGGAGTCGAGGCTGAAGGCAGCAGGAAAGCCTGCAGCCCCCAGGTCTGTGGGGCTACGCAAGCGGTTCCCAAAGAGCTTTAGAACAAGGCATAGTTTTCCCTGCTGGCTCTTTGGGCCGGGGACCCATCTACAAACGTATGTCCATTTTTGTGCCTGGCGCGGCGCCAAGTGGGAAAGGGTGGTGTCGAGGCTGAAGGCAGCAGGAAAGCCTGCAGCCCCCAGGTCTGTGGGGCTACGCAAGCGGTTCCCAAAGAGCTTCAGAACAAGGCATAGTTTTCCCTGCTGGCTCTTTGGGCGGGGGACCCATCTCCAGACATATGGCCATTTTTGTGCCTGCAACGGCTGCAAGTGGGAAAGGGTGGTGTCGAGGGTGAAGGCAGCAGCAAAGGTCGCAGGCACCAGGTCTGTGGGGCTACGCAAGCTGTTCCCAAAGAGCTTTAGAACAAGGCATAGTTTTCCCGGATGGCTCTTTGGGCGTGGGACCCATCTGCAGCCATAGGGCATTTTTGTGCCTGGCGCGGCGCCAAGTGGGAAATGGTGGTTTTCTGAGGCTGAAGGCAGCAGGAAAGCCTGTAGCCCCCAGGTCTGTGGGGCTACGCAAGCGGTTCCCAAAGAGCTTTAGAACAAGGCATAGTTTTCCCTGCTGGTTCCTTGGGCGTGGGACCCATCTGCAGCCATAGGGCATTTTTGTGCCTGGCGCGGCACCAAGTGGGAAAGGGTGGTTTTCTGAGGCTGAAGGCAGCAGGAAAGCCTGCAGCCCCCAGGTCTGTGGGGCTACGCAAGCTGTTCCCAAAGAGCTTCAGAACAAGGCATAGTTTTCCCTGCTGGCTCTTTGGGCGTGGGACCCATCTCCAGCCGTATGGCCATTTTCGTGCCTGCAACGGCTGCAAGTGGGAAAGGGTGGTTTTGAGGGTGAAGGCAGCAGGAAAGCCTGCAGCCGCCAGGTCTGTGGGGCTACGCAACAGTTCCCAAAGAGCTTTAGAACAAGGCAGAGTTTTCCCTGCTGGTTCTTAGGGCGGGGGACCCATCTCCAGCCATATGGCCATTTTTGTGCCTGGCGCGGCGCCAAGTGGGAAAGGGTGGTGTCGAGGCTGAAGGCAGCAGGAAAGCCCGCAGCCCCCAGGTCTGTGGGGCTACGCAAGCGGTTCCCAAAGAGCTTTAGAACAAGGCATAGTTTTCCCTGCTGGCTCCTTGGGCGTGAGAAGCCTCTCCAGCCATATGTCCATTTTTGTGCCTGGCGCGGCGCCAAGTGGGAAACGGTGGTTTTGAGGCTGAAGGCAGCAGGAAAGCCTGCAGCCCCCAGGTCTGTGGGGCTACGCAAGCAGTTCCCAAAGAGCTTTAGAACAAGACATATTTTTCCCTGCTGGCTCTTTGGGCGTGGGACCCATCTCCAGCCATATGGCCATTTTTGTGCCTGGCGCGGCGCCAAGTGGGAAAGGGTGGTTTTCTGAGGCTGAAGGCAGCAGGAAAGCCTGCAGCCCCCAGGTCTGTGGGGCTACGCAAGAGGTTCCAAAAGAGCTTTAGAACAAGGCATAGTTTTCCCTCCTTGCTCTTTGGGCGTGGGACCCATCTGCAGCCATAGGGCATTTTTGTGCCTGGCGCGGCACCAAGTGGGAAAGGGTGGTTTTCTGAGGCTGAAGGCAGCAGGAAAGCCTGCAGCCCCCAGGTCTGTGGGGCTACGCAAGAGGTTCCCAAAGAGCTTTAGAACAAGGCATAGTTTTCCCTCCTTGCTCTTTGGGCGTGGGACCCATCTGCAGCCATAGGGCATTTTTGTGCCTGGCGCGGCACCAAGTGGGAAAGGGTGGTTTTCTGAGGCTGAAGGCAGCAGGAAAGCCTGCAGCCCCCAGGTCTGTGGGGCTACGCAAGCGGTTCCCAAAGAGCTTTAGAACAAGGCATAGCTTTCCCTGCTGGCTCTTTTGGGCGGGGGACCCATCACCAGCCGTATGGCCATTTTTGTGCCTGGAACAGCTGCAAGTGGGAAAGGGTGGTTTTCAGGCTGAAAGCAGCAGGAAAGCCTGCAGCCCCCAGGTCTGTGGGGCTATGCAAGCGTTTCCCAAAGAGCTTTAGAACAAGGCATAGTTTTCCCTGCTGGCTCTTTTCGGCGGGGGACCCATCTCCAGCCGTATGGCCATTTTTGTGGCTGGCGCGACGCCAAGTGGGAAAGGGTGGTTTTGAGGCTGAAAGCAGCAGGAAAGTCCGCAGCCCCCAGGTCTGTGGGGCTACGTAAGCGGTTCCCAAAGAGCTTTAGAACAAGGCAGAGTTTTCCCTGCTGTCTCCTTGGGCTTGGGAACCATCTCCAGCCATATGGCCATTTTTGTGCCTGGCGCGGCACCAAGTGGGAAAGGGTGGTTTTGAGGCTGAAGGCAGCAGGAAAGCTTGCAACCACCAGGTCTGTGGGGCTACGCAAGTGGTTCCCAAAGACCTTTAGAACAAGGCATAGTTTTCCCTCCTTGCTCTTTGGGCATGGGACCCATCTCCAGCCATAGGGCATTTTTGTGCCTGGCGCGGCGCCAAGTGGGAAATGGTGGTTTTCTGAGGCTGAAGGCAGCAGGAAAGCCTGCAGCCCCCAGGTCTGTGGGGCTACGCAAGCGGTTCCCAAAGAGCTTTAGAACAAGGCATAGTTTTCCCTGCTGGCTCTTTGGGCCGGGGACCCATCTCCAGCCATATGGCCATATTTGTGCCTGGCGCGGCGCCAAGTGGGAAAGGGTGGAGTCGAGGCTGAAGGCAGCAGGAAAGCCTGCAGCCCCCAGGTCTGTGGGGCTACGCACGCGGTTCCCAAAGAGCTTTAGAACAAGGCATAGTTTTCCCTGCTGGCTCTTTGGGCCGGGGACCCATCTACAAACGTATGTCCATTTTTGTGCCTGGCGCGGCGCCAAGTGGGAAAGTGTGGTGTCGAGGCTGAAGGCAGCAGGAAAGCCTGCAGCCCCCAGGTCTGTGGGGCTACGCAAGCGGTTCCCAAAGAGCTTCAGAACAAGGCATAGTTTTCCCTGCTGGCTCTTTGGGCGGGGGACCCATCTCCAGACATATGGCCATTTTTGTGCCTGCAACGGCTGCAAGTGGGAAAGGGTGGTGTCGAGGGTGAAGGCAGCAGCAAAGGTCGCAGGCACCAGGTCTGTGGGGCTACGCAAGCTGTTCCCAAAGAGCTTTAGAACAAGGCATAGTTTTCCCGGCTGGCTCTTTGGGCGTGGGACCCATCTGCAGCCATAGGGCATTTTTGTGCCTGGCGCGGCGCCAAGTGGGAAATGGTGGTTTTCTGAGGCTGAAGGCAGCAGGAAAGCCTGTAGCCCCCAGGTCTGTGGGGCTACGCAAGCGCTTCCCAAAGAGCTTCAGAACAAGGCATAGTTTTCCCTGCTGGCTCTTTGGGCGTGGGACCCATCTCCAGCCGTATGGCCATTTTTGTGCCTGCAACGGCTGCAAGTGGGAAAGGGTGGTTTTGAGGGTGAAGGCAGCAGGAAAGCCTGCAGCCGCCAGGTCTGTGGGGCTACGCAAGCGGTTCCCAAAGAGCTTTAGAACAAGGCATAATTTTCCCTGCTGGCTCCTTGGGCGTGGGACCCATGTACAGCCATATGGCCATTTTTGTGCCTGGTGTGGCGCCAAGTGGGAAAGGGTGGTTTTGAGGCTGAAGGCAGCAGGAAGGCCCGCAACCCCAAGTCTGTGGGGCTACGCAACAGTTCCCAAAGAGCTTTAGAACAAGGCAGAGTTTTCCCTGCTGGTTCTTAGGGCGTGGGACCCATCTCCAGCCATATGGCCATTTTTGTGCCTGGCGCGGCGCCAAGTGGGAAAGGGTGGTTTTGAGGCTGAAGGCAGCAGGAAAGCCCGCAGCCCCCAGGTCTGTGGGGCTATGCAAGCGGTTCCCAAAAAGCTTTAGAACAAGGCATAGTTTTCCCTGCTGGCTCCTTGGGCGTGAGAAGCCTCTCCAGCCATATGTCCATTTTTGTGCCTGGCGCGGCGCCAAGTGGGAAACGGTGGTTTTGAGGCTGAAGGCAGCAGGAAAGCCTGCAGCCCCCAGGTCTGTGGGGCTACGCAAGCAGTTCCCAAAGAGCTTTAGAACAAGGCATAGTTTTCCCTGCTGGCTCTTTGGGCGTGAAACCCCTCTCCAGCCATATGGCCATTTTTGTGCCTGGCGCGGCGCCAAGTGGGAAAGGGTGGTTTTGAGAGGCTGAAGGCAGCAGGAAAGCCTGCAGCCCCCAGGTCTGTGGGGCTACGCAAGAGGTTCCAAAAGAGCTTTAGAACAAGGCATAGTTTTCCCTCCTTGCTCTTTGGGCGTGGGACCCATCTGCAGCCATAGGGCATTTTTGTGCCTGGCGCGGCACCAAGTGGGAAAGGGTGGTTTTCTGAGGCTGAAGACAGCAGGAAAGCCTGCAGCCCCCAGGTCTGTGGGGCTACGCAAGCGGTTCCCAAAGAGCTTTAGAACAAGGCATAGCTTTCCCTGCTGGCTCTTTGGGCGGGGGACCCATCACCAGCCGTATGGCCATTTTTGTGCCTGCATCAGCTGTAAGTGGGAAAGGGTGGTTTTCAGGCTGAAAGCAGCAGGAAAGCCTGCAGCCCCCAGGTCTGTGGGGCTATGCAAGCGTTTCCCAAAGAGCTTTAGAACAAGGCATAGTTTTCCCTGCTGGCTCTTTTCGGCGGGGGACCCATCTCCAGCCGTATGGCCATTTTTGTGGCTGGCGCGACGCCAAGTGGGAAAGGGTGGTTTTGAGGCTGAAAGCAGCAGGAAAGTCCGCAGCCCCCAGGTCTGTGGGGCTACGTAAGCGGTTCCCAAAGAGCTTTAGAACAAGGCATAGTTTTCCCTGCTGTCTCCTTGGGCTTGGGAACCATCTCCAGCCATATGGCCATTTTTGTGCCTGGCGCGGCACCAAGGTGAAAGGGTGGTTTTGAGGCTGAAGGCAGCAGGAAAGCTTGCAACCACCAGGTCTGTGGGGCTACGCAAATGGTTCCCAAAGACCTTTAGAACAAGGCATAGTTTTCCCTGCTGGCTCTTTGGGCATGGGACCCATCTCCAGCCATATGGCCATATTTGTGCCTTGCGCGGCGCCAAGTGGGAAAGGGTGGAGTCGAGGCTGAAGGCAGCAGGAAAGCCTGCAGCCCCCAGGTCTGTGGGGCTACGCACGCGGTTCCCAAAGAGCTTTAGAACAAGGCATAGTTTTCCCTGCTGGCTCTTTGGGCCGGGGACCCATCTACAAACGTATGTCCATTTTTGTGCCTGGCGCGGCGCCAAGTGGGAAAGGGTGGTGTCGAGGCTGAAGGCAGCAGGAAAGCCTGCAGCCCCCAGGTCTGTGGGGCTACGCAAGCGGTTCCCAAAGAGCTTCAGAACAAGGCATAGTTTTCCCTGCTGGCTCTTTGGGCGGGGGACCCATCACCAGCCGTATGGCCATTTTTGTGCCTGCAACAGCTGCAAGTGGGAAAGGGTGGTTTTCAGGCTGAAAGCAGCAGGAAAGCCTGCAGCCCCCAGGTCTGTGGGGCTATGCAAGCGTTTTCCAAAGAGCTTTAGAACAAGGCATAGTTTTCCCTGCTGGCTCTTTTCGGCGGGGGACCCATCTCCAGCCGTATGGCCATTTTTGTGGCTGGCGCGACGCCAAGTGGGAAAGGGTGGTTTTGAGGCTGAAGGCAGCAGGAAAGCTTGCAACCACCAGGTCTGTGGGGCTACGTAAGCGGTTCCCAAAGAGCTTTAGAACAAGGCAGAGTTTTCCCTGCTGTCTCCTTGGGCTTGGGAACCATCTCCAGCCATATGGCCATTTTTGTGCCTGGCGCGGCACCAAGTGGGAAAGGGTGGTTTTGAGGCTGAAGGCAGCAGGAAAGCTTGCAACCACCAGGTCTGTGGGGCTACGCAAGTGGTTCCCAAAGAGCTTTAGAACAAGGCATAGTTTTCCCTCCTTGCTCTTTGGGCATGGGACCCATCTCCAGCCATAGGGCATTTTTGTGCCTGGCGCGGCGCCAAGTGGGAAAGGGTGGTTTTCTGAGGCTGAAGGCAGCAGGAAAGCCTGCAGCCCCCAGGTCTGTGGGGCTACGCAAGCGGTTCCCAAAGAGCTTTAGAACAAGGCATAGTTTTCCCTGCTGGCTCTTTGGGCCGGGGACCCATCTCCAGCCATATGGCCATATTTGTGCCTGGCGCGGCGCCAAGTGGGAAAGGGTGGAGTCGAGGCTGAAGGCAGCAGGAAAGCCTGCAGCCCCCAGGTCTGTGGGGCTACGCACGCGGTTCCCAAAGAGCTTTAGAACAAGGCATAGTTTTCCCTGCTGGCTCTTTGGGCCGGGGACCCATCTACAAACGTATGTCCATTTTTGTGCCTGGCGCGGCGCCAAGTGGGAAAGGGTGGTGTCGAGGCTGAAGGCAGCAGGAAAGCCTGCAGCCCCCAGGTCTGTGGGGCTACGCAAGCGGTTCCCAAAGAGCTTCAGAACAAGGCATAGTTTTCCCTGCTGGCTCTTTGGGCGGGGGACCCATCTCCAGACATATGGCCATTTTTGTGCCTGCAACGGCTGCAAGTGGGAAAGGGTGGTGTCGAGGGTGAAGGCAGCAGCAAAGGTCGCAGGCACCAGGTCTGTGGGGCTACGCAAGCTGTTCCCAAAGAGCTTTAGAACAAGGCATAGTTTTCCCGGCTGGCTCTTTGGGCGTGGGACCCATCTGCAGCCATAGGGCATTTTTGTGCCTGGCGCGGCGCCAAGTGGGAAATGGTGGTTTTCTGAGGCTGAAGGCAGCAGGAAAGCCTGTAGCCCCCAGGTCTGTGGGGCTACGCAAGCGCTTCCCAAAGAGCTTCAGAACAAGGCATAGTTTTCCCTGCTGGCTCTTTGGGCGTGGGACCCATCTCCAGCCGTATGGCCATTTTTGTGCCTGCAACGGCTGCAAGTGGGAAAGGGTGGTTTTGAGGGTGAAGGCAGCAGGAAAGCCTGCAGCCGCCAGGTCTGTGGGGCTACGCAAGCGGTTCCCAAAGAGCTTTAGAACAAGGCATAATTTTCCCTGCTGGCTCCTTGGGCGTGGGACCCATGTCCAGCCATATGGCCATTTTTGTGCCTGGTGTGGCGCCAAGTGGGAAAGGGTGGTTTTGAGGCTGAAGGCAGCAGGAAGGCCCGCAACCCCAAGTCTGTGGGGCTACGCAACAGTTCCCAAAGAGCTTTAGAACAAGGCAGAGTTTTCCCTGCTGGTTCTTAGGGCGTGGGACCCATCTCCAGCCATATGGCCATTTTTGTGCCTGGCGCGGCGCCAAGTGGGAAAGGGTGGTTTTGAGGCTGAAGGCAGCAGGAAAGCCCGCAGCCCCCAGGTCTGTGGGGCTATGCAAGCGGTTCCCAAAAAGCTTTAGAACAAGGCATAGTTTTCCCTGCTGGCTCCTTGGGCGTGAGAAGCCTCTCCAGCCATATGTCCATTTTTGTGCCTGGCGCGGCGCCAAGTGGGAAACGGTGGTTTTGAGGCTGAAGGCAGCAGGAAAGCCTGCAGCCCCCAGGTCTGTGGGGCTACGCAAGCAGTTCCCAAAGAGCTTTAGAACAAGGCATAGTTTTCCCTGCTGGCTCTTTGGGCGTGAAACCCCTCTCCAGCCATATGGCCATTTTTGTGCCTGGCGCGGCGCCAAGTGGGAAAGGGTGGTTTTGAGAGGCTGAAGGCAGCAGGAAAGCCTGCAGCCCCCAGGTCTGTGGGGCTACGCAAGAGGTTCCAAAAGAGCTTTAGAACAAGGCATAGTTTTCCCTCCTTGCTCTTTGGGCGTGGGACCCATCTGCAGCCATAGGGCATTTTTGTGCCTGGCGCGGCACCAAGTGGGAAAGGGTGGTTTTCTGAGGCTGAAGACAGCAGGAAAGCCTGCAGCCCCCAGGTCTGTGGGGCTACGCAAGCGGTTCCCAAAGAGCTTTAGAACAAGGCATAGCTTTCCCTGCTGGCTCTTTGGGCGGGGGACCCATCACCAGCCGTATGGCCATTTTTGTGCCTGCATCAGCTGTAAGTGGGAAAGGGTGGTTTTCAGGCTGAAAGCAGCAGGAAAGCCTGCAGCCCCCAGGTCTGTGGGGCTATGCAAGCGTTTCCCAAAGAGCTTTAGAACAAGGCATAGTTTTCCCTGCTTGCTCTTTTCGGCGGGGGACCCATCTCCAGCCGTATGGCCATTTTTGTGGCTGGCGCGACGCCAAGTGGGAAAGGGTGGTTTTGAGGCTGAAAGCAGCAGGAAAGTCCGCATCCCCCAGGTCTGTGGGGCTACGTAAGCGGTTCCCAAAGAGCTTTAGAACAAGGCATAGTTTTCCCTGCTGTCTCCTTGGGCTTGGGAACCATCTCCAGCCATATGGCCATTTTTGTGCCTGGCGCGGCACCAAGGTGAAAGGGTGGTTTTGAGGCTGAAGGCAGCAGGAAAGCTTGCAACCACCAGGTCTGTGGGGCTACGCAAATGGTTCCCAAAGACCTTTAGAACAAGGCATAGTTTTCCCTGCTGGCTCTTTGGGCCGGGGACCCATCTCCAGCCATATGGCCATATTTGTGCCTTGCGCGGCGCCAAGTGGGAAAGGGTGGAGTCGAGGCTGAAGGCAGCAGGAAAGCCTGCAGCCCCCAGGTCTGTGGGGCTACGCACGCGGTTCCCAAAGAGCTTTAGAACAAGGCATAGTTTTCCCTGCTGGCTCTTTGGGCCGGGGACCCATCTACAAACGTATGTCCATTTTTGTGCCTGGCGCGGCGCCAAGTGGGAAAGGGTGGTGTCGAGGCTGAAGGCAGCAGGAAAGCCTGCAGCCCCCAGGTCTGTGGGGCTACGCAAGCGGTTCCCAAAGAGCTTCAGAACAAGGCATAGTTTTCCCTGCTGGCTCTTTGGGCGGGGGACCCATCACCAGCCGTATGGCCATTTTTGTGCCTGCAACAGCTGCAAGTGGGAAAGGGTGGTTTTCAGGCTGAAAGCAGCAGGAAAGCCTGCAGCCCCCAGGTCTGTGGGGCTATGCAAGCGTTTTCCAAAGAGCTTTAGAACAAGGCATAGTTTTCCCTGCTGGCTCTTTTCGGCGGGGGACCCATCTCCAGCCGTATGGCCATTTTTGTGGCTGGCGCGACGCCAAGTGGGAAAGGGTGGTTTTGAGGCTGAAGGCAGCAGGAAAGCTTGCAACCACCAGGTCTGTGGGGCTACGCAAGTGGTTCCCAAAGAGCTTTAGAACAAGGCATAGTTTTCCCTCCTTGCTCTTTGGGCATGGGACCCATCTCCAGCCATAGGGCATTTTTGTGCCTGGCGCGGCGCCAAGTGGGAAATGGTGGTTTTCTGAGGCTGAAGGCAGCAGGAAAGCCTGCAGCCCCCAGGTCTGTGGGGCTACGCAAGCGGTTCCCAAAGACCTTTAGAACAAGGCATAGTTTTCCCTGCTGGCTCTTTGGGCGTGGGACCCATCTCCAGCCATATGGCCATATTTGTGCCTGGCGCGGCGCCAAGTGGGAAAGGGTGGAGTCGAGGCTGAAGGCAGCAGGAAAGCCTGCAGCCCCCAGGTCTGTGGGGCTACGCACGCGGTTCCCAAAGAGCTTTAGAACAAGGCATAGTTTTCCCTGCTGGCTCTTTGGGCGTGGGACCCATCTACAAACGTATGTCCATTTTTGTGCCTGGCGCGGCGCCAAGTGGGAAAGTGTGGTGTCGAGGCTGAAGGCAGCAGGAAAGCCTGCAGCCCCCAGGTCTGTGGGGCTACGCAAGCGGTTCCCAAAGAGCTTCAGAACAAGGCATAGTTTTCCCTGCTGGCTCTTTGGGCGGGGGACCCATCTCCAGACATATGGCCATTTTTGTGCCTGCAACGGCTGCAAGTGGGAAAGGGTGGTGTCGAGGGTGAAGGCAGCAGCAAAGGTCGCAGGCACCAGGTCTGTGGGGCTACGCAAGCTGTTCCCAAAGAGCTTTAGAACAAGGCATATTTTTCCCGGCTGGCTCTTTGGGCGTGGGACCCATCTGCAGCCATAGGGCATTTTTGTGCCTGGCGCGGCGCCAAGTGGGAAATGGTGGTTTTCTGAGGCTGAAGGCAGCAGGAAAGCCTGTAGCCCCCAGGTCTGTGGGGCTACGCAAGCTGTTCCCAAAGAGCTTTAGAACAAGGCATAGTTTTCCCTGCTGGCTCTTTGGGCGTGGGACCCATCTCCAGCCGTATGGCCATTTTTGTGCCTGCAACGGCTGCAAGTGGGAAAGGGTGGTTTTGAGGCTGAAGGCAGCAGGAAAGCCTGCAGCCGCCAGGTCTGTGGGGCTACGCAAGCGGTTCCCAAAGAGCTTTAGAACAAGGCATAATTTTCCCTGCTGGCTCCTTGGGCGTGGGACCCATGTCCAGCCATATGGCCATTTTTGTGCCTGGCGTGGCGCCAAGTGGGAAAGGGTGGTTTTGAGGCTGAAGGCAGCAGGAAGGCCCGCAACCCCAAGTCTGTGGGGCTACGCAACAGTTCCCAAAGAGCTTTAGAACAAGGCAGAGTTTTCCCTGCTGGTTCTTAGGGCGTGGGACCCATCTCCAGCCATATGGCCATTTTTGTGCCTGGCGCGGCGCCAAGTGGGAAAGGGTGGTTTTGAGGCTGAAGGCAGCAGGAAAGCCCGCAGCCCCCAGGTCTGTGGGGCTACGCAAGCGGTTCCCAAAAAGCTTTAGAACAAGGCATAGTTTTCCCTGCTGGCTCCTTGGGCGTAAGAAGCCTCTCCAGCCATATGTCCATTTTTGTGCCTGGCGCGGCGCCAAGTGGGAAACGGTGGTTTTGAGGCTGAAGGCAGCAGGAAAGCCTGCAGCCCCCAGGTCTGTGGGGCTACGCAAGCAGTTCCCAAAGAGCTTTAGAACAAGGCATAGTTTTCCCTGCTGGCTCTTTGGGCGTGAAACCCCTCTCCAGCCATATGGCCATTTTTGTGCCTGGCGCGGCGCCAAGTGGGAAAGGGTGGTTTTGAGAGGCTGAAGGCAGCAGGAAAGCCTGCAGCCCCCAGGTCTGTGGGGCTACGCAAGAGGTTCCAAAAGAGCTTTAGAACAAGGCATAGTTTTCCCTCCTTGCTCTTTGGGCGTGGGACCCATCTGCAGCCATAGGGCATTTTTGTGCCTGGCGCGGCACCAAGTGGGAAAGGGTGGTTTTCTGAGGCTGAAGACAGCAGGAAAGCCTGCAGCCCCCAGGTCTGTGGGGCTACGCAAGCGGTTCCCAAAGAGCTTTAGAACAAGGCATAGCTTTCCCTGCTGGCTCTTTGGGCGGGGGACCCATCACCAGCCGTATGGCCATTTTTGTGCCTGCAACAGCTGTAAGTGGGAAAGGGTGGTTTTCAGGCTGAAAGCAGCAGGAAAGCCTGTAGCCCCCAGGTCTGTGGGGCTATGCAAGCGTTTCCCAAAGAGCTTTAGAACAAGGCATAGTTTTCCCTGCTGGCTCTTTTCGGCGGGGGACCCATCTCCAGCCGTATGGCCATTTTTGTGGCTGGCGCGACGCCAAGTGGGAAAGGGTGGTTTTGAGGCTGAAAGCAGCAGGAAAGTCCGCAGCCCCCAGGTCTGTGGGGCTACGTAAGCGGTTCCCAAAGAGCTTTAGAACAAGGCAGAGTTTTCCCTGCTGTCTCCTTGGGCTTGGGAACCATCTCCAGCCATATGGCCATTTTTGTGCCTGGCGCGGCACCAAGGTGAAAGGGTGGTTTTGAGGCTGAAGGCAGCAGGAAAGCTTGCAACCACCAGGTCTGTGGGGCTACGCAAATGGTTCCCAAAGACCTTTAGAACAAGGCATAGTTTTCCCTGCTGGCTCTTTGGGCCGGGGACCCATCTCCAGCCATATGGCCATATTTGTGCCTGGCGCGGCGCCAAGTGGGAAAGGGTGGAGTCGAGGCTGAAGGCAGCAGGAAAGCCTGCAGCCCCCAGGTCTGTGGGGCTACGCACGCGGTTCCCAAAGAGCTTTAGAACAAGGCATAGTTTTCCCTGCTGGCTCTTTGGGCCGGGGACCCATCTACAAACGTATGTCCATTTTTGTGCCTGGCGCGGCGCCAAGTGGGAAAGGGTGGTGTCGAGGCTGAAGGCAGCAGGAAAGCCTGCAGCCCCCAGGTCTGTGGGGCTACGCAAGTGGTTCCCAAGGAGCTTCAGAACAAGGCATAATTTTCCCTGCTGGCTCTTTGGGCCGGGGACCCATCTCCAGACATATGGCCATTTTTGTGCCTGCAACGGCTGCAAGTGGGAAAGGGTGGTGTCGAGGGTGAAGGCAGCAGCAAAGGTCGCAGGCACCAGGTCTGTGGGGCTACGCAAGCTGTTCCCAAAGAGCTTTAGAACAAGGCATAGTTTTCCCGGCTGGCTCTTTGGGCGTGGGACCCATCTGCAGCCATAGGGCATTTTTGTGCCTGGCGCGGCGCCAAGTGGGAAATGGTGGTTTTCTGAGGCTGAAGGCAGCAGAAAAGCCTGTAGCCCCCAGGTCTGTGGGGCTACGCAAGCGGTTCCCAAAGAGCTTTAGAACAAGGCATAGTTTTCCCTGCTGGTTCCTTGGGCGTGGGACCCATCTGCAGCCATAGGGCATTTTTGTGCCTGGCGCGGCACCAACTGGGAAAGGGTGGTTTTCTGAGGCTGAAGGCAGCAGGAAAGCCTGCAGCCCCCAGGTCTGTGGGGCTACGCAAGCTGTTCCCAAAGAGCTTCAGAACAAGGCATAGTTTTCCCTGCTGGCTCTTTGGGCGTGGGACCCATCTCCAGCCGTATGGCCATTTTTGTGCCTGCAACGGCTGCAAGTGGGAAAGGGTGGTTTTGAGGCTGAAGGCAGCAGGAAAGCCTGCAGCCGCCAGGTCTGTGGGGCTACGCAAGCGGTTCCCAAAGAGCTTTAGAACAAGGCATAATTTTCCCTGCTGGCTCCTTGGTCGTGGGACCCATCTCCAGCCATATGGCCATTTTTGTGCCTGGCGTGGCGCCAAGTGGGAAAGGGTGGTTTTGAGGCTGAAGGCAGCAGGAAGGCCTGCAACCCCAAGTCTGTGGGGCTACGCAACAGTTCCCAAAGAGCTTTAGAACAAGGCAGAGTTTTCCCTGCTGGTTCTTAGGGCGTGGGACCCATCTCCAGCCATATGGCCATTTTTGTGCCTGGCGCGGCGCCAAGTGGGAAAGGGTGGTTTTGAGGCTGAAGGCAGCAGGAAAGCCCGCAGCCCCCAGGTCTGTGGGGCTACGCAAGCGGTTCCCAAAAAGCTTTAGAACAAGACATATTTTTCCCTGCTGGCTCTTTGGGCGTGGGTCCCATCTCAAGACATATGGCCATTTTTGTGCCTGGCGCGGCGCCAAGTGGGAAAGGGTGGTTTTCTGAGGCTGAAGGCAGCAGGAAAGCCTGCAGCCCCCAGGTCTGTGGGGCTACGCAAGAGGTTCCAAAAGAGCTTTAGAACAAGGCAGAGTTTTCCCTCCTTGCTCTTTGGGCGTGGGACCCATCTGCAGCCATAGGGCATTTTTGTGGCTGGCGCGATGCCAAGTGGGAAAGGGTTGTTTTGAGGCTGAAAGCAGCAGGAAAGCCCGCAGCCCCCAGGTCTGTGGGGCTACGCAAGCGGTTCCCAAAGAGCTTTAGAACAAGGCATAGCTTTCCCTGCTGGCTCTTTTGGGCGGGGGACCCATCACCAGCCGTATGGCCATTTTTGTGCCTGGAACAGCTGCAAGTGGGAAAGGGTGGTTTTCTGAGGCTGAAGGCAGCAGGAAAGCCTGCAGCCCCCAGGTCTGTGGGGCTATGCAAGCGTTTCCCAAAGAGCTTTAGAACAAGGCATAGTTTTCCCTGCTGGCTCTTTTCGGCGGGGGACCCATCTCCAGCCGTATGGCCATTTTTGTGGCTGGCGCGATGCCAAGTGGGAAAGGGTGGTTTTGAGGCTGAAAGCAGCAGGAAAGTCCGCAGCCCCCAGGTCTGTGGGGCTACGTAAGCGGTTCCCAAAGAGCTTTAGAACAAGGCAGAGTTTTCCCTGCTGTCTCCTTGGGCTTGGGAACCATCTCCAGCCATATGGCCATTTTTGTGCCTGGCGCGGCACCAAGGTGAAAGGGTGGTTTTGAGGCTGAAGGCAGCAGGAAAGCTTGCAACCACCAGGTCTGTGGGGCTACGCAAGTGGTTCCCAAAGAGCTTTAGAACAAGGCATAGTTTTCCCTCCTTGCTCTTTGGGCGTGGGACCCATCTCCAGCCATAGGGCATTTTTGTGCCTGGCGCGGCGCCAAGTGGGAAAGGGTGGTTTTCTGAGGCTGAAGGCAGCAGGAAAGCCTGCAGCCCCCAGGTCTGTGGGGCTACGCAAGCGGTTCCCAAAGAGCTTTAGAACAAGGCATAGTTTTCCCTGCTGCCTCTTTGGGCCGGGGACCCATCTCCAGCCATATGGCCATATTTGTGCCTGGCGCGGCGCCAAGTGGGAAAGGGTGGAGTCGAGGCTGAAGGCAGCAGGAAAGCCTGCAGGCCCCAGGTCTGTGGCGCTACGCAAGCGGTTCCCAAAGAGCTTTAGAACAAGGCATAGTTTTCCCTGCTGGCTCTTTTCGGCGGGGGACCCATCTCCAGCCGTATGGCCATTTTTGTGGCTGGCGCGATGCCAAGTGGGAAAGGGTGGTTTTGAGGCTGAAAGCAGCAGGAAAGTCCGCAGCCCCCAGGTCTGTGGGGCTACGTAAGCGGTTCCCAAAGAGCTTTAGAACAAGGCAGAGTTTTCCCTGCTGTCTCCTTGGGCTTGGGAACCATCTCCAGCCATATGGCCATTTTTGTGCCTGGCGCGGCACCAAGGTGAAAGGGTGGTTTTGAGGCTGAAGGCAGCAGGAAAGCTTGCAACCACCAGGTCTGTGGGGCTACGCAAGTGGTTCCCAAAGAGCTTTAGAACAAGGCATAGTTTTCCCTCCTTGCTCTTTGGGCGTGGGACCCATCTCCAGCCATAGGGCATTTTTGTGCCTGGCGCGGCGCCAAGTGGGAAAGGGTGGTTTTCTGAGGCTGAAGGCAGCAGGAAAGCCTGCAGCCCCCAGGTCTGTGGGGCTACGCAAGCGGTTCCCAAAGACCTTTAGAACAAGGCATAGTTTTCCCTGCTGGCTCTTTGGGCCGGGGACCCATCTCCAGCCATATGGCCATATTTGTGCCTGGCGCGGCGCCAAGTGGGAAAGGGTGGAGTCGAGGCTGAAGGCAGCAGGAAAGCCTGCAGCCCCCAGGTCTGTGGGGCTACGCAAGCGGTTCCCAAAGAGCTTTAGAACAAGGCATAGTTTTCCCTGCTGGCTCTTTGGGCCGGGGACCCATCTACAAACGTATGTCCATTTTTGTGCATGGCGCGGCGCCAAGTGGGAAAGGGTGGTGTCGAGGCTGAAGGCAGCAGGAAAGCCTGCAGCCCCCAGGTCTGTGGGGCTACGCAAGCGGTTCCCAAAGAGCTTCAGAACAAGGCATAGTTTTCCCTGCTGGCTCTTTGGGCGGGGGACCCATCTCCAGACATATGGCCATTTTTGTGCCTGCAACGGCTGCAAGTGGGAAAGGGTGGTGTCGAGGGTGAAGGCAGCAGCAAAGGTCGCAGGCACCAGGTCTGTGGGGCTACGCAAGCTGTTCCCAAAGAGCTTTAGAACAAGGCATATTTTTCCCGGCTGGCTCTTTGGGCGTGGGACCCATCTGCAGCCATAGGGCATTTTTGTGCCTGGCGCGGCGCCAAGTGGGAAATGGTGGTTTTCTGAGGCTGAAGGCAGCAGGAAAGCCTGTAGCCCCCAGGTCTGTGGGGCTACGCAAGCTGTTCCCAAAGAGCTTTAGAACAAGGCATAGTTTTCCCTGCTGGCTCTTTGGGCGTGGGACCCATCTCCAGCCGTATGGCCATTTTTGTGCCTGCAACGGCTGCAAGTGGGAAAGGGTGGTTTTGAGGCTGAAGGCAGCAGGAAAGCCTGCAGCCGCCAGGTCTGTGGGGCTACGCAAGCGGTTCCCAAAGAGCTTTAGAACAAGGCATAATTTTCCCTGCTGGCTCCTTGGGCGTGGGACCCATGTCCAGCCATATGGCCATTTTTGTGCCTGGCGTGGCGCCAAGTGGGAAAGGGTGGTTTTGAGGCTGAAGGCAGCAGGAAGGCCCGCAACCCCAAGTCTGTGGGGCTACGCAACAGTTCCCAAAGAGCTTTAGAACAAGGCAGAGTTTTCCCTGCTGGTTCTTAGGGCGTGGGACCCATCTCCAGCCATATGGCCATTTTTGTGCCTGGCGCGGCGCCAAGTGGGAAAGGGTGGTTTTGAGGCTGAAGGCAGCAGGAAAGCCCGCAGCCCCCAGGTCTGTGGGGCTACGCAAGCGGTTCCCAAAAAGCTTTAGAACAAGGCATAGTTTTCCCTGCTGGCTCCTTGGGCGTAAGAAGCCTCTCCAGCCATATGTCCATTTTTGTGCCTGGCGCGGCGCCAAGTGGGAAACGGTGGTTTTGAGGCTGAAGGCAGCAGGAAAGCCTGCAGCCCCCAGGTCTGTGGGGCTACGCAAGCAGTTCCCAAAGAGCTTTAGAACAAGGCATAGTTTTCCCTGCTGGCTCTTTGGGCGTGAAACCCCTCTCCAGCCATATGGCCATTTTTGTGCCTGGCGCGGCGCCAAGTGGGAAAGGGTGGTTTTGAGAGGCTGAAGGCAGCAGGAAAGCCTGCAGCCCCCAGGTCTGTGGGGCTACGCAAGAGGTTCCAAAAGAGCTTTAGAACAAGGCATAGTTTTCCCTCCTTGCTCTTTGGGCGTGGGACCCATCTGCAGCCATAGGGCATTTTTGTGCCTGGCGCGGCACCAAGTGGGAAAGGGTGGTTTTCTGAGGCTGAAGACAGCAGGAAAGCCTGCAGCCCCCAGGTCTGTGGGGCTACGCAAGCGGTTCCCAAAGAGCTTTAGAACAAGGCATAGCTTTCCCTGCTGGCTCTTTGGGCGGGGGACCCATCACCAGCCGTATGGCCATTTTTGTGCCTGCAACAGCTGTAAGTGGGAAAGGGTGGTTTTCAGGCTGAAAGCAGCAGGAAAGCCTGTAGCCCCCAGGTCTGTGGGGCTATGCAAGCGTTTCCCAAAGAGCTTTAGAACAAGGCATAGTTTTCCCTGCTGGCTCTTTTCGGCGGGGGACCCATCTCCAGCCGTATGGCCATTTTTGTGGCTGGCGCGACGCCAAGTGGGAAAGGGTGGTTTTGAGGCTGAAAGCAGCAGGAAAGTCCGCAGCCCCCAGGTCTGTGGGGCTACGTAAGCGGTTCCCAAAGAGCTTTAGAACAAGGCAGAGTTTTCCCTGCTGTCTCCTTGGGCTTGGGAACCATCTCCAGCCATATGGCCATTTTTGTGCCTGGCGCGGCACCAAGGTGAAAGGGTGGTTTTGAGGCTGAAGGCAGCAGGAAAGCTTGCAACCACCAGGTCTGTGGGGCTACGCAAATGGTTCCCAAAGACCTTTAGAACAAGGCATAGTTTTCCCTGCTGGCTCTTTGGGCCGGGGACCCATCTCCAGCCATATGGCCATATTTGTGCCTGGCGCGGCGCCAAGTGGGAAAGGGTGGAGTCGAGGCTGAAGGCAGCAGGAAAGCCTGCAGCCCCCAGGTCTGTGGGGCTACGCACGCGGTTCCCAAAGAGCTTTAGAACAAGGCATAGTTTTCCCTGCTGGCTCTTTGGGCGTGGGACCCATCTACAAACGTATGTCCATTTTTGTGCCTGGCGCGGCGCCAAGTGGGAAAGGGTGGTGTCGAGGCTGAAGGCAGCAGGAAAGCCTGCAGCCCCCAGGTCTGTGGGGCTACGCAAGTGGTTCCCAAAGAGCTTCAGAACAAGGCATAATTTTCCCTGCTGGCTCTTTGGGCCGGGGACCCATCTCCAGACATATGGCCATTTTTGTGCCTGCAACGGCTGCAAGTGGGAAAGGGTGGTGTCGAGGGTGAAGGCAGCAGCAAAGGTCGCAGGCACCAGGTCTGTGGGGCTACGCAAGCTGTTCCCAAAGAGCTTTAGAACAAGGCATAGTTTTCCCGGCTGGCTCTTTGGGCGTGGGACCCATCTGCAGCCATAGGGCATTTTTGTGCCTGGCGCGGCGCCAAGTGGGAAATGGTGGTTTTCTGAGGCTGAAGGCAGCAGAAAAGCCTGTAGCCCCCAGGTCTGTGGGGCTACGCAAGCGGTTCCCAAAGAGCTTTAGAACAAGGCATAGTTTTCCCTGCTGGTTCCTTGGGCGTGGGACCCATCTGCAGCCATAGGGCATTTTTGTGCCTGGCGCGGCACCAACTGGGAAAGGGTGGTTTTCTGAGGCTGAAGGCAGCAGGAAAGCCTGCAGCCCCCAGGTCTGTGGGGCTACGCAAGCTGTTCCCAAAGAGCTTCAGAACAAGGCATAGTTTTCCCTGCTGGCTCTTTGGGCGTGGGACCCATCTCCAGCCGTATGGCCATTTTTGTGCCTGCAACGGCTGCAAGTGGGAAAGGGTGGTTTTGAGGCTGAAGGCAGCAGGAAAGCCTGCAGCCGCCAGGTCTGTGGGGCTACGCAAGCGGTTCCCAAAGAGCTTTAGAACAAGGCATAATTTTCCCTGCTGGCTCCTTGGGCGTGGGACCCATCTCCAGCCATATGGCCATTTTTGTGCCTGGCGTGGCGCCAAGTGGGAAAGGGTGGTTTTGAGGCTGAAGGCAGCAGGAAGGCCCGCAACCCCAAGTCTGTGGGGCTACGCAACAGTTCCCAAAGAGCTTTAGAACAAGGCAGAGTTTTCCCTGCTGGTTCTTAGGGCGTGGGACCCATCTCCAGCCATATGGCCATTTTTGTGCCTGGCGCGGCGCCAAGTGGGAAAGGGTGGTTTTGAGGCTGAAGGCAGCAGGAAAGCCCGCAGCCCCCAGGTCTGTGGGGCTACGCAAGCGGTTCCCAAAAAGCTTTAGAACAAGACATATTTTTCCCTGCTGGCTCTTTGGGCGTGGGTCCCATCTCAAGACATATGGCCATTTTTGTGCCTGGCGCGGCGCCAAGTGGGAAAGGGTGGTTTTCTGAGGCTGAAGGCAGCAGGAAAGCCTGCAGCCCCCAGGTCTGTGGGGCTACGCAAGAGGTTCCAAAAGAGCTTTAGAACAAGGCAGAGTTTTCCCTCCTTGCTCTTTGGGCGTGGGACCCATCTGCAGCCATAGGGCATTTTTGTGGCTGGCGCGATGCCAAGTGGGAAAGGGTTGTTTTGAGGCTGAAAGCAGCAGGAAAGCCCGCAGCCCCCAGGTCTGTGGGGCTACGCAAGCGGTTCCCAAAGAGCTTTAGAACAAGGCATAGCTTTCCCTGCTGGCTCTTTTGGGCGGGGGACCCATCACCAGCCGTATGGCCATTTTTGTGCCTGCAACAGCTGCAAGTGGGAAAGGGTGGTTTTCTGAGGCTGAAGGCAGCAGGAAAGCCTGCAGCCCCCAGGTCTGTGGGGCTATGCAAGCGTTTCCCAAAGAGCTTTAGAACAAGGCATAGTTTTCCCTGCTGGCTCTTTTCGGCGGGGGACCCATCTCCAGCCGTATGGCCATTTTTGTGGCTGGCGCGATGCCAAGTGGGAAAGGGTGGTTTTGAGGCTGAAAGCAGCAGGAAAGTCCGCAGCCCCCAGGTCTGTGGGGCTACGTAAGCGGTTCCCAAAGAGCTTTAGAACAAGGCAGAGTTTTCCCTGCTGTCTCCTTGGCCTTGGGAACCATCTCCAGCCATATGGCCATTTTTGTGCCTGGCGCGGCACCAAGGTGAAAGGGTGGTTTTGAGGCTGAAGGCAGCAGGAAAGCTTGCAACCACCAGGTCTGTGGGGCTACGCAAGTGGTTCCCAAAGAGCTTTAGAACAAGGCATAGTTTTCCCTCCTTGCTCTTTGGGCGTGGGACCCATCTCCAGCCATAGGGCATTTTTGTGCCTGGCGCGGCGCCAAGTGGGAAAGGGTGGTTTTCTGAGGCTGAAGGCAGCAGGAAAGCCTGCAGCCCCCAGGTCTGTGGGGCTACGCAAGCGGTTCCCAAAGAGCTTTAGAACAAGGCATAGTTTTCCCTGCTGCCTCTTTGGGCCGGGGACCCATCTCCAGCCATATGGCCATATTTGTGCCTGGCGCGGCGCCAAGTGGGAAAGGGTGGAGTCGAGGCTGAAGGCAGCAGGAAAGCCTGCAGGCCCCAGGTCTGTGGCGCTACGCAAGCGGTTCCCAAAGAGCTTTAGAACAAGGCATAGTTTTCCCTGCTGGCTCTTTTCGGCGGGGGACCCATCTCCAGCCGTATGGCCATTTTTGTGGCTGGCGCGATGCCAAGTGGGAAAGGGTGGTTTTGAGGCTGAAAGCAGCAGGAAAGTCCGCAGCCCCCAGGTCTGTGGGGCTACGTAAGCGGTTCCCAAAGAGCTTTAGAACAAGGCAGAGTTTTCCCTGCTGTCTCCTTGGGCTTGGGAACCATCTCCAGCCATATGGCCATTTTTGTGCCTGGCGCGGCACCAAGGTGAAAGGGTGGTTTTGAGGCTGAAGGCAGCAGGAAAGCTTGCAACCACCAGGTCTGTGGGGCTACGCAAGTGGTTCCCAAAGAGCTTTAGAACAAGGCATAGTTTTCCCTCCTTGCTCTTTGGGCGTGGGACCCATCTCCAGCCATAGGGCATTTTTGTGCCTGGCGCGGCGCCAAGTGGGAAAGGGTGGTTTTCTGAGGCTGAAGGCAGCAGGAAAGCCTGCAGCCCCCAGGTCTGTGGGGCTACGCAAGCGGTTCCCAAAGAGCTTTAGAACAAGGCATAGTTTTCCCTGCTGGCTCTTTGGGCCGGGGACCCATCTACAAACGTATGTCCATTTTTGTGCATGGCGTGGCGCCAAGTGGGAAAGGGTGGTGTCGAGGCTGAAGGCAGCAGGAAAGCCTGCAGCCCCCAGGTCTGTGGGGCTACGCAAGCGGTTCCCAAAGAGCTTCAGAACAAGGCATAGTTTTCCCTGCTGGCTCTTTGGGCGGGGGACCCATCTCCAGACATATGGCCATTTTTGTGCCTGCAACGGCTGCAAGTGGGAAAGGGTGGTGTCGAGGGTGAAGGCAGCAGCAAAGGTCGCAGGCACCAGGTCTGTGGGGCTACGCAAGCTGTTCCCAAAGAGCTTTAGAACAAGGCATAGTTTTCCCGGATGGCTCTTTGGGCGTGGGACCCATCTGCAGCCATAGGGCATTTTTGTGCCTGGCGCGGCGCCAAGTGGGAAAGGGTGGTTTTCTGAGGCTGAAGGCAGCAGGAAAGCCTGTAGCCCCCAGGTCTGTGGGGCTACGCAAGCGGTTCCCAAAGACCTTTAGAACAAGGCATAGTTTTCCCTGCTGGTTCCTTGGGCGTGGGACCCATCTGCAGCCATAGGGCATTTTTGTGCCTGGCGCGGCACCAAGTGGGAAAGGGTGGTTTTCTGAGGCTGAAGGCAGCAGGAAAGCCTGCAGCCCCCAGGTCTGTGGGGCTACGCAAGCTGTTCCCAAAGAGCTTCAGAACAAGGCATAGTTTTCCCTGCTGGCTCTTTGGGCGTGGGACCCATCTCCAGCCGTATGGCCATTTTCGTGCCTGCAACGGCTGCAAGTGGGAAAGGGTGGTTTTGAGGGTGAAGGCAGCAGGAAAGCCTGCAGCCGCCAGGTCTGTGGGGCTACGCAAGCGGTTCCCAAAGAGCTTTAGAACAAGGCATAATTTTCCCTGCTGGCTCCTTGGGCGTGGGACCCATCTCCAGCCATATGGCCATTTTTGTGCCTGGCGTGGCGCCAAGTGGGAAAGGGTGGTTTTGAGGCTGAAGGCAGCAGGAAGGCCCGCAACCCCAAGTCTGTGGGGCTACGCAACAGTTCCCAAAGAGCTTTAGAACAAGGCAGAGTTTTCCCTGCTGGTTCTTAGGGCGTGGGACCCATCTCCAGCCATATGGCCATTTTTGTGCCTGGCGCGGCGCCAAGTGGGAAAGGGTGGTTTTGAGGCTGAAGGCAGCAGGAAAGCCCGCAGCCCCCAGGTCTGTGGGGCTACGCAAGCGGTTCCCAAAGAGCTTTAGAACAAGGCATAGTTTTCCCTGCTGGCTCCTTGGGCGTGAGAACCCTCTCCAGCCATATGTCCATTTTTGTGCCTGGCGCGGCGCCAAGTGGGAAACGGTGGTTTTGAGGCTGAAGGCAGCAGGAAAGCCTGCAGCCCCCAGGTCTGTGGGGCTACGCAAGAGGTTCCAAAAGAGCTTTAGAACAAGGCATAGTTTTCCCTCCTTGCTCTTTGGGCGTGGGACCCATCTCCAGCCATAGGGCATTTTTGTGCCTGGCGCGGCACCAAGTGGGAAAGGGTGGTTTTCTGAGGCTGAAGGCAGCAGGAAAGCCTGCAGCCCCCAGGTCTGTGGGGCTACGCAAGCGGTTCCCAAAGAGCTTTAGAACAAGGCATAGCTTTCCCTGCTGGCTCTTTTGGGCGGGGGACCCATCACCAGCCGTATGGCCATTTTTGTGCCTGGAACAGCTGCAAGTGGGAAAGGGTGGTTTTCTGAGGCTGAAGGCAGCAGGAAAGCCTGCAGCCCCCAGGTCTGTGGGGCTATGCAAGCGTTTCCCAAAGAGCTTTAGAACAAGGCATAGTTTTCCCTGCTGGCTCTTTTCGGCGGGGGACCCATCTCCAGCCGTATGGCCATTTTTGTGGCTGGCGCGACGCCAAGTGGGAAAGGGTGGTTTTGAGGCTGAAAGCAGCAGGAAAGTCCGCAGCCCCCAGGTCTGTGGGGCTACGTAAGCGGTTCCCAAAGAGCTTTAGAACAAGGCAGAGTTTTCCCTGCTGTCTCCTTGGGCTTGGGAACCATCTCCAGCCATATGGCCATTTTTGTTCCTGGCGCGGCACCAAGGTGAAAGGGTGGTTTTGAGGCTGAAGGCAGCAGGAAAGCTTGCAACCACCAGGTCTGTGGGGCTACGCAAGTGGTTCCCAAAGAGCTTTAGAACAAGGCATAGTTTTCCCTCCTTGCTCTTTGGGCATGGGACCCATCTCCAGCCATAGGGCATTTTTGTGCCTGGCGCGGCGCCAAGTGGGAAAGGGTGGTTTTCTGAGGCTGAAGGCAGCAGGAAAGCCTGCAGCCCCCAGGTCTGTGGGGCTACGCAAGCGGTTCCCAAAGAGCTTTAGAACAAGGCATAGTTTTCCCTGCTGGCTCTTTGGGCCGGGGACCCATCTCCAGCCATATGGCCATATTTGTGCCTGGCGCGGCGCCAAGTGGGAAAGGGTGGAGTCGAGGCTGAAGGCAGCAGGAAAGCCTGCAGCCCCCAGGTCTGTGGGGCTACGCAAGCGGTTCCCAAAGAGCTTTAGAACAAGGCATAGTTTTCCCTGCTGGCTCTTTGGGCCGGGGACCCATCTACAAACGTATGTCCATTTTTGTGCCTGGCGCGGCGCCAAGTGGGAAAGGGTGGTGTCGAGGCTGAAGGCAGCAGGAAAGCCTGCAGCCCCCAGGTCTGTGGGGCTACGCACGCGGTTCCCAAAGAGCTTCAGAACAAGGCATAGTTTTCCCTGCTGGCTCTTTGGGCGGGGGACCCATCTCCAGACATATGGCCATTTTTGTGCCTGCAACGGCTGCAAGTGGGAAAGGGTGGTGTCGAGGGTGAAGGCAGCAGCAAAGGTCGCAGGCACCAGGTCTGTGGGGCTACGCAAGCTGTTCCCACAGAGCTTTAGAACAAGGCATAGTTTTCCCGGATGGCTCTTTGGGCGTGGGACCCATCTGCAGCCATAGGGCATTTTTGTGCCTGGCGCGGCGCCAAGTGGGAAATGGTGGTTTTCTGAGGCTGAAGGCAGCAGGAAAGCCTGTAGCCCCCAGGTCTGTGGGGCTACGCAAGCGGTTCCCAAAGAGCTTTAGAACAAGGCATAGTTTTCCCTGCTGGTTCCTTGGGCGTGGGACCCATCTGCAGCCATAGGGCATTTTTGTGCCTGGCGCGGCACCAACTGGGAAAGGGTGGTTTTCTGAGGCTGAAGGCAGCAGGAAAGCCTGCAGCCCCCAGGTCTGTGGGGCTACGCAAGCTGTTCCCAAAGAGCTTCAGAACAAGGCATAGTTTTCCCTGCTGGCTCTTTGGGCGTGGGACCCATCTCCAGCCGTATGGCCATTTTTGTGCCTGCAACGGCTGCAAGTGGGAAAGGGTGGTTTTGAGGCTGAAGGCAGCAGGAAAGCCTGCAGCCGCCAGGTCTGTGGGGCTACGCAAGCGGTTCCCAAAGAGCTTTAGAACAAGGCATAATTTTCCCTGCTGGCTCCTTGGTCGTGGGACCCATCTCCAGCCATATGGCCATTTTTGTGCCTGGCGTGGCGCCAAGTGGGAAAGGGTGGTTTTGAGGCTGAAGGCAGCAGGAAGGCCCGCAACCCCAAGTCTGTGGGGCTACGCAACAGTTCCCAAAGAGCTTTAGAACAAGGCAGAGTTTTCCCTGCTGGTTCTTAGGGCGTGGGACCCATCTCCAGCCATATGGCCATTTTTGTGCCTGGCGCGGCGCCAAGTGGGAAAGGGTGGTTTTGAGGCTGAAGGCAGCAGGAAAGCCCGCAGCCCCCAGGTCTGTGGGGCTACGCAAGCGGTTCCCAAAAAGCTTTAGAACAAGACATATTTTTCCCTGCTGGCTCTTTGGGCGTGGGTCCCATCTCAAGACATATGGCCATTTTTGTGCCTGGCGCGGCGCCAAGTGGGAAAGGGTGGTTTTCTGAGGCTGAAGGCAGCAGGAAAGCCTGCAGCCCCCAGGTCTGTGGGGCTACGCAAGAGGTTCCAAAAGAGCTTTAGAACAAGGCAGAGTTTTCCCTCCTTGCTCTTTGGGCGTGGGACCCATCTGCAGCCATAGGGCATTTTTGTGGCTGGCGCGATGCCAAGTGGGAAAGGGTTGTTTTGAGGCTGAAAGCAGCAGGAAAGCCCGCAGCCCCCAGGTCTGTGGGGCTACGCAAGCGGTTCCCAAAGAGCTTTAGAACAAGGCATAGCTTTCCCTGCTGGCTCTTTTGGGCGGGGGACCCATCACCAGCCGTATGGCCATTTTTGTGCCTGGAACAGCTGCAAGTGGGAAAGGGTGGTTTTCTGAGGCTGAAGGCAGCAGGAAAGCCTGCAGCCCCCAGGTCTGTGGGGCTATGCAAGCGTTTCCCAAAGAGCTTTAGAACAAGGCATAGTTTTCCCTGCTGGCTCTTTTCGGCGGGGGACCCATCTCCAGCCGTATGGCCATTTTTGTGGCTGGCGCGATGCCAAGTGGGAAAGGGTGGTTTTGAGGCTGAAAGCAGCAGGAAAGTCCGCAGCCCCCAGGTCTGTGGGGCTACGTAAGCGGTTCCCAAAGAGCTTTAGAACAAGGCAGAGTTTTCCCTGCTGTCTCCTTGGGCTTGGGAACCATCTCCAGCCATATGGCCATTTTTGTGCCTGGCGCGGCGCCAAGTGGGAAAGGGTGGTTTTCTGAGGCTGAAGGCAGCAGGAAAGCCTGCAGCCCCCAGGTCTGTGGGGCTACGCAAGCGGTTCCCAAAGACCTTTAGAACAAGGCATAGTTTTCCCTGCTGCCTCTTTGGGCCGGGGACCCATCTCTAGCCATATGGCCATATTTGTGCCTGGCGCGGCGCCGAGTGGGAAAGGGTGGAGTCGAGGCTGAAGGCAGCAGGAAAGCCTGCAGCCCCCAGGTCTGTGGGGCTACGCAAGCGGTTCCCAAAGAGCTTTAGAACAAGGCATAGTTTTCCCTGCTGGCTCTTTGGGCCGGGGACCCATCTACAAACGTATGTCCATTTTTGTGCATGGCGCGTCGCCAAGTGGGGAAGGGTGGTGTCGAGGCTGAAGGCAGCAGGAAAGCCTGCAGCCCCCAGGTCTGTGGGGCTACGCAAGCGGTTCCCAAAGAGCTTCAGAACAAGGCATAGTTTTCCCTGCTGGCTCTTTGGGCGGGGGACCCATCTCCAGACATATGGCCATTTTTGTGCCTGCAACGGCTGCAAGTGGGAAAGGGTGGTGTCGAGGGTGAAGGCAGCAGCAAAGGTCGCAGGCACCAGGTCTGTGGGGCTACGCAAGCTGTTCCCAAAGAGCTTTAGAACAAGGCATAGTTTTCCCGGATGGCTCTTTGGGCGTGGGACCCATCTGCAGCCATAGGGCATTTTTGTGCCTGGCGCGGCGCCAAGTGGGAAATGGTGGTTTTCTGAGGCTGAAGGCAGCAGGAAAGCCTGTAGCCCCCAGGTCTGTGGGGCTACGCAAGCGGTTCCCAAAGAGCTTTAGAACAAGGCATAGTTTTCCCTGCTGGTTCCTTGGGCGTGGGACCCATCTGCAGCCATAGGGCATTTTTGTGCCTGGCGCGGCACCAAGTGGGAAAGGGTGGTTTTCTGAGGCTGAAGGCAGCAGGAAAGCCTGCAGCCCCCAGGTCTGTGGGGCTACGCAAGCTGTTCCCAAAGAGCTTCAGAACAAGGCATAGTTTTCCCTGCTGGCTCTTTGGGCGTGGGACCCATCTCCAGCCGTATGGCCATTTTCGTGCCTGCAACGGCTGCAAGTGGGAAAGGGTGGTTTTGAGGGTGAAGGCAGCAGGAAAGCCTGCAGCCGCCAGGTCTGTGGGGCTACGCAAGCGGTTCCCAAAGAGCTTTAGAACAAGGCATAATTTTCCCTGCTGGCTCCTTGGGCGTGGGACCCATCTCCAGCCATATGGCCATTTTTGTGCCTGGCGTGGCGCCAAGTGGGAAAGGGTGGTTTTGAGGCTGAAGGCAGCAGGAAGGCCCGCAACCCCAAGTCTGTGGGGCTACGCAACAGTTCCCAAAGAGCTTTAGAACAAGGCAGAGTTTTCCCTGCTGGTTCTTAGGGCGTGGGACCCATCTCCAGCCATATGGCCATTTTTGTGCCTGGCGCGGCGCCAAGTGGGAAAGGGTGGTTTTGAGGCTGAAGGCAGCAGGAAAGCCCGCAGCCCCCAGGTCTGTGGGGCTACGCAAGCGGTTCCCAAAGAGCTTTAGAACAAGGCATAGTTTTCCCTGCTGGCTCCTTGGGCGTGAGAACCCTCTCCAGCCATATGTCCATTTTTGTGCCTGGCGCGGCGCCAAGTGGGAAACGGTGGTTTTGAGGCTGAAGGCAGCAGGAAAGCCTGCAGCCCCCAGGTCTGTGGGGCTACGCAAGAGGTTCCAAAAGAGCTTTAGAACAAGGCATAGTTTTCCCTCCTTGCTCTTTGGGCGTGGGACCCATCTCCAGCCATAGGGCATTTTTGTGCCTGGCGCGGCACCAAGTGGGAAAGGGTGGTTTTCTGAGGCTGAAGGCAGCAGGAAAGCCTGCAGCCCCCAGGTCTGTGGGGCTACGCAAGCGGTTCCCAAAGAGCTTTAGAACAAGGCATAGCTTTCCCTGCTGGCTCTTTTGGGCGGGGGACCCATCACCAGCCGTATGGCCATTTTTGTGCCTGGAACAGCTGCAAGTGGGAAAGGGTGGTTTTCTGAGGCTGAAGGCAGCAGGAAAGCCTGCAGCCCCCAGGTCTGTGGGGCTATGCAAGCGTTTCCCAAAGAGCTTTAGAACAAGGCATAGTTTTCCCTGCTGGCTCTTTTCGGCGGGGGACCCATCTCCAGCCGTATGGCCATTTTTGTGGCTGGCGCGACGCCAAGTGGGAAAGGGTGGTTTTGAGGCTGAAAGCAGCAGGAAAGTCCGCAGCCCCCAGGTCTGTGGGGCTACGTAAGCGGTTCCCAAAGAGCTTTAGAACAAGGCAGAGTTTTCCCTGCTGTCTCCTTGGGCTTGGGAACCATCTCCAGCCATATGGCCATTTTTGTTCCTGGCGCGGCACCAAGGTGAAAGGGTGGTTTTGAGGCTGAAGGCAGCAGGAAAGCTTGCAACCACCAGGTCTGTGGGGCTACGCAAGTGGTTCCCAAAGAGCTTTAGAACAAGGCATAGTTTTCCCTCCTTGCTCTTTGGGCATGGGACCCATCTCCAGCCATAGGGCATTTTTGTGCCTGGCGCGGCGCCAAGTGGGAAAGGGTGGTTTTCTGAGGCTGAAGGCAGCAGGAAAGCCTGCAGCCCCCAGGTCTGTGGGGCTACGCAAGCGGTTCCCAAAGAGCTTTAGAACAAGGCATAGTTTTCCCTGCTGGCTCTTTGGGCCGGGGACCCATCTCCAGCCATATGGCCATATTTGTGCCTGGCGCGGCGCCAAGTGGGAAAGGGTGGAGTCGAGGCTGAAGGCAGCAGGAAAGCCTGCAGCCCCCAGGTCTGTGGGGCTACGCAAGCGGTTCCCAAAGAGCTTTAGAACAAGGCATAGTTTTCCCTGCTGGCTCTTTGGGCCGGGGACCCATCTACAAACGTATGTCCATTTTTGTGCCTGGCGCGGCGCCAAGTGGGAAAGGGTGGTGTCGAGGCTGAAGGCAGCAGGAAAGCCTGCAGCCCCCAGGTCTGTGGGGCTACGCACGCGGTTCCCAAAGAGCTTCAGAACAAGGCATAGTTTTCCCTGCTGGCTCTTTGGGCGGGGGACCCATCTCCAGACATATGGCCATTTTTGTGCCTGCAACGGCTGCAAGTGGGAAAGGGTGGTGTCGAGGGTGAAGGCAGCAGCAAAGGTCGCAGGCACCAGGTCTGTGGGGCTACGCAAGCTGTTCCCACAGAGCTTTAGAACAAGGCATAGTTTTCCCGGATGGCTCTTTGGGCGTGGGACCCATCTGCAGCCATAGGGCATTTTTGTGCCTGGCGCGGCGCCAAGTGGGAAATGGTGGTTTTCTGAGGCTGAAGGCAGCAGGAAAGCCTGTAGCCCCCAGGTCTGTGGGGCTACGCAAGCGGTTCCCAAAGAGCTTTAGAACAAGGCATAGTTTTCCCTGCTGGTTCCTTGGGCGTGGGACCCATCTGCAGCCATAGGGCATTTTTGTGCCTGGCGCGGCACCAACTGGGAAAGGGTGGTTTTCTGAGGCTGAAGGCAGCAGGAAAGCCTGCAGCCCCCAGGTCTGTGGGGCTACGCAAGCTGTTCCCAAAGAGCTTCAGAACAAGGCATAGTTTTCCCTGCTGGCTCTTTGGGCGTGGGACCCATCTCCAGCCGTATGGCCATTTTTGTGCCTGCAACGGCTGCAAGTGGGAAAGGGTGGTTTTGAGGCTGAAGGCAGCAGGAAAGCCTGCAGCCGCCAGGTCTGTGGGGCTACGCAAGCGGTTCCCAAAGAGCTTTAGAACAAGGCATAATTTTCCCTGCTGGCTCCTTGGTCGTGGGACCCATCTCCAGCCATATGGCCATTTTTGTGCCTGGCGTGGCGCCAAGTGGGAAAGGGTGGTTTTGAGGCTGAAGGCAGCAGGAAGGCCCGCAACCCCAAGTCTGTGGGGCTACGCAACAGTTCCCAAAGAGCTTTAGAACAAGGCAGAGTTTTCCCTGCTGGTTCTTAGGGCGTGGGACCCATCTCCAGCCATATGGCCATTTTTGTGCCTGGCGCGGCGCCAAGTGGGAAAGGGTGGTTTTGAGGCTGAAGGCAGCAGGAAAGCCCGCAGCCCCCAGGTCTGTGGGGCTACGCAAGCGGTTCCCAAAAAGCTTTAGAACAAGACATATTTTTCCCTGCTGGCTCTTTGGGCGTGGGTCCCATCTCAAGACATATGGCCATTTTTGTGCCTGGCGCGGCGCCAAGTGGGAAAGGGTGGTTTTCTGAGGCTGAAGGCAGCAGGAAAGCCTGCAGCCCCCAGGTCTGTGGGGCTACGCAAGAGGTTCCAAAAGAGCTTTAGAACAAGGCAGAGTTTTCCCTCCTTGCTCTTTGGGCGTGGGACCCATCTGCAGCCATAGGGCATTTTTGTGGCTGGCGCGATGCCAAGTGGGAAAGGGTTGTTTTGAGGCTGAAAGCAGCAGGAAAGCCCGCAGCCCCCAGGTCTGTGGGGCTACGCAAGCGGTTCCCAAAGAGCTTTAGAACAAGGCATAGCTTTCCCTGCTGGCTCTTTTGGGCGGGGGACCCATCACCAGCCGTATGGCCATTTTTGTGCCTGGAACAGCTGCAAGTGGGAAAGGGTGGTTTTCTGAGGCTGAAGGCAGCAGGAAAGCCTGCAGCCCCCAGGTCTGTGGGGCTATGCAAGCGTTTCCCAAAGAGCTTTAGAACAAGGCATAGTTTTCCCTGCTGGCTCTTTTCGGCGGGGGACCCATCTCCAGCCGTATGGCCATTTTTGTGGCTGGCGCGATGCCAAGTGGGAAAGGGTGGTTTTGAGGCTGAAAGCAGCAGGAAAGTCCGCAGCCCCCAGGTCTGTGGGGCTACGTAAGCGGTTCCCAAAGACCTTTAGAACAAGGCAGAGTTTTCCCTGCTGTCTCCTTGGGCTTGGGAACCATCTCCAGCCATATGGCCATTTTTGTGCCTGGCGCGGCGCCAAGTGGGAAAGGGTGGTTTTCTGAGGCTGAAGGCAGCAGGAAAGCCTGCAGCCCCCAGGTCTGTGGGGCTACGCAAGCGGTTCCCAAAGACCTTTAGAACAAGGCATAGTTTTCCCTGCTGCCTCTTTGGGCCGGGGACCCATCTCTAGCCATATGGCCATATTTGTGCCTGGCGCGGCGCCGAGTGGGAAAGGGTGGAGTCGAGGCTGAAGGCAGCAGGAAAGCCTGCAGCCCCCAGGTCTGTGGGGCTACGCAAGCGGTTCCCAAAGAGCTTTAGAACAAGGCATAGTTTTCCCTGCTGGCTCTTTGGGCCGGGGACCCATCTACAAACGTATGTCCATTTTTGTGCATGGCGCGTCGCCAAGTGGGGAAGGGTGGTGTCGAGGCTGAAGGCAGCAGGAAAGCCTGCAGCCCCCAGGTCTGTGGGGCTACGCAAGCGGTTCCCAAAGAGCTTCAGAACAAGGCATAGTTTTCCCTGCTGGCTCTTTGGGCGGGGGACCCATCTCCAGACATATGGCCATTTTTGTGCCTGCAACGGCTGCAAGTGGGAAAGGGTGGTGTCGAGGGTGAAGGCAGCA
Source organism: Larus michahellis (assembly GCF_964199755.1). Lineage (NCBI taxonomy): Eukaryota > Metazoa > Chordata > Aves > Charadriiformes > Laridae > Larus > Larus michahellis. The sequence continues at coordinate 148,358 of NC_133921.1, forward strand.
GCAAAGGTCGCAGGCACCAGGTCTGTGGGGCTACGCAAGCTGTTCCCAAAGAGCTTTAGAACAAGGCATAGTTTTCCCGGATGGCTCTTTGGGCGTGGGACCCATCTGCAGCCATAGGGCATTTTTGTGCCTGGCGCGGCGCCAAGTGGGAAATGGTGGTTTTCTGAGGCTGAAGGCAGCAGGAAAGCCTGTAGCCCCCAGGTCTGTGGGGCTACGCAAGCGGTTCCCAAAGAGCTTTAGAACAAGGCATAGTTTTCCCTGCTGGTTCCTTGGGCGTGGGACCCATCTGCAGCCATAGGGCATTTTTGTGCCTGGCGCGGCACCAAGTGGGAAAGGGTGGTTTTCTGAGGCTGAAGGCAGCAGGAAAGCCTGCAGCCCCCAGGTCTGTGGGGCTACGCAAGCTGTTCCCAAAGAGCTTCAGAACAAGGCATAGTTTTCCCTGCTGGCTCTTTGGGCGTGGGACCCATCTCCAGCCGTATGGCCATTTTCGTGCCTGCAACGGCTGCAAGTGGGAAAGGGTGGTTTTGAGGGTGAAGGCAGCAGGAAAGCCTGCAGCCGCCAGGTCTGTGGGGCTATGCAAGCGGTTCCCAAAGAGCTTTAGAACAAGGCATAATTTTCCCTGCTGGCTCCTTGGGCGTGGGACCCATCTCCAGCCATATGGCCATTTTTGTGCCTGGCGTGGCGCCAAGTGGGAAAGGGTGGTTTTGAGGCTGAAGGCAGCAGGAAGGCCCGCAACCCCAAGTCTGTGGGGCTACGCAACAGTTCCCAAAGAGCTTTAGAACAAGGCAGAGTTTTCCCTGCTGGTTCTTAGGGCGTGGGACCCATCTCCAGCCATATGGCCATTTTTGTGCCTGGCGCGGCGCCAAGTGGGAAAGGGTGGTTTTGAGGCTGAAGGCAGCAGGAAAGCCCGCAGCCCCCAGGTCTGTGGGGCTACGCAAGCGGTTCCCAAAGAGCTTTAGAACAAGGCATAGTTTTCCCTGCTGGCTCCTTGGGCGTGAGAACCCTCTCCAGCCATATGTCCATTTTTGTGCCTGGCGCGGCGCCAAGTGGGAAACGGTGGTTTTGAGGCTGAAGGCAGCAGGAAAGCCTGCAGCCCCCAGGTCTGTGGGGCTACGCAAGAGGTTCCAAAAGAGCTTTAGAACAAGGCATAGTTTTCCCTCCTTGCTCTTTGGGCGTGGGACCCATCTGCAGCCATAGGGCATTTTTGTGCCTGGCGCGGCACCAAGTGGGAAAGGGTGGTTTTCTGAGGCTGAAGGCAGCAGGAAAGCCTGCAGCCCCCAGGTCTGTGGGGCTACGCAAGCGGTTCCCAAAGAGCTTTAGAACAAGGCATAGCTTTCCCTGCTGGCTCTTTTGGGCGGGGGACCCATCACCAGCCGTATGGCCATTTTTGTGCCTGGAACAGCTGCAAGTGGGAAAGGGTGGTTTTCTGAGGCTGAAGGCAGCAGGAAAGCCTGCAGCCCCCAGGTCTGTGGGGCTATGCAAGCGTTTCCCAAAGAGCTTTAGAACAAGGCATAGTTTTCCCTGCTGGCTCTTTTCGGCGGGGGACCCATCTCCAGCCGTATGGCCATTTTTGTGGCTGGCGCGACGCCAAGTGGGAAAGGGTGGTTTTGAGGCTGAAAGCAGCAGGAAAGTCCGCAGCCCCCAGGTCTGTGGGGCTACGTAAGCGGTTCCCAAAGAGCTTTAGAACAAGGCAGAGTTTTCCCTGCTGTCTCCTTGGGCTTGGGAACCATCTCCAGCCATATGGCCATTTTTGTGCCTGGCGCGGCACCAAGGTGAAAGGGTGGTTTTGAGGCTGAAGGCAGCAGGAAAGCTTGCAACCACCAGGTCTGTGGGGCTACGCAAGTGGTTCCCAAAGAGCTTTAGAACAAGGCATAGTTTTCCCTCCTTGCTCTTTGGGCATGGGACCCATCTCCAGCCATAGGGCATTTTTGTGCCTGGCGCGGCGCCAAGTGGGAAAGGGTGGTTTTCTGAGGCTGAAGGCAGCAGGAAAGCCTGCAGCCCCCAGGTCTGTGGGGCTACGCAAGCGGTTCCCAAAGACCTTTAGAACAAGGCATAGTTTTCCCTGCTGCCTCTTTGGGCCGGGGACCCATCTCCAGCCATATGGCCATATTTGTGCCTGGCGCGGCGCCAAGTGGGAAAGGGTGGAGTCGAGGCTGAAGGCAGCAGGAAAGCCTGCAGCCCCCAGGTCTGTGGGGCTACGCAAGCGGTTCCCAAAGAGCTTTAGAACAAGGCATAGTTTTCCCTGCTGGCTCTTTGGGCCGGGGACCCATCTACAAACGTATGTCCATTTTTGTGCATGGCGCGGCGCCAAGTGGGAAAGGGTGGTGTCGAGGCTGAAGGCAGCAGGAAAGCCTGCAGCCCCCAGGTCTGTGGGGCTACGCACGCGGTTCCCAAAGAGCTTCAGAACAAGGCATAGTTTTCCCTGCTGGCTCTTTGGGCGGGGGACCCATCTCCAGACATATGGCCATTTTTGTGCCTGCAACGGCTGCAAGTGGGAAAGGGTGGTGTCGAGGGTGAAGGCAGCAGCAAAGGTCGCAGGCACCAGGTCTGTGGGGCTACGCAAGCTGTTCCCAAAGAGCTTTAGAACAAGGCATAGTTTTCCCGGATGGCTCTTTGGGCGTGGGACCCATCTGCAGCCATAGGGCATTTTTGTGCCTGGCGCGGCGCCAAGTGGGAAATGGTGGTTTTCTGAGGCTGAAGGCAGCAGGAAAGCCTGTAGCCCCCAGGTCTGTGGGGCTACGCAAGCGGTTCCCAAAGAGCTTTAGAACAAGGCATAGTTTTCCCTGCTGGTTCCTTGGGCGTGGGACCCATCTGCAGCCATAGGGCATTTTTGTGCCTGGCGCGGCACCAAGTGGGAAAGGGTGGTTTTCTGAGGCTGAAGGCAGCAGGAAAGCCTGCAGCCCCCAGGTCTGTGGGGCTACGCAAGCTGTTCCCAAAGAGCTTCAGAACAAGGCATAGTTTTCCCTGCTGGTTCTTAGGGCGTGGGACCTATCTCCAGCCATATGGCCATTTTTGTGCCTGGCGCGGCGCCAAGTGGGAAAGGGTGGTTTTGAGGCTGAAGGCAGCAGGAAAGCCCGCAGCCCCCAGGTCTGTGGGGCTACGCAAGCGGTTCCCAAAGAGCTTTAGAACAAGGCATAGTTTTCCCTGCTGGCTCCTTGGGCGTGAGAACCCTCTCCAGCCATATGTCCATTTTTGTGCCTGGCGCGGCGCCAAGTGGGAAAGGGTGGTTTTGAGGCTGAAGGCAGCAGGAAGGCCCGCAACCCCAAGTCTGTGGGGCTACGCAACAGTTCCCAAAGAGCTTTAGAACAAGGCAGAGTTTTCCCTGCTGGTTCTTAGGGCGTGGGACCCATCTCCAGCCATATGGCCATTTTTGTGCCTGGCGCGGCGCCAAGTGGGAAACGGTGGTTTTGAGGCTGAAGGCAGCAGGAAAGCCTGCAGCCCCCAGGTCTGTGGGGCTACGCAAGCAGTTCCCAAAGAGCTTTAGAACAAGACATATTTTTCCCTGCTGGCTCTTTGGGCGTGGGACCCATCTCCAGCCATATGGCCATTTTTGTGCCTGGCGCGGCGCCAAGTGGGAAAGGGTGGTTTTCTGAGGCTGAAGGCAGCAGGAAAGCCTGCAGCCCCCAGGTCTGTGGGGCTACGCAAGAGGTTCCAAAAGAGCTTTAGAACAAGGCATAGTTTTCCCTCCTTGCTCTTTGGGCGTGGGACCCATCTGCAGCCATAGGGCATTTTTGTGCCTGGCGCGGCACCAAGTGGGAAATGGTGGTTTTCTGAGGCTGAAGGCAGCAGGAAAGCCTGCAGCCCCCAGGTCTGTGGGGCTACGCAAGCGGTTCCCAAAGAGCTTTAGAACAAGGCATAGTTTTCCCTGCTGGCTCTTTGGGCGGGGGACCCATCACCAGCCGTATGGCCATTTTTGTGCCTGCAACGGCTGCAAGTGGGAAAGGGTGGTTTTGAGGCTGAAAGCAGCAGGAAAGCCTGCAGCCCCCAGGTCTGTGGGGCTATGCAAGCGTTTCCCAAAGAGCTTTAGAACAAGGCATAGTTTTCCCTGCTGGCTCTTTTCGGCGGGGGACCCATCTCCAGCCGTATGGCCATTTTTGTGGCTGGCGCGGCGCCAAGTGGGAAAGGGTGGTTTTGAGGCTGAAAGCAGCAGGAAAGTCCGCAGCCCCCAGGTCTGTGGGGCTACGTAAGCGGTTCCCAAAGAGCTTTAGAACAAGGCAGAGTTTTCCCTGCTGTCTCCTTGGGCTTGGGAACCATCTCCAGCCATATGGCCATTTTTGTGCCTGGCGCGGCACCAAGTGGGAAAGGGTGGTTTTGAGGCTGAAGGCAGCAGGAAAGCTTGCAACCACCAGGTCTGTGGGGCTACGCAAGTGGTTCCCAAAGAGCTTTAGAACAAGGCATAGTTTTCCCTCCTTGCTCTTTGGGCATGGGACCCATCTCCAGCCATAGGGCATTTTTGTGCCTGGCGCGGCGCCAAGTGGGAAAGGGTGGTTTTCTGAGGCTGAAGGCAGCAGGAAAGCCTGCAGCCCCCAGGTCTGTGGGGCTACGCAAGCGGTTCCCAAAGACCTTTAGAACAAGGCATAGTTTTCCCTGCTGGCTCTTTGGGCCGGGGACCCATCTCCAGCCATATGGCCATATTTGTGCCTGGCGCGGCGCCAAGTGGGAAAGGGTGGAGTCGAGGCTGAAGGCAGCAGGAAAGCCTGCAGCCCCCAGGTCTGTGGGGCTACGCAAGCGGTTCCCAAAGAGCTTTAGAACAAGGCATAGTTTTCCCTGCTGGCTCTTTGGGCCGGGGACCCATCTACAAACGTATGTCCATTTTTGTGCCTGGCGCGGCGCCAAGTGGGAAAGGGTGGTGTCGACGCTGAAGGCAGCAGGAAAGCCTGCAGCCCCCAGGTCTGTGGGGCTACGCAAGCGGTTCCCAAAGAGCTTCAGAACAAGGCATAGTTTTCCCTGCTGGCTCTTTGGGCGGGGGACCCATCTCCAGACATATGGCCATTTTTGTGCCTGCAACGGCTGCAAGTGGGAAAGGGTGGTGTCGAGGGTGAAGGCAGCAGCAAAGGTCGCAGGCACCAGGTCTGTGGGGCTACGCAAGCTGTTCCCAAAGAGCTTTAGATCAAGGCATATTTTTCCCGGATGGCTCTTTGGGCGTGGGACCCATCTCCAGCCATAGGGCATTTTTGTGCCTGGCGCGGCGCCAAGTGGGAAATGGTGGTTTTCTGAGGCTGAAGGCAGCAGGAAAGCCTGTAGCCCCCAGGTCTGTGGGGCTACGCAAGCGGTTCCCAAAGAGCTTTAGAACAAGGCATAGTTTTCCCTGCTGGTTCCTTGGGCGTGGGACCCATCTGCAGCCATAGGGCATTTTTGTGCCTGGCGCGGCACCAAGTGGGAAAGGGTGGTTTTCTGAGGCTGAAGGCAGCAGGAAAGCCTGCAGCCCCCAGGTCTGTGGGGCTACGCAAGCTGTTCCCAAAGAGCTTCAGAACAAGGCATAGTTTTCCCTGCTGGCTCTTTTCGGCGGGGGACCCATCTCCAGCCGTATGGCCATTTTCGTGCCTGCAACGGCTGCAAGTGGGAAAGGGTGGTTTTGAGGGTGAAGGCAGCAGGAAAGCCTGCAGCCGCCAGGTCTGTGGGGCTACGCAAGCGGTTCCCAAAGAGCTTTAGAACAAGGCATAATTTTCCCTGCTGGTTCTTAGGGCGTGGGACCCATCTCCAGCCATATGGCCATTTTTGTGCCTGGCGCGGCGCCAAGTGGGAAAGGGTGGTTTTGAGGCTGAAGGCAGCAGGAAAGCCCGCAGCCCCCAGGTCTGTGGGGCTACGCAAGCGGTTCCCAAAGAGCTTTAGAACAAGGCATAGTTTTCCCTGCTGGCTCCTTGGGCGTGAGAACCCTCTCCAGCCATATGTCCATTTTTGTGCCTGGCGCGGCGCCAAGTGGGAAAGGGTGGTTTTGAGGCTGAAGGCAGCAGGAAAGCCTGCAGCCCCCAGGTCTGTGGGGCTACGCAAGCAGTTCCCAAAGAGCTTTAGAACAAGACATAGTTTTCCCTCCTTGCTCTTTGGGCATGGGACCCATCTCCAGCCATAGGGCATTTTTGTGCCTGGCGCGGCGCCAAGTGGGAAAGGGTGGTTTTCTGAGGCTGAAGGCAGCAGGAAAGCCCGCAGCCCCCAGGTCTGTGGGGCTACGCAAGCGGTTCCCAAAGACCTTTAGAACAAGGCATAGTTTTCCCTGCTGGCTCTTTGGGCCGGGGACCCATCTCCAGCCATATGGCCATATTTGTGCCTGGCGCGGCGCCAAGTGGGAAAGGGTGGTGTCGAGGCTGAAGGCAGCAGGAAAGCCTGCAGCCCCCAGGTCTGTGGGGCTACGCAAGCGGTTCCCAAAGAGCTTTAGAACAAGGCATAGTTTTCCCTGCTGGCTCTTTGGGCCGGGGACCCATCTACAAACGTATGTCCATTTTTGTGCCTGGCGCGGCGCCAAGTGGGAAAGGGTGGTGTCGAGGCTGAAGGCAGCAGGAAAGCCTGCAGCCCCCAGGTCTGTGGGGCTACGCAAGCGGTTCCCAAAGAGCTTCAGAACAAGGCATAGTTTTCCCTGCTGGCTCTTTGGGCGGGGGACCCATCTCCAGACATATGGCCATTTTTGTGCCTGCAACGGCTGCAAGTGGGAAAGGGTGGTGTCGAGGGTGAAGGCAGCAGCAAAGGTCGCAGGCACCAGGTCTGTGGGGCTACGCAAGCTGTTCCCAAAGAGCTTTAGAACAAGGCATAGTTTTCCCGGATGGCTCTTTGGGCGTGGGACCCATCTGCAGCCATAGGGCATTTTTGTGCCTGGCGCGGCGCCAAGTGGGAAATGGTGGTTTTCTGAGGCTGAAGGCAGCAGGAAAGCCTGTAGCCCCCAGGTCTGTGGGGCTACGCAAGCGGTTCCCAAAGAGCTTTAGAACAAGGCATAGTTTTCCCTGCTGGTTCCTTGGGCGTGGGACCCATCTGCAGCCATAGGGCATTTTTGTGCCTGGCGCGGCACCAAGTGGGAAAGGGTGGTTTTCTGAGTCTGAAGGCAGCAGGAAAGCCTGCAGCCCCCAGGTCTGTGGGGCTACGCAAGCTGTTCCCAAAGAGCTTCAGAACAAGGCATAGTTTTCCCTGCTGCTCTTTTCGGCGGGGGACCCATCTCCAGCCGTATGGCCATTTTCGTGCCTGCAACGGCTGCAAGTGGGAAAGGGTGGTGTCGAGGCTGAAGGCAGCAGGAAAGCCTGCAGCCGCCAGGTCTGTGGGGCTACGCAAGCGGTTCCCAAAGAGCTTTAGAACAAGGCATAATTTTCCCTGCTGGCTCCTTGGGCGTGGGACCCATCTCCAGCCATATGGCCATTTTTGTGCCTGGCGTGGCGCCAAGTGGGAAAGGGTGGTTTTGAGGCTGAAGGCAGCAGGAAGGCCCGCAACCCCAAGTCTGTGGGGCTACGCAACAGTTCCCAAAGAGCTTTAGAACAAGGCAGAGTTTTCCCTGCTGGTTCTTAGGGCGTGGGACCCATCTCCAGCCATATGGCCATTTTTGTGCCTGGCGCGGCGCCAAGTGGGAAAGGGTGGTTTTGAGGCTGAAGGCAGCAGGAAAGCCCGCAGCCCCCAGGTCTGTGGGGCTACGCAAGCGGTTCCCAAAGAGCTTTAGAACAAGGCATAGTTTTCCCTGCTGGCTCCTTGGGCGTGAGAACCCTCTCCAGCCATATGTCCATTTTTGTGCCTGGCGCGGGGCCAAGTGGGAAACGGTGGTTTTGAGGCTGAAGGCAGCAGGAAAGCCTGCAGCCCCCAGGTCTGTGGGGCTACGCAAGCAGTTCCCAAAGAGCTTTAGAACAAGACATATTTTTCCCTGCTGGCTCTTTGGGCGTGGGACCCATCTGCAGCCATAGGGCATTTTTGTGCCTGGCGCGGCGCCAAGTGGGAAAGGGTGGTTTTCTGAGGCTGAAGGCAGCAGGAAAGCCTGCAGCCCCCAGGTCTGTGGGGCTACGCAAGAGGTTCCAAAAGAGCTTTAGAACAAGGCATAGTTTTCCCTCCTTGCTCTTTGGGCGTGGGACCCATCTGCAGCCATAGGGCATTTTTGTGCCTGGCGCGGCACCAAGTGGGAAAGGGTGGTTTTCTGAGGCTGAAGGCAGCAGGAAAGCCTGCAGCCCCCAGGTCTGTGGGGCTACGCAAGCGGTTCCCAAAGAGCTTTAGAACAAGGCATAGTTTTCCCTGCTGGCTCTTTGGGCGGGGGACCCATCACCAGCCGTATGGCCATTTTTGTGCCTGCAACGGCTGCAAGTGGGAAAGGGTGGTTTTGAGGCTGAAAGCAGCAGGAAAGCCTGCAGCCCCCAGGTCTGTGGGGCTATGCAAGCGTTTCCCAAAGAGCTTTAGAACAAGGCATAGTTTTCCCTGCTGGCTCTTTTCGGCGGGGGACCCATCTCCAGCCGTATGGCCATTTTTGTGGCTGGCGCGACGCCAAGTGGGAAAGGGTGGTTTTGAGGCTGAAAGCAGCAGGAAAGTCCGCAGCCCCCAGGTCTGTGGGGCTACGTAAGCGGTTCCCAAAGAGCTTTAGAACAAGGCAGAGTTTTCCCTGCTGTCTCCTTGGGCTTGGGAACCATCTCCAGCCATATGGCCATTTTTGTGCCTGGCGCGGCACCAAGTGGGAAAGGGTGGTTTTGAGGCTGAAGGCAGCAGGAAAGCTTGCAACCACCAGGTCTGTGGGGCTACGCAAGTGGTTCCCAAAGAGCTTTAGAACAAGGCATAGTTTTCCCTCCTTGCTCTTTGGGCATGGGACCCATCTCCAGCCATAGGGCATTTTTGTGCCTGGCGCGGCGCCAAGTGGGAAAGGGTGGTTTTCTGAGGCTGAAGGCAGCAGGAAAGCCTGCAGCCCCCAGGTCTGTGGGGCTACGCAAGCGGTTCCCAAAGACCTTTAGAACAAGGCATAGTTTTCCCGGCTGGCTCTTTGGGCCGGGGACCCATCTCCAGCCATATGGCCATATTTGTGCCTGGCGCGGCGCCAAGTGGGAAAGGGTGGAGTCGAGGCTGAAGGCAGCAGGAAAGCCTGCAGCCCCCAGGTCTGTGGGGCTACGCAAGCGGTTCCCAAAGAGCTTTAGAACAAGGCATAGTTTTCCCTGCTGGCTCTTTGGGCCGGGGACCCATCTACAAACGTATGTCCATTTTTGTGCCTGGCGCGGCGCCAAGTGGGAAAGGGTGGTGTCGAGGCTGAAGGCAGCAGGAAAGCCTGCAGCCCCCAGGTCTGTGGGGCTACGCAAGCGGTTCCCAAAGAGCTTCAGAACAAGGCATAGTTTTCCCTGCTGGCTCTTTGGGCGGGGGACCCATCTCCAGACATATGGCCATTTTTGTGCCTGCAACGGCTGCAAGTGGGAAAGGGTGGTGTCGAGGGTGAAGGCAGCAGCAAAGGTCGCAGGCACCAGGTCTGTGGGGCTACGCAAGCTGTTCCCAAAGAGCTTTAGATCAAGGCATATTTTTCCCGGATGGCTCTTTGGGCGTGGGACCCATCTGCAGCCATAGGGCATTTTTGTGCCTGGCGCGGCGCCAAGTGGGAAATGGTGGTTTTCTGAGGCTGAAGGCAGCAGGAAAGCCTGTAGCCCCCAGGTCTGTGGGGCTACGCAAGCGGTTCCCAAAGACCTTTAGAACAAGGCATAGTTTTCCCTGCTGGTTCCTTGGGCGTGGGACCCATCTGCAGCCATAGGGCATTTTTGTGCCTGGCGCGGCACCAAGTGGGAAAGGGTGGTTTTCTGAGGCTGAAGGCAGCAGGAAAGCCTGCAGCCCCCAGGTCTGTGGGGCTACGCAAGCTGTTCCCAAAGAGCTTCAGAACAAGGCATAGTTTTCCCTGCTGGCTCTTTCGGCGGGGGACCCATCTCCAGCCGTATGGCCATTTTCGTGCCTGCAACGGCTGCAAGTGGGAAAGGGTGGTTTTGAGGGTGAAGGCAGCAGGAAAGCCTGCAGCCGCCATGTCTGTGGGGCTACGCAAGCGGTTCCCAAAGAGCTTTAGAACAAGGCATAATTTTCCCTGCTGGTTCTTAGGGCGTGGGACCCATCTCCAGCCATATGGCCATTTTTGTGCCTGGCGCGGCGCCAAGTGGGAAAGGGTGGTTTTGAGGCTGAAGGCAGCAGGAAAGCCCGCAGCCCCCAGGTCTGTGGGGCTACGCAAGCGGTTCCCAAAGAGCTTTAGAACAAGGCATAGTTTTCCCTGCTGGCTCCTTGGGCGTGAGAACCCTCTCCAGCCATATGTCCATTTTTGTGCCTGGCGCGGCGCCAAGTGGGAAAGGGTGGTGTCGAGGCTGAAGGCAGCAGGAAAGCCTGCAGCCCCCAGGTCTGTGGGGCTACGCAAGCAGTTCCCAAAGAGCTTTAGAACAAGACATATTTTTCCCTGCTGGCTCTTTGGGCGTGGGACCCATCTCCAGCCATATGGCCATTTTTGTGCCTGGCGCGGCGCCAAGTGGGAAAGGGTGGTTTTCTGAGGCTGAAGGCAGCAGGAAAGCCTGCAGCCCCCAGGTCTGTGGGGCTACGCAAGAGGTTCCAAAAGAGCTTTAGAACAAGGCATAGTTTTCCCTCCTTGCTCTTTGGGCGTGGGACCCATCTGCAGCCATAGGGCATTTTTGTGCCTGGCGCGGCACCAAGTGGGAAATGGTGGTTTTCTGAGGCTGAAGGCAGCAGGAAAGCCTGCAGCCCCCAGGTCTGTGGGGCTACGCAAGCGGTTCCCAAAGAGCTTTAGAACAAGGCATAGTTTTCCCTGCTGGCTCTTTGGGCGGGGGACCCATCACCAGCCGTATGGCCATTTTTGTGCCTGCAACGGCTGCAAGTGGGAAAGGGTGGTTTTGAGGCTGAAAGCAGCAGGAAAGCCTGCAGCCCCCAGGTCTGTGGGGCTATGCAAGCGTTTCCCAAAGAGCTTTAGAACAAGGCATAGTTTTCCCTGCTGGCTCTTTTCGGCGGGGGACCCATCTCCAGCCGTATGGCCATTTTTGTGGCTGGCGCGGCGCCAAGTGGGAAAGGGTGGTTTTGAGGCTGAAAGCAGCAGGAAAGTCCGCAGCCCCCAGGTCTGTGGGGCTACGTAAGCGGTTCCCAAAGAGCTTTAGAACAAGGCATAGTTTTCCCTGCTGGCTCTTTGGGCCGGGGACCCATCTACAAACGTATGTCCATTTTTGTGCCTGGCGCGGCGCCAAGTGAGAAAGGGTGGTGTCGAGGCTAAAGGCAGCAGGAAAGCCTGCAGCCCCCAGGTCTGTGGGGCTACGCAAGCGGTTCCCAAAGAGCTTCAGAACAAGGCATAGTTTTCCCTGCTGGCTCTTTGGGCGGGGGACCCATCTCCAGACATATGGCCATTTTTGTGCCTGCAACGGCTGCAAGTGGGAAAGGGTGGTGTCGAGGGTGAAGGCAGCAGCAAAGGTCGCAGGCACCAGGTCTGTGGGGCTACGCAAGCTGTTCCCAAAGAGCTTTAGAACAAGGCATAGTTTTCCCGGCTGGCTCTTTGGGCGTGGGACCCATCTCCAGCCATAGGGCATTTTTGTGCCTGGCGCGGCGCCAAGTGGGAAATGGTGGTTTTCTGAGGCTGAAGGCAGCAGAAAAGCCTGTAGCCCCCAGGTCTGTGGGGCTACGCAAGCGGTTCCCAAAGAGCTTCAGAACAAGGCATAGTTTTCCCTGCTGGCTCTTTGGGCGTGGGACCCATCTCCAGCCGTATGGCCATTTTCGTGCCTGCAACGGCTGCAAGTGGGAAAGGGTGGTTTTGAGGGTGAAGGCAGCAGGAAAGCCTGCAGCCGCCAGGTCTGTGGGGCTACGCAAGCGGTTCCCAAAGAGCTTTAGAACAAGGCATAATTTTCCCTGCTGGCTCCTTGGGCGTGGGACCCATCTCCAGCCATATGGCCATTTTTGTGCCTGGCGTGGCGCCAAGTGGGAAAGGGTGGTTTTGAGGCTGAAGGCAGCAGGAAGGCCCGCAACCCCAAGTCTGTGGGGCTACGCAACAGTTCCCAAAGAGCTTTAGAACAAGGCAGAGTTTTCCCTGCTGGTTCTTAGGGCGTGGGACCCATCTCCAGCCATATGGCCATTTTTGTGCCTGGCGCGGCGCCAAGTGGGAAAGGGTGGTTTTGAGGCTGAAGGCAGCAGGAAAGCCTGCAGCCCCCAGGTCTGTGGGGCTACGCAAGCGGTTCCCAAAGAGCTTTAGAACAAGGCATAGTTTTTCCTGCTGGCTCCTTGGGCGTGAGAACCCTCTCCAGCCATATGTCCATTTTTGTGCCTGGCGCGGCGCCAAGTGGGAAACGGTGGTTTTGAGGCTGAAGGCAGCAGGAAAGCCTGCAGCCCCCAGGTCTGTGGGGCTACGCAAGCAGTTCCCAAAGAGCTTTAGAACAAGACATATTTTTCCCTGCTGGCTCTTTGGGCGTGAAACCCCTCTCCAGCCATATGGCCATTTTTGTGCCTGGCGCGGCGCCAAGTGGGAAAGGGTGGTTTTCTGAGGCTGAAGGCAGCAGGAAAGCCTGCAGCCCCCAGGTCTGTGGGGCTACGCAAGAGGTTCCCAAAGAGCTTTAGAACAAGGCATAGTTTTCCCTCCTTGCTCTTTGGGCGTGGGACCCATCTGCAGCCATAGGGCATTTTTGTGCCTGGCGCGGCGCCAAGTGGGAAAGGGTGGTTTTCTGAGGCTGAAGGCAGCAGGAAAGCCTGCAGCCCCCAGGTCTGTGGGGCTACGCAAGCGGTTCCCAAAGAGCTTTAGAACAAGGCATAGTTTTCCCTGCTGGCTCTTTGGGCGGGGGACCCATCACCAGCCGTATGGCCATTTTTGTGCCTGCAACGGCTGCAAGTGGGAAAGGGTGGTTTTCAGGCTGAAAGCAGCAGGAAAGCCTGCAGCCCCCAGGTCTGTGGGGCTATGCAAGCGTTTCCCAAAGAGCTTTAGAACAAGGCATAGTTTTCCCTGCTGGCTCTTTTCGGCGGGGGACCCATCTCCAGCCGTATGGCCATTTTTGTGGCTGGCGCGGCGCCAAGTGGGAAAGGGTGGTTTTGAGGCTGAAAGCAGCAGGAAAGTCCGCAGCCCCCAGGTCTGTGGGGCTACGTAAGCGGTTCCCAAAGAGCTTTAGAACAAGGCAGAGTTTTCCCTGCTGTCTCCTTGGGCTTGGGAACCATCTCCAGCCATATGGCCATTTTTGTGCCTGGCGCGGCACCAAGGTGAAAGGGTGGTTTTGAGGCTGAAGGCAGCAGGAAAGCTTGCAACCACCAGGTCTGTGGGGCTACGCAAGTGGTTCCCAAAGAGCTTTAGAACAAGGCATAGTTTTCCCTCCTTGCTCTTTGGGCATGGGACCCATCTCCAGCCATAGGGCATTTTTGTGCCTGGCGCGGCGCCAAGTGGGAAAGGGTGGTTTTCTGAGGCTGAAGGCAGCAGGAAAGCCTGCAGCCCCCAGGTCTGTGGGGCTACGCAAGCGGTTCCCAAAGACCTTTAGAACAAGGCATAGTTTTCCCTGCTGGCTCTTTGGGCCGGGGACCCATCTCCAGCCATATGGCCATATTTGTGCCTGGCGCGGCGCCAAGTGGGAAAGGGTGGTGTCGAGGCTGAAGGCAGCAGGAAAGCCTGCAGCCCCCAGGTCTGTGGGGCTACGCAAGCGGTTCCCAAAGAGCTTTAGAACAAGGCATAGTTTTCCCTGCTGGCTCTTTGGGCCGGGGACCCATCTACAAACGTATGTCCATTTTTGTGCCTGGCGCGGCGCCAAGTGGGAAAGGGTGGTGTCGAGGCTGAAGGCAGCAGGAAAGCCTGCAGCCCCCAGGTCTGTGGGGCTACGCAAGCGGTTCCCAAAGAGCTTCAGAACAAGGCATAGTTTTCCCTGCTGGCTCTTTGGGCGGGGGACCCATCTCCAGACATATGGCCATTTTTGTGCCTGCAACGGCTGCAAGTGGGAAAGGGTGGTGTCGAGGGTGAAGGCAGCAGCAAAGGTCGCAGGCACCAGGTCTGTGGGGCTACGCAAGCTGTTCCCAAAGAGCTTTAGAACAAGGCATAGTTTTCCCTGCTGGCTCTTTGGGCGTGGGACCCATCTGCAGCCATAGGGCATTTTTGTGCCTGGCGCGGCGCCAAGTGGGAAATGGTGGTTTTCTGAGGCTGAAGGCAGCAGGAAAGCCTGTAGCCCCCAGGTCTGTGGGGCTACGCAAGCGGTTCCCAAAGAGCTTTAGAACAAGGCATAGTTTTCCCTGCTGGTTCCTTGGGCGTGGGACCCATCTGCAGCCATAGGGCATTTTTGTGCCTGGCGCGGCACCAAGTGGGAAAGGGTGGTTTTCTGAGGCTGAAGGCAGCAGGAAAGCCTGCAGCCCCCAGGTCTGTGGGGCTACGCAAGCTGTTCCCAAAGAGCTTCAGAACAAGGCATAGTTTTCCCTGCTGCTCTTTTCGGCGGGGGACCCATCTCCAGCCGTATGGCCATTTTCGTGCCTGCAACGGCTGCAAGTGGGAAAGGGTGGTTTTGAGGCTGAAAGCAGCAGGAAAGCCTGCAGCCCCCAGGTCTGTGGGGCTATGCAAGCGGTTCCCAAAGAGCTTTAGAACAAGGCATAATTTTCCCTGCTGGCTCCTTGGGCGTGGGACCCATCTCCAGCCATATGGCCATTTTTGTGCCTGGCGTGGCGCCAAGTGGGAAAGGGTGGTTTTGAGGCTGAAGGCAGCAGGAAGGCCCGCAACCCCAAGTCTGTGGGGCTACGCAACAGTTCCCAAAGAGCTTTAGAACAAGGCAGAGTTTTCCCTGCTGGTTCTTAGGGCGTGGGACCCATCTCCAGCCATATGTCCATTTTTGTGCCTGGCGCGGCGCCAAGTGGGAAACGGTGGTTTTGAGGCTGAAGGCAGCAGGAAAGCCTGCAGCCCCCAGGTCTGTGGGGCTACGCAAGCAGTTCCCAAAGAGCTTTAGAACAAGACATATTTTTCCCTGCTGGCTCTTTGGGCGTGGGACCCATCTCCAGCCATATGGCCATTTTTGTGCCTGGCGCGGCGCCAAGTGGGAAAGGGTGGTTTTCTGAGGCTGAAGGCAGCAGGAAAGCCTGCAGCCCCCAGGTCTGTGGGGCTACGCAAGAGGTTCCAAAAGAGCTTTAGAACAAGGCAGAGTTTTCCCTCCTTGCTCTTTGGGCGTGGGACCCATCTGCAGCCATAGGGCATTTTTGTGCCTGGCGCGGCACCAAGTGGGAAATGGTGGTTTTCTGAGGCTGAAGGCAGCAGGAAAGCCTGCAGCCCCCAGGTCTGTGGGGCTACGCAAGCGGTTCCCAAAGAGCTTTAGAACAAGGCATAGTTTTCCCTGCTGGCTCTTTGGGCGGGGGACCCATCACCAGCCGTATGGCCATTTTTGTGCCTGCAACGGCTGCAAGTGGGAAAGGGTGGTTTTCAGGCTGAAAGCAGCAGGAAAGCCTGCAGCCCCCAGGTCTGTGGGGCTATGCAAGCGTTTCCCAAAGAGCTTTAGAACAAGGCATAGTTTTCCCTGCTGGCTCTTTTCGGCGGGGGACCCATCTCCAGCCGTATGGCCATTTTTGTGGCTGGCGCGACGCCAAGTGGGAAAGGGTGGTTTTGAGGCTGAAAGCAGCAGGAAAGTCCGCAGCCCCCAGGTCTGTGGGGCTACGTAAGCGGTTCCCAAAGAGCTTTAGAACAAGGCAGAGTTTTCCCTGCTGTCTCCTTGGTCTTGGGAACCATCTCCAGCCATATGGCCATTTTTGTGCCTGGCGCGGCACCAAGTGGGAAAGGGTGGTTTTGAGGCTGAAGGCAGCAGGAAAGCTTGCAACCACCAGGTCTGTGGGGCTACGCAAGTGGTTCCCAAAGAGCTTTAGAACAAGGCATAGTTTTCCCTCCTTGCTCTTTGGGCATGGGACCCATCTCCAGCCATAGGGCATTTTTGTGCCTGGCGCGGCGCCAAGTGGGAAAGGGTGGTTTTCTGAGGCTGAAGGCAGCAGGAAAGCCTGCAGCCCCCAGGTCTGTGGGGCTACGCAAGCGGTTCCCAAAGAGCTTTAGAACAAGGCATAGTTTTCCCTGCTGGCTCTTTGGGCCGGGGACCCATCTCCAGCCATATGGCCATATTTGTGCCTGGCGCGGCGCCAAGTGGGAAAGGGTGGAGTCGAGGCTGAAGGCAGCAGGAAAGCCTGCAGCCCCCAGGTCTGTGGGGCTACGCAAGCGGTTCCCAAAGAGCTTTAGAACAAGGCATAGTTTTCCCTGCTGGCTCTTTGGGCCGGGGACCCATCTACAAACGTATGTCCATTTTTGTGCCTGGCGCGGCGCCAAGTGGGAAAGGGTGGTGTCGAGGCTGAAGGCAGCAGGAAAGCCTGCAGCCCCCAGGTCTGTGGGGCTACGCAAGCGGTTCCCAAAGAGCTTCAGAACAAGGCATAGTTTTCCCTGCTGGCTCTTTGGGCGGGGGACCCATCTCCAGACATATGGCCATTTTTGTGCCTGCAACGGCTGCAAGTGGGAAAGGGTGGTGTCGAGGGTGAAGGCAGCAGCAAAGGTCGCAGGCACCAGGTCTGTGGGGCTACGCAAGCTGTTCCCAAAGAGCTTTAGATCAAGGCATATTTTTCCCGGATGGCTCTTTGGGCGTGGGACCCATCTGCAGCCATAGGGCATTTTTGTGCCTGGCGCGGCGCCAAGTGGGAAATGGTGGTTTTCTGAGGCTGAAGGCAGCAGGAAAGCCTGTAGCCCCCAGGTCTGTGGGGCTACGCAAGCGGTTCCCAAAGAGCTTTAGAACAAGGCATAGTTTTCCCTGCTGCTCTTTTCGGCGGGGGACCCATCTCCAGCCGTATGGCCATTTTCGTGCCTGCAACGGCAGCAAGTGGGAAAGGGTGGTTTTGAGGGTGAAGGCAGCAGGAAAGCCTGCAGCCCCCAGGTCTGTGGGGCTATGCAAGCGGTTCCCAAAGAGCTTTAGAACAAGGCATAATTTTCCCTGCTGGCTCCTTGGGCGTGGGACCCATCTCCAGCCATATGGCCATTTTTGTGCCTGGCGTGGCGCCAAGTGGGAAAGGGTGGTTTTGAGGCTGAAGGCAGCAGGAAGGCCCGCAACCCCAAGTCTGTGGGGCTACGCAACAGTTCCCAAAGAGCTTTAGAACAAGGCAGAGTTTTCCCTGCTGGTTCTTAGGGCGTGGGACCCATCTCCAGCCATATGGCCATTTTTGTGCCTGGCGCGGCGCCAAGTGGGAAAGGGTGGTTTTGAGGCTGAAGGCAGCAGGAAAGCCCGCAGCCCCCAGGTCTGTGGGGCTACGCAAGCGGTTCCCAAAGAGCTTTAGAACAAGGCATAGTTTTCCCTGCTGGCTCCTTGGGCGTGAGAACCCTCTCCAGCCATATGTCCATTTTTGTGCCTGGCGCGGCGCCAAGTGGGAAAGGGTGGTGTCGAGGCTGAAGGCAGCAGGAAAGCCTGCAGCCCCCAGGTCTGTGGGGCTACGCAAGCAGTTCCCAAAGAGCTTTAGAACAAGACATATTTTTCCCTGCTGGCTCTTTGGGCGTGGGACCCATCTCCAGCCATATGGCCATTTTTGTGCCTGGCGCGGCGCCAAGTGGGAAAGGGTGGTTTTCTGAGGCTGAAGGCAGCAGGAAAGCCTGCAGCCCCCAGGTCTGTGGGGCTACGCAAGAGGTTCCAAAAGAGCTTTAGAACAAGGCATAGTTTTCCCTCCTTGCTCTTTGGGCGTGGGACGCATCTGCAGCCATAGGGCATTTTTGTGCCTGGCGCGGCACCAAGTGGGAAATGGTGGTTTTCTGAGGCTGAAGGCAGCAGGAAAGCCTGCAGCCCCCAGGTCTGTGGGGCTACGCAAGCGGTTCCCAAAGAGCTTTAGAACAAGGCATAGTTTTCCCTGCTGGCTCTTTGGGCGGGGGACCCATCACCAGCCGTATGGCCATTTTTGTGCCTGCAACGGCTGCAAGTGGGAAAGGGTGGTTTTGAGGCTGAAAGCAGCAGGAAAGCCTGCAGCCCCCAGGTCTGTGGGGCTATGCAAGCGTTTCCCAAAGAGCTTTAGAACAAGGCATAGTTTTCCCTGCTGGCTCTTTTCGGCGGGGGACCCATCTCCAGCCGTATGGCCATTTTTGTGGCTGGCGCGGCGCCAAGTGGGAAAGGGTGGTTTTGAGGCTGAAAGCAGCAGGAAAGTCCGCAGCCCCCAGGTCTGTGGGGCTACGTAAGCGGTTCCCAAAGAGCTTTAGAACAAGGCATAGTTTTCCCTGCTGGCTCTTTGGGCAGGGGACCCATCTACAAACGTATGTCCATTTTTGTGCCTGGCGCGGCGCCAAGTGAGAAAGGGTGGTGTCGAGGCTGAAGGCAGCAGGAAAGCCTGCAGCCCCCAGGTCTGTGGGGCTACGCAAGCGGTTCCCAAAGAGCTTCAGAACAAGGCATAGTTTTCCCTGCTGGCTCTTTGGGCGGGGGACCCATCTCCAGACATATGGCCATTTTTGTGCCTGCAACGGCTGCAAGTGGGAAAGGGTGGTGTCGAGGGTGAAGGCAGCAGCAAAGGTCGCAGGCACCAGGTCTGTGGGGCTACGCAAGCTGTTCCCAAAGAGCTTTAGAACAAGGCATAGTTTTCCCGGCTGGCTCTTTGGGCGTGGGACCCATCTGCAGCCATAGGGCATTTTTGTGCCTGGCGCGGCGCCAAGTGGGAAATGGTGGTTTTCTGAGGCTGAAGGTAGCAGGAAAGCCTGTAGCCCCCAGGTCTGTGGGGCTACGCAAGCGGTTCCCAAAGAGCTTCAGAACAAGGCATAGTTTTCCCTGCTGGCTCTTTGGGCGTGGGACCCATCTCCAGCTGTATGGCCATTTTCGTGCCTGCAACGGCTGCAAGTGGGAAAGGGTGGTTTTGAGGGTGAAGGCAGCAGGAAAGCCTGCAGCCGCCAGGTCTGTGGGTGCTACGCAAGCGGTTCCCAAAGAGCTTTAGAACAAGGCATAATTTTCCCTGCTGGCTCCTTGGGCGTGGGACCCATCTCCAGCCATATGGCCATTTTTGTGCCTGGCGTGGCGCCAAGTGGGAAAGGGTGGTTTTGAGGCTGAAGGCAGCAGGAAGGCCCGCAACCCCAAGTCTGTGGGGCTACGCAACAGTTCCCAAAGAGCTTTAGAACAAGGCAGAGTTTTCCCTGCTGGTTCTTAGGGCGTGGGACCCATCTCCAGCCATATGGCCATTTTTGTGCCTGGCGCGGCGCCAAGTGGGAAAGGGTGGTTTTGAGGCTGAAGGCAGCAGGAAAGCCCGCAGCCCCCAGGTGTGTGGGGCTACGCAAGCGGTTCCCAAAGAGCTTTAGAACAAGGCATAGTTTTTCCTGCTGGCTCTTTGGGCGTGAGAACCCTCTCCAGCCATATGTCCATTTTTGTGCCTGGCGCGGCGCCAAGTGGGAAACGGTGGTTTTGAGTCTGAAGGCAGCAGGAAAGCCTGCAGCCCCCAGGTCTGTGGGGCTACGCAAGCAGTTCCCAAAGAGCTTTAGAACAAGGCATAGTTTTCCCTGCTGGCTCCTTGGGCGTGAAACCCCTCTCCAGCCATATGGCCATATTTGTGCCTGGCGCGGCCCCAAGTGGGAAAGGGTGGAGTCGAGGCTGAAGGCAGCAGGAAAGCCTGCAGCCCCCAGGTCTGTGGGGCTACGCAAGCGGTTCCCAAAGAGCTTTAGAACAAGGCATAGTTTTCCCTGCTGGCTCTTTGGGCCGGGGACCCATCTACAAACGTATGTCCATTTTTGTGCCTGGCGCGGCGCCAAGTGAGAAAGGGTGGTGTCGAGGCTGAAGGCAGCAGGAAAGCCTGCAACCCCCAGGTCTGTGGGGCTACGCAAGCGGTTCCCAAAGAGCTTCAGAACAAAGCATAGTTTTCCCTGCTGGCTCTTTGGGCGGGGGACCCATCTCCAGACATATGGCCATATTTGTGCCTGGCGCGACGCCAAGTGGGAAAGGGTGGTGTCGAGGGTGAAGGCAGCAGCAAAGGTCGCAGCCCCCAGGTCTGTGGGGCTACGCAAGCTGTTCCCAAAGAGCTTTAGAACAAGGCATAGTTTTCCCTGCTTGCTCTTTGGGCGTGGGATCCATCTGCAGCCATAGGGCATTTTTGTGCCTGGCGCGGCGCCAAGTGGGAAATGGTGGTTTTCTGAGGCTGAAGGCAGCAGGAAAGCCTGCAGCCCCCAGGTCTGTGGGGCTACGCAAGCGGTTCCCAAAGAGCTTTAGAACAAGGCATAGTTTTCCCTGCTGGTTCCTTGGGCGTGGGACCCATCTGCAGCCATAGGGCATTTTTGTGCCTGGCGCGGCACCAAGTGGGAAAGGGTGGTTTTCTGAGGCTGAAGGCAGCAGGAAAGCCTGCAGCCCCCAGGTCTGTGGGGCTACGCAAGCGGTTCCCAAAGAGCTTTAGAACAAGGCATAGTTTTCCCTGCTGGTTCCTTGGGCGTGGGACCCATCTGCAGCCATAGGGCATTTTTGTGCCTGGCGCGGCACCAAGTGGGAAAGGGTGGTTTTCTGAGTCTGAAGGCAGCAGGAAAGCCTGCAGCCCCCAGGTCTGTGGGGCTACGCAAGCTGTTCCCAAAGAGCTTCAGAACAAGGCATAGTTTTCCCTGCTGCTCTTTTCGGCGGGGGACCCATCTCCAGCCGTATGGCCATTTTCGTGCCTGCAACGGCTGCAAGTGGGAAAGGGTGGTGTCGAGGCTGAAGGCAGCAGGAAAGCCTGCAGCCGCCAGGTCTGTGGGGCTACGCAAGCGGTTCCCAAAGAGCTTTAGAACAAGGCATAATTTTCCCTGCTGGCTCCTTGGGCGTGGGACCCATCTCCAGCCATATGGCCATTTTTGTGCCTGGCGTGGCGCCAAGTGGGAAAGGGTGGTTTTGAGGCTGAAGGCAGCAGGAAGGCCCGCAACCCCAAGTCTGTGGGGCTACGCAACAGTTCCCAAAGAGCTTTAGAACAAGGCAGAGTTTTCCCTGCTGGTTCTTAGGGCGTGGGACCCATCTCCAGCCATATGGCCATTTTTGTGCCTGGCGCGGCGCCAAGTGGGAAAGGGTGGTTTTGAGGCTGAAGGCAGCAGGAAAGCCCGCAGCCCCCAGGTCTGTGGGGCTACGCAAGCGGTTCCCAAAGAGCTTTAGAACAAGGCATAGTTTTCCCTGCTGGCTCCTTGGGCGTGAGAACCCTCTCCAGCCATATGTCCATTTTTGTGCCTGGCGCGGGGCCAAGTGGGAAACGGTGGTTTTGAGGCTGAAGGCAGCAGGAAAGCCTGCAGCCCCCAGGTCTGTGGGGCTACGCAAGCAGTTCCCAAAGAGCTTTAGAACAAGACATATTTTTCCCTGCTGGCTCTTTGGGCGTGGGACCCATCTGCAGCCATAGGGCATTTTTGTGCCTGGCGCGGCGCCAAGTGGGAAAGGGTGGTTTTCTGAGGCTGAAGGCAGCAGGAAAGCCTGCAGCCCCCAGGTCTGTGGGGCTACGCAAGAGGTTCCAAAAGAGCTTTAGAACAAGGCATAGTTTTCCCTCCTTGCTCTTTGGGCGTGGGACCCATCTGCAGCCATAGGGCATTTTTGTGCCTGGCGCGGCACCAAGTGGGAAAGGGTGGTTTTCTGAGGCTGAAGGCAGCAGGAAAGCCTGCAGCCCCCAGGTCTGTGGGGCTACGCAAGCGGTTCCCAAAGAGCTTTAGAACAAGGCATAGTTTTCCCTGCTGGCTCTTTGGGCGGGGGACCCATCACCAGCCGTATGGCCATTTTTGTGCCTGCAACGGCTGCAAGTGGGAAAGGGTGGTTTTGAGGCTGAAAGCAGCAGGAAAGCCTGCAGCCCCCAGGTCTGTGGGGCTATGCAAGCGTTTCCCAAAGAGCTTTAGAACAAGGCATAGTTTTCCCTGCTGGCTCTTTTCGGCGGGGGACCCATCTCCAGCCGTATGGCCATTTTTGTGGCTGGCGCGACGCCAAGTGGGAAAGGGTGGTTTTGAGGCTGAAAGCAGCAGGAAAGTCCGCAGCCCCCAGGTCTGTGGGGCTACGTAAGCGGTTCCCAAAGAGCTTTAGAACAAGGCAGAGTTTTCCCTGCTGTCTCCTTGGGCTTGGGAACCATCTCCAGCCATATGGCCATTTTTGTGCCTGGCGCGGCACCAAGTGGGAAAGGGTGGTTTTGAGGCTGAAGGCAGCAGGAAAGCTTGCAACCACCAGGTCTGTGGGGCTACGCAAGTGGTTCCCAAAGAGCTTTAGAACAAGGCATAGTTTTCCCTCCTTGCTCTTTGGGCATGGGACCCATCTCCAGCCATAGGGCATTTTTGTGCCTGGCGCGGCGCCAAGTGGGAAAGGGTGGTTTTCTGAGGCTGAAGGCAGCAGGAAAGCCTGCAGCCCCCAGGTCTGTGGGGCTACGCAAGCGGTTCCCAAAGACCTTTAGAACAAGGCATAGTTTTCCCGGCTGGCTCTTTGGGCCGGGGACCCATCTCCAGCCATATGGCCATATTTGTGCCTGGCGCGGCGCCAAGTGGGAAAGGGTGGAGTCGAGGCTGAAGGCAGCAGGAAAGCCTGCAGCCCCCAGGTCTGTGGGGCTACGCAAGCGGTTCCCAAAGAGCTTTAGAACAAGGCATAGTTTTCCCTGCTGGCTCTTTGGGCCGGGGACCCATCTACAAACGTATGTCCATTTTTGTGCCTGGCGCGGCGCCAAGTGGGAAAGGGTGGTGTCGAGGCTGAAGGCAGCAGGAAAGCCTGCAGCCCCCAGGTCTGTGGGGCTACGCAAGCGGTTCCCAAAGAGCTTCAGAACAAGGCATAGTTTTCCCTGCTGGCTCTTTGGGCGGGGGACCCATCTCCAGACATATGGCCATTTTTGTGCCTGCAACGGCTGCAAGTGGGAAAGGGTGGTGTCGAGGGTGAAGGCAGCAGCAAAGGTCGCAGGCACCAGGTCTGTGGGGCTACGCAAGCTGTTCCCAAAGAGCTTTAGATCAAGGCATATTTTTCCCGGATGGCTCTTTGGGCGTGGGACCCATCTGCAGCCATAGGGCATTTTTGTGCCTGGCGCGGCGCCAAGTGGGAAATGGTGGTTTTCTGAGGCTGAAGGCAGCAGGAAAGCCTGTAGCCCCCAGGTCTGTGGGGCTACGCAAGCGGTTCCCAAAGAGCTTTAGAACAAGGCATAGTTTTCCCTGCTGGTTCCTTGGGCGTGGGACCCATCTGCAGCCATAGGGCATTTTTGTGCCTGGCGCGGCACCAAGTGGGAAAGGGTGGTTTTCTGAGGCTGAAGGCAGCAGGAAAGCCTGCAGCCCCCAGGTCTGTGGGGCTACGCAAGCTGTTCCCAAAGAGCTTCAGAACAAGGCATAGTTTTCCCTGCTGGCTCTTTCGGCGGGGGACCCATCTCCAGCCGTATGGCCATTTTCGTGCCTGCAACGGCTGCAAGTGGGAAAGGGTGGTTTTGAGGGTGAAGGCAGCAGGAAAGCCTGCAGCCGCCATGTCTGTGGGGCTACGCAAGCGGTTCCCAAAGAGCTTTAGAACAAGGCATAATTTTCCCTGCTGGTTCTTAGGGCGTGGGACCCATCTCCAGCCATATGGCCATTTTTGTGCCTGGCGCGGCGCCAAGTGGGAAAGGGTGGTTTTGAGGCTGAAGGCAGCAGGAAAGCCCGCAGCCCCCAGGTCTGTGGGGCTACGCAAGCGGTTCCCAAAGAGCTTTAGAACAAGGCATAGTTTTCCCTGCTGGCTCCTTGGGCGTGAGAACCCTCTCCAGCCATATGTCCATTTTTGTGCCTGGCGCGGCGCCAAGTGGGAAAGGGTGGTGTCGAGGCTGAAGGCAGCAGGAAAGCCTGCAGCCCCCAGGTCTGTGGGGCTACGCAAGCAGTTCCCAAAGAGCTTTAGAACAAGACATATTTTTCCCTGCTGGCTCTTTGGGCGTGGGACCCATCTCCAGCCATATGGCCATTTTTGTGCCTGGCGCGGCGCCAAGTGGGAAAGGGTGGTTTTCTGAGGCTGAAGGCAGCAGGAAAGCCTGCAGCCCCCAGGTCTGTGGGGCTACGCAAGAGGTTCCAAAAGAGCTTTAGAACAAGGCATAGTTTTCCCTCCTTGCTCTTTGGGCGTGGGACCCATCTGCAGCCATAGGGCATTTTTGTGCCTGGCGCGGCACCAAGTGGGAAATGGTGGTTTTCTGAGGCTGAAGGCAGCAGGAAAGCCTGCAGCCCCCAGGTCTGTGGGGCTACGCAAGCGGTTCCCAAAGAGCTTTAGAACAAGGCATAGTTTTCCCTGCTGGCTCTTTGGGCGGGGGACCCATCACCAGCCGTATGGCCATTTTTGTGCCTGCAACGGCTGCAAGTGGGAAAGGGTGGTTTTGAGGCTGAAAGCAGCAGGAAAGCCTGCAGCCCCCAGGTCTGTGGGGCTATGCAAGCGTTTCCCAAAGAGCTTTAGAACAAGGCATAGTTTTCCCTGCTGGCTCTTTTCGGCGGGGGACCCATCTCCAGCCGTATGGCCATTTTTGTGGCTGGCGCGGCGCCAAGTGGGAAAGGGTGGTTTTGAGGCTGAAAGCAGCAGGAAAGTCCGCAGCCCCCAGGTCTGTGGGGCTACGTAAGCGGTTCCCAAAGAGCTTTAGAACAAGGCATAGTTTTCCCTGCTGGCTCTTTGGGCCGGGGACCCATCTACAAACGTATGTCCATTTTTGTGCCTGGCGCGGCGCCAAGTGAGAAAGGGTGGTGTCGAGGCTAAAGGCAGCAGGAAAGCCTGCAGCCCCCAGGTCTGTGGGGCTACGCAAGCGGTTCCCAAAGAGCTTCAGAACAAGGCATAGTTTTCCCTGCTGGCTCTTTGGGCGGGGGACCCATCTCCAGACATATGGCCATTTTTGTGCCTGCAACGGCTGCAAGTGGGAAAGGGTGGTGTCGAGGGTGAAGGCAGCAGCAAAGGTCGCAGGCACCAGGTCTGTGGGGCTACGCAAGCTGTTCCCAAAGAGCTTTAGAACAAGGCATAGTTTTCCCGGCTGGCTCTTTGGGCGTGGGACCCATCTCCAGCCATAGGGCATTTTTGTGCCTGGCGCGGCGCCAAGTGGGAAATGGTGGTTTTCTGAGGCTGAAGGCAGCAGAAAAGCCTGTAGCCCCCAGGTCTGTGGGGCTACGCAAGCGGTTCCCAAAGAGCTTCAGAACAAGGCATAGTTTTCCCTGCTGGCTCTTTGGGCGTGGGACCCATCTCCAGCCGTATGGCCATTTTCGTGCCTGCAACGGCTGCAAGTGGGAAAGGGTGGTTTTGAGGGTGAAGGCAGCAGGAAAGCCTGCAGCCGCCAGGTCTGTGGGGCTACGCAAGCGGTTCCCAAAGAGCTTTAGAACAAGGCATAATTTTCCCTGCTGGCTCCTTGGGCGTGGGACCCATCTCCAGCCATATGGCCATTTTTGTGCCTGGCGTGGCGCCAAGTGGGAAAGGGTGGTTTTGAGGCTGAAGGCAGCAGGAAGGCCCGCAACCCCAAGTCTGTGGGGCTACGCAACAGTTCCCAAAGAGCTTTAGAACAAGGCAGAGTTTTCCCTGCTGGTTCTTAGGGCGTGGGACCCATCTCCAGCCATATGGCCATTTTTGTGCCTGGCGCGGCGCCAAGTGGGAAAGGGTGGTTTTGAGGCTGAAGGCAGCAGGAAAGCCTGCAGCCCCCAGGTCTGTGGGGCTACGCAAGCGGTTCCCAAAGAGCTTTAGAACAAGGCATAGTTTTTCCTGCTGGCTCCTTGGGCGTGAGAACCCTCTCCAGCCATATGTCCATTTTTGTGCCTGGCGCGGCGCCAAGTGGGAAACGGTGGTTTTGAGGCTGAAGGCAGCAGGAAAGCCTGCAGCCCCCAGGTCTGTGGGGCTACGCAAGCAGTTCCCAAAGAGCTTTAGAACAAGACATATTTTTCCCTGCTGGCTCTTTGGGCGTGAAACCCCTCTCCAGCCATATGGCCATTTTTGTGCCTGGCGCGGCGCCAAGTGGGAAAGGGTGGTTTTCTGAGGCTGAAGGCAGCAGGAAAGCCTGCAGCCCCCAGGTCTGTGGGGCTACGCAAGAGGTTCCCAAAGAGCTTTAGAACAAGGCATAGTTTTCCCTCCTTGCTCTTTGGGCGTGGGACCCATCTGCAGCCATAGGGCATTTTTGTGCCTGGCGCGGCGCCAAGTGGGAAAGGGTGGTTTTCTGAGGCTGAAGGCAGCAGGAAAGCCTGCAGCCCCCAGGTCTGTGGGGCTACGCAAGCGGTTCCCAAAGAGCTTTAGAACAAGGCATAGTTTTCCCTGCTGGCTCTTTGGGCGGGGGACCCATCACCAGCCGTATGGCCATTTTTGTGCCTGCAACGGCTGCAAGTGGGAAAGGGTGGTTTTGAGGCTGAAAGCAGCAGGAAAGCCTGCAGCCCCCAGGTCTGTGGGGCTATGCAAGCGTTTCCCAAAGAGCTTTAGAACAAGGCATAGTTTTCCCTGCTGGCTCTTTTCGGCGGGGGACCCATCTCCAGCCGTATGGCCATTTTTGTGGCTGGCGCGGCGCCAAGTGGGAAAGGGTGGTTTTGAGGCTGAAAGCAGCAGGAAAGTCCGCAGCCCCCAGGTCTGTGGGGCTACGTAAGCGGTTCCCAAAGAGCTTTAGAACAAGGCAGAGTTTTCCCTGCTGTCTCCTTGGGCTTGGGAACCATCTCCAGCCATATGGCCATTTTTGTGCCTGGCGCGGCACCAAGGTGAAAGGGTGGTTTTGAGGCTGAAGGCAGCAGGAAAGCTTGCAACCACCAGGTCTGTGGGGCTACGCAAGTGGTTCCCAAAGAGCTTTAGAACAAGGCATAGTTTTCCCTCCTTGCTCTTTGGGCATGGGACCCATCTCCAGCCATAGGGCATTTTTGTGCCTGGCGCGGCGCCAAGTGGGAAAGGGTGGTTTTCTGAGGCTGAAGGCAGCAGGAAAGCCTGCAGCCCCCAGGTCTGTGGGGCTACGCAAGCGGTTCCCAAAGAGCTTTAGAACAAGGCATAGTTTTCCCTGCTGGCTCTTTGGGCCGGGGACCCATCTCCAGCCATATGGCCATATTTGTGCCTGGCGCGGCGCCAAGTGGGAAAGGGTGGTGTCGAGGCTGAAGGCAGCAGGAAAGCCTGCAGCCCCCAGGTCTGTGGGGCTACGCAAGCGGTTCCCAAAGAGCTTTAGAACAAGGCATAGTTTTCCCTGCTGGCTCTTTGGGCCGGGGACCCATCTACAAACGTATGTCCATTTTTGTGCCTGGCGCGGCGCCAAGTGGGAAAGGGTGGTGTCGAGGCTGAAGGCAGCAGGAAAGCCTGCAGCCCCCAGGTCTGTGGGGCTACGCAAGCGGTTCCCAAAGAGCTTCAGAACAAGGCATAGTTTTCCCTGCTGGCTCTTTGGGCGGGGGACCCATCTCCAGACATATGGCCATTTTTGTGCCTGCAACGGCTGCAAGTGGGAAAGGGTGGTGTCGAGGGTGAAGGCAGCAGCAAAGGTCGCAGGCACCAGGTCTGTGGGGCTACGCAAGCTGTTCCCAAAGAGCTTTAGAACAAGGCATAGTTTTCCCTGCTGGCTCTTTGGGCGTGGGACCCATCTGCAGCCATAGGGCATTTTTGTGCCTGGCGCGGCGCCAAGTGGGAAATGGTGGTTTTCTGAGGCTGAAGGCAGCAGGAAAGCCTGTAGCCCCCAGGTCTGTGGGGCTACGCAAGCGGTTCCCAAAGAGCTTTAGAACAAGGCATAGTTTTCCCTGCTGGTTCCTTGGGCGTGGGACCCATCTGCAGCCATAGGGCATTTTTGTGCCTGGCGCGGCACCAAGTGGGAAAGGGTGGTTTTCTGAGGCTGAAGGCAGCAGGAAAGCCTGCAGCCCCCAGGTCTGTGGGGCTACGCAAGCTGTTCCCAAAGAGCTTCAGAACAAGGCATAGTTTTCCCTGCTGCTCTTTTCGGCGGGGGACCCATCTCCAGCCGTATGGCCATTTTCGTGCCTGCAACGGCTGCAAGTGGGAAAGGGTGGTTTTGAGGCTGAAAGCAGCAGGAAAGCCTGCAGCCCCCAGGTCTGTGGGGCTATGCAAGCGGTTCCCAAAGAGCTTTAGAACAAGGCATAATTTTCCCTGCTGGCTCCTTGGGCGTGGGACCCATCTCCAGCCATATGGCCATTTTTGTGCCTGGCGTGGCGCCAAGTGGGAAAGGGTGGTTTTGAGGCTGAAGGCAGCAGGAAGGCCCGCAACCCCAAGTCTGTGGGGCTACGCAACAGTTCCCAAAGAGCTTTAGAACAAGGCAGAGTTTTCCCTGCTGGTTCTTAGGGCGTGGGACCCATCTCCAGCCATATGTCCATTTTTGTGCCTGGCGCGGCGCCAAGTGGGAAACGGTGGTTTTGAGGCTGAAGGCAGCAGGAAAGCCTGCAGCCCCCAGGTCTGTGGGGCTACGCAAGCAGTTCCCAAAGAGCTTTAGAACAAGACATATTTTTCCCTGCTGGCTCTTTGGGCGTGGGACCCATCTCCAGCCATATGGCCATTTTTGTGCCTGGCGCGGCGCCAAGTGGGAAAGGGTGGTTTTCTGAGGCTGAAGGCAGCAGGAAAGCCTGCAGCCCCCAGGTCTGTGGGGCTACGCAAGAGGTTCCAAAAGAGCTTTAGAACAAGGCAGAGTTTTCCCTCCTTGCTCTTTGGGCGTGGGACCCATCTGCAGCCATAGGGCATTTTTGTGCCTGGCGCGGCACCAAGTGGGAAATGGTGGTTTTCTGAGGCTGAAGGCAGCAGGAAAGCCTGCAGCCCCCAGGTCTGTGGGGCTACGCAAGCGGTTCCCAAAGAGCTTTAGAACAAGGCATAGTTTTCCCTGCTGGCTCTTTGGGCGGGGGACCCATCACCAGCCGTATGGCCATTTTTGTGCCTGCAACGGCTGCAAGTGGGAAAGGGTGGTTTTCAGGCTGAAAGCAGCAGGAAAGCCTGCAGCCCCCAGGTCTGTGGGGCTATGCAAGCGTTTCCCAAAGAGCTTTAGAACAAGGCATAGTTTTCCCTGCTGGCTCTTTTCGGCGGGGGACCCATCTCCAGCCGTATGGCCATTTTTGTGGCTGGCGCGACGCCAAGTGGGAAAGGGTGGTTTTGAGGCTGAAAGCAGCAGGAAAGTCCGCAGCCCCCAGGTCTGTGGGGCTACGTAAGCGGTTCCCAAAGAGCTTTAGAACAAGGCAGAGTTTTCCCTGCTGTCTCCTTGGTCTTGGGAACCATCTCCAGCCATATGGCCATTTTTGTGCCTGGCGCGGCACCAAGTGGGAAAGGGTGGTTTTGAGGCTGAAGGCAGCAGGAAAGCTTGCAACCACCAGGTCTGTGGGGCTACGCAAGTGGTTCCCAAAGAGCTTTAGAACAAGGCATAGTTTTCCCTCCTTGCTCTTTGGGCATGGGACCCATCTCCAGCCATAGGGCATTTTTGTGCCTGGCGCGGCGCCAAGTGGGAAAGGGTGGTTTTCTGAGGCTGAAGGCAGCAGGAAAGCCTGCAGCCCCCAGGTCTGTGGGGCTACGCAAGCGGTTCCCAAAGAGCTTTAGAACAAGGCATAGTTTTCCCTGCTGGCTCTTTGGGCCGGGGACCCATCTACAAACGTATGTCCATTTTTGTGCCTGGCGCGGCGCCAAGTGGGAAAGGGTGGTGTCGAGGCTGAAGGCAGCAGGAAAGCCTGCAGCCCCCAGGTCTGTGGGGCTACGCAAGCGGTTCCCAAAGAGCTTCAGAACAAGGCATAGTTTTCCCTGCTGGCTCTTTGGGCGGGGGACCCATCTCCAGACATATGGCCATTTTTGTGCCTGCAACGGCTGCAAGTGGGAAAGGGTGGTGTCGAGGGTGAAGGCAGCAGCAAAGGTCGCAGGCACCAGGTCTGTGGGGCTACGCAAGCTGTTCCCAAAGAGCTTTAGATCAAGGCATATTTTTCCCGGATGGCTCTTTGGGCGTGGGACCCATCTGCAGCCATAGGGCATTTTTGTGCCTGGCGCGGCGCCAAGTGGGAAATGGTGGTTTTCTGAGGCTGAAGGCAGCAGGAAAGCCTGTAGCCCCCAGGTCTGTGGGGCTACGCAAGCGGTTCCCAAAGAGCTTTAGAACAAGGCATAGTTTTCCCTGCTGCTCTTTTCGGCGGGGGACCCATCTCCAGCCGTATGGCCATTTTCGTGCCTGCAACGGCTGCAAGTGGGAAAGGGTGGTTTTGAGGGTGAAGGCAGCAGGAAAGCCTGCAGCCCCCAGGTCTGTGGGGCTATGCAAGCGGTTCCCAAAGAGCTTTAGAACAAGGCATAATTTTCCCTGCTGGCTCCTTGGGCGTGGGACCCATCTCCAGCCATATGGCCATTTTTGTGCCTGGCGTGGCGCCAAGTGGGAAAGGGTGGTTTTGAGGCTGAAGGCAGCAGGAAGGCCCGCAACCCCAAGTCTGTGGGGCTACGCAACAGTTCCCAAAGAGCTTTAGAACAAGGCAGAGTTTTCCCTGCTGGTTCTTAGGGCGTGGGACCCATCTCCAGCCATATGGCCATTTTTGTGCCTGGCGCGGCGCCAAGTGGGAAAGGGTGGTTTTGAGGCTGAAGGCAGCAGGAAAGCCCGCAGCCCCCAGGTCTGTGGGGCTACGCAAGCGGTTCCCAAAGAGCTTTAGAACAAGGCATAGTTTTCCCTGCTGGCTCCTTGGGCGTGAGAACCCTCTCCAGCCATATGTCCATTTTTGTGCCTGGCGCGGCGCCAAGTGGGAAAGGGTGGTGTCGAGGCTGAAGGCAGCAGGAAAGCCTGCAGCCCCCAGGTCTGTGGGGCTACGCAAGCAGTTCCCAAAGAGCTTTAGAACAAGACATATTTTTCCCTGCTGGCTCTTTGGGCGTGGGACCCATCTCCAGCCATATGGCCATTTTTGTGCCTGGCGCGGCGCCAAGTGGGAAAGGGTGGTTTTCTGAGGCTGAAGGCAGCAGGAAAGCCTGCAGCCCCCAGGTCTGTGGGGCTACGCAAGAGGTTCCAAAAGAGCTTTAGAACAAGGCATAGTTTTCCCTCCTTGCTCTTTGGGCGTGGGACGCATCTGCAGCCATAGGGCATTTTTGTGCCTGGCGCGGCACCAAGTGGGAAATGGTGGTTTTCTGAGGCTGAAGGCAGCAGGAAAGCCTGCAGCCCCCAGGTCTGTGGGGCTACGCAAGCGGTTCCCAAAGAGCTTTAGAACAAGGCATAGTTTTCCCTGCTGGCTCTTTGGGCGGGGGACCCATCACCAGCCGTATGGCCATTTTTGTGCCTGCAACGGCTGCAAGTGGGAAAGGGTGGTTTTGAGGCTGAAAGCAGCAGGAAAGCCTGCAGCCCCCAGGTCTGTGGGGCTATGCAAGCGTTTCCCAAAGAGCTTTAGAACAAGGCATAGTTTTCCCTGCTGGCTCTTTTCGGCGGGGGACCCATCTCCAGCCGTATGGCCATTTTTGTGGCTGGCGCGGCGCCAAGTGGGAAAGGGTGGTTTTGAGGCTGAAAGCAGCAGGAAAGTCCGCAGCCCCCAGGTCTGTGGGGCTACGTAAGCGGTTCCCAAAGAGCTTTAGAACAAGGCATAGTTTTCCCTGCTGGCTCTTTGGGCAGGGGACCCATCTACAAACGTATGTCCATTTTTGTGCCTGGCGCGGCGCCAAGTGAGAAAGGGTGGTGTCGAGGCTGAAGGCAGCAGGAAAGCCTGCAGCCCCCAGGTCTGTGGGGCTACGCAAGCGGTTCCCAAAGAGCTTCAGAACAAGGCATAGTTTTCCCTGCTGGCTCTTTGGGCGGGGGACCCATCTCCAGACATATGGCCATTTTTGTGCCTGCAACGGCTGCAAGTGGGAAAGGGTGGTGTCGAGGGTGAAGGCAGCAGCAAAGGTCGCAGGCACCAGGTCTGTGGGGCTACGCAAGCTGTTCCCAAAGAGCTTTAGAACAAGGCATAGTTTTCCCGGCTGGCTCTTTGGGCGTGGGACCCATCTGCAGCCATAGGGCATTTTTGTGCCTGGCGCGGCGCCAAGTGGGAAATGGTGGTTTTCTGAGGCTGAAGGCAGCAGGAAAGCCTGTAGCCCCCAGGTCTGTGGGGCTACGCAAGCGGTTCCCAAAGAGCTTCAGAACAAGGCATAGTTTTCCCTGCTGGCTCTTTGGGCGTGGGACCCATCTCCAGCTGTATGGCCATTTTCGTGCCTGCAACGGCTGCAAGTGGGAAAGGGTGGTTTTGAGGGTGAAGGCAGCAGGAAAGCCTGCAGCCGCCAGGTCTGTGGGTGCTACGCAAGCGGTTCCCAAAGAGCTTTAGAACAAGGCATAATTTTCCCTGCTGGCTCCTTGGGCGTGGGACCCATCTCCAGCCATATGGCCATTTTTGTGCCTGGCGTGGCGCCAAGTGGGAAAGGGTGGTTTTGAGGCTGAAGGCAGCAGGAAGGCCCGCAACCCCAAGTCTGTGGGGCTACGCAACAGTTCCCAAAGAGCTTTAGAACAAGGCAGAGTTTTCCCTGCTGGTTCTTAGGGCGTGGGACCCATCTCCAGCCATATGGCCATTTTTGTGCCTGGCGCGGCGCCAAGTGGGAAAGGGTGGTTTTGAGGCTGAAGGCAGCAGGAAAGCCCGCAGCCCCCAGGTGTGTGGGGCTACGCAAGCGGTTCCCAAAGAGCTTTAGAACAAGGCATAGTTTTTCCTGCTGGCTCTTTGGGCGTGAGAACCCTCTCCAGCCATATGTCCATTTTTGTGCCTGGCGCGGCGCCAAGTGGGAAACGGTGGTTTTGAGTCTGAAGGCAGCAGGAAAGCCTGCAGCCCCCAGGTCTGTGGGGCTACGCAAGCAGTTCCCAAAGAGCTTTAGAACAAGGCATAGTTTTCCCTGCTGGCTCCTTGGGCGTGAAACCCCTCTCCAGCCATATGGCCATATTTGTGCCTGGCGCGGCCCCAAGTGGGAAAGGGTGGAGTCGAGGCTGAAGGCAGCAGGAAAGCCTGCAGCCCCCAGGTCTGTGGGGCTACGCAAGCGGTTCCCAAAGAGCTTTAGAACAAGGCATAGTTTTCCCTGCTGGCTCTTTGGGCCGGGGACCCATCTACAAACGTATGTCCATTTTTGTGCCTGGCGCGGCGCCAAGTGAGAAAGGGTGGTGTCGAGGCTGAAGGCAGCAGGAAAGCCTGCAACCCCCAGGTCTGTGGGGCTACGCAAGCGGTTCCCAAAGAGCTTCAGAACAAAGCATAGTTTTCCCTGCTGGCTCTTTGGGCGGGGGACCCATCTCCAGACATATGGCCATATTTGTGCCTGGCGCGACGCCAAGTGGGAAAGGGTGGTGTCGAGGGTGAAGGCAGCAGCAAAGGTCGCAGCCCCCAGGTCTGTGGGGCTACGCAAGCTGTTCCCAAAGAGCTTTAGAACAAGGCATAGTTTTCCCTGCTTGCTCTTTGGGCGTGGGATCCATCTGCAGCCATAGGGCATTTTTGTGCCTGGCGCGGCGCCAAGTGGGAAATGGTGGTTTTCTGAGGCTGAAGGCAGCAGGAAAGCCTGCAGCCCCCAGGTCTGTGGGGCTACGCAAGCGGTTCCCAAAGAGCTTTAGAACAAGGCATAGTTTTCCCTGCTGGTTCCTTGGGCGTGGGACCCATCTGCAGCCATAGGGCATTTTTGTGCCTGGCGCGGCACCAAGTGGGAAAGGGTGGTTTTCTGAGGCTGAAGGCAGCAGGAAAGCCTGCAGCCCCCAGGTCTGTGGGGCTACGCAAGTGGTTCCAAAAGAGCTTTAGAACAAGGCATAGTTTTCCCTGCTGGCTCTTTGGGCGTGGGACACATCTCCAGCCGTATGGCCATTTTTGTGCCTGCAACGGCTGCAAGTGGGAAAGGGTGGTTTTGAGGCTGAAAGCAGCAGGAAAGCCTGCAGCCCCCAGGTCTGTGGGGCTACGCAAGAGGTTCCCAAAGAGCTTTAGAACAAGGCATAGTTTTCCCTGCTGGCTCTTTGGGCGGGGGACCCATCTCCAGCCATAGGGCATTTTTGTGCCTGGCGCGGCGCCAAGTGGGAAAGGGTGGTTTTCTGAGGCTGAAGGCAGCAGGAAAGCCTGCAGCCCCCAGGTCTGTGGGGCTACGCAAGCGGTTCCCAAAGAGCTTTAGAACAAGGCATAGCTTTCCCTGCTGGCTCTTTGGGCGGGGGACCCATCACCAGCCGTATGGCCATTTTTGTGCCTGCAACGGCTGCAAGTGGGAAAGGGTGGTTTTCAGGCTGAAAGCAGCAGGAAAGCCTGCAACCACCAGGTCTGTGGGGCTATGCAAGCGTTTCCCAAAGAGCTTTAGAACAAGGCATAGTTTTACCTCCTTGCTCTTTGGGCATGGGACCCATCTCCAGCCATAGGGCATTTTTGTGCCTGGCGCGGCGCCAAGTGGGAAAGGGTGGTTTTCTGAGGCTGAAGGCAGCAGGAAAGCCTGCAGCCGCCAGGTCTGTGGGTCTACGCAAGCGGTTCCCAAAGAGCTTTAGAACAAGGCATAGTTTTCCCTGCTGGCTCTTTGGGCGTGGGACCCATCTCCAGCCATATGGCCATATTTGTGCCTGGCGCGGCGCCAAGTGGGAAAGGGTGGAGTCGAGGCTGAAGGCAGCAGGAAAGCCTGCAGCCCCCAGGTCTGTGGGGCTACGCAAGCGGTTCCCAAAGAGCTTTAGAACAAGGCATAGTTTTCCCTGCTGGCTCTTTGGGCCGGGGACCCATCTACAAACGTATGTCCATTTTTGTGCCTGGCGCGGCGCCAAGTGAGAAAGGGTGGTGTCGAGGCTGAAGGCAGCAGGAAAGCCTGCAGCCCCCAGGTCTGTGGGGCTACGCAAGCGGTTCCCAAAGAGCTTCAGAACAAAGCATAGTTTTCCCTGCTGGCTCTTTGGGCGGGGGACCCATCTCCAGACATATGGCCATATTTGTGCCTGGCGCGACGCCAAGTGGGAAAGGGTGGTGTCGAGGGTGAAGGCAGCAGCAAAGGTCGCAGCCCCCAGGTCTGTGGGGCTACGCAAGCTGTTCCCAAAGAGCTTTAGAACAAGGCATAGTTTTCCCTGCTTGCTCTTTGGGCGTGGGATCCATCTGCAGCCATAGGGCATTTTTGTGCCTGGCGCGGCGCCAAGTGGGAAATGGTGGTTTTCTGAGGCTGAAGGCAGCAGGAAAGCCTGCAGCCCCCAGGTCTGTGGGGCTACGCAAGCGGTTCCCAAAGAGCTTTAGAACAAGGCATAGTTTTCCCTGCTGGTTCCTTGGGCGTGGGACCCATCTGCAGCCATAGGGCATTTTTGTGCCTGGCGCGGCACCAAGTGGGAAAGGGTGGTTTTCTGAGGCTGAAGGCAGCAGGAAAGCCTGCAGCCCCCAGGTCTGTGGGGCTACGCAAGTGGTTCCAAAAGAGCTTTAGAACAAGGCATAGTTTTCCCTGCTGGCTCTTTGGGCGTGGGACACATCTCCAGCCGTATGGCCATTTTTGTGCCTGCAACGGCTGCAAGTGGGAAAGGGTGGTTTTGAGGCTGAAAGCAGCAGGAAAGCCTGCAGCCCCCAGGTCTGTGGGGCTACGCAAGAGGTTCCCAAAGAGCTTTAGAACAAGGCATAGTTTTCCCTGCTGGCTCTTTGGGCGGGGGACTCATCTCCAGCCATAGGGCATTTTTGTGCCTGGCGCGGCGCCAAGTGGGAAAGGGTGGTTTTGAGGCTGAAGGCAGCAGGAAAGCCCGCAGCCCCCAGGTCTGTGGGGCTACGCAAGCGGTTCCCAAAGAGCTTTAGAACAAGGCATAGTTTTCCCTGCTGGCTCCTTGGGCGTGAGAACCCTCTCCAGCCATATGTCCATTTTTGTGCCTGGCGCGGCGCCAAGTGGGAAAGGGTGGTTTTGAGGGTGAAGTCAGCAGGAAAGCCTGCAGCCCCCAGGTCTGTGGGGCTACGCAAGCAGTTCCCAAAGAGCTTTAGAACAAGACATATTTTTCCCTGCTGGCTCTTTGGGCGTGAAACCCCTCTCCAGCCATATGGCCATTTTTGTGGCTGGCGCGGCGCCAAGTGGGAAAGGGTGGTTTTCTGAGGCTGAAGGCAGCAGGAAAGCCTGCAGCCCCCAGGTCTGTGGGGCTACGCAAGAGGTTCCCAAAGAGCTTTAGAACAAGGCATAGTTTTCCCTCCTCGCTCTTTGGGCGTGGGACCCATCTGCAGCCATAGGGCATTTTTGTGCCTGGCGCGGCGCCAAGTGGGAAAGGGTGGTTTTCTGAGGCTGAAGGCAGCAGGAAAGCCTGCAGCCCCCAGGTCTGTGGGGCTACGCAAGCGGTTCCCAAAGAGCTTTAGAACAAGGCATAGCTTTCCCTGCTGGCTCTTTGGGCGGGGGACCCATCACCAGCCGTATGGCCATTTTTGTGCCTGCAACGGCTGCAAGTGGGAAAGGGTGGTTTTCAGGCTGAAAGCAGCAGGAAAGCCTGCAGCCCCCAGGTCTGTGGGGCTATGCAAGCGTTTCCCAAAGAGCTTTAGAACAAGGCATAGTTTTACCTCCTTGCTCTTTGGGCATGGGACCCATCTCCAGCCATAGGGCATTTTTGTGCCTGGCGCGGCGCCAAGTGGGAAAGGGTGGTTTTCTGAGGCTGAAGGCAGCAGGAAAGCCTGCAGCCCCCAGGTCTGTGGGTCTACGCAAGCGGTTCCCAAAGAGCTTTAGAACAAGGCATAGTTTTCCCTGCTGGCTCTTTGGGCGTGGGACCCATCTCCAGCCATATGGCCATATTTGTGCCTGGCGCGGCGCCAAGTGGGAAAGGGTGGAGTTGAGGCTGAAGGCAGCAGGAAAGCCTGCAGCCCCCAGGTCTGTGGGGCTACGCAAGCGGTTCCCAAAGAGCTTTAGAACAAGGCATAGTTTTCCCTGCTGGCTCTTTGGGCCGGGGACCCATCTACAAACGTATGTCCATTTTTGTGCCTGGCGCGGCGCCAAGTGAGAAAGGGTGGTGTCGAGGCTGAAGGCAGCAGGAAAGCCTGCAGCCCCCAGGTCTGTGGGGCTACGCAAGCGGTTCCCAAAGAGCTTCAGAACAAAGCATAGTTTTCCCTGCTGGCTCTTTGGGCGGGGGACCCATCTCCAGACATATGGCCATTTTTGTGCCTGCAACGGCTGCAAGTGGGAAAGGGTGGTGTCGAGGGTGAAGGCAGCAGCAAAGGTCGCAGCCCCCAGGTCTGTGGGGCTACGCAAGCTGTTCCCAAAGAGCTTTAGAACAAGGCATAGTTTTCCCTGCTTGCTCTTTGGGCGTGGGACCCATCTGCAGCCATAGGGCATTTTTGTGCCTGGCGCGGCGCCAAGTGGGAAATGGTGGTTTTCTGAGGCTGAAGGCAGCAGGAAAGCCTGCAGCCCCCAGGTCTGTGGGGCTACGCAAGCGGTTCCCAAAGAGCTTTAGAACAAGGCATAGTTTTCCCTGCTGGTTCCTTGGGCGTGGGACCCATCTGCAGCCATAGGGCATTTTTGTGCCTGGCGCGGCACCAAGTGGGAAAGGGTGGTTTTCTGAGGCTGAAGGCAGCAGGAAAGCCTGCAGCCCCCAGGTCTGTGCGGCTACGCAAGTGGTTCCCAAAGAGCTTTAGAACAAGGCATAGTTTTCCCTGCTGGCTCTTTGGGCGTGGGACCCATCTCCAGCCGTATGGCCATTTTTGTGCCTGCAACGGCTGCAAGTGGGAAAGGGTGGTTTTGAGGCTGAAAGCAGCAGGAAAGCCTGCAGCCCCCAGGTCTGTGGGGCTACGCGAGAGGTTCCCAAAGAGCTTTAGAACAAGGCATAGTTTTCCCTGCTGGCTCTTTGGGCGGGGGACTCATCTCCAGCCATAGGGCATTTTTGTGCCTGGCGCGGCGCCAAGTGGGAAAGGGTGGTGTCGAGGCTGAAGGCAGCAGGAAAGCCTGCAGCCCCCAGGTCTGTGGGGCTACGCAAGAGGTTCCCAAAGAGCTTTAGAACAAGGCATAATTTTCCCTGCTGGCTCTTTGGGCGGGGGATCCATCTCCAGCCATATGGCCATTTTTGTGCCTGACGCGGCGCCAAGTGGGAAAGGGTGGTTTTCTGAGGCTGAAGGCAGCAGGAAAGCCTGCAGCCCCCAGGTCTGTGGGGCTACGCAAGCGGTTCCCAAAGAGCTTTAGAACAAGGCATAGTTTTCCCTGCTGGCTCTTTGGGCGTGGGACCCATCTCCAGCCATATGGCCATTTTTGTGCCTGGCGCGGCGCCAAGTGGGAAAGGGTAGTTTTGAGGCTGAAGGCAGCAGGAAAGCCTGCAGCCCCCAGGTCTGTGGGGCTACGCAAGCGGTTCCCAAAGAGCTTTACAACAAGGCATAGTTTTCCCTGCTGGCTCTTTGGGCGTGGGACCCATCTCCAGCCGTATTCCCATTTTTGTGCCTGCAACGGCTGCAAGTGGGAAAGGGTGGTTTTGAGGCTGAAGGCAGCAGGAAAGCCTGCAGCCCCCAGGTCTGTGGGGCTACGCAAGCGGTTCCCAAAGAGCTTTAGAACAAGGCATAATTTTCCCTGCTGGCTCCTTGGGCGTGGGACCCATCTCCAGCCATATGGCCATTTTTGTGCCTGGCGCGGCGCCAAGTGGGAAAGGGTGGTTTTGAGGCTGAAGGCAGCAGGAAGGCCCGCAACCCCAAGTCTGTGGGGCTACGCAACAGTTCCCAAAGAGCTTTAGAACAAGGCAGAGTTTTCCCTGCTGGTTCTTAGGGCGTGGGACCCATCTCCAGCCATATGGCCATTTTTGTGCCTGGCGCGGCGCCAAGTGGGAAAGGGTGGTTTTGAGGCTGAAGGCAGCAGGAAAGTCCGCAGCCCCCAGGTCTGTGGGGCTACGCAAGCGGTTCCCAAAGAGCTTTAGAACAAGGCATAGTTTTCCCTGCTGGCTCCTTGGGCGTGAGAACCCTCTCCAGCCATATGTCCATTTTTGTGCCTGGCGCGGCGCCAAGTGGGAAAGGGTGGTTTTGAGGGTGAAGTCAGCAGGAAAGCCTGCAGCCCCCAGGTCTGTGGGGCTACGCAAGCAGTTCCCAAAGAGCTTTAGAACAAGACATAGTTTTCCCTGCTGGTTCTTTGGGCGTGGGACCCATCTTCAGCCATATGCCCATTTTTGTGCCTGGCGCAGCGCCAAGTGGCAAAGGGTGAGTTTGAGGAAGAAGGCAGCAGGAAAGCCTGTAGCCCCCAGGTCTGTGGGGCTACGCAAACGTTTCCCAAAGAGCTTTAGAACAAGGCATAGTTTTTCCTGCTGGCTCTTTGGGCGTGAAACCCCTCTCCAGCCATATGGCCATTTTTGTGCCTGGCGCGGCGCCAAGTGGGAATGGGTGGTTTTGAGGGTGAAGGCAGCAGGAAAGCCTGCAGCCCCCAGGTCTGTGGGGCTACGCAAGTGGTTCCCAAAGAGCTTTAGAACAAGGCATAGTTTTCCCTGCTGGCTCCTTGTGTGTGAAACGCCTCTCCAGCCATATGGCCAGTTTTGTGCCTGGCGCGGCACCAAGTGGGAAAGGGTTGTTTTGAGGCTGAAGGCAGCAGGAAGGCCGGCAACCCAAGTCTGTGGGGCTACGCAACAGTTCCCAAAGTGCTTTAGAACAAGGCATAGTTTTCCCTGCTGGTTCTTAGGGCGTGGGACCCATCTCCAGCCATATAGCCATTTTTGTGCCTGGCGCGGCGCCAAGTGGGAAAGGGTGGTTTTGAGGGTGAAGGCAGCAGGAAGGCCGGCAACCCCAAGTCTGTGGGGCTACGCAACAGTTCCCAAAGAGCTTTAGAACAAGGCATAGTTTTCCCTGCTGGTTCTTAGGGCGTGGGACCCATCTCCAGCCATATAGCCATTTTTGTGCCTGGCGTGGCGCCAAGTGGGAAAGGGTGGTTTTGAGGCTGAAAGCAGCAGGAAAGCCCGCAGCCCCCAGGTCTGTGGGGCTACGCAAGCGCTTCCCAAAGAGCTTTAGAACAAGGCATAATTTTCCCTGCTGGCTCTTTGGGCGGGGGACCCATCTCCAGCCGTATGGCCATTTTTGTGCCTGCAACGGCTGCAAGTGGGAAAGGATGGTTTTGAGGCTGAAAGCAGCAGGAAAGCCTGCAGCCCCCAGGTCTGTGGGTACTACGCAAGCGGTTCCCAAAGAGCTTTAGAACAAGGCATAATTTTCCCTGCCAGCTCCTTGGGCGTGGGAGACATCTCCAGCCGTATGGCCATTTTTTTTGCTGGCGCGGCGCCATGTGGGAAAGGGTGGTTTTGAGGCTGAAGGCAGCAGGAAAGCCCGCAGCCCCCAGGTCTGTGGGTCTACGCAAGAGGTTCCCAAAGAGCTTTAGAACAAGGCATATTTATCCGTGCTTGCTCTTTGGGCCTGGGACCCATATCCAGCCACAGGGCCATTTTTGTGCTTGGCGCGGCGCCAAGTGGGAAAGGGTGGTGTCGAGGCTGAAGGTAGCAGGAAAGCCCGCTGCCCCCAGGTCTGTAGGGCTAGGCAAGTGGTTCCCACAGAGCTTTAGAACAAGGCATAGTTTTCCCTGCTGGCTCTTTGGGCGTGGGACGCATCTCCAGCCATATGGCCATTTTTGTGCCTGGCGAGGTGCCAAGTGGGAAAGGGTGGTTTTGAGGCTGAAGGCAGCAGGAAAGCCCGCAGCCCCCAGGTCTGTGGGACTACGGAAGCGGTTCCCAAAGAGCTTTAGAACAAGGCATAGTTTTCCCTGCTGGCTCTTTGGGCGTGGGACCCATCTCCAGCCGTATGGCCATTTTTGTGCCTGCAACGGCTGCAAGTGGGAAAGGATGGTTTTGAGGCTGAAAGCAGCAGGAAAGCCTGCAGACCCCAGGTGTGTGGGTGCTAAGCAAGCGGTTCCCAAAGAGCTTTAGAACAAGGCATAATTTTCCCTGCCAGCTCCTTGGGCATGGGACACATCTCCAGGCGTATGGCCATTTTTGTGTCTGGCGCGGCGCCATGTGGGAAAGGGTGGTTTTGAGGCTGAAGGCAGCAGGAAAGCCCGCAGCCCCCAGGTCTGTGGGGCTACGCAAGAGGTTCCCAAAGAGCTTTAGAACAAGGCATAATTTTCCCTGCTGGCTCTTTGGGCGTGAAACCCCTCTCCAGCCATATGGCCATTTTTGTGGCTGGCGCGGCGCCAAGTGGGAAAGGGTGGTTTTCTGAGGCTGAAGGCAGCAGGAAAGCCTGCAGCCCCCAGGTCTGTGGGGCTACGCAAGCGGTTCCCAAAGAGCTTTAGAACAAGGCAGAGTTTTCCCTGCTGGCTCTTTGGGCGGGGGACCCCTCTCCAGCCACATGGCCATTTTTGTGCCTGCAACGGCTAAAAGTGGGAAAGGGTGGTTTTGAGGCTGAAAGCAGCAGGAAAGCCTGCAGCCCCCAGGTCTGTGGGGCTATGCAAGCGTTTCCCAAAGAGCTTTAGAACAAGGCATAGTTTTCCCTGCTGGCTCTTTTCGGAGGGGGACCCATCTCCAGCCGTATGGCCATTTGTGTGGCTGGCGCGGCGCCAAGTGGGAAAGGGTGGTTTTGAGGCTGAAAGCAGCAGGAAAGCCCGCAGCCCCCAGGTCTGTGGGGCTACGTAAGCGGTTCCCAAAGAGCTTTAGAACAAGGCATAGTTTTCCCTCCTTGCTCTTTGGGCGTGGGACCCATCTGCAGCCATAGGGCATTTTTGTGCCTGGCGCGGCGCCAAGTGGGAAAGGGTGGTTTTCTGAGGCTGAAGGCAGCAGGAAAGCCTGCAGCCCCCAGGTCTGTGGGGCTACGCAAGAGGTTCCCAAAGAGCTTTAGAACAAGGCATAGTTTTCCCTGCTGGCTCTTTGGGCGTGGGACCCATCTGCAGCCATAGGGCATTTTTGTGCCTGGCGCGGCACCAAGTGGGAAAGGGTGGTTTTCTGAGGCTGAAGGCAGCAGGAAAGCCTGCAGTCCCCAGGTCTGTGGGGCTACGCAAGTGGTTCCAAAAGAGCTTTAGAACAAGGCAGAGTTTTCCCTGCTGGCTCTTTGGGCGTGGGACCCATCTCCAGCCGTTTGACCATTTTTGTGCCTGCAACGGCTGCAAGTGGGAAAGGGTGGTTTTGAGGCTGAAAGCAGCAGGAAAGCCTGCAGCCCCCAGGTCTGTGGGGCTACGCAAGAGGTTCCCAAAGAGCTTTAGAACAAGGCATAGTTTTCCCTGCTGGCTCTTTGGGCGTGAAACCCCTCTCCAGCCATATGGCCATTTTTGTGTCTGGTGCGGCGCCAAGTGGGGAAGGGTGGTTTTGAGGCTGAAGGCAGAAGGGAAGCCTGCAGCCCCCAGGTCTGTGGAGCTACGCACGCGGTTGCCAAAGAGCTTTACAACAAGGCATAGTTTTCCCTGCTGGTTCTTTGGGCGTGGGACCCATCTCCAGCCATATGGCCATTTTTGTGGCTGGCGCGGCGCCAAGTGGGAAAGGGTGGTTTTGAGTCTGAAGGCAGCAGGAAAGCCTGCAGCCGCCAGGTCTGTGGGGCTACGCAAGCGGTTCCCAAAGAGCTTCAGAACAAGGCATAGTTTTTCCTGCTGGTTCTTTGGGCGTGGGACCCATCTCCAGCAATATGGCCATTTTTGTGCCTGGCACGGCGCCTACTGGGGAAAGGGTGGTTTTGAGGAAGAAGGCAGAAGGGAAGCCTGCAGCCCCCAGGTGTGTGGGTGCTACGCAAGCGGTTCCCAAAGAGCTTTAGAACAAGGCATAATTTTCCCTGCCAGCTCCTTGGGCATGGGACACATCTCCAGCCGTATGGCCATTTTTGTTGCTGGCGCGGCGCCATGTGGGAAAGGGTGGTTTTGAGGCTGAAAGCAGCAGGAAAGCCCGCAGCCCCCAGGTCTGTGGGGCTACGCAAGAGGTTCCCAAAGAGCTTTAGAACAAGGCATAATTTTCCCTGCTGGCTCTTTGGGCGTGAAACCCCTCTCCAGCCATATGGCCATTTTTGTGCCTGGCGCGGCGCCAAGTGGGAAAGGGTGGTTTTCTGAGGCTGAAGGCAGCAGGAAAGCCTGCAGCCCCCAGGTCTGTGGGGCTACGCAAGCGGTTCCCAAAGAGCTTTAGAACAAGGCATAGTCTTTCCTGCTGGCTCTTTGGGCGTGAAAACGCTCTCCAGCCATATGGCCATTTTTGTGCATGGCGCGGCGCCAAGTGGGGAAGGGTGGTTTTGAGGCTGAAGGCAGAAGGGAAGCCTGCAGCCCCCAGGTCTGTGGGGCTACGCAAGCGGTTCCCAAAGAGCTTTAGAACAAGGCATAGTTTTCCCTGCTGGTTCTTTGGGCGTGGGACCCATCTCCAGCAATATGGCCATTTTTGTGCCTGGCACGGAGCCTACTTGGGAAGGGTGGTTTTGAGGAAGAAGGCAGAAGGGAAGCCTGCAGCCCCCAGGTCTGTGGGGCTACGCACGCGGTTCCCAAAGAGCTTTAGAACAAGGCATAGTTTTCCCTGCTGGCTCTTTGGGCGTGGGACCCATCTCCAGCCATATGGCCATTTTTGTGGCTGGCGCGGCGCCAAGTGGGAATGGGTGGTTTTGAGGCTGAAGGCAGCAGGAAAGCCCGCAGCCCCCAGGTCTGTGGGGCTATGCAAGCGGTTCCCAAAGAGCTTTAGAACAAGGCATAGTTTTTCCTGCTGGCTCTTTGGGCGTGAAACCCCTCTCCAGCCATATGGCCATTTTTGTGCCTGGCACGGCGCCTACTGGGGAAGGGTGGTTTTGAGGCTGAAGGCAGAAGGGAAGCCTGCAGCCCCCAGGTCTGTGGGGCTACGCAAGCGGTTCCCAAAGAGCTTTACAACAAGGCATAGTTTTCCCTGCTGGTTCTTTGGGCGTGGGACCCCTCTCCAGCCATATGGCCATTTTTGTGCATGCCGCGGCGCCAAGTGGGGAAGGGTGGTTTTGAGGAAGAAGGCAGAAGGGAAGCCTGCAGCCCCCAGGTCTGTGGGGCTACGCAAGCGGTTCCCAAAGAGCTTTACAACAAGGCATAGTTTTCCCTGCTGGCTCTTTGGGCGTGGGACCCATCTCCAGCCATATGGCCATTTTTGTGCCTGGCACGGCGCCAAGTGGGAAAGGGTGGTGTTGAGGCTGAAGGCAGCAGGAAAGCCTGCAGCCCCCAGGTGTGTGGGGCTACGCAAGCGGTTCCCAAAGAGCTTTAGAACAAGGCATAGTCTTTCCTGCTGGCTCTTTGGGCGTGAAAACGCTCTCCAGCCATATGGCCATTTTTGTGCATGGCGCGGCGC
This sequence comes from Larus michahellis, assembly GCF_964199755.1. NCBI lineage: Eukaryota > Metazoa > Chordata > Aves > Charadriiformes > Laridae > Larus > Larus michahellis. The sequence continues at coordinate 192,134 of NC_133921.1, forward strand.
CAAGTGGGGAAGGGTGGTTTTGAGGCTGAAGGCAGAAGGGAAGCCTGCAGCCCCCAGGTCTGTGGGGCTACGCAAGCGGTTCCCAAAGAGCTTTAGAACAAGGCATAGTTTTCCCTGCTGGTTCTTTGGGCGTGGGACCCATCTCCAGCAATATGGCCATTTTTGTGCCTGGCACGGAGCCTACTTGGGAAGGGTGGTTTTGAGGAAGAAGGCAGAAGGGAAGCCTGCAGCCCCCAGGTCTGTGGGGCTACGCACGCGGTTCCCAAAGAGCTTTAGAACAAGGCATAGTTTTCCCTGCTGGCTCTTTGGGCGTGGGACCCATCTCCAGCCATATGGCCATTTTTGTGGCTGTCGCGGCGCCAAGTGGGAATGGGTGGTTTTGAGGCTGAAGGCAGCAGGAAAGCCCGCAGCCCCCAGGTCTGTGGGGCTATGCAAGCGGTTCCCAAAGAGCTTTAGAACAAGGCATAGTTTTTCCTGCTGGCTCTTTGGGCGTGAAACCCCTCTCCAGCCATATGGCCATTTTTGTGCCTGGCACGGCGCCTACTGGGGAAGGGTGGTTTTGAGGCTGAAGGCAGAAGGGAAGCCTGCAGCCCCCAGGTCTGTGGGGCTACGCAAGCGGTTCCCAAAGAGCTTTACAACAAGGCATAGTTTTCCCTGCTGGTTCTTTGGGCGTGGGACCCCTCTCCAGCCATATGGCCATTTTTGTGCATGCCGCGGCGCCAAGTGGGGAAGGGTGGTTTTGAGGAAGAAGGCAGAAGGGAAGCCTGCAGCCCCCAGGTCTGTGGGGCTACGCAAGCGGTTCCCAAAGAGCTTTACAACAAGGCATAGTTTTCCCTGCTGGCTCTTTGGGCGTGGGACCCATCTCCAGCCATATGGCCATTTTTGTGCCTGGCACGGCGCCAAGTGGGAAAGGGTGGTGTTGAGGCTGAAGGCAGCAGGAAAGCCTGCAGCCCCCAGGTGTGTGGGGCTACGCAAGCGGTTCCCAAAGAGCTTTAGAACAAGGCATAGTTTTCCCTGCTGGCTCCTTGGGCGTGAAAACCCTCTCCAGCCATATGGTCATTTTTGTGCCTGGCGCGGCGCCAAGTGGGAAATGGTGGTTTTGAGGGTGAAGGCAGCAGGAAAGCCTGCAGCCGCCAGGTCTGTGGGGCTACGCAAGCGGTTCCCAAAGAGCTTCAGAACAAGGCATAGTTTTTCCTGCTGGTTCTTTGGGCGTGGGACCCATCTCCAGCCATATGGCCATTTTTGTGCCTGGCGCGGCGCCAAGTGGGAAAGGGTGGTTTTGAGGCTGAAGGCAGCAGGAAAGCCTGCAGCCCCCAGGTCTGTGGGGCTACGCAAGCGGTTTCCAAAGAGCTTTAGAACAAGGCATAGTTTTCCCTGCTGGTTCCTTGGGCGTGAAAACCCTCTCCAGCCATATGGCCATTTTTGTGCCTGGCGCGGCGCCAAGTGGGAATGGGTGGTTTTGAGGCTGAAGGCAGCAGGAAAGCCTGTAGCCCCCAGGTCTGTGGGGCTACGCAAGCGGTTCCCAAAGAGCTTTAGAACAAGGCATAGTTTTCCCTGCTGGTTCTTTGGGCGTGGGACCCATCTCCAGCCATATGGCCATTTTTGTGCCTGGCGCGGCGCCAAGTGGGAAAGGGTGGTTTTGAGGCTGAAGGCAGCAGGAAAGCCTGTAGCCCCCAGGTCTGTGGGGCTACGCAAGCGGTTCCCAAAGAGCTTTAGAACAAGGCATAGTTTTCCCTGCTGGCTCCTTGGGCGTGAAAACACTCTCCAGCCGTATGGCCATTTTTGTGCCTGGTGCGGCGCCAAGTGGGAAAGGGTGGTTTTGAGGCTGAAGGCAGCAGGAAAGCCTGCAGCCCCCAGGTCTGTGGGGCTACGCAAGCGGTTCCCAAAGAGCTTTAGAACAAGGCATAGTTTTTCCTGCTGGCTCTTTGGGCGTGAAAACGCTCTCCAGCCATATGGCCATTTTTGTGCATGGCGCGGCGCCAAGTGGGGAAGGGTGGTTTTGAGGCTGAAGGCAGAAGGGAAGCCTGCAGCCCCCAGGTCTGTGGGGCTACGCAAGCGGTTCCCAAAGAGCTTTAGAACAAGGCATAGTTTTCCCTGCTGGTTCTTTGGGCGTGGGACCCATCTCCAGCAATATGGCCATTTTTGTGCCTGGCACGGAGCCTACTTGGGAAGGGTGGTTTTGAGGAAGAAGGCAGAAGGGAAGCCTGCAGCCCCCAGGTGTGTGGGGCTACGCACGCGGTTCCCAAAGAGCTTTAGAACAAGGCATAGTTTTCCCTGCTGGCTCTTTGGGCGTGGGACCCATCTCCAGCCATATGGCCATTTTTGTGGCTGGCGCGGCGCCAAGTGGGAAATGGTGGTTTTGAGGCTGAAGGCAGCAGGAAAGCCCGCAGCCCCCAGGTCTGTGGGGCTACGCAAGCAGTTCCCAAAGAGCTTTAGAACAAGGCATAGTTTTTCCTGCTGGCTCTTTGGGCGTGAAACCCCTCTCCAGCCATATGGCCATTTTTGTGCCTGGCACGGCGCCTACTGGGGAAGGGTGGTTTTGAGGCTGAAGGCAGAAGGGAAGCCTGCAGCCCCCAGGTCTGTGGGGCTACGCAAGCGGTTCCCAAAGAGCTTTAGAACAAGGCATAGTTTTCCCTGCTGGTTCTTTGGGCGTGGGACCCCTCTCCAGCCATATGGCCATTTTTGTGCATGGCGCGGCGCCAAGTGGGGAAGGGTGGTTTTGAGGCTGAAGGCAGCAGGAAAGCCTGCAGCCCCCAGGTCTGTGGGGCTACGCAAGAGGTTCCCAAAGAGCTTTAGAACAAGGCATAGTTTTCCCTGCTGGCTCCTTGGGCGTGAAAACCCTCTCCAGCCATATGGTCATTTTTGTGCCTGGCGCGGCGCCAAGTGGGAAAGGGTGGTTTTGAGGCTGAAGGCAGCAGGAAAGCCCGCAGCCCCCAGGTCTGTGGGGCTACGCAAGCGGTTCCCAAAGAGCTTCAGAACAAGGCATAGTTTTCCCTGCTGGTTCTTTGGGCGTGGGACCCATCTCCAGCAATATGGCCATTTTTGTGCCTGGCACGGCGCCTACTGGGGAAGGGTGGTTTTGAGGAAGAAGGCAGAAGGGAAGCCTGCAGCCCCCAGGTCTGTGGGGCTACGCACGCTGTTCCCAAAGAGCTTTAGAACAAGGCATAGTTTTCCCTGCTGGCTCTTTGGGCGTGGGACCCATCTCCAGCCATATGGCCATTTTTGTGCCTGGCGCGGCGCCAAGTGGGAAAGGGTGGTGTTGAGGCTGAAGGCAGCAGGAAAGCCTGCAGCCCCCAGGTCTGTGGGGCTACGCAAGCGGTTCCCAAAGAGCTTTAGAACAAGGCATAGTTTTCCCTGCTGGCTCCTTGGGCGTGAAAACCCTCTCCAGCCATATGGTCATTTTTGTGCCTGGCGCGGCGCCAAGTGGGAAATGGTGGTTTTGAGGGTGAAGGCAGCAGGAAAGCCTGCAGCCGCCAGGTCTGTGGGGCTACGCAAGCGGTTCCCAAAGAGCTTCAGAACAAGGCATAGTTTTTCCTGCTGGTTCTTTGGGCGTGGGACCCATCTCCAGCCATATGGCCATTTTTGTGCCTGGCGCGGCGCCAAGTGGGAAAGGGTGGTTTTGAGGCTGAAGGCAGCAGGAAAGCCTGCAGCCCCCAGGTCTGTGGGGCTACGCAAGCGGTTCCCAAAGAGCTTTAGAACAAGGCATAGTTTTCCCTGCTGGTTCCTTGGGCGTGAAAACCCTCTCCAGCCATATGGCCATTTTTGTGCCTGGCGCGGCGCCAAGTGGGAATGGGTGGTTTTGAGGCTGAAGGCAGCAGTAAAGCCTGTAGACCCCAGGTCTGTGGGGCTACGCACGCTGTTCACAAAGAGCTTTAGAACAAGGCATAATTTTCCCTGCTTGTTCTTTGGGCGTGGGACCCATCTCCAGCCATATGGCCATTTTTGTGGCTGGCGCGGCGCCAAGTGGGAAAGGGTGGTTTTGAGGCTGAAGGCAGCAGGAAAGCCTGCAGCCCCCAGGTCTGTGGGGTTACGCAAGAGGTTCCCAAAGAGCTTTAGAACAAGGCATAGTTTTCCCTGCTGGCTCCTTGGGCGTGAAAACCCTCTCCAGCCGTATGGCCATTTTTGTGCCTGGTGCGGCGCCAAGTGGGAAAGGGTGGTTTTGAGGCTGAAGGCAGCAGGAAAGCCTGCAGCCCCCAGGTCTGTGGGGCTACGCAAGCGGTTCCCAAAGAGCTTTAGAACAAGGCATAGTTTTTCCTGCTGGCTCTTTGGGCGTGAAAACGCTCTCCAGCCATATGGCCATTTTTGTGCAAGGCGCGGCGCCAAGTGGGGAAGGGTGGTTTTGAGGCTGAAGGCAGAAGGGAAGCCTGCAGCCCCCAGGTCTGTGGGGCTACGCAAGCGGTTCCCAAAGAGCTTTAGAACAAGGCATAGTTTTCCCTGCTGGTTCTTTGGGCGTGGGACCCATCTCCAGCAATATGGCCATTTTTGTGCCTGGCACGGAGCCTACTGGGGAAGGGTGGTTTTGAGGAAGAAGGCAGAAGGGAAGCCTGCAGCCCCCAGGTCTGTGGGGCTACGCAAGCGGTTCCCAAAGAGCTTTACAACAAGGCATAGTTTTCCCTGCTGGTTCTTTGGGCGGGGGACCCATCTCCAGCCATATGGCCATTTTTGTGGCTGGCGCGGCGCCAAGTGGGAATGGGTGGTTTTGAGGGTGAAGGCAGCAGGAAAGCCTGCAGCCCCCAGGTCTGTGGGGTTACGCAAGAGGTTCCCAAAGAGCTTTAGAACAAGGCATAGTTTTCCCTGCTGGCTCCTTGGGCGTGAAAACCCTCTCCAGCCATATAGTCATTTTTGTGCCTGGCGCGGTGCCAAGTGGGAAAGGGTGGTTTTGAGGCTGAAGGCAGCAGGAAAGTCTGCAGCCCCCAGGTCTGTGGGGCTACGCAAGCGGTTCCCAAAGAGCTTCAGAACAAGGCATAGTTTTTCCTGCTGGTTCTTTGGGCGTGGGACCCATCTCCAGCAATATGGCCATTTTTGTGCCTGGCACGGCGCCTACTGGGGAAGGGTGGTTTTGAGGAAGAAGGCAGAAGGGAAGCCTGCAGCCCCCAGGTCTGTGGGGCTACGCACGCTGTTCCCAAAGAGCTTTAGAACAAGGCATAGTTTTCCCTGCTGGCTCTTTGGGCGTGGGACCCATCTCCAGCCATATGGCCATTTTTGTGCCTGGCGCGGCGCCAAGTGGGAAAGGGTGGTGTTGAGGCTGAAGGCAGCAGGAAAGCCTGCAGCCCCCAGGTGTGTGGGGCTACGCAAGCGGTTCCCAAAGAGCTTTAGAACAAGGCATAGTTTTCCCTGCTGGCTCCTTGGGCGTGAAAACCCTCTCCAGCCATATGGTCATTTTTGTGCCTGGCGCGGCGCCAAGTGGGAAATGGTGGTTTTGAGGGTGAAGGCAGCAGGAAAGCCTGCAGCCGCCAGGTCTGTGGGGCTACGCAAGCGGTTCCCAAAGAGCTTCAGAACAAGGCATAGTTTTTCCTGCTGGTTCTTTGGGCGTGGGACCCATCTCCAGCCATATGGCCATTTTTGTGCCTGGCGCGGCGCCAAGTGGGAAAGGGTGGTTTTGAGGCTGAAGGCAGCAGGAAAGCCTGCAGCCCCCAGGTCTGCGGGGCTACGCAAGCGGTTTCCAAAGAGCTTTAGAACAAGGCATAGTTTTCCCTGCTGGTTCCTTGGGCGTGAAAACCCTCTCCAGCCATATGGCCATTTTTGTGCCTGGCGCGGCGCCAAGTGGGAATGGGTGGTTTTGAGGCTGAAGGCAGCAGGAAAGCCTGTAGCCCCCAGGTCTGTGGGGCTACGCAAGCGGTTCCCAAAGAGCTTTAGAACAAGGCATAGTTTTCCCTGCTGGTTCTTTGGGCGTGGGACCCATCTCCAGCCATATGGCCATTTTTGTGCCTGGCGCGGCGCCAAGTGGGAAAGGGTGGTTTTGAGGCTGAAGGCAGCAGGAAAGCCTGCAGCCCCCAGGTCTGTGGGGCTACGCAAGAGGTTCCCAAAGAGCTTTAGAACAAGGCATAGTTTTCCCTGCTGGCTCCTTGGGCGTGAAAACCCTCTCCAGCCGTATGGCCATTTTTGTGCCTGGTGCGGCGCCAAGTGGGAAAGGGTGGTTTTGAGGCTGAAGGCAGCAGGAAAGCCTGCAGCCCCCAGGTCTGTGGGGCTACGCAAGCGGTTCCCAAAGAGCTTTAGAACAAGGCATAGTTTTTCCTGCTGGCTCTTTGGGCGTGAAAACGCTCTCCAGCCATATGGCCATTTTTGTGCATGGCGCGGCGCCAAGTGGGGAAGGGTGGTTTTGAGGCTGAAGGCAGAAGGGAAGCCTGCAGCCCCCAGGTCTGTGGGGCTACGCAAGCGGTTCCCAAAGAGCTTTAGAACAAGGCATAGTTTTCCCTGCTGGTTCTTTGGGCGTGGGACCCATCTCCAGCAATATGGCCATTTTTGTGCCTGGCACGGCGCCTACTTGGGAAGGGTGGTTTTGAGGAAGAAGGCAGAAGGGAAGCCTGCAGCCCCCAGGTCTGTGGGGCTACGCACGCGGTTCCCAAAGAGCTTTAGAACAAGGCATAGTTTTCCCTGCTGGCTCTTTAGGCGTGGGACCCATCTCCAGCCATATGGCCATTTTTGTGGCTGGCGCGGCGCCAAGTGGGAAAGGGTGGTTTTGAGGCTGAAGGCAGCAGGAAAGCCCGCAGCCCCCAGGTCTGTGGGGCTACGCAAGCAGTTCCCAAAGAGCTTTAGAACAAGGCATAGTTTTTCCTGCTGGCTCTTTGGGCGTGAAACCCCTCTCCAGCCATATGGCCATTTTTGTGCCTGGCACGGCGCCTACTGGGGAAGGGTGGTTTTGAGGCTGAAGGCAGAAGGGAAGCCTGCAGCCCCCAGGTCTGTGGGGCTACGCAAGCGGTTCCCAAAGAGCTTTAGAACAAGGCATAGTTTTCCCTGCTGGTTCTTTGGGCGTGGGACCCCTCTCCAGCCATATGGCCATTTTTGTGCCTGGCGCGGCGCCAAGTGGGGAAGGGTGGTTTTGAGGAAGAAGGCAGAAGGGAAGCCTGCAGCCCCCAGGTCTGTGGGGCTACGCAAGCGGTTCCCAAAGAGCTTTACAACAAGGCATAGTTTTCCCTGCTGGTTCCTTGGGCGTGAAAACCCTCTCCAGCCATATGGCCATTTTTGTGCCTGGCGCAGCGCCAAGTGGGAATGGGTGGTTTTGAGGCTGAAGGCAGCAGGAAAGCCTGTAGACCCCAGGTCTGTGGGGCTACGCACGCTGTTCACAAAGAGCTTTAGAACAAGGCATAATTTTCTCTGCTGGTTCTTTGGGCGTGGGACCCATCTCCAGCCATATGGCCATTTTTGTGGCTGGCGCGGCGCCAAGTGGGAAAGGGTGGTTTTGAGGCTGAAGGCAGCAGGAAAGCCTGCAGCCCCCAGGTCTGTGGGGTTACGCAAGAGGTTCCCAAAGAGCTTTACAACAAGGCATAGTTTTCCCTGCTGGCTCCTTGGGCGTGAAAACCCTCTCCAGCCATATGGTCATTTTTGTGCCTGGCGCGGCGCCAAGTGGGAAAGGGTGGTTTTGAGGCTGAAGGCAGCAGGAAAGTCTGCAGCCCCCAGGTCTGTGGGGCTACGCAAGCAGTTCCCAAAGAGCTTCAGAACAAGGCATAGTTTTTCCTGCTGGTTCTTTGGGCGTGGGACCCATCTCCAGCCATATGGCCATTTTTGTGCCTGGCACGGCGCCTACTGGGGAAGGGTGGTTTTGAGGAAGAAGGCAGAAGGGAAGCCTGCAGCCCCCAGGTCTGTGGGGCTACGCACGCTGTTCCCAAAGAGCTTTAGAACAAGGCATAGTTTTCCCTGCTGGCTCTTTGGGCGTGGGACCCATCTCCAGCCATATGGCCATTTTTGTGCCTGGCGCGGCGCCAAGTGGGAAAGGGTGGTGTTGAGGCTGAAGGCAGCAGGAAAGCCTGCAGCCCCCAGGTCTGTGGGGCTACGCAAGCGGTTCCCAAAGAGCTTTAGAACAAGGCATAATTTTCCCTGCAGGCTCCTTGGGCGTGAAACCCCTCTCCAGCCATATGGCCATTTTTGTGCCTGGTGCGGCGCCTACTGGGGAAGGGTGGTTTTGAGGAAGAAGGCAGAAGGGAAGCCTGCAGCCCCCAGGTCTGTGGGGCTACGCACGCGGTTCCCAAAGAGCTTTAGAACAAGGCATAGTTTTCCCTGCTGGCTCTTTGGGCGTGGGACCCATCTCCAGCCATATGGCCATTTTTGTGGCTGGCGCGGCGCAAATTGGGAAACGGTGGTGTTGAGGCTGAAGGCAGCAGGAAAGCCTGTAGCCCCCAGGTCTGTGGGTCCACGCGAGCGGCTGCCAAAGAGCTTTCCGAGGAGGCACGGCTTTCCCTCCTGGCTCTTCGGGCGTGGGAGCTGTGGCCAGAGCCGCGGCCCTACCGGAAAATGCTTCGCAGGCTGGCGCGGCGGCACCACGTGGGCGCCGGTGGCGCCGAGGGTGACGGCCGCCGCAAAGCCCGCAGCCCCACGGGCTGTGGGGCCACGCCAGCGGCTGCCAAAGAGCTTTCCAACGAGGCACGGCTTTCCCTCCTGGCGCTTCAGGCGTGGGAGCTGTGGCCAGAGCCGCGGCCCTACCGGAAAATGCTTCGCAGGCTGGCGTGGCGGCGCCAAGTGGGCGCCGGTGGCGCCGAGGCTGGAGGCCGCGGGAATGCCCGCAGCCCCACGGGCTGTGGGGCCACGCGAGCGGCTGCCAAAGAGCTTTCCAACGAGGCACAGCTTTCCCTCCTGGCTCTTCGGGCGTGGGAGCTGTGGCCAGAGACGCGGCCCTACCGGAAAATGCTTCGCAGGCTGGCACGGCGGCGCCACGTGGGTGCCGGTGGCGCCGACGCTGACGGCCGCCGGAAAGCCCGCAGCCCCACGGGCTGTGGGGCCACGCGAGCGGCTGCCTAAGAGCTTTCCAACGAGGCACGGCTTTCCCTCCTGGCTCTTTGGGCGTGGGAGCTGTGGCCAGAGCCGCGGCTCTACCGGAAAATGCTTCGGGGGGTAGCGCGGCGGCGCCAGGTGAGCGCCGGTGGCGCCGAGGCTGACGGCCGCCGCAAAGCCCGCAGCCCCACGGGCGGTGGGGCCACGCGAGCGGCTGCCAAAGAGCTTTCCGAGGAGGCACGGCTTTCCCTCCTGGCTCTTCGGGCGTGGGAGCTGTGGCCAGAGCCGTGGCCCTACCGGAAAATGCTTGCGGGGCTGGCACGGCAGCGACACATGGTCGCCGGTGGCACCGAGGCTTACGTCCGCCGCAAATCCCGCAGCCCCACGGGCGGTGGGGCCACGCGAGCGGCTGCCAAAGAGCTTTCCGAGGAGGCACGGCTTTCCCTCCTGGCTCTTCGGGCGTAGGAGCTGCGGCCAGAGCCCCGGCCCTACCGGAAAATGCTTCGCAGGCTGGCGTGGCAGCGCCAAGTTGGCACCGGTGGCGCCGAGGCTGGAGGCCGCGGGAATGCCCGCAGCCCCACGGGCTGTGAGGCCATGCGAGCGGCTGACAAAGAGCTTTCCAACGAGGCACGGCTTTCCCTCCTGGCTCTTCGGGCGTGGGAGCTGTGGCCAGAGCCGCGGCCCTACCGGAAAATGCTTCGCAGGCTGGCGCGGCGGTGCAGGTGGGCGCCGGTGGCGCCGAGACTGACGGCCGCCGCAAAGCCCGCAGCCCCACGGGCGGTGGGGCCACGCGAGCGGCTGCCAAAGAGCTTTCCAACGAGGCACGGCTTTCCCTCCTGGCTCTTCGGGCGTGGGAGCTGTCGCCAGAGCCGTGGACCTACCGGAAAATGCTTCGGGGTCTGGCACGGCGGCGACACATGGGCGCCGGTGGCGCCGAGGATGGAGGCCGCGGGAATGCCCGCAGCCGCACGGGCTGTGGGGCCACGCGAGCGGCTGCCAAAGAGCTTTCCAACGAGGCACGGCTTTCCCTCCTGGCTCTTCGGGCGTGGGAGCTGTGGCCAGAGCCGCGGCCCTACCGGAAAATGCTTCGCACGCTGGCGCAGCGGCCCCACCTGGGCGCCGGTGGCGCCGATGCTGATGGCCGCTGGAAAGCCCGCAGCCCCACAGGCTGTGGGGCCACGCGAGCGGCTGCCAAAGAGCTTTCCAGCGAGGCACGGCTTTCCCTCCTGGCTCTTCGGGCGTGGGAGCTGTCGCCAGAGACGCGGCCCTACCGGAAAATGCTTCGCAGGCTGGCGCTGCGAAGCCACGTGGGCGCCGGTGGCGCCGAGGCTGACGGCCGCCGTAAAGCCCGCAGCCCCACGGGCTGCGGGACCACGAGAGCGGCTGCCTAAGAGCTTTCCAACAGGGCACGGCTTTCCCTCCTGGCTCTTCAGGCGTGGGAGCTGTGGCCAGAGCCGCGGCCCTACCGGAAAATGCTTCGGGGGCTAGCGCGGAGGTGCCAGGTGTGCGCCGGTGGCGCCGAGGGTGACGGCCGCCGCAAAGCCCGCACCCCCACGGGCTGTGGGGCCACGCGAACGGCTGCCAAAGAGCTTTCCAACGAGGCACGGCTTCCCCTCCTGGCTCTTCGGGCGTGGGAGCTGTGGCCAGAGACGCGGCCCTACCGGAAAATGCTTCGCAGGCTGGCGCGGCGGCACCACGTGGGTGCCGGTGGCGCCGAGGCTGACGGCCGCCGGAAAGCCCGCAGTCCCACGGGCTGTGGGGCCACGAGAGCGGCTGTCAAAGAGCTTTCCAAGGAGGCACGGCTTTCCCTCCTGGCTCTTCGGCCGTGGGTGCTGTGGCCAGAGACGCGGCCCTACCGGAAAATGCTTCGCACGCTGGCGCAGCGGCCCCACCTGAGCGCCGGTGGCGCCGAGGCTGATGGCCGCTGGAAAGCCCGCAGCCCCACAGGCTGTGGGGCCACGCGAGCGGCTGCCAAAGAGCTTTACAGCGAGGCACGGCTTTCCCTCCTGGCTCTTCGGGCGTGGGAGCTGTGGCCAGAGACCTGGCCCTACCGGAAAATGCTTCGCAGGCTGGCGCGGCGGCGCCACGTGGGCGCCGGTGGCGCCGAGGCTGACGGCCCCCGCAAAGCCCGCAGCCCCACGGGCGGTGGGGCCATGCCAGCGGCTGCCAAAGAGCTTTCCAACGAGGCACGGCTTTCCCTCCTGGCTCTTTGGGCGTGGGAGCTGTGGCCAGAGACACGGCCCTACCGCAAAATGCTTCGCAGGCTGGCGCGGCGGTGCAGGTGGGCGCCGGTGGCGCCGAGGCTGACGGCCGCCGCAAAGCCCGCAGCCCCACGGGCGGTGGGGCCACGCGAGCGGCTGCCAAAGAGCTTTCCAACGAGGCACGGCTTTCCCTCCTGGCTCTTCGGGCGTAGGAGCTGTGGCCAGAGCCCCGGCCCTACCGGAAAATGCTTCGCAGGCTGGCGTGGCGGTGTTAGGTGGGCGCCAGTGGCGCCGAGGGTGACGGCCGCCGGAAAGCCCGCAGCCCCACGGGCTGTGAGGCCATGCGAGCGGCTGCCAAAGAGCTTTCCAACGAGGCACGGCTTTCCCTCCTGGCTCTTCGGGCGTGGGAGCTGTGGCCAGAGCCGCGGCCCTACCGGAAAATGCTTCGCAGGCTGGCGCGGCGGCACCACGTGGGTGCCGGTGGCACCGAGGCTGACGGCCGCCGGAAAGCCCGCAGCCCCACGGGCTGTGGGGCCACGAGAGCGGCTGCCAAAGAGCTTTCCAAGGAGGCACGGCTTTCCCTCCTGGCTCTTCGGGCGTGGGTGCTGTGGCCAGAGACGCGGCCCTACTGGAAAATGCTTCGCACGCTGGCGCAGCGGCGCCACGTGGGCGCCGGTGGCGCCGAGGCTGATGGCCGCTGGAAAGCCCGCAGCCCCACAGGCTGTGGGGCCACGCGAGCGGCTGCCAAAGAGCTTTCCAACAAGGCACGGCTTTCCCTCCTGGCTCTTTGGGCGTGGGAGCTGTGGCCAGAGCCGCGGCCCTACCGGAAAATTCTTCGCAGGCTGGCGCGGCGGCGCCACGTGGGCGCCGGTGGCGCCGAGGGTGACTGCCGCCGGAAAGCCCGCAGCCCCACGGGCTGTGAGGCCATGCGAGCGTCTGCCAAAGAGCTTTCCAAGGAGGCACGGCTTTCCCTCCTGGCTCTTCGGGCGTGGGAGCTGTCGCCAGAGACGCGGCCCTACCGGAAAATGCTTCGCAGGCTGGCGTGGCAGCGCCAAGTGGGCGCCGGTGGCGCCGAGGATGGAGGCCGCGGGAATGCCCGCAGCTGCACGGGCTGTGGGGCCACGCGAGCGGCTGCCAAAGAGCTTTCCAAGGAGGCACGGCTTTCCCTCCTGGCTCTTTGGGCGTGGGAGCTGTGGCCACAGCCGCGGCCCTACCGGAAAATGCTTCGCAGGCTGGCGCGGCGGCGCCAGGTGGGCGACGGTGTCGCCGAGGCTGACGGCCGCCGGAAAGCCCGCAGCCCCACGGGCTGTGGGGCCACGCGAGCGGCTGCCAAAGAGCTTTCCAACGAGGCACGGCTTTCCCTCCTGGCTCTTCTGGCATGGGAGCTGTGTCCAGAGCCGCGGCCCTACCGGAAAATGCTTCGCAGGCTGGCGCGGCGGCGCCACGTGGGTGCCGGTTGCGCCGAGGCTGACGGCCGCCGCAAAGCCCGCAGCCCCACGGGCTGTGGGGCCACGCGAGCGGCTGCCTAAGAGCTTTCCAACGAGGCATGGCTTTCCCTCCTGGCTCTTCGGGCGTGGGAGCTGTGGCCAGAGCCGCGGCCCTACCGGAAAATGCTTCGGGGGCTAGCGCGGCGGCGCCAGGTGAGCGCCGGTGGCGCCGAGGCTGACGGCCGCCGCAAAGCCCGCAGCCCCACAGGCTGTGGGGCCACGCGAGCGGCTGCCAAAGAGCTTTCCAATGAGGCACGGCTTTCCCTCCTGGCTCTTCGGGCGTGGGAGCTGTGGCCAGAGCCACGGCCCTACCGGAAAATGCTTCGCACGCTGGCGCGGCGGCGCCAGGTGGGCGCCGGTGGCGCCGAGGCTGACGGCCGCCGCAAAGCCCGCAGCCCCACGGGCGGTGGGGCCATGCGAGCGGCTGCCAAAGAGCTTTCCAATGAGGCACGGCTTTCCCTCCTGGCTCTTCGGGTGTGGGAGCTGTGGCCAGAGCCACGGCCCTACCGGAAAATGCTTCGGGGGCTAGCGCGGCGGCGCCATGTGGGTGCCGGTGGCGCCGAGGCTGACGGCCGCCGCCAAGCCCGCACCCCCACGGGCTGTGGGGCCACGCGAACGGCTGCCAAAGAGCTTTCCAACGAGGCACGGCTTTCCCTCCTGGCTCTTCAGGCGTGGGAGCTGTGGCCAGAGCCGCGGCCCTACCGGAAAATGCTTCGCAGGCTGGCGCGGCGGCGCCACGTGGGCGCCGGTGGCGCCGAGGCTGACGGCCGCCGCAAAGCCCGCACCCCCACGGGCTGTGAGGCCACGCGAACGGCTGCCAAAGAGCTTTCCAACGAGGCACGGCTTTCCCTCCTGGCTCTTCAGGCGTGGGAGCTGTGGCCAGAGCCGCGGCCCTACCGGAAAATGCTTCGCAGGCTGGCGCGGCGACTCCACGCGGGCGCCGGTGGCGCCGAGGCTGGAGGCCGCGGGAATGCCCGCACCCCCACGGGCTGTGGGGCCACGCGAGCGGCTGCCAAAGAGCTTTCCAACGAGGCACGGCTTTCCCTCCTGGCTCTTCGGGCGTGGGAGCTGTGGCCAGAGCTGCGTCCCTACCGGAAAATGCTTCGGGGGCTAGCGCGGCGGCGCCATGTGGGCGCCGGTGGCGCCGAGGCTGATGGCCGCCGCAAAGCCCGCAGCCCCACGGGCGGTGGGGCCACGCGAGCGGCTGCCAAAGAGCTTTCCGAGGAGGCACGGCTTTCCCTCTTGGCTCTTCGGGCGTGGGAGCTGTGGCCAGAGCCGCGGCCCTACCGGAAAATGCTTCGCAGGCTGGCGCGGCGGCACCAGGTGGGCGCCGGTGGCGCCGAGGCTGACGGCCGCCGCAAAGCCCGCAGCCCCACGGGCTGTGGGGCCACGCGAGCGGCTGCCAAAGAGCTTTCCAAGGAGGCACGGCTTTCCCTCCTGGCTCTTCGGGCGTGGGAGCTGTGGCCAGAGCAGCGGCCCTACCGGAAAATGCTTCGCAGGCTGGCGTGGCGACTCCACGCGGGCGCCGGTGGCGGCGAGGCTGGAGGCCGCGGGAATGCCCGCAGCCCCACGGGTGGTGGGGCCACGCGAGTGGCTGCCAAAGAGCTTTCCAACGAGGCACGGCTTTCCCTCCTGTCTCTTCGGGCGTGGGAGCTGTGGGCAGAGCCACGGCCCTACCGGAAAATGCTTCGCAGGCTGGCGCGGCGACTCCACGCGGGCGCCTGTGGCGCCGAGGCTGGAGGCCGCGGGAATGCCCGCAGCCCCACGGGCGGTGGGGCCACGCGAGTGGCTACCAAAGAGCTTTCCAACGAGGCACGGCTTTCCCTCCTGTCTCTTCGGGCGTGGGAGCTGTGGCCAGAGCCGTGGCCCTACCGGAAAATGCTTCGCAGGCTGGCGCGGCGGAGACACATGGGCGCCGGTGGCCCCGAGGCTTACGGCCGCCGTAAAGCCCGCAGCCCCACGGGCGGTGGGGCACGCGAGCGGCTGCCAAAGAGCTTTCCGAGGAGGCACGGCTTTCCCTCCTGGCTCTTCGGGCGTGGGAGCTGTGGCCAGAGACGCGGCCCTACCGGAAAATGCTTCGCAGGCTGGCGCGGCGGCACCAGGTGGGCGCCGGTGTCGCCGACGCTGACGGCCGCCGGAAAGCCCGCAGCCCCACGGGCTGTGGGGCCACGCGAGCGGCTGCCAAAGAGCTTTCCAACGAGGCACGGCTTTCCCTCCTGGCTCTTCGGGTGTGGAAGCTGTGGCCAGAGACACGGCCCTACCGGAAAATGCTTCGGGGGCTAGCACGGCGGCGCCAGGTGGGCGCCGGTGGCGCCGAGGCTGATGGCCGCCGCAAAGCCCGCACCCCCACGGGCTGTGGGGTCACGCGAACGGCTGCCAAAGAGCTTTCCAACAAGGCATGGCTTTCCCTCCTGGCTCTTCGGGCGTGGGACCTGTGGCCAGAGCTGCGTCCCTACAGGAAAATGCTTCGCAGGCTGGCGCGGCGGCCCCACGTGGGCGCCGGTGGCCCCGAGGCTGACGGCCGCGGCAAAGCCCGCAGCCCCACGGGCTGTGGGGCCGCGTGAGCGGCTGCCAAAGAGCTTTCCAACGAGACACGGCTTTCCCTGCTGGCTCTTCAGGCGTGGGAGCTGTGGCCAGAGCCGCGGCCCTACCGGAAAATGCTTCGCAGGCTGGCGCGGCAGCCCCACGCGGGCGCCGGTGGCGCCGAGGCTGGAGGCCGCGGGAATGCCCGCAGCCCCATGGGCTGTGAGGGCATGCGAGCGGCTGCCAAAGAGCTTTCCAACGAGGCACGGCTTTCCCTCCTGGCTCTTCGGGCGTGGGAGCTGTGGCCAGAGCCGCGGCCCTACCGGAAAATGCTTCGCAGGCTGGCGCGGCGGCCCCACGTGGGCGCCGGTGGCCCCGAGGCTGACGGCCGCCGGAAAGCCCGCAGCCCCACGGGCTGTGGGGCCACGCGAGCGGCTGCCAAAGAGATTTCCAAGGAGGCACGGCTTTCCCTCCTGGCTCTTTGGGCGTGGGTGCTGTGGCCAGAGACGCGGCCCTACCGGAAAATGCTTCGCACACTGGCGCAGCGGCCACACCTGGGCGCCGGTGGCGCCGAGGCTGATGGCCGCTGGAAAGCCCACAGCCCCACAGGCTGTGGGGCCACGCGAGCGGCTGCCAAAGAGCTTTCCAACAAGGCATGGCTTTCCCTCCTGGCTCTTTGGGCGTGGGACCTGTGGCCAGAGCTGCGTCCCTACCGGAAAATGCTTCGCAGGCTGACGCGGCGGCGCCAGGTGGGCGCCGGTGGCGCCGAGGCTGACGGCTGCCGCAAACCCGCAGCCCCACGGGCTGTGGGGCCGCGTGAGCGGCTGCCAAAGAGCTTTCCAACGAGGCACGGCTTTCCCTCCTGGCTCTTTGGGCGTGGGTGCTGTGGCCAGAGCCGCGGCCCTACCTGAAAATGCTTCGCAGGCTGGCGCGGCGGCCCCACGTGGGCGCCGGTGGCCCCGAGGCTGACGGCCACTGGAAAGCCCGCAGCCCCACGGGCTGTTGGGCCGCGTGAGCGGCTGCCAAAGAGCTTTCCAACGAGGCACGGCTTTCCCTCCTGGCTCTTTGGGCGTGGGTGCTGTGGCCAGAGCCACGGCCCTACCGGAAAATGCTTCGCACGCTGGCGCAGCGGCGCCAGGTGGGCGCCGGTGGCGCCGAGGCTGACGGCCGCCGCAAAGCCCGCAGCCCCACGGGCTGTGGGGCCACGCGCGCGGCTGCCAAAGAGCTTTCCAACGAGGCACGGCTTTCCCTCCTGGCTCTTCAGGCGTGGGAGCTGTCGCCAGAGCCGCGGCCCTACCGGAAAATGCTTCGCAGACTGGCGCGGCGGCACCAGGTGGGCGCCGGTGTCGCCGAGGCTGACGGCCGCCGCAAAGCCCGCAGCCCCACGGGCTGTGGGGCCACGTGAGCGGCTGCCAAAGAGCTTTCCAACGAGGCACGGCTTTCCCTCCTGGCTCTTCGGGTGTGGGAGCTGTGGCCAGAGCCACGGCCCTACCGGAAAATGCTTCGGGGGCTAGCGCGGCGGCGCCAGGTGGGCGCCGGTGGCGCCGAGGCTGACGGCCGCTGGAAAGCCCGCAGCCCCACAGGCTGTGGGGCCACGCGAGCGGCTGCCAAAGAGCTTTCCAACGAGGCACGGCTTTCCCTCCTGGCTCTTCGGGCGTGGGAGCTGTGGCCAGAGCCGCGGCCCTACCGGAAAATGCTTCGCAGGCTGGCGCGGCGGCACCAGGTGGGCGCCGGTGTCGCCGAGGCTGACGGCCGCCGCAAAGCCCGCAGCCCCACGGGCTGTGGGGCCACGTGAGCGGCTGCCAAAGAGCTTTCCAACGAGGCACGGCTTTCCCTCCTGGCTCTTCGGGTGTGGGAGCTGTGGCCAGAGCCACGGCCCTACCGGAAAATGCTTCGGGGGCTAGCGCGGCAGCGCCAGGTGAGCGCCGGTGGCGCCGAGGCTTACGGCCGCCGCAAAGCCCGCAGCCCCACAGGCTGTGGGGCCACGCGAGCGGCTGCCAAAGAGCTTTCCAACGAGGCACGGCTTTCCCTCCTGGCTCTTCGGGCGTGGGAGCTGTCGCCAGAGCCGTGGCCCTACCGGAAAATGCTTCGCAGGCTGGCGCGGCGGAGACACATGGGCGCCGGTGGCCCCGAGGCTTACGGCCGCCGTAAAGCCCGCAGCCCCACGGGCGGTGGGGCACGCGAGCGGCTGCCAAAGAGCTTTCCGAGGAGGCACGGCTTTCCCTCCTGGCTCTTCGGGCGTGGGAGCTGTGGCCAGAGACGCGGCCCTACCGGAAAATGCTTCGGGGGCTGGCGCGGCGGCACCAGGTGGGCGCCGGTGTCGCCGAGGCTGACGGCCGCCGGAAAGCCCGCAGCCCCACGGGCTGTGGGGCCACGTGAGCGGCTGCCAAAGAGCTTTCCAACGAGGCACGGCTTTCCCTCCTGGCTCTTCGGGTGTGGGAGCTGTGGCCAGAGCCACGGCCCTACCGGAAAATGCTTCGGGGGCTAGCGCGGCGGCGCCAGGTGGGCGCCGGTGGCGCCGAGGCTGATGGCCGCCGCAAAGCCCGCACCCCCACGGGCTGTGGGGTCATGCGAACAGCTGCCAAAGAGCTTTCCAACAAGGCATGGCTTTCCCTCCTGGCTCTTCGGGCGTGGGACCTGTGGCCAGAGCTGCGTCCCTACCGGAAAATGCTTCGCAGGCTGACGCGGCGGCGCCAGGTGGGCGCCGGTGGCGCCGAGGCTGACGGCCGCGGCAAAGCCCGCAGCCCCACGGGCTGTGGGGCCGCGTGAGCGGCTGCCAAAGAGCTTTCCAAGGAGGCACGGCTTTCCCTCCTGGCTCTTCAGGCTTGGCAGCTGTGGCCAGAGCCGCGGCCCTACCGGAAAATGCTTCGCAGGCTGGCGCGGCAGCCCCACGCGGGCGCCGGTGGCGCCGAGGTTGGAGGCCGCGGGAATGCCCGCAGCCCCATGGGCTGTGAGGGCATGCGAGCGGCTGCCAAAGAGCTTTCCAACGAGGCACGGCTTTCCCTCCTGGCTCTTCGGGCGTGGGAGCTGTGGCCAGAGCCGCGGCCCTACCGGAAAATGCTTCGGGGGCTAGCGCGGCGGCACCACGTGGCTGCCGGTGGCGTCGAGGCTGACGGCCGCCGCAAAGCCCGCAGCCCCACAGGCTGTTGGGCCGCGTGAGCGGCTGCCAAAGAGCTTTCCAACGAGGCACGGCTTTCCCTCCTGGCTCTTTGGGCGTGGGTGCTGTGGCCAGAGCCACGGCCCTACCGGAAAATGCTTCGCACGCTGGCGCAGCGGCGCCAGGTGGTCGCCGGTGGCGCCGAGGCTGACGGCCGCCGCAAAGCCCGCAGCCCCACGGGCTGTGGGGCCACGCGCGCGGCTGCCAAAGAGCTTTCCAACGAGGCACGGCTTTCCCTCCTGGCTCTTCAGGCGTGGGAGCTGTCGCCAGAGCCGCGGCCCTACCGGAAAATGCTTCGCAGGCTGGCGCGGCGGCACCACGTGGGTGCCGGTGGCGCCTAGGCTGATGGCCGCTGGAAAGCCCGCAGCCCCACAGGCTGTGGGGCCACGCGAGCGGCTGCCAAAGAGCTTTCCAGCGAGGCACGGCTTTCCCTCCTGGCTCTTTGGGCGTGGGAGCTGTGGCCAGAGCCCCGGCCCTACCGGAAAATGCTTCGCAGGCTGGCGCGGCGGCGCCAAGGGGGCGCCGGTGTCGCCCAGGCTGATGGCCGCCGCAAAGCCCGCAGCCCCATGGGCTGTGGGGCCACGCGAGCGGCTGCCAAAGAGCTTTCCAAGGAGGCACGGCTTTCCCTCCTGGCTCTTTGGGCGTGGGAGCTGTGGCCAGAGCTGCGGCCCTACCGGAAAATGCTTCGCAGGCTGGCGCGGCAGCCCCACGTGGGAGCCGGTGGCCCCGAGGCTGACGGCCGCCTGAAAGCCCGCAGCCCCACGGGCTGTGGGGCCACGCAAGCGGCTGCCAAAGAGCTTTCCAAGGAGGCACGGCTTTCCCTCCTGGCTCTTCGGGCGTGGGAGCTGTGGCCAGAGCCGCGGCCCTACCGGAAAATTCTTCGCAGGCTGGCGCGGCGGCACCACGTGGCTGCTGGTGGCGCCCAGGCTGACGGCCGCCGGAAAGCCCGCAGCCCCACGGGCTGTGGGGCCACGCCAGCGGCTGCCAAAGAGCTTTCCAAGGACGCACGGCTTTCCCTCCTGGCTCTTCGGGCGTGGGAGCTGTCGCCAGAGCCGCGGCCCTACCGGAAAATGCTGCGCAGGCTGGCGCGGCGGCACCAGGTGGGCGCCGGTGTCGCCGAGGCTGACGGCCGCCGGAAAGCCCGCAGCCCCACGGGCTGTGGGGCCACGCGAGCGGCTGCCAAAGAGCTTTCCAACGAGGCACGGCTTTCCCTCCTGGCTCTTCGGGTGTGGGAGCTATGGCCAGAGCCACGGCCCTACCGGAAAATGCTTCGGGGGCTAGCGCGGCGGCACCAGGTGGGCGCCGGTGGCGCCGAGGCTGACGGCCGCTGGAAAGCCCGCAGCCCCACGGGCTGTGGGGCCACGCGAGCGGCTGCCAAAGAGCTTTCCAACGAGGCACGGCTTTCCCTCCTGGCTCTTCGGGCGTGGGACCTGTGGCCAGAGACGCGGCCCTACCGGAAAATGCTTCGCAGGCTGGCGCGGCGGCACCAGGTGGGCGCCGGTGTCGCCGAGGCTGACGGCCGCCGCAAAGCCCGCAGCCCCACGGGCTGTGGGGCCACGCGAGCGGCTGCCAAAGAGCTTTCCAACGAGGCACGGCTTTCCCTCCTGGCTCTTCGGGTGTGGGAGCTGTGGCCAGAGCCACGGCCCTACCAGAAAATGCTTCGGGGGCTAGCGCGGCGGCGCCACGTGGGCGCCGGTGGCGCCGAGGCTGATGGCCGCCGCAAAGCCCGCACCCCCACGGGCTGTGGGGTCACGCGAACGGCTGCCAAAGAGCTTTCCAACGAGGCACGGCTTTCCCTGCTGGCTCTTCAGGCGTGGGAGCTGTGGCCAGAGCCGCGGCCCTACCGGAAAATGCTTCGCAGGCTGGCGCGGCAGCCCCACGCGGGCGCCGGTGGTGCCGAGGCTGGAGGCCGCGGGAATGCCCGCAGCCCCATGGGCTGTGAGGCCATGCGAGCGGCTGCCAAAGAGCTTTCCAAGGAGGCACGGCTTTCCCTCCTGGCTCTTCGGGCGTGGGAGCTGTGGCCAGAGCCGCGGCCATACCGGAAAATGCTTCGCAGGCTGGCGCAGCGGCACCACGTGGCTGCTGGTGGCGCCGAGGCTGACGGCCGCCGGAAAGCCCGCAGCCCCACGGGCTGTGGGGCCACGAGAGCGGCTGCCAAAGAGCTTTCCAAGGAGGCATGGCTTTCCCTCCTGGCTCTTCAGGCGTGGGAGCTGTGGCCAGAGCCGCGGCCCTACCGGAAAATGCTTCGCAGGCTGGCGCGGCGGCCCCACGTGGGCGCCGGTGGCCCCGAGGCTGACGGCCGCCGGAAAGCCCGCAGCCCCACGGGCTGTGGGGCCACGCGAGAGGCTGCCAAAGTGCTTTCCAACGAGGCACGGCTTTCCCTCCTGGCTCTTTGGGCGTGGGTGCTGTGGCCAGAGACGCGGCCCTACCGGAAAATGCTTCGCACACTGGCGCAGCGGCCACACCTGGGCGCCGGTGGCGCCGAGGCTGATGGCCGCTGGAAAGCCCACAGCCCCACAGGATGTGGGGCCACGCGAGCGGCTGCCAAAGAGCTTTCCAACAAGGCATGGCTTTCCCTCCTGGCTCTTCGGGCGTGGGACCTGTGGCCAGAGCTGCGTCCCTACCGGAAAATGCTTCGCAGGCTGACGCGGCGGCGCCAGGTGGGCGCCGGTGGCGCCGAGGCTGACGGCCGCCGCAAACCCGCAGCCCCACGGGCTGTGGGGCCGCGTGAGCGGCTGCCAAAGAGCTTTCCGAGGAGGCACGGCTTTCCCTCCTGGCTCTTCAGGCGTGGCAGCTGTGGCCAGAGCCGCGGCCCTACCGGAAAATGCTTCGCAGGCTGGCGCGGCAGCCCCACGCGGGCGCCGGTGGCGCCGAGGCTGGAGGCCGCGGGAATGCCCGCAGCCCCATGGGCTGTGAGGGCATGCGAGCGGCTGCCAAAGAGCTTTCCAACGAGGCACGGCTTTCCCTCCTGGCTCTTCGGGCGTGGGAGCTGTGGCCAGAGCCGCGGCCCTACCGGAAAATGCTTCGGAGGCTGGCGCGGCGGCACCACGTGGCTGCCGGTGGCGCCGAGGCTGACGGCCGCCGGAAAGCCCGCAGCCCCACGGGCTGTGGGGCCACGAGAGCGGTTGCCAAAGAGCTTTCCAAGGAGGCATGGCTTTCCCTCCTGGCTCTTCAGGCGTGGGAGCTGTGGCCAGAGCCGCGGCCCTACCGGAAAATGCTTCGCAGGCTGGCGCGGCGGCCCCACGTGGGAGCCGGTGGCCCCGAGGCTGACGGCCGCTGGAAAGCCCGCAGCCCCACGGGCTGTTGGGCCGCGTGAGCGGCTGCCAAAGAGCTTTCCAACGAGGCACGGCTTTCCCTCCTGGCTCTTCAGGCGTGGGTGCTGTGGCCAGAGCCACGGCCCTACCGGAAAATGCTTCGCACGCTGGCGCAGCGGCGCCAGGTGGGCGCCGGTGGCGCCGAGGCTGACGGCCGCCGCAAAGCCCGCAGCCCCACGGGCTGTGGGGCCACGCGCGCGGCTGCCAAAGAGCTTTCCAACGAGGCACGGCTTTCCCTCCTGGCTCTTCAGGCGTGGGAGCTGTACCCAGAGCCGCGGCCCTACCGGAAAATGCTTCGCAGGCTGGCGCGGCGGCACCACGTGGGTGCCGGTGGCGCCGAGGCTGATGGCCGCTGGAAAGCCCGCAGCCCCACAGGCTGTGGGGCCACGCGAGCGGCTGCCAAAGAGCTTTCCAGCGAGGCACGGCTTTCCCTTCTGGCTCTTTGGGCGTGGGAGCTGTGGCCAGAGCCCCGGCCCTACCGGAAAATGCTTCGCAGGCTGGCGCGGCGGCGCCAAGGGGGCGCCGGTGTCGCCCAGGCTGATGGCTGCCGCAAAGCCCGCAGCCCCATGGGCTGTAGGGCCACGCCAGCGGCTGCCAAAGAGCTTTCCAGCGAGGCACGGCTTTCCCTCCTGGCTCTTTGGGCGTGGGAGCTGTGGCCAGAGCTGCGGCCCTACCGGAAAATGCTTCGCAGGCTGGCGCGGCAGCCCCACGTGGGAGCCGGTGGCCCTGAGGCTGACGGCCGCCTGAAAGCCCGCAGCCCCACGGGCTGTGGGGCCACGCAAGCGGCTGCCAAAGAGCTTTCCAAGGAGGCACGGCTTTCCCTCCTGGCTCTTCGGGCGTGGGAGCTGTCGCCAGAGCCGCGGCCCTACCGGAAAATTCTTCGCAGGCTGGCGCGGCGGCCCCACGTGGGCGCCGGTGGCGCCGAGGCTGACGGCCGCCGCAAAGCCCGCAGCCCCACGGGCTGTGGGGCCACGCGAGCGGCTGCCAAAGAGCTTTCCAAGGAGGCACGGCTTTCCCTCCTGGCTCTTCGGGCGTAGGAGCTGTGGCCAGAGTCCCGGCCCTACCGGAAAATGCTTTGCAGGCTGGCACGGCAGCGTCACGTGGGCGCCAGTGGCGCCGACGCTGACGGCCGCCGGAAAGCCCGCAGCACCACGGGCGGTGGGGCCACGCGAGCGGCTGCCAAAGAGCTTTCCAACGAGGCACGGCTTTCCCTCCTGGCTCTTTTGGCGTGGGAGCTATGGCCAGAGCCGCGGCCCTACCGGAAAATGCATCGCAGGCTGGCGCGGCGGCGCCACATGGGTGCCGGTGGCGCCGAGGCTGACGGCCGCCGCAAAGCCCGCAGCCCCATGGGCTGTGGGGACACGCGAGCGTCTGCCAAAGAGCTTTCCAACGAGGCACGGCTTTCCCTCTTGGCTCTTCGGGCGTGGGAGCTGTGGCCAGAGCCGCGGCCCTACCGGAAAATGCTTCGCAGGCTGGCGCGGCGGCGCCACGTGGGCGCCGGTGGCGCCGAGGCTGATGGCCGCCGCAAAGCCCGCAGCCCCACGGGCTGTGGGGCCACGCGAGCGGCTGCCAAAGAGCTTTCCAACGAGGCACGGCTTTCCCTCCTGGCTCTTCAGGCGTGGGAGCTGTGGCCAGAGCCGCGGCCCTACCGGAAAATGCTTCGCAGGCTGGCGCGGCGACTCCACGCGGGCGCCGGTGGCGCCGAGGCTGGAGGCCGCGGGAATGCCCGCAGCCCCACAGGCTGTGGGGCCACGCGAGCTCTGCCAAAGAGCTTTCCAACGAGGCACGGCTTTCCCTCCTGGCTCTTCGGGCTTGGGAGCTGTCGCCAGAGTCGCGGCCCTACCACAAAATGCTTCGCAGGCTGGCGCGGCGGCGCCAGGTGGGCTCCGATGGCGCCAAGGCTGACGGCCGCCGCAAAGCCCGCAGCCCCACGGGCTGTGGGGCCACGCGAGCGGCTGCCAAAGAGCTTTCCAAGGAGGCACGGCTTTCCCTCCTGGCTCTTCGGGCGTGGGAGCTGTGGCCAGAGCCGCGGCCCTACCGGAAAATGCTTCGCAGGCTGGCGCGGCGACTCCACGCGGGCGCCGGTGGCACCGAGGCTGGAGGCCGTGGGAATGCCCGCAGCCCCACGGGCTGTGGGGCCACGAGAGCGGCTGCCAAAGAGCTTTCCAAGGAGGCATGGCTTTCCCTCCTGGCTCTTCAGGCGTGGGAGCTGTGGCCAGAGCCGCGGCCCTACCGGAAAATGCTTCGCAGGCTGGCGCGGCGGCCCCACGTGGGCGCCGGTGGCCCCGAGGCTGACGGCCGCCGGAAAGCCCGCAGCCCCACGGGCTGTGGGGCCACGCGAGAGGCTGCCAAAGTGCTTTCCAACGAGGCACGGCTTTCCCTCCTGGCTCTTCGGGCGTGGGTGCTGTGGCCAGAGACGCGGCCCTACCGGAAAATGCTTCGCACACTGGCGCAGCGGCCACACCTGGGCGCCGGTGGCGCCGAGGCTGATGGCCGCTGGAAAGCCCACAGCCCCACAGGATGTGGGGCCACGCGAGCGGCTGCCAAAGAGCTTTCCAACAAGGCATGGCTTTCCCTCCTGGCTCTTCGGGCGTGGGACCTGTGGCCAGAGCTGCGTCCCTACCGGAAAATGCTTCGCAGGTTGACGCGGCGGCGCCAGGTGGGCGCCGGTGGCGCCGAGGCTGACGGCCGCCGCAAACCCGCAGCCCCACGGGCTGTGGGGCCGCGTGAGCGGCTGCCAAAGAGCTTTCCGAGGAGGCACGGCTTTCCCTCCTGGCTCTTCAGGCGTGGCAGCTGTGGCCAGAGCCGCGGCCCTACCGGAAAATGCTTCGCAGGCTGGCGCGGCAGCCCCACGCGGGCGCCGGTGGCGCCGAGGCTGGAGGCCGCGGGAATGCCCGCAGCCCCATGGGCTGTGAGGGCATGCGAGCGGCTGCCAAAGAGCTTTCCAACGAGGCACGGCTTTCCCTCCTGGCTCTTCGGGCGTGGGAGCTGTACCCAGAGCCGCGGCCCTACCGGAAAATGCTTCGCAGGCTGGCGCGGCGGCACCACGTGGCTGCCGGTGTCGCCGAAGCTGACGGCCGCCGCAAAGCCCGCAGCCCCACGGGCTGTGGGGCCACGAGAGCGGTTGCCAAAGAGCTTTCCAAGGAGGCATGGCTTTCCCTCCTGGCTCTTCAGGCGTGGGAGCTGTGGCCAGAGCCGCGGCCCTACCGGAAAATGCTTCGCAGGCTGGCGCGGCGGCCCCACGTGGGCGCCGGTGGCCCCGAGGCTGACGGCCGCTGGAAAGCCCGCAGCCCCACGGGCTGTTGGGCCGCGTGAGCGGCTGCCAAAGAGCTTTCCAACGAGGCACGGCTTTCCCTCCTGGCTCTTTGGGCGTGGGTGCTGTGGCCAGAGCCACGGCCCTACCGGAAAATGCTTCGCACGCTGGCGCAGCGGCGCCAGGTGGGCGCCGGTGGCGCCGAGGCTGACGGCCGCCGCAAAGCCCGCAGCCCCACGGGCTGTGGGGCCACGCGCGCGGCTGCCAAAGAGCTTTCCAACGAGGCACGGCTTTCCCTCCTGGCTCTTCAGGCGTGGGAGCTGTACCCAGAGCCGCGGCCCTACCGGAAAATGCTTCGCAGGCTGGCGCAGCGGTGCCACGTGAGCGCCGGTGGCGCCGAGGCTGACGGCCGCCGCAAAGCCCGCAGCCCCACGGGCTGTGGGGCCATGAGAGCGGCTGTCAAAGAGCTTTCCAACGAGGCACGGCTTTCCCTCCTGGCTCTTCGGGCGTGGGAGCTGTGGCCAGAGCCGCGGCCCTACCGGAAAATGCTTCGGGGGCTGGCGCGGCGGCGACACATGGGCGCCGGTGGCGCCGAGGCTTACGGCCGCCGCAAAGCCCGCAGCCCCACGGGCGGTGGGGCCACGCGAGCGGCTGCCAAAGAGCTTTCCGAGGAGGCACGGCTTTCCCTCTTGGCTCTTTGGGCGTGGGAGCTGTGGCCAGAGCCGCGGCCCTACCGGAAAATGCTTCGCAGGCTGGCGCGGCGGCACCAGGTGGGCGCCGGTGGCGCCGAGGCTGACGGCCGCCGCAAAGCCCGCAGCCCCACGGGCTGTGGGGCCACGCGAACGGCTGCCAAAGAGCTTTCCAACGAGGCATGGCTTTCCCTCCTGGCTCTTCGGGCGTGGGAGCTGTGGCTAGAGCTGCGTTCCTACCGGAAAATGCTTCGCAGGCTGACGCGGCGGCGCCAGGTGGGCGCCGGTGGCGCCGAGGCTGATGGCCGCCGCAAAGCCCGCAGCCCCACGGGCTGTGGGGCCACGCGAGCGGCTGCCAAAGAGCTTTCCAAGGAGGCACGGCTTTCCCTCCTGGCTCTTCGGGCGTGGGAGCTGTGGCCAGAGCCGCGGCCCTACCGGAAAATGCTTCGCAGGCTGGCGCGGCGACTCCACGCGGGCGCCGGTGGCGCCGAGGCTGGAGGCCGCGGGAATGCCCGCAGCCCCACGGGCGGTGGGGCCACGCGAGTGGCTGCCAAAGAGCTTTCCAACGAGGCACGGCTTTCCCTCCTGTCTCTTCGGGCGTGGGAGCTGTGGGCAGAGCCGTGGCCCTACCGGAAAATGCTTCGGGGGCTAGCGCGGCGGCGACACATGGGCGCCGGTGGTGCCGAGGCTTACGGACGCCGCAAAGCCCGCAGTCCCACGGGCGGTGGGGCCACCAGAGCGGCTGCCAAAGAGCTTTCCAACGAGGCACGGCTTTCCCTCCTGGCTCTTCGGGCGTGGGAGCTGTCGCCAGAGCCGCGGCCCTACCGGAAAATGCTTCGCAGGCTGGCGTGGCAGCGCCAAGTGGGCGCCGGTGGCGCCGAGGCTGGAGGCCGCGGGAATGCCCGCAGCCCCACGGGCTGTGGGGCCACGCGAGCGGCTGCCAAAGAGCTTTCCAACGAGGCACGGCTTTCCCTCCTGGCTCTTCGGGCGTGGGAGCTGTGGCCAGAGCCGCGGCCCTACCGGAAAATGCTTCGCAGGCTGGCGCGGCGGCGCCAGGTGGGCGACGGTGTCGCCGAGGCTGACGGCCGCCGGAAAGCCCGCAGCCCCACGGGCTGTGGGGCCACGCGAGCGGCTGCCAAAGACCTTTCCAACGAGGCACGGCTTTCCCTCCTGGCTCTTCTGGATGGGAGCTGTCGCCAGAGCCGCGGCCCTACCGGAAAATGCTTCGCAGGCTGGCGCGGCGGCGCCACGTGGGTGCCGGTGGCGCCGAGGCTGACGGCCGCCGCAAAGCCCGCAGCCCCACGGGCTGTGGGGCCACGCGAACGGCTGCCTAAGAGCTTTCCAACGAGGCATGGCTTTCCCTCCTGGCTCTTCGGGCGTGGGAGCTGTGGCCAGAGCCGCGGCCCTACCGGAAAATGCTTCGCAGGCTGGCGCGGCGTCCCGACGTGGGCGCCGGTGGCGCCGAGGCTGACGGCCGCCGGAAAGCCCGCAGCCCCACGGGCTGTGGGGCCACGCGAGCGGCTGCCAAAGAGCTTTCCAACGAGGCACGGCTTTCCCTCCTGGCTCTTCGGGCGTGGGAGCTGTGTCCAGAGCCGTGGCCCTACCGGAAAATGCTTCGGGGGATAGCGCGGCGGCGCCAGGTGAGCGCCGGTGGCGCCGAGGCTGACGGCCGCCGCAAAGCCCGCAGCCCCACAGGCTGTGGGGCCACGCGAGCGGCTGCCAAAGAGCTTTCCAATGAGGCATGGCTTTCCCTCCTGGCTCTTCGGGCGTGGGAGCTGTGGCCAGAGCCGTGGCCCTACCGCAAAATGCTTCGCAGGCTGGCGCGGCGGCGCCAGGTGGGCGCCGGTGGCGCCGAGGCTGACGGCCGCCGCAAAGCCCGCAGCCCCACGGGCGGTGGGGCCACGCGAGCGGCTGCCAAAGAGCTTTCCAACGAGGCACGGCTTTCCCTCCTGGCTCTTCGGGTGTGGGAGCTGTGGCCAGAGCCACGGCCCTACCGGAAAATGCTTCGGGGGCTAGCGCGGCGGCGCCATGTGGGCGCCGGTGGCGCCGAGGCTGATGGCCGCCGCAAAGCCCGCAGCCCCACGGGCTGTGGGGCCACGCGAGCGGCTGCCAAAGAGCTATCCAACGAGGCACGGCTTTCCCTCCTGGCTCTTCAGGCGTGGGAGCTGTGGCCAGAGCCGCGGCCCTACCGGAAAATGCTTCGCAGGCTGGCGCGGCGACTCCACGCGGGCGCCGGTGGCGCCGAGGCTGGAGGCCGCGGGAATGCCCGCAGCCCCACGGGCTGTGGGGCCACGCGAGCGGCTGCCAAAGAGCTTTCCAAGGAGGCACGGCTTTCCCTCCTGGCTCTTCGGGCGTGGGAGCTGTGGCCAGAGCCACGGCCCTACCGGAAAATGCTTCGGGGGCTAGCGCGGCGGCCCCAGGTGAGCGCCGGTGGCGCCGAGGCTTACGGCCGCCGCAAAGCCCGCAGCCCCACAGGCTGTGGGGCGACACGAGCGGCTGCCAAAGAGCTTTCCAACGAGGCACGGCTTCCCGTCCTGGCTCTTCGGGCTTGGGAGCTGTGGCCAGAGCCGCGGCCCTACCACAAAATGCTTCGCAGGCTGGCGCGGCGGCACCAGGTGGGCGCCGGTGGCCCCGAGGCTTACGGCCACCGTAAAGCCCGCAGCCCCACGGGCGGTGGGGCACGCGAGCGGCTGCCAAAGAGCTTTCCAACGAGGCACGGCTTTCCCTCCTGGCTCTTCGGGCGTGGGAGCTGTGGCCAGAGACGCGGCCCTACCGGAAAATGCTTCGCAGGCTGGCGCGGCGGCACCAGGTGGGCGCCGGTGTCGCCGAGGCTGACGGCCGCCGGAAAGCCCGCAGCCCCACGGGCTGTGGGGCCACGCGAGCGGCTGCCAAAGAGCTTTCCAACGAGGCACGGCTTTCCCTCCTGGCTCTTCGGGCGTGGGAGCTGTACCCAGAGCCGCGGCCCTACCGGAAAATGCTTCGCAGGCTGGCGCGGCGGCACCACGTGGGTGCCGGTGGCGCCGAGGCTGATGGCCGCCGCAAAGCCCGCAGCCCCACAGGCTGTGGGGCCACGCGAGCGGCTGCCAAAGAGCTTTCCAGCGAGGCATGGCTTTCCCTCCTGGCTCTTTGGGCGTGGGAGCTGTGGCCAGAGCCCCGGCCCTACCGGAAAATGCTTCGCAGGCTGGCGCGGCGGCGCCAAGGGGGCGCCGGTGTCGCCCAGGCTGATGGCCGCCGCAAAGCCCGCAGCCCCATGGGCTGTGGGGCCACGCCAGCGGCTGCCAAAGAGCTTTCCAAGGAGGCATGGCTTTCCCTCCTGGCTCTTTGGGCGTGGGAGCTGTGGCCAGAGCTGCGGCCCTACCGGAAAATGCTTCGCAGGCTGGCGCAGCAGCCCCACGTGGACGCCGGTGGCACCGAGGCTGACGGCCGCCGCAAGGCCCGCAGCCCCACGGGCTGTGGGGCCACGCGAGCGGCTGCCAAAGAGCTTTCCAACGAGGCACGGCTTTCCCTCCTGGCTCTTCGGGCGTGGGAGCTGTCGCCAGAGCCGCGGCCCTACCGGAAAATGATTCGCAGGCTGGCGCGGCGGCGCCACATGGGTGCCGGTGGCGCCGAGGCTGACGGCCGCCGGAAAGCCCGCAGCCCCATGGGCTGTGGGGACACGCGAGCGTCTGCCAAAGAGCTTTCCAGCGAGGCACGGCTTTCCCTCCTGGCTCTTCGGGCGTGGGAGCTGTGGCCAGAGCCCCGACCCTACCGGAAAATGCTTCGCAGGCTGGCGCGGCGGCGCCACGTGGGCGCCGGTGGCGCCGAGGCTGATGGCCGCCGTAAAGCCCGCAGCCCCACGGGCGGTGGGGCCACGCGAGCGGCTGCCAAAGAGCTTTCCAAGGAGGCACGGCTTTCCCTCCTGGCTCTTCGGGCGTGGGAGCTGTCGCCATAGCCGTGGCCCTACCGGAAAATGCTTCGGGGGCTGGCGCGGCGGCGACACATGGGCGCCGGTGGCGCCGAGGCTTACGGCCGCCGCAAAGCCCGCAGCCCCACGGGCGGTGGGGCCACGCGAGC
Organism: Larus michahellis; assembly: GCF_964199755.1. Classification (NCBI taxonomy): domain Eukaryota; kingdom Metazoa; phylum Chordata; class Aves; order Charadriiformes; family Laridae; genus Larus; species Larus michahellis. The sequence continues at coordinate 221,736 of NC_133921.1, forward strand.
GGCTGCCAAAGAGCTTTCCGAGGAGGCACGGCTTTCCCTCTTGGCTCATCGGGCGTGGGAGCTGTGGCCAGAGCCGCGGCCCTACCGGAAAATGCTTCGCAGGCTGGCACGGCGGCGCCAGGTGGGCGCTGGTGGCGCCGAGGCTGACGGCCGCCGCAAAGCCCGCAGCCCCACGGGCGGTGGGGCCACGCGAGCGGCTGCCTAAGAGCTTTCCAACGAGGCACGGCTTTCCCTCCTGGCTCTTCGGGCGTGGGAGCTGTGGCCAGAGCCGCGGCCCTACCGGAAAATGCTTCGGGGGCTGGCGCGGCGGCGACACATGGGCGCCGGTGGCGCCGAGGCTTACGGCCGCCGCAAAGCCCGCAGCCCCACGGGCTGTGGGGCCACGCGAGCGGCTGCCAAAGAGCTTTCCGAGGAGGCACGGCTTTCCCTCCTGGCTCTTCGGGCGTGGGAGCTGTGGCCAGAGCCGCGGCCCTACCGGAAAATGCTTCGGGGGATAGCGCGGCGGCGCCAGGTGAGCGCCGGTGGCGCCGAGGCTGACGGCCGCCGCAAAGCCCGCAGCCCCACAGGCTGTGGGGCCACGCGAGCGGCTGCCAAAGAGCTTTCCAATGAGGCATGGCTTTCCCTCCTGGCTCTTCGGGCGTGGGAGCTGTGGCCAGAGCCGTGGCCCTACCGCAAAATGCTTCGCAGGCTGGCGCGGCGGCGCCAGGTGGGCGCCGGTGGCGCCGAGGCTGACGGCCGCCGCAAAGCCCGCAGCCCCACGGGCGGTGGGGCCACGCGAGCGGCTGCCAAAGAGCTTTCCAACGAGGCACGGCTTTCCCTCCTGGCTCTTCGGGTGTGGGAGCTGTGGCCAGAGCCACGGCCCTACCGGAAAATGCTTCGCAGGCTAGCGCGGCGGCGCCATGTGGGCGCCGGTGGCGCCGAGGCTGATGGCCGCCGCAAAGCCCGCAGCCCCATGGGCTGTGGGGCCACGCGAGCGGCTGCCAAAGAGCTATCCAACGAGGCACGGCTTTCCCTCCTGGCTCTTCAGGCGTGGGAGCTGTGGCCAGAGCCGCGGCCCTACCGGAAAATGCTTCGCAGGCTGGCGCGGCGACTCCACGCGGGCGCCGGTGGCGCCGAGGCTGGAGGCCGCGGGAATGCCCGCAGCCCCACGGGCTGTGGGGCCACGCGAGCGGCTGCCAAAGAGCTTTCCAAGGAGGCACGGCTTTCCCTCCTGGCTCTTCGGGCGTGGGAGCTGTGGCCAGAGCCACGGCCCTACCGGAAAATGCTTCGGGGGCTAGCGCGGCGGCCCCAGGTGAGCGCCGGTGGCGCCGAGGCTTACGGCCGCCGCAAAGCCCGCAGCCCCACAGGCTGTGGGGCGACACGAGCGGCTGCCAAAGAGCTTTCCAACGAGGCACGGCTTCCCGTCCTGGCTCTTCGGGCTTGGGAGCTGTGGCCAGAGCTGCGGCCCTACCACAAAATGCTTCGCAGGCTGGCGCGGCGGCACCAGGTGGGCGCCGGTGGCCCCGAGGCTTACGGCCACCGTAAAGCCCGCAGCCCCACGGGCGGTGGGGCACGCGAGCGGCTGCCAAAGAGCTTTCCGAGGAGGCACGGCTTTCCCTCCTGGCTCTTCGGGCGTGGGAGCTGTGGCCAGAGACGCGGCCCTACCGGAAAATGCTTCGCAGGCTGGCGCGGCGGCACCAGGTGGGCGCCGGTGTCGCCGAGGCTGACGGCCGCCGGAAAGCCCGCAGCCCCACGGGCTGTGGGGCCACGCGAGCGGCTGCCAAAGAGCTTTCCAACGAGGCACGGCTTTCCCTCCTGGCTCTTCGGGCGTGGGAGCTGTACCCAGAGCCGCGGCCCTACCGGAAAATGCTTCGCAGGCTGGCGCGGCGGCACCACGTGGGTGCCGGTGGCGCCGAGGCTGATGGCCGCCGCAAAGCCCGCAGCCCCACAGGCTGTGGGGCCACGCGAGCGGCTGCCAAAGAGCTTTCCAGCGAGGCATGGCTTTCCCTCCTGGCTCTTTGGGCGTGGGAGCTGTGGCCAGAGCCCCGGCCCTACCGGAAAATGCTTCGCAGGCTGGCGCGGCGGCGCCAAGGGGGCGCCGGTGTCGCCCAGGCTGATGGCCGCCGCAAAGCCCGCAGCCCCATGGGCTGTGGGGCCACGCCAGCGGCTGCCAAAGAGCTTTCCAAGGAGGCATGGCTTTCCCTCCTGGCTCTTTGGGCGTGGGAGCTGTGGCCAGAGCTGCGGCCCTACCGGAAAATGCTTCGCAGGCTGGCGCAGCAGCCCCACGTGGACGCCGGTGGCACCGAGGCTGACGGCCGCCGCAAGGCCCGCAGCCCCACGGGCTGTGGGGCCACGCGAGCGGCTGCCAAAGAGCTTTCCAACGAGGCACGGCTTTCCCTCCTGGCTCTTCGGGCGTGGGAGCTGTCGCCAGAGCCGCGGCCCTACCGGAAAATGATTCGCAGGCTGGCGCGGCGGCCCCACGTGGGCGCCGGTGGCGCCGAGGCTGATGGCCGCTGGAAAGCCCGCAGCCCCACGGGCTGTGGGGCCACGCGAGCGGCTGCCAAAGAGCTTTCCAACGAGGCACGGCTTTCCCTCCTGGCTCTTCGGGCGTAGGAGCTGTGGCCAGAGTCCCGGCCCTACCGGAAAATGCTTTGCAGGCTGGCACGGCAGCGTCACGTGGGCGCCAGTGGCGCCGACGCTGACGGCCGCCGGAAAGCCCGCAGCCCCACGGGCTGTGGGGCCACGCGAGCGGCTGCCAAAGAGCTTTCCAACGAGGCACGGCTTTCCCTCCTGGCTCTTTTGGCGTGGGAGCTATGGCCAGAGCCGCGGCCCTACCGGAAAATGCTTCGCAGGCTGGCGCGGCGGCGCCACATGGGTGCCGGTGGCGCCGAGGCTGACGGCCGCCGGAAAGCCCGCAGCCCCATGGGCTGTGGGGACACGCGAGCGTCTGCCAAAGAGCTTTCCAGCGAGGCACGGCTTTCCCTCCTGGCTCTTCGGGCGTGGGAGCTGTGGCCAGAGCTCCGACCCTACCGGAAAATGCTTCGCAGGCTGGCGCGGCGGCGCCACGTGGGCGCCGGTGGTGCCGAGGCTGATGGCCGCCGTAAAGCCCGCAGCCCCACGGGCGGTGGGGCCACGCGAGCGGCTGCCAAAGAGCTTTCCAAGGAGGCACGGCTTTCCCTCCTGGCTCTTCGGGCGTGGGAGCTGTCGCCATAGCCGTGGCCCTACCGGAAAATGCTTCGGGGGCTGGCGCGGCGGCGACACATGGGCGCCGGTGGCGCCGAGGCTTACGGCCGCCGCAAAGCCCGCAGCCCCACGGGCGGTGGGGCCACGCGAGCGGCTGCCAAAGAGCTTTCCAACGAGGCACGGCTTTCCCTCTTGGCTCATCGGGCGTGGGAGCTGTGGCCAGAGCCGCGGCCCTACCGGAAAATGCTTCGCAGGCTGGCACGGCGGCGCCAGGTGGGCGCTGGTGGCGCCGAGGCTGACGGCCGCCGCAAAGCCCGCAGCCCCACGGGCGGTGGGGCCACGCGAGCGGCTGCCTAAGAGCTTTCCAACGAGGCACGGCTTTCCCTCCTGGCTCTTCGGGCGTGGGAGCTGTGGCCAGAGCCGCGGCCCTACCGGAAAATGCTTCGGGGGCTGGCGCGGCGGCGACACATGGGCGCCGGTGGCGCCGAGGCTTACGGCCGCCGCAAAGCCCGCAGCCCCACGGGCTGTGGGGCCACGCGAGCGGCTGCCAAAGAGCTTTCCGAGGAGGCACGGCTTTCCCTCCTGGCTCTTCGGGCGTGGGAGCTGTGGCCAGAGCCGCGGCCCTACCGGAAAATGCTTCGCAGGCTGGCGCGGCGGCACCAGGTAGGCGCCGGTGGCGCCGAGGCTGACGGCCGCCGCAAAGCCCGCAGCCCCACGGGCTGTGGGGCCACGCGAGCGGCTGCCAAAGAGCTTTCCAAGGAGGCACGGCTTTCCCTCCTGGCTCTTCGGGCGTAGGAACTGTGGCCAGAGCCGCGGCCCTACCGGAAAATGCTTTGCAGGCTGGCGTGGCGGTGCCACGTGGGCGCCGGTGGCGCCGAGGCTGATGGCCGCTGGAAAGCCCGCAGCCCCACGGGCTGTGGTTCCACGCGAGCGGCTGCCAAAGAGCTTTCCAAGGAGGCATGGCTTTCCCTCCTGGCTCTTTGGGCGTGGGAGCTGTGGCCAGAGCCCCGGCCGTACCGGAAAATGCATCGCAGGCTGGCGCGGCGGCGCCACATGGGTGCCGGTGGCGCCGAGGCTGACGGCCGCCGGAAAGCCCGCAGCCCCATGGGCTGTGGGGCCACGAGAGCGGCTGTCAAAGAGCTTTCCAACGAGGCACGGCTTTCCCTCCTGGCTCTTCAGGCGTGGGAGCTGTGGCCAGAGCCGCGGCCCTACCGGAAAATGCTTCGGGGGCTAGCGCGGCGGCGCCAGGTGAGCGCCAGTGGCGCCGAGGCTTACGGCCGCCGCAAAGCCCGCAGCCCCACGGGCGGTGGGGCCACGCGAGCGGCTGCCAAAGAGCTTTCCAACGAGGCACGGCTTTCCCTCCTGGCTCTTCGGGCGTGGGAGCTGTCGCCAGAGCCGTGGCCCTACCGGAAAATGCTTCGCAGGCTGGCGCGGCGGAGACACATGGGCGCCGGTGGCGCCGAGGCTTACGGCCGCCGTAAAGCCCGCAGCCCCACGGGCGGTGGGGCACGCGAGCGGCTGCCAAAGAGCTTTCCGAGGAGGCATGGCTTTCCCTCCTGGCTCTTCGGGCGTGGGAGCTGTGGCCAGAGCCGCGGCCCTACCGGAAAATGCTTCGCAGGCTGGCGCGGCGGCACCAGGTGGGCGCCGGTGTCGCCGAGGCTGACGGCCGCCGGAAAGCCCGCAGCCCCACGGGCTGTGGGGCCGCGTGAGCGGCTGCCAAAGAGCTTTCCAACGAGGCACGGCTTTCCCTCCTGGCTCTTCGGGCGTGGGAGCTGTGGCCAGAGCCGCGGCCCTACCGGAAAATGCTTCGCAGGCTTGCGCGGCAGCCCCACGCGGGCGCCGGTGGCGCCGAGGCTGGAGGCCGCAGGAATGCCCGCAGCCCCATGGGCAGTGGGGCCATGCGAGCGGCTGCCAAAGAGCTTTCCAACGAGGCACGGCTTTCCCTCCTGGCTCTTCGGGCGTGGGAGCTGTGGCCAGAGCCGCGGCCCTACCGGAAAATGCTTCGTAGGCTGGCGCAGCGGCACCACGTGGCTGCTGGTGGCGCCGAGGCTGACGGCCGCTGGAAAGCCCGCAGCCCCACGGGCTGTGGGGCCGCGTGAGCGGCTGCCAAAGAGCTTTCCGAGGAGGCACGGCTTTCCCTCCTGGCTCTTTGGGCATGGGTGCTGTGGCCAGAGACGCGGCCCTACCGGAAAATGCTTCGCACGCTGGCGCAGCGGCGCCAGGTGGGCGCCGGTGGCGCCGAGGCTGACGGCCGCCGGAAATCCCGCAGCCCCACGGGCTGTGGGGCCACGCGCGCGGCTGCCAAAGAGCTTTCCAACGAGGCACGGCTTTCCCTCCTGGCTCTTCAGGCGTGGGAGCTGTGGCCAGAGCCGCGGCCCTACCGGAAAATGCTTCGCAGGCTGGCGCGGCAGCCCCACGTGGGAGCCGGTGGCCCCGAGGCTGACGGCCGCCTGAAAGCCCGCAGCCCCACGGGCTGTGGGGCCACGCAAGCGGCTGCCAAAGAGCTTTCCAACGAGGCACGGCTTTCCCTCCTGGCTCTTCGGGCGTAGGAGCTGTCGCCAGAGACGCGGCCCTACCGGAAAATTCTTCGCAGGCTGGCGCGGCGGCGCCAAGGGGGCGCCGGTGTCGCCCAGGCTGATGGCCGCCGCAAAGCCCGCAGCCCCATGGGCTGTGGGGCCACGCCAGCGGCTGCCAAAGAGCTTTCCAAGGACGCACGGCTTTCCCTCCTGGCTCTTTGGGCGTGGGAGCTGTGGCCAGAGCCGCGGCCCTACCGGAAAATGCTTCGCAGGCTGGCGCGGCAGCCCCACGTGGGAGCCGGTGGCCCCGAGGCTGACGGCCGCCTGAAAGCCCGCAGCCCCACGGGCTGTGGGGCCACGCAAGCGGCTGCCAAAGAGCTTTCCGAGGAGGCACGGCTTTCCCTCCTGGCTCTTCGGGCGTGGGAGCTGTCGCCAGAGCCGTGGCACTACCGCAAAATGCTTCGTAGGCTGGCGCGGCGGCGCCACGTGGACGCCGGTGGCACCGAGGCTGACGGCCGCCGCAAGGCCCGCAGCCCCACGGGCTGTGGGGCCACGCGAGCGGCTGCCAAAGAGCTTTCCAACGAGGCACGGCTTTCCCTCCTGGCTCTTCGGGCGTGGGAGCTGTCGCCAGAGCCGCGGCCCTACCGGAAAATGCTTCGCAGGCTGGCGTGGCGGCCCCACGTGGGCGCCGGTGGCGCCGAGGCTGATGGCCGCTGGAAAGCCCGCAGCCCCACGGGCTGTGGGGCCACGCGAGCGGCTGCCAAAGAGCTTTCCAAGGAGGCACGGCTTTCCCTCCTGGCTCTTCGGGCGTGGGAGCTGTCGCCAGAGACGCGGCCCTACCGGAAAATGCATCGCAGGCTGGCGCGGCGGCGACACATGGGTGCCTGTGGCGCCGAGGCTGACGGCCGCCGCAAAGCCCGCAGCCCCACGGGCTGTGGGGCCACGCGAGCGGCTGCCAAAGAGCTTTCCAACGAGGCACGGCTTTCCCTCCTGGCTCTTCGGGCGTAGGAGCTGTGGCCAGAGCCGCGGCCCTACCGGAAAATGCTTTGCAGGGTGGGGCGGCAGCGTCACGTGGGCGCCGGTGGCGCCGAGGCTGACGGCCGCCGGAAAGCATGCAGCCCCACGGGCTGTGGGGCCACGCGAACCGCTGCCAAAGAGCTTTCCAAGGAGGCACGGCTTTCCCTCCTGGCTCTTCGGGCGTGGGAGCTTTCGCCAGAGACGCGGCCCTACCGGAAAAGGCTTCGCAGGCTGGCGCAGCGGCGCAACGTGGGCGCCGGTGTCGCACAGGCTGACGGCCGCCGCAAAGCCCGCAGCCCCACGGGCTGTGGGACCACGCGAGCGGCTGCCAAAGAGCTTTCCAACGAGGCACGGCTTTCCCTCCTGGCTCTTCGGGCGTGGGAGCTGTGGCCAGAGCCGCGGCCCTACCGGAAAATGCTTCACAGGCTGGCGCGGCGGCACTACGTGGCTGCCGGTGGCGCCGAGGCTGACGGCCGCCGGAAAGCCCGCAGCCCCACGGGCTGTGGGGCCACGAGAGCGGTTGCCAAAGAGCTTTCCAAGGAGGCATGGCTTTCCCTCCTGGCTCTTCAGGCGTGGGAGCTGTGGCCAGATCCGCGGCCCTACCGGAAAATGCTTCGCAGGCTGGCGCGGCGGCCCCACGTGGGCGCTGGTGGCCCCGAGGCTGACGGCCGCTGGAAAGCCCGCAGCCCCACGGGCTGTGGGGCCGCGTGAGCGGCTGCCAAAGAGCTTTCCAACGAGGCACGGCTTTCCCTCCTGGCTCTTCGGGCGTGGGAGCTGTCGCCACATCCGCGGCCCTACCGGAAAATGCTTCGGGGGATAGCGCGGCGGCGCCAGGTGAGCGCCGGTGGCGCCGAGGCTGACGGCCGCCGCAAAGCCCGCAGCCCCACAGGCTGTGGGGCCACGCGAGCGGCTGCCAAAGAGCTTTCCAATGAGGCATGGCTTTCCCTCCTGGCTCTTCGGGCGTGGGAGCTGTGGCCAGAGCCTTGGCCCTACCGCAAAATGCTTCGCAGGCTGGCGCGTCGGCGCCAGGTGGGCGCCGGTGGCGCCGAGGCTGACGGCCGCCGCAAAGCCCGCAGCCCCACGGGCGGTGGGGCCACGCGAGCGGCTGCCAAAGAGCTTTCCAACGAGGCACGGCTTTCCCTCCTGGCTCTTCGGGTGTGGGAGCTGTGGCCAGAGCCACGGCCCTACCGGAAAATGCTTCGGGGGCTAGCGCGGCGGCGCCATGTGGGCGCCGGTGGCGCCGAGGCTGATGGCCGCCGCAAAGCCCGCAGCCCCACGGGCTGTGGGGCCACGCGAGCGGCTGCCAAAGAGCTATCCAACGAGGCACGGCTTTCCCTCCTGGCTCTTCAGGCGTGGGAGCTGTGGCCAGAGCCGCGGCCCTACCGGAAAATGCTTCGCAGGCTGGCGCGGCGACTCCACGCGGGCGCCGGTGGCGCCGAGGCTGGAGGCCGCGGGAATGCCCGCAGCCCCACGGGCTGTGGGGCCACGCGAGCGGCTGCCAAAGAGCTTTCCAAGGAGGCACGGCTTTCCCTCCTGGCTCTTCGGGCGTGGGAGCTGTGGCCAGAGCCACGGCCCTACCGGAAAATGCTTCGGGGGCTAGCGCGGCGGCCCCAGGTGAGCGCCGGTGGCGCCGAGGCTTACGGCCGCCGCAAAGCCCGCAGCCCCACAGGCTGTGGGGCGACATGAGCGGCTGCCAAAGAGCTTTCCAACGAGGCACGGCTTCCCGTCCTGGCTCTTCGGGCTTGGGAGCTGTGGCCAGAGCCGCGGCCCTACCACAAAATGCTTCGCAGGCTGGCGCGGCGGCCCCACGTGGGCGCCGGTGGCGCCGAGGCTGATGGCCGCTGGAAAGCCCGCAGCCCCACGGGCTGTGGGGCCACGCGAGCGGCTGCCAAAGAGCTTTCCAACGAGGCACGGCTTTCCCTCCTGGCTCTTCGGGCGTAGGAGCTGTGGCCAGAGTCCCGGCCCTACCGGAAAATGCTTTGCAGGCTGGCACGGCAGCGTCACGTGGGCGCCAGTGGCGCCGACGCTGACGGCCGCCGGAAAGCCCGCAGCCCCACGGGCTGTGGGGCCACGCGAGCGGCTGCCAAAGAGCTTTCCAACGAGGCACGGCTTTCCCTCCTGGCTCTTCGGGCGTGGGAGCTGTGGCCAGAGCCCCGACCCTACCGGAAAATGCTTCGCAGGCTGGCGCGGCGGCGCCACGTGGGCGCCGGTGGCGCCGAGGCTGATGGCCGCCGTAAAGCCCGCAGCCCCACGGGCGGTGGGGCCGCGCGAGCGGCTGCCAAAGAGCTTTCCAAGGAGGCACGGCTTTCCCTCCTGGCTCTTCGGGCGTGGGAGCTGTCGCCATAGCCGTGGCCCTACCGGAAAATGCTTCGGGGGCTGGCGCGGCGGCGACACATGGGCGCCGGTGGCGCCGAGGCTTACGGCCGCCGCAAAGCCCGCAGCCCCACGGGCGGTGGGGCCACGCGAGCGGCTGCCAAAGAGCTTTCCGAGGAGGCACGGCTTTCCCTCTTGGCTCATCGGGCGTGGGAGCTGTGGCCAGAGCCGCGGCCCTACCGGAAAATGCTTCGCAGGCTGGCACGGCGGCGCCAGGTGGGCGCTGGTGGCGCCGAGGCTGACGGCCGCCGCAAAGCCCGCAGCCCCACGGGCGGTGGGGCCACGCGAGCGGCTGCCTAAGAGCTTTCCAACGAGGCACGGCTTTCCCTCCTGGCTCTTCGGGCGTGGGAGCTGTGGCCAGAGCCGCGGCCCTACCGGAAAATGCTTCGCAGGCTGGCGCGGCGGCGACACATGGGCGCCGGTGGCGCCGAGGCTTACGGCCGCCGCAAAGCCCGCAGCCCCACGGGCTGTGGGGCCACGCGAGCGGCTGCCAAAGAGCTTTCCGAGGAGGCACGGCTTTCCCTCCTGGCTCTTCGGGCGTGGGAGCTGTGGCCAGAGCCGCGGCCCTACCGGAAAATGCTTCGCAGGCTGGCGCGGCGGCACCAGGTAGGCGCCGGTGGCGCCGAGGCTGACGGCCGCCGCAAAGCCCGCAGCCCCACGGGCTGTGGGGCCACGCGAGCGGCTGCCAAAGAGCTTTCCAAGGAGGCACGGCTTTCCCTCCTGGCTCTTCGGGCGTAGGAACTGTGGCCAGAGCCGCGGCCCTACCGGAAAATGCTTTGCAGGCTGGCGTGGCGGTGCCACGTGGGCGCCGGTGGCGCCGAGGCTGATGGCCGCTGGAAAGCCCGCAGCCCCACGGGCTGTGGTTCCACGCGAGCGGCTGCCAAAGAGCTTTCCAAGGAGGCATGGCTTTCCCTCCTGGCTCTTTGGGCGTGGGAGCTGTGGCCAGAGCCCCGGCCGTACCGGAAAATGCATCGCAGGCTGGCGCGGCGGCGCCACATGGGTGCCGGTGGCGCCGAGGCTGACGGCCGCCGGAAAGCCCGCAGCCCCATGGGCTGTGGGGCCACGAGAGCGGCTGTCAAAGAGCTTTCCAACGAGGCACGGCTTTCCCTCCTGGCTCTTCAGGCGTGGGAGCTGTGGCCAGAGCCGCGGCCCTACCGGAAAATGCTTCGGGGGCTAGCGCGGCGGCGCCAGGTGAGCGCCAGTGGCGCCGAGGCTTACGGCCGCCGCAAAGCCCGCAGCCCCACGGGCGGTGGGGCCACGCGAGCGGCTGCCAAAGAGCTTTCCAACGAGGCACGGCTTTCCCTCCTGGCTCTTCGGGCGTGGGAGCTGTGGCCAGAGCCGTGGCCCTACCGGAAAACGCTTCGCAGGCTGGCGCGGCGGAGACACATGGGCGCCGGTGGCGCCGAGGCTTACGGCCGCCGCAAAGCCCGCAGCCCCACACGCTGTGAGGCCACGCGAGCGGCTGCCAAAGAGCTTTCCGAGGAGGCATGGCTTTCCCTCCTGGCTCTTCGGGCGTGGGAGCTGTGGCCAGAGCCGCGGCCCTACCGGAAAATGCTTCGCAGGCTGGCGCGGCGGCACCAGGTGGGCGCCGGTGTCGCACAGGCTGATGGCCGCCGGAAAGCCCGCAGCCCCACGGGCTGTGGGGCCGCGTGAGCGGCTGCCAAAGAGCTTTCCAACGAGGCACGGCTTTCCCTCCTGGCTCTTCGGGCGTGGGAGCTGTGGCCAGAGCCGCGGCCCTACCGGAAAATGCTTCGCAGGCTTGCGCGGCAGCCCCACGCGGGCGCCGGTGGCGCCGAGGCTGGAGGTCGCAGGAATGCCCGCAGCCCCATGGGCTGTGGGGCTATGCGAGCGGCTGCCAAAGAGCTTTCCAACGAGGCACGGCTTTCCCTCCTGGCTCTTCGGGCGTGGGAGCTGTGGCCAGAGCCGCGGCCCTACCGGAAAATGCTTCGTAGGCTGGCGCAGCGGCACCACGTGGCTGCTGGTGGCGCCGAGGCTGACGGCCGCTGGAAAGCCCGCAGCCCCACGGGCTGTGGGGCCGCGTGAGCGGCTGCCAAAGAGCTTTCCGAGGAGGCACGGCTTTCCCTCCTGGCTCTTTGGGCGTGGGTGCTGTGGCCAGAGACGCGGCCCTACCGGAAAATGCTTCGGGGGCTGGCGCAGCGGCGCCAGGTGGGCGCCGGTGGCGCCGAGGCTGACGGCCGCCGGAAATCCCGCAGCCCCACGGGCTGTGGGGCCACGCGCGCGGCTGCCAAAGAGCTTTCCAACGAGGCACGGCTTTCCCTCCTGGCTCTTCAGGCGTGGGAGCTGTGGCCAGAGCCGCGGCCCTACCGGAAAATGCTTCGCAGGCTGGCGCGGCAGCCCCACGTGGGAGCCGGTGGCCCCGAGGCTGACGGCCGCCTGAAAGCCCGCAGCCCCACGGGCTGTGGGGCCACGCAAGCGGCTGCCAAAGAGCTTTCCAACGAGGCACGGCTTTCCCTCCTGGCTCTTCGGGCGTAGGAGCTGTCGCCAGAGACGCGGCCCTACCGGAAAATTCTTCGCAGGCTGGCGCGGCGGCGCCAAGGGGGCGCCGGTGTCGCCCAGGCTGATGGCCGCCGCAAAGCCCGCAGCCCCATGGGCTGTGGGGCCACGCCAGCGGCTGCCAAAGAGCTTTCCAAGGACGCACGGCTTTCCCTCCTGGCTCTTTGGGCGTGGGAGCTGTGGCCAGAGCCGCGGCCCTACCGGAAAATGCTTCGCAGGCTGGCGCGGCAGCCCCACGTGGGAGCCGGTGGCCCCGAGGCTGACGGCCGCCTGAAAGCCCGCAGCCCCACGGGCTGTGGGGCCACGCAAGCGGCTGCCAAAGAGCTTTCCAAGGAGGCACGGCTTTCCCTCCTGGCTCTTCGGGCGTGGGAGCTGTCGCCAGAGCCGTGGCCCTACCGCAAAATGCTTCGTAGGCTGGCGCGGCGGCGCCACGTGGACGCCGGTGGCACCGAGGCTGATGGCCGCCGCAAGGCCCGCAGCCCCACGGGCTGTGGGGCCACGCGAGCGGCTGCCAAAGAGCTTTCCAACGAGGCACGGCTTTCCCTCCTGGCTCTTCGGGCGTGGGAGCTGTCGCCAGAGCCGCGGCCCTACCGGAAAATGCTTCGCAGGCTGGCGCAGCGGCACCACGTGGCTGCTGGTGGCGCCGAGGCTGACGGCCGCTGGAAAGCCCGCAGCCCCACGGGCTGTGGGGCCGCGTGAGCGGCTGCCAAAGAGCTTTCCGAGGAGGCACGGCTTTCCCTCCTGGCTCTTTGGGCGTGGGTGCTGTGGCCAGAGACGCGGCCCTACCGGAAAATGCTTCGGGGGCTGGCGCAGCGGCGCCAGGTGGGCGCCGGTGGCGCCGAGGCTGACGGCCGCCGGAAATCCCGCAGCCCCACGGGCTGTGGGGCCACGCGCGCGGCTGCCAAAGAGCTTTCCAACGAGGCACGGCTTTCCCTCCTGGCTCTTCAGGCGTGGGAGCTGTGGCCAGAGCCGCGGCCCTACCGGAAAATGCTTCGCAGGCTGGCGCGGCAGCCCCACGTGGGAGCCGGTGGCCCCGAGGCTGACGGCCGCCTGAAAGCCCGCAGCCCCACGGGCTGTGATGCCACGCAAGCGGCTGCCAAAGAGCTTTCCAACGAGGCACGGCTTTCCCTCCTGGCTCTTCGGGCGTAGGAGCTGTCGCCAGAGACGCGGCCCTACCGGAAAATTCTTCGCAGGCTGGCGCGGCGGCGCCAAGGGGGCGCCGGTGTCGCCCAGGCTGATGGCCGCCGCAAAGCCCGCAGCCCCATGGGCTGTGGGGCCACGCCAGCGGCTGCCAAAGAGCTTTCCAAGGACGCACGGCTTTCCCTCCTGGCTCTTTGGGCGTGGGAGCTGTGGCCAGAGCCGCGGCCCTACCGGAAAATGCTTCGCAGGCTGGCGCGGCAGCCCCACGTGGGAGCCGGTGGCCCCGAGGCTGACGGCCGCCTGAATGCCCGCAGCCCCACGGGCTGTGGGGCCACGCAAGCGGCTGCCAAAGAGCTTTCCAAGGAGGCACGGCTTTCCCTCCTGGCTCTTCGGGCGTGGGAGCTGTCGCCAGAGCCGTGGCCCTACCGCAAAATGCTTCGTAGGCTGGCGCGGCGGCGCCACGTGGACGCCGGTGGCACCGAGGCTGATGGCCGCCGCAAGGCCCGCAGCCCCACGGGCTGTGGGGCCACGCGAGCGGCTGCCAAAGAGCTTTCCAACGAGGCACGGCTTTCCCTCCTGGCTCTTCGGGCGTGGGAGCTGTCGCCAGAGCCGCGGCCCTACCGGAAAATGCTTCGCAGGCTGGCGTGGCGGCCCCACGTGGGCGCCGGTGGCGCCGAGGCTGATGGCCGCTGGAAAGCCCGCAGCCCCACGGGCTGTGGGGCCACGCGAGCGGCTGCCAAAGAGCTTTCCAAGGAGGCACGGCTTTCCCTCCTGGCTCTTCGGGCGTGGGAGCTGTCGCCAGAGACGCGGCCCTACCGGAAAATGCATCGCAGGCTGGCGCGGCGGCGACACATGGGTGCCTGTGGCGCCGAGGCTGACGGCCGCCGCAAAGCCCGCAGCCCCACGGGCTGTGGGGCCACGCGAGCGGCTGCCAAAGAGCTTTCCAACGAGGCACGGCTTTCCCTCCTGGCTCTTCGGGCGTAGGAGCTGTGGCCAGAGCCGCGGCCCTACCGGAAAATGCTTTGCAGGGTGGGGCGGCAGCGTCACGTGGGCGCCGGTGGCGCCGAGGCTGACGGCCGCCGGAAAGCATGCAGCCCCACGGGCTGTGGGGCCACGCGAACCGCTGCCAAAGAGCTTTCCAAGGAGGCACGGCTTTCCCTCCTGGCTCTTCGGGCGTGGGAGCTTTCGCCAGAGACGCGGCCCTACCGGAAAAGGCTTCGCAGGCTGGCGCAGCGGCGCAACGTGGGCGCCGGTGTCGCACAGGCTGATGGCCGCCGCAAAGCCCGCAGCCCCACGGGCTGTGGGACCACGCGAGCGGCTGCCAAAGAGCTTTCCAACGAGGCACGGCTTCCCTCCTGGCTCTTCGGGCGTGGGAGCTGTGGCCAGAGCCGCGGCCCTACCGGAAAATGCTTCACAGGCTGGCGCGGCGGCACTACGTGGCTGCCGGTGGCGCCGAGGCTGACGGCCGCCGGAAAGCCCGCAGCCCCACGGGCTGTGGGGCCACGAGAGCGGTTGCCAAAGAGCTTTCCAAGGAGGCATGGCTTTCCCTCCTGGCTCTTCAGGCGTGGGAGCTGTGGCCAGATCCGCGGCCCTACCGGAAAATGCTTCGCAGGCTGGCGCGGCGGCCCCACGTGGGCGCTGGTGGCCCCGAGGCTGACGGCCGCTGGAAAGCCCGCAGCCCCACGGGCTGTGGGGCCGCGTGAGCGGCTGCCAAAGAGCTTTCCAACGAGGCACGGCTTTCCCTCCTGGCTCTTCGGGCGTAGGAGCTGTCGCCAGAGACGCGGCCCTACCGGAAAATTCTTCGCAGGCTGGCGCGGCGGCGCCAAGGGGGCGCCGGTGTCGCCCAGGCTGATGGCCGCCGCAAAGCCCGCAGCCCCATGGGCTGTGGGGCCACGCCAGCGGCTGCCAAAGAGCTTTCCAAGGACGCACGGCTTTCCCTCCTGGCTCTTCGGGCGTGGGAGCTGTCGCCAGAGCCGCGGCCCTACCGGAAAATGCTTCGCAGGCTGGCGTAGCGGCCCCACGTGGGTGCCGGTGGCGCCGAGGCTGATGGCCGCTGGAAAGCCCGCAGCCCCACGGGCTGTGGGGCCACGCGAGCGGCTGCCAAAGAGCTTTCCAAGGAGGCACGGCTTTCCCTCCTGGCTCTTCGGGCGTGGGAGCTGTCGCCAGAGACGCGGCCCTACCGGAAAATGCATCGCAGGCTGGCGCGGCGGCGACACATGGGTGCCTGTGGCGCCGAGGCTGACGGCCGCAGCAAAGCCCGCAGCCCCACGGGCTGTGGGGCCACGCGAGCGGCTGCCAAAGAGCTTTCCAACGAGGCACGGCTTTCCCTCCTGGCTCTTCGGGCGTAGGAGCTGTGGCCAGAGCCGCGGCCCTACCGGAAAATGCTTTGCAGGGTGGGGCGGCAGCGTCACGTGGGCGCCGGTGGCGCCGAGGCTGACGGCCGCCGGAAAGCATGCAGCCCCACGGGCTGTGGGGCCACGCGAACCGCTGCCAAAGAGCTTTCCAACGAGGCACGGCTTTCCCTCCTGGCTCTTCGGGCGTGGGTGCTGTCGCCAGAGCCGCGGCCCTACCAGAAAATGCTTCGCACACTGGCGCAGCGACCCCACGTGGGCGCCGGTGGTGCCGAGGCTGATGGCCGCCGTAAAGCCCACAGCCCCACGGGCTGTGGGGCCACGCGAGCGGCTGCCAAAGAGCTTTCCAAGGAGGCACGGCTTTCCTTCCTGGCTCTTTGGGCGTGGGAGCTGTGGCCAGAGCCGAGGCCCTACCGGAAAATGCTTTGCAGGCTGGCGCGGCAGCCCCACGTGGGAGCCGGTGGCCCCGAGACTGACGGCCGCCTGAAAGCACGCAGCCCCACGGGCTGTGGGGCCACGCGAGCGGCTGCCAAAGAGCTTTCCAAGGAGGCACGGATTTCCCTCCTGGCTCTTTGGGCGTGGGAGCTGTGGCCAGAGCCGCGGCCCTACCGGAAAATGCTTTGCAGGCTGGCGCGGCAGCCCCACGTGGGAGCCGGTGGCCCCGAGGCTGTCGGCCGCCTGAAAGCCCGCAGCCCCACGGGCTGTGGGGCCACGCGAGCGGCTGCCAAAGAGCTTTCCAACGAGGCACGGCTTTCCCTCCTGGCTCTTTGGGCGTGGGAGCTGTGGCCAGAGCCGCGGCCCTACCGGAAAATGCTTCGCAGGCTGGCGCGGCAGCCCCACGTAAGAACCGGTGGCCCCGAGGCTGACGGCCGCCTGAAAGCCCGCAGCCCCACGGGCTGTGGGGCCACGCGAGCGGCTGCCAAAGAGCTTTCCAAGGAGGCATGGCTTTCCCTCCTGTCTCTTCGGGCGTGGGAGCTGTGGCCAGAGCCGCGGCCCTACCGGAAAATTCTTCGCAGGCTGGCGCGGCGGCGCCACGTGGGCGCCGGTGGTGCCGAGGCTGACGGCCGCCGCAAAGCCCGCAGCCCCATGGGCTGTGGGGCCACGCCAGCGGCTGCCAAAGAGCTTTCCAAGGAGGCACGGCTTTCCCTCCTGGCTCTTCGGGCGTGGGAGCTGTCGCCAGAGCCGCGGCCCTACCGGAAAATGCTTCGCAGGCTGGCGCGGCGGCGCCAGGTGGGCGCCGGTGGCGCCGAGGCTGACGGCCGCCGCAAAGCCCGCAGCCCCACGGGCTGTGGGGCCACGCGAGCGGCTGCCAAAGAGCTTTCCAACGAGGCACGGCTTTCCCTCCTGGCTCTTCGGGCGTGGGAGCTGTCGCCAGAGCCGTGGCCCTACCGGAAAATGCTTCGGGGGCTGGCGCGGCGGCGACACATGGGCGCCGGTGTCGCCGAGGCTGACGGCCGCCGCAAAGCCCGCAGCCCCACGGGCGGTGGGGCCACGCGAGGGGCTGCCAAAGAGCTTTCCGAGGAGGCACGGCTTTCCCTCCTGGCTCTTCGGGCGTGGGAGTTATGGCCAGAGCCGCGGCCCTACCGGAAAATGCTTCGCAGGCTGGCGCGGCGGCGCCACGTGGGCGCCGGTGGCGCCGAGGCTGACGGCCGCCGCAAAGCCCGCAGCCCCACGGGCTGTGGGGCCACGTGAGCGGCTGCCAAAGAGCTTTCCAACGAGGCACGGCTTTCCCTCCTGGCTCTTCAGGCGTGGGAGCTGTACCCAGAGCCGCGGCCCTACCGGAAAATGCTTCGCAGGCTGGCGCGGCGGCGCCACATGGGTGCCGTTGGCACCGAGGCTGACGTCCGCCGGAAATCCCGCGGCCCCACGGGCTGTGGGGCCACGAGATCGGCTGTCAAAGAGCTTTCAAAGGAGGCACGGCTTTCCCTCCTGGCTCTTCGGGCGTGGGTGCTGTGGCCAGAGCCGCGGCCCTACCGGAAAATGCTTCGCACGCTGGCGCAGCGGCCCCACCTGGGCGCCCGTGGCGCCGAGGCTGATGGCTGCTAGAAAGCCCAGAGCCCCACAGGCTGTGGGGCCACGCGAGCGGCTGCCAAAGAGCTTTCCAGCGAGGCACGGCTTTCCCTCCTGGCTCTTCGGGTGTAGGAGCTGTGGCCAGAGCCCCGGCCCTACCGGAAAATGCTTTGCAGGCTGGTGCGGCAGCGTCACGTGGGCGCCAGTGGCGCCGACGCTGACGGCCGCCTGAAAGCCCGCAGCCCCACGGGCTGTGGGGCCACGCGAGCGGCTGCCAAAGAGCTTTCCAAGGAGGCACGGCTTTCCCTCCTGGCTCTTTGGGCGTGGGAGCTGTGGCCAGAGCCGCGGCCCTACCGGAAAATGCTTCGCAGGCTGGCGCGGCAGCCCCACGTAAGAGCCGGTTGCCCCGAGGCTGACGGCCGCCTGAAAGCCCGCAGCCCCACGGGCTGTGGGGCCACGCGAGCGGCTGCCAAAGAGCTTTCCAACGAGGCACGGCTTTCCCTCCTGGCTCTTTGGGCGTGGGAGCTGTGGCCAGAGCCGCGGCCCTACCGGAAAATTCTTCGCAGGCTGGCGCGGCGGTGCCACGTGGGCGCCGGTGGCACCGAGGCTGACGGCCGCCGCAAGGCCCGCAGCCCCACGGGCTGTGGGGCCACGCGAGCGGCTGCCAAAGAGCTTTCCAACGAGGCACGGCTTTCCCTCCTGGCTCTTCAGGCGTGGGTACTGTGGCCAGAGCCGCGGCCCTACCGGAAAATGCTTCGCACGCTGGCGCAGCGGCCCCACCTGGGCGCCCGTGGCGCCGAGGCTGATGGCCGCTGGAAAGCCCAGAGCCCCACAGGCTGTGGGGCCACGCGAGCGGCTGCCAAAGAGCTTTCCAACGAGGCACGGCTTTCCCTCCTGGCTCTTCGGGCGTGGGAGCTGTCGCCAGAGCCGCGGCCCTACTGGAAAATGCTTCGGGGGCTGGCGCGGCGGCAACACATGGGCGCCAGTGGCGCCGAGGCTTACGGCCGCCGCAAAGCCCGCAGCCCCACGGGTGGTGGGTCCACGCGAGCGGCTGACAAAGAGCTTTCCGAGGACGCACGGCTTTCCCTCCTGGCTCTTCGGGCGTGGGAGCTGTGGCCAGAGCCGCGGCCCTACCGGAAAATGCTTCGCAGGCTGGCGCGGCGGCACCAGGTGGGCGCCGGTGGCGCCGAGGCTGACGACCGCCGCAAAGCCCGCAGCCCCACGGGCTGTGGGGCCACGCGAGCGGCTGCCAAAGAGCTTTCCAAGGAGGCACGGCTTTCCCTCCTGGCTCTTCGGGCGTAGGAGCTGTGGCCAGAGCCGCGGCCCTACCGGAAAATGCTTTGCAGGCTGGCGTGGCGGTGCCACGTGGGCGCCGGTGGCACCGAGGCTGACGGCCGCCGCAAGGCCCGCAGCCCCACGGGCTGTGGGGCCACGCGAGCGGCTGCCAAAGAGCTTTCCAACGAGGCACGGCTTTCCCTCCTGGCTCTTTGGGCGTGGGTACTGTGGCCAGAGCCGCGGCCCTACCGGAAAATGCTTCGCACGCTGGCGCAGCGGCCCCACCTGTGCGCCCGTGGCGCCGAGGCTGATGGCCGCTGGAAAGCCAAGAGCCCCACAGGCTGTCGGGCCACGCGAGCGGCTGCCAAAGAGCTTTCCAGCGAGGCACGGCTTTCCCTCCTGGCTCTTCGGGCGTGGGAGCTGTCGCCAGAGCCGCGGCCCTACCGCAAAATGCTTCGCAGGCTGGCGCGGCGGCGCCACGTGGACGCCTGTGGCACCGAGGCTGACGGCCGCCGCAAAGCCCGCAGCCCCACAGGCTGTGCGGCCACGCGAGCGGCTGCCAAAGAGCTTTCCAACGAGGCACGGCTTTCCCTCCTGGCTCTTCGGGCGTGGGAGCTGTGGCCAGAGCTGCGGCCCTACCGGAAAATGCTTCGCAGGCTGGCGCGGCGTCGCCAGGTGGGCGCCGGTGGCGCCGAGGCTGACGGCCGCCGCAAAGACCGCAGCCCCACAGGCTGTGGGGCCACGCGAGCGGCTGCCAAAGAGCTTTCCAACGAGGCACGGCTTTCCCTCCTGGCTCTTCGGGCGTGGGAGCTGTCGCCAGAGCCGTGGCCCTACCGGAAAATGCTTCGAAGGCTGGCGCGGCGTCGCCAGGTGGGCGCCGGTGGCGCCGAGGCTGACAGCCGCCGCAAAGCCCGCAGCCCCACACGCTGTGAGGCCACGCGAGCGGCTGCCAAAGAGCTTTCCAACGAGGCACGGCTTTCCCTCCTGGCTCTTCGGGCGTGGGAGCTGTGGCCAGAGCCGCAGCCCTACCGGAATATGCTTCGCAGGCTGGCGCGGCGGCGCCACGTGGGCGCCGGTGGCGCCGAGGCTGACGGCCGCCGCAAAGCCCGCAGCCCCACGGGCTGTGGGTCCACGCGAGCGGCTGCCAAAGAGCTTTCCAAGGAGGCACGGCTTTCCCTCCTGGCTCTTCGGGCGTGGGAGCTGTGGCCAGAGCCACGGCCCTACCGGAAAATGCTTCGCAGGCTGGCGCGGCGGCGCCAGGTGGGCGCCAGTGGCGCCGAGGCTGACGGCCGCCGCAAAGCCTGCAGCCCCACAGGCTGTGACGCCACGCGAGCGGCTGCCAAAGAGCTTTCCAAGGAGGCACGGCTTTCCCTCCTGGCTCTTCGGGCGTGGGAGCTGTGGCCAGAGCCGCGGCCCTACTGGAAAATGCTTCGCAGACCGGCGCGGCGGCGTCAGGTGGGCGCCGGTGGCGCCAAGGCTGACGGCCGCCGTAACGCCCGCAGCCCCACGGGCTGTGGGGCCACGCGAGCGGCTGCCAAAGTGCTTTCCAACGAGGCACGGCTTTCCCTCCTGGCTCTTCGGGCGTGGGAGTTATGGCCAGAGCCGCGGCCCTACCGGAAAATGCTTTGCAGGCTGGCGCGGCAGCGTCACGTTGGCGCCGGTGGCGCCGAGGCTGACGGCCGCCGCAAAGCCCGCAGCCCCACGGGATGTGGGTCCACGCGAGCGGCTGCCAAAGAGCTTTCCAACGAGGCACGGCTTTCCCTCCTGGCTCTTCAGGCGTGGGAGCTGTGGCCAGAGCTGCGGCCCTACCGGAAAATTCTTCGCAGGCTGGCGCGGCGTCGCCAGGTGGGCGCCAGTGGCGCCGAGGGTGACGGCCGCCGGAAAGCCCACAGCCCCATGGGCTGTGGGGCCACGCGAGCGGCTGCCAAAGAGCTTTTCAAGGAGTCACGGCTTTCCCTCCTGGCTCTTCGGGCGTGGGAGCTGTCGCCAGAGACGCGGCCCTACCGGAAAATGCTTCGGGGGCTGGCGCGGCGGCGACACATGGGCGCCGGTGTCGCCGAGGCTTACGGCCGCCGCAAATCCCGCAGCCCCACGGGCGGTGGGGCCACGCGAACGGCTGCCAAAGAGCTTTCCAACGAGGCACGGCTTTCCCTCCTGGCTCTTCGGGCGTGGGAGCGGGGCCAGAGCCGCGGCCCTACCGGAAAATGCTTCGCAGGCTGGCGCGGCGGCGCCACGTGGGCGCCGGTGGCGCCGAGGCTGACGGCCGCCGCAAAGCCCGCAGCCCCACGGGCTGTGGGGCCACGTGAGCGGCTGCCAAAGAGCTTTCCAACGAGGCACGGCTTTCCCTCCTGGCTCTTCAGGCGTGGGAGTTGTACCCAGAGCCGCGGCCCTACCGGAAAATGCTTCGCAGGCTGGCGCGGTGGCAACACGTGGGTGCCGGTGGCGCCGAGGCTGACGGCCGCCGGAAATCCCGCGGCCCCACGGGCTGTGGGGCCACGAGATCGGCTGCCAAAGAGCTTTCCAAGGAGGCACGGCTTTCCCTCCTGGCTCTTCGTGCGTGGGTGCTGTGGCCAGAGACGCGGCCCTACCGGAAAATGCTTCGCACGCTGGCGCAGCGGACCCACCTGGGCGCCGGTGGCGACGAGGCTGATGGCCGCTGGAAAGCCCAGAGCCCCACAGGCTGTGTGGCCACGCGAGCGGCTGCCAAAGAGCTTTCCAGCGAGGCACGGCTTTCCCTCCTGGCTCTTCGGGTGTGGGAGCTGTGGCCAGAGCCCCGGCCCTACCAGAAAATGCTTCGCAGGCTGGCGCGGCGGCGCCACGTGGGCGCCGGTGGCGCCGAGGCTGACGGCCGCCGCAAAGCCCGCAGCCCCACGGGCGGTGGGGCCACGCAAGCGGCTGCCAAAGAGCTTTCCAACGAGGCACGGCTTTCCCTCCTGGCTCTTCGGGCGTGGGAGCTGTCGCCAGAGCCGCGGCCCTACCGGAAAATGCTTCGCAGGCTGGCGCGGCGACTCCACGCGGGCGCCGGTGGCACCGAGTCTGGAGGCCGTGGGAATGCCCGCAGCCCCACGGGCTGTGGGGCCACGCGAGCGGCTGCCAAAGAGCTTTCCAAGGAGGCACGGCTTTCCCTCCTGGCTCTTCGGGCGTGGGAGCTGTGGCCAGAGACGCGGCCCTACCGGAAAATGCTTCGCACGCTGGCGCAGCGGACCCACCTGGGCGCCTGTGGCGCCGAGGCTGATGGCCGCTGGAAAGCCAAGATCCCCACAGGCTGTGGGGCCACGCGAGCGGCTGCCAAAGAGCTTTTCAGCGAGGCACGGCTTTCCCTCCTGGCTCTTCGGGCGTGGGAGCTGTCGCCAGAGCCGCGGCCCTACCGCAAAATGCTTCGCAGGCTGGCGCGGCGGCGCCACGTGGACGCCTGTGGCGCCCAGGCTGATGGCCGCCGCAAGGCCCGCAGCCCCACGGGCTGTGGGTCCACGCGAGCGGCTGCCAAAGAGCTTTCCAACGAGGCACGGCTTTCCCTCCTGGCTCTTTGGGCGTGGGAGCTGTGGCCAGAGCCGCGGCCCTACCGGAAAATGCTTTGCAGGCTGGCGCGGCAGCCCCACGTGGGAGCCGGTGGCCCCGAGGCTGTCGGCCGCCTGAAAGCCCGCAGCCCCACGGGCTGTGGGGCCACGCGCGCGGCTGCCAAAGAGCTTTCCAAGGAGGCACGGCTTTCCCTCCTGGCTCTTTGGGCGTGGGAGCTGTGGCCAGAGCCGCGGCCCTACCGGAAAATGCTTCGTAGGCTGGCGCGGCAGCCCCACGTAAGAGCCGGTGGCCCCGAGGCTGACGGCCGCCTGAAAGCCCGCAGCCCCACGGGCTGTGGGGCCACGCGAGCGGCTGCCAAAGAGCTTTCCAAGGAGGCATGGCTTTCCCTCCTGTCTCTTCGGGCGTGGGAGCTGTGGCCAGAGCCGCGGCCCTACCGGAAAGTGCTTCGCAGGCTGGCGCGGTAGTGCCACGTGGGCGCCGGTGGTGCCGAGGCTGACGGCCGCCGCAAAGCCCGCAGCCCCACGGGCTATGGGGCCTCGCGAGCGGCTGCCAAAGAGCTTTACAAGGAGTCACGGCTTTCCCTCGTGGCTCTTCTGGCGTGGGAGCTGTGGCCAGAGACGCGCCCCTACCGGAAAATGCTTCGCACGCTGGCGCAGCGGCCCAACCTGGGCGCCGGTGGCGCCGAGGCTGATGGCCGCTGGAAAGCCCAGAGCCCCACAGGCTGTGCGGCCACGCGAGCGGCTGCCAAAGAGCTTTCCAGCGAGGCACGGCTTTCCCTCCTGGCTCTTCGGGCGTAGGAGCTGTGGCCAGAGCCCCGGCCCTACCGGAAAATGCTTTGCAGGCTGGCACGGCAGCGTCACGTGGGCGCCAGTGGCGCCGACGCTGACGGCCGCCGGAAAGCCCACAGCCCCACGGGCTGTGGGGCCACGCGAGCGGCTGCCAAAGAGCTTTCCAACAAGGCACGGCTTTCCCTCCTGGCTCTTCGGGCGTGGGAGCTGTGGCCAGAGCCGCGGCCCTACCGGAAAATGCTTCGCAGGCTGGCGCGGCGGCGCCACGTGGGCGCCGGTGGCGCCGAGGCTGACGGCCGCCGCAAAGCCCGCAGCCCCACGGGCGGTGGGGCCACGCATGCGACTGCCAAAGAGCTTTCCAACGAGGCACGGCTTTCCCTCCTGGCTCTTCGGGCGTGGGAGCTGTCGCCAGAGCCGCGGCCCTACCGGAAAATGCTTTGCAGGCTGGCGCGGCGACTCCATGCAGGCGCCGGTGGCGCCGAGGCTGACGGCCGCCGCAAAGCCCGCAGCCCCACGAGCTGTGGGGCCACGCGAGCGGCTGCCAAAGAGCTTTCCAAGGAGGCACGGCTTTCCCTCCTGGCTCTTCGGGCGTAGGAGCTGTGGCCAGAGCCGCGGCCCTACCGGAAAATGCTTTGCAGGCTGGCGTGGTGGTGCCACGTGGGCGCCGGTGGCACCGAGGCTGACGGCCGCCGCAAGGCCCGCAGCCCCACGGGCTGTGGGGCCACGCAAGCGGCTGCCAAAGAGCTTTCCAACGAGGCACGGCTTTCCCTCCTGGCTCTTTGGGCGTGGGTACTGTGGCCAGAGCCGCGGCCCTACCGGAAAATGCTTCGCACGCTGGCGCAGCGGACCCACCTGGGCGCCCGTGGCGCCGAGGCTGATGGCCGCTGGAAAGCCCACAGCCCCACAGGCTGTCGGGCCACGCGAGCGGCTGCCAAAGAGCTTTCCAGCGAGGCACGGCTTTCCCTCCTGGCTCTTCGGGCGTGGGAGCTGTCGCCAGAGCCGCGGCCCTACCGCAAAGTGCTTCGCAGGCTGGCGCGGCGGCGCCACGTGGACGCCTGTGGCACCGAGGCTGACGGCCGCCGCAAAGCCCGCAGCCCCTTGGGCTGTGGGGCCACGCGAGTGGCTGCCAAAG
Source organism: Larus michahellis (assembly GCF_964199755.1). Classification (NCBI taxonomy): domain Eukaryota; kingdom Metazoa; phylum Chordata; class Aves; order Charadriiformes; family Laridae; genus Larus; species Larus michahellis. The sequence goes on from NC_133921.1 coordinate 245,533, forward strand.
AGCTTTCCAACGAGGCACGGCTTTCCCTCCTGGCTCTTTGGGCGTGGGAGCTGTGGCCAGAGCCGCGGCCCTACCGGAAAATGCTTCGCAGGCTGGCGCGGCGGCGCCACGTGGACGCCGGTGGTGCCGAGGCTGACGGCCGTCGCAAGGCCCGCAGCCCAACGGTCTGTGGGGCCACGCGAGCGGCTGCCAAAGAGCTTTCCAACGAGGCACGGCTTTCCCTCCTGGCTCTTCGGGCGTGGGAGCTGTGGCCAGAGCCCCGGCCCTACCGGAAAATGCTTCGCAGGCTGGTGCGGCGGCGCCACGTGGACGCCGGTGGTGCCGAGGCTGACGGCCGCCGCAAAGCCCGCAGCCCCACGGACTGTGGGGCCACGCGAGCGGCTGCCAAAGAGCTTTCCAACGAGGCACGGCTTTCCCTCCTGGCTCTTTGGGCGTGGGAGCTGTGGCCAGAGCTGCGGCCCTACCGGAAAATGCTTCGAAGGCTGGCGCGGCGTCGCCAGGTGGGCGCCGGTGGCGCCGAGGCTGACAGCCGCCGCAAAGCCCGCAGCCCCATGGGCTGTGAGGCCACGCGAGCGGCTGCCAAAGAGCTTTCCAACGAGGCACGGCTTTCCCTCCTGGCTCTTCGGGCGTGGGAGCTGTGGCCAGAGCCGCAGCCCTACCGGAATATGCTTCGCAGGCTGGCGCGGCAGCGTCACGTGGTCGCCGGTGTCGCCCAGGCTGACGGCCGCCGCATAACCCGCAGCCCCACGGGCTGTGGGTCCACGCAAGCGGCTGCCAAAGAGCTTTCCAACGAGGCACGGCTTTCCCTCCTGGCTCTTTGGGCGTGGGAGCTGTGGCCAGAGCCGCGGCCCTACCGGAAAATGCTTCGCAGGCTGGCGCGGCAGCCCCACGTGGGAGCCGGTGGTCCCGAGGCTTACGGCCGCCTGAAAGCCCGCAGCCCCATGGGCTGTGGGGCCACGCGAGCGGCTGCCAAAGAGCTTTCCAACGAGGCACGGCTTTCCCTCCTGGCTCTTTGGGCGTGGGAGCTGTGGCCAAAGCCGCGGCCCTACCGGAAAATGCTTCGCACGCTGGAGCAGCGGCGCCAAGTGGGCGCCGGTGGCGCCAAGGCTGATGGCCGCGGCAAATCCCGCAGCCCCACGGGCTGTGGGGTCATGCGAGCGGCTGCCAAAGAGCTTTCCAACGAGGCACGGCTTTCCCTCCTGGCTCTTCGGGCATGGGAGCTGTGGCCAGAGCCGCGGCCCTACCGGAAAATGCTTCGCAGGCTGGCGCGGCGGCGTCAGGTGGGCGCCAGTGGCGCCGAGGGTGACGGCCGCCGCAAATCCCGCAGCCCCACGGGCTGTGGGGCCACGCGAGCGGCTGCCAAAGAGCTTTCCAAGGTGGCACGGCTTTCCCTCCTGGCTCTTCGGGCGTGGGAGCTGTGGCCAGAGACGCGGCCCTACCGGAAAATGCTTCGCAGGCTAGCGCGGCGGACCCACGTGGGCGCCGGTGGCGCCGAGGCTGATGGCGCTGGAAAGCCCGCAGCCCCACAGGCTGTGGGGCCACGCGAGTGGCTGCCAAAGAGCTTTCCAACGAGGCACGGCTTTCCCTCCTGGCTCTTTGGGCGTGGGAGCTGTGGCCAGAGCCGTGGCCCTACCGGAAAATTCTTCGCAGGCTGGCGCGGCGGCGCCACGTGGGCGCCGGTGGCGCCGAGGCTGACGGCCGCCGCAAAGCCCGCAGCCCCACGGGCTGTGGGGCCATGCGAGCGGCTGCCAAAGAGCTTTCCAACGAGGCACAGCTTTCCCTCCTGGCTCTTCGGGCATGGGAGCTGTGGCCAGAGCCGCGGCCCTACCGGAAAATGCTTCGCAGGCTGGCGCGGCGGCGTCAGGTGGGCGCCAGTGGCGCCGAGGGTGACGGCCGCCGCAAAGCCCGCAGCCCCACGGGCTGTGGGGCCACGCGAGCGGCTGCCAAAGAGCTTTCCGAGGAGGCACGGCTTTCCCTCCTGGCTCTTCGGGCGTGGGAGCTGTGGCCAGAGACGCGGCCCTACCGGAAAATGCTTCGCACGCTGGAGCAGCGGCGCCAAGTGTGCGCCGGTGGCGCCAAGGCTGATGGCCGCGGCAAATCCCGCAGCCCCACGGGCTGTGGGGCCACGCGAGCGGCTGCCAAAGAGCTTTCCAACGTGGCACGGCTTTCCCTCCTGGCTCTTCGGGCGTAGGAGCTGTGGCCAGTGCCCCGGCCCTACTGGAAAATGCTTTGCAGGCTGGCGCGGCAGCGTCACGTGGGCGCCAGTGGCGCCGAGGCTGACGGCCGCCGGAAAGCCCGCAGCCCCACGGGCTGTGGGGCCACGCGAGCGGCTGCCAAAGAGCTTTCCAACGAGGCACGGCTTTCCCTCCTGGCTCTTCGGGCGTGGGAGCTGTGGCCAGAGCCGCGGCCCTACCGGAAAATGCTTCGCAGGTTGGCGCGGCGGCGCCAAGTGGGCGCCGGTGGCGCCAAGGCTGATGGCCGCCGCAAATCCCGCAGCCCCACGGGCTGTGGGGCCACGCGAGCGGCTGCCAAAGTGCTTTCCAACGAGGCACGGCTTTCCATCCTGGCTCTTCGGGTGTGGGAGCTATGGCCAGATCCACGGCCCTACCGGAAAATGCTTTGCAGGCTGGCGCGGCAGCGTCACGTGGGCGCCGGTGGCGCCGAGGCTGACGGCCGCCGCAAAGCCCGCAGCCCCACGGGCTATGGGGCCACGCGAGCGGCTGCCAAAGAGCTTTCCAACGAGGCACGGCTTTCCCTCCTGGCTCTTCGGGCGTGGGAGCTGTGGCCAGAGCCATGGGCCTAACGGAAAATGCTTTGCAGGCTGGCGCGGCGGCGCCAGGTGGGCGCCAGTGGCGCCGAGGCTGTTGGCCGCCGCAAAGCCCGCAGCCCCACAGGCTGTCGGTCCACGCGAGCGGCTGCCAAAGAGCTTTCCTAGGAGGTACGGCTTTCCCTCCTGGCTCTTCTGGCGTGGGAGCTGTCGCCAGAGCCGCGGCCCTACCATAAAACGGTTCGCACGCTGGCGCAGCGGCCCCATGTGGGCGCCGGTGGCGCCGAGGCTGATGGCCGCTGGAAAGCCCGCAGCCCTACTGGCTGTGGGGCCACGCGAGTGGCTGCCAAAGAGCTTTCCAATGAGGCACGGCTTTCCCTCCTGGCTCTTCGTGCGTGGGAGCTGTGGCCAGAGCCGCGGCCCTACCGGAAAATGCTTCGCAGGCTGGCGCTGCGACCACACGTGGGCGCCAGTGGCGCCGAGGCTGACGGCCGCCGCAAAGCCCGCAGCCCCACGGGCTGTGGGTCCACGCGAGCGGCTGCCAAAGAGCATTCCAGCGAGGCACGGCTTTCCCTCCTGGCTCTTCAGGCGTGGGAGCTGTGGCCAGAGCCGTGGCCCTTCCCGAAAATGCTTCGCAGGCTGGCGCGGCGGCACCAGGTGGGCGCCGGTGTCGCCGAGGCTGACGGCCGCCGCAAAGCCCGCAGCCCCACGGGCTGTGGGGCCACGCGAGCGGCTGCCAAAGAGCTTTCCAACGAGGCACGGCTTTCCCTCCTGGCTCTTCAGGTGTGGGAGCTGTGGCCAGAGCCGCGGCCCTACCGGAAAATGCTTTGGGGGCTGGCGCGGCGGCGCCAGGTGGGCGACGGTGTCGCCGAGGCTGACGGCCGCCCCAAAGCCCGCAGACCCACGGGCTGTGAGGGCACGCGAGCGGCTGCCAAAGAGCTTTCCAACGAGGCACGGCTTTCCCTCCTGGCTCTTCGGGCGTGGGAGCTGTCGCCAGAGCCGCGGCCCTACCGGAAAATGCTTCGCAGGCTGGCGTGGCGGCCCCACCTGGGCGCCGGTGGCGCCGAGGCTGATGGCCGCCGCAAAGCCCGCAGACCCACGGGCTGTGGGGCCACGCGAGCGGCTGCCAAAGAGCTTTCAAAGGAGGCACGGCTTTCCCTCCTAGCTCTTCGGGTGTCGGAGCTGTGGCCAGAGCCGCGGCCCTACCGGAAAATGCTTCGCAGGCTGGCGCGGCGGCGCCAGGTGGGCGCCGGTGGCGCCGAGGCTGACGGCCGCCGGAAATACCGCAGCCCCACAGGCTGTGGGGCCACGCGAACGGCTGCCAAAGAGCTTTCCAAGGAGGTAAGGCTTTCCCTCCTGGCTCTTCGGGCGTGGGTGCTGTGGCCAGAGCCGCGGCCCTACCATAAAACGCTTCGCACGCTGGCGCAGCGGCCCCATGTGGGCGCCGGTGGCGCCGAGGCTGATGGCCGCTGGAAAGCCCGCAGCCCCACTGGCTGTGGGGCCACGCGAGCGGCTGCCAAAGAGCTTTCCAACGAGGCACGGCTTTCCCTCCTGGCTCTTCGGGCGTGGGAGCTGTCGCCAGGGCCGTGGCCCTACCGGAAAATGCTTCGCAGGCTGGCGCTGCGACCCCACGTGGGCGCCAGTGGCGCCGAGGCTGACGGCCGCCTGGAAGCCCGCAGCCCCACGGGCTGTGGGTCCACGCGAGTGGCTGCCAAAGAGCTTTCCAACGAGGCACGGCTTTCCCTTCTGGCTCTTCAGGCGTGGGAGCTGTGGCCAGAGCCGCGGCCCTACCGGAAAATGCTTCGCAGGCTGGCGCGGCGGCACCCGGTGGGCGCCGGTGGCACCGAGGCTGACGGCCGCCGCAAAGCCCGCAGCCTCACGGGCTGTGGGGCCACGCGAGCGGCTGCCAAAGAGCTTTCCAACGAGGCACGGCTTTCCCTCCTGGCTCTTCGGGCATGGGAGCTGTGGCCAGAGCCGCGGCCCTACGGGAAAATGCTTCGCAGGCTGGCGCGGCGGCCCCACCTAGGCGCCGGTGGCGCCGAGGCTGACGGCCGCCGCAAAGCCCGCAGCCCCACAGGCAGTGGGGCCACGCGAGCGGCTGCCAAAGAGCTTTCCAACGAGGCACGGCTTTCCCTCCTGGCTCTTTGGGCGTGGGAGCTGTGGCCAGAGCCGTGGCCCTACCGGAAAATGCTTCGCAGGCTGGCGCGGCGGCCCCACATGGGCGCTGGTGGCGCCGAGGCGGACGGCCGCCGCAAAGCCCGCAGCCCCACGGGCTGTGGGGCCACGCGAGCGGCTGCCAAAGAGCTTTCCAACGAGGCACGGCTTTCCCTCCTGGCTCTTCGGGCGTGGGAGCTGTGGCCAGAGACGCGGCCCTACCGGAAAATGCTTCGCAGGCTGGCGAGGCGGCGACACGTGGGCGCCGGTGGCGCCGAGGCTGCCGGCTGCCGCAAAGCCCGCAGCCCCACGGGCTGTGGGGCCACGCGAGCGGCTGCCTAAGAGCTTTCCAACGAGGCACGGCTTTCCCTCCTGGCTCTTCGGGCGTGGGAGCTGTGGCCAGAGCCGCGGCCCTACTGGAAAATGCTTCGCAGGCTGGCGCGGCAGCGCCAGGTGGGCGCCGGTGGCGCCGAGGCTGGAGGCCGCGGGAATGCCCGCAGCCCCACGGGCTGTGGGGCCACGCGCGCGGCTGCCAAAGAGCTTTCCAACGAGGCACGGCTTTCCCTCCTGGCTCTTCGGGCGTGGGAGCTGTGGCCAGAGCCGCGGCCCTACCGGAAAATGCTTCGCAGGCTGGCGCGGCGGCACCAGGTGGGCGCCCTTGTCGCCGAGGCTGACGACCGCCGCAAAGCCTGCAGCCCCACGGGCTGTGGGGCCACGCGAGCGGCTGCCAAAGAGCTTTCCAACAAGGCACGGCTTTCCCTCCTGGCTCTTCGGGCGTGGGAGCTGTGGCCAGAGCCGCGGCCCTACCATAAAACGCTTCGCAGGCTGACGCGGCGGCCCCACGTGGTCGCCGGTGGCCCCGAGGCTGACGGCCGCCGCGAAGCCCGCAGCCCCACGGGCTGTGGGGCCACGCGAGCGGCTGCCAAAGAGCTTTCCAACAAGGCACGGCTTTCCCTCCTGGCTCTTCGGGCGTGGGAGCTGTGGCCAGAGCCGCGGCCCTACTGGAAAATGCTTCGCAGGCTGGCGCGGCAGCGCCAGGTGGGCGCCGGTGGCCCCGAGGCTGACGGCCGCCTGAAAGCCCGCAGTCCCACGGGCTGTGGGGCCACGCAAGCAGCTGCCAAAGAGCTTTCCAACGAGGCACGGCTTTCCCTCCTGGCTCTTCGGGCGTGGGTGCTGTGGCCAGAGCCGCGGCCCTACCGGAAAATGCTTCGCACGCTGGCGCAGCGGCCGCACGTGGGCGCCGGTGGCGCCGAGGCTGCCATCTGCCTCAAAGCCCGCAGCCCCACGGGCTGTGGGGCCACGTGAGCGGCTGCCAAAGAGCTTTCCAACGAGGCACGGCTTTCCCTCCTGGATCTTCGGGCGTGGGAGCTGTCGCCAGAGCCGCGGCCCTACGGGAAAATGCTTCGCAGGCTGGCGCGGCGGGGCCACATGGGCGCCGGTGGCGCCCAGGCTGACGGCCGCCACAAAGCCCGCAGCCCCACGGGCTGTGGGGCCACGCGAGCAGCTGCCAAAGAGCTTTCCAACGAGGCACGGCTTTCCCTCCTGGCTCTTCGGGCGTGGGACCTATCGCCAGAGACAAGGTCCAACCGGAAAATGCTTAGCAGGCTGGCGCGGCGGCGCCACGTGGGCGCCGGTGGCGCCGACGCTGACGGCCGCCACAAAGCCCGCAGCCCCATGGTCTGTGGGGCCACGCGAGCGGCTGCCAAAGAGCTTTCCAAGGAGGCATGGCTTTCCCTCCTGGCTCTTCGGGCGTGGGAGCTGTGGCCAGAGCCGCGGCCCTACCGGAAAATTTTTCGGGGTCTAGCGCTTCGGCGCCAGGTGAGCACCAGTGGCGCCGAGGCTGACGGCCGCCGGAAAGCCCGCAGCCCCACGGGCTGTGGGGCCACGCGAGCGGCTGCCAAAGAGCTTTCCAAGGAGGCACGGCTTTCCCTCCTGGCTCTTCGGGCGTGGGAGCTGTCGCCAGAGACACGGCCCTACCGGAAAATGCTTCGCAGGGTGGCGCGGCGGCGCCAGGTTGGCGCCGGTGGCGCCACGGCTGACGGCCGCCGAAAGCCCACAGCCCCACAGGCTGTGGGGCCACGCGAGCGGCTGCCAAAGAGCTTTCCAACGAGGCACGGCTTTCCCTCCTGGCTCTTCGGGCGTGGGAGCTGTGGCCAGAGCCGCGGCCCTACCATAAAACGCTTCGCAGGCTGGCGCGGCGGCCCCACGTGGTCGCCGGTGGCCCCGAGGCTGACGGCCGCCGCGAAGCCCGCAGCCCCACGGGCTGTGGGGCCACGTGAGCGGCTGCCAAAGAGCTTTCCAACAAGGCACGGCTTTCCCTCCTGGCTCTTCGGGCGTGGGAGCTGTGGCCAGAGCCGCGGCCCTACTGGAAAATGCTTCGCAGGCTGGCGCGGCAGCGCCAGGTGGGCGCCGGTGGCCCCGAGGCTGACGGCCGCCTGAAAGCCCGCAGTCCCACGGGCTGTGGGGCCACGCAAGCAGCTGCCAAAGAGCTTTCCAACGAGGCACGGCTTTCCCTCCTGGCTCTTCGGGCGTGGGTGCTGTGGCCAGAGCCGCGGCCCTACCGGAAAATGCTTCGCACGCTGGCGCAGCGGCCGCACGTGGGCGCCGGTGGCGCCGAGGCTGCCATCTGCCTCAAAGCCCGCAGCCCCACGGGCTGTGGGGCCACGTGAGCGGCTGCCAAAGAGCTTTCCAACGAGGCACGGCTTTCCCTCCTGGATCTTCGGGCGTGGGAGCTGTCGCCAGAGCCGCGGCCGTACGGGAAAATGCTTCGCAGGCTGGCGCGGCGGGGCCACATGGGCGCCGGTGGCACCCAGGCTGACGGCCGCCACAAAGCCCGCAGCCCCACGGGCTGTGGGGCCACGTGAGCAGCTGCCAAAGAGCTTTCCAACGAGGCACGGCTTTCCCTCCTGGCTCTTCGGGCGTGGGACCTATCGCCAGAGACAAGGTCCAACCGGAAAATGCTTAGCAGGCTGGCGCGGCGGCGCCACGTGGGCGCCGGTGGCGCCGACGCTGACGGCCGCCACAAAGCCCGCAGCCCCATGGTCTGTGGGGCCACGCGAGCGGCTGCCAAAGAGCTTTCCAAGGAGGCATGGCTTTCCCTCCTGGCTCTTCGGGCGTGGGAGCTGTGGCCAGAGCCGCGGCCCTACCGGAAAATTTTTCGGGGTCTAGTGCTTCGGCGCCAGGTGAGCACCAGTGGCGCCGAGGCTGACGGCCGCCGGAAAGCCCGCAGCCCCACGGGCTGTGGGGCCACGCGAGCGGCTGCCAAAGAGCTTTCCAAGGAGGCACGGCTTTCCCTCCTGGCTCTTCGGGCGTGGGAGCTGTCGCCAGAGCTGCGGCCCTACCGGAAAATGCTTCGCAGGCTGGTGCGGCGGCGCCACGTGGGCGCCGGTAACGCCGAGGCTGACGGCCGCCGGAAAGCCCGCAGCCCCACGGGCTGTGGGGCCACGCGAGCGGCTGCCAAAGAGCTTTCCAAGGAGGCACGGCTTTCCCTCCTGGCTCTTCGGGCGTGGGAGCTGTCGCCAGAGACACGGCCCTACCGGAAAATGCTTCGCAGGGTGGCGCGGCAGCGCCAGGTTGGCGCCGGTGGCGCCACGGCTGACGGCCGCCGGAAAGCCCACAGCCCCACAGGCTGTGGGGCCACGCGAGCGGCTGCCAAAGAGCTTTCCAACGAGGCACGGCTTTCCCTCCTGGCTCTTCGGGCGTGGGAGCTGTGGCCAGAGACACGGCCCTACCGGAAAATGCTTCACAGGCTGGCGCGGCGGCGCCATGTGGGCGCCGGTGGCGCCGAGGCTGACGGCCGTCGCAAAGCCCGCAGCCCCACGGGCTGTGGGGCCACGTGAGCGGCTGCCAAAGAGCTTTCCAAGGAGGCACGGCTTTCCCTCCTGGCTCTTCGGGCGTGGGAGCTGTGGCCAGAGCCGCGGCCCTACCGGAAAATGCTTCGCAGGCTGGCGCGGCGGCGCCACGTGGGCGCCGGTGGCGCCGAGGCTGACGGCCGCTGCATAACCCGCAGCCCCACGGGCTGTGGGGCCACGCGAGCGGCTGCCAAAGAGCTTTCCAACGAGGCACGGCTTTCCCTCCTGGCTCTTCGGGCGTGGGAGCTGTGGCCAGAGCCGCGGCCCTACCGGAAAATGCTTCGGGGCTGGCGCGGCGGGGCCATGTGGGCGCCGGTGGCGCCGAGGCTGACGGCCGCCGCAAAGCCCACAGCCCCACATGCTGTGGAGCCACGCGAGCGGCTGCCAAAGAGCTTTCCAACGAGGCACGGCTTTCCCTCCTGGCTCTTCGGGCGTGGGAGCTGTCGCTAGAGCCGCGGCCCTACCGGAAAATGCTTCGGGGGCTGGCGCGGCGGCGCCACGTGGGCGCCGGTGGCGCCGAAGCTGATGGCCGCCGGAAAGGCCGCAGCTCCACAGGCTGTGGGGCCACGCGAGCGGCTGCCAAAGAGCTTTCCAACGAGGCACGGCTTTCCCTCCTGGGTCTTCGGGTGTGGGAGCTGTGGCCAGAGCCGCGGCCCTACCGGAAAATGCTTCGCAGGCTGGCGCGGCAGTGTCACGTGGGCGCCGGTGGCGCCGAGGCTGACGGCCGCCGGAAAGCCCGCAGCCCCACGGGCTGCGGGGCCACGCGAGCGGCTGCCAAAGAGCTTTCCAAGGAGGCACGGCTTTCCCTCCTGGCTCTTTGGGCGTGGGAGCTGTGGCCAGAGCCGCTGCCCTACCGGAAAATGCTTCGCAGGCTGGCGCGGCAGTGTCACGTGGGCGCCGGTGGCGCCAAGGCTTACGGCCGCCGCAAAGCCCGCAGCCCCACGGGCTGCGGGGCCACGCGAGTGGCTGCCAAAGAGCTTTCCAACGAGGCACGGCTTTCCCTCCTGGCTCTTCGGGCGTGGGAGCTGTCGCCAGAGCCGCGGCCCTACCGGAAAATGCTTCGCAGGCTGGTGCAGCGGCTCCACGTGGGCGCCGGTGGCGCCGAGGCTGACGGCCGCCGCAAAGCCCGCAGCCCCACGGGCTGTGGGGCCACGCGAGCGGCTGCCAAAGAGCTTTCCAACGAGGCACGGCTTTCCCTCCTGGCTCTTCGGGCATGGGAGCTGTGGCCAGAGCCGCGGCCCTACCGGAAAATGCTTCGGGTTCTAGCGCTTCGGCGCCAGGTGAGCGCCAGTGACGCCGAGGCTGACGGCCGACGGAAAGCCCGCAGCCCCACAGGCTGTGGGGCCACGCGAGCGGCTGCCAAAGAGCTTTCCAACGAGGCACGGCTTTCCCTCCTGGCTCTTTGGGCGTGGGAGCTGTGGCCAGAGCCTCGGCCCTACCGGAAAATGCTTCGGGGGCTGGCACGGCGGCGCCAGGTGGGCGCCGGTGGCGCCGAGGCTGACGGCCGCCGGAAAGCCCGCAGCCCCACGGGCGGTGGGGCCACGCGAGCGGCTGCCAAAGAGCTTTCCAACGAGGCACGGCTTTCCCTCCTGGCTCTTCGGGCGTGGGAGCTGTCACCAGAGCCGCGGCCCTACCGGAAAATGCTTCGCAGGCTGGCGCGGCGGCACCAGGTGGGCGCCGGTGTCGCCGAGGCTGACGGCCGCCGCAAAGCCCGCAGCCCCATGGGCTGTGGGGCCACGCGAGCGGCTGCCAAAGAGCTTTCCAACAAGGCACGGCTTTCCCTCCTGGCTCTTCGGGCGTGGGAGCTGTCGCCAGAGCCCCGGCCCTACCATAAAACGCTTCGCAGGCTGACGCGGCGGCCCCACGTTGGCGCCGGTGGCCCCGAGGCTGACGGCCGCCTGAAAGCCCGCAGCACCACGGGCTGTGGGGCCACGCAGGCAGCTGCCAAAGAGCTTTCCAACGAGGCACGGCTTTCCCTCCTGGCTCTTCGGGCGTGGGTGCTGTGGCCAGAGCCGCGGCCCTACCGGAAAATGCTTCGCACGCTGGCGCAGCGGCCGCACGTGGGCGCCGGTGGCGCCGAGGCTGATGGCCGCTGGAAAGCCCGCAGCCCCACTGGCTGTGCGGCCACGCGAGCGGCTGCCAAAGAGCTTTCCAACGAGGCACGGCTTTCCCTCCTGGCTCTTTGGGCGTGGGAGCTGTGGCCAGAGCCGCGGCCCTACCGGAAAATGCTTTGCATGCTGGCGCGGCGGCGCCACGTGGGCGCTGGTCGCGCCGAGGCTGACGGCCGCCGCAAAGCCCGCAGCCCCACGGGATGTGGGTCCACGCGAGCGGCTGCCAAAGAGCTTTCCAACGAGGCACGGCTTTCCCTCCTGGCTCTTCAGGCGTGGGAGCTGTGGCCAGAGCCGCGGCCCTACCGGAAAATGCTTCGCAGGCTGGCGCGGCGGCACCCGGTGGGCGCCGGTGTCACCGAGGCTGACGGGCGCCGCAAAGCCCGCAGCCTCACGGGCTGTGGGGCCACGCGAGCGGCTGCCAAAGAGCTTTCCAACGAGGCACGGCTTTCCCTCTTGGCTCTTCGGGCGTGGGAGCTGTCGCCACAGCCGCGGCCCTACGGGAAAATGCTTCGCAGGCTGGCGCGGCGGCCCCACCTAGGCGCCGGTGGCGCCGAGGCTGACGGCCGCCGCAAAGCCCGCAGCCCCATGGGCAGTGGGGCCACGCGAGCGGCTGCCAAAGAGCTTTCCAACGAGGCACGGCTTTCCCTCCTGGCTCTTCGGGCGTGGGAGCTGTGGCCAGAGCCGTGGCCCTACCGGAAAATGCTTCGCAGGCTGGCGCGGCGGCACCCGGTGGGCGCCGGTGTCACCGAGGCTGACGGCCGCCGCAAAGCCCGCAGCCCCACAGGCAGTGGGGCCACGCGAGTGGCTGCCAAAGAGCTTTCCAACGAGGCACGGCTTTCCCTCCTGGCTCTTCGGGCATGGGAGCTGTGGCCAGAGCCGCGGCCCTACCGGAAAATGCTTCGGGTTCTAGCGCTTCGGCGCCAGGTGAGCGCCAGTGACGCCGAGGCTGGAGGCCGCGGGAATGCCCGCAGCCCCACGGGCTGTGGGGCCACGCGAGCGGCTGCCAAAGAGCTTTCCAAGGAGGCACGGCTTTCCCTCCTGGCTCTTCGGGCGTGGGAGCTGTGGCCAGAGCCGCGGCCCTACCGGAAAATGCTTCGCAGGCTGGCGCGGCAGCGCCACGTGGGCGCCAGTGGCGCCGAGGCTGACGTCCGCCGCAAAGCCCGCAGCCCCACGGGCTGTGGGGCCACGCGAGCGGCTGCCAAAGAGCTTTCCAACGAGGCACGGCTTTCCCTCCTGGCTCTTCGGGCGTGGGAGCTGTCGCCAGAGCTGCGGCACTACCGGAAAATGCTTCACAGGCTGGCGCGGCGGCGCCACGTGGGCGCCGATGGCGCCGAGGCTGACGGCCGCCGCAAAGCCCGCAGCCCCACGGGCTGTGGGGCCACGCGAGCGGCTGCCAAAGAGCTTTCCAACGAGGCACGGCTTTCCCTCCTGGCTCTTCGGGCCTGGGAGCTGTCGCCAGAGACGCGGCCCTACCGGAAAATGCTTCGCAGGCTGGTGCAGCGGCGCCATGTGGTCGCCGGTGGCGCCGAGGCTGACGGCCGCCGCAAATCCCGCAGCCCCACGGGCTGTGGGGCCACGCGAGCGGCTGCCAAAGAGCTTTCCAACGAGGCATGTCTTTCCCTCCTGGCTCTTCGGGCGTGGGAGCTGTCGCCAGAGCCGCGGCCCTACCGGAAAATGCTTCGCAGGCTGGTGCAGCGGCGCCACGTGGGCGCCGGTGGCGCCCAGGCTGACGGCCGCCGGAAAGCCCGCAGCCCCACGGGCTGTGGGGCCACGCGAGCGGCTGCCAAAGAGCTTTCCAACGAGGCACGGCTTTCCCTCCTGGATCTTCGGGCGTGGGAGCTGTCGCCAGAGCCGCGGCCCTACCGGAAAATGCTTCACAGGCTGGCGCGGCGGCGCCATGTGGGCGCCGGTGGCACCGAGGCTGACGGCAGCCGCAAAGCCCGCAGCCGCACGGGCTGTGGGGCCACACGAGCGGCTGCCAAAGAGCTTTCCAACGAGGCACGGCTTTCCCTCCTGGCTCTTCGGGCGTGGGAGCTGTCGCCAGAGCTGCGTCCCTACAGGAAAATGCTTAGCAGGCTGGCGCGGTAGTGCCACGTGGGCGCCGGTGGTGCCGAGGCTGACGGCCGCCGCAAAGCCCGCACCCCCACGGGCTGTGGGGCCACGCGAGCGGCTGCCAAAGAGCTTTCCAACGAGGCACGGCTTTACCTTCTGGCTCTTCGGGCGTGGGAGCTGTCGCCAGAGCCGCGGCCCTACCGGAAAATGCTTCGCAGGCTGGCGCGGCAGCGCCACGTGAGCACCGGTGTCGCCGAGGCTGCCAGCTGCCGCAAATCCCGCAGCCCCACGGGTGTGGGGCATGCGAGCAGCTGCCAAAGAGCTTTCCAAGGAGGCACGGCTTTCCCTCCTGGCTCTTCGGGCGTGGGAGCTCTCGCTAGAGACACGGCCCTACCGGAAAATGCTTCGCAGGCTGGTGCGGCGGCGCCACGTGGGCGCCGGTGTCGCCGAGGCTGATGGCCGCCGCAAATCCCGCAGCCCCACGGGCTGTGGGGCCACGCGAGCGGCTGCTAAACAGCTTTCCAACGAGGCACGGCTTCCCCTCCTGGCTCTTCGGCCGTGGGAGCGGTCGCCAGAGACACGGCCCTACCGGAAAATGCTTCACAGGCTGGCGCGGCGGTGCCACGTGGGCGTCAGTGGCGCCGAGGCTGACGGCCGCCGCAAAGCCCGCAGCCCCACGGGCTGTGGGGCCACGCGAGCGGCTGCCAAAGAGCTTTCCAACGAGGCACGGCTTTCCCTCCTGGCTCTTCGGGCGTGGGAGCTGTCGCCAGAGCCGCGGCCCTACCGGAAAATGCTTCGCAGGCTGGCGCGGCAGCGCCACGTGGGCGCCGGTGGCGCCGAGGCTGCCAGCTGCCTCAAAGCCCGCAGCCCCACGGGCTGTGGGGCCACGTGAGCGGCTACCAAAGAGCTTTCCAACGAGGCACGGCTTTCCCTCCTGGCTCTTCGGGCGTGGGAGCGGTCGCCAGAGCCGCGGCCCTACCGGAAAATGCTTCGCAGGCTGGTGCACCGGCGCCATGTGGGCGCCGGTGGCGCCGAGGCTGACGGCAGCCGCAAAGCCCGCAGCCCCACGGGCTGTGGGGCCGCACGAGCGGCTGCCAAAGAGCTTTCCAACGAGGCACGGCTTTCCCTCCTGGCTCTTTGGGCGTGGGAGCTGTCGCCAGAGCCGCGGCCCTACTGCAAAATGCTTCGGAGGCTGGCGCGGCGCCCCGACGTGGGCTCAGATGGCGCCGAGGCTGACGGCCGCCGCAAAGCCTGCAGCCCACCGGGCTGTGGGGCCACGCGAGCGGCTGCCAAAGAGCTTTCCAACGAGGCACGGCTTTCCCTCCTGGCTCTTCGGGCGTGGGAGCTGTCGCCAGAGCTGCAGCCCTACCGGAAAATGCTTCGCAGGCTGGCACGGCGGCGCCACGTGGGCGCCGGTGGCGCCGAGGCTGACGGCCGCCGCAAATCCCGCAGCCCCACGGGCTGTGGGGCCACGCGAGCGGCTGCCAAAGAGCTTTCCAACGAGGCATGGCTTTCCCTCCTGGCTCTTCGGGCGTGGGAGCTGTCGCCAGAGCTGCGGCCCTACCGGAAAATGCTTCGCAGGTTGGTGCGGCGGCGCCATGTGGTCGCCGGTGTCGCCGAGGCTGACGGCCGCCGCAAAGCCCGCAGCCCCACGGATTGTGGGGACACGCGAGCGGCTGCCAAAGAGCTTTCCAACGAGGCATGGCTTTCCCTCCTGGCTCTTCGGGCGTGGGAGCTGTCGCCAGAGCTGCGGCCCTACCGGAAAATGCTTCACAGTCTGGTGCGGCGGCGCCATGTGGTCGCCGGTGGCGCCGACGCTGACGGCCGCCGCAAAGCCCGCAGCCCCATGGGCTGTGGGGCCACGCGAGCGGCTGCAAAGAGCTTTCCAACGAGGCACGGCTTTCCCTCCCTCCTCTTTGGGCGTGGGAGCTGTCGCCAGAGACGCGGCCCTACAGAAAAATGCTTCGCAGTCTGGCGCGGCAGTGCCACGTGGGCGCCAGTGGCGCCGAGGCTGACGGCCGCCGCAAATCCCGCAGCCCCACGGATTGTGGGGCCACGCGAGCGGCTGCCAAAGAGCTTTCCAACGAGGCACGGCTTTCCCTCCTGTCTCTTCGGGCGTGGGAGCTGTCGCCAGAGACACGGCCCTACCGGAAAATGCTTCACAGGCTGGCGCGGCGGCGCCACGTGGGCGTCAGTGGCGCCGAGGCTGACGGCCGCCGCAAAGCCCGCAGCCCCACGGGCTGTGGGGCCACGCGAGCGGCTGCCAAAGAGCTTTCCAACGAGGCATGGCTTTCCCTCCTGGCTCTTCGGGCGTGGGAGCTGTCGCCAGAGCCGCGGCCCTACCGGAAAATGCTTCGCAGGCTGGTGCAGCGGCGCCATGTGGTCGCCGGTGTCGCCGAGGCTGCCGGCTACCGCAAATCCCGCAGCCCCACGGATTGTGGGGCCACGCGAGCGGCTGCCAAACAGCTTTCCAACGAGGCACGGCTTTCCCTCCTGGCTCTTTGGGCGTGGGAGCTGTCGCCAGAGCCGCGGCCCTACAGAAAAATGCTTCGCAGGCTGGCGCGGCAGTGCCACGTGGGCGCCTCTAGCGCCGAGGCTGATGGCCTCCGCAAAGCCCGCAGCCCCACGGGATGTGGGGCCACGCGAGCGGCTGCCAAAGAGCTTTCCAACGAGTCACGGCTTTCCCTCCTGGCTCTTCGGGCGTGGGAGCTGTGGCCAGAGCCGCGGCCCTACCGGAAAATGCTTCGCAGGCTGGCGCAGCGGCGCCACGTGGGCGCCGGTGGCGCCGAGGCTGACGGCCGCCGCAAAGCCCGCAGCCCCGCGGGCTGTGGGGCCACGCAAGCAGCTGCCAAAGAGCTTTCCAACGAGGCACGGCTTTCCCTCCTGGCTCTTCGGGCGTGGGAGCTGTGGCCAGAGACGCGGCCCTACCGGAAAATGCTTCACAGGCTGGCGCGGCGGCCCCACGTGGGCGCCGGTGGCGCTGAGGCTGATAGCCGCCGCAAAGCCCACCTCCACACGGGCTGTGGGGCCACGCGAGCGGCTGCCAAAGAGCTTTCCAACGAGGCACGGCTTTCCCTCCTGGCTCTTCGGGCGTGGGAGCTGTCGCCAGAGCCGCGGCCCTACCGGAAAATGCTTCGCAGGCTGGTGCGGCGGCGCCATGTGGTCGCCGGTGGCGCCGACGCTGACGGCCGCCGCAAAGCCCGCAGCCCCATGGGCTGTGGGGCCACGCGAGCGGCTGCAAAGAGCTTTCCAACGAGGCACGGCTTTCCCTCCCTCCTCTTTGGGCGTGGGAGCTGTCGCCAGAGCCGCGGCCCTACAGAAAAATGCTTCGCAGTCTGGCGCGGCAGTGCCACGTGGGCGCCAGTGGCGCCGAGGCTGACGGCCGCCGCAAAGCCCGCAGCCCCACGGGCTGTGGGGCCACGCGAGCGGCTGCCAAAGAGCTTTCCAACGAGGCACGGCTTTCCCTCCTGGCTCTTCGGGCGTGGGAGCTGTCGCCAGAGCTGCGGCACTACCGGAAAATGCTTCACAGGCTGGCGCGGCGGCGCCACGTGGGCGCCGATGGCGCCGAGGCTGACGGCCGCCGCAAAGCCCGCAGCCCCACGGGCTGTGGGGCCACGCGAGCGGCTGCCAAAGAGCTTTCCAACGAGGCACGGCTTTCCCTCCTGGCTCTTCGGGCGTGGGAGCTGTCGCCAGAGACGCGGCCCTACCGGAAAATGCTTCGCAGGCTGGTGCAGCGGCGCCATGTGGTCGCCGGTGGCGCCGAGGGTGACGGCCGCCGGAAAGCCCGCAGCCCCACGGGCTGTGGGGCCACGCGAGCGGCTGCCAAAGAGCTTTCCAACGAGGCACGGCTTTCTCTCCTGGCTCTTCGGGCGTGGGAGCTGTCGCCAGAGCTGCGGCCCTACCGGAAAATCCTTCGCAGGCTGGCGCGGCGGCGCAACGTGGGCGCGAGTGGCGCCGAGGCTGATGGCCGCCGCAAAGCCCGCAGCCCCACGGGCTGTGGGGCCACGCGAGCGGCTGCCAAAGAGCTTTCCAGCGAGGCACGGCTTTCCCTCCTGGCTCTTCGGGCGTGGGAGCTGTCGCCAGAGCCGCGGCCCTACCGGAAAATGCTTCGCAGACTGGCGCAGCGGCGCAACGTGGGCGCCGGTGGCGCCGAGGCTGACAGCCGCCGCAAAGCCCGCAGCCCCACGGGCTGTGGGGCCACGCGAGCGGCTGCCAAAGAGCTTTCCAACGAGGCACGACTTTCCCTCCTGGCTCTTCGGGCGTGGGAGCTGTCGCCAGAGCCGCGGCCCTACAGGAAAATGCTTCGCAGGCTGGCGCGGCAGTGCCACGTGGGCGCCGGTGGCGCCGAGGCTGACGGCCACCGCAAAGCCCGCAGCCCCACGGGCTGTGGGGCCACGCGAGCGGCTGCCAAAGAGCTTTCCAACGAGGCAGGGCTTTCCCTCCTGGATCTTCGGGCGTGGGAGCTGTCGCCAGAGCCGCGGCCCTACCGGAAAATGCTTCACAGGCTGGCGCGGCGGCGCCATGTGGGCGCCGGTGGCACCGAGGCTGACGGCAGCCGCAAAGCCCGCAGCCGCACGGGCTGTGGGGCCACACGAGCGGCTGCCAAAGAGCTTTCCAACGAGGCACGGCTTTCCCTCCTGGCTCTTCGGGCGTGGGAGCTGTCGCCAGAGCCGCGGCCCTACAGGAAAATGCTTAGCAGGCTGGCGCGGTAGTGCCACGTGGGCACCGGTGGTGCCGAGGCTGACGACCGCCGCAAAGCCCGCACCCCCACGGGCTGTGGGGCCACGCGAGCGGCTGCCAAAGAGCTTTCCAACGAGGCACGGCTTTACCTTCTGGCTCTTCGGGCGTGGGAGCTGTCGCCAGAGCCGCGGCCCTACCGGAAAATGCTTCGCAGGCTGGCGCGGCAGCGCCACGTGAGCACCGGTGGCGCCGAGGCTGCCAGCTGCCGCAAATCCCGCAGCCCCACGGGCTGTGGGGCATGCGAGCAGCTGCCAAAGAGCTTTCCAAGGAGGCACGGCTTTCCCTCCTGGCTCTTCGGGCGTGGGAGCTATCGCTAGAGACACGGCCCTACCGGAAAATGCTTCGCAGGCTGGTGCGGCGGCGCCACGTGGGCGCCGGTGTCGCCGAGGCTGACGGCCGCCGCAAATCCCGCAGCCCCACGGGCTGTGGGGCCACGCGAGCGGCTGCTAAACAGCTTTCCAACGAGGCACGGCTTCCCCTCCTGGCTCTTCGGCCGTGGGAGCGGTCGCCAGAGACACGGCCCTACCGGAAAATGCTTCACAGGCTGGCGCGGCGGTGCCACGTGGGCGTCAGTGGCGCCGAGGCTGACGGCCGCCGCAAAGCCCGCAGCCCCACGGGCTGTGGGGCCACGCGAGCGGCTGCCAAAGAGCTTTCCAACGAGGCACGGCTTTCCCTCCTGGCTCTTCGGGCGTGGGAGCTGTCGCCAGAGCCGCGGCCCTACCGGAAAATGCTTCGCAGGCTGGCGCGGCAGCGCCACGTGGGCGCCGGTGGCGCCGAGGCTGCCAGCTGCCTCAAAGCCCGCAGCCCCACGGGCTGTGGGGCCACGTGAGCGGCTACCAAAGAGCTTTCCAACGAGGCACGGCTTTCCCTCCTGGATCTTCGGGCGTGGGAGCGGTCGCCAGAGCCGCGGCCCTACCGGAAAATGCTTCGCAGGCTGGCGCGGCAGCGCCACGTGGGCGCCGGTGGCGCCGAGGCTGCCAGCTGCCTCAAAGCCCGCAGCCCCACGGGCTGTGGGGCCACGTGAGCGGCTACCAAAGAGCTTTCCAACGAGGCACGGCTTTCCCTCCTGGATCTTCGGGCGTGGGAGCTGTCGCCAGAGCCGCGGCCCTACTGCAAAATGCTTCGCAGGCTGGCGCGGCGCCCCGACGTGGGCTCAGATGGCGCCGAGGCTGATGGCCGCCGCAAAGCCTGCAGCCCACCGGGCTGTGGGGCCACGCGAGCGGCTGCCAAAGAGCTTTCCAACGAGGCACGGCTTCCCCTCCTGGCTCTTCGGACGTGGGAGCTGTCGCCAGAGCCGCGGCCCTACAGGAAAATGCTTAGCAGGCTGGTGCGGCGGCGCCATGTGGTCGCCGGTGGCGCCGAGGCTGACGGCAGCCGTAAAGCCCGCAGCCCCACGGGCTGTGGGGCCACGCGAGCGGCTGCCAAAGAGCTTTCCAACGAGGCACGGCTTTCCCTCCTGGCTCTTTGGGCGTGGGAGCTGTGGCCAGAGACGCGGCCCTACCGGAAAATGCTTTTCTGGCTGGTGAGGCGGCGCCACGTGGGCGCTGGTTGCGCCGAGGCTGACGGACGCCGGAAAGCCCGCAGCCCCACGGGCTGTGGGGCCACGCGAGCGGCTGCCAAAGAGCTTTCCAACGAGGCACGGCTTTCCCTCCTGGCTCTTCGGGCGTGGGAGCTGTCGCCAGA
The DNA here is from genome assembly GCF_964199755.1 of Larus michahellis. NCBI lineage: Eukaryota > Metazoa > Chordata > Aves > Charadriiformes > Laridae > Larus > Larus michahellis. The sequence goes on from NC_133921.1 coordinate 264,891, forward strand.
GCTGCAGCCCTACCGGAAAATGCTTCGCAGGCTGGCACGGCGGCGCCACGTGGGCGCCGGTGGCGCCGAGGCTGACGGCCGCCGCAAATCCCGCAGCCCCACGGGCTGTGGGGCCACGCGAGCGGCTGCCAAAGAGCTTTCCAACGAGGCATGGCTTTCCCTCCTGGCTCTTCGGGCGTGGGAGCTGTCGCCAGAGCTGCGGCCCTACCGGAAAATGCTTCGCAGGCTGGTGCGGCAGCGCCATGTGGTCGCCGGTGTCGCCGAGGCTGACGGCCGCCGCAAAGCCCGCAGCCCCACGGATTGTGGGGACACGCGAGCGGCTGCCAAAGAGCTTTCCAACGAGGCATGGCTTTCCCTCCTGGCTCTTCGGGCGTGGGAGCTGTCGCCAGAGCTGCGGCCCTACCGGAAAATGCTTCGCAGGCTGGTGCGGCGGCGCCATGTGGTCGCCGGTGGCGCCGACACTGACGGCCGCCGCAAAGCCCGCAGCCCCATGGGCTGTGGGGCCACGCGAGCGGCTGCAAAGAGCTTTCCAACGAGGCACGGCTTTCCCTCCCTCCTCTTTGGGCGTGGGAGCTGTCGCCAGAGCCGCGGCCCTACAGAAAAATGCTTCGCAGTCTGGCGCGGCAGTGCCACGTGGGCGCCAGTGGCGCCGAGGCTGACGGCCGCCGCAAATCCCGCAGCCCCACGGATTGTGGGGCCACGCGAGCGGCTGCCAAAGAGCTTTCCAATGAGGCACGGCTTTCCCTCCTGTCTCTTCGGGCGTGGGAGCTGTCGCCAGAGACACGGCCCTACCGGAAAATGCTTCACAGGCTGGCGCGGCGGCGCCACGTGGGCGTCAGTGGCGCCGAGGCTGACGGCCGGCGCGAAGCCCGCAGCCCCACGGGCTGTGGGGCCACGCGAGCGGCTGCCAAAGAGCTTTCCAACGAGGCATGGCTTTCCCTCCTGGCTCTTCGGGCGTGGGAGCTGTCGCCAGAGCTGCGGCACTACCGGAAAATGCTTCACAGGCTGGCGCGGCGGCGCCACGTGGGCGCCGATGGTGCCGACGCTGACGGCCGCCGGAAAGCCCGCAGCCCCACGGGCTGTGGGGCCACGAGAGCGGCTGCCAAAGAGCTTTCCAACGAGGCACGGCTTTCCCTCCTGGCTCTTCAGGCGTGGGAGCTGTCGCCAGAGACACGGCCCTACCGGAAAATGCTTTGCAGGCTGGTGCGGCGGCGTCATGTGGTCGCCGGTGGTGCCGAGGCTGACGGCAGCCGCAAAGCCCGCAGCCCCACGGGCTGTGGGGCCACGCGAGCGGCTGCCAAAGAGCTTTCCAACGAGGCACGGCTTTCCCTCCTGGCTCTTCAGGCGTGGGAGCTGTGGCCAGAGCCGCGGCCCTACAGAAAAATGCTTCACAGGCTGGCGCGGCGGCCCGACGTGGGCGCCGGTGGCGCCGAGGCTGATGGCCGCCGCAAAGCCCGCAGCCCCACGGGCTGTGGGGCCACGCGAGCGGCTGCCAAAGAGCTTTCCAACGAGGAACGGCTTCCCCTCCTGGCTCTTCGGGCGTGGGAGCTGTCGCGAGAACTGCAGCCCTACCGGAAAATGCTTCATAGGCTGGCGCGGCGGCCTGACGTGGGCTCCGATGGCGCCGAGGCTGACGGCCGCCGCAAAGCCCGCAGCCCCACGGGCTGTGGGGCCACGCGAGCGGCTGCCAAAGAGCTTTCCAACGAGGCACGGCTTTCCCTCCTGGCTCTTCGGGCGTGGGAGCTGTCGCCAGAGACGCGGCCCTACCGGAAAATGCTTCGCAGGCTGGTGCACCGGCGCAACGTGGGCGTCGGTGGCGGAGAGGCTGACGGCCGCCGCAAATCCCGCAGCCCCACGGGATGTGGGGCCACGCGAGCGGCTGCCAAAGACCTTTCCAACGAGGTACGGCTTCCCCTCCTGGCTCTTCGTCCGTGGGAGGTGTCGCCAGAGACACGGCCCTACCGGAAAATGCTTCACAGGCTGGCGCGGCGGCCCGACGTGGGCGCCGGTGGCGCTGAGGCTGATGGCCGCCGCAAAGCCCGCAGCCCCACGGGCTCTGGGGCCACGCGAGCGGCTGCCAAAGAGCTTTCCAACGAGGCACGGCTTTCCCTCCTGACTCTTCGGGCGTGGGAGCTGTCGCCAGAGCCGTGGCCCTATAGGAAAATGCTTCGCAGGCTGGTGCAGCGGCGCCACGTGGGCGCCGGTGGCGCCCAGGCTGACGGCTGCCGCAAAGCCCGCAGCCCCACAGGCTGTGGGGCCACGCGAGCAGCTGCCAAAGAGCTTTCCAACGAGGCACGGCTTTCCCTCCTGGCTCTTTGGGCGTGGGAGCTGTCGCCAGAGACGCGGCCCCACCGGAAAATGCTTCGCAGGCTGGCGCGGCAGCGCCACGTGGGCGCCGGTGTCGCCGAGGCTGCCGGCTGCCGCAAAGCCCGCAGCCCCACAGGCTGTGGGGCCACGCGAGCGGCTGCCAAAGAGCTTTCCAACGAGGCACGGCTTTCCCTCCTGGCTCTTCGGGCGTGGGAGCTGTCGCCAGAGCCGCGGCCCCACCGGAAAATGCTTCGCAGTCTGGTGCAGTGGCGCCATGTGGTCGCCGGTGGCGCCGAGGCTGCCAGCTGCCGCAAAGCCCGTAGCCCCACGGGCTGTGGGGCCACGCGAGCGGCTGCCAAAGAGCTTTCCAACGAGGCACGGCTTTCCCTCCTGGCTCTTCGGGCGTGGGAGCTGTCGCCAGAGCCGCGGCCCTACCGGAAAATGCTTCGCAGGCTGGTGTGGCGGTGCCATGTGGTCGCCGGTGGCGCCGAGGCTGCCAGCTGCCGCAAAGCCCGTAGCCCCACGGGCTGTGGGGCCACGCGAGCGGCTGCCAAAGAGCTTTCCAACGAGGCACGGCTTTCCCTCCTGGCTCTTCGGGTGTCGGAGCTGTCGCCAGAGACGCGGCCCTACCGGAAAATGCTTCGCAGGCTGGCGCGGCAGCGCCAGGTGGGCGCCGGTGGCGCCGAGGCTGACGGCTGCCGCAAAGCCCGCAGCCCCACGGGCTGTGGGGCCACGCGAGCGGCTGCCAAAGAGCTTTCCAACAAGGCACGGCTTTCCCTCCTGGCTCTTCGGGCGTGGGAGCTGTCGCCAGAGACACGGCCCTACCGGAAAATGCTTCGCAGGCTGGCGCGGCGGCCCGACGTGGGCACCGATGGCGCCAAGGCTGACGGCCGCCGCAAAGCCCGCAGCCCCACGGGCTGTGGGGCCACGCGAGCGGCTGCCAAAGAGCTTTCCAATGAGGCACGGCTTTCCCTCCTGGCTCTTCGGGCGTGGGAGCTGTCGCCAGAGACACGGCCCTACCGGAAAATGCTTCGCAGGCTGGCGCGGCAGCGCCAGGTGGGCGCCGGTGTCGCCGAGGCTGCCGGCTGCCGCATAACCCGCAGCCCCACGGGCTGTGGGGCCACGCGAGCGGCTGCCAAAGGGCTTTCCAACGAGGCACGGCTTTCCCTCCTGACTCTTCGGGCGTGGGAGCTGTCGCCAGAGCCGTGGCCCTATAGGAAAATGCTTCGCAGGCTGGTGCAGCGGCGCCACGTGGGCGCCGGTGGCGCCCAGGCTGACGGCTGCCGCAAAGCCCGCAGCCCCACGGATTGTGGGGCCACGCGAGCGGCTGCCAAAGAGCTTTCCAACGAGGCACGGCTTTCCCTCCTGGCTCTTCGGGCGTGGGAGCTGTCGCCAGAGCCGCGGCCCTACCGGAAAATGCTTCGCAGGCTGGCGCGGTGGCGCCACGTGGACGCCGGTGACGCCGAGGCTGACGGCCGCCGCAAATCCCGCAGCCCCACGGGCTGTGGGGCCATGCCAGCGGCTGCCAAAGAGCTTTCCAACGAGGCACGGCTTTCCCTCCTAGCTCTTCGGGCGTGGGAGTTGTCGCCAGAGACACGGCCCTACCGGAAAATGCTTCGCAGGCTGGTGTGGCGGTGCCATGTGGTCGCTGGTGGCGCCGAGGCTGCCGGCTGCCGCAAAGCCCGTAGCCCCACGGGCTGTGGGGCCACGCGAGCGGCTGCCAAAGAGCTTTCCAACGAGGCACGGCTTTCCCTCCTGGCTCTTCGGGTGTGGGAGCTGTCGCCAGAGCCGCGGCCCCACCGGAAAATGCTTCGCAGGCTGGCGCGGCAGCGCCACGTGGGCGCCGGTGGCGCCGAGGCTGACAGCTGCCGCAAAGCCCGCAGCCCCACGGGCTGTGGGGCCACGCGAGCGGCTGCCAAAGAGCTTTCCAACGAGGCACGGCTTTCCCTCCTGCCTCTTCGGGCGTGGGAGCTGTCGCCAGAGACACGGCCCTACCGGAAAATGCTTCGCAGGCTGGCGCGGCGGCCCGACGTGGGCGTCGGTGTCGCCGAAGCTGACAGCTGCCGCAAAGCCCGCAGCCCCACGGGCTGTGGGGCCACGCGAGCAGCTGCCAAAGAGCTTTCCAACGAGGCACGGCTTTCACTCCTGGCTCTTCGGGCGTGGCAGCTGTCGCCAAAGCCGTGGCCCTACCGGAAAATGCTTCGCAAGCTGGCGCGACAGCGCCATGTGGGCGCCGGTGGCGCCGAGGCTGACGGCCGCCGCAAATCCCGCAGCCCCACGGGCTGTGGGGCCACGCGAGCGGCTGCCAAAGAGCTTTCCAACGAGGCATGGCTTTCCCTCCTGGCTCTTCGGGCGTGGGAGCTGTCGCCAGAGACACGGCCCTACCGGAAAATGCTTCGCAGGCTGGCGCGGCGGCCCGACGTGGGCGTCGGTGGCGCCAAGGCTGACAGCTGCCGCAAAGCCCGCAGCACCACGGATTGTGGGGCCACGCGAGCGGCTGCCAAAGAGCTTTCCAACGAGGCACGGCTTTCCCTCCTGGCTCTTCGGGCGTGGGAGCTGTCGCCAGAGCCGCGGCCCTACCGGAAAATGCTTCGCAGGCTGGCGCGGTGGCGCCACGTGGGTGCCGGTGACGTCAACGCTGACGGCCGCCGCAAATCCCGCAGCCCCACGGGCTGTGGGGCCACGCGAGCGGCTGACAAAGAGCTTTCCAACGAGGCACGGCTTTCCCTCCTGGCTCTTCGGGCGTGGGAGCTGTCGCCAGAGCTGCGGCCCTACCAGAAAATGCTTCGCAGGCTGGCGCGGCAGCGCCACCTGGGCGCCGGTGTCGCCAAGGCTGCCGGCTGCCGCAAAGCCCGCAGCCCCACGGGCTGTTGGGCCACGCGAGCGGCTGCCAAAGAGCTTTCCAACGAGGCACGGCTTTCCCTCCTGGCTCTTCGGGCGTGGGAGCTGTCGCCAGAGCCGCGGCACTACCTGAAAATGCTTCACAGGCTGGAGCGGCGGCCCCACCTGGGCGCCGGTGGCGCCGAGGCTGACGGCCGCCGCAAAGCCCGCAGCCCCACGGGCTGTGGGGCCATGCGAGCAGCTGCCAAAGAGCTTTCCCACGAGGCACGGCTTTCCCTCCTGGCTCTTCGGGCGTGGGAGCTGTCGCCAGAGACGCGGCCCCACCGGAAAATGCTTCGCAGGCTGGTACGGCGGCGCCACGTGGGCGCCGGTGGCGCCGAGGCTGACGGCCGCCGCAAAGCCCGCAGCCCCACGGGCTGTGGGGCCACGTGAGCAGCTGCCAAAGAGCTTTCCAAGGAGGCACGGCTTTCCCTCCTGGCTCTTCGGGCGTGGGAGCTGTCGCCAGAGCTGCGGCCCTACCGGAAAATGCTTCACAGGCTGGTGCAGCGGCGCCACGTGGGCGCCGATTGCGTCCCGGCTGACGGCTGCCGCAAAGCCTGCAGCCCCACGGGCTGTGGGGCCACGCGAGCAGCTGCAAAAGAGCATTCCAACGAGGCACGGCTTTCCCTCCTGCCTCTTCGGGCGTGGGAGCTGTCGCCAGAGCCGCGGTCCTACCGGAAAATGCTTCGCAGGCTGGCGCGGCGGCCCAACGTGTTCGCGGGTGTCGCCGAGGCTGACGGCCGCCGCAAAGCCCGCAGCCCCACGGGCTGTGGGGCCACGCGAGCAGCTGCCAAAGAGATTTCCAACGAGGCACGGCTTCCCCTCCTGGCTCTTCGGCCGTGGGAGCTGTCGCCAGAGACACGGCCCTACCGGAAAATGCTTCACAGGCTGGCACGGCGGCCCGACGTGGGCTCCGATGTCGCCGAGGCTGACGGCCGCCAGAAAGCCCGCAGCCCCACGGGCTGTGGGGCCACGCGAGCGGCTGCCAAAGAGCTTTCCAAGGAGGAACGGCTTCCCCTCCTGGCTCTTCGGGCGTGGGAGCTGTCGCCAGAGCCGCGGCACTACCAGAAAATGCTTCGCAGGCTGGCGCGGCGGCCCGACGTGGGCGCCGGTGGCGCCGAGGCTGACGGCCGCCGCAAATCCCGCAGCCCCACGGGCTGTGGGGCCACGCGAGCGGCTGCCAAAGAGCTTTCCAACGAGGCACGGCTTTCCCTCCTGGCTCTTCGGGCGTGGGAGTTGTCGCCAGAGACACGGCCCTACCGGAAAATGCTTCGCAGGCTGTCGCGGCGGCGCCACGTGGGCGCCAGTGGCGCCGAGGCTGATGGCCGCCGCAAAGCCCGCAGCCCCACAGGCTGTGGGGCCACGCGAGCAGCTGCCAAAGAGCTTTCCCACGAGGCACGGCTTTCCCTCCTGGCTCTTCGGGCGTGGGAGCTGTCGCCAGAGCCGCGGCCCCACCGGAAAATGCTTCGCAGGCTGGTACGGCGGCGCCACGTGGGCGCCGGTGGCGCCGAGGCTGACGGCCGCCGCAAAGCCCGCAGCCCCACGGGCTGTGGGGCCACGTGAGCAGCTGCCAAAGAGCTTTCCAACGAGGCACGGCTTCCCCTCCTGGCTCTTCGGGCGTGGGAGCTGTCGCCAGAGCCGCGGCACTACCAGAAAATGCTTCGCAGGCTGGCGCGGCGGCCCGACGTGGGCGCCGGTGGCGCCGAGGCTGACGGCCGCCGCAAAGCCCGCAGCCCCACAGGCTGTGGGGCCACGCGAGCAGCTGCCAAAGAGCTTTCCAAGGAGGCACGGCTTTCTCTCCTGGCTATTCGGGCGTGGGAGCTGTCGCCAGAGACGCGGGCCCACCGGAAAATGCTTCGCAGGCTGGCGCGGCAGCGCCACGTGGGCGCCGGTGTCGCCGAGGCTGCCGGCTGCCGCAAAGCCCGCAGCCCCACGGGCTGTGGGGCCACGCGAGCGGCTGCCAAAGGGCTTTCCAACGAGGCATGGCTTTCCCTCCTGGCTCTTCGGGCGTGGGAGCTGTCGCCAGAGACACGGCCCTACCGGAAAATGCTTCGCAGGCTGTTGCGGCGGCGCCACGTGGGCGCCAGTGGCGCCGAGGCTGATGGCCGCCGCAAAGCCCACAGCCCCACGGGCTGTGGGGCCACGCGAGCGGCTGCCAAAGAGCTTTCCAACGAGGCACGGCTTTCCCTCCTGGCTCTTCGGGCGTGGGAGCTGTCGCCAGAGACACGGCCCTACCGGAAAATGCTTCGCAGGCTGGCGCGGCGGCCCGACGTGGGCGTCGGTGGCGCCGAGGCTGACAGCTGCCGCAAAGCCCGCAGCCCCACGGATTGTGGGGCCACGCGAGCGGCTGCCAAAGAGCTTTCCAACGAGGCACGGCTTTCCCTCCTGGCTCTTCGGGCGTGGGAGCTGTCGCCAGAGCCGCGGCCCTACCGGAAAATGCTTCGCAGTCTGGCGCGGTGGCGCCACGTGGGCGCCGGTGACGCCGACGCTGACGGCCGCCGCAAATCCCGCAGCCCCACGGGCTGTGGGGCCACGCGAGCAGCTGCCAAAGAGCATTCCAACGAGGCATGGCTTTCCCTCCTGCCTCTTCGGGCGTGGGAGCTGTCGCCAGAGCCGCGGCCCCACCGGAAAATGCTTCGCAGGCTGGCGCGGCGGCGCCACGTGGGCGCCGGTGTCGCCGAGGCTGCCGGGTGCCGCAGAGCCCGCAGCCCCACGGGCTGTGGGGCCACGTGAGCGGCTGCCAAAGGGCTTTCCAACGAGGCATGGCTTTCCCTCCTGGCTCTTCGGGCGTGGGAGCTGTCGCCAGAGACACGGCCCTACCGGAAAATGCTTCGCAGGCTGTCGCGGCGGCGCCACGTGGGCGCCAGTGGCGCCGAGGCTGACGGACGCCGCAAAGCCCGCAGCCCCACAGGCTGTGGGGCCACGCGAGCAGCTGCCAAAGAGCTTTCCAACGAGGCACGGCTTTCCCTCCTGCCTCTTCGGGCGTGGGAGCTGTCGCCAGAGACGCGGCCCTACCGGAAAATGCTTCGCAGGCTGGCGCGGCGGCGCCACGTGGGCGCCGGTGGCGCCGAGGCTGACGGCCGCCGGAAAGCCCGCAGCCCCACGGGCTGTGGGGCCACGCGAGCGGCTGCCAAAGAGCTTTCCAACGAGGCACGGCTTTCCCTCCTGGCTCTTCGGGCGTGGGAGCTGTCTCCAGAGACACGGCCCTACCGGCAAATGCTTCGCAGGCTGGCGCGGCGGCCCGACGTGGGCACCGATGTCGCCGAGGCTGGCAGCCGCCAGAAAGCCCGCAGCCCCACGTGCTGTGGGGCCACGCGAGCGGCTGCCAAAGAGCTTTCCAACGAGGCACGGCTTTCCCTCCTGGCTCTTCGGGCGTGGGAGCTGTCGCCAGAGACGCGGCCCTACCGGAAAATGCTTCGCAGGCTGGTGTGGCGGTGCCCTGTGGTCGACGGTGGCGCCGAGGCTGCCGGCCGCCGCAAAGCCCGCAGCCCCACGGGCTGTGGGGCCATGCGAGCAGCTGCCAAAGAGCTTTCCCACGAGGCACGGCTTTCCCTCCTGCCTCTTCGGGCGTGGGAGCTGTCGCCAGAGCCGCGGCCCCACCGGAAAATGCTTCGCAGGCTGGCGCGGCGGCCCCACCTGGGCGCCGGTGGCGCCGAGGCTGACGGCCGCCGCAAAGCCCGCAGCCCCACGGGCTGTGGGGCCACGCGAGCAGCTGCCAAAGAGCTTTCCCACGAGGCACGGCTTTCCCTCCTGGCTCTTCGGGCGTGGGAGCTGTCGCCAGAGCCGCGGCCCTACCTGAAAATGCTTCGCAGGCTGGCGCGGCGGCGCCACGTGGGCGCCGGTGTCGCCGAGGCTGCCGGCTGCCGCAAAGCCCGCAGCCCCACAGGCTGTGGGGCCACACGAGCGGCTGCCAAAGGGCTTTCCAACGAGGCATGGCTTTCCCTCCTGGCTCTTCGGGCGTGGGAGCTGTCGCCAGAGACAAGGCCCTACCGGAAAATGCTTCGCAGGCTGTCGTGGCGGCGCCAGGTGGGCGCCAGTGGCGCCGAGGCTGACGGACGCCGCAAAGCCCGCAGCCCCACGGGCTGTGGGGCCACGCGAGGGGCTGCCAAAGAGCTTTCCAACGAGGCACGGCTTTCCCTCCTGGCTCTTCGGGCGTGGGAGCTGTCGCCAGAGCCGTGGCCCTACCGGAAAATGCTTCACAGGCTGGCGCGGCGGCCCCACCTGGGCGCCGGTGGCGCTGAGGCTGACGGCCGCCGCAAATCCCGCAGCCCCACGGGCTGTGGGGCCACGCGAGCGGCTGCCAAAGAGCTTTCCCACGAGGCACGGCTTTCCCTCCTGGCTCTTCAGGCGTGGGAGCTGTCGCCAGAGCCACGGCCCTACCGGAAAATGCTTCGCAGGCTGGCATGGCGGCGCCACGTTGGCGCCGGTGTCGCGAGGCTGACGGCCACCGCAAAGCCCGCAGCCCCACGGGCTGTGGGGCCACGCGAGCGGCTGCCAAAGAGCTTTCCAAGGAGGCACGGCTTTCCCTCCTGGCTCTTCGGGCGTGGGAGCTGTCGCCAGAGACATGGATGGACCTACCGGAAAGTGCTTCGCAGGCTGGCGCGGCAGCGCCACGTGGGCGCCGGTGTCGCCGAGGGTGCCAGCTGCCGCAAAGCCTGCAGCCCCACGGGCTGTGGGGCCACGCGAGCAGCTGCCAAAGAGCATTCCAACGAGGCACGGCTTCCCCTCCTGGCTCTTCGGCCGTGGGAGCTGTCGCCAGAGACACGGCCCTACCGGAAAATGCTTCACAGGCTGGCACGGCGGCCCGACGTGGGCTCCGATGGCGCCGAGGCTGACGGCCGCCGCAAATCCCGCAGCCCCACGGGCTGTGGGGCCACGCGAGCGGCTGCCAAAGAGCTTTCCAACGAGGCACGGCTTCCCCTCCTGGCTCTTCGGGCGTGGGAGCTGTCGCCAGAGACACGGCCCTACCGGAAAATGCTTCGCAGGCTGGCGCGGCGGCCCGACGTGGGCGTCGGTGGCGCCGAGGCTGACAGCTGCCGCAAAGCCCGCAGCCCCACGGATTGTGGGGCCACGCGAGCGGCTGCCAAAGAGCTTTCCAACGAGGCACGGCTTTCCCTCCTGGCTCTTCGGGCGTGGGAGCTGTCGCCAGAGCCGCGGCCCTACCGGAAAATGCTTCGCAGTCTGGCGCGGTGGCGCCACGTGGGCGCCGGTGACGCCGACGCTGACGGCCGCCGCAAATCCCGCAGCCCCACGGGCTGTGGGGCCACGCGAGCAGCTGCCAAAGAGCATTCCAACGAGGCATGGCTTTCCCTCCTGCCTCTTCGGGCGTGGGAGCTGTCGCCAGAGCCGCGGCCCCACCGGAAAATGCTTCGCAGGCTGGCGCGGCGGCGCCACGTGGGCGCCGGTGTCGCCGAGGCTGCCGGGTGCCGCAGAGCCCGCAGCCCCACGGGCTGTGGGGCCACGTGAGCGGCTGCCAAAGGGCTTTCCAACGAGGCATGGCTTTCCCTCCTGGCTCTTCGGGCGTGGGAGCTGTCGCCAGAGACACGGCCCTACCGGAAAATGCTTCGCAGGCTGTCGCGGCGGCGCCACGTGGGCGCCAGTGGCGCCGAGGCTGACGGACGCCGCAAAGCCCGCAGCCCCACAGGCTGTGGGGCCACGCGAGCAGCTGCCAAAGAGCTTTCCAACGAGGCACGGCTTTCCCTCCTGCCTCTTCGGGCGTGGGAGCTGTCGCCAGAGACGCGGCCCTACCGGAAAATGCTTCGCAGGCTGGCGCGGCGGCGCCACGTGGGCGCCGGTGGCGCCGAGGCTGACGGCCGCCGGAAAGCCCGCAGCCCCACGGGCTGTGGGGCCACGCGAGCGGCTGCCAAAGAGCTTTCCAACGAGGCACGGCTTTCCCTCCTGGCTCTTCGGGCGTGGGAGCTGTCTCCAGAGACACGGCCCTACCGGCAAATGCTTCGCAGGCTGGCGCGGCGGCCCGACGTGGGCACCGATGTCGCCGAGGCTGGCAGCCGCCAGAAAGCCCGCAGCCCCACGTGCTGTGGGGCCACGCGAGCGGCTGCCAAAGAGCTTTCCAACGAGGCACGGCTTTCCCTCCTGGCTCTTCGGGCGTGGGAGCTGTCGCCAGAGACGCGGCCCTACCGGAAAATGCTTCGCAGGCTGGTGTGGCGGTGCCCTGTGGTCGACGGTGGCGCCGAGGCTGCCGGCCGCCGCAAAGCCCGCAGCCCCACGGGCTGTGGGGCCATGCGAGCAGCTGCCAAAGAGCTTTCCCACGAGGCACGGCTTTCCCTCCTGCCTCTTCGGGCGTGGGAGCTGTCGCCAGAGCCGCGGCCCCACCGGAAAATGCTTCGCAGGCTGGCGCGGCGGCCCCACCTGGGCGCCGGTGGCGCCGAGGCTGACGGCCGCCGCAAAGCCCGCAGCCCCACGGGCTGTGGGGCCACGCGAGCAGCTGCCAAAGAGCTTTCCCACGAGGCACGGCTTTCCCTCCTGGCTCTTCGGGCGTGGGAGCTGTCGCCAGAGCCGCGGCCCTACCTGAAAATGCTTCGCAGGCTGGCGCGGCGGCGCCACGTGGGCGCCGGTGTCGCCGAGGCTGCCGGCTGCCGCAAAGCCCGCAGCCCCACAGGCTGTGGGGCCACACGAGCGGCTGCCAAAGGGCTTTCCAACGAGGCATGGCTTTCCCTCCTGGCTCTTCGGGCGTGGGAGCTGTCGCCAGAGACAAGGCCCTACCGGAAAATGCTTCGCAGGCTGTCGCGGCGGCGCCAGGTGGGCGCCAGTGGCGCCGAGGCTGACGGACGCCGCAAAGCCCGCAGCCCCACGGGCTGTGGGGCCACGCGAGGGGCTGCCAAAGAGCTTTCCAACGAGGCACGGCTTTCCCTCCTGGCTCTTCGGGCGTGGGAGCTGTCGCCAGAGCCGTGGCCCTACCGGAAAATGCTTCACAGGCTGGCGCGGCGGCCCCACCTGGGCGCCGGTGGCGCTGAGGCTGACGGCCGCCGCAAATCCCGCAGCCCCACGGGCTGTGGGGCCACGCGAGCGGCTGCCAAAGAGCTTTCCCACGAGGCACGGCTTTCCCTCCTGGCTCTTCAGGCGTGGGAGCTGTCGCCAGAGCCACGGCCCTACCGGAAAATGCTTCGCAGGCTGGCATGGCGGCGCCACGTTGGCGCCGGTGTCGCGAGGCTGACGGCCACCGCAAAGCCCGCAGCCCCACGGGCTGTGGGGCCACGCGAGCGGCTGCCAAAGAGCTTTCCAAGGAGGCACGGCTTTCCCTCCTGGCTCTTCGGGCGTGGGAGCTGTCGCCAGAGACATGGATGGACCTACCGGAAAGTGCTTCGCAGGCTGGCGCGGCAGCGCCACGTGGGCGCCGGTGTCGCCGAGGGTGCCAGCTGCCGCAAAGCCTGCAGCCCCACGGGCTGTGGGGCCACGCGAGCAGCTGCCAAAGAGCATTCCAACGAGGCACGGCTTCCCCTCCTGGCTCTTCGGCCGTGGGAGCTGTCGCCAGAGACACGGCCCTACCGGAAAATGCTTCACAGGCTGGCACGGCGGCCCGACGTGGGCTCCGATGGCGCCGAGGCTGACGGCCGCCGCAAATCCCGCAGCCCCACGGGCTGTGGGGCCACGCGAGCGGCTGCCAAAGAGCTTTCCAACGAGGCACGGCTTCCCCTCCTGGCTCTTCGGGCGTGGGAGCTGTCGCCAGAGCTGCGGCCCTACCGGAAAATGCTTCACAGGCTGGCGCGGCGGCTCGACGTGGGCGCCGATGGCGCCGAGGCTGACGGCCGCCACAAAGACCGCAGCCCCACGGGCTGTGGGGCCACGCGAGCGGCTGCCAAAGAGCTTTCCAACGAGGCACGGCTTTCCCTCCTGGCTCTTCGGGCGTGGGAGCTGTCGCCAGAGCCGCGGCCCTACCTGAAAATGCTTCGCAGGCTGGCGCGGCGTCCCGACGTGGGCGCCGGTGTCGCCGAGGCTGACGGCCGCCGCAAAGCCCGCAGCCCCACGGGCTGTGGGGCCACGCGAGCGGCTGCCAAAGAGCTTTCCAAGGAGGCACGGCTTTCCCTCCTGGCTCTTCGGCCGTGGGAGCTGTCGCCAGAGCCGCGGCCCTACCGGAAAATGCTTTGCAGGCTGGCGCGGCGGCGCCACGTAGGCGCCGGTGTCGCCGAGGCTGCCGGCCGCCGGAAAGCCCGCAGCCCCACGGGCTGTGGGGCCACGCGAGCGGCTGCCAAAGAGCTTTCCAACGAGGCACGGCTTTCCCTCCTGGCTCTTCGGGCGTGGGAGCTGTCGCCAGAGCCGCGGCCCTACCGGAAAATGCTTCGCAGGCTGGCGCGGCGGCAGAACGTGGGCGCCGGTGGCGCCGAGGCTGACGGCCGCCGCAAAGCCCGCAGCCCCACGGGCTGTGGGGCCACGCGAGCGGCTGCCAAAGAGCTTTCCAACGAGGCACGGCTTTCCCTCCTGGCTCTTCGGGCGTGGGAGCTGTTGCCAGAGACACGGCCCTACCGGGAAATGCTTCACAGGCTGGCACGGCGGCCCGACGTGGGCTCCGATGGCGCCGAGGCTGACGGCCGCCGCAAAGCCCGCAGCCCCACGGGCTGTGGGGCCACGCGAGCGGCTGCCAAAGAGCTTTCCAACGAGGCACGGCTTTCCCTCCTGGCTCTTCGGGCGTGGGAGCTGTCGCCAGAGCCGCGGCACTACCGGAAAATGCTTCACAGGCTGTCGCGGCGGCCCGACGTGGGCGCCAGTGGCGCCGAGGCTGACAGCCGCCTCAAAGCCCACAGCCCCACGGGCTGTGGGGCCACGCGAGCGGCTGCCAAAGAGCTTTCCAACGAGGCACGGCTTTCCCTCCTAACTCTTCGGGCGTGGGAGCTGTCGCCAGAGCCGTGGCCCTACCGGAAAATGCTTCGCAGTCTGGCGCGGCGGCACGACGTGGGCTCCGATGGCGCCGAGGCTGACGGCCGCCGCAAAGCCCGCAGCCCCACGGGCTGTGGGGCCACGCGAGCGTCTGCCAAAGTGCTTTCCAACGAGGCACGGCTTTCCCTCCTGGCTCTTTGGGCGTGGGAGCTGTCGCCAGAGACACGGCCCTACCGGAAAATGGTTCGCAGGCTTGCGCAGCGGCCCCACCTGGGCGCCGGTGGCGCCGAGGCTGACGGCTGCCGCAAAGCCCGCAGCCCCACGGATTGTGGGGCCACGCGAGCGGCTGCCAAAGAGCTTTCCAACGAGGCACGGCTTTCCCTCCTGGCTCTTCGGGCCTGGGAGCTGTCGCCAGAAACACGGCCCTACCGGGAAATGCTTCACAGGCTGGCGCGGCGGCCCGACGTGGGCTCCGGTGGCGCCGAGGCTGACGGCCGCCGCAAAGCCCGCAGCCCCACGGGCTGTGGGGCCACGCGAGCGGCTGCCAAAGAGCTTTCCAACGAGGCACAGCTTTCCCTCCTGGCTCTTCGGGCGTGGGAGCTGTCGCCAGAGACGCGGCCCTACCGGAAAATGCTTCGCAGGCTGGCGCGGCGGCGCCACGTGGGCGCCGGTGGCGCCGAGGCTGACGGGCGCCGCAAAGCCCGCAGCCCCACGGGCTGTGGGGCCACGCGAGCGGCTGCCAAAGAGCTTTCCAACGAGGCACGGCTTTCCCTCCTGGCTCTTCGGGCGTGGGAGCTGTCGCCAGAGCTGCGGCCCTACCGGAAAATGCTTCGCAGGCTGGCGCGGCAGCGCCACGTGGGCACCAGTGTCGCCGAGGCTGCCGGGTGCCGCAAAGCCCGCAGCCCCACGGGCTGTGGGGCCACGCGAGCGGTTGCCAAAGAGCTTTCCAACGAGGCACGGCTTTCCCTCCTGGCTCTTCGGGCGTGGGAGCTGTCGCCAGAGACGCAGCCCTACTGGAAAATGCTTCGCAGGCTGGCGCAGCGGCGCAATGTGGGCGCCGGTGGCGCCGAGGCTGACGGCCGCTGGAAAGCCCGAAGCCCCACGGGCTGTGGGGCCACGCGAGCGGCTGCCAAAGAGCTTTCCAACGAGGCACGGCTTTCCCTCCTGGCTCTTCGGGCGTGGGAGCTGTCGCCAGAGACACGGCCCTACCGGAAAATGGTTCGCAGGCTGGCGCGGCGGCGCAATGTGGGCGCCGGTGGTGCCGAGGCTGACGGCCGCCGCAAAGCCCGCAGCACCACGGGCTGTGGGGCCACGCGAGCGGCTGCCAAAGACCTTTCCAACGAGGCACGGCTTTCCCTCCTGGCTCTTCGGGCGTGGGAGCTGTCGCCAGAGCCGCGGCCCTACCGGAAAATGCTTCGCAGGCTGGCGCGGCGTCCCGACGTGGGCGCCGGTGGCGCCGAGGCTGACGGCCGCCGCAAAGCCCGCAGCCCCACGGGCTCTGGGGCCACGCGAGCGGCTGCCAAAGAGCTTTCCAACGAGGCACGGCTTTCCCTCCTGGCTCTTCGGGCGTGGGAGCTGTCGCCAGAGCCGCGGCCCTACTGGAAAATGCTTCGCAGGCTGGCGCGGCGGCGCAATGTGGGCGCCGGTGGCGCTGAGGCTGACGGCCGCCGCAAAGCCCGCAGCCCCACGGGCTGTGGGGCCACGCGAGCGGCTGCCAAAGAGCTTTCCAACGAGGCACGGCTTTCCCTCCTGGCTCTTCGGGCGTGGGAGCTGTCGCCTGAGACGCGGCCCTACCGGAAAATGCTTCGCAGGCTGGCGCGGCGGCGCAACGTGGGCGCCAGTGGCGCCGAGGCTGACGGCCGCCGGAAAGCCCGCAGCCCCACGGGCTGTGGGGCCACGCGAGCGGCTGCCAAAGAGCTTTCCAACGAGGCACGGCTTTCCCTCCTGGCTCTTCGGGCGTGGGAGCTGTCGCCAGAGCCGCGGCCCTACCGGAAAATGCTTCGCAGGCTGGCACAGCGGCGCAACATGTGCTCCGGTGGCGCCGAGGCTGACGGCCGCCGGAAAGCCCGCAGCCCCACGGGCTGTGGGGCCACGCGAGCGGCTGCCAAAGAGCTTTCCAACGAGGCACGGCTTTCCCTCCTGGCTCTTCGGGCGTGGGAGCTGTCGCCAGAGACGCGGCCCTACCGGCAAATGCTTCGCAGGCTGGCGCGGCGGCGGCACGTGGGCGCCGGTGGCGCCGAGGCTGACGGCCGCCGGAAAGCCCGCATCCCCACGGGCTTTAGGGCCATGCGAGTGGCTGCCAAAGAGCTTTCCAACGAGGCACGGCTTTCCCTCCTGGCTCTTCGGGCGTGGGAGCTGTCGCCAGAGCCGCGGCCCTAACAGAAAATGCTTTGCACGCTGGTGCAGCGGCGGCCCCACCTGGGCGCCGGTGGCGCCGAGGCTGACGGCCGCCGCAATGCCTGCAGCCCCATGGGCTGTGGGGCCACGCGAGCGGCTGCCAAAGAGCTTTCCAACGAGGCACGGCTTTCCCTCCTGGCTCTTCGGGCGTGGGAGCTGTCGCCAGAGACGCAGCCCTACCGGAAAATGCTTCGCAGGCTGGCGCGGCGGCGCAATGTGGGCGCCGGTGGCGCCGAGGCTGACGGCCGCCGGAAAGCCCGAAGCCCCACGGGCTGTGGGGCCACGCGAGCGGCTGCCAAAGAGCTTTCCAACGAGGCACGGCTTTCCCTCCTGGCTCTTCGGGCGTGGGAGCTGTCGCCAGAGACACGGCCCTACCGGAAAATGGTTCGCAGGCTGGCGCGGCGGCGCAATGTGGGCGCCGGTGGTGCCGAGGCTGACGGCCGCCGCAAAGCCCGCAGCACCACGGGCTGTGGGGCCACACGAGCGGCTGCTAAAGAGCTTTCCAACGAGGCACGGCTTTCCCTCCTGGCTCTTTGGGCGTGGGAGCTGTCGCCAGAGCCGCGGCCCTACCGGAAAATGCTTCGCAGGCTGGCGCGGCGTCCCGACGTGGGCGCCGGTGGCGCCGAGGCTGACGGCCGCCGCAAAGCCCGCAGCCCCACGGGCTGTGGGGCCACGTGAGCGGCTGCCAAAGAGCTTTCCAATGAGGCACGGCTTTCCCTCCTGGCTCTTCGGGCGTGGGAGCTGTCGCCACAGCCGCGGCCCTACCGGCAAATGCTTCGCAGGCTGGCGCGGCGGCGCAATGTGGGCGCCGGTGGCGCTGAGGCTGACGGCCGTCGCAAAGCCCGCAGCCCCACGGGCTGTGGGGCCACGCGAGCGGCTGCCAAAGAGCTTTCCAACGAGGCACGGCTTTCCCTCCTGGCTCTTCGGGCGTGGGAGCTGTCGCCTGAGACGCGGCCCTACCGGAAAATGCTTCGCAGGCTGGCGCAGCGTCCCGACGTGGGCGCCGGTGGCGCCGAGGCTGACGGCCGCCGGAAAGCCCGCAGCCCCACGGGCTGTGGGGCCACGCGAGCGGCTGCCAAAGAGCTTTCCAACGAGGCACGGCTTTCCCTCCTGGCTCTTCGGGCGTGGGAGCTGTCGCCAGAGCCGCGGCCCTACCGGAAAATGCTTCGCAGGCTGGCGCGGCGGCGCAACATGGGCTCCGGTGGCGCCGAGGCTGACGGCCGCCGCAAAGCCCGCAGCCCCACAGGCTGTGGGGCCACGCGAGCGGCTGCCAAAGAGCTTTCCAACGAGGCACGGCTTTCCCTCCTGGCTCTTCGGGCGTGGGAGCTGTCGCCAGAGCCGCGGCCCTACCGGAAAATGCTTCGCAGGCTGGCGCGGCGTCCCGACGTGGGCGCCGGTGGCGCCGAGGCTGACGGCCGCCGCAAAGCCCGCAGCCCCACGGGCTGTGCGGCCACGTGAGCGGCTGCCAAAGAGCTTTCCAATGAGGCACGGCTTTCCCTCCTGGCTCTTCGGGCGTGGGAGCTGTCGCCAGAGCCGCGGCCCTACCGGAAAATGCTTCGCAGGCTGGCACAGCGGCGCAACATGGGCTCCGGTGGCGCCGAGGCTGACGGCCGCCGGAAAGCCCGCAGCCCCACGGGCTGTGGGGCCACGCGAGCGGCTGCCAAAGAGCTTTCCAACGAGGCACGGCTTTCCCTCCTGGCTCTTCGGGCGTGGGAGCTGTCGCCAGAGACGCGGCCCTACCGGCAAATGCTTCGCAGGCTGGCGCGGCGGCGGCACGTGGGCGCCGGTGGCGTCGAGGCTGACGGCCGCCGGAAAGCCCGCATCCCCACGGGCTTTAGGGCCATGCGAGTGGCTGCCAAAGAGCTTTCCAACGAGGCACGGCTTTCCCTCCTGGCTCTTCGGGCGTGGGAGCTGTCGCCAGAGACGCGGCCCTAACAGAAAATGCTTTGCACGCTGGTGCAGCGGCGGCCCCACCTGGGCGCCGGTGGCGCCGAGGCTGACGGCCGCCGCAATGCCTGCAGCCCCATGGGCTGTGGGGCCACGCGAGCGGCTGCCAAAGAGCTTTCCAACGAGGCACGGCTTTCCCTCCTGGCTCTTCGGGCGTGGGAGCTGTCGCCAGAGACGCAGCCCTACCGGAAAATGCTTCGCAGGCTGGCGCGGCGGCGCAATGTGGGCGCCGGTGGCGCCGAGGCTGACGGCCGCCGGAAAGCCCGAAGCCCCACGGGCTGTGGGGCCACGCGAGCGGCTGCCAAAGAGCTTTCCAACGAGGCACGGCTTTCCCTCCTGGCTCTTCGGGCGTGGGAGCTGTCGCCAGAGACACGGCCCTACCGGAAAATGGTTCGCAGGCTGGCGCGGCGGCGCAATGTGGGCGCCGGTGGTGCCGAGGCTGACGGCCGCCGCAAAGCCCGCAGCACCACGGGCTGTGGGGCCACACGAGCGGCTGCCAAAGAGCTTTCCAACGAGGCACGGCTTTCCCTCCTGGCTCTTCGGGCGTGGGAGCTGTCGCCAGAGCCGCGGCCCTACCGGAAAATGCTTCACAGGCTGGCGCGGCGTCCCGACGTGGGCGCCGGTGGCGCCGAGGCTGACGGCCGCCGCAAAGCCCGCAGCCCCACGGGCTGTGGGGCCACGTGAGCGGCTGCCAAAGAGCTTTCCAATGAGGCACGGCTTTCCCTCCTGGCTCTTCGGGCGTGGGAGCTGTCGCCACAGCCGCGGCCCTACCGGCAAATGCTTCGCAGGCTGGCGCGGCGGCGCCACGTGGGCGCCGGTGGCGTCGAGGCTGACGGCCGCCGCAAAGCCCGCATCCCCACGGGCTTTAGGGCCATGCGAGTGGCTGCCAAAGAGCTTTCCAACGAGGCACGGCTTTCCCTCCTGGCTCTTCGGGCGTGGGAGCTGTCGCAGGGCAGCGGCCCTACCAGAAAATGCTTTGCAGGCTGGCGCGGCGGGCCCACCTGGGCGCCGGTGGCGCCGAGGCTGACGGCCGCCGCAAAGCCTGCAGCCCCATGGGCTGTGGGGCCACGCGAGCGGCTGCCAAAGAGCTTTCCAACGAGGCACGGCTTTCCCTCCTGGCTCTTCGGGCGTGGGAGCTGTCGCCAGAGACGCGGCCCTACCAGAAAATGCTTCGCAGGCTGGCGCGGCGGCGCAATATGGGCGCCGGTGGCGCTGAGGCTGACGGCCGCCGCAAAGCCCGCAGCCCCACGGGCTGTGGGGCCACGCGAGCGGCTGCCAAAGAGCTTTCCAACGAGGCACGGCTTTCCCTCCTGGCTCTTCGGGCGTGGGAGCTGTCGCCTGAGACGCGGCCCTACCGGAAAATGCTTCGCAGGCTGGCGCGGCGTCCCGACGTGGGCGCCGGTGGCGCCGAGGCTGACAGCCGCCGGAAAGCCCGCAGCCCCACGGGCTGTGGGGCCACGCGAGCGGCTGCCAAAGAGCTTTCCAACGAGGCACGGCTTTCCCTCCTGGCTCTTCGGGCGTGGGAGCTGTCGCCAGAGCCGCGGCCCTACCGGAAAATGCTTCGCAGGCTGGCGCGGCGGCGCAACATGGGCTCCGGTGGCGCCGAGGCTGACGGCCGCCGCAAAGCCCGCAGCCCCACAGGCTGTGGGGCCACGCGAGCGGCTGCCAAAGAGCTTTCCAACGAGGCACGGCTTTCCCTCCTGGCTCTTCGGGCGTGGGAGCTGTCGCCAGAGCCGCGGCCCTACCGGAAAATGCTTCGCAGGCTGGCGCGGCGTCCCGACGTGGGCGCCGGTGGCGCCGAGGCTGACGGCCGCCGCAAAGCCCGCAGCCCCACGGGCTGTGCGGCCACGTGAGCGGCTGCCAAAGAGCTTTCCAATGAGGCACGGCTTTCCCTCCTGGCTCTTCGGGCGTGGGAGCTGTCGCCAGAGCCGCGGCCCTACCGGAAAATGCTTCGCAGGCTGGCGCGGCGGCGCAACATGGGCGCCGGTGGCGCCGAGGCTGACGGCCGCCGCAAAGCCCGCAGCCCCACGGGCTGTGGGGCCACGTGAGCGGCTGCCAAAGAGCTTTCCAATGAGGCACGGCTTTCCCTCCTGGCTCTTCGGCCGTGGGAGCTGTCACCAGAGCCGCGGCCCTACCGGAAAATGCTTCGCAGGCTGGCGCGGCGTCCCGACGTGGGCGCCGGTGGCGCCGAGGCTGACGGCCGCCGCAAAGCCCGCAGCCCCACGGGCTGTGGGGCCACGTGAGCGGCTGCCAAAGAGCTTTCCAATGAGGCACGGCTTTCCCTCCTGGCTCTTCGGGCGTGGGAGCTGTCGCCAGAGCAGCGGCCCTACCAGAAAATGCTTTGCAGGCTGGCGCGGCGGCCCCACCTGGGCGCCGGTGGCTCCGAGGCTGATGGCCGCCGCAAAGCCTGCAGCCCCATGGGCTGTGGGGCCACGCGAGCGGCTGCCAAAGAGCTTTCCAACGAGGCACGGCTTTCCCTCCTGGCTCTTCGGGCGTGGGAGCTGTCGCCAGAGACGCGGCCCTACTGGAAAATGCTTCGCAGGCTGGCGCGGCGGCGCAATGTGGGCGCCGGTGGCGCTGAGGCTGACGGCCGCCGCAAAGCCCGCAGCCCCACGGGCTGTGGGGCCACGCGAGCGGCTGCCAAAGAGCTTTCCAACGAGGCACGGCTTTCCCTCCTGGCTCTTTGGGCGTGGGAGCTGTCGCCTGAGACGCGGCCCTACCGGAAAATGCTTTGCAGGCTGGCGCGGCGTCCCGACGTGGGCGCCGGTGGCGCCGAGGCTGACGGCCGCCGGAAAGCCCGCAGCCCCACGGGCTGTGGGGCCACGCGAGCGGCTGCCAAAGAGCTTTCCAACGAGGCACGGCTTTCCCTCCTGGCTCTTCGGGCGTGGGAGCTGTCGCCAGAGCCGCGGCCCTACCGGAAAATGCTTCGCAGGCTGGCGCGGCGGCGCAACATGGGCTCCGGTGGCGCCGAGGCTGACGGCCGCCGCAAAGCCCGCACCCCCTCAGGCTGTGGGGCCACGCGAGCGGCTGCCAAAGAGCTTTCCAACGAGGCACGGCTTTCCCTCCTGGCTCTTCGGGCGTGGGAGCTGTCGCCAGAGCCACGGCCCTACCGGAAAATGCTTCACAGGCTGGTGCGGCGTCCCGACGTGGGCGCCGGTGGCGCCGAGGCTGACGGCCGCCGCAAAGCCCGCAGCCCCACGGGCTGTGGGGCCACGCGAGCGGCTGCCAAAGAGCTTTCCAACGAGGCACGGCTTTCCCTCCTGGCTCTTCGGGCGTGGGAGCTGTCGCCAGAGCTGCGGCCCTACCGGAAAATGCTTCACAGGCTGGCGCGGCGGCCCGACGTGGGCGCCGATGGCGCCGAGGCTGACGGCCGCCACAAAGACCGCAGCCCCACGGGCTGTGGGGCCACGCGAGCGGCTGCCAAAGAGCTTTCAACGAGGCACGGCTTTCCCTCCTGGCTCTTCGGCCGTGGGAGCTGTCGCCAGAGCCGCGGCCCTACCGGAAAATGCTTCACAGGCTGGCGCGGCGGCGCCACGTAGGCGCCGGTGTCGCCGAGGCTGCCGGGTGCCGCAAAGCCCGCAGCCCCACGGGCTGTGGGGCCACGCGAGCGGCTGCCAAAGAGCTTTCCAACGAGGCACGGCTTTCCCTCCTGGCTCTTCGGGCGTGGGAGCTGTCGCCAGAGCCGCGGCCCTACCGGAAAATGCTTCGCAGGCTGTTACGGCGGCGCCATGTGGTCGCCGGTGGCGCCGACGCTGACGGCCGCCGCAAAGCCTGCAGCCCCACGGGCTGTGGGGCCACGCGAGCGGCTGCCAAAGAGCTTTCCAACGAGGCACGGCTTTCCCTCCTGGCTCTTCAGCCGTGGGAGCTGTCGCCAGAGCTGCGGCATTATCAGAAAATGCTTCACAGGCTGGTGCGGCGGCCCGACGTGGGCGCCGATGGCATCGAGGCTGACGGCCGCCGCAAAGCCCGCAGCCCCACGGGCTGTGGGGCCACGCGAGCGGCTGCCAAAGAGATTTCCAACGAGGCACGGCTTTCCCTCCTGGCTCTTCGGGCGTGGGAGCTGTCGCCAGAGCTGCGGCCCTACCGGAAAATGCTTCGCAGGCTGGCGCGGCGGCACAACGTGGGCGCCGGTGGCGCCGAGGCTGACGGCCGCCGCAAATCCCGCATCCCCACGGGCTGTGGGGCCACGCGAGCGGCTGCCAAAGAGCTTTCCAACGAGGCACGGCTTTCCCTCCTGGCTCTTCGGGCGTGGGAGCTGTTGCCAGAGACACGGCCCTACCGGGAAATGCTTCACAGGCTGGCATGGCGGCCCGACGTGGGCTCCGATGGCGCCGAGGCTGACGGCCGCCGCAAAGCCCGCAGCCCCACGGGCTGTGGGGCCACGCGAGCGGCTGCCAAAGAGCTTTCCAAGGAGGCACGGCTTCCCCTCCTGGCTCTTCGGGCGTGGGAGCTGTGGCCAGAGTTGCGGCCCTACCGGAAAATGCTTCACAGGCTGGCGCGGCGGCTCGACGTGGGCGCCGATGGCGCCGAGGCTGACGGCCGCCACAAATCCCGCAGCCCCACGGGCTGTGGGGCCACGCGAGCGGCTGCCAAAGAGCTTTCCAACGAGGCACGGCTTTCCCTCCTGGCTCTTCGGCCGTGGGAGCTGTCGCCAGAGCCGCGGCCCTACCGGAAAATGCTTCACAGGCTGGCGCGGCGGCGCCACGAGGGCGCCGGTGTCGCCGAGGCTGATGGCCGCCGCAAAGCCCGCAGCCCCACGGGCTGTGGGGCCACGCGAGCGGCTGCCAAAGAGCTTTCCAACGAGGCACGGCTTTCCCTCCTGGCTCTTCGGCCATGGGAGCTGTGGCCAGAGCCGCGGCCCTACTGGAAAATGCTTCGCAGTCTGGCGCGGCGGCCCGACGTGGGCTCCGATGGCGCCGAGGCTGCCGGGTGCCGCAAATCCCGCAGCCCCACGGGCTGTGGGGCCACGCGAGCGTCTGCCAAAGTGCTTTCCAACGAGGCACGGCTTTCCCTCCTGGCTCTTCAGCCGTGGGAGCTGTCGCCAGAGCTGCGGCACTACCAGAAAATGCTTCACAGGCTGGCACGGCGGCCCGACGTGGGTGCCGATGGCGCCGAGGCTGACGGCCGCCGCAAAGCCCGCAGCCCCACGGGCTGTGGGGCCACGCGAGCGGCTGCCAAAGAGCTTTCCAACGAGGCACGGCTTTCCCTCCTGGCTCTTCGGGCGTGGGAGCTGTCGCCAGAGCTGCGGCCCTACCGGAAAATGCTTCGCAGGCTGGCGCGGCGGCACAACGTGGGCGCCGGTGGCGCCGAGGCTGACGGCCGCCGCAAAGCCCGCAGCCCCACGGGCTGTGGGGCCACGCGAGCGGCTTCCAAAGAGCTTTCCAACGAGGCACGGCTTTCCCTCCTGGCTCTTCGGGCGTGGGAGCTGTTGCCAGAGACACGGCCCTACCGGGAAATGCTTCACAGGCTGGCACGGCGGCCCGACGTGGGCTCCGATGGCGCCGAGGCTGACGGCCGCCGCAAAGCCCGCAGCCCCACGGGCTGTGGGGCCACGCGAGCGGCTGCCAAAGAGCTTTCCAACGAGGCACGGCTTTCCCTCCTGGCTCTTCGGGCGTGGGAGCTGTCGCCAGAGCCGCGGCCCTACCGGAAAATGCTTCACAGGCTGGCGCGGCGGCGACACGAGGGCGCCGGTGTCGCAGAGGCTGATGGCCGCCGCAAAGCCCGCAGCCCCACGGGCTGTGGGGCCACGCGAGCGGCTGCCAAAGAGCTTTCCAAGGAGGCACGGCTTTCCCTCCTGGCTCTTCGGGCGTGGGAGCTGTCGCCAGAGCCGCGGCCGTACCGGAAAATGCTTCGCAGGCTGGCACGGCGGCGCCACATGGGCGCCGGTGGCGCCGAGGCTGCCGGGTGCCGCAAAGCCCGCAGCCCCACGGGCTGTGGGGCCACGCGAGCGGCTGCCAAAGAGCTTTCCAACGAGGCACGGCTTTCCCTCCTGGCTCTTCGGGCGTGGGAGCTGTCGCCAGAGCCGCGGCCCTACCGGAAAATGCTTCGCAGGCTGGCGCGGCGGCGCAACATGGGCTCCGGTGGCGCCGAGGCTGACGGCCGCCGCAAAGCCCGCACCCCCTCAGGCTGTGGGGCCACGCGAGCGGCTGCCAAAGAGCTTTCCAACGAGGCACGGCTTTCCCTCCTGGCTCTTCGGGCGTGGGAGCTGTCGCCAGAGCCACGGCCCTACCGGAAAATGCTTCACAGGCTGGTGCGGCGTCCCGACGTGGGCGCCGGTGGCGCCGAGGCTGACGGCCGCCGCAAAGCCCGCAGCCCCACGGGCTGTGGGGCCACGCGAGCGGCTGCCAAAGACCTTTCCAACGAGGCACGGCTTCCCCTCCTGGCTCTTCGGGCGTGGGAGCTGTCGCCAGAGCTGCGGCCCTACCGGAAAATGCTTCACAGGCTGGCGCGGCGGCCCGACGTGGGCGCCGATGGCGCCGAGGCTGACGGCCGCCACAAAGACCGCAGCCCCACGGGCTGTGGGGCCACGCGAGCGGCTGCCAAAGAGCTTTCAACGAGGCACGGCTTTCCCTCCTGGCTCTTCGGCCGTGGGAGCTGTCGCCAGAGCCGCGGCCCTACCGGAAAATGCTTCACAGGCTGGCGCGGCGGCGCCACGTAGGCGCCGGTGTCGCCGAGGCTGCCGGGTGCCGCAAAGCCCGCAGCCCCACGGGCTGTGGGGCCACGCGAGCGGCTGCCAAAGAGCTTTCCAACGAGGCACGGCTTTCCCTCCTGGCTCTTCGGGCGTGGGAGCTGTCGCCAGAGCCGCGGCCCTACCGGAAAATGCTTCGCAGGCTGTTACGGCGGCGCCATGTGGTCGCCGGTGGCGCCGACGCTGACGGCCGCCGCAAAGCCTGCAGCCCCACGGGCTGTGGGGCCACGCGAGCGGCTGCCAAAGAGCTTTCCAACGAGGCACGGCTTTCCCTCCTGGCTCTTCAGCCGTGGGAGCTGTCGCCAGAGCTGCGGCATTATCAGAAAATGCTTCACAGGCTGGTGCGGCGGCCCGACGTGGGCGCCGATGGCATCGAGGCTGACGGCCGCCGCAAAGCCCGCAGCCCCACGGGCTGTGGGGCCACGCGAGCGGCTGCCAAAGAGATTTCCAACGAGGCACGGCTTTCCCTCCTGGCTCTTCGGGCGTGGGAGCTGTCGCCAGAGCTGCGGCCCTACCGGAAAATGCTTCGCAGGCTGGCGCGGCGGCACAACGTGGGCGCCGGTGGCGCCGAGGCTGACGGCCGCCGCAAATCCCGCATCCCCACGGGCTGTGGGGCCACGCGAGCGGCTGACAAAGAGCTTTCCAACGAGGCACGGCTTTCCCTCCTGGCTCTTCGGGCGTGGGAGCTGTTGCCAGAGACACGGCCCTACCGGGAAATGCTTCACAGGCTGGCATGGCGGCCCGACGTGGGCTCCGATGGCGCCGAGGCTGACGGCCGCCGCAAAGCCCGCAGCCCCACGGGCTGTGGGGCCACGCGAGCGGCTGCCAAAGAGCTTTCCAAGGAGGCACGGCTTCCCCTCCTGGCTCTTCGGGCGTGGGAGCTGTCGCCAGAGACGCGGCCCTACCGGCAAATGCTTCGCAGGCTGGCGCGGCGGCGGCACGTGGGCGCCGGTGGCGTCGAGGCTGACGGCCGCCGGAAAGCCCGCATCCCCACGGGCTTTAGGGCCATGCGAGTGGCTGCCAAAGAGCTTTCCAACGAGGCACGGCTTTCCCTCCTGGCTCTTCGGGCGTGGGAGCTGTCGCCAGAGCCGCGGCCCTAACAGAAAATGCTTTGCACGCTGGTGCAGCGGCGGCCCCACCTGGGCGCCGGTGGCGCCGAGGCTGACGGCCGCCGCAATGCCTGCAGCCCCATGGGCTGTGGGGCCACGCGAGCGGCTGCCAAAGAGCTTTCCAACGAGGCACGGCTTTCCCTCCTGGCTCTTCGGGCGTGGGAGCTGTCGCCAGAGACGCAGCCCTACTGGAAAATGCTTCGCAGGCTGGCGCGGCGGCGCAATGTGGGCGCCGGTGGCGCCGAGGCTGACGGCCGCCGGAAAGCCCGAAGCCCCACGGGCTGTGGGGCCACGCGAGCGGCTGCCAAAGAGCTTTCCAACGAGGCACGGCTTTCCCTCCTGGCTCTTCGGGCGTGGGAGCTGTCGCCAGAGACACGGCCCTACCGGAAAATGGTTCGCAGGCTGGCGCGGCGGCGCAATGTGGGCGCCGGTGGTGCCGAGGCTGACGGCCGCCGCAAAGCCCGCAGCACCACGGGCTGTGGGGCCACACGAGCGGCTGCTAAAGAGCTTTCCAACGAGGCACGGCTTTCCCTCCTGGCTCTTTGGGCGTGGGAGCTGTCGCCAGAGCCGCGGCCCTACCGGAAAATGCTTCGCAGGCTGGCGCGGCGTCCCGACGTGGGCGCCGGTGGCGCCGAGGCTGACGGCCGCCGCAAAGCCCGCAGCCCCACGGGCTGTGGGGCCACGTGAGCGGCTGCCAAAGAGCTTTCCAATGAGGCACGGCTTTCCCTCCTGGCTCTTCGTGCGTGGGAGCTGTCGCCACAGCCGCGGCCCTACCGGCAAATGCTTCGCAGGCTGGCGCGGCGGCGCAATGTGGGCGCCGGTGGCGCTGAGGCTGACGGCCGTCGCAAAGCCCGCAGCCCCACGGGCTGTGGGGCCACGCGAGCGGCTGCCAAAGAGCTTTCCAACGAGGCACGGCTTTCCCTCCTGGCTCTTCGGGCGTGGGAGCTGTCGCCTGAGACGCGGCCCTACCGGAAAATGCTTCGCAGGCTGGCGCGGCGTCCCGACGTGGGCGCCGGTGGCGCCGAGGCTGACGGCCGCCGGAAAGCCCGCAGCCCCACGGGCTGTGGGGCCACGCGAGCGGCTGCCAAAGAGCTTTCCAACGAGGCACGGCTTTCCCTCCTGGCTCTTCGGGCGTGGGAGCTGTCGCCAGAGCCGCGGCCCTACCGGAAAATGCTTCGCAGGCTGGCGCGGCGGCGCAACATGGGCTCCGGTGGCGCCGAGGCTGACGGCCGCCGCAAAGCCCGCAGCCCCACAGGCTGTGGGGCCACGCGAGCGGCTGCCAAAGAGCTTTCCAACGAGGCACGGCTTTCCCTCCTGGCTCTTCGGGCGTGGGAGCTGTCGCCAGAGCCGCGGCCCTACCGGAAAATGCTTCGCAGGCTGGCGCGGCGTCCCGACGTGGGCGCCGGTGGCGCCGAGGCTGACGGCCGCCGCAAAGCCCGCAGCCCCACGGGCTGTGCGGCCACGTGAGCGGCTGCCAAAGAGCTTTCCAATGAGGCACGGCTTTCCCTCCTGGCTCTTCGGGCGTGGGAGCTGTCGCCAGAGCCGCGGCCCTACCGGAAAATGCTTCGCAGGCTGGCACAGCGGCGCAACATGGGCTCCGGTGGCGCCGAGGCTGACGGCCGCCGGAAAGCCCGCAGCCCCACGGGCTGTGGGGCCACGCGAGCGGCTGCCAAAGAGCTTTCCAACGAGGCACGGCTTTCCCTCCTGGCTCTTCGGGCGTGGGAGCTGTCGCCAGAGACGCGGCCCTACCGGCAAATGCTTCGCAGGCTGGCGCGGCGGCGGCACGTGGGCGCCGGTGGCGTCGAGGCTGACGGCCGCCGGAAAGCCCGCATCCCCACGGGCTTTAGGGCCATGCGAGTGGCTGCCAAAGAGCTTTCCAACGAGGCACGGCTTTCCCTCCTGGCTCTTCGGGCGTGGGAGCTGTCGCCAGAGACGCGGCCCTAACAGAAAATGCTTTGCACGCTGGTGCAGCGGCGGCCCCACCTGGGCGCCGGTGGCGCCGAGGCTGACGGCCGCCGCAATGCCTGCAGCCCCATGGGCTGTGGGGCCACGCGAGCGGCTGCCAAAGAGCTTTCCAACGAGGCACGGCTTTCCCTCCTGGCTCTTCAGGCGTGGGAGCTGTCGCCAGAGACGCAGCCCTACCGGAAAATGCTTCGCAGGCTGGCGCGGCGGCGCAATGTGGGCGCCGGTGGCGCCGAGGCTGACGGCCGCCGGAAAGCCCGAAGCCCCACGGGCTGTGGGGCCACGCGAGCGGCTGCCAAAGAGCTTTCCAACGAGGCACGGCTTTCCCTCCTGGCTCTTCGGGCGTGGGAGCTGTCGCCAGAGACACGGCCCTACCGGAAAATGGTTCGCAGGCTGGCGCGGCGGCGCAATGTGGGCGCCGGTGGTGCCGAGGCTGACGGCCGCCGCAAAGCCCGCAGCACCACGGGCTGTGGGGCCACACGAGCGGCTGCCAAAGAGCTTTCCAACGAGGCACGGCTTTCCCTCCTGGCTCTTCGGGCGTGGGAGCTGTCGCCAGAGCCGCGGCCCTACCGGAAAATGCTTCACAGGCTGGCGCGGCGTCCCGACGTGGGCGCCGGTGGCGCCGAGGCTGACGGCCGCCGCAAAGCCCGCAGCCCCATGGGCTGTGGGGCCACGTGAGCGGCTGCCAAAGAGCTTTCCAATGAGGCACGGCTTTCCCTCCTGGCTCTTCGGGCGTGGGAGCTGTCGCCACAGCCGCGGCCCTACCGGCAAATGCTTCGCAGGCTGGCGCGGCGGCGCCACGTGGGCGCCGGTGGCGTCGAGGCTGACGGCCGCCGCAAAGCCCGCATCCCCACGGGCTTTAGGGCCATGCGAGTGGCTGCCAAAGAGCTTTCCAACGAGGCACGGCTTTCCCTCCTGGCTCTTCGGGCGTGGGAGCTGTCGCAGAGCAGCGGCCCTACCAGAAAATGCTTTGCAGGCTGGCGCGGCGGCCCCACCTGGGCGCCGGTGGCGCCGAGGCTGACGGCCGCCGCAAAGCCTGCAGCCCCATGGGCTGTGGGGCCACGCGAGCGGCTGCCAAAGAGCTTTCCAACGAGGCACGGCTTTCCCTCCTGGCTCTTCGGGCGTGGGAGCTGTCGCCAGAGACGCGGCCCTACCAGAAAATGCTTCGCAGGCTGGCGCGGCGGCGCAATATGGGCGCCGGTGGCGCTGAGGCTGACGGCCGCCGCAAAGCCCGCAGCCCCACGGGCTGTGGGGCCACGCGAGCGGCTGCCAAAGAGCTTTCCAACGAGGCACGGCTTTCCCTCCTGGCTCTTCGGGCGTGGGAGCTGTCGCCTGAGACGCGGCCCTACCGGAAAATGCTTCGCAGGCTGGCGCGGCGTCCCGACGTGGGCGCCGGTGGCGCCGAGGCTGACGGCCGCCGGAAAGCCCGCAGCCCCACGGGCTGTGGGGCCACGCGAGCGGCTGCCAAAGAGCTTTCCAACGAGGCACGGCTTTCCCTCCTGGCTCTTCGGGCGTGGGAGCTGTCGCCAGAGCCGCGGCCCTACCGGAAAATGCTTCGCAGGCTGGCGCGGCGGCGCAACATGGGCTCCGGTGGCGCCGAGGCTGACGGCCGCCGCAAAGCCCGCAGCCCCACAGGCTGTGGGGCCACGCGAGCGGCTGCCAAAGAGCTTTCCAACGAGGCACGGCTTTCCCTCCTGGCTCTTCGGGCGTGGGAGCTGTCGCCAGAGCCGCGGCCCTACCGGAAAATGCTTCGCAGGCTGGCGCGGCGTCCCGACGTGGGCGCCGGTGGCGCCGAGGCTGACGGCCGCCGCAAAGCCCGCAGCCCCACGGGCTGTGCGGCCACGTGAGCGGCTGCCAAAGAGCTTTCCAATGAGGCACGGCTTTCCCTCCTGGCTCTTCGGGCGTGGGAGCTGTCGCCAGAGCCGCGGCCCTACCGGAAAATGCTTCGCAGGCTGGCGCGGCGGCGCAACATGGGCGCCGGTGGCGCCGAGGCTGACGGCCGCCGCAAAGCCCGCAGCCCCACGGGCTGTGGGGCCACGTGAGCGGCTGCCAAAGAGCTTTCCAATGAGGCACGGCTTTCCCTCCTGGCTCTTCGGCCGTGGGAGCTGTCACCAGAGCCGCGGCCCTACCGGAAAATGCTTCGCAGGCTGGCGCGGCGTCCCGACGTGGGCGCCGGTGGCGCCGAGGCTGACGGCCGCCGCAAAGCCCGCAGCCCCACGGGCTGTGGGGCCACGTGAGCGGCTGCCAAAGAGCTTTCCAATGAGGCACGGCTTTCCCTCCTGGCTCTTCGGGCGTGGGAGCTGTCGCCAGAGCAGCGGCCCTACCAGAAAATGCTTTGCAGGCTGGCGCGGCGGCCCCACCTGGGCGCCGGTGGCTCCGAGGCTGATGGCCGCCGCAAAGCCTGCAGCCCCATGGGCTGTGGGGCCACGCGAGCGGCTGCCAAAGAGCTTTCCAACGAGGCACGGCTTTCCCTCCTGGCTCTTCGGGCGTGGGAGCTGTCGCCAGAGACGCGGCCCTACTGGAAAATGCTTCGCAGGCTGGCGCGGCGGCGCAATGTGGGCGCCGGTGGCGCTGAGGCTGACGGCCGCCGCAAAGCCCGCAGCCCCACGGGCTGTGGGGCCACGCGAGCGGCTGCCAAAGAGCTTTCCAACGAGGCACGGCTTTCCCTCCTGGCTCTTTGGGCGTGGGAGCTGTCGCCTGAGACGCGGCCCTACCGGAAAATGCTTTGCAGGCTGGCGCGGCGTCCCGACGTGGGCGCCGGTGGCGCCGAGGCTGACGGCCGCCGGAAAGCCCGCAGCCCCACGGGCTGTGGGGCCACGCGAGCGGCTGCCAAAGAGCTTTCAACGAGGCACGGCTTTCCCTCCTGGCTCTTCGGGCGTGGGAGCTGTCGCCAGAGCCGCGGCCCTACCGGAAAATGCTTCACAGGCTGGCGCGGCGGCGCCACGTAGGCGCCGGTGTCGCCGAGGCTGCCGGGTGCCGCAAAGCCCGCAGCCCCACGGGCTGTGGGGCCACGCGAGCGGCTGCCAAAGAGCTTTCCAACGAGGCACGGCTTTCCCTCCTGGCTCTTCGGGCGTGGGAGCTGTCGCCAGAGCCGCGGCCCTACCGGAAAATGCTTCGCAGGCTGTTACGGCGGCGCCATGTGGTCGCCGGTGGCGCCGACGCTGACGGCCGCCGCAAAGCCTGCAGCCCCACGGGCTGTGGGGCCACGCGAGCGGCTGCCAAAGAGCTTTCCAACGAGGCACGGCTTTCCCTCCTGGCTCTTCAGCCGTGGGAGCTGTCGCCAGAGCTGCGGCATTATCAGAAAATGCTTCACAGGCTGGTGCGGCGGCCCGACGTGGGCGCCGATGGCATCGAGGCTGACGGCCGCCGCAAAGCCCGCAGCCCCACGGGCTGTGGGGCCACGCGAGCGGCTGCCAAAGAGATTTCCAACGAGGCACGGCTTTCCCTCCTGGCTCTTCGGGCGTGGGAGCTGTCGCCAGAGCTGCGGCCCTACCGGAAAATGCTTCGCAGGCTGGCGCGGCGGCACAACGTGGGCGCCGGTGGCGCCGAGGCTGACGGCCGCCGCAAATCCCGCATCCCCACGGGCTGTGGGGCCACGCGAGCGGCTGCCAAAGAGCTTTCCAACGAGGCACGGCTTTCCCTCCTGGCTCTTCGGGCGTGGGAGCTGTTGCCAGAGACACGGCCCTACCGGGAAATGCTTCACAGGCTGGCATGGCGGCCCGACGTGGGCTCCGATGGCGCCGAGGCTGACGGCCGCCGCAAAGCCCGCAGCCCCACGGGCTGTGGGGCCACGCGAGCGGCTGCCAAAGAGCTTTCCAAGGAGGCACGGCTTCCCCTCCTGGCTCTTCGGGCGTGGGAGCTGTGGCCAGAGTTGCGGCCCTACCGGAAAATGCTTCACAGGCTGGCGCGGCGGCTCGACGTGGGCGCCGATGGCGCCGAGGCTGACGGCCGCCACAAATCCCGCAGCCCCACGGGCTGTGGGGCCACGCGAGCGGCTGCCAAAGAGCTTTCCAACGAGGCACGGCTTTCCCTCCTGGCTCTTCGGGCGTGGGAGCTGTCGCCAGAGCCGCGGCCCTACCGGAAAATGCTTCACAGGCTGGCGCGGCGGCGCCACGAGGGCGCCGGTGTCGCCGAGGCTGATGGCCGCCGCAAAGCCCGCAGCCCCACGGGCTGTGTGGCCACGCGAGCGGCTGCCAAAGAGCTTTCCAACGAGGCACGGCTTTCCCTCCTGGCTCTTCGGCCATGGGAGCTGTGGCCAGAGCCGCGGCCCTACTGGAAAATGCTTCGCAGTCTGGCGCGGCGGCCCGACGTGGGCTCCGATGGCGCCGAGGCTGCCGGGTGCCGCAAATCCCGCAGCCCCACGGGCTGTGGGGCCACGCGAGCGTCTGCCAAAGTGCTTTCCAACGAGGCACGGCTTTCCCTCCTGGCTCTTCAGCCGTGGGAGCTGTCGCCAGAGCTGCGGCACTACCAGAAAATGCTTCACACGCTGGCGCGGCGGCCCGACGTGGGTGCCGATGGCGCCGAGGCTGACGGCCGCCGCAAAGCCCGCAGCCCCACGGGCTGTGGGGCCACGCGAGCGGCTGCCAAAGAGCTTTCCAACGAGGCACGGCTTTCCCTCCTGGCTCTTCGGGCGTGGGAGCTGTCGCCAGAGCTGCGGCCCTACCGGAAAATGCTTCGCAGGCTGGCGCGGCGGCACAACGTGGGCGCCGGTGGCGCCGAGGCTGACGGCCGCCGCAAAGCCCGCAGCCCCACGGGCTGTGGGGCCACGCGAGCGGCTTCCAAAGAGCTTTCCAACGAGGCACGGCTTTCCCTCCTGGCTCTTCGGGCGTGGGAGCTGTTGCCAGAGACACGGCCCTACCGGGAAATGCTTCACAGGCTGGCACGGCGGCCCGACGTGGGCTCCGATGGCGCCGAGGCTGACGGCCGCCGCAAAGCCCGCAGCCCCACGGGCTGTGGGGCCACGCGAGCGGCTGCCAAAGAGCTTTCCAACGAGGCACGGCTTTCCCTCCTGGCTCTTCGGGCGTGGGAGCTGTCGCCAGAGCCGCGGCCCTACCGGAAAATGCTTCACAGGCTGGCGCGGCGGCGACACGAGGGCGCCGGTGTCGCAGAGGCTGATGGCCGCCGCAAAGCCCGCAGCCCCACGGGCTCTGGGGCCACGCGAGCGGCTGCCAAAGAGCTTTCCAACGAGGCACGGCTTTCCCTCCTGGCTCTTCGGGCGTGGGAGCTGTCGCCAGAGCCGCGGCCGTACCGGAAAATGCTTCGCAGGCTGGCACGGCGGCGCCACATGGGCGCCGGTGGCGCCGAGGCTGCCGGGTGCCGCAAAGCCCGCAGCCCCACGGGCTGTGGGGCCACGCGAGCGGCTGCCAAAGAGCTTTCCAACGAGGCACGGCTTTCCCTCCTGGCTCTTCGGGCGTGGGAGCTGTCGCCAGAGCCGCGGCCCTACCGGAAAATGCTTCGCAGGCTGGCGCGGCGGCGCAACATGGGCTCCGGTGGCGCCGAGGCTGACGGCCGCCGCAAAGCCCGCATCCCCTCAGGCTGTGGGGCCACGCGAGCGGCTGCCAAAGAGCTTTCCAACGAGGCACGGCTTTCCCTCCTGGCTCTTCGGGCGTGGGAGCTGTCGCCAGAGCCACGGCCCTACCGGAAAATGCTTCACAGGCTGGTGCGGCGTCCCGACGTGGGCGCCGGTGGCGCCGAGGCTGACGGCCGCCGCAAAGCCCGCAGCCCCACGGGCTGTGGGGCCACGCGAGCGGCTGCCAAAGAGCTTTCCAACGAGGCACGGCTTCCCCTCCTGGCTCTTCGGGCGTGGGAGCTGTCGCCAGAGCTGCGGCCCTACCGGAAAATGCTTCACAGGCTGGCGCGGCGGCCCGACGTGGGCGCCGATGGCGCCGAGGCTGACGGCCGCCACAAAGACCGCAGCCCCACGGGCTGTGGGGCCACGCGAGCGGCTGCCAAAGAGCTTTCAACGAGGCACGGCTTTCCCTCCTGGCTCTTCGGCCGTGGGAGCTGTCGCCAGAGCCGCGGCCCTACCGGAAAATGCTTCACAGGCTGGCGCGGCGGCGCCACGTAGGCGCCGGTGTCGCCGAGGCTGCCGGGTGCCGCAAAGCCCGCAGCCCCACGGGCTGTGGGGCCACGCGAGCGGCTGCCAAAGAGCTTTCCAACGAGGCACGGCTTTCCCTCCTGGCTCTTCGGGCGTGGGAGCTGTCGCCAGAGCCGCGGCCCTACCGGAAAATGCTTCGCAGGCTGTTACGGCGGCGCCATGTGGTCGCCGGTGGCGCCGACGCTGACGGCCGCCGCAAAGCCTGCAGCCCCACGGGCTGTGGGGCCACGCGAGCGGCTGCCAAAGAGCTTTCCAACGAGGCACGGCTTTCCCTCCTGGCTCTTCAGCCGTGGGAGCTGTCGCCAGAGCTGCGGCATTATCAGAAAATGCTTCACAGGCTGGTGCGGCGGCCCGACGTGGGCGCCGATGGCATCGAGGCTGACGGCCGCCGCAAAGCCCGCAGCCCCACGGGCTGTGGGGCCACGCGAGCGGCTGCCAAAGAGATTTCCAACGAGGCACGGCTTTCCCTCCTGGCTCTTCGGGCGTGGGAGCTGTCGCCAGAGCCGCGGCCCTACCGGAAAATGCTTCGCAGGCTGGCGCGGCGGCACAACGTGGGCGCCGGTGGCGCCGAGGCTGACGGCCGCCGCAAATCCCGCATCCCCACGGGCTGTGGGGCCACGCGAGCGGCTGACAAAGAGCTTTCCAACGAGGCACGGCTTTCCCTCCTGGCTCTTCGGGCGTGGGAGCTGTTGCCAGAGACACGGCCCTACCGGGAAATGCTTCACAGGCTGGCATGGCGGCCCGACGTGGGCTCCGATGGCGCCGAGGCTGACGGCCGCCGCAAAGCCCGCAGCCCCACGGGCTGTGGGGCCACGCGAGCGGCTGCCAAAGAGCTTTCCAAGGAGGCACGGCTTCCCCTCCTGGCTCTTCGGGCGTGGGAGCTGTCGCCAGAGTTGCGGCCCTACCGGAAAATGCTTCACAGGCTGGCGCGGCGGCTCGACGTGGGCGCCGATGGCGCCGAGGCTGACGGCCGCCACAAATCCCGCAGCCCCACGGGCTGTGGGGCCACGCGAGCGGCTGCCAAAGAGCTTTCCAACGAGGCACGGCTTTCCCTCCTGGCTCTTCGGCCGTGGGAGCTGTCGCCAGAGCCGCGGCCCTACCGGAAAATGCTTCACAGGCTGGCGCGGCGGCGCCACGAGGGCGCCGGTGTCGCCGAGGCTGATGGCCGCCGCAAAGCCCGCAGCCCCACGGGCTGTGGGGCCACGCGAGCGGCTGCCAAAGAGCTTTCCAACGAGGCACGGCTTTCCCTCCTGGCTCTTCGGCCATGGGAGCTGTGGCCAGAGCCGCGGCCCTACTGGAAAATGCTTCGCAGTCTGGCGCGGCGGCCCGACGTGGGCTCCGATGGCGCCGAGGCTGCCGGGTGCCGCAAATCCCGCAGCCCCACGGGCTGTGGGGCCACGCGAGCGTCTGCCAAAGTGCTTTCCAACGAGGCACGGCTTTCCCTCCTGGCTCTTCAGCCGTGGGAGCTGTCGCCAGAGCTGCGGCACTACCAGAAAATGCTTCACAGGCTGGCGCGGCGGCCCGACGTGGGTGCCGATGGCGCCGAGGCTGACGGCCGCCGCAAAGCCCACAGCCCCACGGGCTGTGGGGCCACGCGAGCGGCTGCCAAAGAGCTTTCCAACGAGGCACGGCTTTCCCTCCTGGCTCTTCGGGCGTGGGAGCTGTCGCCAGAGCTGCGGCCCTACCGGAAAATGCTTCGCAGGTTGGCGCGGCGGCACAACGTGGGCGCCGGTGGCGCCGAGGCTGACGGCCGCCGCAAAGCCCGCAGCCCCACGGGCTGTGGGGCCACGCGAGCGGCTTCCAAAGAGCTTTCCAACGAGGCACGGCTTTCCCTCCTGGCTCTTCGGGCGTGGGAGCTGTTGCCAGAGACACGGCCCTACCGGGAAATGCTTCACAGGCTGGCACGGCGGCCCGACGTGGGCTCCGATGGCGCCGAGGCTGACGGCCGCCGCAAAGCCCGCAGCCCCACGGGCTGTGGGGCCACGCGAGCGGCTGCCAAAGAGCTTTCCAACGAGGCACGGCTTTCCCTCCTGGCTCTTCGGGCGTGGGAGCTGTCGCCAGAGCCGCGGCCCTACCGGAAAATGCTTCACAGGCTGGCGCGGCGGCGACACGAGGGCGCCGGTGTCGCAGAGGCTGATGGCCGCCGCAAAGCCCGCAGCCCCACGGGCTGTGGGGCCACGCGAGCGGCTGCCAAAGAGCTTTCCAACGAGGCACGGCTTTCCCTCCTGGCTCTTCGGGCGTGGGAGCTGTCGCCAGAGCCGCGGCCGTACCGGAAAATGCTTCGCAGGCTGGCACGGCGGCGCCACATGGGCGCCGGTGGCGCCGAGGCTGCCGGGTGCCGCAAAGCCCGCAGCCCCACGGGCTGTGGGGCCACGCGAGCGGCTGCCAAAGAGCTTTCCAACGAGGCATGGCTTTCCCTCCTGGCTCTTCGGGCGTGGGAGCTGTCGCCAGAGCCGCGGCCCTACCGGAAAATGCTTCGCAGGCTGTTACGGCGGCGCCATGTGGGCGCCGGTGGCGCCGACGCTGACGGCCGCCGCAAAGCCTGCAGCCCCACGGGCTGTTGGGCCACGCGAGCGGCTGCCAAAGAGCTTTCCAACGAGGCACGGCTTTCCCTCCTGGCTCTTCGGGCGTGGGAGCTGTCGCCAGAGACATGGATGGACCTACCGGAAAATGCTTCGCAGGCTGGCGCGGCAGCGCCACGTGGGCGCCGGTGTCGCCGAGGCTGCCAGCTGCCGCAAAGCCTGCAGCCCCACGGGCTGTGGGGCCACGCGAGCAGCTGCCAAAGAGCTTTGCAACGAGGCACGGCTTCCCCTCCTGGCTCTTCGGCCGTGGGAGCTGTCGCCAGAGCCGCGGCCCTACCGGAAAATGCTTCGCAGTCTGGCGCGGCGGCCCGACGTGGGCTCCGATGGCGCCGAGGCTGACGGCCGCCGCAAATCCCGCAGCCCCACGGGCTGTGGGGCCACGCGAGCAGCTGCCAAAGAGATTTCCAACGAGGCACGGCTTCCCCTCCTGGCTCTTCGGCCGTGGGAGCTGTCGCCAGAGCCGCGGCCCTACCGGAAAATGCTTCGCAGTCTGGCGCGGCGGCCCGACGTGGGCTCCGATGGCGCCGAGGCTGACGGCCGCCGCAAATCCCGCAGCCCCACGGGCTGTGGGGCCACGAGAGCGTCTGCCAAAGAGCTTTCCAACGAGGCATGGCTTTCCCTCCTGGCTCTTCAGCCGTGGGAGCTGTCGCCAGAGCTGCGGCACTACCAGAAAATGCTTCACAGGCTGGCGCGGCGGCCCGACGTGGGCGCCGATGGCGCCGAGGCTGACGGCCGCCGCAAAGCCCGCAGCCCCACGGGCTTTGGGGCCACGCGAGCGGCTGCCAAAGAGCTTTCCAACGAGGCACGGCTTTCCCTCCTGGCTCTTCGGGCGTGGGAGCTGTCGCCAGAGCTGCGGCCCTACCGGAAAATGCTTCGCAGGCTGGCGCGGCGGCACAACGTGGGCGCCGGTGGCGCCGAGGCTGACGGCCGCCGCAAAGCCCGCAGCCCCACGGGCTGTGGGGCCACGCGAGCGGCTGCCAAAGAGATTTCCAACGAGGCACGGCTTTCCCTCCTGGCTCTTCGGGCGTGGGAGCTGTTGCCAGAGACACGGCCCTACCGGGAAATGCTTTGCAGGCTGGCGCGGCGGCACAACGTGGGCGCCGGTGGCGCCGAGGCTGATGGCCGCCGCAAAGCCCGCAGCCCCACGGGCTGTGGGGCCACGCGAGCGGCTGCCAAAGAGCTTTCCAAGGAGGCACGGCTTTCCCTCCTGGCTCTTCGGGCGTGGGAGCTGTTGCCAGAGACACGGCCCTACCGGGAAATGCTTCACAGGCTGGCACGGCGGCCCGACGTGGGCTCCGATGGCGCCGAGGCTGACGGCCGCCGCAAAGCCCGCAGCCCCACGGGCTGTGGGGCCATGCGAGCGGCTGCCAAAGAGCTTTCCAACGAGGCACGGCTTTCCCTCCTGGCTCTTCGGGCGTGGGAGCTGTCGCCAGAGCCGCGGCCCTACCAGAAAATGCTTCACAGGCTGGCGCGGCGGCGCCACGAGGGCGCCGGTGTCGCCGAGGCTGATGGCCGCCGCAAAGCCCGCAGCCCCACGGGCTGTGGGGCCACGCGAGCGGCTGCCAAAGAGCTTTCCAACGAGGCACGGCTTTCCCTCCTGGCTCTTTGGGCATGGGAGCTGTCGCCAGAGCCGCGGCCGTACCGGAAAATGCTTCGCAGGCTGGCACGGCGGCGCCACATGGGCGCCGGTGGCGCCGAGACTGACGGCCGCGGGAAAGCCCGCAGCCCCACGGGCTGTGGGGCCACGCGAGCGGCTGCCAAAGAGCTTTCCAACGAGGCACGGCTTTCCCTCCAGGCTATTCGGGCGTGGGAGCTGTCGCCAGAGCCGCGGCCCTACCGGAAAATGCTTCGCAGGCTGGCGCGGCAGTGCCACGTGGGCGCCGGTGGCGCCGAGGCTGACGGCCGCCGCAAAGACCGCAGCCCCACGGGCTGTGGGGCCACGCGAGCGTCTGCCAAAGTGCTTTCCAACGAGGCACGGCTTTCCCTCCTGGCTCTTCAGCCGTGGGAGCTGTCGCCAGAGCTGCGGCACTACCAGAAAATGCTTCACAGGCTGGCGCGGCGGCCCGACGTGGGCGCCGATGGCGCCGAGGCTGACGGCCGCCGCAAAGCCCGCAGCCCCACGGGCTGTGGGGCCACGCGAGCGGCTGCCAAAGAGCTTTCCAACGAGGCACGGCTTTCCCTCCTGGCTCTTCGGGCGTGGGAGCTGTCGCCAGAGCTGCGGCCCTACTGGAAAATGCTTCGCAGGCTTGCGCGGCGGCGCCACGTGGGCGCCGGTGGCGCCGAGTCTGACGGCCGCCGCAAAGCCCGCAGCCCCACGGGCTGTGGGGCCACGCGAGCGGCTGCCAAATAGCTTTCCAACGAGGCACGGCTTTCCCTCCTGGCTCTTCGGGCGTGGGAGCTGTCGCCAGAGCCGCGGCCCTACCGGAAAATGCTTCACAGGCTGGCGCGGCGGCGCCACGTGGGCGCCGGTGGCGCCGAGGCTGACGGCCGCGGGAAAGCCCGCAGCCCCACGGACTGTGGGGCCACGCGAGCGGCTGCCAAAGAGCTTTCCAACGAGGCACGGCTTTCCCTCCAGGCTATTCGGGCGTGGGAGCTGTCGCCAGAGCCGCGGCCCTACCGGAAAATGCTTCGCAGGCTGGCGCGGCAGTGCCACGTAGGCGCCGGTGTCGCCGAGGCTGCCGGGTGCCGCAAAGCCCGCAGCCCCACGGGCTGTGGGGCCACGCGAGCGGCTGCCAAAGAGCTTTCCAACGAGGCACGGCTTTCCCTCCTGGCTCTTCGGGCGTGGGAGCTGTCGCCAGAGCCGCGGCCCTACCGGAAAATGCTTCGCAGGCTGTGACGGCGGCGCCATGTGGTCGCCGGTGGCGCCGACGCTGACGGCCGCCGCAAAGCCTGCAGCCCCACGGGCTGTGGGGCCACGCGAGCGGCTGCCAAAGAGCTTTCCAACGAGGCACGGCTTTCCCTCCTGGCTCTTCGGCCGTGGGAGCTGTCGCCAGAGACATGGATGGACCTACCGGAAAATGCTTCGCAGGCTGGCGCGGCAGCGCCACGTGGGCACCAGTGTCGCCGAGCCTGCCGGGTGCAGCAAAGCCCGCAGCCCCACGGGCTGTGGGGCCACGCGAGCGGCTGCCACAGAGCTTTCCAACGAGGCACGGCTTTCCCTCCTGGCTCTTCGGCCGTGGGAGCTGTCGCCAGAGCCGCGGCCCTACCGCAAAATGCTTCGCAGGCTGGCGCGGCGTCCCCACGTGGGCGCCGGTGGCGCCGAGGCTGACGGCCGCCGCAAAGCCCGCAGCCCCACGGGCTGTGGGGCCATGCGAGCGGCTGCAAAAGAGCTTTCCAATGAGGCACGGCTTTCCCTCCTGGCTCTTCGGGCGTGGGAGCTGTCGCCAGAGACGCGGCCCTACCGGAAAATGCTTCGCAGGCTGGCGCGGCGGCGGCACGTGGGCGCCGGTGGCGTAGAGGCTGACGGCCGCCGGAAAGCCCGCATCCCCACGGGCTTTAGGGCCATGCGAGTGGCTGCCAAAGAGATTTCCAACGAGGCACGGCTTTCCCTCCTGGCTCTTCGGGCGTGGGAGATGTCGCCAGAGACGCGGCCCTACCGGAAAATGCTTTGCAGGCTGGTGCAGCGGCGGCCCCACCTGGGCGCCGGTGGCGCCGAGGCTGACGGCCGCCGCAATGCCTGCAGCCCCATGGGCTGTGGGGCCACGCGAGCGGCTGCCAAAGAGCATTCCAACGAGGTACGGCTTTCCCTCCTGGCTCTTCGGGCGTGGGAGCTGTGGCCAGAGCTGCGGCACTACCGGAAAATGCTTCACAGGCTGGCGCGGCGACCCGATGTGGGCGCCGATGTCGCCGAGGCTGACGGCCGCCGTAAAGCCCGCAGCCCCACGGGCTGTGGGGCCACGCGAGCGGCTGCCAAAGAGCTTTCCAACGAGGCACGGCTTCCCCTTCTGGTTCTTCGGCCGTGGGAGCTGTCGCCAGAGCTGCGGCCCTACCGGAAAATGGTTTGCAGGCTGGCGCGGCGGCGCCACGTGGGCGCCGGTGGCGCCGAGGCTGACGGCCGC
Organism: Larus michahellis; assembly: GCF_964199755.1. Lineage (NCBI taxonomy): Eukaryota > Metazoa > Chordata > Aves > Charadriiformes > Laridae > Larus > Larus michahellis. The sequence continues at coordinate 305,750 of NC_133921.1, forward strand.
CGCAAAGCCCGCAGCCCCATGGGCTGTGGGGCCACGCGAGCGGCTGCCAAAGAGCTTTCCAACGAGGCACGGCTTTCCCTCCTGGCTCTTCGGGCGTGGGAGCTGTCGCCAGAGACACGGCCCTACCGGAAAATGCTTCGCAGGCTGGTGCGGCGGCGCCATGTGGTCGCCGGTGGCGCCAACGCTGACGGCCGCCGCAAAGCCCGCAGCCCCACGGGCTGTGGGGCCACGCGAGCGGCTGCCAAAGAGCTTTCCAATGAGGCACGGCTTTCCCTCCTGGCTCTTCGGGCGTGCGAGCTGTCGCCAGAGCCGCGGCCCTACCGGAAAATGCTTCGCAGGCTGGTGCAGCGGCGCCATGTGGTCGCCGGTGGCGCCGAGGCTGACGGCCGCCGCAAAGCCCGCAGCCCCACGGGCTGTGGGGCCACGCGAGCGGCTGCCAAAGAGCTTTCCAACGAGGCACGGCTTTCCCTCCAGGCTCTTCGGGCGTGGGAGCTGTCGCCAGAGCCGCGGCCCTACCGGAAAAGGCTTCGCAGTCTGGCGCGGCGGCCCGACGTGGGCTCCGATGGCGCCGAGGCTGACGGCCGCCGCAAAGCCCGCAGCCCCACGGGCTGTGGGGCCACGCGAGCGGCTGCCAAAGAGCTTTCCAACGAGGCACGGCTTTCCCTCCTGGCTCTTCGGGCGTGGGAGCTGTCGCCAGAGACACGGCCCTACCGGAAAATGCTTTGCAGGCTGGCGTGGCAGCCCGACGTTGGCGCCGGTGGCGCCGAGGCTGCCGTCTGCCGCAAAGCCCGCATCCCTACGGATTGTGGGGCCACACGAGCGGCTGCCAAAGAGCATTCCAACGAGGTACGGCTTTCCCTCCTGGCTCTTCGGGCGTGGGAGCTGTGGCCAGAGCTGCGGCACTACCGGAAAATGCTTCACAGGCTGGCGCGGCGGCCCGACGTGGGCTCCGATGGCGCCGAGGCTGACGGCCGGCGCAAAGCCCGCAGCCCCACGGGCTGTGGGGCCACGCGAGCGGCTGCCAAAGAGCTTTCCAACGAGGCACGGCTTCCCCTCCTGGCTCTTCGGGCGTGGGAGCTGTCGCCAGAGCCGCGGCACTACCCGAAAATGCTTCGCAGTCTGGCGCGGCGGCCCGACGTGGGCTCCGATGGCGCCGAGGCTGACGGCCGCCGCAAAGCCCGCAGCCCCACGGGCTGTGGGGCCACGCGAGCGGCTGCCAAAGAGCTTTCCAACGAGGCACGGCTTTCCCTCCTGGCTCTTCAGGCGTGGGAGCTGTCGCCAGAGACACGGCCCTACCGGAAAATGCTTCGCAGGCTGGCCTGGCAGCCCGACGTTGGCGCCGGTGGCGCCGAGGCTGACAGCTGCCGCAAAGCCCGCAGCCCCACGGATTGTGGGGCCACACGAGCGGTTGCCAAAGAGCATTCCAACGAGGTACGGCTTTCCCTCCTGGCTCTTCGGGCGTGGGAGCTGTGGCCAGAGCTGCGGCACTACCGGAAAATGCTTCACAGGCTGGCGCGGCGGCCCGACGTGGGCGCCGATGGCGCCGAGGCTGACGGCCGCTGGAAAGCCCGAAGCCCCACGGGCTGTGGGGCCACGCGAGCGGCTGCCAAAGAGCTTTCCAACGAGGCACGGCTTCCCCTCCTGGCTCTTCGGGCGTGGGAGCTGTGGCCAGAGCCGCGGCCCTACCGGAAAATGCTTCGCAGGCTGGCGCGTCGGCCCGACGTGGGCTCCGATGGCGCCGAGGCTGACGGCCGCCGCAAAGCCCGCAGCCCCACGGGCTGTGGGGCCACGCGAGCGGCTGCCAAAGAGCTTTCCAACGAGGCACGGCTTCCCCTCCTGGCTCTTCGGCCGTGGGAGCTGTCGCCAGAGCCGCGGCCCTACCGGAAAATGCTTCGCAGGCTGGCGCGGCGGCCCGACGTGGGCTCCGATGGCGCCGAGGCTGACGGCCGCCGCAAAGCCCGCAGCCCCACGGGCTGTGGGGCCACGCGAGCGGCTGCCAAAGAGCTTTCCAATGAGGCACGGCTTTCCCTCCTGGCTCTTCGGGCGTGGGAGCTGTCGCCAGAGACACGGCCCTACCGGAAAATGCTTCGCAGGCTGGTGCGGCGGCACCAGGTGGTCGCCGGTGGCGCCGACGCTGACGGCCGCCGCAAAGCCCGCAGCCCCACGGGCTGTTGGGCCACGCGAGCGGCTGCCAAACAGCATTCCAACGAGGTACGGCTTTCCCTCCTGGCTCTTCGGGCGTGGGAGCTGTCGCCAGATCCGCGGCACTACCAGAAAATGCTTCACACGCTGGCGCGGCGGCCCGACGTGGGCGCCGATGTCGCCGAGGCTGACGGCCGCCGTAAAGCCCGCAGCCCCACGGGCTGTGGGGCCACGCGAGCGGCTGCCAAAGAGCTTTCCAACGAGGCACGGCTTCCCCTTCTGGTTCTTCGGCCGTGGGAGCTGTCGCCAGAGCTGCGGCCCTACCGGAAAATGGTTTGCAGGCTGGCGCGGCGGCGCCACGTGGGCGCCGGTGGCGCCGAGGCTGACGGCCGCCGCAAAGCCCGCAGCCCCATGGGCTGTGGGGCCACGCGAGCGGCTGCCAAAGAGCTTTCCAACGAGGCACGGCTTTCCCTCCTGGCTCTTCGGGCGTGGGAGCTGTCGCCAGAGCCGCGGCCCTACCGGAAAATGCTTCGCAGGCTGGTGCGGCGGCGCCATGTGGTCGCCGGTGGCGCCAACGCTGACGGCCGCCGCAAAGCCCGCAGCCCCACGGGCTGTGGGGCCACGCGAGCGGCTGCCAAAGAGCTTTCCAATGAGGCACGGCTTTCCCTCCTGGCTCTTCGGGCGTGGGAGCTGTCGCCAGAGCCGCGGCCCTACCGGAAAATGCTTCGCAGGCTGGTGCAGCGGCGCCATGTGGTCGCCGGTGGCGCCGAGGCTGACGGCCGCCGCAAAGCCCGCAGCCCCACGGGCTGTGGGGCCACGCGAGCGGCTGCCAAAGAGCTTTCCAACGAGGCACGGCTTTCCCTCCAGGCTCTTCGGGCGTGGGAGCTGTCGCCAGAGCCGCGGCCCTACCGGAAAATGCTTCGCAGGCTGGCGCGGCGGCCCGACGTGGGCTCCGATGGCGCCGAGGCTGACGGCCGCCGCAAAGCCCGCAGCCCCACGGGCTGTGGGGCCACGCGAGCGGCTGCCAAAGAGCTTTCCAACGAGGCACGGCTTTCCCTCCTGGCTCTTCGGGCGTGGGAGCTGTCGCCAGAGACACGGCCCTACCGGAAAATGCTTTGCAGGCTGGCGTGGCAGCCCGACGTTGGCGCCGGTGGCGCCGAGGCTGCCGTCTGCCGCAAAGCCCGCATCCCTACGGATTGTGGGGCCACACGAGTGGCTGCCAAAGAGCATTCCAACGAGGTACGGCTTTCCCTCCTGGCTCTTCGGGCGTGGGAGCTGTGGCCAGAACTGCGGCACTACCGGAAAATGCTTCACAGGCTGGCGCGGCGGCCCGACGTGGGCGCCGATGGCGCCGAGGCTGACGGCCGGCGCAAAGCCCGCAGCCCCACGGGCTGTGGGGCCACGCGAGCGGCTGCCAAAGAGCTTTCCAACGAGGCACGGCTTCCCCTCCTGGCTCTTCGGCCGTGGGAGCTGTCGCCAGAGCCGCGGCACTACCAGAAAATGCTTCGCAGGCTGGCGCGGCGGCCCGACGTGGGCTCCGATGGCGCCGAGGCTGACGGCCGCCGCAAAGCCCGCAGCCCCACGGGCTGTGGGGCCACGCGAGCGGCTGCCAAGGAGCTTTCCAACGAGGCACGTCTTTCCCTCCTGGCTCTTCAGGCGTGGGAGCTGTCGCCAGAGACACGGCCCTACCGGAAAATGCTTCGCAGGCTGGCCTGGCAGCCCGACGTTGGCGCCGGTGGCGCCGAGGCTGACGGCTGCCGCAAAGCCCGCAGCCCCACGGATTGTGGGGCCACACGAGCGGCTGCCAAAGAGCATTCCAACGAGGTACGGCTTTCCCTCCTGGCTCTTCGGGCGTGGGAGCTGTGGCCAGAGCTGCGGCACTACCGGAAAATGCTTCACAGGCTGGCGCGGCGGCCCGACGTGGGCGCCGATGGCGCCGAGGCTGACGGCCGCTGGAAAGCCCGAAGCCCCACGGGCTGTGGGGCCACGCGAGCGGCTGCCAAAGAGCTTTCCAACGAGGCACGGCTTTCCCTCCTGGCTCTTCGGGCGTGGGAGCTGTCGCCAGAGCCGCGGCCCTACCGGAAAATGCTTCGCAGGCTGGCGCGGCGGCCCGACGTGGGCTCCGATGGCGCCGAGGCTGACGGCCGCCGCAAAGCCCGCAGCCCCACGGGCTGTGGGGCCACGCGAGCGGCTGCCAAAGAGCTTTCCAACGAGGCACGGCTTCCCCTCCTGGCTCTTCGGCCGTGGGAGCTGTCGCCAGAGCCGCGGCCCTACCGGAAAATGCTTCGCAGGCTGGCGCGGCGGCCCGACGTGGGCTCCGATGGCGCCGAGGCTGACGGCCGCCGCAAAGCCCGCAGCCCCACGGGCTGTGGGGCCACGCGAGCGGCTGCCAAAGAGCTTTCCAAGGAGGCACGGCTTTCCCTCCTGGCTCTTCGGGCGTGGGAGCTGTCGCCAGAGACACGGCCCTACCGGAAAATGCTTCGCAGGCTGGTGCGGCGGCACCATGTGGTCGCCGGTGGCGCCGACGCTGACGGCCGCCGCAAAGCCCGCAGCCCCACGGGCTGTTGGGCCACGCGAGCGGCTGCCAAAGAGCATTCCAACGAGGTACGGCTTTCCCTCCTGGCTCTTTGGGCGTGGGAGCTGTCGCCAGAGACGCGGCACTACCAGAAAATGCTTCACACGCTGGCGCGGCGGCCCGACGTGGGCGCCGATGTCGCCGAGGCTGACGGCCGCCGTAAAACCCGCAGCCCCACGGGCTGTGGGGCCACGCGAGCGGCTGCCAAAGAGCTTTCCAACGAGGCACGGCTTTCCCTCCTGGTTCTTCGGCCGTGGGAGCTGTCGCCAGAGCCGCGGCACTACCAGAAAATGCTTCACAGGCTGGCGCGGCGGCCCGACGTGGGCGCCGATGGCGCCGAGGCTGACGGCCGCCACAAAGACCGCAGCCCCACGGGCTGTGGGGCCACGCGAGCGGCTGCCAAAGAGCTTTCCAACGAGGCACAGCTTTCCCTCCTGGCTCTTCGGGCGTGGGAGCTGTCGCCAGAGCCGCGGCCCTACCGGAAAATGCTTCAAAGGCTGGCGCGGCGGCCCCACCTGGGCGCCGGTGTCGCCGAGGCTGATGGCCGGCGCAAAGCCCGCAGCCCCACGGGCTGTGGGGCCACGCGAGCGGCTGCCAAAGAGCTTTCCAACGAGGCACGGCTTTCCCTCCTGGCTCTTCGGGCGTGGGAGCTGTCGCCAGAGCCGCGGCCCTACCGGAAAATGCTTCGCAGGCTGGCACGGCGGTGCCACGTGGGCTCCGATGGCGCCGAGGCTGACGGCCGGCGCAAATCCCGCAGCCCCACGGGCTGTGGGGCCGCGCGAGCGGCTGCCAAAGAGCTTTCCAACGAGGCACGGCTTTCCCTCCTGGCTCTTCGGGCGTGGGAGCTGTCGCCAGAGCCGCGGCCCTACCGGAAAATGCTTCGCAGGCTGGTGCAGCGGCGCCATGTGGTCGCCGGTGGCGCCGAGGCTGACGGCCGCCGCAAAGCCCGCAGCCCCACGGGCTGTGGGGCCACCCGAGCGGCTGCCAAAGAGCTTTCCAACGAGGCACGGCTTTCCCTCCAGGCTCTTCGGGCGTGGGAGCTGTGGCCAGAGACACGGCCCTACCGGAAAATGCTTCGCAGTCTGGCGCGGCGGCCCGACGCGGGCTCCGATGGCGCTGAGGCTGACGGCCGCCGCAAAGCCCGCAGCCCCACTGGCTGTGGGGCCACGCGAGCGGCTGCCAAAGAGCTTTCCAACGAGGCATGGCTTTCCCTCCTGGCTCTTCGGGCGTGGGAGCTGTCGCCAGAGACACGGCCCTACCGGAAAATGCTTCGCAGGCTGGCGTGGCGGCACGACGTTGGCGCCGGTGGCGCCGAGGCTGACGGCTGCCGCAAAGCCCGCAGCCCCACGGATTGTGGGGCCACACGAGCGGCTGCCAAAGAGCATTCCAACGAGGTACGGCTTTCCCTCCTGGCTCTTCGGCCGTGGGAGCTGTCGCCAGAGCTGCGGCACTACCAGAAAATGCTTCACAGGCTGGCGCGGCGGCCCGACGTGTGCGCCGATGGCGCCGAGGCTGACGACCGCCACAAAGACCGCAGCCCCACGGGCTGTGGGGCCATGCGAGCGGCTGCCAAACAGCTTTCCAACGAGGCACGGCTTTCCCTCCTGGCTCTTTGGGCGTGGGAGCTGTCGCCAGAGCTGCGGCCCTACCGGAAAATGCTTCGCAGGCTGGTGCGGCGGCACCATGTGGTCGCCGGTGTCGCCGACGCTGACGGCCGCCGCAAAGCCCGCAGCCCCACGGGCTGTTGGGCCACGCGAGCGGCTGCCAAAGAGCTTTCCAACGAGGCACGGCTTTCCCTCCTGGCTCTTCGGCCGTGGGAGCTGTCGCCAGAGCCGCGGCCCTACCGGAAAATGCTTCACAGGCTGGCACGGCGGCCCGACGTGGGCTCCGATGGCGCCGAGGCTGACGGCCGCCACAAAGACCGCAGCCCCACGGGCTGTGGGGCCACGCGAGCGGCTGCCAAAGAGCTTTCCAACGAGGCACGGCTTTCCCTCCTGGCTCTTCGGGCGTGGGAGCTGTCGCCAGAGCCGCGGCCCTACCGGAAAATGCTTCAAAGGCTGGCGCGGCGGCCCCACCTGGGCGCCGGTGTCGCCGAGGCTGACGGCCGGCGCAAAGCCCGCAGCCCCACGGGCTGTGGGGCCACGCGAGCGGCTGCCAAAGAGCTTTCCAACGAGGCACGGCTTTCCCTCCTGGCTCTTCGGGCGTGGGAGCTGTTGCCAGAGACACGGCCCTACCGGGAAATGCTTCGCAGGCTGGCGCGGCGGCCCGACGTGGGCTCCGATGGCGCCGAGGCTGACGGCCGCCGCAAAGCCCGAAGCCCCACGGGCTGTGGGGCCACGCGAGCGGCTGCCAAAGAGCTTTGCAACGAGGCACGGCTTTCCCTCCTGGCTCTTCGGCCGTGGGAGCTGTCGCCAGAGCCGCGGCCCTACCGGAAAATGCTTCGCAGGCTGGTGCAGCGGCGCCATGTGGTCGCCGGTGGCGCCGAGGCTGACGGCCGCCGCAAAGTCCGCAGCCCCACGGGCTGTGGGGCCACGCGAGCGGCTGCCAAAGAGCTTTCCAACGAGGCACGGCTTTCCCTCCTGGCTCTTCGGGCGTGGGAGCTGTCGCCAGAGCCGCAGCCCTACCGGAAAATGCTTCGCAGGCTGGCGCGGCGGCCCCACCTGGGCGCCAGTGGCGCCGAGGCTGATGGCCGGCGCAAAGCCCGCAGCCCCACGGGCTGTGGGGCCACGCGAGCGGCTGCCAAAGAGCTTTCCAACGAGGCACGGCTTTCCCTCCTGGCTCTTCGGGCGTGGGAGCTGTCGCCAGAGCTGCGGCACTACCGGAAAATGCTTCACAGGCTGGCGCGGCGGCGCCATGTGGTCGCCGGTGGCGTCGAGGCTGACGGCCGCCGCAAAGCCCGCAGCCCCACGGGCTGTGGGGCCATGCGAGCGGCTGCCAAAGAGCTTTCCAACGAGGCACGGCTTTCCCTCCTGGCTCTTCGGCCGTGGGAGCTGTGGCCAGAGCTGCGGCCCTACCGGAAAATGCTTCGCAGGCTGGCGCGGCGGCACCACGTGGGTTCCGATGGCGCCGAGGCTGACGGCCGCCGCAAAGCCCGCAGCCCCACGGGCTGTGGGGCCACGCGAGCGGCTGCCAAAGAGCTTTCCAACGAGGCACGGCTTCCCCTCCTGGCTCTTTGGGCGTGGGAGCTGTCGCCAGAGCCGCGGCACTACCAGAAAATGCTTCACAGGCTGGCGCGGCGGCCCGACGTGGGCACCGATGGCGCCGAGGCTGACGGCCGCCGCAAAGCCCGCAGCCCCACGGGCTGTGGGGCCACGCGGGCGGCTGCCAAAGAGCTTTCCAATGAAGCACGGCTTTCCCTCCTGGCTCTTCGGCCGTGGGAGCTGTCGCCATAGCCGCAGCCCTACCGGAAAATGCTTCAAAGGCTGGCGCAGCGGCCCCACCTGGGCGCCGGTGGCGCCGAGGCTGATGGCCGGCGCAAAGCCCGCAGCCCCACGGGCTGTGGGGCCACGCGATCGGCTGCCAAAGAGCTTTCCAACGAGGCACGGCTTTCCCTCCTGGCTCTTCGGGCGTGGGAGCTGTGGCCAGAGCCGCGGCCCTACCAGAAAATGCTTCGCAGGCTGGCGCGGCGGCACCACGTGGGCTCCGATGACGCCGAGGCTGACGGCCGCCGCAAATCCCGCAGCCCCACGGGCTGTGGGGCCACGCGAGCGGCTGCCAAAGAGCTTTCCAACGAGGCACGGCTTTCCCTCCTGGCTCTTCGGGCGTGGGAGCTGTCGCCATAGACGCGGCCCTACCAGAAAATGCTCCGCAGGCTGGCGCAGCAGTGCCACGTGGGCGCTGGTGTCGCCGAGGCTGCCGGGTGCCGCAAAGCCCGCAGCCCCACGGGCTGTGCGGCCACGCGAGCGGCTGCCAAAGAGCTTTCCAACGAGGCACGGCTTTCCCTCCTGGCTCTTCGGGCGTGGGAGCTGTCGCCAGAGCTGCGGCCCTACCGGAAAATGGTTTGCAGGCTGGCGCGGCGGCGCCACGTGGGCTCCGATGGCGCCGAGGCTGACGGCCGCCGCAAAGCCCGCAGCCCCACGGGCTGTGGGGCCACGCGAGCGGCTGCCAAAGAGCTTTCCAACGAGGCACGGCTTTCCCTCCTGGCTCTTCGGGCGTGGGAGATGTCGGCAGAGACACGGCCCTACCGGGAAATGCTTCACAGGCTGGCGCGGCGGCCCGACGTGGGCTCCGATGGCGCGGAGGCTGACGGCCGCCGCAAAGCCCGAAGCCCCACGGGCTGTGGGGCCACGCGAGCGGCTGCCAAAGAGCTTTCCAACGAGGCACGGCTTTCCCTCCTGGCTCTTCGGGCGTGGGAGCTGTTGCCAGAGACACGGCCCTACCGGGAAGTGCTTCGCAGGCTGGCGCGGCGGCCCGACGTGGGCTCCGATGGCGCCGAGGCTGACGGCCGCCGCAAAGCCCGCAGCCCCACGGGCTGTGGGGCCACGCGAGCGGCTGCCAAAGAGCTTTCCAACGAGGCACGGCTTTCCCTCCTGGCTCTTCGGCCGTGGGAGCTGTCGCCAGAGCCGCGGCCCTACCGGAAAATGCTTCGCAGGCTGGTGCAGCGGCGCCTTGTGGTCGCCGGTGGCGCCGAGGCTGACGGCCGCCGCAAAGTCCGCAGCCCCACGGGCTGTGGGGCCACGCGAGCGGCTGCCAAAGAGCTTTCCAACGAGGCACGGCTTTCCCTCCTGGCTCTTCGGGCGTGGGAGCTGTCGCCAGAGCTGCGGCCCTACAGAAAAATGCTTCGCAGGCTGGCGCGGCAGTGCCACGTCGGCGCCAGTGGCGCCGAGGCTGATGGCCGCCGCAAAGCCCGCAGCCCCATGGGCTGTGGGGCCACGCGAGCGGCTGCAAAGAGCTTTCCAACGAGGCACGGCTTTCCCTCCTGGCTCTTCGGGCGTGGGAGCTGTCGCCAGAGACGCGGCACTACCGGAAAATGCTTCACAGGCTGGCGCGGCGGCCCGACGTGGGCGCCGATGGCGCCGAGGCTGACGGCCACCGCAAAGCCCGCAGCCCCACGGGCTGTGGGGCCACGCGAGCGGCTGCCAAAGAGCTTTCCAACGAGGCACGGCTTTCCCTCCTGGCTCTTCGGGCGTGGGAGCTGTCGCCAGAGCCGCGGCCCTACCGGAAAATGGTTTGCAGGCTGGCGCGGCGGCGCCACGTGGGCGCCGGTGGCGCCGAGGCTGATGGCCGCCGCAAAGCCTGCAGCCCCACGGGCTGTGGGGCCACGCGAGCGGCTGCCAAAGAGCTTTCCAACGAGGCACGGCTTTCCCTCCTGGCTCTTCGGGCGTGGGAGCTGTCGCCAGAGCCGCAGCCCTACCGGAAAATGCTTCAAAGGCTGGCGCGGCGGCCCCACCTGGGCGCCGGTGGCGCCGAGGCTGATGGCCGGCGCAAAGCCCGCAGCCCCACGGGCTGTGGGGCCACGCGAGCAGCTGCCAAAGAGCTTTCCAACGAGGCACGGCTTTCCCTCCTGGCTCTTCGGGCGTGGGAGCTGTCGCCAGAGCTGCGGCACTACCGGAAAATGCTTCACAGGCTGGCGCGGCGGCCCGACGTGGGCGCCGATGGTGCCGAGGCTGACGGCCTCCGCAAAGCCCGCAGCCCCACAGGCTGTGGGGCCACGCGAGCGGCTGCCAAAGAGCTTTCCAACGAGGCACGGCTTCCCCTCCTGGCTCTTCGGGCGTGGGAGCTGTCGCCAGAGCCGCGGCACTACCAGAAAATGCTTCACAGGCTGGCGCGGCGGCCCGACGTGGGCACCGATGGCGCCGAGGCTGACGGCCGCCGCAAAGCCCGCAGCCCCACGGGCTGTGGGGCCACGCGAGCGGCTGCCAAAGAGCTTTCCAACGAGGCACGGCTTTCCCTCCTGGCTCTTCGGGCGTGGGAGCTCTCGCCAGAGCCGCAGCCCTACCGGAAAATGCTTCAAAGGCTGGCGCGGCGGCCCAACGTGGGCGCCGATGGCGCCGAGGCTGATGGCCGGCGCAAAGCCCGCAGCCCCACGGGCTGTGGGGCCACGCGAGCGGCTGCCAAAGAGCTTTCCAAGGAGGCACGGCTTTCCCTCCTGGCTCTTTGGGCGTGGGAGCTGTCGCCAGAGACGCGGCCCTACCGGAAAATGCTTCGCAGGCTGGCGCAGCAGTGCCACGTGGGCGCTGGTGTCGCCGAGGCTGACGGCCGCCGCAAAGCCCGCAGCCCCACAGGCTGTGGGGCCACGCGAGCGGCTGCCAAAGAGCTTTCCAACGAGGCACGGCTTTCCCTCCTGGCTCTTCGGGCGTGGGAGCTGTCGCCAGAGCTGCGGCCCTACAGAAAAATGCTTCGCAGGCTGGCGCGGCAGTGCCACGTCGGCGCCAGTGGCGCCGAGGCTGATGGCCGCCGCAAAGCCCGCAGCCCCATGGGCTGTGGGGCCACGCGAGCGGCTGCAAAGAGCTTTCCAACGAGGCACGGCTTTTCCTCCTGGCTCTTCGGGCGTGGGAGCTGTCGCCAGAGACGCGGCACTACCGGAAAATGCTTCAAAGGCTGGCGCGGCGGCCCGACGTGGGCGCCGATGGCGCCGAGGCTGACGGCCACCGCAAAGCCCGCAGCCCCACGGGCTGTGGGGCCACGCGAGCGGCTGCCAAAGAGCTTTCCAACGAGGCACGGCTTTCCCTCCTGGCTCTTCGGGCGTGGGAGCTGTCGCCAGAGCCGCGGCCCTACCGGAAAATGGTTTGCAGGCTGGCGCGGCGGCGCCACGTGGGCGCCGGTGGCGCCGAGGCTGATGGCCGCCGCAAAGCCTGCAGCCCCACGGGCTGTGGGGCCACGCGAGCGGCTGCCAAAGAGCTTTCCAACGAGGCACGGCTTTCCCTCCTGGCTCTTCGGGCGTGGGAGCTGTCGCCAGAGCCGCAGCCCTACCGGAAAATGCTTCTAAGCCTGGCGCGGCGGCCCCACCTGGGCGCCGGTGGCGCCGAGGCTGATGGCCGGCGCAAAGCCCGCAGCCCCACGGGCTGTGGGGCCACGCGAGCAGCTGCCAAAGAGCTTTCCAACGAGGCACGGCTTTCCCTCCTGGCTCTTCGGGCGTGGGAGCTGTCGCCAGAGCAGCGGCACTACCGGAAAATGCTTCACAGGCTGGCGCGGCGGCCCGACGTGGGCGCCGATGGTGCCGAGGCTGACGGCCTCCGCAAAGCCCGCAGCCCCACGGGCTGTGGGGCCACGCGAGCGGCTGCCAAAGAGCTTTCCAACGAGGCACGGCTTCCCCTCCTGGCTCTTCGGGCGTGGGAGCTGTCGCCAGAGCCGCGGCACTACCAGAAAATGCTTCACAGGCTGGCGCGGCGGCCCGACGTGGGCACCGATGGCGCCGAGGCTGACGGCCTCCGCAAAGCCCGCAGCCCCACGGGCTGTGGGGCCACGCGAGCGGCTGCCAAAGAGCTTTCCAACGAGGCACGGCTTTCCCTCCTGGCTCTTCGGGCGTGGGAGCTGTCGCCAGAGCCGCAGCCCTACCGGAAAATGCTTCAAAGGCTGGCGCGGCGGCCCAACGTGGGCGCCGATGGCGCCGAGGCTGATGGCCGGCGCAAAGCCCGCAGCCCCACGGGCTGTGGGGCCACGCGAGCGGCTGCCAAAGAGCTTTCCAACGAGGCACGGCTTTCCCTCCTGGCTCTTCGGGCGTGGGAGCTGTCGCCAGAGACGCGGCCCTACCGGAAAATGCTTCGCAGGCTGGCGCAGCAGTGCCACGTGGGCGCTGGTGTCGCCGAGGCTGACGTCCGCCGCAAAGCCCGCAGCCCCACGGGCTGTGGGGCCACGCGAGCGGCTGCCAAAGAGCTTTCCAACGAGGCAAGGCTTTCCCTCCTGGCTCTTCGGGCGTGGGAGCTGTCGCCAGAGACGCGGCCCTACCGGAAAATGCTTCGCAGGCTGGCGCGGCGGCGCCATGTGGTCGCCGGTGTTGCCGAGGCTGCCGGCTGCCGAAAAGCCCGCAGCCCCACGGGCTGTGGGGCCACGCGAGCGGCTGCCAAAGAGCTTTCCAACGAGGCACGGCTTTCCCTCCTGGCTCTTTGGGCGTGGGAGCTGTCGCCAGAGACACGGCCCTACCGGAAAATGCTTCGCAGGCTGGCGCGGCGGCCCCACCTGGGCGCCGGTGGCGCCGAGGCTGCCGTCTGCCGCAAAGCCCGCAGCCCCACGGAGTGTGGGGCCACACGAGCGGCTGCCAAAGAGCTTTCCAACGAGGCACGGCTTTCCCTCCTGGCTCTTCGGGCGTGGGAGCTGTCGCCATAGACGCGGCCCTACCAGAAAATGCTCCGCAGGCTGGCGCAGCAGTGCCACGTGGGCGCTGGTGTCGCCGAGGCTGCCGGGTGCCGCAAAGCCCGCAGCCCCACGGGCTGTGGGGCCACGCGAGCGGCTGCCAAAGAGCTTTCCAACGAGGCACGGCTTTCCCTCCTGGCTCTTCGGGCGTGGGAGCTGTCGCCAGAGCTGCGGCCCTACCAGAAAATGGTTTGCAGGCTGGCGCGGCGGCGCCACGTGGGCGCCGGTGGTGCCGAGGCTGACGGCCGCCGCAAAGCCCGCAGCCCCACGGGCTGTGGGGACACGCGAGCGGCTGCCAAAGAGCTTTCCAAGGAGGCACGGCTTTCCCTCCAGGCTCTTCGGGCGTGGGAGCTGTCGCCAGAGCCGCGGCCCTACCGGAAAATGCTTCGCAGTCTGGCGCGGCGGCCCGACGTGGGCTCCGATGGCGCCGAGGCTGACGGCCGCCGCAAAGCCCGCAGCCCCACGGGCTGTGGGGCCACGCGAGCGGCTGCCAAAGAGCTTTCCAACGAGGCACGGCTTTCCCTCCTGGCTTTTCGGGCGTGGGAGATGTCGGCAGAGACACGGCCCTACCGGGAAATGCTTCACAGGCTGGCGCGGCGGCCCGACGTGGGCTCCGATGGCGCCGAGGCTGACGGCCGCCGCAAAGCCCGAAGCCCCACGGGCTGTGGGGCCACGCGAGCGGCTGCCAAAGAGCTTTCCAACGAGGCACGGCTTTCCCTCCTGGCTCTTCGGGCGTGGGAGCTGTTGCCAGAGACACGGCCCTACCGGGAAATGCTTCGCAGGCTGGCGCGGCGGCCCGACGTGGGCTCCGATGGCGCCGAGGCTGACGGCCGCCGCAAAGCCCGCAGCCCCACGGGCTGTGGGGCCACGCGAGCGGCTGCCAAAGAGCTTTCCAACGAGGCACGGCTTTCCCTCCTGGCTCTTCGGGCGTGGGAGCTGTCGCCAGAGCCGCGGCCCTACCGGAAAATGCTTCGCAGGCTGGTGCAGCGGCGCCATGTGGTCGCCAGTGGCGCCAAGGCTGACGGCCGCCGCAAAGTCCGCAGCCCCACGGGCTGTGGGGCCACGCGAGCGGCTGCCAAAGAGCTTTCCAACGAGGCACGGCTTTCCCTCCTGGCTCTTCGGGCGTGGGAGCTGTCGCCAGAGCTGCGGCCCTACATAAAAATGCTTCGCAGGCTGGCGCGGCAGTGCCACGTCGGCGCCAGTGGCGCCGAGGCTGATGGCCGCCGCAAAGCCCGCAGCCCCATGGGCTGTGGGGCCACGCGAGCGGCTGCAAAGAGCTTTCCAACGAGGCACGGCTTTCCCTCCTGGCTCTTCGGGCGTGGGAGCTGTCGCCAGAGACGCGGCACTACCGGAAAATGCTTCACAGGCTGGCGCGGCGGCCCGACGTGGGCACCGGTGGCGCCGAGGCTGCTGGCCGCCGCAAAGCCTGCAGCCCCACGGGCTGTGGGGCCACGCGAGCGGCTGCAAAGAGCTTTCCAACGAGGCACGGCTTTCCCTCCTGGCTCTTCGGGCGTGGGAGCTGTCGCCAGAGCCGCGGCCCTACCGGAAAATGCTTCAAAGGCTGGCGCGGCGGCCCCACCTGGGCGCCGGTGGCGCCGAGGCTGATGGCCGGCGCAAAGCCCGCAGCCCCACGGGCTGTGGGGCCACGCGAGCGGCTGCCAAAGAGCTTTCCAACGAGGCACGGCTTTCCCTCCTGGCTCTTCGGGCGTGGGAGCTGTCGCCAGAGCTGCGGCACTACCAGAAAATGCTTCACAGGCTGGCGCGGCGGCCCGACGTGGGCGCCGATGGTGCCGAGGCTGACGGCCTCCGCAAAGCCCGCAGCCCCATGGGCTGTGGGGCCACGCGAGCGGCTGCCAAAGAGCTTTCCAACGAGGCACGGCTTTCCCTCCTGGCTCTTCGGCCGTGGGAGCTGTCGCCAGAGCCGCGGCACTACCAGAAAATGCTTCACAGGCTGGCGCGGCGGCCCGACGTGGGCACCGATGGCGCCGAGGCTGACGGCCGCCGCAAAGCCCGCAGCCCCACGGGCTGTGGGGCCACGCGAGCGGCTGCCAAAGAGCTTTCCAACGAGGCACGGCTTTCCCTCCTGGCTCTTCGGGCGTGGGAGCTGTCGCCAGAGCCGCAGCCCTACCGGAAAATGCTTCAAAGGCTGGCGCGGCGGCCCAACGTGGGCGCCGATGGCGCCGAGGCTGATGGCCGGCGCAAAGCCCGCAGCCCCACGGGCTGTGGGGCCACGCGAGCGGCTGCCAAAGAGCTTTCCAACGAGGCACGGCTTTCCCTCCTGGCTCTTTGGGCGTGGGAGCTGTCGCCAGAGACGCGGCCCTACCGGAAAATGCTTCGCAGGCTGGCGCAGCAGTGCCACGTGGGCGCTGGTGTCGCCGAGGCTGCCGGGTGCCGCAAAGCCCGCAGCCCCACGGGCTGTGGGGCCACGCGAGCGGCTGCCAAAGAGCTTTCCAACGAGGCACGGCTTTCCCTCCTGGCTCTTCGGGCGTGGGAGCTGTCGCCATAGACGCGGCCCTACCAGAAAATGCTCCGCAGGCTGGCGCAGCAGTGCCACGTGGGCGCTGGTGTCGCCGAGGCTGCCGGGTGCCGCAAAGCCCGCAGCCCCACGGGCTGTGGGGCCACGCGAGCGGCTGCCAAAGAGCTTTCCAACGAGGCACGGCTTTCCCTCCTGGCTCTTCGGGCGTGGGAGCTGTCGCCAGAGCTGCGGCCCTACCGGAAAATGGTTTGCAGGCTGGCGCGGCGGCGCCACGTGGGCGCCGGTGGTGCCGAGGCTGACGGCCGCCGCAAAGCCCGCAGCCCCACGGGCTGTGGGGACACGCGAGCGGCTGCCAAAGAGCTTTCCAAGGAGGCACGGCTTTCCCTCCAGGCTCTTCGGGCGTGGGAGCTGTCGCCAGAGCCGCGGCCCTACCGGAAAATGCTTCGCAGTCTGGCGCGGCGGCCCGACGTGGGCTCCGATGGCGCCGAGGCTGACGGCCGCCGCAAAGCCCGCAGCCCCACGGGCTGTGGGGCCACGCGAGCGGCTGCCAAAGAGCTTTCCAACGAGGCACGGCTTTCCCTCCTGGCTCTTCGGGCGTGGGAGATGTCGGCAGAGACACGGCCCTACCGGGAAATGCTTCACAGGCTGGCGCGGCGGCCCGACGTGGGCTCCGATGGCGCCGAGGCTGACGGCCGCCGCAAAGCCCGAAGCCCCACGGGCTGTGGGGCCACGCGAGCGGCTGCCAAAGAGCTTTCCAACGAGGCACGGCTTTCCCTCCTGGCTCTTCGGGCGTGGGAGCTGTTGCCAGAGACACGGCCCTACCGGGAAATGCTTCGCAGGCTGGCGCGGCGGCCCGACGTGGACTCCAATGGCGCTGAGGCTGACGGCCGCCGCAAAGCCCGCAGCCCCACGGGCTGTGGGGCCACGCGAGCGGCTGCCAAAGAGCTTTCCAACGAGGCACGGCTTTCCCTCCTGGCTCTTCGGGCGTGGGAGCTGTCGCCAGAGCCGCGGCCCTACCGGAAAATGCTTCGCAGGCTGGTGCAGCGGCGCCATGTGGTCGCCGGTGGCGCCAAGGCTGACGGCCGCCGCAAAGTCCGCAGCCCCACGGGCTGTGGGGCCACGCGAGCGGCTGCCAAAGAGCTTTCCAACGAGGCACGGCTTTCCCTCCTGGCTCTTCGGGCGTGGGAGCTGTCGCCAGAGCTGCGGCCCTACATAAAAATGCTTCGCAGGCTGGCGCGGCAGTGCCACGTCGGCGCCAGTGGCGCCGAGGCTGATGGCCGCCGCAAAGCCCGCAGCCCCATGGGCTGTGGGGCCACGCGAGCGGCTGCAAAGAGCTTTCCAACGAGGCACGGCTTTCCCTCCTGGCTCTTCGGGCGTGGGAGCTGTCGCCAGAGACGCGGCACTACCGGAAAATGCTTCACAGGCTGGCGCGGCGGCCCGACGTGGGTGCCGGTGGCGAGGAGGCTGCTGGCCGGCGCAAAGCCTGCAGCCCCACGGGCTGTGGGGCCACGCGAGCGGCTGCCAAAGAGCTTTCCAACGAGGCACGGCTTTCCCTCCTGGTTCTTCGGGCGTGGGAGCTGTCGCCAGAGCTGCGGCACTACCGGAAAATGCTTCACAGGCTGGCGCGGCGACCCGACGTGTGCGCCGATGGCGCCGAGGCTGACGGCCGCCGCAAAGCCCGCAGCCCCACGGGCTGTGGGGCCACGCGAGCGGCTGCCAAAGAGCTTTCCAACGAGGCACGGCTTCCCCTCCTGGCTCTTCGGGCGTGGGAGCTGTCGCCAGAGCAGCGGCACTACCAAAAAATGCTTCACAGGGTGGCGCGGCGGCCCGACGTGTACGCCGATGGCGCCGAGGCTGACGGCCGCCGCAAAGACCGCAGCCCCACGGGCTATGGGGCCATGCGAGCGGCTGCCAAAGAGCTTTCCAACGAGGCACGGCTTTCCCTCCTGGCTCTTCGGGCGTGGGAGCTGTCGCCAGAGACACGGCCCTACCGGAAAATGCTTCGCAGGCTGGTGCGGCGGCACCATGTGGTCGCCGGTGGCGCCGACGCTGACGGCCGCCGCAAAGCCCGCAGCCCCACGGGCTATGGGGCCATGCGAGCGGCTGCCAAAGAGCTTTCCAACGAGGCACGGCTTTCCCTCCTGGCTCTTCGGGCGTGGGAGCTGTCGCCAGAGCCGCGGCACTACCAGAAAATGCTTCACAGGCTGGCGCGGCGGCCCGACGTGGGCACCGATGGCGCCGAGGCTGACGGCCGCCGCAAAGCCCGCAGCCCCACGGGCTGTGGGGCCACGCGAGCGGCTGCCAAAGAGCTTTCCAACGAGGCACGGCTTTCCCTCCTGGCTCTTCGGGCGTGGGAGCTGTCGCCAGAGCCGCAGCCCTACCGGAAAATGCTTCAAAGGCTGGCGCGGCGGCCCAACGTGGGCGCCGATGGCGCCGAGGCTGATGGCCGGCGCAAAGCCCGCAGCCCCACGGGCTGTGGGGCCACGCGAGCGGCTGCCAAAGAGCTTTCCAACGAGGCACGGCTTTCCCTCCTGGCTCTTTGGGCGTGGGAGCTGTCGCCAGAGACGCGGCCCTACCGGAAAATGCTTCGCAGGCTGGCGCGGCGGCCACACCTGCGCGCCGGTGGCGCCGAGGCTGCCGTCTGCCGCAAAGCCCGCAGCCCCACGGAGTGTGGGGCCACACGAGCGGCTGCCAAAGAGCTTTCCAACGAGGCACGGCTTTCCCTCCTGGCTCTTCGGGCGTGGGAGCTGTCGCCAGAGCCGCGGCCCTACCGGAAAATGCTTCACAGGCTGGAGCGGCGGCCCGACGTGGGCGCCGATGGTGCCGAGGCTGACGGCCGCCGCAAAGCCCGCAGCCCCACGGGCTGTGGGGCCACGCGAGCGGCTGCCAAAGAGCTTTCCAACGAGGCACGGCTTCCCCTCCTGGCTCTTCGGGCGTGGGAGCTGTCGCCAGAGCCGCGGAACTACCAGAAAATGCTTCACAGGCTGGCGCGGCGGCCCGACGTGGGCACCGATGGCGCCGAGGCTGACGGCCGCCGCAAAGCCCGCAGCCCCACGGGCTGTGGGGCCACGCGAGCGGCTGCCAAAGAGCTTTCCAACGAGGCACGGCTTTCCCTCCTGGCTCTTCGGGCGTGGGAGCTGTCGCCAGAGCCGCAGCCCTACCGGAAAATGCTTCAAAGGCCGGCGCGGCGGCCCAACGTGGGCGCCGATGGCGCCGAGGCTGATGGCCGGCGCAAAGCCCGCAGCCCCACGGGCTGTGGGGCCACGCGAGCGGCTGCCAAAGAGCTTTCCAACGAGGCACGGCTTTCCCTCCTGGCTCTTCGGGCGTGGGAGCTGTGGCCAGAGCCGCGGCCCTACCGGAAAATGCTTCGCAGGCTGGCACGGCGGCGCCACGTGGGCTCCGATGGCACCGAGGCTGACGGCTGCCGCAAAGCCCGCAGCCCCACGGATTGTGGGGCCACACGAGTGGCTGCCAAAGAGCATTCCAACGAGGTACGGCTTTCCCTCCTGGCTCTTCGGGCGTGGGAGCTGTCGCCAGAGCTGCGGCACTACCGGGAAATGCTTCACAGGCTGGCGCGGCGACCCGACGTGGGCGCCGATGGCGCCGAGGCTGACGGCCGCCGCAAAGCCCGCAGCCCCACGGGCTGTGGGGCCACGCGAGCGGCTGCCAAAGAGCTTTCCAACGAGGCACGGCTTCCCCTCCTGGCTCTTCGGCCGTGGGAGCTGTCGCCAGAGCAGCGGCACTACAAGAAAATGCTTCACAGGCTGGCGCGGCGGCCCGACGTGTACGCCGATGGCGCCGAGGCTGACGGCCGCCACAAAGACCGCAGCCCCACGGGCTATGGGGCCATGCGAGCGGCTGCCAAAGAGCTTTCCAACGAGGCACGGCTTTCCCTCCTGGCTCTTCGGGCGTGGGAGCTGTCGCCAGAGACACGGCCCTACCGGAAAATGCTTCGCAGGCTGGTGCGGCGGCACCATGTGGTCGCCGGTGGCGCCGACGCTGACGGTCGCCCCAAAGCCCGCAGCCCCACGGGCTGTTGGGCCACGCGAGCGGCTGCCAAAGAGCATTCCAACGAGGTACGGCTTTCCCTCCTGGCTCTTCGGGCGTGGGCGCTGTCGCCAGAGCCGCGGCACTACCAGAAAATGCTTCACACGCTGGCGCGGCGGCCCGACGTGGGCGCCGATGTCGCCGAGGCTGACGGCCGCCGTAAAACCCGCAGCCCCACGGGCTGTGGGGCCACGCGAGCGGCTGCCAAAGAGCTTTCCAACGAGGCACGGCTTTCCCTCCTGGTTCTTCGGCCGTGGGAGCTGTCGCCAGAGCCGCGGCACTACCAGAAAATGCTTCACAGGCTGGCGCGGCGGCCCGACGCGGGCTCCGATGGCGCCGAGGCTGACGGCCGCCACAAAGACCGCAGCCCCACGGGCTGTGGGGCCACGCGAGCGGCTGCCAAAGAGCTTTCCAACGAGGCACGGCTTTCCCTCCTGGCTCTTCGGGCGTGGGAGCTGTCGCCAGAGCTGCGGCACTACCGGAAAATGCTTCACAGGCTGGCGCGGCGGCCCCACCTGGGCGCCGATGGCGCCGAGGCTGACGGCCGCCACAAAGCCTGCAGCCCCACGGGCTGTGGGGCCACGCGAGCGGCTGCCAAAGAGCTTTCCAACGAGGCACGGCTTTCCCTCCTGGCTCTTCGGGCGTGGGAGCTGTCGCCAGAGCCGCGGCCCTACCGGAAAATGGTTTGCAGGCTGGCGCGGCGGCGCCATGTGGTCGCCGGTGGCGTCGAGGCTGACGGGCGCCGCAAAGCCCGCAGCCCCACGGGCTGTGGGGCCATGCGAGCGGCTGCCAAAGAGCTTTCCAACGAGGCACGGCTTTCCCTCCTGGCTCTTCGGGCGTGGGAGCTGTGGCCAGAGCCGCGGCCCTACCGGAAAATGCTTCGCAGGCTGGCGCGGCGGCACCACGTGGGCTCCGATGGCGCCGAGGCTGACGGCCGCCGCAAATCCCGCAGCCCCACGGGCTGTGGGGCCACGCGAGCGGCTGCCAAAGAGCTTTCCAACGAGGCACGGCTTTCCCTCCTGGCTCTTCGGGCGTGGGAGCTGTCGCCATAGACGCGGCCCTACCAGAAAATGCTCCGCAGGCTGGCGCAGCAGTGCCACGTGGGCGCTGGTGTCGCCGAGGCTGCCGGGTGCCGCAAAGCCCGCAGCCCCACGGGCTGTGCGGCCACGCGAGCGGCTGCCAAAGAGCTTTCCAACGAGGCACGGCTTTCCCTCCTGGCTCTTCGGGCGTGGGAGCTGTCGCCAGAGCTGCGGCCCTACCGGAAAATGGTTTGCAGGCTGGCGCGGCGGCGCCACGTGGGCTCCGATGGCGCCGAGGCTGACGGCCGCCGCAAAGCCCGCAGCCCCACGGGCTGTGGGGCCACGCGAGCGGCTGCCAAAGAGCTTTCCAACGAGGCACGGCTTTCCCTCCTGGCTCTTCGGGCGTGGGAGATGTCGGCAGAGACACGGCCCTACCGGGAAATGCTTCACAGGCTGGCGCGGCGGCCCGACGTGGGCTCCGATGGCGCCGAGGCTGACGGCCGCCGCAAAGCCCGAAGCCCCACGGGCTGTGGGGCCACGCGAGCGGCTGCCAAAGAGCTTTCCAACGAGGCACGGCTTTCCCTCCTGGCTCTTCGGGCGTGGGAGCTGTTGCCAGAGACACGGCCCTACCGGGAAATGCTTCGCAGGCTGGCGCGGCGGCCCGACGTGGGCTCCGATGGCGCCGAGGCTGACGGCCGCCGCAAAGCCCGCAGCCCCACGGGCTGTGGGGCCACGCGAGCGGCTGCCAAAGAGCTTTCCAACGAGGCACGGCTTTCCCTCCTGGCTCTTCGGGCGTGGGAGCTGTCGCCAGAGCCGCGGCCCTACTGGAAAATGCTTCGCAGGCTGGTGCAGCGGCGCCATGTGGTCGCCGGTGGCGCCAAGGCTGACGGCCGCCGCAAAGTCCGCAGCCCCACGGGCTGTGGGGCCACGCGAGCGGCTGCCAAAGAGCTTTCCAACGAGGCACGGCTTTCCCTCCTGGCTCTTCGGGCGTGGGAGCTGTCGCCAGAGACGCGGCCCTACAGAAAAATGCTTCGCAGTCTGGCGCGGCAGTGCCACGTCGGCGCCAGTGGCGCCGAGGCTGATGGCCGCCGCAAAGCCCGCAGCCCCATGGGCTGTGGGGCCACGCGAGCGGCTGCAAAGAGCTTTCCAACGAGGCACGGCTTTCCCTCCTGGCTCTTCGGGCGTGGGAGCTGTCGCCAGAGACGCGGCACTACCGGAAAATGCTTCACAGGCTGGCGCGGCGGCCCGACGTGTGCGCCGATGGCGCCGAGGCTGACGGCCACCGCAAAGCCCGCAGCCCCACGGGCTGTGGGGCCACGCGAGCGGCTGCCAAAGAGCTTTCCAACGAGGCACGGCTTTCCCTCCTGGCTCTTCGGGCGTGGGAGCTGTCGCCAGAGCCGCGGCCCTACCAGAAAATGCTTCGCAGGCTGGCGCGGCGGCGCCACGTGGGCGCCGGTGGCGCCAAGGCTGATGGCCGCCGCAAAGCCTGCAGCCCCACGGGCTGTGGGACCACGCGAGCGGCTGCCAAAGAGCTTTCCAACGAGGCACGGCTTTCCCTCCTGGCTCTTCGGGCGTGGGAGCTGTCGCCAGAGCCGCAGCCCTACCGGAAAATGCTTCAAAGGCTGGCGCGGCGGCCCCACCTGGGCGCCGGTGGCGCCGAGGCTGATGGCCGGCGCAAAGCCCGCAGCCCCACGGGCTGTGGGGCCACGCGAGCAGCTGCCAAAGAGCTTTCCAACGAGGCACGGCTTTCCCTCCTGGCTCTTCGGGCGTGGGAGCTGTCGCCAGAGCTGCGGCACTACCGGAAAATGCTTCACAGGCTGGCGCGGCGGCCCGACGTGGGCGCCGATGGTGCCGAGGCTGACGGCCTCCGCAAAGCCCGCAGCCCCACAGGCTGTGGGGCCACGCGAGCGGCTGCCAAAGAGCTTTCCAACGAGGCACGGTTTCCCCTCCTGGCTCTTCGGGCGTGGGAGCTGTCGCCAGAGCCGCGGCACTACCAGAAAATGCTTCACAGGCTGGCGCGGCGGCCCGACGTGGGCACCGATGGCGCCGAGGCTGACGGCCGCCGCAAAGCCCGCAGCCCCACGGGCTGTGGGGCCACGCGAGCGGCTGCCAAAGAGCTTTCCAACGAGGCACGGCTTTCCCTCCTGGCTCTTCGGGCGTGGGAGCTGTCGCCAGAGCCGCAGCCCTACCGGAACATGCTTCAAAGGCTGGCGCGGCGGCCCAACGTGGGCGCCGATGGCGCCGAGGCTGATGGCCGGCGCAAAGCCCGCAGCCCCACGGGCTGTGGGGCCACGCGAGCGGCTGCCAAAGAGCTTTCCAACGAGGCACGGCTTTCCCTCCTGGCTCTTTGGGCGTGGGAGCTGTCGCCAGAGACGCGGCCCTACCGGAAAATGCTTCGCAGGCTGGCGCAGCAGTGCCACGTGGGCGCTGGTGTCGCCGAGGCTGCCGGGTGCCGAAAGCCCGCAGCCCCACGGGCTGTGGGGCCACGCGAGCGGCTGCCAAAGAGCTTTCCAACGAGGCACGGCTTTCCCTCTTGGCTCTTCGGGCGTGGGAGCTGTCGCCAGAGCTGCCGCCCTACAGAAAAATGCTTCGCAGGCTGGCGCAGCAGTGCCACGTCGGCGCCAGTGGCGCCGAGGCTGATGGCCGCCGCAAAGCCCGCAGCCCCATGGGCTGTGGGGCCACGCGAGTGGCTGCAAAGAGCTTTCCAACGAGGCACGGCTTTTCCTCCTGGCTCTTCGGGCGTGGGAGCTGTCGCCAGAGACGCGGCACTACCGGAAAATGCTTCAAAGGCTGGCGCGGCGGCCCGACGTGGGCGCCGATGGCGCCGAGGCTGACGGCCACTGCAAAGCCCGCAGCCCCACGGGCTGTGGGGCCACGCGAGCGGCTGCCAAAGAGCTTTCCAACGAGGCACGGCTTTCCCTCCTGGCTCTTCGGGCGTGGGAGCTGTCGCCAGAGCCGCGGCCCTACCGGAAAATGGTTTGCAGGCTGGCGCGGCGGCGCCACGTGGGCGCCGGTGGCGCCGAGGCTGATGGCCGCCGCAAAGCCTGCAGCCCCACGGGCTGTGGGGCCACGCGAGCGGCTGCCAAAGAGCTTTCCAACGAGGCACGGCTTTCCCTCCTGGCTCTTCGGGCGTGGGAGCTGTCGCCAGAGCCGCAGCCCTACCGGAAAATGCTTCAAAGGCTGGCGCGGCGGCCCCACCTGGGCGCCGGTGGCGCCGAGGCTGATGGCCGGCGCAAAGCCCGCAGCCCCACGGGCTGTGGGGCCACGCGAGCAGCTGCCAAAGAGCTTTCCAACGAGGCACGGCTTTCCCTCCTGGCTCTTCGGGCGTGGGAGCTGTCGCCAGAGCTGCGGCACTACCGGAAAATGCTTCACAGGCTGGCGCGGCGGCCCGACGTGGGCGCCGATGGTGCCGAGGCTGACGTCCTCCGCAAAGCCCGCAGCCCCACGGGCTGTGGGGCCACGCGAGCGGCTGCCAAAGAGCTTTCCAACGAGGCACGGCTTCCCCTCCTGGCTCTTCGGGCGTGGGAGCTGTCGCCAGAGCCGCGGCACTACCAGAAAATGCTTCACAGGCTGGCGCGGCGGCCCGACGTGGGCACCGATGGCGCCGAGGCTGACGGCCGCCGCAAAGCCCGCAGCCCCACGGGCTGTGGGGCCACGCGAGCGGCTGCCAAAGAGCTTTCCAACGAGGCACGGCTTTCCCTCCTGGCTCTTCGGGCGTGGGAGCTGTCGCCAGAGCCGCAGCCCTACCGGAAAATGCTTCAAAGGCTGGCGCGGCGGCCCAACGTGGGCGCCGATGGCGCCGAGGCTGATGGCCGGCGCAAAGCCCGCAGCCCCACGGGCTGTGGGGCCACACGAACGGCTGCCAAAGAGCTTTCCAACGAGGCACGGCTTTCCCTCCTGGCTCTTTGGGCGTGGGAGCTGTCGCCAGAGACGCGGCCCTACCGGAAAATGCTTCGCAGGCTGGCGCAGCAGTGCCACGTGGGCGCTGGTGTTGCCGAGGCTGCCGGGTGCCGCAAAGCCCGCAGCCCCACGGGCTGTGGGGCCACGCGAGCGGCTGCCAAAGAGCTTTCCAACGAGGCACGGCTTTCCCTCCTGGCTCTTCGGGCGTGGGAGCTGTCGCCAGAGCTGCGGCCCTACCGGAAAATGGTTTGCAGGCTGGCGCGGCGGCGCCACGTGGGCGCCGGTGGTGCCGAGGCTGACGGCCGTCGCAAAGCCCGCAGCCCCACGGGCTGTGGGGCCACGCGAGCGGCTGCCAAAGAGCTTTCCAACGAGGCACGGCTTTCCCTCCTGGCTCTTCGGGCGTGGGAGATGTCGCCAGAGACACGGCCCTACCGGGAAATGCTTCACAGGCTGGCGCGGCGGCCGGACGTGGGCTCCGATGGCGCCGAGGCTGACGGCCGCCGCAAAGCCCGAAGCCCCACGGGCTGTGGGGCCACGCGAGCGGCTGCCAAAGAGCTTTCCAACGAGGCACGGCTTTCCCTCCTGGCTCTTCGGGCGTGGGAGCTGTCGCCAGAGCCGCGGCCCTACCGGAAAATGCTTCGCAGGCTGGCGGGGCGTCCCGACGTGGGCGCCGGTGGCGCCGAGGCTGACAGCTGCCGCAAAGCCCGCAGCCCCACGGATTGTGGGGCCACGCGAGCGGCTGCCAAAGAGCATTCCAACGAGGCACGGCTTTCCCTCCTGGCTCTTCGGGCGTGGGAGCTGTCGCCACAGCCGCGGCCCTACCGGAAAATGCTTCGCAGGCTTGCGCGGCGGCGTCTCGTGAGCGCCGGTGGCGCCGAGGCTGACGGCCGCCGGAAAGCCCGCAGCCCCACGGGCTGTGGGGCCACGCGAGCCGCTGCCAAAGAGCTTTCCAACGAGGCACAGCTTTCCCTCCTGGCTCTTTGGGCGTGGGAGCTGTGGCCAGAGCCGCGTCCCTACCGGAAAATGCTTCGCAGGCTGGCGCGGCGGCGCCACGTGGGCTCAGATGGCGCCAAGGCTGACGGCCGCCGCAAAGCCCGCAGCCCCACGGGCTGTGGGGCGACGCGAGGGGCTGCCAAAGAGCTTTCCAACGAGGCACGGCTTTCCCTCCTGGCTCTTCGGGCGTGGGAGCTGTTGCCAGAGACGCGGCCCTACCGGAAAAGGCTTCGCAGGCTGGCGCGGCGGCGCCATGTGGTCGCCGGTGGCGCCGAGGCTGACGGCCGCCGCAAAGCCCACAGCCCCACGGGCTGTGGGGCCATGCGAGCGGCTGCCAAAGAGCTTTCCAACGAGGCACGGCTTTCCCTCCTGGCTCTTCGGGTGTGGGAGCTGTCGCCAGAGACGCGGCCCTACCGGAAAATGCTTCGCAGGCTAGCGCAGCGGCCCCAACTGGGCCCCGGTGTCGCCCAGGCTGACGGCCGCCGCAAAGCCCGCAGCCCCACGGGCTGTGGGGCCACGCGAGAGGCTGCCAAAGAGCTTTCCAACGAGGCACGGCTTTCCCTCCTGGCTCTTCGGGCGTGGGAGCTGTCGCCAGAGCTGCGGCACTACCGGAAAATGCTTCACAGGCTGGCGCGGCGGCCCGACGTGGGCGCCGATGGTGCCGAGGCTGACGTCCTCCGCAAAGCCCGCAGCCCCACGGGCTGTGGGGCCACGCGAGCGGCTGCCAAAGAGCTTTCCAAGGAGGCACGGCTTTCCCTCCTGGCTCTTCGGGCGTGGGAGCTGTCGCCAGAGCTGCGGCCCTAACGGAAAATGCTTCGCAGGCTGGCGCGGCGGCCTGACGTGGGCGCCGATGGCGCCGAGGCTGACGGCCACCGGAAAGCCCGCAGCCCCACGGGCTGTGGGGCCACACGAGCGGCTGCCAAAGAGCTTTCCAACGAGGCACGGCTTTCCCTCCTGGCTCTTTGGGCGTGGGAGCTGTCGCCAGAGACGCGGCCCTACCGGAAAATGCTTCGCAGGCTGGCGCAGCAGTGCCACGTGGGCGCTGGTGTTGCCGAGGCTGCCGGGTGCCGCAAAGCCCGCAGCCCCACGGGCTGTGGGGCCACGCGAGCGGCTGCCAAAGAGCTTTCCAACGAGGCACGGCTTTCCCTCCTGGCTCTTCGGGCGTGGGAGCTGTCGCCAGAGCTGCGGCCCTACCGGAAAATGGTTTGCAGGCTGGCGCGGCGGCGCCACGTGGGCGCCGGTGGTGCCGAGGCTGACGGCCGTCGCAAAGCCCGCAGCCCCACGGGCTGTGGGGCCACGCGAGCGGCTGCCAAAGAGCTTTCCAACGAGGCACGGCTTTCCCTCCTGGCTCTTCGGGCGTGGGAGATGTCGCCAGAGACACGGCCCTACCGGGAAATGCTTCACAGGCTGGCGCGGCGGCCGGACGTGGGCTCCGATGGCGCCGAGGCTGACGGCCGCCGCAAAGCCCGCAGCCCCACGGGCTGTGGGGCCACGCGAGCGGCTGCCAAAGAGCTTTCCAAGGAGGCACGGCTTTCCCTCCTGGCTCTTCGGGCGTGGGAGCTGTCGCCAGAGCCGCGGCCCTACCGGAAAATGCTTCGCAGGCTGGCGGGGCGTCCCGACGTGGGCGCCGGTGGCGCCGAGGCTGACAGCTGCCGCAAAGCCCGCAGCCCCACGGATTGTGGGGCCACGCGAGCGGCTGCCAAAGAGCATTCCAACGAGGCACGGCTTTCCCTCCTGGCTCTTCGGGCGTGGGAGCTGTCGCCAGAGCCGCGGCCCTACCGGAAAATGCTTCGCAGGCTTGCGCGGCGGCGTCTCGTGAGCGCCGGTGGCGCCGAGGCTGACGGCCGCCGCAAAGCCCGCAGCCCCACGGGCTGTGGGGCCACGCGAGCCGCTGCCAAAGAGCTTTCCAACGAGGCACGGCTTTCCCTCCTGGCTCTTTGGGCGTGGGAGCTGTGGCCAGAGCCGCGGCCCTACCGGAAAATGCTTCGCAGGCTGGCGCGGCGGCGCCACGTGGGCTCAGATGGCGCCGAGGCTGACGGCCGCCGCAAAGCCCGCAGCCCCACGGGCTGTGGGGCGACGCGAGGGGCTGCCAAAGAGCTTTCCAACGAGGCACGGCTTTCCCTCCTGGCTCTTCGGGCGTGGGAGCTGTTGCCAGAGACGCGGCCCTACCGGAAAAGGCTTCGCAGGCTGGCGCGGCGGCGCCATGTGGTCGCCGGTGGCGCCGAGGCTGACGGCCGCCGCAAAGCCCACAGCCCCACGGGCTGTGGGGCCATGCGAGCGGCTGCCAAAGAGCTTTCCAACGAGGCACGGCTTTCCCTCCTGGCTCTTCGGGTGTGGGAGCTGTCGCCAGAGACGCGGCCCTACCGCAAAATGCTTCGCAGGCTGGCGCGGCGTCCCGACGTGGGCGCCGGTGGCGCCGAGGCTGACGGCCGCCGCAAAGCCCGCAGCCCCACGGGCTGTGGGGCCACGCGAGCGGCTGCCAAAGAGCTTTCCAATGATGCACGGCTTTCCCTCCTGGCTCTTCGGGCGTGGGAGCTGTCGCCAGAGCTGCAGCCCTACAGGAAAATGCTTCGCAGGCTGGCGCGGTGGCGCCACGTGGGCGCCGGTGTCGCCCAGGCTGATGGCCGCCGTAAAGCCCGCAGCCCCACGGGCTGTGGGGCCACGCGAGCGGCTGCCAAAGAGCTTTCCAACGAGGCACGGCTTTCCCTCCTGGCTCTTCGGGCGTGGGAGCTGTCGCCAGAGCCGCGGCCCTACCGGAAAATGCTTCTCTGGCTGGCGCGGCGGCGCCACGTGGGCGCCGGTGGCGCCGAGGCTGACGGCCGCCGCAAAGCCCGCAGCCCCACGGGCTGTGGGGCCACGCGAACGGCTGCCAAAGAGCTTTCCAAGGAGGCACGGCTTTCCCTCCTGGCTCTTCGGGCGTGGGAGCTGTGGCCAGAGCCGCGGCCCTACCGGAAAATGCTTCGCAGGCTGGCGCGGCGGCGCCTCGTGGGCGCCGGTGGCGCCGAGGCTGACGGCCGCCGCAAAGCCCGCAGCCCCATGGGCTGTGGGGCCACGCGAGCCGCTGCCAAAGAGCTTTCCAACGAGGCACGGCTTTCCCTCCTGGCTCTTCGGGCGTGGGAGCTGTCGCCAGAGCTGCGGCACTACCGGAAAATGCTTCACAGGCTGGCGCGGCGGCGCCACGTGGGCTCCGATGGCGCCGAGGCTGACGGCCGCCGCAAAGCCCGCAGCCCCACGGGCTGTGGGGCCACGCGAGCGGCTGCCAAAGAGCTTTCCAACGAGGCACGGCTTTCCTTCCTGGCTCTTCGGGCGTGGGAGCTGTCGCCAGAGCCGCGGCCCTACCGGAAAATGCTTCGCAGGCTGGTGCACCGGCGCCATGTGGTCACCGGTGTTGCCGAGGCTGCCGGTTGCCGCAAAGCCCGCAGCCCCACGGGCTGTGGGGCCATGCGAGTGGCTGCCAAAGAGCTTTCCAACGAGGCACGGCTTTCCCTCCTGGCTCTTCGGGCGTGGGAGCTGTCGCCAGAGCTGCAGCCCTACCGGAAAATGCTTCACAGGCTGGTGCGGCGGCCCGACGTGGGCGCCGGTGGCGCCGAGGCTGCCGTCTGCCGCAAAGCCCGCAGCCCCACGGATTGTGGGGCCACACGAGCGGCTGCCAAAGAGCTTTCCAACGAGGCACGGCTTTCCCTCGTGGCTCTTCGGGCGTGGGAGCTGTCGCCAGAGCTGCGGCCCTACCGGAAAATGCTTCGCAGGCTGGCGCGGCAGCGCCACGTGGGCGCCGGTGTCGCCGAGGCTGCCGGGTGCCGCAAAGCCCGCAGCCCCACGGGCTGTGGGGCCACGCGAGCGGCTGCCAAAGAGCTTTCCAACGAGGCACGGCTTTCCCTCCTGGCTCTTCGGGCGTGGGAGCTGTCGCCAGAGCCGCGGCCCTGCCGGAAAATGCTTCGCAGGCTGGCGCGGCGGCGCCTCGTGGGCGCCGGTGGCGCCGAGGCTGACGGCCGCCGCAAAGCCCGCAGCCCCACGGGCTGTGGGGCCACGCGAGCCACTGCCAAAGAGCTTTCCAACGAGGCACAGCTTTCCCTCCTGGCTCTTTGGGCGTGGGAGCTGTCGCCAGAGCCGCGGCCCTACCGGAAAATGCTTCGCAGGCTGGTGCACCGGTGCCACGTGGTCGCAGGTGTTGCCGAGGCTGCCGGCTGCCGCAAAGCCCGCAGCCCCACTGGCTGTGGGGCCACGCGAGCGGCTGCCAAAGAGCTTTCCAACGAGGCACGGCTTTCCCTCCTGGCTCTTCGGGCGTGGGAGCTGTCGCCACAGCCGCGGCCCTACCGGAAAATGCTTCGCAGGCTTGCGCGGCGGCGTCTCGTGAGCGCCGGTGGCGCCGAGGCTGACGGCCGCCGGAAAGCCCGCAGCCCCACGGGCTGTGGGGCCACGCGAGCCGCTGCCAAAGAGCTTTCCAACGAGGCACAGCTTTCCCTCCTGGCTCTTTGGGCGTGGGAGCTGTGGCCAGAGCCGCGTCCCTACCGGAAAATGCTTCGCAGGCTGGCGCGGCGGCGCCACGTGGGCTCAGATGGCGCCAAGGCTGACGGCCGCCGCAAAGCCCGCAGCCCCACGGGCTGTGGGGCCACGCGAGCGGCTGCCAAAGAGCTTTCCAACGAGGCACGGCTTTCCCTCCTGGCTCTTCGGGCGTGGGAGCTGTTGCCAGAGACGCGGCCCTACCGGAAAAGGCTTCGCAGGCTGGCGCGGCGGCGCCATGTGGTCGCCGGTGGCGCCGAGGCTGACGGCCGCCGCAAAGCCCACAGCCCCACGGGCTGTGGGGCCATGCGAGCGGCTGCCAAAGAGCTTTCCAACGAGGCACGGCTTTCCCTCCTGGCTCTTCGGGTGTGGGAGCTGTCGCCAGAGACGCGGCCCTACCGGAAAATGCTTCGCAGGCTAGCGCAGCGGCCCCAACTGGGCCCCGGTGTCGCCCAGGCTGACGGCCGCCGCAAAGCCCGCAGCCCCACGGGCTGTGGGGCCACGCGAGAGGCTGCCAAAGAGCTTTCCAACGAGGCACGGCTTTCCCTCCTGGCTCTTCGGGCGTGGGAGCTGTCGCCAGAGCTGCGGCACTACCGGAAAATGCTTCACAGGCTGGCGCGGCGGCCCGACGTGGGCGCCGATGGTGCCGAGGCTGACGTCCTCCGCAAAGCCCGCAGCCCCACGGGCTGTGGGGCCACGCGAGCGGCTGCCAAAGAGCTTTCCAAGGAGGCACGGCTTTCCCTCCTGGCTCTTCGGGCGTGGGAGCTGTCGCCAGAGCTGCGGCCCTAACGGAAAATGCTTCGCAGGCTGGCGCGGCGGCCTGACGTGGGCGCCGATGGCGCCGAGGCTGACGGCCACCGGAAAGCCCGCAGCCCCACGGGCTGTGGGGCCACACGAGCGGCTGCCAAAGAGCTTTCCAACGAGGCACGGCTTTCCCTCCTGGCTCTTTGGGCGTGGGAGCTGTCGCCAGAGACGCGGCCCTACCGGAAAATGCTTCGCAGGCTGGCGCAGCAGTGCCACGTGGGCGCTGGTGTTGCCGAGGCTGCCGGGTGCCGCAAAGCCCGCAGCCCCACGGGCTGTGGGGCCACGCGAGCGGCTGCCAAAGAGCTTTCCAACGAGGCACGGCTTTCCCTCCTGGCTCTTCGGGCGTGGGAGCTGTCGCCAGAGCTGCGGCCCTACCGGAAAATGGTTTGCAGGCTGGCGCGGCGGCGCCACGTGGGCGCCGGTGGTGCCGAGGCTGACGGCCGTCGCAAAGCCCGCAGCCCCACGGGCTGTGGGGCCACGCGAGCGGCTGCCAAAGAGCTTTCCAACGAGGCACGGCTTTCCCTCCTGGCTCTTCGGGCGTGGGAGATGTCGCCAGAGACACGGCCCTACCGGGAAATGCTTCACAGGCTGGCGCGGCGGCCGGACGTGGGCTCCGATGGCGCCGAGGCTGACGGCCGCCGCAAAGCCCGCAGCCCCACGGGCTGTGGGGCCACGCGAGCGGCTGCCAAAGAGCTTTCCAAGGAGGCACGGCTTTCCCTCCTGGCTCTTCGGGCGTGGGAGCTGTCGCCAGAGCCGCGGCCCTACCGGAAAATGCTTCGCAGGCTGGCGGGGCGTCCCGACGTGGGCGCCGGTGGCGCCGAGGCTGACAGCTGCCGCAAAGCCCGCAGCCCCACGGATTGTGGGGCCACGCGAGCGGCTGCCAAAGAGCATTCCAACGAGGCACGGCTTTCCCTCCTGGCTCTTCGGGCGTGGGAGCTGTCGCCAGAGCCGCGGCCCTACCGGAAAATGCTTCGCAGGCTTGCGCGGCGGCGTCTCGTGAGCGCCGGTGGCGCCGAGGCTGACGGCCGCCGCAAAGCCCGCAGCCCCACGGGCTGTGGGGCCACGCGAGCCGCTGCCAAAGAGCTTTCCAACGAGGCACGGCTTTCCCTCCTGGCTCTTTGGGCGTGGGAGCTGTGGCCAGAGCCGCGGCCCTACCGGAAAATGCTTCGCAGGCTGGCGCGGCGGCGCCACGTGGGCTCAGATGGCGCCGAGGCTGACGGCCGCCGCAAAGCCCGCAGCCCCACGGGCTGTGGGGCGACGCGAGGGGCTGCCAAAGAGCTTTCCAACGAGGCACGGCTTTCCCTCCTGGCTCTTCGGGCGTGGGAGCTGTTGCCAGAGACGCGGCCCTACCGGAAAAGGCTTCGCAGGCTGGCGCGGCGGCGCCATGTGGTCGCCGGTGGCGCCGAGGCTGACGGCCGCCGCAAAGCCCACAGCCCCACGGGCTGTGGGGCCATGCGAGCGGCTGCCAAAGAGCTTTCCAACGAGGCACGGCTTTCCCTCCTGGCTCTTCGGGTGTGGGAGCTGTCGCCAGAGACGCGGCCCTACCGCAAAATGCTTCGCAGGCTGGCGCGGCGTCCCGACGTGGGCGCCGGTGGCGCCGAGGCTGACGGCCGCCGCAAAGCCCGCAGCCCCACGGGCTGTGGGGCCACGCGAGCGGCTGCCAAAGAGCTTTCCAATGATGCACGGCTTTCCCTCCTGGCTCTTCGGGCGTGGGAGCTGTCGCCAGAGCTGCAGCCCTACAGGAAAATGCTTCGCAGGCTGGCGCGGTGGCGCCACGTGGGCGCCGGTGTCGCCCAGGCTGATGGCCGCCGTAAAGCCCGCAGCCCCACGGGCTGTGGGGCCACGCGAGCGGCTGCCAAAGAGCTTTCCAACGAGGCACGGCTTTCCCTCCTGGCTCTTCGGGCGTGGGAGCTGTCGCCAGAGCCGCGGCCCTACCGGAAAATGCTTCTCTGGCTGGCGCGGCGGCGCCACGTGGGCGCCGGTGGCGCCGAGGCTGACGGCCGCCGCAAAGCCCGCAGCCCCACGGGCTGTGGGGCCACGCGAACGGCTGCCAAAGAGCTTTCCAAGGAGGCACGGCTTTCCCTCCTGGC
Source organism: Larus michahellis (assembly GCF_964199755.1). Lineage (NCBI taxonomy): Eukaryota > Metazoa > Chordata > Aves > Charadriiformes > Laridae > Larus > Larus michahellis. Next base: position 338,588 of record NC_133921.1, read on the forward strand.
TCTTCGGGCGTGGGAGCTGTGGCCAGAGCCGCGGCCCTACCGGAAAATGCTTCGCAGGCTGGCGCGGCGGCGCCTCGTGGGCGCCGGTGGCGCCGAGGCTGACGGCCGCCGCAAAGCCCGCAGCCCCATGGGCTGTGGGGCCACGCGAGCCGCTGCCAAAGAGCTTTCCAACGAGGCACGGCTTTCCCTCCTGGCTCTTCGGGCGTGGGAGCTGTCGCCAGAGCTGCGGCACTACCGGAAAATGCTTCACAGGCTGGCGCGGCGGCGCCACGTGGGCTCCGATGGCGCCGAGGCTGACGGCCGCCGCAAAGCCCGCAGCCCCACGGGCTGTGGGGCCACGCGAGCGGCTGCCAAAGAGCTTTCCAACGAGGCACGGCTTTCCTTCCTGGCTCTTCGGGCGTGGGAGCTGTCGCCAGAGCCGCGGCCCTACCGGAAAATGCTTCGCAGGCTGGTGCACCGGCGCCATGTGGTCACCGGTGTTGCCGAGGCTGCCGGTTGCCGCAAAGCCCGCAGCCCCACGGGCTGTGGGGCCATGCGAGTGGCTGCCAAAGAGCTTTCCAACGAGGCACGGCTTTCCCTCCTGGCTCTTCGGGCGTGGGAGCTGTCGCCAGAGCTGCAGCCCTACCGGAAAATGCTTCACAGGCTGGTGCGGCGGCCCGACGTGGGCGCCGGTGGCGCCGAGGCTGCCGTCTGCCGCAAAGCCCGCAGCCCCACGGATTGTGGGGCCACACGAGCGGCTGCCAAAGAGCTTTCCAACGAGGCACGGCTTTCCCTCGTGGCTCTTCGGGCGTGGGAGCTGTCGCCAGAGCTGCGGCCCTACCGGAAAATGCTTCGCAGGCTGGCGCGGCAGCGCCACGTGGGCGCCGGTGTCGCCGAGGCTGCCGGGTGCCGCAAAGCCCGCAGCCCCACGGGCTGTGGGGCCACGCGAGCGGCTGCCAAAGAGCTTTCCAACGAGGCACGGCTTTCCCTCCTGGCTCTTCGGCCGTGGGAGCTGTCGCCAGAGCTGCAGCCCTACCGGAAAATGCTTCGCAGGCTGGCGCGGAGGCGCCAGGTGGGCGCCGGTGGCGCCGAGGCTGACGGCCGCCGCAAAGCCCGCAGCCCCACGGGCTGTGGGGCCACGCGAGCGGCTGCCAAAGAGCTTTCCAACGAGGCACGGCTTTCCCTCCTGGCTCTTCGGGCGTGGGAGCTGTCGCCAGAGCCGCGGCCCTGCCGGAAAATGCTTCGCAGGCTGGCGCGGCGGCGCCTCGTGGGCGCCGGTGGCGCCGAGGCTGACGGCCGCCGCAAAGCCCGCAGCCCCACGGGCTGTGGGGCCACGCGAGCCACTGCCAAAGAGCTTTCCAACGAGGCACAGCTTTCCCTCCTGGCTCTTTGGGCGTGGGAGCTGTCGCCAGAGCCGCGGCCCTACCGGAAAATGCTTCGCAGGCTGGTGCACCGGCGCCACGTGGTCGCAGGTGTTGCCGAGGCTGCCGGCTGCCGCAAAGCCCGCAGCCCCACTGGCTGTGGGGCCACGCGAGCGGCTGCCAAAGAGCTTTCCAACGAGGCACGGCTTTCCCTCCTGGCTCTTCGGGCGTGGGAGCTGTCGCCAGAGCTGCAGCCCTACCGGAAAATGCTTCGCAGGCTGGCGCGGCGGCCCGACGTGGGCGCCGGTGGCGCCGAGGCTGCCGTCTGCCGCAAAGCCCGCAGCCCCACGGATTGTGGGGCCACACGAGCGGCTGACAAAGAGCTTTCCAAGGAGGCACGGCTTTCCCTCCTGGCTCTTCGGGCGTGGGAGCTGTCGCCAGAGCTGCGGCCCTAACGGAAAATGCTTCGCAGGCTGGCGCGGCGGCCTGATGTGGGCGCCGATGGCGCCGAGGCTGACGGCCACCGGAAAGCCCGCAGCCCCACGGGCTGTGGGGCCATGCGAGCGGCTGCCAAAGAGCTTTCCAACGAGGCACGGCTTTCCCTCCTGGCTCTTCGGCCGTGGGAGCTGTCGCCAGAGCTGCAGCCCTACCGGAAAATGCTTCGCAGGCTGGCGCGGAGGCGCCACGTGGGCGCCGGTGGCGCCGAGGCTGACGGCCGCCGCAAAGCCCGCAGCCCCACGGGCTGTGGGGCCACGCGAGCGGCTGCCAAAGAGCTTTCCAAGGAGGCACGGCTTTCCCTCCTGGCTCTTCGGGCGTGGGAGCTGTCGCCAGAGCTGCAGCCCTACCGGAAAATGCTTCGCAGGCTGGCGCGGCGGCGCCACGTGGGCGCCGGTGGCGCCAAGGCTGACGGCCGCCGCAAAGCCCGCAGCCCCACGGGCTGTGGGGCCACGCGAGCGGCTGCCAAAGAGCTTTCCAACGAGGCACGGCTTCCCCTCCTGGCTCTTCGGGCGTGGGAGTTGTTGCCAGAGCCGCAAGCCTACCGGAAAATGCTTCGCAGGCTGGCGCGGCGCCGCCATGTGGGCGCCGGTGGTGCCGAGGCTGACGGCCGCCGCAAAGCCCGCAGCCCCACGGGCTGTGGGGCCACGCGAGCGGCTGCCAAAGAGCTTTCCAACGAGGCACGGCTTTCCCTCCTGGCTCTTCGGGCGTGGGAGCTGTCGCCAGAGCCGCGGCCCTACCGGAAAATGCTTCGCAGGCTGGCGGGGCGTCCCGACGTGGGCGCCGGTGGCGCCGAGGCTGACAGCTGCCGCAAAGCCCGCAGCCCCACGGATTGTGGGGCCACGCGAGCGGCTGCCAAAGAGCATTCCAACGAGGCACGGCTTTCCCTCCTGGCTCTTCGGGCGTGGGAGCTGTCGCCAGAGCCGCGGCCCTACCGGAAAATGCTTCGCAGGCTTGCGCGGCGGCGTCTCGTGAGCGCCGGTGGCGCCGAGGCTGACGGCCGCCGCAAAGCCCGCAGCCCCACGGGCTGTGGGGCCACGCGAGCCGCTGCCAAAGAGCTTTCCAACGAGGCACAGCTTTCCCTCCTGGCTCTTTGGGCGTGGGAGCTGTGGCCAGAGCCGCGGCCCTACCGGAAAATGCTTCGCAGGCTGGCGCGGCGGCGCCACGTGGGCTCAGATGGCGCCGAGGCTGACGGCCGCCGCAAAGCCCGCAGCCCCACGGGCTGTGGGGCGACGCGAGGGGCTGCCAAAGAGCTTTCCAACGAGGCACGGCTTTCCCTCCTGGCTCTTCGGTCGTGGGAGCTGTTGCCAGAGACGCGGCCCTACCGGAAAAGGCTTCGCAGGCTGGCGCGGCGGCGCCATGTGGTCGCCGGTGGCGCCGAGGCTGACGGCCGCCGCAAAGCCCACAGCCCCACGGGCTGTGGGGCCATGCGAGCGGCTGCCAAAGAGCTTTCCAACGAGGCACGGCTTTCCCTCCTGGCTCTTCGGGTGTGGGAGCTGTCGCCAGAGACGCGGCCCTACCGCAAAATGCTTCGCAGGCTGGCGCGGCCTCCCGACGTGGGCGCCGGTGGCGCCGAGGCTGACGGCCGCCGCAAAGCCCGCAGCCCCACGGGCTGTGGGGCCACGCGAGCGGCTGCCAAAGAGCTTTCCAATGATGCACGGCTTTCCCTCCTGGCTCTTCGGGCGTGGGAGCTGTCGCCAGAGCTGCAGCCCTACAGGAAAATGCTTCGCAGGCTGGCGCGGTGGCGCCACGTGGGCGCCGGTGTCGCCCAGGCTGATGGCCGCCGTAAAGCCCGCAGCCCCACGGGCTGTGGGGCCACGCGAGCGGCTGCCAAAGAGCTTTCCAACGAGGCACGGCTTTCCCTCCTGGCTCTTCGGGCGTGGGAGCTGTCGCCAGAGCCGCGGCCCTACCGGAAAATGCTTCTCTGGCTGGCGCGGCGGCGCCACGTGGGCGCCGGTGGCGCCGAGGCTGACGGCCGCCGCAAAGCCCGCAGCCCCACGGGCTGTGGGGCCACGCGAACGGCTGCCAAAGAGCTTTCCAAGGAGGCACGGCTTTCCCTCCTGGCTCTTCGGGCGTGGGAGCTGTGGCCAGAGCTGCGGCCCTACCGGAAAATGCTTCGCAGGCTGGCGCGGCGGCGCCTCGTGGGCGCCGGTGGCGCCGAGGCTGACGGCCGCCGCAAAGCCCGCAGCCCCATGGGCTGTGGGGCCACGCGAGCCGCTGCCAAAGAGCTTTCCAACGAGGCACGGCTTTCCCTCCTGGCTCTTTGGGCGTGGGAGCTGTCGCCAGAGCCGCGGCCCTACCGGAAAATGCTTTGCAGGCTGGCGCGGCGGCCCCACCTGGGCGCCGGTGGCGCCAAGGCTGACGGCCGCCGCAAAACCTGCAATCCCATGGGCTGTGGGGCCACGCGAGCGGCTGCCAAAGAGCTTTCCAACGAGGCACGGCTTTCCCTCCTGGCTCTTCGGGCGTGGGAGCTGTCGCCAGAGCTGCAGCCCTACCAGAAAATGCTTCGCAGGCTGGCGGGGAGGCGCTACGTGGGCGCCGGTGGCGCCGAGGCTGACGGCCGCCGCAAAGCCCGCAGCCCCACGGGCTGTGGGGCCACGCGAGCGGCTGCCAAAGAGCTTTCCAACGAGGCACGGCTTTCCCTCCTGGCTCTTCGGGCGTGGGAGCTGTGGCCAGAGCCGCGGCCCTACCGGAAAATGCTTCGCAGGCTGGCGCGGCGGCGCCACGTGGTTGTTTTGGCGCCGAGGCTGATGGCCGCCGCAAAGCCCGCAGACCCACGGGCTGTGGGGCCACGCGAGCGGCTGCCAAAGAGCTTTCCAACGAGGCACGGCTTTCCCTCCTGGCTCTTCGGGCGTGGGTGCTGTCGCCAGAGACGCGGCCCTACCGGAAAATGCTTCGCAGGCTGGCGCGGCGGCGCCATGTGGGCGCCGGTGGCATCGAGGCTGACGGCCGCTGGAAAGCCTGCATCCCCACGGGCTTTAGGGCCATGCGAGCAGCTGCCAAAGAGCTTTCCAATGAGGCACGACTTTCCCTCCTGGCTCTTCGAGAGTGGGAACTGTCGCCAGAGCCGCGGCCCTACCGGAAAATGCTTCTCAGGCTGGCGCGGCGTTCCGACGTGGGCGCTGGTGGCGCCGAGGCTGCCGGTTGCCGCAAAGCCCGCAGCCCCACGGGCTGTGGGGCCACGCGAGCGGCTGCCAAAGAGCTTTCCAACGAGGCACGGCTTTCCCTCCTGGCTCTTCGGGCGTGGGAGCTGTCGCCAGAGACGCGGCCCTACAAGCAAATGCTTCGCATGCTGGCGCGGCGGCGCCACGTGGGCGCCGGTGTCGCCCAGGCTGATGGACGCCGTAAAGCCCGCAGCCCCACGGGCTGTGGGGCCACGCGAGCGGCTGCCAAGGAGCTTTCCAATGAGGCACGGCTTTCCCTCCTGGCTCTTCGGCCGTGGGAGCTGTCGCCAGAGCCGCGGCCCTACCGGAAAGTGCTTCGCAGGCTGGAGCGGTCGCGCCATGTGGGCGCCGGTGGCGCCGAGGCTGACAGCCGCCGGAAAGCCCGCAGCCCCACAGGCTGTGGGGCCACGTGAGTGGCTGCCAAAGAGCTTTCCAACGAGGCACGGCTTTCCCTCCTGGCTCTTCGGGCGTGGGAGCTGTTGCCAGAGACGCGGCCCTACCGGAAAATGCTTCGTAGGCTGGCGCGGCGGCGCCACCTGGGCGCCGGTGTCGCCGAGGCTGACGGCCGCCGCAAAGCCCGCAGCCCCACGGGCTGTGGGGCCACGCGAGCGGCTGCCAAAGAGCTTTCCAACGAGGCACGGCTTTCCCTCCTGGCTCTTCGGGCGTGGGAGCTGTCGCCAGAGACGCGGCCCTACCGGAAAATGCTTTGCAGGCTGGCGCGGCGGCGCAACGTGGGCGCCTGTGTCGCCGAGGCTGACGGCCGCCGCAAAGCCCGCAGCCCCACGGGCTGTGGGGCCACGCGAGCGACTGCCAAAGAGCTTTCCAATGAGGCACGGCTTTCCCTCCTGGCTCTTCGGGCGTGGGAGCTGTTGCCAGAGACGCGGCCCTACCAGAAAATGCTTCACAGGCTGGCGCGGTCGCGCAACGTGGTCGCCGGTGGCGCCAAGGCTGACGTCCGCCGGAAAGCCCGCAGCCCCACGGGCTGTGGGGCCACGCGAGCGGCTGCCAAAGAGCTTTCCAACGAGGCACGGCTTTCCCTCCTGGCTCTTTGGGCGTGGGAGCTGTCGCCAGAGCCGCGGCCCTACCGGAAAATGCTTCGCAGGCTGGCGCAGCGGCGCAACGTGGGCGCCAGTGGCGCCGAGGCTGACGGCCGCCGCAAAGCCCGCAGCCCCATGGGCTGTGGGGCCACGCGAGCGGCTGCCAAAGAGCTTTCCAACGAGGCACGGCTTTCCCTCCTGGCTCTTCGGGCGTGGGTGCTGTCGCCAGAGACGCGGCCCTACCGGAAAATGCTTCGCAGGCTGGCGCGGCGGCGCCATGTGGGCGCCGGTGGCATCGAGGCTGACGGCCGCTGGAAAGCCTGCATCCCCACGGGCTTTAGGGCCATGCGAGCAGCTGCCAAAGAGCTTTCCAATGAGGCACGACTTTCCCTCCTGGCTCTTCGAGAGTGGGAACTGTCGCCAGAGCCGCGGCCCTACCGGAAAATGCTTCTCAGGCTGGCGCGGCGTTCCGACGTGGGCGCTGGTGGCGCCGAGGCTGCCGGTTGCCGCAAAGCCCGCAGCCCCACGGGCTGTGGGGCCACGCGAGCGGCTGCCAAAGAGCTTTCCAACGAGGCACGGCTTTCCCTCCTGGCTCTTCGGGCGTGGGAGCTGTCGCCAGAGACGCGGCCCTACAAGCAAATGCTTCGCATGCTGGCGCGGCGGCGCCACGTGGGCGCCGGTGTCGCCCAGGCTGATGGCCGCCTGAAAGCCCGCAGCCCCACGGGCTGTGGGGCCACGCGAGCGGCTGCCAAGGAGCTTTCCAATGAGGCACGGCTTTCCCTCCTGGCTCTTCGGCCGTGGGAGCTGTCGCCAGAGCCGCGGCCCTACCGGAAAGTGCTTCGCAGGCTGGAGCGGTCGCGCCATGTGGGCGCCGGTGGCGCCGAGGCTGACAGCCGCCGGAAAGCCCGCAGCCCCACAGGCTGTGGGGCCACGTGAGTGGCTGCCAAAGAGCTTTCCAACGAGGCACGGCTTTCCCTCCTGGCTCTTCGGGCGTGGGAGCTGTTGCCAGAGACGCGGCCCTACCGGAAAATGCTTCGTAGGCTGGCGCGGCGGCGCCACCTGGGCGCCGGTGTCGCCGAGGCTGACGGCCGCCGCAAAGCCCGCAGCCCCACGGGCTGTGGGGCCACGCGAGCGGCTGCCAAAGAGCTTTCCAACGAGGCACGGCTTTCCCTCCTGGCTCTTCGGGCGTGGGAGCTGTCGCCAGAGACGCGGCCCTACCGGAAAATGCTTTGCAGGCTGGCGCGGCGGCGCAACGTGGGCGCCTGTGTCGCCGAGGCTGACGGCCGCCGCAAAGCCCGCAGCCCCACGGGCTGTGGGGCCACGCGAGCGACTGCCAAAGAGCTTTCCAATGAGGCACGGCTTTCCCTCCTGGCTCTTCGGGCGTGGGAGCTGTTGCCAGAGACGCGGCCCTACCAGAAAATGCTTCACAGGCTGGCGCGGTCGCGCAACGTGGTCGCCGGTGGCGCCAAGGCTGACGTCCGCCGGAAAGCCCGCAGCCCCACGGGCTGTGGGGCCACGCGAGCGGCTGCCAAAGAGCTTTCCAACGAGGCACGGCTTTCCCTCCTGGCTCTTTGGGCGTGGGAGCTGTCGCCAGAGCCGCGGCCCTACCGGAAAATGCTTCGCAGGCTGGCGCAGCGGCGCAACGTGGGCGCCAGTGGCGCCGAGGCTGACGGCCGCCGCAAAGCCCGCAGCCCCATGGGCTGTGGGGCCACGCGAGCGGCTGCCAAAGAGCTTTCCAAGGAGGCACGGCTTTCCCTCCTGGCTCTTCGGGCGTGGGAGCTGTCGCCAGAGACGTGGCCCTAACGGAAAAGGCTTCGCAGGCTGGCGCGGCGGCGCCACGTGGGCGCTGGTGTCGCCCAGGCTGACGGCCGCCGGAAAGCCCGCAGCCCCACTGGCTGTGGGGCCATGCGAGCGGCTGCCAAAGAGCTTTCCAACGAGGCACGGCTTTCCCTGCTGGCTCTTCGGCCGTGGGAGCTCTCGCCAGAGACGCGGCCCTACCGGAAAATGCTTTGCAGGCTGGCGCGGCGGCCCTACCTGGGCGCTGGTGTCGCCCAGGCTGACGGCCGCCGCAAAGCCCGCAGCCCCACTGGCTGTGGGGCCACGCGAGCGGCTGCCAAAGAGCTTTCCAACGAGGCACGGCTTTCCCTCCTGGCTCTTCGGGCGTGGGAGCTGTCGCCAGAGACGCGGCCCTACCGGAAAATGCTTCGCAGGCTAGCGCGGCGGCCCCACCTGGGCGCCGGTGGCGCCCAGGCTGACGGCCGCCGCAAAGCCCGCAGCCCCACTGGCTGTGGGGCCACGCGAGCAGCTGCCAAAGAGCTTTCCAACGAGGCACGGCTTTCCCTCCTGGCTCTTCGGCCGTGGGAGCTGTCGCCAGAGCCGCGGCCCTACCAGAAAATGCTTTGCAGGCTGGCGCGGCGGCCCCACCTGGGCGCCGGTGGCGCCGAGGCTGACGGCCGCCGCAAAGCCCGCAGCCCCACGGGCTGTGGGGCCACGCGAGCGGCTGCCAAAGAGCTTTCCAACGAGGCACGGCTTTCCCTCCTGGCTCTTCGGGCGTGGGAGCTGTCGCCAGAGCCGCGGCCCTACCGGAAAATGCTTCTCTGGCTGGCGCGGCGGCGCCACGTGGGCGCCGGTGGCGCCGAGGCTGACGGCCGCCGCAAAGCCCGCAGCCCCACGGGCTGTGGGGCCACGCGAACGGCTGCCAAAGAGCTTTCCAACGAGGCACGGCTTTCCCTCCTGGCTCTTCGGGCGTGGGAGCTGTTGCCAGAGACGCGGCCCTACCGGAAAATGCTTCGTAGGCTGGCGCGGCGGCGCCACCTGGGCGCCGGTGTCGCCGAGGCTGACGGCCGCCGCAAAGCCCGCAGCCCCACGGGCTGTGGGGCCACGCGAGCGGCTGCCAAAGAGCTTTCCAACGAGGCACGGCTTTCCCTCCTGGCTCTTCGGGCGTGGGAGCTGTCGCCAGAGACGCGGCCCTACCGGAAAATGCTTTGCAGGCTGGCGCGGCGGCGCAACGTGGGCGCCTGTGTCGCCGAGGCTGACGGCCGCCGCAAAGCCCGCAGCCCCACGGGCTGTGGGGCCACGCGAGCGACTGCCAAAGAGCTTTCCAATGAGGCACGGCTTTCCCTCCTGGCTCTTCGGGCGTGGGAGCTGTTGCCAGAGACGCGGCCCTACCAGAAAATGCTTCACAGGCTGGCGCGGTCGCGCAACGTGGTCGCCGGTGGCGCCAAGGCTGACGTCCGCCGGAAAGCCCGCAGCCCCACGGGCTGTGGGGCCACGCGAGCGGCTGCCAAAGAGCTTTCCAACGAGGCACGGCTTTCCCTCCTGGCTCTTTGGGCGTGGGAGCTGTCGCCAGAGCCGCGGCCCTACCGGAAAATGCTTCGCAGGCTGGCGCAGCGGCGCAACGTGGGCGCCAGTGGCGCCGAGGCTGACGGCCGCCGCAAAGCCCGCAGCCCCATGGGCTGTGGGGCCACGCGAGCGGCTGCCAAAGAGCTTTCCAACGAGGCACGGCTTTCCCTCCTGGCTCTTCGGGCGTGGGAGCTGTCGCCAGAGACGTGGCCCTAACGGAAAAGGCTTCGCAGGCTGGCGCGGCGGCGCCACGTGGGCGCTGGTGTCGCCCAGGCTGACGGCCGCCGGAAAGCCCGCAGCCCCACTGGCTGTGGGGCCATGCGAGCGGCTGCCAAAGAGCTTTCCAACGAGGCACGGCTTTCCCTCCTGGCTCTTCGGGCGTGGGAGCTGTCGCCAGAGACGCGGCCCTACCGGAAAATGCTTTGCAGGCTGGCGCGGCGGCCCTACCTGGGCGCTGGTGTCGCCCAGGCTGACGGCCGCCGCAAAGCCCGCAGCCCCACTGGCTGTGGGGCCATGCGAGCGGCTGCCAAAGAGCTTTCCAACGAGGCACGGCTTTCCCTCCTGGCTCTTCGGGCGTGGGAGCTGTCGCCAGAGACGCGGCCCTACCGGAAAATGCTTCGCAGGCTAGCGCGGCGGCCCCACCTGGGCGCCGGTGGCGCCCAGGCTGACGGCCGCCGCAAAGCCCGCAGCCCCACTGGCTGTGGGGCCACGCGAGCAGCTGCCAAAGAGCTTTCCAACGAGGCACGGCTTTCCCTCCTGGCTCTTCGGCCGTGGGAGCTGTCGCCAGAGCCGCGGCACTACCAGAAAATGCTTTGCAGGCTGGCGCGGCGGCCCCACCTGGGCGCCGGTGGCGCCGAGGCTGACGGCCGCCGCAAAGCCCGCAGCCCCACGGGCTGTGGGGCCACGCGAGCGGCTGCCAAAGAGCTTTCCAACGAGGCACGGCTTTCCCTCCTGGCTCTTCGGGCGTGGGAGCTGTCGCCAGAGCCGCGGCCCTACCGGAAAATGCTTCTCTGGCTGGCGCGGCGGCGCCACGTGGGCGCCGGTGGCGCCGAGGCTGACGGCCGCCGCAAAGCCCGCAGCCCCACGGGCTGTGGGGCCACGCGAACGGCTGCCAAAGAGCTTTCCAACGAGGCACGGCTTTCCCTCCTGGCTCTTCGGGCGTGGGAGCTGTCGCCAGAGCCGCGGCCCTACCGGAAAATGCTTCGCAGGCTGGCGCGGCGGCGCCTCGTGGGCGCCGGTGGCGCCGAGGCTGACGGCCGCCGCAAAGCCCGCAGCCCCATGGGCTGTGGGGCCACGCGAGCGGCTGCCAAAGAGCTTTCCAACGAGGCACGGCTTTCCTTCCTGGCTCTTCGGGCGTGGGAGCTGTCGCCAGAGCCGCGGCCCTACCGGAAAATGCTTCGCAGGCTGGTGCACCGGCGCCATGTGGTCACCGGTGTTGCCGAGGCTGCCGGTTGCCGCAAAGCCCGCAGCCCCACGGGCTGTGGGGCCATGCGAGTGGCTGCCAAAGAGCTTTCCAACGAGGCACGGCTTTCCCTCCTGGCTCTTCGGGCGTGGGAGCTGTCGCCAGAGCTGCAGCCCTACCGGAAAATGCTTCACAGGCTGGTGCGGCGGCCCGACGTGGGCGCCGGTGGCGCCGAGGCTTCCGTCTGCCGCAAAGCCCGCAGCCCCACGGATTGTGGGGCCACACGAGCGGCTGCCAAAGAGCTTTCCAACGAGGCACGGCTTTCCCTCCTGGCTCTTCGGGCGTGGGAGCTGTCGCCAGAGCTGCGGCCCTACCGGAAAATGCTTCGCAGGCTGGCGCGGCAGCGCCATGTGGGCGCCGGTGTCGCCGAGGCTGCCGGGTGCCGCAAAGCCCGCAGCCCCACGGGCTGTGGGGCCACGCGAGCGGCTGCCAAAGAGCTTTCCAACGAGGCACGGCTTTCCCTCCTGGCTCTTCGGCCGTGGGAGCTGTCGCCAGAGCTGCAGCCCTACCGGAAAATGCTTCGCAGGCTGGCGCGGAGGCGCCACGTGGGCGCCGGTGGCGCCGAGGCTGACGGCCGCCGCAAAGCCCGCAGCCCCACGGACTGTGGGGCCATGCGAGCGGCTGCCAAAGAGCTTTCCAAGGAGGCACGGCTTTCCCTCCTGGCTCTTCGGGCGTGGGAGCTGTCGCCAGAGCCGCGGCCCTGCCGGAAAATGCTTCGCAGGCTGGCGCGGCGGCGCCTCGTGGGCGCCGGTGGCGCCGAGGCTGACGGCCGCCGCAAAGCCCGCAGCCCCACGGGCTGTGGGGCCACGCGAGCCGCTGCCAAAGAGCTTTCCAACGAGGCACAGCTTTCCCTCCTGGCTCTTTGGGCGTGGGAGCTGTCGCCAGAGCTGCGGCACTACCGGAAAATGCTTCACAGGCTGGCGCGGCGGCCTGATGTGGGCGCCGATGGCGCCGAGGCTGACGGCCGCCGTAAAGCCCGCAGCCCCATGGGCTGTGGGGCCACGCGAGCGGCTGCCAAAGAGCTTTCCAACGAGGCACGGCTTTCCCTCCTGGCTCTTCGGGCGTGGGAGCTTTCGCCAGAGACGCGGCCCTACCGGAAAATGCTTCGCAGGCTGGCGCGGCGTCGCCACGTGGGCGCCGGTGGCGCCGAGGCTGACGGCCGCCGCAAAGCCCGCAGCCCCACGGGCTGTGGGGCCACGCGAGCGGCTGCCAAAGAGCTTTCCAACGAGGCACGGCTTTCCCTTCTGGCTCTTCGGGCGTGGGAGCTGTCGCCAGAGACGCGGCCCTACCGGAAAATGCTTCACAGGCTGGCGCGGCGGCGCCACGTGGGCTCCGATGGCGCCGAGGCTGACAGCCGCCGCAAAGCCCGAAGCCCCACGGGCTGTGGGGCCACGCGAGCGACTGCCAAAGAGCTTTCCAACGAGGCACGGCTTTCCCTCCTGGCTCTTCGGGCGTGGGAGCTGTCGCCAGAGCCGCGGCCCTACCGGAAAATGCTTCGCAGGCTGGCGCGGCGGCGCCACGTGGGCTCCGATGGTGCCGAGGCTGACGGCCGCCGCAAAGCCCGCAGCCCCACGGGCTGTGGGGCCACGCGAGCGGCTGCCAAAGAGCTTTCCAAGGAGGCACGGCTTTCCCTCCTGGCTCTTCGGGCGTGGGAGCTGTCGCCAGAGCCGCGGCCCTACCGGAAAATGCTTCGCAGGCTGGTGCACCGGCGCCATGTGGTCGCAGGTGTTACTGAGGCTGCCGGCTGCCGCAAAGCCCGCAGCCCCACTGGCTGTGGGGCCACGCGAGCGGCTGCCAAAGAGCTTTCCAACGAGGCACGGCTTTCCCTCCTGGCTCTTCGGGCGTGGGAGCTGTCGCCAGAGCTGCAGCCCTACCGGAAAATGCTTCGCAGGCTGGCGCGGCGGCCCGACGTGGGCGCCGGTGGCGCCGAGGCTGCCGTCTGCCGCAAAGCCCGCAGCCCCACGGATTGTGGGGCCACACGAGCGGCTGCCAAAGAGCTTTCCAAGGAGGCACGGCTTTCCCTCCTGGCTCTTCGGGCGTGGGAGCTGTCGCCAGAGCTGCGGCCCTAACGGAAAATGCTTCGCAGGCTGGCGCGGCGGCCTGATGTGGGCGCCGATGGCGCCGAGGCTGACGGCCACCGGAAAGCCCGCAGCCCCACGGGCTGTGGGGCCATGCGAGCGGCTGTCAAAGAGCTTTCCAACGAGGCACGGCTTTCCCTCCTGGCTCTTTGGCCGTGGGAGCTGTCGCCAGAGCTGCAGCCCTACCGGAAAATGCTTCGCAGGCTGGCGCGGAGGCGCCACGTGGGCGCCGGTGGCGCCGAGGCTGACGGCCGCCGCAAAGCCCGCAGCCCCATGGGCTGTGGGGCCACGCGAGCGGCTGCCAAAGAGCTTTCCAACGAGGCACGGCTTTCCCTCCTGGCTCTTCGGGCGTGGGAGCTGTCGCCAGAGCTGCAGCCCTACCGGCAAATGCTTCGCAGGCTGGCGCGGCGGCGCCACGTGGGCGCCGGTGGCGCCGAGGCTGACGGCCGCCGCAAAGCCCGCAGCCCCACGGGCTGTGGGGCCACGCGAGCGGCTGCCAAAGAGCTTTCCAACGAGGCACGGCTTCCCCTCCTGGCTCTTCGGGCGTGGGAGTTGTTGCCAGAGCCGCAAGCCTACCGGAAAATGCTTCGCAGGCTGGCGCGGCAGCGCCATGTGGGCGCCGGTGGTGCCGAGGCTGACGGCCGCCGCAAAGCCCGCAGCCCCACGGGCTGTGGGGCCATGCGAGCGGCTGCCAAAGAGCTTTCCAACGAGGCACGGCTTTCCCTCCTGGCTCTTCGGGCGTGGGAGCTGTCGCCAGAGCCGCGGCCCTACCAAAACTGCTTTGCAGGCTGGCGCGGCGGCCCCACGTGGGCGCCGGTGGCGCCAAGGCTGACGGCCGCCGCAAAACCTGCAGTCCCATGGGCTGTGGGGCCACGCGAGCGGCTGCCAAAGAGCTTTCCAACGAGGCACGGCTTTCCCTCCTGGCTCTTCGGGCGTGGGAGCTGTCGCCAGAGCTGCAGCCCTACCAGAAAATGCTTCGCAGGCTGGCGGGGAGGCGCTACGTGGGCGCCGGTGGCGCCGAGGCTGACGGCCGCCGCAAAGCCCGCAGCCCCACGGGCTGTGGGGCCACGCGAGCGGCTGCCAAAGAGCTTTCCAAGGAGGCACGGCTTTCCCTCCTGGCTCTTCGGGCGTGGGAGCTGTGGCCAGAGCCGCGGCCCTACCGGAAAATGCTTCGCAGGCTGGCGCGGCGGCCCGATGTGGGCGCCGATGGCGCCGAGGCTGACGGCCGCCGGAAAGCCCGCAGCCCCACGGGCTGTGGGGCCACGCGAGCGGCTGCCAAAGAGCTTTCCAACGAGGCACGGCTTTCCCTCCTGGCTCTTCGGGCGTGGGAGCTGTTGCCAGAGACGCGGCCCTACCAGAAAATGCTTCACAGGCTGGCGCGGTCGCGCAACGTGGGCGCCGGTGGCGCCGAGGCTGACAGCCGCCGCAAAGCCCGCAGCCCCATGGGCTGTGGGGCCACGCGAGCGGCTGCCAAAGAGCTTTCCAACGAGGCACGGCTTTCCCTCCTGGCTCTTCGGGCGTGGGAGCTGTCGCCAGAGCCGCGGCCCTACCGGAAAATGCTTCGCAGGCTGGCGCGGCGGCCCCACCTGGGCACCGGTGGCGCCGAGGCTAACGGCAGCCGCAAAGCCCGCAGCCCCATGGGCTGTGGGGCCACGCGAGCGGCTGCCAAAGAGCTTTCCAACGAGGCACGGCTTTCCCTCCTGGCTCTTCGGGCGTGGGAGCTGTCGCCAGAGCCGCGGCCCTACCGGAAAATGCTTCGCAGGCTGGCGCGGCGGCGCCACGTGGTTGTTTTGGCGCCGAGGCTGATGGCCGCCGCAAAGCCCGCAGACCCACGGGCTGTGGGGCCACGCGAGCGGCTGCCAAAGAGCTTTCCAACGAGGCACGGCTTTCCCTCCTGGCTCTTTGGGCGTGGGAGCTGTCGCCAGAGACGCGGCCCTACCAGCAAATGCTTCGCATGCTGGCGCGGCGGCGCCACGTGGGCGCCGGTGTCGCCCAGGCTGATGGACGCCGTAAAGCCCGCAGCCCCACGGGCTGTGGGGCCACGCGAGCGGCTGCCAAGGAGCTTTCCAAGGAGGCACGGCTTTCCCTCCTGGCTCTTCGGCCGTGGGAGCTGTCGCCAGAGCCGCGGCCCTACCGGAAAGTGCTTCGCAGGCTGGAGCGGTCGCGCCATGTGGGCGCCGGTGGCGCCGAGGCTGACAGCCGCCGGAAAGCCCGCAGCCCCACAGGCTGTGGGGCCACGTGAGTGGCTGCCAAAGAGCTTTCCAACGAGGCACGGCTTTCCCTCCTGGCTCTTCGGGCGTGGGAGCTGTTGCCAGAGACGCGGCCCTACCGGAAAATGCTTCGTAGGCTGGCGCGGCGGCGCCACCTGGGCGCCGGTGTCGCCGAGGCTGACGGCCGCCGCAAAGCCCGCAGCCCCACGGGCTGTGGGGCCACGCGAGCGGCTGCCAAAGAGCTTTCCAACGAGGCACGGCTTTCCCTCCTGGCTCTTCGGGCGTGGGAGCTGTCGCCAGAGACGCGGCCCTACCGGAAAATGCTTTGCAGGCTGGCGCGGCGGCGCAACGTGGGCGCCTGTGTCGCCCAGGCTGACGGCCGCCGCAAAGCCCGCAGCCCCACGGGCTGTGGGGCCACGCGAGCGACTGCCAAAGAGCTTTCCAATGAGGCACGGCTTTCCCTCCTGGCTCTTCGGGCGTGGGAGCTGTTGCCAGAGACGCGGCCCTACCAGAAAATGCTTCACAGGCTGGCGCGGTCGCGCAACGTGGTCGCCGGTGTCGCCAAGGCTGACGTCCGCCGGAAAGCCCGCAGCCCCACGGGCTGTGGGGCCACGCGAGCGGCTGCCAAAGAGCTTTCCAACGAGGCACGGCTTTCCCTCCTGGCTCTTTGGGCGTGGGAGCTGTCGCCAGAGCCGCGGCCCTACCGGAAAATGCTTCGCAGGCTGGCGCAGCGGCGCAACGTGGGCGCCAGTGGCACCGAGGCTGACGGCCGCCGCAAAGCCCGCAGCCCCATGGGCTGTGGGGCCACGCGAGCGGCTGCCAAAGAGCTTTCCAACGAGGCACGGCTTTCCCTCCTGGCTCTTCGGCCGTGGGAGCTGTCGCCAGAGACGTGGCCCTAACGGAAAAGGCTTCGCAGGCTGGCGCGGCGGCGCCACGTGGGCGCTGCTGTCGCCCAGGCTGACGGCCGCCGGAAAGCCCGCAGCCCCACTGGCTGTGGGGCCATGCGAGCGGCTGCCAAAGAGCTTTCCAACGAGGCACGGCTTTCCCTCCTGGCTCTTCGGGCGTGGGAGCTGTCGCCAGAGCCGCGGCCCTACCGGAAAATGCTTTGCAGGCTGGCGCGGCGGCCCTACCTGGGCGCTGGTGTCGCCCAGGCTGACGGCCGCCGCAAAGCCCGCAGCCCCACTGGCTGTGGGGCCATGCGAGCAGCTGCCAAAGAGCTTTCCAACGAGGCACGGCTTTCCCTCCTGGCTCTTCGGGCATGGGAGCTGTCGCCAGAGCCGCGGCCCTACCGGAAAATGCTTCGCAGGCTGGCGCGGCGGCGCCATGTGGGCTCCGATGGCGCCGAGGCTGACGGCCGCCGCAAAGCCCGCAGCCCCACGGGCTGTGGGGCCACGCGAGCGGCTGCCAAAGAGCTTTCCAACGAGGCACGGCTTTCCCTCCTGGCTCTTCGGGCGTGGGAGCTGTCGCCAGAGCCGCGGCCCTACCGGAAAATGCTTCACAGGCTGGTGCGGCGGCGCCACGTGGGCGTCAGTGGCGCCGAGGCTGACGGCCGCCGCAAAGCCCGCAGCCCCACGGGCTGTGGGGCCACGCGAGCGGCTGCCAAAGAGCTTTCCAAGGAGGCACGGCTTTCCCTCCTGGCTCTTCGGCCGTGGGAGCTGTCGCCAGAGCCGCGGCCCTACCGGAAAGTGCTTCGCAGGCTGGAGCGGTCGCGCCATGTGGGCGCCGGTGGCGCCGAGGCTGACAGCCGCCGGAAAGCCCGCAGCCCCACAGGCTGTGGGGCCACGTGAGTGGCTGCCAAAGAGCTTTCCAACGAGGCACGGCTTTCCCTCCTGGCTCTTCGGGCGTGGGAGCTGTCGCCAGAGCCGCGGCCCTACCGGAAAATGCTTCGCAGGCTGGCGCGGCGGCGCCACGTGGGTGTTTTGGCGCCGAGGCTGACGGCCGCCGCAAAGCCCGCAGACCCACGGGCTGTGGGGCCACGCGAGCGGCTGCCAAAGAGCTTTCCAACGAGGCACGGCTTTCCCTCCTGGCTCTTCGGCCGTGGGAGCTGTCGCCAGAGACGCGGCCCTACCGGAAAATGCTTTGCAGGCTGGCGCGGCGGCGCCATGTGGGCGCCGGTGTCGCCCAGGCTGACGGCCGCCGCAAAGCCTGCAGCCCCACTGGCTGTGGGGCCATGCGAGCGGCTGCCAAAGAGCTTTCCAACGAGGCACGTCTTTCCCTCCTGGCTCTTCGGGCGTGGGAGCTGTCGCCAGAGACGCGGCCCTACCGGAAAATGCTTCGCAGGCTAGCGCAGCGGCCCCACCTGGGCGCCGGTGTCGCCCAGGCTGACGGCCGCCGCAAAGCCCGCAGCCCCACTGGCTGTGGGGCCACGCGAGCGGCTGCCAAAGAGCTTTCCAACGAGGCACGGCTTTCCCTCCTGGCTCTTCGGGCGTGGGAGCTGTCGCCAGAGACGCGGCCCTACCGGAAAATGCTTCGCAGGCCGGCGCGGAGGCGCCTCGTGGGCGCCGGTGGCGCCGAGGCTGACGGCCGCCGGAAACCCCGCAGCCCCACGGGCTGTGGGGCCACGCGAGCGGCTGCCAAAGAGCTTTCCAATGAGGCACGGCTTTCCCTCCTGGCTCTTTGGGCGTGGGAGCTGTCGCCAGAGCCGCGGCCCTACCGGAAAATGCTTCGCAGGCTGGCGCGGCGGCGCCATGTGGGCTCCGATGGCGCCGAGGCTGACGGCCGCCGCAAAGCCCGCAGCCCCACGGGCTGTGGGGCCACGCGAGCGGCTGCCAAAGAGCTTTCCAACGAGGCACGGCTTTCCCTCCTGGCTCTTCGGCCGTGGGAGCTGTCGCCAGAGCCGCGGCCCTACCGGAAAATGCTTCACAGGCTGGTGCGGCGGCGCCACGTGGGCGTCAGTGGCGCCGAGGCTGACGGCCGCCGCAAAGCCCGCAGCCCCACGGGCTGTGGGGCCACGCGAGCGGCTGCCAAAGAGCTTTCCAAGGAGGCACGGCTTTCCCTCCTGGCTCTTCGGCCGTGGGAGCTGTCGCCAGAGCCGCGGCCCTACCGGAAAGTGCTTCGCAGGCTGGAGCGGTCGCGCCATGTGGGCGCCGGTGGCGCCGAGGCTGACAGCCGCCGGAAAGCCCGCAGCCCCACAGGCTGTGGGGCCACGTGAGTGGCTGCCAAAGAGCTTTCCAACGAGGCACGGCTTTCCCTCCTGGCTCTTCGGGCGTGGGAGCTGTCGCCAGAGCCGCGGCCCTACCGGAAAATGCTTCGCAGGCTGGCGCGGCGGCGCCACGTGGGTGTTTTGGCGCCGAGGCTGACGGCCGCCGCAAAGCCCGCAGACCCACGGGCTGTGGGGCCACGCGAGCGGCTGCCAAAGAGCTTTCCAACGAGGCACGGCTTTCCCTCCTGGCTCTTCGGCCGTGGGAGCTGTCGCCAGAGACGCGGCCCTACCGGAAAATGCTTTGCAGGCTGGCGCGGCGGCGCCATGTGGGCGCCGGTGGCGCCGAGGCTGACGGCCGCCGCAAAGCCCGCAGTCCCACGGGCTGTGGGGCCACGCGAGCGGCTGCCAAAGAGCTTTCCAACGAGGCACGGCTTTCCCTCCTGGCTCTTCGGGCGTGGGAGCTGTCGCCAGAGCTGCAGCCCTACAGGAAAGTGCTTCGCAGGCTGGCGCGGTGGCGCCACGTGGGCGCCGGTGGTGCCGAGGCTGACGGCTGCCGTAAAGCCCACAGCCCCACGGGCTGTGGGGCCACGCGAGCGGCTGCCAAAGAGCTTTCCAACGAGGCACGGCTTTCCCTCCTGGCTCTTCGGGCGTGGGAGCTGTCGCCAGAGCTGCAGCCCTACCAGAAAATGCCTCGCAGGCTGGCGGGGAGGCGCTACGTGGGCGCCGGTGGCGCCGAGGCTGACGGCCGCCGGAAAGCCCGCAGCCCCACGGGCTGTGGGGCCACGCGAGCGGCTGCCAAAGAGCTTTCCAACGAGGCACGGCTTTCCCTCCTGGCTCTTCGGGCGTGGGAGCTGTCGCCAGAGCTGCAGCCCTACCAGAAAATGCTTCGCAGGCTGGCGCGGCGGCGCCACGTGGGCGCCGGTGGCATCGAGGCTGACGGCCTCCGGAAAGCCTGCATCCCCACGGGCTTTAGGGCCATGCGAGTAGCTGCCAAAGAGCTTTCCAATGAGGCACGACTTTCCCTCCTGGCTCTTCGAGAGTGGGAACTGTCGCCAGAGCCGCGGCCCTACCGGAAAATGCTTCGCAGGCTGGCACGGCGGCCCGATGTGGGCGCCGGTGGCGCCGAGGCTGACGGCCGCCGGAAAGCCCGCAGCCCCACGGGCTGTGGGGCCACGCGAGCGGCTGCCAAAAAGCTTTCCAATGAGGCACGGCTTTCCCTCCTGGCTCTTCGGGCGTGGGAGCTGTTGCCAGAGACGCGGCCCTACCAGAAAATGCTTCACAGGCTGGCGCGGTCGCGCAACGTGGGCGCCGGTGGCGCCGAGGCTGACAGCCGCCGGAAAGCCCGTAGCCCCATGGGCCGTGGGGCCACGCGAGCGGCTGCCAAAGAGCTTTCCAACGAGGCACGTCTTTCCCTCCTGGCTCTTCGGGCGTGGGAGCTGTCGCCAGAGCCGCGGCCCTACCGGAAAATGCTTCGCAGGCTGGCGCGGCGGCCCCACCTGGGCACCGGTGGCGCCGAGGCTGACGGCCGCCGGAAAGCCCGCAGCCCCATGGGCTGTGGGGCCACGCGAGCGGCTGCCAAAGAGCTTTCCAACGAGGCACGGCTTTCCCTCCTGGCTCTTCGGGCGTGGGAGCTGTCGCCAGAGCCGCGGCCCTACCGGAAAATGCTTCGCAGGCTGGCGCGGCGGCGCCACGTGGGTGTTTTGGCGCCGAGGCTGACGGCTGCCGCAAAGCCCGCAGCCCCACGGGCTGTGGGGCCACGCGAGCGGCTGCCAAAGAGCTTTCCAATGAGGCACGGCTTTCCCTCCTGGCTCTTCGGGCGTGGGAGCTGTCGCCAGAGCTGCAGCCCTACCAGAAAATGCTTCGCAGGCTGGCGGGGAGGCGCTACGTGGGCGCCGGTGGCGCCGAGGCTGACGGCCGCCGGAAAGCCCGCAGCCCCATGGGCTGTGGGGCCACGCGAGCGGCTGCCAAAGAGCTTTCCAACGAGGCACGGCTTTCCCTCCTGGCTCTTCGGGCGTGGGAGCTGTCGCCAGAGCTGCAGCCCTACCAGAAAATGCTTCGCAGGCTGGCGCGGCGGCGCCACGTGGGCGCCGGTGGCATCGAGGCTGACGGCCGCCGGAAAGCCTGCATCCCCACGGGCTTTAGGGCCATGCGAGTAGCTGCCAAAGAGCTTTCCAACGAGGCACGGCTTTCCCTCCTGGCTCTTCGGGCGTGGGAGCTGTCGCCAGAGACGCGGCCCTACCAGCAAATGCTTCGCATGCTGGCGCGGCGGCCCCACGTGGGCGCCGGTGTCGCCCAGGCTGATGGACGCCGTAAAGCCCGCAGCCCCATGGGCTGTGGGGCCACGCGAGCGGCTGCCAAAGAGCTTTCCAAGGAGGCACGGCTTTCCCTCCTGGCTCTTCGGCCGTGGGAGCTGTCGCCAGAGCCGCGGCCCTACCGGAAAGTGCTTCGCAGGCTGGAGCGGTCGCGCCATGTGGGCGCCGGTGGCGCCGAGGCTGACAGCCGCCGGAAAGCCCGCAGCCCCACAGGCTGTGGGGCCACGTGAGTGGCTGCCAAAGAGCTTTCCAACGAGGCACGGCTTTCCCTCCTGGCTCTTCGGGCATGGGAGCTGTGGCCAGAGCCGCGGCCCTACCGGAAAATGCTTCGTAGGCTGGCGCGGCGGCGCCACCTGGGCGCCGGTGTCGCCGAGGCTGACGGCCGCCGCAAAGCCCGCAGCCCCACTGGCTGTGGGGCCACGCGAGCGGCTGCCAAAGAGCTTTCCAACGAGGCACGGCTTTCCCTCCTGGCTCTTCGGCCGTGGGAGCTGTCGCCAGAGCCGCGGCCCTACCGGAAAATGCTTTGCAGGCTGGCGCGGCGGCGCAACGTGGGCGCCTGTGTCGCCCAGGCTGACGGCCGCCGCAAAGCCCGCAGCCCCACGGGCTGTGGGGCCACGCGAGCGACTGCCAAAGAGCTTTCCAATGAGGCACGGCTTTCCCTCCTGGCTCTTCGGGCGTGGGAGCTGTTGCCAGAGACGCGGCCCTACCAGAAAATGCTTCACAGGCTGGCGCGGTCGCGCAACGTGGTCGCCGGTGGCGCCGAGGCTGACGTCCGCCGGAAAGCCCGCAGCCCCACGGGCTGTGGGGCCACGCGAGCGGCTGCCAAAGAGCTTTCCAACGAGGCATGGCTTTCCCTCCTGGCTCTTCGGGCGTGGGAGCTGTCGCCAGAGCCGCGGCCCTACCGGAAAATGCTTCGCAGGCTGGCGCAGCGGCGCAACGTGGGCGCCAGTGGCGCCGAGGCTGACTGCCGCCGCAAAGCCCGCAGCCCCATGGGCTGTGGGGCCACGCGAGCGGCTGCCAAAGAGCTTTCCAACGAGGCACGGCTTTCCCTCCTGGCTCTTCGGGCGTGGGAGCTGTCGCCAGAGACGTGGCCCTAACGGAAAAGGCTTCGCAGGCTGGCGCGGCGGCGCCACGTGGGCGCTGGTGTCGCCCAGGCTGACGGCCGCCGGAAAGCCCGCAGCCCCACTGGCTGTGGGGCCATGCGAGCGGCTGCCAAAGAGCTTTCCAACGAGGCACAGCTTTCCCTCCTGGCTCTTCGGGCGTGGGAGCTGTCGCCAGAGACGCGGCCCTACCGGAAAATGCTTTGCAGGCTGGCGCGGCGGCCCTACCTGGGCGCCGGTGTCGCCCAGGCTGACGGCCGCCGCAAAGCCCGCAGCCCCACGGGCTGTGGGGCCATGCGAGCGGCTGCCAAAGAGCTTTCCAACGAGGCACGGCTTTCCCTCCTGGCTCTTCGGGCGTGGGAGCTGTCGCCAGAGACGCGGCCCTACCGGAAAATGCTTCGCAGGCTAGCGCGGCGGCCCCACCTGGGCGCCGGTGTCGCCCAGGCTGACGGCCGCCGCAAAGCCCGCAGCCCCACTGGCTGTGGGGCCACGCGAGCGGCTGCCAAAGAGCTTTCCAACGAGGCACGGCTTTCCCTCCTGGCTCTTCGGGCGTGGCAGCTGTCGCCAGAGCCGCGGCCCTACCAGAAAATGCTTTGCAGGCTGGCGCGGCGGCACCACCTGGGCGCCGGTGGCGCTGAGGCTGACGGCCGCCGCAAAGCCCGCAGCCCCACGGGCTGTGGGGCCACGCGAGCGGCTGCCAAAGAGCTTTCCAACGAGGCACGGCTTTCCCTCCTGGCTCTTCGGGCGTGGGAGCTGTCACCAGAGACGCGGCCCTACCGGAAAATGCTTCGCAGGCTGGCTCGGCGGCGCCTCGTGGGCGCCGGTGGCGCCGAGGCTGACGGCCGCCGGAAACCCCGCAGCCCCACGGGCTGTGGGGCCACGCGAGCCGCTGCCAAAGAGCTTTCCAACGAGGCACGGCTTTCCCTCCTGGCTCTTCGAGCGTGGGAGCTGTCGCCAGAGCCGCGGCCCTACCAGAAAATGCTTCGCAGGCTGGCGCGGCGGCGCCATGTGCGCTCCGATGGAGCCGAGGCTGATGTCCGCCGCAAAGCCCGCAGCCCCACGGGCTGTGGGGCCACGCGAGCGGCTGCCAAAGAGCTTTCCAACGAGGCACGGCTTTCCCTCCTGGCTCTTCGGGCGTGGGAGCTGTCGCCAGAGCCGCGGCCCTACCGGAAAATGCTTCGTAGGCTGGCGCGGCGGCGCCACGTGGGCGCCGGTGTCGCCCAGGCTGACGGCCGCCGCAAAGCCCGCAGCCCCACGGGCTGTGGGGCCACGCGAGCGACTGCCAAAGAGCTTTCCAAGGAGGCACGGCTTTCCCTCCTGGCTCTTCGGGCGTGGGAGCTGTTGCCAGAGACGCGGCCCTACCAGAAAATGCTTCGCAGGCTGGCGCGGTCGCGCAATGTGGGCGCCGGTGGCGCCGAGGCTGACGTCCGCCGGAAAGCCCGCAGCCCCACGGGCTGTGGGGCCACGCGAGCGGCTGCCAAAGAGCTTTCCAATGAGGCATGGCTTTCCCTCCTGGCTCTTCGGGCGTGGGAGCTGTCGCCAGAGCCGCGGCCCTACCGGAAAATGCTTTGCAGGCTGGCGCAGCGGCCCCACCTGGGCGCTGGTGTCGCCCAGGCTGACGGCCGCCGGAAAGCCCGCAGCCCCACGGGCTGTGGGGCCATGCGAGCGGCTGCCAAAGAGCTTTCCAACGAGGCACGGCTTTCCCTCCTGGCTCTTCGGGCGTGGGAGCTGTCGCCAGAGACGCGGCCCTACCGGAAAATGCTTCGCAGGCTGGCGCGGCGGCACCACGTGGGTTCCGATGGCGCCGAGGCTGACGGCCGCCGCAAAGCCCGCAGCCCCATGGGCTGTGGGGCCACGCGAGCAGCTGCCAAAGAGCTTTCCAACGAGGCACGGCTTTCCCTCCTGGCTCTTCGGGCGTGGGAGCTGTCGCCAGAGACGCGGCCCTACCAGATAATGCTTCGCAGGCTAGCCCGGCGG
This sequence comes from Larus michahellis, assembly GCF_964199755.1. Taxonomy (NCBI): domain Eukaryota; kingdom Metazoa; phylum Chordata; class Aves; order Charadriiformes; family Laridae; genus Larus; species Larus michahellis. The sequence continues at coordinate 362,247 of NC_133921.1, forward strand.
CCCCACCTGGGCGCTGGTGTCGCCCAGGCTGACGGCCGCCGGAAAGCCCGCAGCCCCACGGTCTGTGGGGCCACGCGAGAGGCTGCCAAAGAGCTTTCCAACGAGGCACGGCTTTCCCTCCTGGCTCTTCGGCCGTGGGAGCTGTCGCCAGAGACGCGGCCCTACCGGAAAATGCTTTGCAGGCTAGCGCGGCGGCCCCACCTGGGCGCCGGTGTCGCCCAGGCTGACGGCCGCCGGAAACCCCGCAGCCCCACGGGCTGTGGGGCCACGCGAGCGGCTGCCAAAGAGCTTTCCAACGAGGCACGGCTTTCCCTCCTGGCTCTTTGGGCGTGGGAGCTGTCGCCAGAGCCGCGGCCCTACCGGAAAATGCTTCGCAGGCTGGCGCGGCGGCGCCACGTGGGCTCCGATGGCGCCGAGGCTGACGGCCGCCGCAAAGCCCACAGCCCCACGGACTGTGGGGCCACGCGAGCGGCTGCCAAAGAGCTTTCCAACGAGGCACGGCTTTCCCTCCTGGCTCTTCGGGCGTGGGAGCTGTCGCCAGAGCTGCGGCCCTACCGGAAAATGCTTCGCAGGCTGGTGCACAGGCGCCATGTGGTCACCGGTGTTGCCGAGGCTGCCGGCTGCCGCAAAGCCCGCAGCCCCACGGGCTCTGGGGCCACGCGATCGGCTGCCAAAGAGCTTTCCAACGAGGCACGGCTTTCCCTCCTGGCTCTTTGGGCGTGGGAGCTGTCGCCAGAGATGCAGCCCTACCGGAAAAAGCTTCGTAGGCTGGCGCGGCGGCCCGACGTGGGCGCCGGTGGCGCCGAGGCTGCCGTCTGCCGCAAAGCCCGCAGCCCCACGGATTGTGGGGCCACACGAGCGGCTGCCAAAGAGCTTTCCAACGAGGCACGGCTTTCCCTCCTGGCTCTTCGGGCGTGGGAGCTGTCGCCAGAGACGCGGCCCTACCAGAAAATGCTTCACAGGCTGGCGCGGTCGCGCAACGTGGGCGCCGGTGGCGCCGAGGCTGACGTCCGCCGGAAAGCCCGCAGCCCCACGGGCTGTGGGGCCACGCGAGCGGCTGCCAAAGAGCTTTCCAACGAGGCACGGCTTTCCCTCCTGGCTCTTCGGGCGTGGGAGCTGTCGCCAGAGACGCGGCCCTACCGGCAAATGCTTCGCAGGCTGGCGCGGCGGCGCCACGTGGGCGCCGGTGGCACCGAGGCTGACGGCCGCCTGAAAGCCCGCAGCCCCACGGGCTGTGGGGCCACACGAGCGGCTGCCAAAGAGCTTTCCAACGAGGCACGGCTTTCCCTCCTGGCTCTTCGGGCGTGGGAGCTGTCGCCAGAGACGCGGCCCTACCGGAAAATGCTTTGCAGGCTGGCGCGGCGGCCCCACGTGGGCGCCGGTGGCGCAGAGGCTGCCGGCCGCCGCAAAGCCCGCAGCCCCACGGGCTGTGGGGCCACGCGAGCGGCTGCCAAAGAGCTTTCCAACGAGGCACGGCTTTCCCTCCTGGCTCTTCGGGCGTGGGAGCTGTCGCCAGAGCTGCAGCCCTACCGGCAAATGCTTCGCAGGCTGGCGCGGCGGCGCCACGTGGTCGCCGGTGGCGCCGAGGCTGACGGCCGCCTGAAAGCCCGCAGCCCCACGGGCTGTGGGGCCACGCGAGCGGCTGCCAAAGAGCTTTCCAACGAGGCACGGCTTTCCCTCCTGGCTCTTCGGGCGTGGGAGCTGTTGCCAGAGCCGCGGCCCTACCGGAAAATGCTTTGCAGGCTGGCGCGGCGGCGCCATGTGGGCGCCGGTGGCGCCGAGGCTGACGGCCACCGCAAAGCCCACAACCCCACGGGCTGTGGGGCCATGCGAGCGGCTGCCAAAGAGATTTCTAACGAGGCACGGCTTTCCCTCCTGGCTCTTCGGGCGTGGGAGCTGTCGCCAGAGCCGCGGCCCTACCGGAAAATGCTTCGCAAGCTGGCGCCGCGGCCCGATGTGGGCGCCGATGTCGCCGAGGCTGACGGCCGCCGGAAAGCCCGCAGCCCCACGGGCTGTGGGGCCACGCGAGCGGCTGCCAAAGACCTTTCCAACGAGGCACGGCTTTCCCTCCTGGCTCTTCGGGCGTGGGAGCTGTCGTCAGAGCCGCGGCCCTACCGGAAAATGCTTCGCAGGCTGGCGCGGCGGCCCGATGTGGGCGCCGATGGCGCCGAGGCTGACGGCCGCCGGAAAGCCCGCAGCCCCACGGGCTTTGTGGCCATGCGAGCGGCTGCCAAAGAGCTTTCCAACGAGGCACGGCTTCCCCTCCTGGCTCTTCGGGCGTGGGAGCTGTCGCCAGAGACGCGGCCCTACCGGAAAATGCTTTGCAGGCTGGCGCGGCGGCCCCACCTGGGCGCCGGTGGCGCCGAGGCTGACGGCCGCCGCAAAGCCCGCAGCCCCACGGGCTTTGTGGCCATGCGAGCGGCTGCCAAAGAGCTTTCCAACGAGGCACGGCTTTCCCTCCTGGCTCTTCGGGCGTGGGAGCTGTCGCCAGAGACGCGGCCCTACCGAAAAATTCTTTGCAGGCTGGCGCGGCGGCGCCACGTAGGCGCCGGTGGCGCCGAGGCTGACGGCCGCCGCAAAGCCCGCAGCCCCACGGGCTGTGGGGCCACGCGAGCGGCTGCCAAAGAGCTTTCCAACGAGGCACGGCTTTCCCTCCTGGCTCTTCGGCCGTGGGAGCTGTCGCCACAGCTGCGGCCCTACCGGAAAATGCTTCGCAGGCTGGCGCGGCGTCCCGACGTGGGCGTCGCTGGCGCCGAGGCTGACGTCCGCCGCAAAGCCCGCAGCCCCACGGGCTGTGGGGCCACGCGAGCGGCTGCCAAAGAACTTTCCAATGAGGCACGGCTTTCCCTCCTGGCTCTTCGGGCGTGGGAGCTGTCGCCAGAGCTGCGGCCCTACCGGAAAATGCTTCGCAGGCTGGCGCGGCAGCGCCACGTGGGCGCTGGTGTCGCCGAGGCTGCCGGCTGCCGCAAAGCCCGCAGCCCCATGGGCTGTGGGGCCACGCGAGCGGCTGCCAAAGAGCTTTCCAACGAGGCACGGCTTTCCCTCCTGGGTCTTCGGGCGTGGGAGCTGTCGCCAGAGCTGCAGCACTACCGGAAAATGCTTCACAGGCCGGCGCGGCGGCCTGATGTGGGAGCCGATGGCGCCGAGGCTGACGGCCGCCGCAAAGCCCGCAGCCCCACGGGCTGTGGGGCCACGCGAGCGGCTGCCAAAGAGCTTTCCAACGAGGCACGGCTTTCCCTCCTGGCTCTTTGGGCGTGGGAGCTGTCGCCAGAGCTGCGGCCCTACCGGAAAATGCTTCGCAGGCTGGCGCGGCAGCGCCACGTGGGCGCCGGTGTCGCCGAGGCTGCCGGGTGCCGCAAAGCCCGCAGCCCCACGGGCTGTGGGGCCACGCGAGCGGCTGCCAAAGAGCTTTCCAACGAGGCACGGCTTTCCCTCCTGGCTCTTCGGGCGTGGGAGCTGTCGCCAGAGCTGCAGCCCTACCGGAAAATGCTTCGCAGGCTGGCGCGGAGGCCCCACGTGGGCGCCGGTGGCGCCGAGGCTGACGGCCGCCGCAAAGCCCGCAGCCCCACGGGCTGTGGGGCCACGCGAGCGGCTGCCAAAGAGCTTTCCAACGAGGCACGGCTTTCCCTCCTGGCTCTTCGGGCGTGGGAGCTGTCGCCAGAGCTGCGGCCCTACCGGAAAATGCTTCGCAGGCTGGCGCGGCAGCGCCACGTGGGCGCCGGTGTCGCCGAGGCTGCCGGGTGCCGCAAAGCCCGCAGCCCCATGGGCTGTGGGGCCACGCGAGCGGCTGCCAAAGAGCTTTCCAACGAGGCACGGCTTTCCCTCCTGGCTCTTCGGGCGTGGGAGCTGTCGCCACAGCTGCGGCACTACCGGAAAATGCTTCGCAGGCTGGCGCAGCGGCGCCACGTGGGCGCCGGTGGCGCCGAGGCTGACGGCCGCCTGAAAGCCCGCAGCCCCACGGGCTGTGGGGCCACGCGAGCGGCTGCCAAAGAGCTTTCCAACGAGGCACGGCTTTCCCTCCTGGCTCTTCGGGCGTGGGAGCTGTTGCCAGAGCCGCGGCCCTACCGGCAAATGCTTCGCAGGCTGGCGCGGTGGCGCAACGTGGGCGCCGGTGGCGCCGAGGCTGACGGCCGCCGCAAAGCCCGCAGCCCCACGGGCTGTGGGGCCACGCGAGCGGCTGCCAAAGAGCTTTCCAACGAGGCACGGCTTTCCCTCCTGGCTCTTCGGGCGTGGGAGCTGTTGCCAGAGCCGCGGCCCTACCGGAAAATGCTTTGCAGGCTGGCGCGGCGGCGCCATGTGGGCGCCGGTGGCGCCGAGGCTGACGGCCACCGCAAAGCCCACAGCCCCACGGGCTGTGGGGCCATGCGAGCGGCTGCCAAAGAGCTTTCTAACGAGGCACGGCTTTCCCTCCTGGCTCTTCGGGCGTGGGAGCTGTCGCCAGAGCCGCGGCCCTACCGGAAAATGCTTCGCAAGCTGGCGCGGCGGCCCGATGTGGGCGCCGATGTCGCCGAGGCTGACGGCCGCCGGAAAGCCCGCAGCCCCACGGGCTGTGGGGCCACGCGAGCGGCTGCCAAAGAGCTTTCCAACGAGGCACGGCTTTCCCTCCTGGCTCTTCGGCCGTGGGAGCTGTCGCCAGAGCTGCAGCCCTACCGGAAAATGCTTCGCAGGCTGGCACGGAGGAGCCATGTGGGCGCCGGTGGCGCCGAGGCTGACGGCCGCCGCAAAGCCCGCAGCCCCACGGGCTGTGGGGCCACGCGAGCGGCTGCCAAAGAGCTTTCCAACGAGGCACGGCTTTCCCTCCTGGCTCTTCGGGCGTGGGAGCTGTCGCCAGAGCTGCAGCACTACCGGCAAATGCTTCGCAGGCTGGCGCGGCGGCGCCACGTGGGCGCCGGTGGCGCCGAGGCTGACGGCCGCCGCAAAGCCCGCAGCCCCACGGGCTGTGGGGCCACGCGAGCGGCTGCCAAAGAGCTTTCCAACGAGGCACGGCTTTCCCTCCTGGCTCTTCGGGCGTGGGAGCTGTCGCCAGAGACGCGGCCCTACCGGAAAATGCTTCACAGGCTGGCGCGGCGGCGCAATGTGGGGGCCGGTGGCGCCGAGGCTGATGGCCGCCGAACACCCGCAGCCCCAAGGGGTGTGGGGCCACGCGAGCGGCTTCCAAAGAGCTTTCCAACGAGGCACGGCTTTCCCTCCTGGCTCTTCGGGTGTGGGAGCTGTCGCCAGAGCTGCAGCCCTACCGGAAAATGCTTTGCAGGCTGGCGCGGCGGCCCCACCCGGGCGCCGGTCGCGCCGAGGCTGACGGCCGCCGCAAAGCCCGCAGCCCCATGGGCTGTGGGGCCACGCGAGCGGCTGCCAAAGAGCTTTCCAACGAGGCACGGCTTTCCCTCCTGGCTCTTCGGGCGTGGGAGCTGTCGCCAGAGCCGCGGCCCTACCGGAAAATGCTTCGCAGGCTGGCGCGGAGGCGCCACGTGGGCGCCCTAGGCGCCGAGGCTGACGGCCGCCGCAAAGCCCGCAGCCCCATGGGCTGTGGGGCCACGCGAGCGGCTGCCAAAGAGCTTTCCAAGGAGGCACGGCTTTCCCTCCTGGCTCTTCGGGCGTGGGAGCTGTCGCCAGAGCCGCGGCCCTACCGGAAAATGCTTTGCAGGCTGGCGCGGCGGCGCAATGTGGGCGCCGGTGGTGCCGAGGCTGACGGCCGCCGCAAAGCCCGCAGTCCCACGGGCTGTGGGGCCACGCGAGCGGCTGCCAAAGAGCTTTCCAACGAGGCACGGCTTTCCCTCCTGGCTCTTCGGGCGTGGGAGCTGTCGCCAGAGCTGCAGCCCTACCGGAAAATGCTTCGCAGGCTGGCGCGGAGGCGCCACGTGGGCTCCGGTGGCGCCGAGGCTGACGGCCGCCGCAAAGCCCGCAGCCCCACGGGCTGTGGGGCCACGCGAGCGGCTGCCAAAGAGCTTTCCAACGAGGCACGGCTTTCCCTCCTGGCTCTTCGGCCATGGGAGCTGTCGCCAGAGCCGCGGCCCTACCGGAAAATGCTTCGCAGGCTGGCGCGGCGGCGCCACGTGGGCGCCGGTGTCGCCCAGGCTGATGGACGCCGTAAAGCCCGCAGCCCCACGGGCTGTGGGGCCACGCGAGCGGCTGCCAAAGAGCTTTCCAACGAGGCACGGCTTTCCCTCCTGGCTCTTCGGGCGTGGGAGCTGTCGCCAGAAACGCGGCCCTACCGGAAAATGCTTCGCAGGCTGGTGCGGTCGCGCCACGTGGGCGCCGGTGGCGCCGAGGCTGACAGCCGCCGGAAAGCCCGCAGCCCCACGGGCTGTGGGGCCACGTGAGTGGCTGCCAAAGAGCTTTCCAACGAGGCACGGCTTTCCCTCCTGGCTCTTCGGGCGTGGGAGCTGTCGCCAGAGCCGCGGCCCTACCGGAAAATGCTTCGCAGGCTGGCGCGGCGGCGCAACGTGGGCGCCAGTGGCGCCGAGGCTGACGGCCGCCGCAAAGCCCGCAGTCCCACGGGCTGTGGGGCCACGCGAGCGGCTGCCAAAGAGCTTTCCAACGAGGCACGGCTTTCCCTCCTGGCTCTTCGGGCGTGGGAGCTGTCGCCAGAGCTGCAGCCCTACCGAAAAATTCTTCGCAGGCTGGCGCGGCGGCGCCACGTAGGCGACGGTGGCGCCGAGGCTGACGGCCGCCGCAAAGCCCGCAGCCCCACGGGCTTTGGGGCCACGCGAGCGGCTGCCAAAGAGCTTTCCAACGAGGCACGGCTTTCCCTCCTGGCTCTTCGGCCGTGGGAGCTGTCGCCACAGCTGCGGCCCTACCGGAAAATGCTTCACAGGCTGGCGCGGCGGCCTGATGTGGGAGCCGATGGCGCCGAGGCTGACGGCCGCCGGAAAGCCCGCAGCCCCACGGGCTGTGGGGCCATGCGAGCGGCTGCCAAAGAGCTTTCTAACGAGGCACGGCTTTCCCTCCTGGCTCTTCGGGCGTGGGAGCTGTCGCCAGAGCCGCGGCCCTACCGGAAAATGCTTCGCAAGCTGGCGCGGCGGCCCGATGTGGGCGACGATGTCGCCGAGGCTGACGGCCGCCGGAAAGCCCGCAGCCCCACGGGCTGTGGGGCCACGCGAGCGGCTGCCAAAGAGCTTTCCAACGAGGCACGGCTTTCCCTCCTGGCTCTTCGGGCGTGGGAGCTGTCGCCAGAGACGCGGCCCTACCGGAAAATGCTTCGCAGGCTGGCGCGGCGGCGCAACGTGGGCGCCGGTGTCGCACAGGCTGACGGCCGCCGCAAAGCCCGCAGCCCCATGGGCTGTGGGGCCACGCGAGCGGCTGCCAAAGAGCTTTCCAACGAGGCACGGCTTTCCCTCCTGGCTCTTCGGGCGTGGGAGCTGTCGCCAGAGCCGCGGCCCTACCGGAAAATGCTTTGCAGGCTGGCGCGGCGGCGCAACGTGGGCGCCTGTGTCACCCAGGCTGACGGCCGCCGCAAAGCCCGCAGCCCCACGGGCTGTGGGGCCACGCGAGCGACTGCCAAAGAGCTTTCCAATCAGGCACGGCTTTCCCTCCTGGCTCTTCGGGCGTGGGAGCTGTTGCCAGAGACGCGGCCCTACCAGAAAATGCTTCACAGGCTGGCGCGGTCGCGCAACGTGGGCGCCGGTGGCGCCGAGGCTGACAGCCGCCGCAAAGCCCGCAGCCCCACGGGCTGTGGGGCCACGCGAGCGGCTGCCAAAGAGCTTTCCAACGAGGCACGGCTTTCCCTCCTGGCTCTTCGGGCGTGGGAGCTGTCGCCAGAGCCGCGGCCCTACCGGAAAATGCTTCGCAGGCTGGCGCGGCGGCCCCACCTGGGCGCCGGTGGCGCCGAGGCTGACGGCCGCCGCAAAGCCTGCAGCCCCATGGGCTGTGGGGCCACGCGAGCAGCTGCCAAAGAGCTTTCCAACGTGGCATGGCTTTCCCTCCTGGCTCTTCGGGCGTGGGAGCTGTCGCCAGAGACGCGGCCCTACCGGAAAATGCTTCGCAGGCTGGCGCAGCGGCGCCACGTGGGCGCCAGTGGCGCCGAGGCTGACGGCCGCCGCAAAGCCCGCAGCCCCACGGGCTGTGGGGCCACGCGAGCGGCTGCCAAAGAGCTTTCCAACGAGGCACGGCTTTCCCTCCTGGCTCTTCGGGCGTGGGAGCTGTCACCAGAGACGTGGCCCTACCGGAAAAGGCTTCGCAGGCTGGCGCGGCGGCGCCACGTGGGCGCTGGTGTCGCACAGGCTGACGGCCGCCGCAAAGCCCGCAGCCCCACGGGCTGTGGGGCCACGCGAGCTGCTGCCAAAGAGCTTTCCAACGAGGCACGGCTTTCCCTCCTGGCTCTTCGGGCGTGGGAGCTGTCGCCAGAGACGCGGCCCTACCGGAAAATGCTTCGCAGGATAGCGCGGCGGCGCCACGTGGGCGCCGGTGGCGCCGAGCCTGACGGCCACCGCAAAGCCCACAGCCCCACGGGCTGTGGGGCCATGCGAGCGTCTGCCAAAGAGCTTTCTAACGAGGCACGGCTTTCCCTCCTGGCTCTTCGGGCGTGGGAGCTGTCGCCAGAGCCGCGGCCCTACCGGAAAATGCTTCGCAAGCTGGCGCGGCGGCCTGATGTGGGCGCCGATGTCGCCGAGGCTGACGGCCGCCGGAAAGCCCGCAGCCCCACGGGCTGTGGGGCCACGCGAGCGGCTGCCAAAGAGCTTTCCAACGAGGCACGGCTTTCCCTCCTGGCTCTTCGGGCGTGGGAGCTGTTGCCAGAGCTGCAGCCCTACCGGCAAATGCTTCGCAGGCTGGCGCGGCGGCGCCACGTGGGCGCCGGTGGCGCCGAGGCTGACAGCCGCCGGAAAGCCCGCAGGCCCACGGACTGTGGGGCCATGCGAGCGGCTGCCAAAGAGCTTTCCAACGAGGCACGGATTTCCCTCCTGGCTCTTCGGCCGTGGGAGCTGTCGCCAGAGCCGCGGCCCTACCGGAAAATGCTTCGCAGGCTGGCGCGGCAGCGCCACGTGGGCGCCGGTGTCGCCGAGGCTGCCGGGTGCCGCAAAGCCCGCAGCCCCACGGGCTGTGGGGCCACGCGAGCGGCTGCCAAAGAGCTTTCCAACGAGGCACGGCTTTCCCTCCTGGCTCTTCGGCCGTGGGAGCTGTCGCCACAGCTGCGGCCCTACCGGAAAATGCTTCACAGGCTGGCGCGGCGGCCTGATGTGGGAGCCGATGGCGCCGAGGCTGACGGCCGCCGGAAAGCCCGCAGCCCCACGGGCTGTGGGGCCATGCGAGCGGCTGCCAAAGAGCTTTCTAACGAGGCACGGCTTTCCCTCCTGGCTCTTCGGGCGTGGGAGCTGTCGCCAGAGCCGCGGCCCTACCGGAAAATGCTTCGCAAGCTGGCGCGGCGGCCCGATGTGGGCGACGATGTCGCCGAGGCTGACGGCCGCCGGAAAGCCCGCAGCCCCACGGGCTGTGGGGCCACGCGAGCGGCTGCCAAAGAGCTTTCCAACGAGGCACGGCTTTCCCTCCTGGCTCTTCGGGCGTGGGAGCTGTCGCCAGAGACGCGGCCCTACCGGAAAATGCTTTGCAGGCTGGCGCGGCGGCGCAACGTGGGCGCCGGTGTCGCACAGGCTGACGGCCGCCGCAAAGCCCGCAGCCCCATGGGCTGTGGGGCCACGCGAGCGGCTGCCAAAGAGCTTTCCAACGAGGCACGGCTTTCCCTCCTGGCTCTTCGGGCGTGGGAGCTGTCGCCAGAGCCGCGGCCCTACCGGAAAATGCTTTGCAGGCTGGCGCGGCGGCGCAACGTGGGCGCCTGTGTCACCCAGGCTGACGGCCGCCGCAAAGCCCGCAGCCCCACGGGCTGTGGGGCCACGCGAGCGACTGCCAAAGAGCTTTCCAATCAGGCACGGCTTTCCCTCCTGGCTCTTCGGGCGTGGGAGCTGTTGCCAGAGACGCGGCCCTACCAGAAAATGCTTCACAGGCTGGCGCGGTCGCGCAACGTGGGCGCCGGTGGCGCCGAGGCTGACAGCCGCCGCAAAGCCCGCAGCCCCACGGGCTGTGGGGCCACGCGAGCGGCTGCCAAAGAGCTTTCCAACGAGGCACGGCTTTCCCTCCTGGCTCTTCGGGCGTGGGAGCTGTCGCCAGAGCCGCGGCCCTACCGGAAAATGCTTCGCAGGCTGGCGCGGCGGCCCCACCTGGGCGCCGGTGGCGCCGAGGCTGACGGCCGCCGCAAAGCCTGCAGCCCCATGGGCTGTGGGGCCACGCGAGCGGCTGCCAAAGAGCTTTCCAACGTGGCATGGCTTTCCCTCCTGGCTCTTCGGGCGTGGGAGCTGTCGCCAGAGACGCGGCCCTACCGGAAAATGCTTCGCAGGCTGGCGCAGCGGCGCCACGTGGGCGCCAGTGGCGCCGAGGCTGACGGCCGCCGCAAAGCCCGCAGCCCCACGGGCTGTGGGGCCACGCGAGCGGCTGCCAAAGAGCTTTCCAACGAGGCACGGCTTTCCCTCCTGGCTCTTCGGGCGTGGGAGCTGTCACCAGAGACGTGGCCCTACCGGAAAAGGCTTCGCAGGCTGGCGCGGCGGCGCCACGTGGGCGCTGGTGTCGCACAGGCTGACGGCCGCCGCAAAGCCCGCAGCCCCACGGGCTGTGGGGCCACGTGAGCTGCTGCCAAAGAGCTTTCCAACGAGGCACGGCTTTCCCTCCTGGCTCTTCGGGCGTGGGAGCTGTCGCCAGAGACGCGGCCCTACCGGAAAATGCTTCGCAGGATAGCGCGGCGGCGCCACGTGGGCGCCGGTGGCGCCGAGCCTGACGGCCACCGCAAAGCCCACAGCCCCACGGGCTGTGGGGCCATGCGAGCGTCTGCCAAAGAGCTTTCTAACGAGGCATGGCTTTCCCTCCTGGCTCTTCGGGCGTGGGAGCTGTCGCCAGAGCCGCGGCCCTACCGGAAAATGCTTCGCAAGCTGGCGCGGCGGCCTGATGTGGGCGCCGATGTCGCCGAGGCTGACGGCCGCCGGAAAGCCCGCAGCCCCACGGGCTGTGGGGCCACGCGAGCGGCTGCCAAAGAGCTTTCCAACGAGGCACGGCTTTCCCTCCTGGCTCTTCGGGCGTGGGAGCTGTTGCCAGAGCTGCAGCCCTACCGGCAAATGCTTCGCAGGCTGGCGCGGCGGCGCCACGTGGGCGCCGGTGGCGCCGAGGCTGACAGCCGCCGGAAAGCCCGCAGGCCCACGGACTGTGGGGCCATGCGAGCGGCTGCCAAAGAGCTTTCCAACGAGGCACGGATTTCCCTCCTGGCTCTTCGGCCGTGGGAGCTGTCGCCAGAGCCGCGGCCCTACCGGAAAATGCTTCGCAGGCTGGCGAGGCGGCCCGATGTGGGCGCCGATGGCGCCGAGGCTGACGGCCGCCGGAAAGCCCGCAGCCCCACGGGCTTTGTGGCCATGCGAGCGGCTGCCAAAGAGCTTTCCAACGAGGCACGGCTTTCCCTCCTGGCTCTTCGGGCGTGGGAGCTGTTGCCAGAGACGCGGCCCTACCGAAAAATGCTTCGCAGGCTGGCGCGGCGGCCCCACCTGGGCGCCGGTGGCGCCGAGGCTGACGGCCGCCGCAAAGCCTGCAGCCCCATGGGCTGTGGGGCCACGCGAGCGGCTGCCAAAGAGCTTTCCAACGTGGCATGGCTTTCCCTCCTGGCTCTTCGGGCGTGGGAGCTGTCGCCAGAGACGCGGCCCTACCGGAAAATGCTTCGCAGGCTGGCGCAGCGGCGCAACGTGGGCGCCAGTGGCGCCGAGGCTGACGGCCGCCGCAAAGCCCGCAGCCCCACGGGCTGTGGGGCCACGCGAGCGGCTGCCAAAGAGCTTTCCAACGAGGCACGGCTTTCCCTCCTGGCTCTTCGGGCGTGGGAGCTGTCACCAGAGACGTGGCCCTACCGGAAAAGGCTTCGCAGGCTGGCGCGGCGGCGCCACGTGGGCGCTGGTGTCGCACAGGCTGACGGCCGCCGCAAAGCCCGCAGCCCCACGGGCTGTGGGGCCACGCGAGCTGCTGCCAAAGAGCTTTCCAACGAGGCACGGCTTTCCCTCCTGGCTCTTCGGGCGTGGGAGCTGTCGCCAGAGCCGCGGCCCTACCGGAAAATGCTTCGCAGGATAGCGCGGCGGCGCCACGTGGGCGCCGGTGGCGCCGAGGCTGACGGCCGCCTGAAAGCCCGCAGCCCCACGGGCTGTGGGGCCACGCGAGCGGCTGCCAAAGAGCTTTCCAACGAGGCACGGCTTTCCCTCCTGGCTCTTCGGGCGTGGGAGCTGTTGCCAGAGCCGCGGCCCGACCGGAAAATGCTTTGCAGGCTGGCGCGGCGGCGCCACGTGGGCGCCGGTGGCGCCGAGCCTGACGGCCACCGCAAAGCCCACAGCCCCACGGGCTGTGGGGCCATGCGAGCGGCTGCCAAAGAGCTTTCTAACGAGGCACGGCTTTCCCTCCTGGCTCTTCGGGCGTGGGAGCTGTCGCCAGAGCCGCGGCCCTACCGGAAAATGCTTCGCAAGCTGGCGCGGCGGCCTGATGTGGGCGCCGATGTCGCCGAGGCTGACGGCCGCCGGAAAGCCCGCAGCCCCACGGGCTGTGGGGCCACGCGAGCGGCTGCCAAAGAGCTTTCCAACGAGGCACGGCTTTCCCTCCTGGCTCTTCGGGCGTGGGAGCTGTTGCCAGAGCTGCAGCCCTACCGGCAAATGCTTCGCAGGCTGGCGCGGCGGCGCCACGTGGGCGCCGGTGGCGCCGAGGCTGACAGCCGCCGGAAAGCCCGCAGCCCCACGGGCTGTGGGGCCATGCGAGCGGCTGCCAAAGAGCTTTCCAACGAGGCACGGATTTCCCTCCTGGCTCTTCGGCCGTGGGAGCTGTCGCCAGAGCCGCGGCCCTACCGGAAAATGCTTCGCAGGCTGGCGAGGCGGCCCGATGTGGGCGCCGATGGCGCCGAGGCTGACGGCCGCCGGAAAGCCCGCAGCCCCACGGGCTTTGTGGCCATGCGAGCGGCTGCCAAAGAGCTTTCCAACGAGGCACGGCTTTCCCTCCTGGCTCTTCGGGCGTGGGAGCTGTCGCCAGAGACGCGGCCCTACCGAAAAATTCTTCGCAGGCTGGCGCGGCGGCGCCACGTAGGCGCCGGTGGCGCCGAGGCTGACGGCCGCCGCAAAGCCCGCAGCCCCACGGGCTGTGGGGCCACGCGAGCGGCTGCCAAAGAGCTTTCCAACGAGGCACGGCTTTCCCTCCTGGCTCTTCGGGCGTGGGAGCTGTCGCCAGAGCTGCGGCCCTACCGGAAAATGCTTCGCAGGCTGGCGCGGCAGCGCCACGTGGGCGCCGGTGTCGCCGAGGCTGCCGGGTGCCGCAAAGCCCGCAGCCCCACGGGCTGTGGGGCCACGCGAGCGGCTGCCAAAGAGCTTTCCAACGAGGCACGGCTTTCCCTCCTGGCTCTTCGGGCGTGGGAGCTGTCGCCACAGCTGCGGCCCTACCGGAAAATGCTTCACAGGCTGGCGCTGCGGCCTGATGTGGGAGCCGATGGCGCCGAGGCTGACGGCCGCCGCAAAGCCCGCAGCCCCACGGGCTGTGGGGCCACGCGAGCGGCTGCCAAAGAGCTTTCCAACGAGGCACGGCTTTCCCTCCTGGCTCTTCGGGCGTGGGAGCTGTCGCCAGAGACGCGGCCCTACCGGAAAATGCTTCACAGGCTGGCGCGGCAGCACCACGTGGGCGCCGGTGTCGCCGAGGCTGCCAGGTGCCGCAAAGCCCGCAGCCCCACGGGCTGTGGGGCCACGCGAGCGGCTGCCAAAGAGCTTTCCAACGAGGCACGGCTTTCCCTCCTGGCTCTTCGTCCGTGGGAGCTGTCACCAGAGCTGCAGCCCTACCGGAAAATGCTTCGCAGGCTGGCGCGGAGGCCCCACGTGGGCGCCGGTGGCGCCGAGGCTGACGGCCGCCGCAAAGCCCGCAGCCCCACGGGCTGTGGGGCCACGCGAGCGGCTGCCAAAGAGCTTTCCAACGAGGCACGGCTTTCCCTCCTGGCTCTTCGGGCGTGGGAGCTGTCGCCAGAGCTGCAGCCCTACCGGCAAATGCTTCGCAGGCTGGCGCGGCGGCGCCACGTGGGCGCCGGTGGCGCCGAGGCTGACGGCCGCCTGAAAGCCCGCAGCCCCACGGGCTGTGGGGCCACGCGAGCGGCTGCGAAAGAGCTTTCCAACGAGGCACGGCTTTCCCTCCTGGCTCTTCGGGCGTGGGAGCTGTTGCCAGAGCCGCGGCCCTACCGGAAAATGCTTCGCAGGCTGGCGCGGCGGCGCCATGTGGGCGCCGGTGGCGCCGAGGCTGACGGCCACCGCAAAGCCCACAGCCCCACGGGCTGTGGGGCCATGCGAGCGGCTGCCAAAGAGCTTTCCAACGAGGCACGGCTTTCCCTCCTGGCTCTTCGGCCGTGGGAGCTGTCGCCAGAGCCGCGGCCCTACCGGAAAATGCTTCGCAGGCTGGCGAGGCGGCCCGATGTGGGCGCCGATGGCGCCGAGGCTGACGGCCGCCGGAAAGCCCGCAGCCCCACGGGCTTTGTGGCCATGCGAGCGGCTGCCAAAGAGTTTTCCAACGAGGCACGGCTTTCCCTCCTGGCTCTTCGGGCGTGGGAGCTGTCGCCAGAGACGCGGCCCTACCGAAAAATTCTTCGCAGGCTGGCGCGGCGGCGCCACGTAGGCGCCGGTGGCGCCGAGGCTGACGGCCGCCGCAAAGCCCGCAGCCCCACGGGCTGTGGGGCCACGCGAGCGGCTGCCAAAGAGCTTTCCAACGAGGCACGGCTTTCCCTCCTGGCTCTTCGAGACTGGGAACTGTCGCCAGAGACGCGGCCCTACCGGAAAATGCTTTGCAGGCTGGCGCGGCGGCGCAACGTGGGCGCCGGTGTCGCACAGGCTGACGGCCGCCGCAAAGCCCGCAGCCCCATGGGCTGTGGGGCCACGCGAGCGGCTGCCAAAGAGCTTTCCAAGGAGGCACGGCTTTCCCTCCTGGCTCTTCGGGCGTGGGAGCTGTCGCCAGAGCCGCGGCCCTACCGGAAAATGCTTTGCAGGCTGGCGCGGCGGCGCAACGTGGGCGCCTGTGTCACCCAGGCTGACGGCCGCCGCAAAGCCCGCAGCCCCACGGGCTGTGGGGCCACGCGAGCGACTGCCAAAGAGCTTTCCAACGAGGCACGGCTTTCCCTCCTGGCTCTTCGGGCGTGGGAGCTGTCGCCAGAGACGCGGCCCTACCGGAAAATGCTTCGCAGGATAGCGCGGCGGCGCCACGTGGGCGCCGGTGGCGCCGAGCCTGACGGCCACCGCAAAGCCCACAGCCCCACGGGCTGTGGGGCCATGCGAGCGTCTGCCAAAGAGCTTTCTAACGAGGCACGGCTTTCCCTCCTGGCTCTTCGGGCGTGGGAGCTGTCGCCAGAGCCGCGGCCCTACCGGAAAATGCTTCGCAAGCTGGCGCGGCGGCCTGATGTGGGCGCCGATGTCGCCGAGGCTGACGGCCGCCGGAAAGCCCGCAGCCCCACGGGCTGTGGGGCCACGCGAGCGGCTGCCAAAGAGCTTTCCAACGAGGCACGGCTTTCCCTCCTGGCTCTTCGGGCGTGGGAGCTGTTGCCAGAGCTGCAGCCCTACCGGCAAATGCTTCGCAGGCTGGCGCGGCGGCGCCACGTGGGCGCCGGTGGCGCCGAGGCTGACAGCCGCCGGAAAGCCCGCAGGCCCACGGACTGTGGGGCCATGCGAGCGGCTGCCAAAGAGCTTTCCAACGAGGCACGGATTTCCCTCCTGGCTCTTCGGCCGTGGGAGCTGTCGCCAGAGCCGCGGCCCTACCGGAAAATGCTTCGCAGGCTGGCGCGGCAGCGCCACGTGGGCGCCGGTGTCGCCGAGGCTGCCGGGTGCCGCAAAGCCCGCAGCCCCACGGGCTGTGGGGCCACGCGAGCGGCTGCCAAAGAGCTTTCCAACGAGGCACGGCTTTCCCTCCTGGCTCTTCGGCCGTGGGAGCTGTCGCCACAGCTGCGGCCCTACCGGAAAATGCTTCACAGGCTGGCGCGGCGGCCTGATGTGGGAGCCGATGGCGCCGAGGCTGACGGCCGCCGGAAAGCCCGCAGCCCCACGGGCTGTGGGGCCATGCGAGCGGCTGCCAAAGAGCTTTCTAACGAGGCACGGCTTTCCCTCCTGGCTCTTCGGGCGTGGGAGCTGTCGCCAGAGCCGCGGCCCTACCGGAAAATGCTTCGCAAGCTGGCGCGGCGGCCCGATGTGGGCGACGATGTCGCCGAGGCTGACGGCCGCCGGAAAGCCCGCAGCCCCACGGGCTGTGGGGCCACGCGAGCGGCTGCCAAAGAGCTTTCCAACGAGGCACGGCTTTCCCTCCTGGCTCTTCGGGCGTGGGAGCTGTCGCCAGAGACGCGGCCCTACCGGAAAATGCTTTGCAGGCTGGCGCGGCGGCGCAACGTGGGCGCCGGTGTCGCACAGGCTGACGGCCGCCGCAAAGCCCGCAGCCCCATGGGCTGTGGGGCCACGCGAGCGGCTGCCAAAGAGCTTTCCAACGAGGCACGGCTTTCCCTCCTGGCTCTTCGGGCGTGGGAGCTGTCGCCAGAGCCGCGGCCCTACCGGAAAATGCTTTGCAGGCTGGCGCGGCGGCGCAACGTGGGCGCCTGTGTCACCCAGGCTGACGGCCGCCGCAAAGCCCGCAGCCCCACGGGCTGTGGGGCCACGCGAGCGACTGCCAAAGAGCTTTCCAATCAGGCACGGCTTTCCCTCCTGGCTCTTCGGGCGTGGGAGCTGTTGCCAGAGACGCGGCCCTACCAGAAAATGCTTCACAGGCTGGCGCGGTCGCGCAACGTGGGCGCCGGTGTCGCCGAGGCTGCCAGGTGCCGCAAAGCCCGCAGCCCCACGGGCTGTGGGGCCACGCGAGCGGCTGCCAAAGAGCTTTCCAACGAGGCACGGCTTTCCCTCCTGGCTCTTCGGGCGTGGGAGCTGTCGCCAGAGCCGCGGCCCTACCGGAAAATGCTTCGCAGGCTGGCGCGGCGGCCCCACCTGGGCGCCGGTGGCGCCGAGGCTGACGGCCGCCGCAAAGCCTGCAGCCCCATGGGCTGTGGGGCCACGCGAGCGGCTGCCAAAGAGCTTTCCAACGTGGCATGGCTTTCCCTCCTGGCTCTTCGGGCGTGGGAGCTGTCGCCAGAGACGCGGCCCTACCGGAAAATGCTTCGCAGGCTGGCGCAGCGGCGCCACGTGGGCGCCAGTGGCGCCGAGGCTGACGGCCGCCGCAAAGCCCGCAGCCCCACGGGCTGTGGGGCCACGCGAGCGGCTGCCAAAGAGCTTTCCAACGAGGCACGGCTTTCCCTCCTGGCTCTTCGGGCGTGGGAGCTGTCACCAGAGACGTGGCCCTACCGGAAAAGGCTTCGCAGGCTGGCGCGGCGGCGCCACGTGGGCGCTGGTGTCGCACAGGCTGACGGCCGCCGCAAAGCCCGCAGCCCCACGGGCTGTGGGGCCACGTGAGCTGCTGCCAAAGAGCTTTCCAACGAGGCACGGCTTTCCCTCCTGGCTCTTCGGGCGTGGGAGCTGTCGCCAGAGACGCGGCCCTACCGGAAAATGCTTCGCAGGATAGCGCGGCGGCGCCACGTGGGCGCCGGTGGCGCCGAGCCTGACGGCCACCGCAAAGCCCACAGCCCCACGGGCTGTGGGGCCATGCGAGCGTCTGCCAAAGAGCTTTCTAACGAGGCATGGCTTTCCCTCCTGGCTCTTCGGGCGTGGGAGCTGTCGCCAGAGCCGCGGCCCTACCGGAAAATGCTTCGCAAGCTGGCGCGGCGGCCTGATGTGGGCGCCGATGTCGCCGAGGCTGACGGCCGCCGGAAAGCCCGCAGCCCCACGGGCTGTGGGGCCACGCGAGCGGCTGCCAAAGAGCTTTCCAACGAGGCACGGCTTTCCCTCCTGGCTCTTCGGGCGTGGGAGCTGTTGCCAGAGCTGCAGCCCTACCGGCAAATGCTTCGCAGGCTGGCGCGGCGGCGCCACGTGGGCGCCGGTGGCGCCGAGGCTGACAGCCGCCGGAAAGCCCGCAGGCCCACGGACTGTGGGGCCATGCGAGCGGCTGCCAAAGAGCTTTCCAACGAGGCACGGATTTCCCTCCTGGCTCTTCGGCCGTGGGAGCTGTCGCCAGAGCCGCGGCCCTACCGGAAAATGCTTCGCAGGCTGGCGAGGCGGCCCGATGTGGGCGCCGATGGCGCCGAGGCTGACGGCCGCCGGAAAGCCCGCAGCCCCACGGGCTTTGTGGCCATGCGAGCGGCTGCCAAAGAGCTTTCCAACGAGGCACGGCTTTCCCTCCTGGCTCTTCGGGCGTGGGAGCTGTTGCCAGAGACGCGGCCCTACCGAAAAATGCTTCGCAGGCTGGCGCGGCGGCCCCACCTGGGCGCCGGTGGCGCCGAGGCTGACGGCCGCCGCAAAGCCTGCAGCCCCATGGGCTGTGGGGCCACGCGAGCGGCTGCCAAAGAGCTTTCCAACGTGGCATGGCTTTCCCTCCTGGCTCTTCGGGCGTGGGAGCTGTCGCCAGAGACGCGGCCCTACCGGAAAATGCTTCGCAGGCTGGCGCAGCGGCGCAACGTGGGCGCCAGTGGCGCCGAGGCTGACGGCCGCCGCAAAGCCCGCAGCCCCACGGGCTGTGGGGCCACGCGAGCGGCTGCCAAAGAGCTTTCCAACGAGGCACGGCTTTCCCTCCTGGCTCTTCGGGCGTGGGAGCTGTCACCAGAGACGTGGCCCTACCGGAAAAGGCTTCGCAGGCTGGCGCGGCGGCGCCACGTGGGCGCTGGTGTCGCACAGGCTGACGGCCGCCGCAAAGCCCGCAGCCCCACGGGCTGTGGGGCCACGCGAGCTGCTGCCAAAGAGCTTTCCAACGAGGCACGGCTTTCCCTCCTGGCTCTTCGGGCGTGGGAGCTGTCGCCAGAGCCGCGGCCCTACCGGAAAATGCTTCGCAGGATAGCGCGGCGGCGCCACGTGGGCGCCGGTGGCGCCGAGGCTGACGGCCGCCTGAAAGCCCGCAGCCCCACGGGCTGTGGGGCCACGCGAGCGGCTGCCAAAGAGCTTTCCAACGAGGCACGGCTTTCCCTCCTGGCTCTTCGGGCGTGGGAGCTGTTGCCAGAGCCGCGGCCCGACCGGAAAATTCTTTGCAGGCTGGCGCGGCGGCGCCACGTGGGCGCCGGTGGCGCCGAGCCTGACGGCCACCGCAAAGCCCACAGCCCCACGGGCTGTGGGGCCATGCGAGCGGCTGCCAAAGAGCTTTCTAACGAGGCACGGCTTTCCCTCCTGGCTCTTCGGGCGTGGGAGCTGTCGCCAGAGCCGCGGCCCTACCGGAAAATGCTTCGCAAGCTGGCGCGGCGGCCTGATGTGGGCGCCGATGTCGCCGAGGCTGACGGCCGCCGGAAAGCCCGCAGCCCCACGGGCTGTGGGGCCACGCGAGCGGCTGCCAAAGAGCTTTCCAACGAGGCACGGCTTTCCCTCCTGGCTCTTCGGGCGTGGGAGCTGTTGCCAGAGCTGCAGCCCTACCGGCAAATGCTTCGCAGGCTGGCGCGGCGGCGCCACGTGGGCGCCGGTGGCGCCGAGGCTGACAGCCGCCGGAAAGCCCGCAGCCCCACGGGCTGTGGGGCCATGCGAGCGGCTGCCAAAGAGCTTTCCAACGAGGCACGGATTTCCCTCCTGGCTCTTCGGCCGTGGGAGCTGTCGCCAGAGCCGCGGCCCTACCGGAAAATGCTTCGCAGGCTGGCGAGGCGGCCCGATGTGGGCGCCGATGGCGCCGAGGCTGACGGCCGCCGGAAAGCCCGCAGCCCCACGGGCTTTGTGGCCATGCGAGCGGCTGCCAAAGAGCTTTCCAACGAGGCACGGCTTTCCCTCCTGGCTCTTCGGGCGTGGGAGCTGTCGCCAGAGACGCGGCCCTACCGAAAAATTCTTCGCAGGCTGGCGCGGCGGCGCCACGTAGGCGCCGGTGGCGCCGAGGCTGACGGCCGCCGCAAAGCCCGCAGCCCCACGGGCTGTGGGGCCACGCGAGCGGCTGCCAAAGAGCTTTCCAACGAGGCACGGCTTTCCCTCCTGGCTCTTCGGGCGTGGGAGCTGTCGCCAGAGCTGCGGCCCTACCGGAAAATGCTTCGCAGGCTGGCGCGGCAGCGCCACGTGGGCGCCGGTGTCGCCGAGGCTGCCGGGTGCCGCAAAGCCCGCAGCCCCACGGGCTGTGGGGCCACGCGAGCGGCTGCCAAAGAGCTTTCCAACGAGGCACGGCTTTCCCTCCTGGCTCTTCGGGCGTGGGAGCTGTCGCCACAGCTGCGGCCCTACCGGAAAATGCTTCACAGGCTGGCGCTGCGGCCTGATGTGGGAGCCGATGGCGCCGAGGCTGACGGCCGCCGCAAAGCCCGCAGCCCCACGGGCTGTGGGGCCACGCGAGCGGCTGCCAAAGAGCTTTCCAACGAGGCACGGCTTTCCCTCCTGGCTCTTCGGGCGTGGGAGCTGTCGCCAGAGACGCGGCCCTACCGGAAAATGCTTCACAGGCTGGCGCGGCAGCACCACGTGGGCGCCGGTGTCGCCGAGGCTGCCAGGTGCCGCAAAGCCCGCAGCCCCACGGGCTGTGGGGCCACGCGAGCGGCTGCCAAAGAGCTTTCCAACGAGGCACGGCTTTCCCTCCTGGCTCTTCGTCCGTGGGAGCTGTCACCAGAGCTGCAGCCCTACCGGAAAATGCTTCGCAGGCTGGCGCGGAGGCCCCACGTGGGCGCCGGTGGCGCCGAGGCTGACGGCCGCCGCAAAGCCCGCAGCCCCACGGGCTGTGGGGCCACGCGAGCGGCTGCCAAAGAGCTTTCCAACGAGGCACGGCTTTCCCTCCTGGCTCTTCGGGCGTGGGAGCTGTCGCCAGAGCTGCAGCCCTACCGGCAAATGCTTCGCAGGCTGGCGCGGCGGCGCCACGTGGGCGCCGGTGGCGCCGAGGCTGACGGCCGCCTGAAAGCCCGCAGCCCCACGGGCTGTGGGGCCACGCGAGCGGCTGCCAAAGAGCTTTCCAACGAGGCACGGCTTTCCCTCCTGGCTCTTCGGGCGTGGGAGCTGTTGCCAGAGCCGCGGCCCTACCGGAAAATGCTTCGCAGGCTGGCGCGGCGGCGCCATGTGGGCGCCGGTGGCGCCGAGGCTGACGGCCACCGCAAAGCCCACAGCCCCACGGGCTGTGGGGCCATGCGAGCGGCTGCCAAAGAGCTTTCTAACGAGGCACGGCTTTCCCTCCTGGCTCTTCGGGCGTGGGAGCTGTCGCCAGAGCCGCGGCCCTACCGGAAAATGCTTCGCAAGCTGGCGCGGCGGCCCGATGTGGGCGCCGATGTCGCCGAGGCTGACGGCCGCCGGAAAGCCCGCAGCCCCACGGGCTGTGGGGCCACGCGAGCGGCTGCCAAAGAGCTTTCCAACGAGGCACGGCTTTCCCTCCTGGCTCTTCGGGCGTGGGAGCTGTGGCCAGAGCTGCAGCCCTACCGGCAAATGCTTCGCAGGCTGGCGCGGCGGCGCCACGTGGGCGCCGGTGGCGCCGAGGCTGACGTCCGCCGCAAAGCCCGCAGCCCCACGGGCTGTGGGGCCATGCGAGCGGCTGCCAAAGAGCTTTCCAACGAGGCACGGCTTTCCCTCCTGGCTCTTCGGCCGTGGGAGCTGTCGCCAGAGCCGCGGCCCTACCGGAAAATGCTTCGCAGGCTGGCGAGGCGGCCCGATGTGGGCGCCGATGGCGCCGAGGCTGACGGCCGCCGGAAAGCCCGCAGCCCCACGGGCTTTGTGGCCATGCGAGCGGCTGCCAAAGAGTTTTCCAACGAGGCACGGCTTTCCCTCCTGGCTCTTCGGGCGTGGGAGCTGTCGCCAGAGACGCGGCCCTACCGAAAAATTCTTCGCAGGCTGGCGCGGCGGCGCCACGTAGGCGCCGGTGGCGCCGAGGCTGACGGCCGCCGCAAAGCCCGCAGCCCCACGGGCTGTGGGGCCACGCGAGCGGCTGCCAAAGAGCTTTCCAACGAGGCACGGCTTTCCCTCCTGGCTCTTCGAGACTGGGAACTGTCGCCAGAGACGCGGCCCTACCGGAAAATGCTTTGCAGGCTGGCGCGGCGGCGCAACGTGGGCGCCGGTGTCGCACAGGCTGACGGCCGCCGCAAAGCCCGCAGCCCCATGGGCTGTGGGGCCACGCGAGCGGCTGCCAAAGAGCTTTCCAAGGAGGCACGGCTTTCCCTCCTGGCTCTTCGGGCGTGGGAGCTGTCGCCAGAGCCGCGGCCCTACCGGAAAATGCTTTGCAGGCTGGCGCGGCGGCGCAACGTGGGCGCCTGTGTCACCCAGGCTGACGGCCGCCGCAAAGCCCGCAGCCCCACGGGCTGTGGGGCCACGCGAGCGACTGCCAAAGAGCTTTCCAATCAGGCACGGCTTTCCCTCCTGGCTCTTCGGGCGTGGGAGCTGTTGCCAGAGACGCGGCCCTACTGGAAAATGCTTCACAGGCTGGCGCGGTCGCGCAACGTGGGCGCCGGTGGCGCCGAGGCTGACAGCCGCCGGAAAGCCCGCAGCCCCACGGGCTGTGGGGCCACGCGAGCGGCTGCCAAAGAGCTTTCCAACGAGGCACGGCTTTCCCTCCTGGCTCTTCGGGCGTGGGAGCTGTCGCTAGAGACGCGGCCCTACCGGAAAATGCTTCGCAGGCTGGCGCGGCGGCGCAACGTGGGCGCCAGTGGCGCCGAGGCTGACGGCCGCCGCAAAGCCCGCAGCCCCATGGGCTGTGGGGCCACGCGAGCGGCTGCCAAAGAGCTTTTCAACGAGGCACGGCTTTCCCTCCTGGCTCTTCGGGCGTGGGAGCTGTCGCCAGAGCCGCGGCCCTACCGGAAAATGCTTCGCAGGCTGGCGCGGCGGAGCCACGTGGGTGTTTTGGCGCCGAGGCTGACGGCCGCCGCAAAGCCCGCAGCCCCAAGGGGTGTGGGGCCACGCGAGCGGCTTCCAAAGAGCTTTCCAACGAGGCACGGCTTTCCCTCCTGGCTCTTCGGGTGTGGGAGCTGTCGCCAGAGCCGCGGCCCTACCGGAAAATGCTTTGCAGGCTGGCGCGGCGGCCCCACCCGGGCGCCGGTGGCGCCGAGGCTGACGGCCGCCGCAAAGCCCGCAGCCCCATGGGCTGTGGGGCCACGCGAGCGGCTGCCAAAGAGCTTTCCAACGAGGCACGGCTTTCCCTCCTGGCTCTTCGGGCGTGGGAGCTGTCGCCAGAGACGCGGCCCTACCGGAAAAGGCTTCGCAGGCTGGCGCGGCGGCACAACGTGGGCGCCGGTGGCGCCGAGGCTGACGGCCGCCGCAAAGCCCGCAGCCCCACGGGCTGTGGGGCCACGCGAGCGACTGCCAAAGAGCTTTCCAATGAGGCACGGCTTTCCCTCCTCGCTCTTCGGGCGTGGGAGCTGTTGCCAGAGACGCGGCCCTACCAGAAAATGCTTCACAGGCTGGCGCGGTCGCGCAACGTGGGCGCCGGTGGCGCCGAGGCTGACAGCCGCCGGAAAACCCGCAGCGGCACGGGCTGTGGGGCCACGCGAGCGGCTGCCAAAGAGCTTTCCAACGAGGCACGGCTTTCCCTCCTGGCTCTTCGGGCGTGGGAGCTGTCGCCAGAGCCGCGGCCCTACCGGAAAATGCTTCGCAGGCTGGCGCAGCGGCGCAACGTGGGCGCCAGTGGCGCCGAGGCTGACGGCCGCCGCAAAGCCCGCAGCCCCATGGGCTGTGGGGCCACGCGAGCGGCTGCCAAAGAGCTTTCCAACGAGGCACGGCTTTCCCTCCTGGCTCTTCGGGCGTGGGAGCTGTCGCCAGAGACGCGGCCCTACCGGAAAATGCTTCGCAGGCTGGCGCGGCGTCCCGACGTGGGCGCCGGTGGCGCCGAGGCTGACGGCCGCCGCAAAGCCCGCAGCCCCACGGGCTGTGGGGCCATGCGAGCGGCTGCGAAAGAGCTTTCCAAGGAGGCACGGCTTTCCCTCCTGGCTCTTCGGGCGTGGGAGCTGTCGCCAGAGACGCGGCCCTACCGGAAAATGCTTCTCAGGCTGGCGCGGCGGCGCCACGTGGGCGCCGGTGGCGCCGAGGCTGACGGCCGCCGCAAAGCCCGCAGCCCCATGGGCTGTGGGGCCACGCGAGCGGCTGCCAAAGAGCTTTCCAACGAGGCACGGCTTTCCCTCCTGGCTCTTCGGGCGTGGGAGCTGTCGCCAGAGCCGCGGCCCTACCGGAAAATGCTTCGCAGGCTGGCGCGGCGGCCCCACCTGGGCACCGGTGGCGCCGAGGCTGACGGCCGCCGCAAAGCCCGCAGCCCCATGGGCTGTGGGGCCACGCGAGCGGCTGCCAAAGAGCTTTCCAACGAGGCACGGCTTTCCCTCCTGGCTCTTCGGGCGTGGGAGCTGTCGCCAGAGACGCGGCCCTACCGGAAAATGCTTCGCAGGCTGGCGCGGCGTCCCGACGTGGGCGCCGGTGGCGCCGAGGCTGACGGCCGCCGCAAAGCCCGCAGCCCCACGGGCTGTGGGGCCATGCGAGCGGCTGCGAAAGAGCTTTCCAAGGAGGCACGGCTTTCCCTCCTGGCTCTTCGGCCGTGGGAGCTGTCGCCAGAGACGCGGCCCTACCGGAAAATGCTTCTCAGGCTGGCGCGGCGGCGCAACGTGGGCGCCGGTGGCGCCGAGGCTGACGGCCGCCGCAAAGCCCGCAGCCCCATGGGCTGTGGGGCCACGCGAGCGGCTGCCAAAGAGCTTTCCAACGAGGCACGGCTTTCCCTCCTGGCTCTTCGGGCGTGGGAGCTGTCGCCAGAGCCGCGGCCCTACCGGAAAATGCTTTGCAGGCTGGCGCGGCGGCCCCACCTGGGCACCGGTGGCGCCGAGGCTGACGGCCGCCGCAAAGCCCGCAGCCCCATGGGCTGTGGGGCCACGCGAGCGGCTGCCAAAGAGCTTTCCAACGAGGCACGGCTTTCCCTCCTGGCTCTTCGGGCGTGGGAGCTGTCGCCAGAGACGCGGCCCTACCGGAAAATGCTTCGCAGGCTGGCGCGGCGGCGCCACGTGGGTGTTTTGGCGCCGAGGCTGACGGGCGCCGCAAAGCCCGCAGCCCCACGGGCTGTGGGGCCACGCGAGCGGCTGCCAAAGAGCTTTCCAACGAGGCACGGCTTTCCCTCCTGGCTCTTCGGGCGTGGGAGCTGTCGCCAGAGCCGCGGCCCTACCGGAAAATGCTTCGCAGGCTGGCGCGGCGGCGCCATGTGGGCGCTGGTGGCGCCGAGGCTGACGGCCGCCGCAAAGCCCGCAGTCCCACGGGCTGTGGGGCCACGCGAGCGGCTGCCAAAGAGCTTTCCAACGAGGCACGGCTTTCCCTCCTGGCTCTTCGGGCGTGGGAGCTGTCGCCAGAGCTGCAGCCCTACCGGCAAATGCTTCGCAGGCTGGCGCGGCGGCGCCACGTGGGCGCCGGTGGCGCCGAGGCTGACGGCCGCCTGAAAGCCCGCAGCCCCACGGGCTGTGGGGCCACGCGAGCGGCTGCCAAAGAGCTTTCCAACGAGGCACGGCTTTCCCTCCTGGCTCTTCGGGCGTGGGAGCTGTCGCCAGAGCTGCAGCCCTACCGGCAAATGCTTCGCAGGCTGGCGCGGCGGCGCGACGTGGGCGCCGGTGTCGCCGAGGCTGACGTCCGCCGCAAAGCCCGCAGCCCCACTGGCTGTGGGGCCATGCGAGCGGCTGCCAAAGAGCTTTCCAACGAGGCACGGCTTTCCCTCCTGGCTCTTCGGCCGTGGGAGCTGTCGCCAGAGCCGCGGCCCTACCGGAAAATGCTTCGCAGGCTGGCGAGGCGGCCCGATGTGGGCGCCGATGGCGCCGAGGCTGACGGCCGCCGGAAAGCCCGCAGCCCCACGGGCTTTGTGGCCATGCGAGCGGCTGCCAAAGAGCTTTCCAACGAGGCACGGCTTTCCCTCCTGGCTCTTCGGGCGTGGGAGCTGTCGCCAGAGACGCGGCCCTACCGAAAAATTCTTCGCAGGCTGGCGCGGCGGCGCCACGTAGGCGCCGGTGGCGCCGAGGCTGACGGCCGCCGCAAAGCCCGCAGCCCCACGGGCTGTGGGGCCACGCGAGCGGCTGCCAAAGAGCTTTCCAACGAGGCACGGCTTTCCCTCCTGGCTCTTCGAGACTGGGAACTGTCGCCAGAGACGCGGCCCTACCGGAAAATGCTTCTCAGGCTGGCGCGGCGGCGCAACGTGGGCGCCGGTGTCGCACAGGCTGACGGCCGCCGCAAAGCCCGCAGCCCCATGGGCTGTGGGGCCACGCGAGCGGCTGCCAAAGAGCTTTCCAAGGAGGCACGGCTTTCCCTCCTGGCTCTTCGGGCGTGGGAGCTGTCGCCAGAGCCGCGGCCCTACCGGAAAATGCTTTGCAGGCTGGCGCGGCGGCGCAACGTGGGCGCCTGTGTCACCCAGGCTGACGGCCGCCGCAAAGCCCGCAGCCCCACGGGCTGTGGGGCCACGCGAGCGACTGCCAAAGAGCTTTCCAATCAGGCACGGCTTTCCCTCCTGGCTCTTCGGGCGTGGGAGCTGTTGCCAGAGACGCGGCCCTACCAGAAAATGCTTCACAGGCTGGCGCGGTCGCGCAACGTGGGCGCCGGTGGCGCCGAGGCTGACAGCCGCCGGAAAGCCCGCAGCCCCATGGGCTGTGGGGCCACGCGAGCGGCTGCCAAAGAGCTTTTCAACGAGGCACGGCTTTCCCTCCTGGCTCTTCGGGCGTGGGAGCTGTCGCCAGAGCCGCGGCCCTACCGGAAAATGCTTCGCAGGCTGGCGCGGCGGAGCCACGTGGGTGTTTTGGCGCCGAGGCTGACGGCCGCCGCAAAGCCCGCAGCCCCACGGGCTGTGGGGCCACGCGAGCGGCTGCCAAAGAGCTTTCCAACGAGGCACGGCTTTCCCTCCTGGCTCTTCGGCCGTGGGAGCTGTCGCCAGAGACGCGGCCCTACCGGAAAATGCTTCGCAGGCTGGCGCGGCGGCGCCATGTGGGCGCCGGTGGCGCCGAGGCTGACGGCCGCCGCAAAGCCCGCAGCCCCACGGGCTGTGGGGCCACGCGAGCGGCTGCCAAAGAGCTTTCCAACGAGGCACGGCTTTCCCTCCTGGCTCTTCGGCCGTGGGAGCTGTCGCCAGAGCCGCGGCCCTACCGGAAAATGCTTCGCAGGTTTGCGCGGCGGCGCAATGTGGGCGCCGGTGGCGCCGAGGCTGATGGCCGCCGCAAAGCCCGCAGCCCCAAGGGGTGTGGGGCCACGCGAGCGGCTTCCAAAGAGCTTTCCAACGAGGCACGGCTTTCCCTCCTGGCTCTTCGGGTGTGGGAGCTGTCGCCAGAGCCGCGGCCCTACCGGAAAATGCTTTGCAGGCTGGCGCGGCGGCCCCACCCGGGCGCCGGTCGCGCCGAGGCTGACGGCCGCCGCAAAGCCCGCAGCCCCATGGGCTGTGGGGCCACGCGAGCGGCTGCCAAAGAGCTTTCCAACGAGGCACGGCTTTCCCTCCTGGCTCTTCGGGCGTGGGAGCTGTCGCCAGAGACGCGGCCCTACCGGAAAAGGCTTCGCAGGCTGGCGCGGCGGCGCAACGTGGGCGCCGGTGGCGCCGAGGCTGACGGCCGCCGCAAAGCCCGCAGCCCCACGGGCTGTGGGGCCACGCGAGCGACTGCCAAAGAGCTTTCCAATGAGGCACGGCTTTCCCTCCTGGCTCTTCGGGCGTGGGAGCTGTTGCCAGAGACGCGGCCCTACCAGAAAATGCTTCACAGGCTGGCGCGGTCGCGCAACGTGGGCGCCGGTGGCGCCGAGGCTGACGGCCGCCGCAAAGCCCGCAGCCCCATGGGCTGTGGGGCCACGCGAGCGGCTGCCAAAGAGCTTTCCAACGAGGCACGGCTTTCCCTCCTGGCTCTTCGGGCGTGGGAGCTGTCGCCAGAGACGCGGCCCTACCTGAAAATGCTTCGCAGGCTAGCGCGGCGGCCCCACCTGGGCGCCGGTGTCGCCCAGGCTGACGGCCGCCGGAAACCCTGCAGGCCCACGGGCTGTGGGGCCATGCGAGCGGCTGCCAAAGAGCTTTCCAACGAGGCACGGCTTTCCCTCCTGGCTCTTCGGGCGTGGGAGCTGTCGCCAGAGCCGCGGCCCTACCGGAAAATGCTTCGCAGGCTGGCGCGGCGTCCCGACGTGGGCGCCGGTGGCGCCGAGGCTGACGGCCGCCGCAAAGCCCGCAGCCCCACGGGCTGTGGGGCCATGCGAGCGGCTGCCAAAGAGCTTTCCAAGGAGGCACGGCTTTCCCTCCTGGCTCTTCGGGCGTGGGAGCTGTCGCCAGAGACGCGGCCCTACCGGAAAATGCTTCTCAGGCTGGCGCGGCGGCGCAACGTGGGCGCCGGTGGCGCCGAGGCTGACGGCCGCCGCAAAGCCCGCAGCCCCATGGGCTGTGGGGCCACGCGAGCGGCTGCCAAAGAGCTTTCCAACGAGGCACGGCTTTCCCTCCTGGCTCTTCGGGCGTGGGAGCTGTCGCCAGAGCCGCGGCCCTACCGGAAAATGCTTTGCAGGCTGGCGCGGCGGCCCCACCTGGGCACCGGTGGCGCCGAGGCTGACGGCCGCCGCAAAGCCCGCAGCCCCATGGGCTGTGGGGCCACGCGAGCGGCTGCCAAAGAGCTTTCCAACGAGGCACGGCTTTCCCTCCTGGCTCTTCGGGCGTGGGAGCTGTCGCCAGAGACGCGGCCCTACCGGAAAATGCTTCGCAGGCTGGCGCGGCGGCGCCACGTGGGTGCCGGTGGCGCCGAGGCTGACCGGCGCCGCAAAGCCCGCAGCCCCACGGGCTGTGGGGCCACGCGAGCGGCTGCCAAAGAGCTTTCCAACGAGGCACGGCTTTCCCTCCTGGCTCTTCGGGCGTGGGAGCTGTCGCCAGAGCCGCGGCCCTACCGGAAAATGCTTCGCAGGCTGGCGCGGCGGCGCAACGTGGGCGCTGGTGGCGCCGAGGCTGACGGCCGCCGCAAAGCCCGCAGTCCCACGGGCTGTGGGGCCACGCGAGCGGCTGCCAAAGAGCTTTCCAACGAGGCACGGCTTTCCCTCCTGGCTCTTCGGGCGTGGGAGCTGTCGCCAGAGCCGCGGCCCTACCGGAAAATGCTTCGCAGGCTGGCGCGGCGTCCCGACGTGGGCGCCGGTGTCGCCGAGGCTGATGTCCGCCGCAAAGCCCGCAGCCCCACCGACTGTGGGGCCATGCGAGCGGCTGCGAAAGAGCTTTCCAAGGAGGCACGGCTTTCCCTCCTGGCTCTTCGGGCGTGGGAGCTGTCGCCAGAGACGCGGCCCTACCGGAAAATGCTTCTCAGGCTGGCGCGGCGGCGCAACGTGGGCGCCGGTGGCGCCGAGGCTGACGGCCGCCGCAAAGCCCGCAGCCCCATGGGCTGTGGGGCCACGCGAGCGGCTGCCAAAGAGCTTTCCAACGAGGCACGGCTTTCCCTCCTGGCTCTTCGGGCGTGGGAGCTGTCGCCAGAGACGCGGCCCTACCGGAAAATGCTTTGCAGGCTGGCGCGGCGGCCCCACCTGGGCACCGGTGGCGCCGAGGCTGACGGCCGCCGCAAAGCCCGCAGCCCCATGGGCTGTGGGGCCACGCGAGCGGCTGCCAAAGAGCTTTCCAACGAGGCACGGCTTTCCCTCCTGGCTCTTCGGGCGTGGGAGCTGTCGCCAGAGACGCGGCCCTACCGGAAAATGCTTCGCAGGCTGGCGCGGCGGCGCCACGTGGGTGTTTTGGCGCCGAGGCTGACGGGCGCCGCAAAGCCCGCAGCCCCACGGGCTGTGGGGCCACGCGAGCGGCTGCCAAAGAGCTTTCCAACGAGGCACGGCTTTCCCTCCTGGCTCTTCGGGCGTGGGAGCTGTCGCCAGAGCCGCGGCCCTACCGGAAAATGCTTCGCAGGCTGGCGCGGCGGCGCCATGTGGGCGCTGGTGGCGCCGAGGCTGACGGCCGCCGCAAAGCCCGCAGTCCCACGGGCTGTGGGGCCACGCGAGCGGCTGACAAAGAGCTTTCCAACGAGGCACGGCTTTCCCTCCTGGCTCTTCGGGCGTGGGAGCTGTCGCCAGAGCTGCAGCCCTACCGGAAAATGCTTCGCAGGCTGGCGCGGCGGCGCCACGTGGGCGCCGGTGTCGCCCAGGCTGATGGCCGCCGCAAAGACCGCAGCCCCATGGGCTGTGGGGCCACGCGAGCGGCTGCCAAAGAGCTTTCCAACGAGGCATGGCTTTCCCTCCTGGCTCTTCGGGCGTGGGAGCTGTCGCCAGAGCTGCGGCCCTACCGGAAAATGCTTCGCAGGCTGGCGCAGCGGCGCAACGTGGGCGCCAGTGGCGCCGAGGCTGACGGCCGCCGCAAAGCCCGCAGCCCCACGGGCTGTGGGGCCATGCGAGCGGCTGCCAAAGAGCTTTCCAACGAGGCACGGCTTTCCCTCCTGGCTCTTCGGGCGTGGGAGCTGTCACCAGAGACGTGGCCCTACCGGAAAAGGCTTCGCAGGCTGGCGCGGCGGCGCCACGTGGGCGCTGGTGTCGCACAGGCTGACGGCCGCCGCAAAGCCCGCAGCCCCACGGGCTGTGGGGCCACGCGAGCTGCTGCCAAAGAGCTTTCCAACGAGGCACGGCTTTCCCTCCTGGCTCTTCGGGCGTGGGAGCTGTCGCCAGAGACGCGGCCCTACCGGAAAATGCTTCGCAGGCTAGCGCGGCGGCGCCACGTGGGCGCCGGTGGCGCCGAGGCTGACGGCCGCCGCAAAGCCCGCAGCCCCATGGGCTGTGGGGCCACGCGAGCGGCTGCCAAAGAGCTTTCCAACGAGGCACGGCTTTCCCTCCTGGCTCTTCGGGCGTGGGAGCTGTCGCCAGAGCTGCAGCCCTACCGGCAAATGCTTCGCAGGCTGGCGCGGCGGCGCCACGTGGGCGCCGGTGGCGCCGAGGCTGACGGCCGCCGCAAAGCCCGCAGCCCCACGGGCTATGGGGCCACGCGAGCGGCTGCCAAAGAGCTTTCCAACGAGGCATGGCTTTCCCTCCTGGCTCTTCGGGCGTGGGAGCTGTCGCCAGAGCCGCGGCCCTACCGGAAAATGCTTCGCAGGCTGGCGCAGCGGCGCAACGTGGGCGCCAGTGGCGCCGAGGCTGACGGCCGCCACAAAGCCCGCAGCCCCACGGGCTGTGGGGCCACGCGAGCGGCTGCCAAAGAGCTTTTCAACGAGGTACGGCTTTCCCTCCTGGCTCTTCGGGCGTGGGAGCTGTCGCCAGAGCCGCGGCCCTACCGGAAAATGCTTCGCAGGCTGGCGCGGCGGCGCCACGTGGGTGTTTTGGCGCCGAGGCTGACGGCCGCCGCAAAGCCCGCAGCCCCACGGGCTGTGGGGCCACGCCAGCGGCTGCCAAAGAGCTTTCCAACGAGGCACGGCTTTCCCTCCTGGCTCTTCGGGCGTGGGAGCTGTCGCCAGAGACGCGGCCCTACCGGAAAATGCTTCGCAGGCTGGCGCGGCGGCGCCATGTGGGCGCCGGTGGCGCCGAGGCTGACGGCCGCCGAAAGCCCGCAGCCCCAAGGGGTGTGGGGCCACGCGAGCGGCTTCCAAAGAGCTTTCCAACGAGGCACGGCTTTCCCTCCTGGCTCTTCGGGTGTGGGAGCTATCGCCAGAGCCGCGGCCCTACCGGAAAATGCTTTGCAGGCTGGCGCGGCGGCGCCACGTAGGCGCCGGTGGCGCCGAGGCTGACGGCCGCCGCAAAGCCCGCAGCCCCACGGGCTGTGGGGCCACGCGAGCGGCTGCCAAAGAGCTTTCCAACGAGGCACGGCTTTCCCTCGTGGCTCTTCGGGCGTGGGAGCTGTCGCCAGAGACGCGGCCCTACCGGAAAAGGCTTCGCAGGCTGGCGCGGCGGCGCAACGTGGGCGCCGGTGGCGCCGAGGCTGACGGCCGCCGCAAAGCCCGCAGCCCCATGGGCTGTGGGGGAACGCGAGTGGCTGCCAAAGAGCTTTCCAACGAGGCACGGCTTTCCCTCCTGGCTCTTCGGGCGTGGGAGCTGTCGCCAGAGACGCGGCCCTACCGCAAAATGCTTCGCAGGCTGGCGCGGCGGCGCAATGTGGACGCCGGTGGTGCCGAGGCTGACGGCCGCCGCAAAGCCCGCAGTCCCACGGGGTGTGGGGCCACGCGAGCGGCTGCCAAAGAGCTTTCCAACGAGGCACGGCTTTCCCTCCTGGCTCTTTGGGCGTGGGAGCTGTCGCCAGAGCTGCAGCCCTACCGGAAAATGCTTCGCAGGCTGGCGCGGAGGCGCCACGTGGGCTCTGGTGGCGCCGAGGCTGACGGCCGCCGCAAAGCCCGCAGCCCCACGGGCTGTGGGGCCATGCGAGCGGCTGCCAAAGAGCTTTCCAACGAGGCACGGCTTTCCCTCCTGGCTCTTCGGCCGTGGGAGCTGTCGCCAGAAACGCGGCCCTACCGGAAAATGCTTCGCAGGCTGGTGCGGTCGCGCCACTTGGGCGACGGTGGCGCCGAGGCTGACAGCCGCCGGAAAGCCCGCAGCCCCACGGGCTGTGGGGCCACGTGAGTGGCTGCCAAAGAGCTTTCCAACGAGGCACTGCTTTCCCTCCTGGGTCTTCGGGCGTGGGAGCTGTTGCCAGAGCCGCGGCCCTACCGGAAAATGCTTCGCAGGCTGGCGCCGCGGCGCCACCTGGGCGCCGCTGTCGCCCAGGCTGACGGCCGCCGGAAAGCCCGCAGCCGCACGGGCTGTGGGGCCACGCGAGCGGCTGCCAAAGACCTTTCCAACGAGGCACGGCTTTCCCTCCTGGCTCTTCGGGCGTGGGAGCTGTCGCCAGAGCCGCGGCCCTACCGGAAAATGCTTTGCAGGCTGGCGCGGCGAAGCAACGTGGGCGCCTCCTTCACCCAGGCTGACGGCCGCCGCAAAGCCCGCAGCCCCATGGGCTGTGGGGCCACGCGAGCGACTGCCAAAGAGGTTTCCAATGAGGCACGGCTTTCCCTCCTGGCTCTTCGGGTGTGGGAGCTGTCGCCAGAGACGCGGCCCTACCTGAAAATTCTTCGCAGGCTAGCGCGGCGGCCCCACCTGGGCGCCGGTGTCGCCCAGGCTGACGGCCGCCGGAAAGCCTGCAGCCCCACGGGCTGTGGGGCCATGCGAGCGGCTGCCAAAGAGCTTTCCAACGAGGCACGGCTTTCCCTCCTGGCTCTTCGGGCGTGGGAGCTGTCGCCAGAGACGCGGCCCTACCGGAAAATGCTTCGCAGGCTGGCGCGGCGTCCCGACGTGGGCGCCGGTGGCGCCGAGGCTGACGGCCGCCGCAAAGCCCGCAGCCCCACGTGCTGTGGGGCCACGCAAGCGGCTGCCAAAGAGCTTTCCAACGAGGCACGGCTTTCCCTCCTGGCTCTTTGGGCGTGGGAGCTGTCGCCAGAGCTGCGGCCCTACCGGAAAATGCTTCGCAGGCTGGCGCGGCAGCGCCACGTGGGCGCCGGTGTCGCCGAGGCTGCCGGGTGCCGCAAAGCCCGCAGCCCCACGGGCTGTGGGGCCACGCGAGCGGCTGCCAAAGAGCTTTCCAACGAGGCACGGCTTTCCCTCCTGGCTCTTCGGGCGTGGGAGCTGTCGCCAGAGCTGCAGCCCTACCGGAAAATGCTTTGCAGGCTGGAGCGGAGGCCCCACGTGGGCGCCGGTGGCGCCGAGGCTGACGGCCGCCGCAAAGCCCGCAGCCCCACGGGCTGTGGGGCCACGCGAGCGGCTGCCAAAGAGCTTTCCAACGAGGCACGGCTTTCCCTCCTGGCTCTTCGGGCGTGGGAGCTGTCGCCAGAGCTGCGGCCCTACCGGAAAATGCTTCGCAGGCTGGCGCGGCAGCGCCACGTGGGCGCCGGTGTCGCCGAGGCTGCCGGGTGCCGCAAAGCCCGCAGCCCCATGGGCTGTGGGGCCACGCGAGCGGCTGCCAAAGAGCTTTCCAACGAGGCACGGCTTTCCCTCCTGGCTCTTCGGGCGTGGGAGCTGTCGCCACAGCTGCGGCACTACCGGAAAATGCTTCGCAGGCTGGCGCAGCGGCGCCACGTGGGCGCCGGTGGCGCCGAGGCTGACGGCCGCCTGAAAGCCCGCAGCCCCACGGGCTGTGGGGCCACGCGAGCGGCTGCCAAAGAGCTTTCCAACGAGGCACGGCTTTCCCTCCTGGCTCTTCGGGCGTGGGAGCTGTTGCCAGAGCCGCGGCCCTACCGGAAAATGCTTTGCAGGCTGGCGCGGTGGCGCCACGTGGTCGCCGGTGGCGCCGAGGCTGACGGCCGCCGCAAAGCCCGCAGTCCCACGGGCTGTGGGGCCACGCGAGCGGCTGCCAAAGAGCTTTCCAACGAGGCACGGCTTTCCCTCCTGGCTCTTCGGGCGTGGGAGCTGTTGCCAGAGCCGCGGCCCTACCGGAAAATGCTTTGCAGGCTGCCGCGGCGGCGCCATGTGGGCGCCGGTGGCGCCGAGGCTGACGGCCACCGCAAAGCCCACAGCCCCACGGGCTGTGGGGCCATGCGAGCGGCTGCCAAAGAGCTTTCTAACGAGGCACGGCTTTCCCTCCTGGCTCTTCGGGCGTGGGAGCTGTCGCCAGAGCCGCGGCCCTACCGGAAAATGCTTCGCAAGCTGGCGCCGCGGCCCGATGTGGGCGCCGATGTCGCCGAGGCTGACGGTCGCCGGAAAGCCCGCAGCCCCACGGGCTGTGGGGCCACGCGAGCGGCTGCCAAAGAGCTTTCCAACGAGGCACGGCTTTCCCTCCTGGCTCTTCGGGCGTGGGAGCTGTCGCCAGAGCTGCAGCCCTACCGGAAAATGCTTCGCAGGCTGGCGCGGAGGCGCCACGTGGGCTCCGGTGGCGCCCAGGCTGACGGCCGCCGCAAAGCCCGCAGCCCCACGGGCTGTGGGGCCACGCGAGCGGCTGCCAAAGAGCTTTCCAAGGAGGCACGGCTTTCCCTCCTGGCTCTTCGGCCATGGGAGCTGTCGCCAGAGCCGCGGCCCTACCGGAAAATGCTTCGCAGGCTGGCGCGGCGGCGCCACGTGGGCGCCGGTGTCGCCCAGGCTGATGGACGCCGTAAAGCCCGCAGCCCCACGGGCTGTGGGGCCACGCGAGCGGCTGCCAAAGAGCTTTCCAACGAGGCACGGCTTTCCCTCCTGGCTCTTCGGGCGTGGGAGCTGTCGCCAGAAACGCGGCCCTACCGGAAAATGCTTCGCAGGCTGGTGCGGTCGCGCCACTTGGGCGCCGGTGGCGCCGAGGCTGACAGCCGCCGTAAAGCCCGCAGCCCCACGGGCTGTGGGGCCACGTGAGTGGCTGCCAAAGAGCTTTCCAACGAGGCACGGCTTTCCCTCCTGGCTCTTCGGACGTGGGAGCTGTCGCCAGAGCTGCGGCCCTACGGGAAAATGCTTCGCAGGCTGGCGCGGCGGCGCAACGTGGGCGCCAGTGGCGCCGAGGCTGACGGCCGCCGTAAAGCCCGCAGTCCCACGGGCTGTGGGGCCACGCGAGCGGCTGACAAAGAGCTTTCCAACGAGGCACGGCTTTCCCTCCTGGCTCTTCGGGCGTGGGAGCTGTCGCCAGAGCCGCGGCCCTACCGGAAAATGCTTCGCAGGCTGGCGCGGCGGCGCCACGTGGGCGCCGGTGGCATCGAGGCTGACGGCCGCCGGAAAGCCTGCATCCCCACGGGCTTTAGGGCCATGCGAGTAGCTGCCAAAGAGATTTCCAATGAGGCACGGCTTTCCCTCCTGGCTCTTCGAGACTGGGAACTGTCGCCAGAGCCGCGGCCCTACCAGAAAATGCTTTGCAGGCTGGCGCGGCGGCCCCACGTGTGCGCCGGTGGCGCCGAGGCTGACGGCCGCCGCAAAGCCTGCAGCCCCATGGGCTGTGGGGCCACGCTTGCAGCTGCCAAAGAGCTTTCCAACGAGGCACGGCTTTCCCTCCTGGCTCTTCGGGCGTGGGAGCTGTCGCCAGAAACGCGGCCCTACCGGAAAATGCTTCGCAGGCTGGCGCGGCAGCGCCACGTGGGCGCCGGTGTCGCCGAGGCTGCCAGGTGCCGCAAAGCCCGCAGCCCCACGGGCTGTGGGGCCACGCGAGCGGCTGCCAAAGAGCTTTCCAACGAGGCACGGCTTTCCCTCCTGGCTCTTCGGCCGTGGGAGCTGTCGCCAGAGCCACGGCCCTACCGGAAAATGCTTCACAGGCTGGCGCGGCGGCCTGATATGGGAGCCGATGGCGCCGATGCTGACGGCCGCCGGAAAGCCCGCAGCCCCACGGGCTGTGGGGCCACGCGAGCGGCTGCCAAAGAGCTTTCCAACGAGGCACGGCTTTCCCTCCTGGCTCTTCGGGCGTGGGAGCTGTCGCCAGAGCTGCAGCCCTACCGGAAAATGCTTCGCAGGCTGGCGCGGAGGCCCCACGTGGGCGCTGGTGGCGCCGAGGCTGACGGCCGCCGCAAAGCCCGCAGCCCCACGGGCTGTGGGGCCACGCGAGCGGCTGCCAAAGAGCTTTCCAAGGAGGCACGGCTTTCCCTCCTGGCTCTTCGGGCGTGGGAGCTGACGCCAGAGCTGCAGCCCTACCAGCAAATGCTTCGCAGGCTGGCGCGGCGGCGCCACGTGGGCGCCGGTGGCGCCGAGGCTGACGGCCGCCTGAAAGCCCGCAGCCCCACGGGCTGTGGGGCCACGCGAGCGGCTGCCAAAGAGCTTTCCAACGAGGCACGGCTTTCCCTCCTGGCTCTTCGGGCGTGGGAGCTGTTGCCAGAGCCGCGGCCCTACCGGAAAATGCTTTGCAGGCTGGCGCGGGGCGCCATCTGGGCGCCGGTGGCGCGGAGGCTGACGGCCACCGCAAAGCCCACAGCCCCACGGGCTGTGGGGCCATGCGAGCGGCTGCCAAAGAGCTTTCTAACGAGGCACGGCTTTCCCTCCTGGCTCTTCGGGCGTGGGAGCTGTCGCCAGAGCCGCGGCCCTACCGGAAAATGCTTCGCAAGCTGGCGCGGCGGCCCGATGTGGGCGCCGATGTCGCCGAGGCTGACGGCCGCCGGAAAGCCCGCAGCCCCACGGGCTGTGGGGCCACGCGAGCGGCTGCCAAAGAGCTTTCCAACGAGGCACGGCTTTCCCTCCTGGCTCTTCGGGCGTGGGAGCTGTCGCCAGAGACGCGGCCCTACCGGAAAATGCTTCGCAGGCTGGCGCGGTGGCGCCACGTGGGCGCCGGTGTCGCCGAGGCTGACGTCCGCCGCAAAGCCCGCAGCCCCACGGACTGTGGGGCCATGCGAGCGGCTGCCAAAGAGCTTTCCAACGAGGCACGGCTTTCCCTCCTGGCTCTTCGGCCGTGGGAGCTGTCGCCAGAGCCGCGGCCCTACCGGAAAATGCTTCGCAGGCTGGCGCGGCGGCGCCATGTGGGCGCCAGTGGCGCCGAGGCTGACGGCCGCCGCAAAGCCCGCAGTCCCACGGGCTGTGGGGCCACGCGAGCGGCTGACAAAGAGCTTTCCAACGAGGCACGGCTTTCCCTCCTGGCTCTTCGGGCGTGGGAGCTGTCGCCAGAGCTGCAGCCCTACCGGAAAATGCTTCGCAGGCTGGTGCGGCGGCGCCACGTGGGCGCCGGTGGTGCCAAGGCTGACGGCCGCCGCAAAGCCCGCAGCCCCACGGGCTGTGGGGCCACGCGAGCGGCTGCCAAAGAGCTTTCCAACGAGGCACGGCTTTCCCTCCTGGCTCTTCGGGCGTGGGAGCTGTCGCCAGAGACGTGGCCCTACCGGAAAAGGCTTCGCAGGCTGGCGCGGCGGCGCCACGTGGGCGCTGGTGTCGCACAGGCTGACGGCCGCCGCAAAGCCCGCAGCACCACGGGCTGTGGGGCCACGCGAGCGGCTGCCAAAGAGCTTTCCAACGAGGCACGGCTTTCCCTCCTGGCTCTTCGGGCGTGGGAGCTGTCGCCAGAGACGCGGCCCTACCGGAAAATGCTTCGCAGGCTAGCGCGGCGGCCCCACCTGGGCGCCGGTGTCGCCCAGGCTGACGGCCGCCGCAAAGGCCGCAGCCCCACGGGCTGTGGGGCCACGCGAGCGGCTTCCAAAGAGCTTTCCAACGAGGCACGGCTTTCCCTCCTGGCTCTTCGGGCGTGGGAGCTGTCGCCAGAGCCGCGGCCCTACCGGAAAATGCTTCGCAGGCTGGCGCGGCGTCCCGACGTGGGCGCCGCTGGTGCCGAGGCTGACGTCCGCCGTAAAGCCCGCAGCCCCACGGGCTGTGGGGCCACACGAGCGGCTGCCAAAGAACTTTCCAATGAGGCACGGCTTTCCCTCCTGGCTCTTCGGGTGTGGGAGCTGTCGCCAGAGCCGCGGCCCTACAGGAAAATGCTTCGCAGGCTGGCGCGGCGGCGCCACGTGGGCGCCGGTGGCATCGAGGCTGACGGCCGCCGGAAAGCCTGCATCCCCACGGGCTTTAGGGCCATGCGAGTAGCTGCCAAAGAGCTTTCCAATGAGGCACGGCTTTCCCTCCTGGCTCTTCGAGACTGGGAACTGTCGCCAGAGCCGCGGCCCTACCAGAAAATGCTTTGCAGGCTGGCGCGGCGGCCCCACGTGTGCGCCGGTGGCGCCGAGGCTGACGGCCGCCGCAAAGCCTGCAGCCCCATGGGCTGTGGGGCCACGCGAGCGGCTGCCAAAGAGCTTTCCAACGAGGCACGGCTTTCCCTCCTGGCTCTTCGGGCGTGGGAGCTGTCGCCACAGCTGCGGCACTACCGGAAAATGCTTCACAGGCTGGCGCGGCGGCCTGATGTGGGAGCCGATGGCGCCGAGGCTGACGGCCGCCGGAAAGCCCGCAGCCCCACGGGCTGTGGGGCCACGCGAGCGGCTGCCAAAGAGCTTTCCAACGAGGCACGGCTTTCCCTCCTGGCTCTTCGGGCGTGGGAGCTGTCGCCAGAGCTGCGGCCCTACCGGAAAATGCTTCGCAGGCTGGCGCGGCAGCACCACGTGGGCGCCGGTGTCGCCGAGGCTGCCAGGTGCCGCAAAGCCCGCAGCCCCACGGGCTGTGGGGCCACGCGAGCGGCTGCCAAAGAGCTTTCCAACGAGGCACGGCTTTCCCTCCTGGCTCTTCGGCCGTGGGAGCTGTCGCCAGAGATGCAGCCCTACAGGAAAATGCTTCGCAGGCTGGCGCGGAGGCCCCACGTGGGCGCCGGTGGCGCCGAGGCTGACGGCCGCCGGAAAGCCCGCAGCCCCACGGGCTGTGGGGCCACGCGAGCGGCTGCCAAAGAGCTTTCCAACGAGGCACGGCTTTCCCTCCTGGCTCTTCGGGCGTGGGAGCTGTCGCCAGAGCTGCAGCCCTACCGGCAAATGCTTCGCAGGCTGGCGCGGCGGCGCCACGTGGGCGCCGGTGGCGCCGAGGCTGACGGCCGCCTGAAAGCCCGCAGCCCCACGGGCTGTGGGGCCACGCGAGCGGCTGCCAAAGAGCTTTCCAACGAGGCACGGCTTTCCCTCCTGGCTCTTCGGGCGTGGGAGCTGTTGCCAGAGCCGCGGCCCGACCGGAAAATGCTTTGCAGGCTGGCGCGGCGGCGCCATGTGGGCGCCGGTGGCGCCGAGGCTGACGGCCACTGCAAAGCCCACAGCCCCACGGGCTGTGGGGTCATGCGAGCGGCTGCCAAAGAGCTTTCCAACGAGGCACGGCTTTCCCTCCTGGCTCTTCGGGCGTGGGAGCTGTCGCCAGAGCCGCGGCCCTACCGGAAAATGCTTCGCAAGCTGGCGCGGAGGCCCGATGTGGGCGCCGATGTCGCCGAGGCTGACGGCCGCCGGAAAGCCCGCAGCCCCACGGGCTGTGGGGCCACGCGAGCGGCTGCCAAAGAGCTTTCCAACGAGGCACGGCTTTCCCTCCTGGCTCTTCGGGCGTGGGAGCTGTCGCCAGAGCTGCAGCCCTACCGGCAAATGCTTCGCAGGCTGGCGCGGCGGCGCCACGTGGGCGCCGGTGGCGCCGAGGCTGACGTCCGCCGGAAAGCCCGCAGCCCCACGGACTGTGGGGCCATGCGAGCGGCTGCCAAAGAGCTTTCCAACGAGGCACGGCTTTCCCTCCTGGCTCTTCGGCCGTGGGAGCTGTCGCCAGAGCCGCGGCCCTACCGGAAAATGCTTCGCAGGCTGGCGAGGCGGCCCGATGTGGGCGCCGATGGCGCCGAGGCTGACGGCCGCCGGAAAGCCTGCAGCCCCACGGGCTTTGTGGCAATGCGAGCGGCTGCCAAAGAGCTTTCCAACGAGGCACGGCTTTCCCTCCTGGCTCTTCGGCCGTGGGAGCTGTCGCCAGAGCCGCGGCCCTACCGGAAAATGCTTCGCAGGCTGGCGCGGCGGCGCCATGTGGGCGCCAGTGGCGCCGAGGCTGACGGCCGCCGCAAAGCCCGCAGTCCCACGGGCTGTGGGGCCACGCGAGCGGCTGACAAAGAGCTTTCCAACGAGGCACGGCTTTCCCTCCTGGCTCTTCGGGCGTGGGAGCTGTCGCCAGAGCTGCAGCCCTACCGGAAAATGCTTCGCAGGCTGGCGCGGCGGCGCCACGTGGGCGCCGGTGGTGCCAAGGCTGACGGCCGCCGCAAAGCCCGCAGCCCCACGGGCTGTGGGGCCACGCGAGCGGCTGCCAAAGAGCTTTCCAACGAGGCACGGCTTTCCCTCCTGGCTCTTCGGGCGTGGGAGCTGTCGCCAGAGACGTGGCCCTACCGGAAAAGGCTTCGCAGGCTGGCGCGGCGGCGCCACGTGGGCGCTGGTGTCGCACAGGCTGACGGCCGCCGCAAAGCCCGCAGCACCACGGGCTGTGGGGCCACGCGAGCGGCTGCCAAAGAGCTTTCCAACGAGGCACGGCTTTCCCTCCTGGCTCTTCGGGCGTGGGAGCTGTCGCCAGAGACGCGGCCCTACCGGAAAATGCTTCGCAGGCTAGCGCGGCGGCCCCACCTGGGCGCCGGTGTCGCCCAGGCTGACGGCCGC
Source organism: Larus michahellis (assembly GCF_964199755.1). Lineage (NCBI taxonomy): Eukaryota > Metazoa > Chordata > Aves > Charadriiformes > Laridae > Larus > Larus michahellis. The sequence goes on from NC_133921.1 coordinate 403,033, forward strand.
CGCAAAGGCCGCAGCCCCACGGGCTGTGGGGCCACGCGAGCGGCTTCCAAAGAGCTTTCCAACGAGGCACGGCTTTCCCTCCTGGCTCTTCGGGCGTGGGAGCTGTCGCCAGAGCCGCGGCCCTACCGGAAAATGCTTCGCAGGCTGGCGCGGCGTCCCGACGTGGGCGCCGCTGGTGCCGAGGCTGACGTCCGCCGTAAAGCCCGCAGCCCCACGGGCTGTGGGGCCACACGAGCGGCTGCCAAAGAACTTTCCAATGAGGCACGGCTTTCCCTCCTGGCTCTTCGGGTGTGGGAGCTGTCGCCAGAGCCGCGGCCCTACAGGAAAATGCTTCGCAGGCTGGCGCGGCGGCGCCACGTGGGCGCCGGTGGCATCGAGGCTGACGGCCGCCGGAAAGCCTGCATCCCCACGGGCTTTAGGGCCATGCGAGTAGCTGCCAAAGAGCTTTCCAATGAGGCACGGCTTTCCCTCCTGGCTCTTCGAGACTGGGAACTGTCGCCAGAGCCGCGGCCCTACCAGAAAATGCTTTGCAGGCTGGCGCGGCGGCCCCACGTGTGCGCCGGTGGCGCCGAGGCTGACGGCCGCCGCAAAGCCTGCAGCCCCATGGGCTGTGGGGCCACGCGAGCGGCTGCCAAAGAGCTTTCCAACGAGGCACGGCTTTCCCTCCTGGCTCTTCGGGCGTGGGAGCTGTCGCCACAGCTGCGGCACTACCGGAAAATGCTTCACAGGCTGGCGCGGCGGCCTGATGTGGGAGCCGATGGCGCCGAGGCTGACGGCCGCCGGAAAGCCCGCAGCCCCACGGGCTGTGGGGCCACGCGAGCGGCTGCCAAAGAGCTTTCCAACGAGGCACGGCTTTCCCTCCTGGCTCTTCGGGCGTGGGAGCTGTCGCCAGAGCTGCGGCCCTACCGGAAAATGCTTCGCAGGCTGGCGCGGCAGCACCACGTGGGCGCCGGTGTCGCCGAGGCTGCCAGGTGCCGCAAAGCCCGCAGCCCCACGGGCTGTGGGGCCACGCGAGCGGCTGCCAAAGAGCTTTCCAACGAGGCACGGCTTTCCCTCCTGGCTCTTCGGCCGTGGGAGCTGTCGCCAGAGATGCAGCCCTACAGGAAAATGCTTCGCAGGCTGGCGCGGAGGCCCCACGTGGGCGCCGGTGGCGCCGAGGCTGACGGCCGCCGGAAAGCCCGCAGCCCCACGGGCTGTGGGGCCACGCGAGCGGCTGCCAAAGAGCTTTCCAACGAGGCACGGCTTTCCCTCCTGGCTCTTCGGGCGTGGGAGCTGTCGCCAGAGCTGCAGCCCTACCGGCAAATGCTTCGCAGGCTGGCGCGGCGGCGCCACGTGGGCGCCGGTGGCGCCGAGGCTGACGGCCGCCTGAAAGCCCGCAGCCCCACGGGCTGTGGGGCCACGCGAGCGGCTGCCAAAGAGCTTTCCAACGAGGCACGGCTTTCCCTCCTGGCTCTTCGGGCGTGGGAGCTGTTGCCAGAGCCGCGGCCCGACCGGAAAATGCTTTGCAGGCTGGCGCGGCGGCGCCATGTGGGCGCCGGTGGCGCCGAGGCTGACGGCCACTGCAAAGCCCACAGCCCCACGGGCTGTGGGGTCATGCGAGCGGCTGCCAAAGAGCTTTCCAACGAGGCACGGCTTTCCCTCCTGGCTCTTCGGGCGTGGGAGCTGTCGCCAGAGCCGCGGCCCTACCGGAAAATGCTTCGCAAGCTGGCGCGGAGGCCCGATGTGGGCGCCGATGTCGCCGAGGCTGACGGCCGCCGGAAAGCCCGCAGCCCCACGGGCTGTGGGGCCACGCGAGCGGCTGCCAAAGAGCTTTCCAACGAGGCACGGCTTTCCCTCCTGGCTCTTCGGGCGTGGGAGCTGTGGCCAGAGCTGCAGCCCTACCGGCAAATGCTTCGCAGGCTGGCGCGGCGGCGCCACGTGGGCGCCGGTGGCGCCGAGGCTGACGTCCGCCGGAAAGCCCGCAGCCCCACGGACTGTGGGGCCATGCGAGCGGCTGCCAAAGAGCTTTCCAACGAGGCACGGCTTTCCCTCCTGGCTCTTCGGCCGTGGGAGCTGTCGCCAGAGCCGCGGCCCTACCGGAAAATGCTTCGCAGGCTGGCGAGGCGGCCCGATGTGGGCGCCGATGGCGCCGAGGCTGACGGCCGCCGGAAAGCCTGCAGCCCCACGGGCTTTGTGGCAATGCGAGCGGCTGCCAAAGAGCTTTCCAACGAGGCACGGCTTTCCCTCCTGGCTCTTCGGGCGTGGGAGCTGTCGCCAGAGACGCGGCCCTACCGAAAAATTCTTCGCAGGCTGGCGCGGCAGCGCCACGTGGGCGCCGGTGTCGCCGAGGCTGCCAGGTGCCGCAAAGCCCGCAGCCCCACGGGCTGTGGGGCCACGCGAGCGGCTGCCAAAGAGCTTTCCAACGAGGCACGGCTTTCCCTCCTGGCTCTTCGGGCGTGGGAGCTGTCGCCACAGCTGCGGCCCTACCGGAAAATGCTTCACAGGCTGGCGCGGCGGCCTGATGTGGGAGCCGATGGCGCCGAGGCTGACGGCCGCCGGAAAGCCCGCAGCCCCACGGGCTGTGGGGCCACGCGAGCGGCTGCCAAAGAGCTTTCCAACGAGGCACGGCTTTCCCTCCTGGCTCTTCGGGCGTGGGAGCTGTCGCCAGAGACGCGGCCCTACCGGAAAATGCTTCGCAGGCTGGCGCGGCAGCACCACGTGGGCGCCGGTGTCGCCGAGGCTGCCAGGTGCCGCAAAGCCCGCAGCCCCACGGGCTGTGGGGCCACGCGAGCGGCTGCCAAAGAGCTTTCCAACGAGGCACGGCTTTCCCTCCTGGCTCTTCGGGCGTGGGAGCTGTCGCCAGAGCTGCAGCCCTACCGGCAAATGCTTCGCAGGCTGGCGCGGCGGCGCCACGTGGGCGCCGGTGGCGCCGAGGCTGACGTCCGCCGCAAAGCCCGCAGCCCCACGGACTGTGGGGCCATGCGAGCGGCTGCCAAAGAGCTTTCCAACGAGGCACGGCTTTCCCTCCTGGCTCTTCGGCCGTGGGAGCTGTCGCCAGAGCCGCGGCCCTACCGGAAAATGCTTCGCAGGCTGGCGAGGCGGCCCGATGTGGGCGCCGATGGCGCCGAGGCTGACGGCCGCCGGAAAGCCCGCAGCCCCACGGGCTTTGTGGCCATGCGAGCGGCTGCCAAAGAGCTTTCCAACGAGGCATGGCTTTCCCTCCTGGCTCTTCGGGCGTGGGAGCTGTCGCCAGAGACGCGGCCCTACCGAAAAATTCTTCGCAGGCTGTCGCGGCGGCGCCACGTAGGCGCCGGTGGCGCCGAGGCTGCCGGGTGCCGCAAAGCCCGCAGCCCCACGGGCTGTGGGGCCACGCGAGCGGCTGCCAAAGAGCTTTCCAATGAGGCACGGCTTTCCCTCCTGGCTCTTCGGGCGTGGGAGCTGTCGCCACAGCTGCGGCCCTACCGGAAAATGCTTCACAGGCTGGCGCGGCGGCCTGATGTGGGAGCCGATGGCGCCGAGGCTGACGGCCGCCGGAAAGCCCGCAGCCCCACGGGCTGTGGGGCCACGCGAGCGGCTGCCAAAGAGCTTTCCAATGAGGCACGGCTTTCCCTCCTGGCTCTTCGGGCGTGGGAGCTGTCGCCAGAGACGCGGCCCTACCGGAAAATGCTTCGCAGGCTGGCGCGGCAGCACCACGTGGGCGCCGCTGGTGCCGAGGCTGACGTCCGCCGTAAAGCCCGCAGCCCCACGGGCTGTGGGGCCACACGAGCGGCTGCCAAAGAACTTTCCAATGAGGCACGGCTTTCCCTCCTGGCTCTTCGGGTGTGGGAGCTGTCGCCAGAGCCGCGGCCCTACAGGAAAATGCTTCGCAGGCTGGCGCGGCGGCGCCACGTGGGCGCCGGTGGCATCGAGGCTGACGGCCGCCGGAAAGCCTGCATCCCCACGGGCTTTAGGGCCATGCGAGTAGCTGCCAAAGAGCTTTCCAATGAGGCACGGCTTTCCCTCCTGGCTCTTCGAGACTGGGAACTGTCGCCAGAGCCGCGGCCCTACCAGAAAATGCTTTGCAGGCTGGCGCAGCGGCCCCACGTGTGCGCCGGTGGCGCCGAGGCTGACGGCCGCCGCAAAGCCTGCAGCCCCATGGGCTGTGGGGCCACGCGAGCGGCTGCCAAAGAGCTTTCCAACGAGGCACGGCTTTCCCTCCTGGCTCTTCGGGCGTGGGAGCTGTCGCCACAGCTGCGGCACTACCGGAAAATGCTTCACAGGCTGGCGCGGCGGCCTGATGTGGGAGCCGATGGCGCCGAGGCTGACGGCCGCCGGAAAGCCCGCAGCCCCACGGGCTGTGGGGCCACGCGAGCGGCTGCCAAAGAGCTTTCCAACGAGGCACGGCTTTCCCTCCTGGCTCTTCGGGCGTGGGAGCTGTCGCCAGAGCTGCGGCCCTACCGGAAAATGCTTCGCAGGCTGGCGCGGCAGCACCACGTGGGCGCCGGTGTCGCCGAGGCTGCCAGGTGCCGCAAAGCCCGCAGCCCCACGGGCTGTGGGGCCACGCGAGCGGCTGCCAAAGAGCTTTCCAACGAGGCACGGCTTTCCCTCCTGGCTCTTCGGCCGTGGGAGCTGTCGCCAGAGCTGCAGCCCTACAGGAAAATGCTTCGCAGGCTGGCGCGGAGGCCCCACGTGGGCGCCGGTGGCGCCGAGGCTGCCGGGTGCCGCAAAGCCCGCAGCCCCACGGGCTGTGGGGCCACGCGAGCGGCTGCCAAAGAGCTTTCCAACGAGGCACGGCTTTCCCTCCTGGCTCTTCGGGCGTGGGAGCTGTCGCCAGAGCTGCAGCCCTACCGGTAAATGCTTCGCAGGCTGGCGCGGCGGCGCCACGTGGGCGCCGGTGGCGCCGAGGCTGACGGCCGCCTGAAAGCCCGCAGCCCCACGGGCTGTGGGGCCACGCGAGCGGCTGCCAAAGAGCTTTCCAACGAGGCACGGCTTTCCCTCCTGGCTCTTCGGGCGTGGGAGCTGTTGCCAGAGCCGCGGCCCGACCGGAAAATGCTTTGCAGGCTGGCGCGGCGGCGCCATGTGGGCGCCGGTGGCGCCGAGGCTGACGGCCACCGCAAAGCCCACAGCCCCACGGGCTGTGGGGCCATGCGAGCGGCTGCCAAAGAGCTTTCCAACGAGGCACGGCTTTCCCTCCTGGCTCTTCGGGCGTGGGAGCTGTCGCCAGAGCCGCGGCCCTACCGGAAAATGCTTCGCAAGCTGGCGCGGAGGCCCGATGTGGGCGCCGATGGCGCCGAGGCTGACGGCCGCCGGAAAGCCCGCAGCCCCACGGGCTGTGGGGCCACGCGAGCGGCTGCCAAAGAGCTTTCCAACGAGGCACGGCTTTCCCTCCTGGCTCTTCGGGCGTGGGAGCTGTCGCCAGAGACGCGGCCCTACCGGAAAATGCTTCGCAGGCTGGCGCGGCAGCACCACGTGGGCGCCGGTGTCGCCGAGGCTGCCAGGTGCCGCAAAGCCCGCAGCCCCACGGGCTGTGGGGCCACGCGAGCGGCTGCCAAAGAGCTTTCCAACGAGGCACGGCTTTCCCTCCTGGCTCTTCGGGCGTGGGAGCTGTCGCCAGAGCTGCAGCCCTACCGGCAAATGCTTCGCAGGCTGGCGCGGCGGCGCCACGTGGGCGCCGGTGGCGCCGAGGCTGACGTCCGCCGCAAAGCCCGCAGCCCCACGGGCTGTGGGGCCATGCGAGCGGCTGCCAAAGAGCTTTCCAACGAGGCACGGCTTTCCCTCCTGGCTCTTCGGCCGTGGGAGCTGTCGCCAGAGCCGCGGCCCTACCGGAAAATGCTTCGCAGGCTGGCGCGGCGGCGCAACGTGGGCGCCGGTGTCGCACAGGCTGACGGCCGCCGCAAAGCCCGCAGCCCCATGGGCTGTGGGGCCACGCGAGCGGCTGCCAAAGAGCTTTCCAACGAGGCACGGCTTTCCCTCCTGGCTCTTCGGGCGTGGGAGCTGTCGCCAGAGCCGCGGCCCTACCGGAAAATGGTTTGCAGGCTGGCGCGGCGGCGCAACGTGGGCGCCTGTGTCACCCAGGCTGACGGCCGCCGCAAAGCCCGCAGCCCCACGGGCTGTGGGGCCACGCGAGCGACTGCCAAAGAGCTTTCCAATCAGGCACGGCTTTCCCTCCTGGCTCTTCGGGCGTGGGAGCTGTTGCCAGAGACGCGGCCCTACCAGAAAATGCTTCACAGGCTGGCGCGGTCGCGCAACGTGGGCGCCGGTGGCGCCGAGGCTGACAGCCGCCGGAAAGCCCGCAGCCCCACGGGCTGTGGGGCCACGCGAGCGGCTGCCAAAGAGCTTTCCAACGAGGCACGGCTTTCCCTCCTGGCTCTTCGGGCGTGGGAGCTGTCGCTAGAGACGCGGCCCTACCGGAAAATGCTTCGCAGGCTGGCGCGGCGGCGCAACGTGGGCGCCGGTGGCGCCGAGGCTGACGGCCGCCGCAAAGCCCGCAGCCCCATGGGCTGTGGGGCCACGCGAGCGGCTGCCAAAGACCTTTCCAACGAGGCACGGCTTTCCCTCCTGGCTCTTCGGGCGTGGGAGCTGTCGCCAGAGCCGCGGCCCTACCGGAAAATGCTTTGCAGGCTGGCGCGGCGGAGCAACGTGGGCGGCTGTGTCACCCAGGCTGACGGCCGCCGCAAAGCCCGCAGCCCCACGGGCTGTGGGGCCACGCGAGCGACTGCCAAAGAGCTTTCCAATCAGGCACGGCTTTCCCTCCTGGCTCTTCGGCCGTGGGAGCTGTTGCCAGAGACGCGGCCCTACCGGAAAATGCTTCACAGGCTGGCGCGGTCGCGCAACGTGGGCGCCGGTGGCGCCGAGGCTGCCGGGTGCCGCAAAGCCCGCAGCCCCACGGGCTGTGGGGCCACGCGAGCGGCTGCCAAAGAGCTTTCCAACGAGGCACGGCTTCCCCTCCTGGCTCTTCGGCCGTGGGAGCTGTCGCCAGAGCCGCGGCCCTACCGGAAAATGCTTTGCAGGCTGGCGCGGCTGCCCCACCTGGGCGCCGGTGGCGCCGAGGCTGACGGCCGCCGCAAAGCCTGCAGCCCCATGGGCTGTGGGGCCACGCGAGCAGCTGCCAAAGAGCTTTCCAACGAGGCACGGCTTTCCCTCCTGGCTCTTCGGGCGTGGGAGCTGTCGCCAGAAACGCGGCCCTACCGGAAAATGCTTCTCAGGCTGGCGCGGCGGCGCAATGTGGGCGCCGGTGGCGCCGAGGCTGACGGCCGCCACAAAGACCGCAGCCCCATGGGCTGTGGGGCCACGCGAGCGGCTGCCAAAGAGCTTTCCAACGTGGCATGGCTTTCCCTCCTGGCTCTTCGGGCGTGGGAGCTGTCGCCAGAGACGCGGCCCTACCGGAAAATGCTTCGCAGGCTGGAGCAGCGGCGCAACGTGGGCGCCAGTGGCGCCGAGGCTGACGGCCGCCGCAAAGCCCGCAGCCCCACGGGCTGTGGGGCCACGCGAGCGGCTGCCAAAGAGCTTTCCAACGAGGCATGGCTTTCCCTCCTGGCTCTTCGGGCGTGGGAGCTGTCGCCAGAGACGTGGCCCTACCGGAAAAGGCTTCGCAGGCTGGCGCGGCGGCGCCACGTGGGCGCTGGTGTCGCACAGGCTGACGGCCGCCGCAAAGCCCGCAGCCCCACGGGCTGTGGGGCCACGCGAGCTGCTGCCAAAGAGCTTTCCAACGAGGCACGGCTTTCCCTCCTGGCTCTTCGGGCGTGGGAGCTGTCGCCAGAGACGCGGCCCTACCGGAAAATGCTTCGCAGGATAGCGCGGCGGCGCCCCGTGGGCGCCGGTGGCGCCGAGGCTGACGGCCGCCGCAAAGCCCGCAGCCCCATGGGCTGTGGGGCCACGCGAGCGGCTGCCAAAGAGCTTTCCAACGAGGCACGGCTTTCCCTCCTGGCTCTTCGGGCGTGGGAGCTGTCGCCAGAGCTGCAGCCCTACCGGCAAATGCTTCGCAGGCTGGCGCGGCGGCCCCACCTGGGCACCGGTGGCGCCGAGGCTGACGGCCGCCGCAAAGCCCGCAGCCCCACGGGCTATGGGGCCACGCGAGCGGCTGCCAAAGAGCTTTCCAACGAGGCATGGCTTTCCCTCCATGCTCTTCGGGCGTGGGAGCTGTCGCCAGAGCCGCGGCCCTACCGGAAAATGCTTCGCAGGCTGGCGCAGCGGCGCAACGTGGGCGCCAGTGGCGCCGAGGCTGACGGCCGCCGCAAAGCCCGCAGCCCCATGGGCTGTGGGGCCACGCGAGCGGCTGCCAAAGAGCTTTTCAACGAGGCACGGCTTTCCCTCCTGGCTCTTCGGGCGTGGGAGCTGTCGCCAGAGCCGCGGCCCTACCGGAAAATGCTTCGCAGGCTGGCGCGGCGGCGCCACGTGGGTGTTTTGGCGCCGAGGCTGACGGCCGCCGCAAAGCCCGCAGCCCCACGGGCTGTGGGGCCACGCGAGCGGCTGCCAAAGAGCTTTCCAACGAGGCACGGCTTTCCCTCCTGGCTCTTCGGGCGTGGGAGCTGTCGCCAGAGACGCGGCCCTACCGGAAAATGCTTCGCTGGCTGGCGCGGCGGCGCCATGTGGGCGCCGGTGGCGCCGAGGCTGACGGCCGCCGCAAAGCCCGCAGCCCCACGGGCTGTGGGGCCACGCGAGCGGCTGCCAAAGAGCTTTCCAACGAGGCACGGCTTTCCCTCCTGGCTCTTCGGGCGTGGGAGCTGTCGCCAGAGCCGCGGCCCTACCGGAAAATGCTTTGCAGGCTGGCGCGGCGGAGCAACGTGGGCGCCTGTGTCACCCAGGCTGACGGCCGCCGCAAAGCCCGCAGCCCCACGGGCTGTGGGGCCACGCGAGCGACTGCCAAAGAGCTTTCCAATCAGGCACGGCTTTCCCTCCTGGCTCTTCGGGCGTGGGAGCTGTTGCCGGAGACGCGGCCCTACCGGAAAATGCTTCACAGGCTGGCGCGGTCGCGCAACGTGGGCGCCGGTGGCGCCGAGGCTGACAGCCGCCGCAAAGCCCGCAGCCCCACGGGCTGTGGGGCCACGCGAGCGGCTGCCAAAGAGCTTTCCAACGAGGCACGGCTTTCCCTCCTGGCTCTTCGGGCGTGGGAGCTGTCGCCAGAGCCGCGGCCCTACCGGAAAATGCTTTGCAGGCTGGCGCGGCGGCCCCACCTGGGCGCCGGTGGCGCCGAGGCTGACGGCCGCCGGAAAGCCTGCAGCCCCATGGGCTGTGGGGCCACGCGAGCAGCTGCCAAAGAGCTTTCCAACGAGGCACGGCTTTCCCTCCTGGCTCTTCGGGCGTGGGAGCTGTCGCCACAAACGCGGCCCTACCGGAAAATGCTTCTCAGGCTGGCGCGGCGGCGCAATGTGGGCGCCGGTGGCGCCGAGGCTGACGGCCGCCACAAAGACCGCAGCCCCATGGGCTGTGGGGCCACGCGAGCGGCTGCCAAAGAGCTTTCCAACGTGGCATGGCTTTCCCTCCTGGCTCTTCGGGCGTGGGAGCTGTCGCCAGAGACGCGGCCCTACCGGAAAATGCTTCGCAGGCTGGCGCAGCGGCGCAACGTGGGCGCCAGTGGCGCCGAGGCTGACGGCCGCCGCAAAGCCCGCAGCCCCACGGGCTGTGGGGCCACGCGAGCGGCTGCCAAAGAGCTTTCCAACGAGGCATGGCTTTCCCTCCTGGCTCTTCGGGCGTGGGAGCTGTCACCAGAGACGTGGCCCTACCGGAAAAGGCTTCGCAGGCTGGCGCGGCGGCGCCACGTGGGCGCTGGTGTCGCACAGGCTGACGGCCGCCGCAAAGCCCGCAGCCCCACGGGCTGTGGGGCCACGCGAGCTGCTGCCAAAGAGCTTTCCAACGAGGCACGGCTTTCCCTCCTGGCTCTTTGGGCGTGGGAGCTGTCGCCAGAGACGCGGCCCTACCGGAAAATGCTTCGCAGGATAGCGCGGCGGCGCCACGTGGGCGCCGGTGGCGCCGAGGCTGACGGCCGCCGCAAAGCCCGCAGTCCCACGGGCTGTGGGGCCACGCGAGCGGCTGCCAAAGAGCTTTCCAACGAGGCACGGCTTTCCCTCCTGGCTCTTTGGGCGTGGGAGCTGTCGCCAGAGCTGCAGCCCTACCGGAAAATGCTTCGCAGGCTGGCGCGGAGGCGCCACGTGGGCTCTGGTGGCGCCGAGGCTGACGGCCGCCGCAAAGCCCGCAGCCCCACGGGCTGTGGGGCCATGCGAGCGGCTGCCAAAGAGCTTTCCAACGAGGCACGGCTTTCCCTCCTGGCTCTTCGGGCGTGGGAGCTGTCGCCAGAAACGCGGCCCTACCGGAAAATGCTTCGCAGGCTGGTGCGGTCGCGCCACTTGGGCGACGGTGGCGCCGAGGCTGACAGCCGCCAGAAAGCCCGCAGCCCCACGGGCTGTGGGGCCACGTGAGTGGCTGCCAAAGAGCTTTCCAACGAGGCACTGCTTTCCCTCCTGGGTCTTCGGGCGTGGGAGCTGTTGCCAGAGCCGCGGCCCTACCGGAAAATGCTTCGCAGGCTGGCGCCGCGGCGCCACCTGGGCGCCGCTGTCGCCCAGGCTGACGGCCGCCGGAAAGCCCGCAGCCGCACGGGCTGTGGGGCCACGCGAGCGGCTGCCAAAGACCTTTCCAACGAGGCACGGCTTTCCCTCCTGGCTCTTCGGGCGTGGGAGCTGTCGCCAGAGCCGCGGCCCTACCGGAAAATGCTTTGCAGGCTGGCGCGGCGAAGCAACGTGGGCGCCTCCTTCACCCAGGCTGACGGCCGCCGCAAAGCCCGCAGCCCCACGGGCTGTGGGGCCACGCGAGCGACTGCCAAAGAGCTTTCCAATGAGGCACGGCTTTCCCTCCTCGCTCTTCGGGCGTGGGAGCTGTTGCCAGAGACGCGGCCCTACCAGAAAATGCTTCACAGGCTGGCGCGGTCGCGCAACGTGGGCGCCGGTGGCGCCGAGGCTGACAGCCGCCGGAAAACGCGCAGCGGCACGGGCTGTGGGGCCACGCGAGCGGCTGCCAAAGAGCTTTCCAACGAGGCACGGCTTTCCCTCCTGGCTCTTCGGGCGTGGGAGCTGTCGCCAGAGACGCGGCCCTACCGGAAAATGCTTCGCAGGCTGGCGCAGCGGCGCAATGTGGGCGCCAGTGGCGCCGAGGCTGACGGCCGCCGCAAAGCCCGCATCCCCATGGGCTGTGGGGCCACGCGAGCGGCTGCCAAAGAGCTTTCCAACGAGGCACGGCTTTCCCTCCTGGCTCTTCGGGCGTGGGAGCTGTCGCCAGAGACGCGGCCCTACCTGAAAATGCTTCGCAGGCTAGCGCGGCGGCCCCACCTGGGCGCCGGTGTCGCCCAGGCTGACGGCCGCCGGAAAGCCTGCAGCCCCACGGGCTGTGGGGCCATGCGAGCGGCTGCCAAAGAGCTTTCCAACGAGGCACGGCTTTCCCTCCTGGCTCTTCGGGCGTGGGAGCTGTCGCCAGAGCCGCGGCCCTACCGGAAAATGCTTCGCAGGCTGGCGCGGCGTCCCGACGTGGGCGCCGGTGGCGCCGAGGCTGACGGCCGCCGCAAAGCCCGCAGCCCCACGGGCTGTGGGGCCACGCGAGCGGCTGCCAAAGAGCATTCCAACGAGGCACGGCTTTCCCTCCTGGCTCTTCGGGCGTGGGAGCTGTCGCCAGAGACGCGGCCCTACCGGAAAATGCTTCTCAGGCTGGCGCGGCGGCGCAACGTGGGCGCCGGTGGCGCCGAGGCTGACGGCCGCCGCAAAGCCCGCAGCCCCATGGGCTGTGGGGCCACGCGAGCGGCTGCCAAAGAGCTTTCCAACGAGGCACGGCTTTCCCTCCTGGCTCTTCGGGCGTGGGAGCTGTCGCCAGAGACGCGGCCCTACCGGAAAATGCTTCGCAGGCTGGCGCGGCGGCGCCACGTGGGTGTTTTGGCGCCGAGGCTGACGGGCGCCGCAAAGCCCGCAGCCCCACGGGCTGTGGGGCCACGCGAGCGGCTGCCAAAGAGCTTTCCAACGAGGCACGGCTTTCCCTCCTGGCTCTTCGGGCGTGGGAGCTGTCGCCAGAGACGCGGCCCTACCGCAAAATGCTTCGCAGGCTGGCGCGGCGGCGCAATGTGGACGCCGGTGGTGCCGAGGCTGACGCCCGCCGCAAAGCCCGCAGTCCCACGGGGTGTGGGGCCACGCGAGCGGCTGCCAAAGAGCTTTCCAACGAGGCACGGCTTTCCCTCCTGGCTCTTTGGGCGTGGGAGCTGTCGCCAGAGCTGCAGCCCTACCGGAAAATGCTTCGCAGGCTGGCGCGGAGGCGCCACGTGGGCTCTGGTGGCGCCGAGGCTGACGGCCGCCGCAAAGCCCGCAGCCCCACGGGCTGTGGGGCCATGCGAGCGGCTGCCAAAGAGCTTTCCAACGAGGCACGGCTTTCCCTCCTGGCTCTTCGGGCGTGGGAGCTGTCGCCAGAAACGCGGCCCTACCGGAAAATGCTTCGCAGGCTGGTGCGGTCGCGCCACTTGGGCGACGGTGGCGCCGAGGCTGACAGCCGCCAGAAAGCCCGCAGCCCCACGGGCTGTGGGGCCACGTGAGTGGCTGCCAAAGAGCTTTCCAACGAGGCACTGCTTTCCCTCCTGGGTCTTCGGGCGTGGGAGCTGTTGCCAGAGCCGCGGCCCTACCGGAAAATGCTTCGCAGGCTGGCGCCGCGGCCCCACCTGGGCGTCGCTGTCGCCCAGGCTGACGGCCGCCGGAAAGCCCGCAGCCGCACGGGCTGTGGGGCCACGCGAGCGGCTGCCAAAGACCTTTCCAACGAGGCACGGCTTTCCCTCCTGGCTCTTCGGGCGTGGGAGCTGTCGCCAGAGCCGCGGCCCTACCGGAAAATGCTTTGCAGGCTGGCGCGGCGAAGCAACGTGGGCGCCCCCTTCACCCAGGCTGACGGCCGCCGCAAAGCCCGCAGCCCCACGGGCTGTGGGGCCACGCGAGCGACTGCCAAAGAGCTTTCCAATGAGGCACGGCTTTCCCTCCTCGCTCTTCGGGCGTGGGAGCTGTTGCCAGAGACGCGGTCCTACCAGAAAATGCTTCACAGGCTGGCGCGGTCGCGCAACGTGGGCGCCGGTGGCGCCGAGGCTGACAGCCGCCGGAAAACGCGCAGCGGCACGGGCTGTGGGGCCACGCGAGCGGCTGCCAAAGAGCTTTCCAACGAGGCACGGCTTTCCCTCCTGGCTCTTCGGGCGTGGGAGCTGTCGCCAGAGACGCGGCCCTACCGGAAAATGCTTCGCAGGCTGGCGCAGCGGCGCAATGTGGGCGCCAGTGGCGCCGAGGCTGACGGCCGCCGCAAAGCCCGCAGCCCCATGGGCTGTGGGGCCACGCGAGCGGCTGCCAAAGAGCTTTCCAACGAGGCACGGCTTTCCCTCCTGGCTCTTCGGGCGTGGGAGCTGTCGCCAGAGACGCGGCCCTACCGGAAAATGCTTCGCAGGCTAGCGCGGCGGCCCCACCTGGGCGCCGGTGTCGCCCAGGCTGACGGCCGCCGGAAAGCCTGCAGCCCCACGGGCTGTGGGGCCATGCGAGCGGCTGCCAAAGAGCTTTCCAACGAGGCACGGCTTTCCCTCCTGGCTCTTCGGGCGTGGGAGCTGTCGCCAGAGCCGCGGCCCTACCGGAAAATGCTTCGCAGGCTGGCGCGGCGTCCCGACGTGGGCGCCGGTGGCGCCGAGGCTGACGGCCGCCGCAAAGCCCGCAGCCCCACGGGCTGTGGGGCCATGCGAGCGGCTGCGAAAGAGCTTTCCAAGGAGGCACGGCTTTCCCTCCTGGCTCTTCGGGCGTGGGAGCTGTCGCCAGAGACGCGGCCCTACCGGAAAATGCTTCTCAGGCTGGCGCGGCGGCGCAACGTGGGCGCCGGTGGCGCCGAGGCTGACGGCCGCCGCAAAGCCCGCAGCCCCATGGGCTGTGGGGCCACGCGAGCGGCTGCCAAAGAGCTTTCCAACGAGGCACGGCTTTCCCTCCTGGCTCTTCGGGCGTGGGAGCTGTCGCCAGAGACGCGGCCCTACCGGAAAATGCTTCGCAGGCTGGCGCGGCGGCGCCACGTGGGTGTTTTGGCGCCGAGGCTGACGGGCGCCGCAAAGCCCGCAGCCCCACGGGCTGTGGGGCCAAGCGAGCGGCTGACAAAGAGCTTTCCAACGAGGCACGGCTTTCCCTCCTGGCTCTTCGGGCGTGGGAGCTGTCGCCAGAGCTGCGGCCCTACCGAAAAATGCTTCGCAGGCTGGCGCGGCGGCGCCACGTGGGCGCCGGTGGCGCCGAGGCTGACGGCCGCCGCAAAGCCCGCAGCCCCACGGGCTGTGGGGCCACGCGAGCGGCTGCCAAAGAGCTTTCCAACGAGGCACGGCTTTCCCTCCTGGCTCTTTGGGCGTGGGAGCTGTCGCCAGAGCTGCAGCCCTACCGGCAAATGCTTCGCAGGCTGGCGCGGCGGCGCCACGTGGGCGCCGGTGGCGCCGAGGCTGACGTCCGCCGGAAAGCCCGCAGCCCCACGGGCTGTGGGGCCACGCGAGCGGCTGCCAAAGAGCTTTCCAACGAGGCACGGCTTTCCCTCCTGGCTCTTCGGGCGTGGGAGCTGTCGCCAGAGCCGCGGCCCTACCAGAAAATGCTTCGCAGGCTGGCGCGGCGGCGCCATGTGGGCGCCGGTGGCGCCGAGGCTGACGGCCGCCGCAAAGCCCGCAGTCCCACGGGCTGTGGGGCAACGCGAGCGGCTGCCAAAGAGCTTTCCAAGGAGGCACGGCTTTCCCTCCTGGCTCTTCGGGCGTGGGAGCTGTCGCCAGAGCCGCGGCCCTACCGGAAAATGCTTTGCAGGCTGGCGCAGCGGCCCCACCTGGGCGCCGGTGGCGCCGAGGCTGACGGCCGCCGCAAAGCCCGCAGCCCCACGGGCTGTGGGGCCACGCGAGCGGCTGCCAAAGAGCTTTCCAACGAGGCACGGCTTTCCCTCCTGGCTCTTCGGGCGTGGGAGCTGTCGCCAGAGACGCGGCCCTACCGGAAAATGCTTCGCAGGCTGGCGCAGCGGCGCAATGTGGGCGCCAGTGGCGCCGAGGCTGACGGCCGCCGCAAAGCCCGCAGCCCCATGGGCTGTGGGGCCACGCGAGCGGCTGCCAAAGAGCTTTCCAACGAGGCACGGCTTTCCCTCCTGGCTCTTCGGGCGTGGGAGCTGTCGCCAGAGCCGCGGCCCTACCTGAAAATGCTTCGCAGGCTAGCGCGGCGGCCCCACCTGGGCGCCGGTGTCGCCCAGGCTGACGGCCGCCGGAAAGCCTGCAGCCCCACGGGCTGTGGGGCCATGCGAGCGGATGCCAAAGAGCTTTCCAACGAGGCACGTCTTTCACTCCTGGCTCTTCGGGCGTGGGAGCTGTCGCCAGAGACGCGGCCCTACCGGAAAATGCTTCGCAGGCTGGCGCGGCGTCCCGACGTGGGCGCCGGTGGCGCCGAGGCTGACGGCCGCCGCAAAGCCCGCAGCCCCACGTGCTGTGGGGCCATGCGAGCGGCTGCGAAAGAGCTTTCCAAGGAGGCACGGCTTTCCCTCCTGGCTCTTCGGGCGTGGGAGCTGTCGCCAGAGACGCGGCCCTACCGGAAAATGCTTCTCAGGCTGGCGCGGCGGCGCAACGTGGGCGCCGGTGGCGCCGAGGCTGACGGCCGCCGCAAAGCCCGCAGCCCCATGGGCTGTGGGGCCACGCGAGCGGCTGCCAAAGAGCTTTCCAACGAGGCACGGCTTTCCCTCCTGGCTCTTCGGGCGTGGGAGCTGTCGCCAGAGACGCGGCCCTACCGGAAAATGCTTCGCAGGCTGGCGCGGCGGCGCCACGTGGGTGTTTTGGCGCCGAGGCTGACGGGCGCCGCAAAGCCCGCAGCCCCACGGGCTGTGGGGCCACGCGAGCGGCTGACAAAGAGCTTTCCAACGAGGCACGGCTTTCCCTCCTGGCTCTTCGGGCGTGGGAGCTGTCGCCAGAGCTGCGGCCCTACCGGAAAATGCTTCGCAGGCTGGCGCGGCGGCGCCACGTGGGCGCCGGTGGCGCCGAGGCTGACGGCCGCCGCAAAGCCCGCAGCCCCACGGGCTGTGGGGCCACGCGAGCGGCTGCCAAAGAGCTTTCCAACGAGGCACGGCTTTCCCTCCTGGCTCTTCGGGCGTGGGAGCTGTCGCCAGAGCCGCGGCCCTACCGGAAAATGCTTCGCAGGCTGGCGCGGCGGCGCCACCTGGGCGCCGGTGGCGCCGAGGCTGACGGCCGACGGAAAGCCCGCAGCCCCATGGGCTGTGGGGCCACGCGAGCGGCTGCCAAAGAGCTTTCCAACGAGGCACGGCTTTCCCTCCTGGCTCTTCGGGCGTGGGAGCTGTCGCCAGAGACGCGGCCCTACCGGAAAATGCTTCTCAGGCTGGCACGGCGTCCCGACGTGGGCGCCGGTGGCGCCGAGGCTGACGGCCGCCGCAAAGCCCGCAGCCCCACAGGCTGTGGGACCACGCGAGCGGCTGCCAAAGAGCTTTCCAACGAGGCACGGCTTTCCCTCCTGGCTCTTCGGGCGTGGGAGCTGTCGCCAGAGCCGCGGCCCTACCGGAAAATGCTTCGCAGGCTAGCGCGGCGACCCCACCTGGGCGCCGGTGTCGCCCAGGCTGACGGCCGCCGCAAAGCCCGCAGCCCCACAGGCTCTGGGGTCACGCGAGCGGCTGCCAAAGAGCTTTCCAACGAGGCACGGCTTTCCCTCCTGGCTCTTCGGGCGTGGGAGCTGTCGCCAGAGACGCGGCCCTACCGGAAAATGCTTCGCAGGCTGGCGCGGCGGCGCAATGTGGGCGCCGGTGGCGCCGAGGCTGACGGCCGCCGCAAAGCCCGCAGCCCCACGGGCTGTGGGGCCACGCGAGCGGCTGCCAAAGAGCTTTCCAACGAGGCATGGCTTTCCCTCCTGGCTCTTCGGGCGTGGGAGCTGTCGCCAGAGCCGCGGCCCTACCGGAAAATGCTTCGCAGGCTGGCGCGGCGGCCTGACGTGTGCGCCAGTGGCACTGAGGGTGACGGCCGCCGCAAAGCCCGCAGCCCCATGGGCTGTGGGGCCACGCGAGCGGCTGCCAAAGAGCTTTCCAACGAGGCACGGCTTTCCCTCCTGGCTCTTCGGGCGTGGGAGCTGTCGCCAGAGACGCGGCCCTACCGGAAAATGCTTCGCAGGCTGGCGCAGCGGCGCAACGTGGGCGCCAGTGGCGCCGAGGCTGACGGCCGCCGCAAAGCCCGCAGCCCCACGGGCTGTGGGGCCACGCGAGCGGCTGCCAAAGAGCTTTCCAAGGAGGCACGGCTTTCCCTCCTGGCTCTTCGGGCGTGGGAGCTGTCGCCAGAGACGCGGCCCTACCTGAAAATGCTTCGCAGGCTAGCGCGGCGGCCCCACCTGGGCGCCGGTGTCGCCCAGGCTGACGGCCGCCGGAAAGCCTGCAGCCCCACGGGCTGTGGGGCCATGCGAGCGGCTGCCAAAGAGCTTTCCAACGAGGCACGGCTTTCCCTCCTGGCTCTTCGGGCGTGGGAGCTGTCGCCAGAGCCGCGGCCCTACCGGAAAATGCTTCGCAGGCTGGCGCGGCGTCCCGACGTGGGCGCCGGTGGCGCCGAGGCTGACGGCCGCCGCAAAGCCCGCAGCCCCACGGGCTGTGGGGCCATGCGAGCGGCTGCCAAAGAGCTTTCCAAGGAGGCACGGCTTTCCCTCCTGGCTCTTCGGGCGTGGGAGCTGTCGCCAGAGACGCGGCCCTACCGGAAAATGCTTCTCAGGCTGGCGCGGCGGCGCAACGTGGGCGCCGGTGGCGCCGAGGCTGACGGCCGCCGCAAAGCCCGCAGCCCCATGGGCTGTGGGGCCACGCGAGCGGCTGCCAAAGAGCTTTCCAACGAGGCACGGCTTTCCCTCCTGGCTCTTCGGGCGTGGGAGCTGTCGCCAGAGACGCGGCCCTACCGGAAAATGCTTCGCAGGCTGGCGCGGCGGCGCCACGTGGGTGTTTTGGCGCCGAGGCTGACGGGCGCCGCAAAGCCCGCAGCCCCACGGGCTGTGGGGCCACGCGAGCGGCTGACAAAGAGCTTTCCAACGAGGCACGGCTTTCCCTCCTGGCTCTTCGGGCGTGGGAGCTGTCGCCAGAGCTGCGGCCCTACCGGAAAATGCTTCGCAGGCTGGCGCGGCGGCGCCACGTGGGCGCCGGTGGCGCCGAGGCTGACGGCCGCCGCAAAGCCCGCAGCCCCACGGGCTGTGGGGCCACGCGAGCGGCTGCCAAAGAGCTTTCCAACGAGGCACGGCTTTCCCTCCTGGCTCTTTGGGCGTGGGAGCTGTCGCCAGAGCTGCAGCCCTACCGGCAAATGCTTCGCAGGCTGGCGCGGCGGCGCCACGTGGGCGCCGGTGGCGCCGAGGCTGACGGCCGCCGGAAAGCCCGCAGCCCCACGGGCTGTGGGGCCACGCGAGCGGCTGCCAAAGAGCTTTCCAACGAGGCACGGCTTTCCCTCCTGGCTCTTCGGGCGTGGGAGCTGTCGCCAGAGCCGCGGCCCTACCGGAAAATGCTTCGCAGGCTGGCGCGGCGGCGCCATGTGGGCGCCGGTGGCGCCGAGGCTGACGGCCGCCGCAAAGCCCGCAGTCCCACGGGCTGTGGGGCAACGCGAGCGGCTGCCAAAGAGCTTTCCAAGGAGGCACGGCTTTCCCTCCTGGCTCTTCGGGCGTGGGAGCTGTCGCCAGAGCCGCGGCCCTACCGGAAAATGCTTTGCAGGCTGGCGCAGCGGCCCCACCTGGGCGCCGGTGGCGCCGAGGCTGACGGCCGCCGCAAAGCCCGCAGCCCCACGGGCTGTGGGGCGATGCGAGCGGCTGCCAAAGAGCTTTCCAACGAGGCACGGCTTTCCCTCCTGGCTCTTCAGGCGTGGGAGCTGTCGCCAGAGACGCGGCCCTACCGGAAAATGCTTCGCAGGCTGGCGCGGTGGCGCCACGTGGGCGCCGGTGTCGCCGAGGCTGACGGCCGCCGCAAAGCCCGCAGCCCCACGGGCTGTGGGGCCACGCGAGCGGCTGCCAAAGAGCTTTCCAACGAGGCACGGCTTTCCCTCCTGGCTCTTCGGGCGTGGGAGCTGTCGCCAGAGCCGCGGCCCTACCGGAAAATGCTTTGCAGGCTGGCGCGGCGGCCCCACCTGGGCACCGGTGGCGCCGAGGCTGACGGCCGCCGCAAAGCCCGCAGCCCCATGGGCTGTGGGGCCACGCGAGCGGCTGCCAAAGAGCTTTCCAACGAGGCACGGCTTTCCCTCCTGGCTCTTCGGGCGTGGGAGCTGTCGCCAGAGACGCGGCCCTACCGGAAAATGCTTCTCTGGCTGGCGCAGCGGCGCCACGTGGGCGCCGGTGGCGCCGAGGCTGACGGCCGCCGCAAAGCCCGCAGCCCCACGGGCTGTGGGGCCATGCGAGCGGCTGCCAAAGAGCTTTCCAAGGAGGCACGGCTTTCCCTCCTGGCTCTTCGGCCGTGGGAGCTGTCGCCAGAGACGCGGGCCTACTGGAAAAGGTTTCGCAGGCTGGCGCGGCGGCGCAACATGGGCGCCGGTGGCGCCGAGGCTGACGGCCGCCGCAAAGCCCGCAGCCCCACGGGCTGTGGGGCCACGCGAGCGGCTGCCAAAGAGCTTTCCAACGAGGCACGGCTTTCCCTCCTGGCTCTTCGGGAGTGGGAGCTGTCGCCAGAGACGCGGCCCTGCCAGAAAATGCTTCGTAGGCTGGCGCGGCGGCGCCATGTGGGCGCCGGTGGCGCCGAGGCTGACGGCCGCCGCAAAGCCCGCAGCCCCACGGGCTGTGGGGCCACGCGAGCGGCTGCCAAAGAGCTTTCCAATGAGGCATGGCTTTCCCTCCTGGCTCTTCGGGCGTGGGAGCTGTCGCCACAGCCGCGGCCCTACAGGAAAATGCTTCGCAGGCTGGCGCAGCGGCGCAACGTGGGCGTCAGTGGCGCCCAGGCTGACGGCCGCCGCAAAGCCCGCAGCCCCACGGGCTGTGGGGCCACGCGAGCGGCTGCCAAAGAGCTTTCCAACGAGGCACGGCTTTCCCTCCTGGCTCTTCGGGCGTGGGAGCTGTCGCCAGAGCCGCGGCCCTACCGGAAAAGGCTTCGCAGGCTGGCGCGGCGGCGCCACGTGGGCGCCGGTGTCGCCCAGGCTGACGGCCGCCGCAAAGCCCGCAGCCACACGGGCTGTGGGGCCACGCGAGCGGCTGCCAAAGAGCTTTCCAACGAGGCACGGCTTTCCCTCCTGGCTCTTCGGGCGTGGGAGCTGTCGCCAGAGCTGCAGCCCTACCGGCAAATGCTTCACAGGCTGGCGCGGCGGCGCCACGTGGGCGCCAGTGGCGCCGAGGCTGACGGCCGCCGGAAAGCTCGCAGCCCCACGGGCTGTGGGGCCACGCGAGCGGCTGCCAAAGAGCTTTCCAACGAGGCATGGCTTTCCCTCCTGGCTCTTCGGGCGTGGGAGCTGTCGCCAGAGACGCGGCCCTACCGGAAAATGCTTTGCAGGCTGGCGCAGCGGCGCAACGTGGGCGCCAGTGGCGCCGAGGCTGACGGCCGCCGCAAAGCCCGCAGCCCCACGGGCTGTGGGGCCACGCGAGCGGCTGCCAAAGAGCTTTCCAACGAGGCACGGCTTTCCCTCCTGGCTCTTCGGGCGTGGGAGCTGTCGCCAGAGACGCGGCCCTACCGGAAAATGCTTCGCAGGCTGGCGCGGCGGCGCAACGTGGGCGCCGGTGTCGCACAGGCTGACGGCCGCCGCAAAGCCCGCAGCCCCACGGGCTGTGGGACCACGCGAGCGGCTGCCAAAGAGCTTTCCAACGAGGCACGGCTTTCCCTCCTGGCTCTTTGGGCGTGGGAGCTGTCGCCAGAGACGCGGCCCTACCGGAAAATGCTTCGCAGGCTAGCGCGGCGGCCGCACCTGGGCGCCGGTGTCGCCCAGGCTGACGGCCGCCGCAACGCCTGCAGCCCCACAGGCTGTGGGGTCACGCGAGCGGCTGCCAAAGAGCTTTCCAACGAGGCATGGCTTTCCCTCCTGGCTCTTCGGGCGTGGGAGCTGTCGCCAGAGCCGCGGCCCTACCAGAAAATGCTTCGTAGGCTGGCGCGGCGGCGCCATGTGGGCGCCGGTGGCGCCGAGGCTGACGGCCGCCGCAAAGCCCGCAGCCCCACGGGCTGTGGGGCCACGCGAGCGGATGCCAAAGAGCTTTCCAACGAGGCACGGCTTTCCCTCCTGGCTCTTCGGGCGTGGGAGCTGTCGCCACATCCGCGGCCCTACAGGAAAATGCTTCGCAGGCTGGCGCGGAGGCGTAACGTGGGCGCCGGTGGCGCCGAGGCTGACGGCCGCCGCAAAGCCCGCAGCCCCACGGGCTGTGGGGCCACGCGAGCGGCTGCCAAAGAGCTTTCCAACGAGGCACGGCTTTCCCTCCTGGCTCTTCGGGCGTGGGAGCTGTCGCCACATCCGCGGCCCTACAGGAAAATGCTTCGCAGGCTGGCGCAGCGGCGCAACGTGGGCGCCAGTGGCGCCGAGGCTGACGGCCGCCGCAAAGCCCGCAGCCCCACGGGCTTTAGGGCCATGCGAGTAGCTGCCAAAGAGCTTTCCAACGAGGCGCGGCTTTCCCTCCTGGCTCTTCGGGAGTGGGAGCTGTCGCCAGAGCCGCGGCCCTACCGGAAAATGCTTCGCAGGCTGGCGCGGAGGCGTAACGTGGGCGCCGGTGGCGCCGAGGCTGACGGCCGCCGCAAAGCCCGCAGCCCCACGGGCTGTGGGGCCACGCGAGCGGCTGCCAAAGAGCTTTCCAACGAGGCATGGTTTCCCTCCTGGCTCTTCGGGCGTGGGAGCTGTCGCCTCAGCCGCGGCCCTACAGGAAAATGTTTCGCAGGCTGGCGCAGCGGCCTGACGTGGGCGCCGGTGGCACTGAGGGTGACGGCCGCCGCAAAGCCCGCAGCCCCACGGGCTGTGGGGCCACGCGAGCGGCTGCCAAAGAGCTTTCCAACGAGGCACGGCTTTCCCTCCTGGCTCTTTGGGCGTGGGAGCTGTCGTCAGAGACGCGGCCCTACCGGAAAATGCTTCGCAGGCTGGCGCGGCGTCCCGACGTGGGCGCCGGTGGCGTCGAGGCTGACGGCCGCCGCAAAGCCCGCAGCCCCACGGGCTGTGGGACCACGCGAGCGGCTGCCAAAGAGCTTTCCAAGGAGGCACGGCTTTCCCTCCTGGCTCTTCGGGCGTGGGAGCTGTCGCCAGAGCTGCAGCCCTACCGGAAAATGCTTCGCAGGCTGGCGCGGAGGCTCCACGTGGGCGCCGGTGGCGCCGAGGCTGACGGCCGCCGCAAAGCCCGCAGCCCCACGGGCTGTGGGGCCATGCGAGTGGCTGCCAAAGAGCTTTCCAACGAGGCACGGCTTTCCCTCCTGGCTCTTCGGGCGTGGGAGCTGTCGCCAGAGCTGCAGCCCTACCGGAAAATGCTTCGCAGGCTGGCGCGGCGGCCTGACGTGGGCGCCGGTGGCACTGAGGGTGACGGCCGCCGCAAAGCCCGCAGCCCCATGGGCTGTGGGGCCACGCGAGCGGCTGCCAAAGAGCTTTCCAAGGAGGCACGGCTTTCCCTCCTGGCTCTTCGGGCGTGGGAGCTGTCGCCAGAGACGCGGCCCTACCGGAAAATGCTTCGCAGGCTGGCGCGGCGGCGCAACGTGGCCGCCCTAGGCGCCGAGGCTGACGGCTGCCGCAAAGCCCGCAGCCCCACGGGCTGTGGGGCCACGCGAGCGGCTGCCAAAGAGCTTTCCAACGAGGCACGGCTTTCCCTCCTGGCTCTTCGGGCGTGGGAGCTGTCGCCAGAGACGCGGCCCTACTGGAAAAGGCTTCGCAGGCTGGCGCGGCGGCGCAACATGGGCGCCGGTGGCGCCGAGGCTGACGGCCGCCGCAAAGCCTGCAGCCCCACGGGCTGTGGGGCCACGCGAGCGGCTGCCAAAGAGCTTTCCAACGAGGCATGGCTTTCCCTCCTGGCTCTTTGGGCGTGGGAGCTGTCGCCAGAGACGCGGCCCTACCGGAAAATGCTTCGCAGGCTAGCGCGGCAACCCCACCTGGGTGCCGGTGTCGCCCAGGCTGACGGCCGCCGCAAAGCCCGCAGCCCCACAGGCTCTGGGGTCACGCGAGCGGCTGCCAAAGAGCTTTCCAACGAGGCACGGCTTTCCCTCCTGGCTCTTCGGCCGTGGGAGCTGTCGCCAGAGAAGCGGCCCTACCGGAAAATGCTTCGCAGGCTGGCGCGGCGGCGCCACGTGGGCGCCGGTGGCATCGAGGCTGACGGCCGCCGCAAAGCCCGCATCCCCATGGGCTTTAGGGCCATGCGAGTAGCTGCCAAAGAGCTTTCCAACGAGGCACGGCTTTCCCTCCTGGCTCTTCGGGCGTGGGAGCTGTCGCCAGAGCCGCGGCCCTACCAGAAAATCCTTTGCAGGCTGGCGCGGCGGCCCCACGTGGGCGCCGGTGGCGCCGAGGCTGATGGCCGCCGCAAAGCCTGCAGCCCCATGGGCTGTGGGGCCACACGAGCGGCTGCCAAAGAGCTTTCCAACGAGGCACGGCTTTCCCTCCTGGCTCTTCGGGCATGGGAGCTGTCGCCAGAAACGCGACCCTACCGGAAAATGCTTCCCAGGCTGGCGCGGCGGCGCAATGTGGGCGCCGGTGGCGCCGAGGCTGACGGCCGCCGCAAAGCCCGCAGCCCCACGGGCTGTGGGGCCACGCGAGCGGCTGCCAAAGAGCTTTCCAACGAGGCACGGCTTTCCCTCCTGGCTCTTCGGGCGTGGGAGCTGTCGCCAGAGCCGCGGCCCTACCTGAAAATGCTTCGCAGGCTGGCGCGGCGGCGCCACGTGGGCGCCGGTGGCACTGAGGGTGACGGCCGCCGCAAAGCCCGCAGCCCCATGGGCTGTGGGGCCACGCGAGCGGCTGCCAAAGAGCTTTCCAACGAAGCACGGCTTTCCCTGCTGGCTCTTCGGCCGTGGGAGCTGTCACCAGAGACGCGGCCCTACCGGAAAAGTCTTTGCAGGCTGGCGCGGCGGCGCCACGTGGGCGCCGGTGTCGCACAGGCTGACGGCCGCCGCAAAGCCCGCAGCCCCACAGGCTGTGGGGCCACGCGAGCGGCTGCCAAAGAGCTTTCCAACGAGGCACGGCTTTCCCTCCTGGCTCTTCGGGAGTGGGAGCTGTCGCCAGAGACGCGGCCCTACCGGAAAATGCTTCGCAGGCTGGAGCGGCGTCCCGACGTGGGCGCCGGTGGCGCCGAGGCTGACGGCCGCCGCAAAGCCCGCAGCCCCATGGGCTGTGGGACCACGCGAGCGGCTGCCAAAGAGCTTTCCAACGAGGCACGGCTTTCCCTCCTGGCTCTTCGGGCGTGGGAGCTGTCGCCAGAGCCGCGGCCCTACCAGAAAATGCTTCGCAGGCTGGCGCGGTGGCGCCATGTGGGCGCCGGTGGCGCCGAGGCTGACGTCCGCCGCAAAGCCCGCAGCCCCACGGGCTGTGGGGCCATGCGAGTGGCTGCCAAAGAGCTTTCCAACGAGGCACGGCTTTCCCTCCTGGCTCTTCGGGCGTGGGAGCTGTCCCCAGAGCCGCGGCCCTACCGGAAAATGCTTCGCAGGCTGGCGCGGCGGCCCGATGTGGGCTCCGATGGCGCCGAGGCTGACGGCCGCCGCAAAGCCCGCAGCCCAACGGGCTGTGGGGCCATGCGAGTGGCTGCCAAAGAGCTTTCCAACGAGGCACGTCTTTCCCTCCTGGCTCTTCGGGCGTGGGAGCTGTCGCCAGAGCAGCGGCCCTACCGGAAAATGCTTTGCAGGCTGGCGCGGCGGCCCCACCTGGGCGCCGGTGGCGTCGAGGCTGACGGCCGCCGCAAATCCCGCAGCCCCATGGGCTGTGGGGGAACGCGAGCGGCTGCCAAAGAGCTTTCCAACGAGGCACGGCTTTCCCTCCTGGCTCTTCGGCCGTGGGAGCTGTCGCCAGAGACGCGGCCCTACCGGAAAATGCTTCGCAGGCTAGCGCGGCGGCCCCACCTGGGCGCCGGTGTCGCCCAGGCTGACGGCCGCCACAAAGCCCGCAGCCCCACAGGCTGTGGGGCCACGCGAGCGGCTGCCAAAGAGCTTTCCAACGAGGCATGGCTTTCCCTCCTGGCTCTTCGGCCGTGGGAGCTGTCGCCAGAGCCGCGGCCCTACCGGAAAATGCTTCGCAGGCTGGAGCGGCGTCCCGACGTGGGCGCCGGTGGCGCCGAGGCTGACGGCCGCCGCAAAGCCCGCAGCCCCACGGGCTGTGGGGCCACGCGAGCGGCTGCCAAAGAGCTTTCCAACGAGGCACGGCTTTCCCTCCTGGCTCTTCGGGCGTGGGAGCTGTCGCCAGAGCCGCGGCCCTACCAGAAAATGCTTCGTAGGCTGGCGCGGCGGCCCCACCTGGGCGCCGGTGGCGCCGAGGCTGACGGCCGCCGCAAAGCCCGCAGCCCCATGGGCTGTGGGGCCACGCGAGCGGCTGCCAAAGAGCTTTCCAACGAGGCACGGCTTTCCCTCCTGGCTCTTCGGGCGTGGGAGCTGTCGCCAGAGACGCGGCCCTACCGGAAAATGCTTCGCAGGCTGGCGCAGCGGCGCCACGTGGGCGCCGGTGTCGCCCAGGCTGATGGCCGCCGCAAAGCCCGCAGCCCCACGGGCTGTGGGGCCACGCGAGCGGCTGTCAAAGAGCTTTCCAACGAGGCACGGCTTTCCCTCCTGGCTCTTCGGGCGTGGGAGCTGTCGCCAGAGATGCGGCCCTACCGGAAAATGCTTCGCAGGCTGGCGCGGCGGCCCCATGTGGGCTCCGATGGCGCCGAGGCTGACGGCCGCCGCAAAGCCCGCAGCCCCACGGGCTGTGGGGCCATGCGAGTGGCTGCCAAAGAGCTTTCCAACGAGGCACGGCTTTCCCTCCTGGCTCTTCTGGCGTGGGAGCTGTCGCCAGAGCCGCGGCCCTACCGGAAAACGCTTTGCAGGCTGGCGCGGCGGCCCCACCTGGGCGCCGGTGGCGTCGAGGCTGACGGCCGCCGCAAATCCCGCAGCCCCATGGGCTGTGGGGGAACGCGAGCGGCTGCCAAAGAGCTTTCCAACGAGGCACGGCTTTCCCTCCTGGCTCTTCGGCCGTGGGAGCTGTCGCCAGAGCCGCAGCCCTACCGGAAAATGCTTCGCAGGCTGGCGCAGCGGCGCAACGTGGGCGCCAGTGGCGCCGAGGGTGACGGCCGCCGCAAAGCCCGCAGCCCCACGGGCTGTGGGGCCACGCGAGCGGCTGCCAAAGAGCTTTCCAAGGAGGCACGGCTTTCCCTCCTGGCTCTTCGGGCGTGGGAGCTGTCGCCAGAGCCGCGGCCGTACCGGAAAAGGCTTCGCAGGCTGGCGCGGCGGAGCAACGTGGGCGCCGGTGTCGCACAGGCTGACGGCCACCGCAAAGCCCGCAGCCCCACGGGCTGTGGGGCCACGCGAGCGGCTGCCAAAGAGCTTTCCAACGAGGCACGGCTTTCCCTCCTGGCTCTTCGGGCGTGGGAGCTGTCGCCAGAGCCGCGGCCCTACCGGAAAATGCTTCGCAGGCTAGCGCGGCGGCCCCACCTGGGCGCCGGTGTCGCCCAGGCTGACGGCCGACGCAAAGCCCGCAGCCCCACAGGCTGTGGGGTCACGCGAGCGGCTGCCAAAGAGCTTTCCAACGAGGCACGGCTTTCCCTCCTGGCTCTTCGGGCGTGGGAGCTGTCGTCAGAGACGCGGCCCTACCAGAAAATGCTTTGCAGGCTGGCGCGGAGGCGTAACGTGGGCGGCGGTGGCGCCGAGGCTGACGGCCGCCGCAAAGCCCGCAGCCCCACGGGCTGTGGGGCCACGCGAGCGGCTGCCAAAGAGCTTTCCAACGAGGCATGGCTTTCCCTCCTGGCTCTTTGGGCGTGGGAGCTGTCGCCACAGCCGCGGCCCTACAGGAAAATGCTTCGCAGGCTGGCGCAGCGGCGCAACGTGTGCGCCAGTGGCGCCGAGGCTGACGGCCACCGCAAAGCCCGCAGCCCCACGGGCTGTGGGGCCACGCGAGCGGCTGCCAAAGAGCTTTCCAACGAGGCACGGCTTTCCCTCCTGGCTCTTCGGGCGTGGGAGCTTTCGCCAGAGACGCGGCCCTACCGGAAAAGGCTTCGCAGGCTGGCGCAGCGGCGCAACGTGGGCGCCGGTGTCGCACAGGCTGACGGCCGCCGCAAAGCCCGCAGCCCCATGGGCTGTGGGACCACGCGAGCGGCTGCCAAAGAGCTTTCCAACGAGGCACGGCTTTCCCTCCTGGCTCTTCGGGCGTGGGAGCTGTCGCCAGAGACGCGGCCCTACCGGCAAATGCTTCGCAGGCTGGCGCGGCGGCGCCACGTGGGCGCCGGGGGCGCCCAGGCTGATGGCCGCCGTAAAGCCCGCAGCCCCACGGGCTGTGGGGCCACGCGAGCGGCTGCCAAAGAGCTTTCCAACGAGGCACGGCTTTCCCTCCTGGCTCTTCGGGCGTGGGAGCTGTCGCCAGAGACGCGGCCCTACCGGAAAATGCTTCGCAGGCTGGCGCGGCGGCGCCACGTGGGCGTCAGTGGCGCCGAGGCTGACGGCCGCCGCAAAGCCCGCAGCCCCACGGGCTGTGGGGCCACGCGAGCGGCTGCCAAAGAGCTTTCCAACGAGGCACGGCTTTCCCTCCTGGCTCTTCGGGCGTGGGAGCTGTCGCCAGAGCCGCGGCCCTACCGGAAAATGCTTCGCAGGTTTGCGCGGCGGCGCATTGTGGGCGCCGGTGGCGCCGAGGCTGACGGCCGCCGCAAAGCCCGCAGCCCCACGGGCTGTGGGGCCACGCGAGCGGCTGCCAAAGAGCTTTCCAACGAGGCACGGCTTTCCCTCCTGGCTCTTCGGGCGTGGGAGCTGTCGCCAGAGCTGCAGCCCTACAGGAAAATGCTTCGCAGGCTGGCGCGGAGGCCCCACGTGGGCGCCGGTGGCGCCGAGGCTGACGGCCGCCGCAAAGCCCGCAGCCCCACGGGCTGTGGGGCCTCGCGAGCGGCTGCCAAAGAGCTTTCCAACGAGGCACAGCTTTCCCTCCTGGCTCTTCGGGCATGGGAGCTGTCACCAGAGACGCGACCCTACCGGAAAATGCTTCGCAGGATAGCGCGGCGGCCCCACCTGGGCGCCGGTGTCGCCCAGGCTGACGGCCGCCACAAAGCCCGCAGCCCCACAGGCTGTGGGGTCACGCGAGCGGCTGCCAAAGAGCTTTCCAACGAGGCACGGCTTTCCCTCCTGGCTCTTCGGGCGTGGGAGCTGTCGCCAGAGCCGCGGCCCTACCGGAAAATGCTTCGCAGGCTGGCGCGGCGTCCCGACGTGGGCGCCGGTGGCGCCGAGGCTGACGGCCGCCGCAAAGCCCGCAGCCCCATGGGCTGTGGGGCCACGCGAGCGGCTGCCAAAAAGCTTTCCAATGAGGCACGGCTTTCCCTCCTGGCTCTTCGGGCGTGGGAGCTGTCGCCAGAGCTGCGGCCCTACCGGAAAATGCTTCGCAGGCTGGCGCGGCGGCGCCACGTGGGCGCTGGTGGCATCGAGGCTGACGGCCGTAGGAAAGCCCGCATCCCCACGGGCTTTAGGGCCATGCGAGTAGCTGCCAAAGACCTTTCCAACGAGGCACGGCTTTCCCTCCTGGCTCTTCGGGCGTGGGAGCTGTCGCTACAGCCGCGGCCCTACCTGAAAATGCTTCGCAGGCTGCCGCGGCGGGCCGATGTGGGCGCCTATGGCGCCGAGGCTGACGGCCGCCGGAAAGCCCGCAGCCCCACGGGCTGTGGGGCCACGCGAGCGGCTGCCAAAGAGCTTTCCAATGAGGCACGGCTTTCCCTCCTGGCTCTTTGGGCGTGGGAGCTGTCGCCAGAGCCGCGGCCCTACCGGAAAATGCTTTGCAGGCTGGCGCGGCGGCCCCACCTGGGCGCCGGTGGCGCCGAGGCTGACGGCCGCCGCAAAGCCCGCAGCCCCATGGGCTGTGGGGCCACGCGAGCGGCTGCCAAAGAGCTTTCCAACGAGGCACGGCTTTCCCTCCTGGCTCTTCGGGCGTGGGAGCTGTCGCCAGAGCTGCAGCCCTACCGGCAAATGCTTCGCAGGCTGGCGCGGCGGCGCCACGTGGGCGCCGGTGGCGCCGAGGCTGACGGCCGCCGGAAAGCCCGCAGCCCCACGGGCTGTGGGACCACGCGAGTGGCTGCCAAAGAGGTTTCCAACGAGTCATGGCTTTCCCTCCTGGCTCTTCGGGCGTGGGAGCTGTCGCCACAGCCGCGGCCCTACAGGAAAATGCTTCGCAGGCTGGCGCAGCGGCGCAACGTGGGCACCAGTGTCGCCCAGGCTGACGGCCGCCGCAAAGCCCGCAGCCCCACAGGCTGTGGGGCTCCGCGAGCGGCTGCCAAAGAGCTTTCCAACGAGGCACGGCTTTCCCTCCTGGCTCTTCGGGCGTGGGAGCTGTCGCCAGAGCCGCGGCCCTACCGGAAAATGCTTCGCAGGCTGGCGCGGCGGCCCCACCTGGGCGCCGGTGGCGCCGAGGCTGACGGCCGCCGCAAAGCCCGCAGCCCCATGGGCTGTGGGGCCACGCGAGCGGCTGCCAAAGAGCTTTCCAACGAGGCACGGCTTTCCCTCCTGGCTCTTCGGGCGTGGGAGCTGTTGCCAGAGCTGCAGCCCTACCGGCAAATGCTTCGCAGGCTGGCGCGGCGGCGCCACGTGGGCGCCGGTGGCGCCGAGGCTGACGGCCGCCGGAAAGCCTGCAGCCCCACGGGCTGTGGGGCCACGCGAGCGGCTGCCAAAGAGCTTTCCAATGAGGCATGGCTTTCCCTCCTGGCTCTTCGGGCGTGGGAGCTGTCGCCACAGCCGCGGCCCTACAGGAAAATGCTTCGCAGGCTGGCGCAGCGGCGCAACGTGGGCGCCAGTGGCGCCGAGGCTGACGGCCGCCGCAAAGCCCGCAGCCCCACGGGCTGTGGGGCCACGCGAGCGGCTGCCAAAGAGCTTTCCAACGAGGCACGGCTTTCCCTCCTGGCTCTTCGGGCGTGGGAGCTGTCGCCAGAGCTGCAGCCCTACCGGAAAAGGCTTCGCAGGCTGGCGCGGCGGCGCAACGTGGGCGCCGGTGTCGCACAGGCTGATGGCCGCCGCAAAGCCCGCAGCCCCACGGGCTGTGGGACCACGCGAGTGGCTGCCAAAGAGCTTTCCAACGAGGCACGGCTTTCCCTCCTGGCTCTTTGGGCGTGGGAGCTGTCGCCAGAGACGCGGCCCTACCGGAAAATGCTTCGCAGGCTGGCGCGGCGGCCCGACGTGGACTCCAATGGCGCTGAGGCTGACGGCCGCCGCAAAGCCCGCAGCCCCACAGGCTGTGGGGCCACGCGAGCGGCTGCCAAAGAGCTTTCCAACGAGGCACGGCTTTCCCTCCTGGCTCTTCGGGCGTGGGAGCTGTCGCCAGAGCCGCGGCCCTACCGGAAAATGCTTCGCAGGCTGGCGCGGCGGCCCCACCTGGGCGCCGGTGGCGCCGAGGCTGACGGCCGCCGCAAAGCCCGCAGCCCCATGGGCTGTGGGGCCACGCGAGCGGCTGCCAAAGAGCTTTCCAACGAGGCACGGCTTTCCCTCCTGGCTCTTCGGGCGTGGGAGCTGTTGCCAGAGCTGCAGCCCTACCGGCAAATGCTTCGCAGGCTGGCGCGGCGGCGCCACGTGGGCGCCGGTGGCGCCGAGGCTGACGGCCGCCGGAAAGCCTGCAGCCCCACGGGCTGTGGGGCCACGCGAGCGGCTGCCAAAGAGCTTTCCAATGAGGCATGGCTTTCCCTCCTGGCTCTTCGGGCGTGGGAGCTGTCGCCACAGCCGCGGCCCTACAGGAAAATGCTTCGCAGGCTGCCGCAGCGGCGCAACGTGGGCGCCAGTGGCGCCGAGGCTGACGGCCGCCGCAAAGCCCGCAGCCCCACGGGCTGTGGGGCCACGCGAGCGGCTGCCAAAGAGCTTTCCAACGAGGCACGGCTTTCCCTCCTGGCTCTTCGGGCGTGGGAGCTGTCGCCAGAGCTGCAGCCCTACCGGAAAAGGCTTCGCAGGCTGGCGCGGCGGCGCAACGTGGGCGCCGGTGTCGCACAGGCTGATGGCCGCCGCAAAGCCCGCAGCCCCACGGGCTGTGGGACCACGCGAGTGGCTGCCAAAGAGCTTTCCAACGAGGCACGGCTTTCCCTCCTGGATCTTTGGGCGTGGGAGCTGTCGCCAGAGACGCGGCCCTACCGGAAAATGCTTCGCAGGCTGGCGCGGCGCCCCACCTGGGCGCCGGTGTCGCCCAGGCTGACGGCCGCCGCAAAGCCCGCAGCCCCACAGGCTGTGGGGCCACGCGAGCGGCTGCCAAAGAGCTTTCCAACGAGGCACAGCTTTCCCTCCTGGCTCTTCGGGCGTGGGAGCTGTCGCCAGAGCCGCGGCCCTACCGGAAAATGCTTCGCAGGCTGGCGCAGCGGCCCCACCTGGGCGCCGGTGGCGCCGAGGCTGACGGCCGCCGCAAAGCCCGCAGCCCCATGGGCTGTGGGGCCACGCGAGCGGCTGCCAAAGAGCTTTCCAACGAGGCACGGCTTTCCCTCCTGGCTCTTCGGGCGTGGGAGCTGTTGCCAGAGCTGCAGCCCTACCGGCAAATGCTTCGCAGGCTGGCGCGGCGGCGCCACGTGGGCGCCGGTGGCGCCGAGGCTGACGGCCGCCGGAAAGCCTGCAGCCCCACGGGCTGTGGGGCCACGCGAGCGGCTGCCAAAGAGCTTTCCAACGAGGCACGGCTTTCCCTCCTGGCTCTTTGGGCGTGGGAGCTGTCGCCAGAGACGCGGCCCTACCGGAAAATGCTTCGCAGTCTGGCGCGGCGGCCCCACCTGGGCGCCGGTGTCGCCCAGGCTGACGGCCGCCACAAAGCCCGCAGCCCCACAGGCTGTGGGGCCACGCGAGCGGCTGCCAAAGAGCTTTCCAACGAGGCACGGCTTTCCCTCCTGGCTCTTCGGGCGTGGGAGCTGTCGCCAGAGCCGCGGCCCTACCGGAAAATGCTTCGCAGGCTGGCGCGGCGTCCCGACGTGGGCGCCGGTGGCGCCGAGGCTGACGGCCGCCGCAAAGCCCGCAGCCCCATGGGCTGTGGGGCCACGCGAGCGGCTGCCAAAGAGCTTTCCAATGAGGCACGGCTTTCCCTCCTGGCTCTTCGGGCGTGGGAGCTGTCGCCAGAGACGCGGCCCTACCGGAAAAGGCTTCGCAGGCTGGCGCGGCGGCGCAACGTGGGCGCCGGTGTCGCACAGGCTGATGGCCGCCGCAAAGCCCGCAGCCCCACGGGCTGTGGGACCACGCGAGCGGCTGCCAAAGAGCTTTCCAACGAGGCACGGCTTTCCCTCCTGGCTCTTCGGGCGTGGGAGCTGTCGCTACAGCCGCGGCCCTACCTGAAAATGCTTCGCAGGCTGGCGCGGCGGGCCGATGTGGGTGCCTATGGCGCCGAGGCTGACGGCCGCCGGAAAGCCCGCAGCCCCACGGGCTGTGGGGCCACGCGAGCGGCTGCCAAAGAGCTTTCCAATGAGGCACGGCTTTCCCTCCTGGCTCTTCGGGCGTGGGAGCTGTCGCCAGAGCTGCGGCCCTACCGGAAAATGCTTCGCAGGCTGGCGCGGCGGCGCCACGTGGGCGCTGGTGGCATCGAGGCTGACGGCCGTTGGAAAGCCCGCATCCCCACGGGCTTTAGGGCCATGCGAGTAGCTGCCAAAGACCTTTCCAACGAGGCACGGCTTTCCCTCCTGGCTCTTCGGGCGTGGGAGCTGTCGCTACAGCCGCGGCCCTACCTGAAAATGCTTCGCAGGCTGGCGCGGCGGGCCGATGTGGGTGCCTATGGCGCCGAGGCTGACGGCCGCCGCAAAGCCCGCAGCCCCACGGGCTGTGGGGCCACGCGAGCGGCTGCCAAAGAGCTTTCCAATGAGGCACGGCTTTCCCTCCTGGCTCTTTGGGCGTGGGAGCTGTCGCCAGAGCCGCGGCCCTACCAGAAAATGCTTTGCAGGCTGGCGCGGCGGCGCATCGTGGGCGCCGGTGGCGCCGAGGCTGACGGCCGCCGCAAAGCCCACAGCCCCACGGGCTGTGGGGCCACGCGAGCGGCTGCCAAAGAGCTTTCCAACGAGGAACGGCTTTCCCTCCTGGCTCTTCGGGCGTGGGAGCTGTCGCCAGAGCTGCAGCCCTACCGGCAAATGCTTCGCAGGCCGGCGCGGCGGCGCCACGTGGGCGCCGGTGTCGCACAGGCTGACGGCCGCCGCAAAGCCCGCAGCCCCACGGGCTGTGGGGCCACGCGAGCGGCTGCCAAAGAGCTTTCCAACGAGGCATGGCTTTCCCTCCTGGCTCTTCGGGCGTGGGAACTGTCGCCACAACCGCGGCCCTACAGGAAAATGCTTCGCAGGCTGGCGCAGCGGCGCAACTTGGGCGCCAGTGGCGCCGAGGCTGACGGCCGCCGCAAAGCCCGCAGCCCCACGGGCTGTGGGGCCACGCGAGCGGCTGCCAAAGAGCTTTCCAACGAGGCACGGCTTTCCCTCCTGGCTCTTCGGGCGTGGGAGCTGTCGCCAGAGCCGCGGCCCTACCGGAAAATGCTTTGCAGGCTGGCGCGGCGGCCCCACCTGGGCGCCGGTGGCGCCGAGGCTGACGGCCGCCGCAAAGCCCGCAGCCCCATGGGCTGTGGGGCCACGCGAGCGGCTGCCAAAGAGCTTTCCAACGAGGCACGGCTTTCCCTCCTGGCTCTTCGGGCGTGGGAGCTGTCGTCAGAGACGCGGCCCTACCAGAAAATGCTTTGCAGGCTGGCGCGGAGGCGTAACGTGGGCGCCGGTGGCGCCGAGGCTGACGGCCGCCGCAAAGCCCGCAGCCCTACGGGCTGTGGGGCCACGCGAGCGGCTGCCAAAGATCTTTCCAACGAGGCATGGCTTTCCCTCCTGGCTCTTTGGGCGTGGGAGCTGTCGCCACAGCCGCGGCCCTACAGGAAAATGCTTCGCAGGCTGGCGCAGCGGCGCAACGTGTGCGCCAGTGGCGCCGAGGCTGACGGCCACCGCAAAGCCCGCAGCCCCACGGGCTGTGGGGCCACGCGAGTGGCTGCCAAAGAGCTTTCCAACGAGGCACGGCTTTCCCTCCTGGCTCTTCGGGCGTGGGAGCTTTCGCCAGAGACGCGGCCCTACCGGAAAAGGCTTCGCAGGCTGGCGCAGCGGCGCAACGTGGGCGCCGGTGTCGCACAGGCTGACGGCCGCCGCAAAGCCCGCAGCCCCACGGGCTGTGGGACCACGCGAGCGGCTGCCAAAGAGCTTTCCAACGAGGCACGGCTTTCCCTCCTGGCTCTTCGGGCGTGGGAGCTGTCGCTACAGCCGCGGCCCTACCTGAAAATGCTTCGCAGGCTGCCGCGGCGGCCCAACGTGGGCGCCTATGGCGCCGAGGCTGACGGCCGCCGGAAAGCCCGCAGCCCCACGGGCTGTGGGGCCACGCGAGCGGCTGCCAAAGAGCTTTCCAATGAGGCACGGCTTTCCCTCCTGGCTCTTTGGGCGTGGGAGCTGTCGCCAGAGCCGCGGCCCTACCGGAAAATGCTTTGCAGGCTGGCGCGGCGGCCCCACCTGGGCGCCGGTGGCGCCGAGGCTGACGGCCGCCGCAAAGCCCGCAGCCCCATGGGCTGTGGGGCCACGCGAGCGGCTGCCAAAGAGCTTTCCAACGAGGCACGGCTTTCCCTCCTGGCTCTTCGGGCGTGGGAGCTGTCGCCAGAGCTGCAGCCCTACCGGCAAATGCTTCGCAGGCTGGCGCGGCGGCGCCACGTGGGCGCCGGTGGCGCCGAGGCTGACGGCCGCCGGAAAGCCCGCAGCCCCACGGGCTGTGGGACCACGCGAGTGGCTGCCAAAGAGGTTTCCAACGAGTCATGGCTTTCCCTCCTGGCTCTTCGGGCGTGGGAGCTGTCGCCACAGCCGCGGCCCTACAGGAAAATGCTTCGCAGGCTGGCGCAGCGGCGCAACGTGGGCACCAGTGTCGCCCAGGCTGACGGCCGCCGCAAAGCCCGCAGCCCCACAGGCTGTGGGGCCCCGCGAGCGGCTGCCAAAGAGCTTTCCAACGAGGCACGGCTTTCCCTCCTGGCTCTTCGGGCGTGGGAGCTGTCGCCAGAGCCGCGGCCCTACCGGAAAATGCTTCGCAGGCTGGCGCGGCGGCCCCACCTGGGCGCCGGTGGCGCCGAGGCTGACGGCCGCCGCAAAGCCCGCAGCCCCATGGGCTGTGGGGCCACGCGAGCGGCTGCCAAAGAGCTTTCCAACGAGGCACGGCTTTCCCTCCTGGCTCTTCGGGCGTGGGAGCTGTTGCCAGAGCTGCAGCCCTACCGGCAAATGCTTCGCAGGCTGGCGCGGCGGCGCCACGTGGGCGCCGGTGGCGCCGAGGCTGACGGCCGCCGGAAAGCCTGCAGCCCCACGGGCTGTGGGGCCACGCGAGCGGCTGCCAAAGAGCTTTCCAATGAGGCATGGCTTTCCCTCCTGGCTCTTCGGGCGTGGGAGCTGTCGCCACAGCCGCGGCCCTACAGGAAAATGCTTCGCAGGCTGGCGCAGCGGCGCAACGTGGGCGCCAGTGGCGCCGAGGCTGACGGCCGCCGCAAAGCCCGCAGCCCCACGGGCTGTGGGGCCACGCGAGCGGCTGCCAAAGAGCTTTCCAACGAGGCACGGCTTTCCCTCCTGGCTCTTCGGGCGTGGGAGCTGTCGCCAGAGCTGCAGCCCTACCGGAAAAGGCTTCGCAGGCTGGCGCGGCGGCGCAACGTGGGCGCCGGTGTCGCACAGGCTGATGGCCGCCGCAAAGCCCGCAGCCCCACGGGCTGTGGGACCACGCGAGTGGCTGCCAAAGAGCTTTCCAACGAGGCACGGCTTTCCCTCCTGGCTCTTTGGGCGTGGGAGCTGTCGCCAGAGACGCGGCCCTACCGGAAAATGCTTCGCAGGCTGGCGCGGCGGCCCGACGTGGACTCCAATGGCGCTGAGGCTGACGGCCGCCGCAAAGCCCGCAGCCCCACAGGCTGTGGGGCCACGTGAGCGGCTGCCAAAGAGCTTTCCAACGAGGCACGGCTTTCCCTCCTGGCTCTTCGGGCGTGGGAGCTGTCGCCAGAGCCGCGGCCCTACCGGAAAATGCTTCGCAGGCTGGCGCGGCGGCCCCACCTGGGCGCCGGTGGCGCCGAGGCTGACGGCCGCCGCAAAGCCCGCAGCCCCATGGGCTGTGGGGCCACGCGAGCGGCTGCCAAAGAGCTTTCCAACGAGGCACGGCTTTCCCTCCTGGCTCTTCGGGCGTGGGAGCTGTTGCCAGAGCTGCAGCCCTACCGGCAAATGCTTCGCAGGCTGGCGCGGCGGCGCCACGTGGGCGCCGGTGGCGCCGAGGCTGACGGCCGCCGGAAAGCCTGCAGCCCCACGGGCTGTGGGGCCACGCGAGCGGCTGCCAAAGAGCTTTCCAATGAGGCATGGCTTTCCCTCCTGGCTCTTCGGGCGTGGGAGCTGTCGCCACAGCCGCGGCCCTACAGGAAAATGCTTCGCAGGCTGCCGCAGCGGCGCAACGTGGGCGCCAGTGGCGCCGAGGCTGACGGCCGCCGCAAAGCCCGCAGCCCCACGGGCTGTGGGGCCACGCGAGCGGCTGCCAAAGAGCTTTCCAACGAGGCACGGCTTTCCCTCCTGGCTCTTCGGGCGTGGGAGCTGTCGCCAGAGCTGCAGCCCTACCGGAAAAGGCTTCGCAGGCTGGCGCGGCGGCGCAACGTGGGCGCCGGTGTCGCACAGGCTGATGGCCGCCGCAAAGCCCGCAGCCCCACGGGCTGTGGGACCACGCGAGTGGCTGCCAAAGAGCTTTCCAACGAGGCACGGCTTTCCCTCCTGGATCTTTGGGCGTGGGAGCTGTCGCCAGAGACGCGGCCCTACCGGAAAATGCTTCGCAGGCTGGCGCGGCGCCCCACCTGGGCGCCGGTGTCGCCCAGGCTGACGGCCGCCGCAAAGCCCGCAGCCCCACAGGCTGTGGGGCCACGCGAGCGGCTGCCAAAGAGCTTTCCAACGAGGCACAGCTTTCCCTCCTGGCTCTTCGGGCGTGGGAGCTGTCGCCAGAGCCGCGGCCCTACCGGAAAATGCTTCGCAGGCTGGCGCAGCGGCCCCACCTGGGCGCCGGTGGCGCCGAGGCTGACGGCCGCCGCAAAGCCCGCAGCCCCATGGGCTGTGGGGCCACGCGAGCGGCTGCCAAAGAGCTTTCCAACGAGGCACGGCTTTCCCTCCTGGCTCTTCGGGCGTGGGAGCTGTTGCCAGAGCTGCAGCCCTACCGGCAAATGCTTCGCAGGCTGGCGCGGCGGCGCCACGTGGGCGCCGGTGGCGCCGAGGCTGACGGCCGCCGGAAAGCCTGCAGCCCCACGGGCTGTGGGGCCACGCGAGCGGCTGCCAAAGAGCTTTCCAACGAGGCACGGCTTTCCCTCCTGGCTCTTTGGGCGTGGGAGCTGTCGCCAGAGACGCGGCCCTACCGGAAAATGCTTCGCAGTCTGGCGCGGCGGCCCCACCTGGGCGCCGGTGTCGCCCAGGCTGACGGCCGCCACAAAGCCCGCAGCCCCACAGGCTGTGGGGCCACGCGAGCGGCTGCCAAAGAGCTTTCCAACGAGGCACGGCTTTCCCTCCTGGCTCTTCGGGCGTGGGAGCTGTCGCCAGAGCCGCGGCCCTACCGGAAAATGCTTCGCAGGCTGGCGCGGCGTCCCGACGTGGGCGCCGGTGGCGCCGAGGCTGACGGCCGCCGCAAAGCCCGCAGCCCCATGGGCTGTGGGGCCACGCGAGCGGCTGCCAAAGAGCTTTCCAATGAGGCACGGCTTTCCCTCCTGGCTCTTCGGGCGTGGGAGCTGTCGCCAGAGACGCGGCCCTACCGGAAAAGGCTTCGCAGGCTGGCGCGGCGGCGCAACGTGGGCGCCGGTGTCGCACAGGCTGATGGCCGCCGCAAAGCCCGCAGCCCCACGGGCTGTGGGACCACGCGAGCGGCTGCCAAAGAGCTTTCCAACGAGGCACGGCTTTCCCTCCTGGCTCTTCGGGCGTGGGAGCTGTCGCTACAGCCGCGGCCCTACCTGAAAATGCTTCGCAGGCTGGCGCGGCGGGCCGATGTGGGTGCCTATGGCGCCGAGGCTGACGGCCGCCGGAAAGCCCGCAGCCCCACGGGCTGTGGGGCCACGCGAGCGGCTGCCAAAGAGCTTTCCAATGAGGCACGGCTTTCCCTCCTGGCTCTTCGGGCGTGGGAGCTGTCGCCAGAGCTGCGGCCCTACCGGAAAATGCTTCGCAGGCTGGCGCAGCGGCGCAACTTGGGCGCCAGTGGCGCCGAGGCTGACGGCCGCCGCAAAGCCCGCAGCCCCACGGGCTGTGGGGCCACGCGAGCGGCTGCCAAAGAGCTTTCCAACGAGGCACGGCTTTCCCTCCTGGCTCTTCGGGCGTGGGAGCTGTCGCCAGAGCCGCGGCCCTACCGGAAAATGCTTTGCAGGCTGGCGCGGCGGCCCCACCTGGGCGCCGGTGGCGCCGAGGCTGACGGCCGCCGCAAAGCCCGCAGCCCCATGGGCTGTGGGGCCACGCGAGCGGCTGCCAAAGAGCTTTCCAACGAGGCACGGCTTTCCCTCCTGGCTCTTCGGGCGTGGGAGCTGTCGTCAGAGACGCGGCCCTACCAGAAAATGCTTTGCAGGCTGGCGCGGAGGCGTAACGTGGGCGCCGGTGGCGCCGAGGCTGACGGCCGCCGCAAAGCCCGCAGCCCTACGGGCTGTGGGGCCACGCGAGCGGCTGCCAAAGAGCTTTCCAACGAGGCATGGCTTTCCCTCCTGGCTCTTTGGGCGTGGGAGCTGTCGCCACAGCCGCGGCCCTACAGGAAAATGCTTCGCAGGCTGGCGCAGCGGCGCAACGTGTGCGCCAGTGGCGCCGAGGCTGACGGCCACCGCAAAGCCCGCAGCCCCACGGGCTGTGGGGCCACGCGAGTGGCTGCCAAAGAGCTTTCCAACGAGGCACGGCTTTCCCTCCTGGCTCTTCGGGCGTGGGAGCTTTCGCCAGAGACGCGGCCCTACCGGAAAAGGCTTCGCAGGCTGGCGCAGCGGCGCAACGTGGGCGCCGGTGTCGCACAGGCTGACGGCCGCCGCAAAGCCCGCAGCCCCACGGGCTGTGGGACCACGCGAGCGGCTGCCAAAGAGCTTTCCAACGAGGCACGGCTTTCCCTCCTGGCTCTTCGGGCGTGGGAGCTGTCGCCAGAGACGCGGCCCTACCGGCAAATGCTTCGCAGGCTGGCGCGGCGGCGCCACGTGGGCGCCGGGGGCGCCCAGGCTGATGGCCGCCGTAAAGCCCGCAGCCCCACGGGCTGTGGGGCCACGCGAGCGGCTGCCAAAGAGCTTTCCAACGAGGCACGGCTTTCCCTCCTGGCTCTTCGGGCGTGGGAGCTGTCGCCAGAGACGCGGCCCTACCAGAAAATGCTTCGCAGGCTGGCGCGGCGGCGCCACGTGGGCGTCAGTGGCGCCGAGGCTGACGTCCGCCGCAAAGCCCGCAGCCCCACGGGCTGTGGGGCCACGCGAGCGGCTGCCAAAGAGCTTTCCAACGAGGCACGGCTTTCCCTCCTGGCTCTTCGGGCGTGGGAGCTGTCGCCAGAGCCGCGGCCCTACCGGAAAATGCTTCGCAGGTTTGCGCGGCGGCGCATTGTGGGCGCCGGTGGCGCCGAGGCTGAC
The DNA here is from genome assembly GCF_964199755.1 of Larus michahellis. NCBI lineage: Eukaryota > Metazoa > Chordata > Aves > Charadriiformes > Laridae > Larus > Larus michahellis. Next base: position 442,604 of record NC_133921.1, read on the forward strand.
GGCCGCCGCAAAGCCCGCAGCCCCACGGGCTGTGGGGCCACGCGAGCGGCTGCCAAAGAGCTTTCCAACGAGGCACGGCTTTCCCTCCTGGCTCTTCGGGCGTGGGAGCTGTCGCCAGAGACGCGGCCCTACCGGAAAATGCTTCGTAGGCTGGCTCGGCGGCCCCACCTGGGCGCCGGTGGCGCCGAGGCTGACGGCCGCCGCAAAGCCCGCAGCCCCATGGGCTGTGGGGCCACGCGAGCGGCTGCCAAAGAGCTTTCCAACGAGGCACGGCTTTCCCTCCTGGCTCTTCGGGCGTGGGAGCTGTTGCCAGAGCTGCAGCCCTACCGGCAAATGCTTCGCAGGCTGGCGCGGCGGCGCCACGTGGGCGCCGGTGGCGCCGAGGCTGACGGCCGCCGGAAAGCCTGCAGCCCCACGGGCTGTGGGGCCACGCGAGCGGCTGCCAAAGAGCTTTCCAACGAGGCACGGCTTTCCCTCCTGGCTCTTTGGGCGTGGGAGCTGTCGCCAGAGACGCGGCCCTACCGGAAAATGCTTCGCAGGCTGGCGCGGCGGCCCCACGTGGGCGCCGGTGGCGCCCAGGCTGACGGCCGCCGCAAAGCCCGCAGCCCCACAGGCTGTGGGGCCACGCGAGCGGCTGCCAAAGAGCTTTCCAACGAGGCACGGCTTTCCCTCCTGGCTCTTCGGGCGTGGGAGCTGTCGCCAGAGCCACGGCCCTACCGGAAAATGCTTCGCAGGCTGGCGCGGCGTCCCGACGTGGGCGCCGGTGGCGCCGAGGCTGACGGCCGCCGCAAAGCCCGCAGCCCCATGGGCTGTGGGGCCACGCGAGCGGCTGCCAAAGAGCTTTCCAATGAGGCACGGCTTTCCCTCCTGGCTCTTCGGGCGTGGGAGCTGTCGCCAGAGCTGCGGCCCTACCGGAAAAGGCTTCGCAGGCTGGCGCGGCGGCGCCACGTGGGCGCCGGTGTCGCACAGGCTGATGGCCGCCGCAAAGCCCGCAGCCCCACGGGCTGTGGGACCACGCGAGCGGCTGCCAAAGAGCTTTCCAACGAGGCACGGCTTTCCCTCCTGGCTCTTCGGGCGTGGGAGCTGTCGCCAGAGACGCGGCCCTACCGGAAAATGCTTCGCAGGCTGGCGCGGCGGCGCCACGTGGGCGTCAGTGGCGCCGAGGCTGACGGCCGCCGCAAAGCCCGCAGCCCCACGGGCTGTGGGGCCACGCGAGCGGCTGCCAAAGAGCTTTCCAACGAGGCACGGCTTTCCCTCCTGGCTCTTCGGGCGTGGGAGCTGTCGCCAGAGACGCGGCCCTACCGGAAAATGCTTCGCAGGTTTGCGCGGCGGCGCATTGTGGGCGCCGGTGGCGCCGAGGCTGACGGCCGCCGCAAAGCCCGCAGCCCCACGGGCTGTGGGGCCACGCGAGCGGCTGCCAAAGAGCTTTCCAACGAGGCACGGCTTTCCCTCCTGGCTCTTCGGGCGTGGGAGCTGTCGCCAGAGCTGCAGCCCTACAGGAAAATGCTTCGCAGGCTGGCGCGGAGGCACCACGTGGGCGCCGGTGGCGCCGAGGCTGACGGCCGCCGCAAAGCCCGCAGCCCCACGGGCTTTAGGGCCATGCGAGTAGCTGCCAAAGACCTTTCCAACGAGGCACGGCTTTCCCTCCTGGCTCTTCGGGCGTGGGAGCTGTCGCTACAGCCGCGGCCCTACCTGAAAATGCTTCGCAGGCTGGCGCGGCGGGCCGATGTGGGTGCCTATGGCGCCGAGGCTGACGGCCGCCGGAAAGCCCGCAGCCCCACGGGCTGTGGGGCCACGCGAGCGGCTGCCAAAGAGCTTTCCAATGAGGCACGGCTTTCCCTCCTGGCTCTTCGGGCGTGGGAGCTGTCGCCAGAGCTGCGGCCCTACCGGAAAATGCTTCGCAGGCTGGCGCGGCGGCGCCACGTGGGCGCTGGTGGCATCGAGGCTGACGGCCGTTGGAAAGCCCGCATCCCCACGGGCTTTAGGGCCATGCGAGTAGCTGCCAAAGACCTTTCCAACGAGGCACGGCTTTCCCTCCTGGCTCTTCGGGCGTGGGAGCTGTCGCTACAGCCGCGGCCCTACCTGAAAATGCTTCGCAGGCTGGCGCGGCGGGCCGATGTGGGTGCCTATGGCGCCGAGGCTGACGGCCGCCGGAAAGCCCGCGGCCCCACGGGCTGTGGGGCCACGCGAGCGGCTGCCAAAGAGCTTTCCAATGAGGCACGGCTTTCCCTCCTGGCTCTTCGGGCGTGGGAGCTGTCGCCAGAGCCGCGGCCCTACCAGAAAATGCTTTGCAGGCTGGCGCGGCGGCGCATCGTGGGCGCCGGTGGCGCCGAGGCTGACGGCCGCCGCAAAGCCCACAGCCCCACGTGCTGTGGGGCCACGCGAGCGGCTGCCAAAGAGCTTTCCAACGAGGAACGGCTTTCCCTCCTGGCTCTTCGGGCGTGGGAGCTGTCGCCAGAGCTGCAGCCCTACCGGCAAATGCTTCGCAGGCCGGCGCGGCGGCGCCACGTGGGCGCCGGTGTCGCACAGGCTGACGGCCGCCGCAAAGCCCGCAGCCCCACGGGCTGTGGGGCCACGCGAGCGGCTGCCAAAGAGCTTTCCAACGAGGCATGGCTTTCCCTCCTGGCTCTTCGGGCGTGGGAACTGTCGCCACAACCGCGGCCCTACAGGAAAATGCTTCGCAGGCTGGCGCAGCGGCGCAACTTGGGCGCCAGTGGCGCCGAGGCTGACGGCCGCCGCAAAGCCCGCAGCCCCACGGGCTGTGGGGCCACGCGAGCGGCTGCCAAAGAGCTTTCCAACGAGGCACGGCTTTCCCTCCTGGCTCTTCGGGCGTGGGAGCTGTCGCCAGAGCCGCGGCCCTACCGGAAAATGCTTTGCAGGCTGGCGCGGCGGCCCCACCTGGGCGCCGGTGGCGCCGAGGCTGACGGCCGCCGCAAAGCCCGCAGCCCCATGGGCTGTGGGGCCACGCGAGCGGCTGCCAAAGAGCTTTCCAACGAGGCACGGCTTTCCCTCCTGGCTCTTCGGGCGTGGGAGCTGTCGTCAGAGACGCGGCCCTACCAGAAAATGCTTTGTAGGCTGGCGCGGAGGCGTAACGTGGGCGCCGGTGGCGCCGAGGCTGACGGCCGCCACAAAGCCCGCAGCCCCACGGGCTGTGGGGCCACGCGAGCGGCTGCCAAAGAGCTTTCCAACGAGGCATGGCTTTCCCTCCTGGCTCTTTGGGCGTGGGAGCTGTCGCCACAGCCGCGGCCCTACAGGAAAATGCTTCGCAGGCTGGCGCAGCGGCGCAACGTGTGCGCCAGTGGCGCCGAGGCTGACGGCCACCGCAAAGCCCGCAGCCCCACGGGCTGTGGGGCCACGCGAGTGGCTGCCAAAGAGCTTTCCAACGAGGCACGGCTTTCCCTCCTGGCTCTTCGGGCGTGGGAGCTGTCGCCAGAGACGCGGCCCTACCGGAAAAGGCTTCGCAGGCTGGCGCGGCGGCGCAACGTGGGCGCCGGTGTCGCACAGGCTGACGGCCGCCGCAAAGCCCGCAGCCCCACGGGCTGTGGGACCACGCGAGCGGCTGCCAAAGAGCTTTCCAACGAGGCACGGCTTTCCCTCCTGGCTCTTCGGGCGTGGGAGCTGTCGCCAGAGACGCGGCCCTACCGGCAAATGCTTCGCAGGCTGGCGCGGCGGCGCCACGTGGGCGCCGGGGGCGCCCAGGCTGATGGCCGCCGTAAAGCCCGCAGCCCCACGGGCTGTGGGGCCACGCGAGCGGCTGCCAAAGAGCTTTCCAACGAGGCACGGCTTTCCCTCCTGGCTCTTCGGGCGTGGGAGCTGTCGCCAGAGACGCGGCCCTACCGGAAAATGCTTCGCAGGCTGGCGCGGCGGCGCCACGTGGGCGTCAGTGGCGCCGAGGCTGACGGCCGCCGCAAAGCCCGCAGCCCCACGGGCTGTGGGGCCACGCGAGCGGCTGCCAAAGAGCTTTCCAACGAGGCACGGCTTTCCCTCCTGGCTCTTCGGGCGTGGGAGCTGTCGCCAGAGCCGCGGCCCTACCGGAAAATGCTTCGCAGGTTTGCGCGGCGGCGCATTGTGGGCGCCGGTGGCGCCGAGGCTGACGGCCGCCGCAAAGCCCGCAGCCCCACGGGCTGTGGGGCCACGCGAGCGGCTGCCAAAGAGCTTTCCAACGAGGCACGGCTTTCCCTCCTGGCTCTTCGGCCGTGGGAGCTGTCGCCAGAGCTGCAGCCCTACAGGAAAATGCTTCGCAGGCTGGCGCGGAGGCCCCACGTGGGCGCCGGTGGCGCCGAGGCTGACGGCCGCCGCAAAGCCCGCAGCCCCACGGGCTGTGGGGCCTCGCGAGCGGCTGCCAAAGAGCTTTCCAACGAGGCACGGCTTTCCCTCCTGGCTCTTCGGGCGTGGGAGCTGTCACCAGAGACGCGACCCTACCGGAAAATGCTTCGCAGGATAGCGCGGCGGCCCCACCTGGGCGCCGGTGTCGCCCAGGCTGACGGCCGCCACAAAGCCCGCAGCCCCACAGGCTGTGGGGTCACGCGAGCGGCTGCCAAAGAGCTTTCCAACGAGGCACGGCTTTCCCTCCTGGCTCTTCGGGCGTGGGAGCTGTCGCCAGAGCCGCGGCCCTACCGGAAAATGCTTCGCAGGCTGGCGCGGCGTCCCGACGTGGGCGCCGGTGGCGCCGAGGCTGACGGCCGCCGCAAAGCCCGCAGCCCCATGGGCTGTGGGGCCACGCGAGCGGCTGCCAAAAAGCTTTCCAATGAGGCACGGCTTTCCCTCCTGGCTCTTCGGGCGTGGGAGCTGTCGCCACAGCCGCGGCCCTACCGGAAAATGCTTCGCAGGCTAGCGCGGCGGCGCCACGTGGGCGCTGGTGGCATCGAGGCTGACGGCCGTAGGAAAGCCCGCATCCCCACGGGCTTTAGGGCCATGCGAGTAGCTGCCAAAGACCTTTCCAACGAGGCACGGCTTTCCCTCCTGGCTCTTCGGGCGTGGGAGCTGTCGCTACAGCCGCGGCCCTACCTGAAAATGCTTCGCAGGCTGGCGCGGCGGGCCGATGTGGGCGCCTATGGCGCCGAGGCTGACGGCCGCCGGAAAGCCCGCAGCCCCACGGGCTGTGGGGCCACGCGAGCGGCTGCCAAAGAGCTTTCCAATGAGGCACGGCTTTCCCTCCTGGCTCTTTGGGCGTGGGAGCTGTCGCCAGAGCCGCGGCCCTACCGGAAAATGCTTTGCAGGCTGGCGCGGCGGCCCCACCTGGGCGCCGGTGGCGCCGAGGCTGACGGCCGCCGCAAAGCCCGCAGCCCCATGGGCTGTGGGGCCACGCGAGCGGCTGCCAAAGAGCTTTCCAACGAGGCACGGCTTTCCCTCCTGGCTCTTCGGGCGTGGGAGCTGTCGCCAGAGCTGCAGCCCTACCGGCAAATGCTTCGCAGGCTGGCGCGGCGGCGCCACGTGGGCGCCGGTGGCGCCGAGGCTGACGGCCGCCGGAAAGCCCGCAGCCCCACGGGCTGTGGGACCACGCGAGTGGCTGCCAAAGAGGTTTCCAACGAGGCATGGCTTTCCCTCCTGGCTCTTCGGGCGTGGGAGCTGTCGCCACAGCCGCGGCCCTACAGGAAAATGCTTCGCAGGCTGGCGCAGCGGCGCAACGTGGGCACCAGTGTCGCCCAGGCTGACGGCCGCCGCAAAGCCCGCAGCCCCACAGGCTGTGGGGCCCCGCGAGCGGCTGCCAAAGAGCTTTCCAATGAGGCACGGCTTTCCCTCCTGGCTCTTCGGGCGTGGGAGCTGTCGCCAGAGCCGCGGCCCTACCGGAAAATGCTTCGCAGGCTGGCGCGGCGGCCCCACCTGGGCGCCGGTGGCGCCGAGGCTGACGGCCGCCGCAAAGCCCGCAGCCCCATGGGCTGTGGGGCCACGCGAGCGGCTGCCAAAGAGCTTTCCAACGAGGCACGGCTTTCCCTCCTGGCTCTTCGGGCGTGGGAGCTGTTGCCAGAGCTGCAGCCCTACCGGCAAATGCTTCGCAGGCTGGCGCGGCGGCGCCACGTGGGCGCCGGTGGCGCCGAGGCTGACGGCCGCCGGAAAGCCTGCAGCCCCACGGGCTGTGGGGCCACGCGAGCGGCTGCCAAAGAGCTTTCCAATGAGGCATGGCTTTCCCTCCTGGCTCTTCGGGCGTGGGAGCTGTCGCCACAGCCGCGGCCCTACAGGAAAATGCTTCGCAGGCTGGCGCAGCGGCGCAACGTGGGCGCCAGTGGCGCCGAGGCTGACGGCCGCCGCAAAGCCCGCAGCCCCACGGGCTGTGGGGCCACGCGAGCGGCTGCCAAAGAGCTTTCCAACGAGGCACGGCTTTCCCTCCTGGCTCTTTGGGCGTGGGAGCTGTCGCCAGAGACGCGGCCCTACCGGAAAATGCTTCGCAGGCTGGCGCGGCGGCCCCACCTGGGCGCCGGTGTCGCCCAGGCTGACGGCCGCCGCAAAGCCCGCAGCCCCACAGGCTGTGGGGCCACGCGAGCGGCTGCCAAAGAGCTTTCCAACGAGGCACGGCTTTCCCTCCTGGCTCTTCGGGCGTGGGAGCTGTCGCCAGAGCCGCGGCCCTACAGGAAAATGCTTCGCAGGCTGGCGCGGCGTCCCGACGTGGGCGCCGGTGGCGCCGAGGCTGACGGCCGCCGCAAAGCCCGCAGCCCCATGGGCTGTGGGGCCACGCGAGCGGCTGCCAAAGAGCTTTCCAATGAGGCACGGCTTTCCCTCCTGGCTCTTCGGCCGTGGGAGCTGTCGCCAGAGCTGCGGCCCTACCGGAAAAGGCTTCGCAGGCTGGCGCGGCGGCGCAACGTGGGCGCCGGTGTCGCACAGGCTGATGGCCGCCGCAAAGCCCGCAGCCCCACGGGCTGTGGGACCACGCGAGCGGCTGCCAAAGAGCTTTCCAACGAGGCACGGCTTTCCCTCCTGGCTCTTCGGGCGTGGGAGCTGTCGCCAGAGACGCGGCCCTACCGGAAAATGCTTCGCAGGCTGGCGCGGCGGCGCCACGTGGGCGTCAGTGGCGCCGAGGCTGACGGCCGCCGCAAAGCCCGCAGCCCCACGGGCTGTGGGGCCACGCGAGCGGCTGCCAAAGAGCTTTCCAACGAGGCACGGCTTTCCCTCCTGGCTCTTCGGGCGTGGGAGCTGTCGCCAGAGACGCGGCCCTACCGGAAAATGCTTCGCAGGTTTGCGCGGCGGCGCATTGTGGGCGCCGGTGGCGCCGAGGCTGACGGCCGCCGCAAAGCCCGCAGCCCCACGGGCTGTGGGGCCACGCGAGCGGCTGCCAAAGAGCTTTCCAACGAGGCACGGCTTTCCCTCCTGGCTCTTCGGGCGTGGGAGCTGTCGCCAGAGCTGCAGCCCTACCGGCAAATGCTTCGCAGGCTGGCGCGGAGGCACCACGTGGGCGCCGGTGGCGCCGAGGCTGACGGCCGCCGCAAAGCCCGCAGCCCCACGGGCTTTAGGGCCATGCGAGTAGCTGCCAAAGACCTTTCCAACGAGGCACGGCTTTCCCTCCTGGCTCTTCGGGCGTGGGAGCTGTCGCTACAGCCGCGGCCCTACATGAAAATGCTTCGCAGGCTGGCGCGGCGGGCCGATGTGGGTGCCTATGGCGCCGAGGCTGACGGCCGCCGGAAAGCCCGCAGCCCCACGGGCTGTGGGGCCACGCGAGCGGCTGCCAAAGAGCTTTCCAATGAGGCACGGCTTTCCCTCCTGGCTCTTCGGGCGTGGGAGCTGTCGCCAGAGCTGCGGCCCTACCGGAAAATGCTTCGCAGGCTGGCGCGGCGGCGCCACGTGGGCGCTGGTGGCATCGAGGCTGACGGCCGTTGGAAAGCCCGCATCCCCACGGGCTTTAGGGCCATGCGAGTAGCTGCCAAAGACCTTTCCAACGAGGCATGGCTTTCCCTCCTGGCTCTTCGGGCGTGGGAGCTGTCGCTACAGCCGCGGCCCTACCTGAAAATGCTTCGCAGACTGGCGCGGCGGGCCGATGTGGGTGCCTATGGCGCCGAGGCTGACGGCCGCCGGAAAGCCCGCAGCCCCACGGGCTGTGGGGCCACGCGAGCGGCTGCCAAAGAGCTTTCCAATGAGGCACGGCTTTCCCTCCTGGCTCTTTGGGCGTGGGAGCTGTCGCCAGAGCCGCGGCCCTACCAGAAAATGCTTTGCAGGCTGGCGCGGCGGCGCATCGTGGGCGCCGGTGGCGCCGAGGCTGACGGCCGCCGCAAAGCCCACAGCCCCACGGGCTGTGGGGCCACGCGAGCGGCTGCCAAAGAGCTTTCCAACGAGGAACGGCTTTCCCTCCTGGCTCTTTGGGCGTGGGAGCTGTCGCCAGAGCTGCAGCCCTACCGGCAAATGCTTCGCAGGCCGGCGCGGCGGCGCCACGTGGGCGCCGGTGTCGCACAGGCTGACGGCCGCCGCAAAGCCCGCAGCCCCACGGGCTGTGGGGCCACGCGAGCGGCTGCCAAAGAGCTTTCCAACGAGGCATGGCTTTCCCTCCTGGCTCTTCGGGCGTGGGAACTGTCGCCACAACCGCGGCCCTACAGGAAAATGCTTCGCAGGCTGGCGCGGCGGCGCCACGTGGGTGCCGCTGTCGCACAGGCTGACGGCCGCCGCAAAGCCCGCAGCCCCACGGGCTGTGGGGCCACGCGAGCGGCTGCCAAAGAGCTTTCCAACGAGGCACGGCTTTCCCTCCTGGCTCTTCGGGCGTGGGAGCTGTCGCCAGAGCTGCGGCCCTACCGGAAAATGCTTCGCAGGCTGGCGCGGCGGCGCAACGTGGGCGCCGGTGTCGCACAGGCTGATGGCCGCCGCAAAGCCCGCAGCCCCACGGGCTGTGGGACCACGCGAGTGGCTGCCAAAGAGGTTTCCAACGAGGCACGGCTTTCCCTCCTGGCTCTTTGGGCGTGGGAGCTGTCGCCAGAGACGCGGCCCTACCGGAAAATGCTTCGCAGGCTGGCGCGGCGCCCCACCTGGGCGCCGGTGTCGCCCAGGCTGACGGCCGCCGCAAAGCCCGCAGCCCCACAGGCTGTGGGGCCACGCGAGCGGCTGCCAAAGAGCTTTCCAACGAGGCACGGCTTTCCCTCCTGGCTCTTCGGGCGTGGGAGCTGTCGCCAGAGCCGCGGCCCTACCGGAAAATGCTTCGCAGGCTGGCGCGGCGGCCCCACCTGGGCGCCGGTGGCGCCGAGGCTGACGGCCGCCGCAAAGCCCGCAGCCCCATGGGCTGTGGGGCCACGCGAGCGGCTGCCAAAGAGCTTTCCAACGAGGCACGGCTTTCCCTCCTGGCTCTTCGGGCGTGGGAGCTGTTGCCAGAGCTGCAGCCCTACCGGCAAATGCTTCGCAGGCTGGCGCGGCGGCGCCACGTGGGCGCCACTGGCGCCGAGGCTGACGGCCGCCGGAAAGCCCGCAGCCCCACGGGCTGTGGGGCCACGCGAGCGGCTGCCAAAGAGCTTTCCAACGAGGCATGGCTTTCCCTCCTGGCTCTTCGGGCGTGGGAGCTGTCGCCACAGCCGCGGCCCTACAGGAAAATGCTTCGCAGGCTGGCGCAGCGGCGCAACGTGGGCGCCAGTGGCGCCGAGGCTGACGGCCGCCGCAAAGCCCGCAGCCCCACGGGCTGTGGGGCCACGCGAGCGGCTGCCAAAGAGCTTTCCAACGAGGCACGGCTTTCCCTCCTGGCTCTTCGGGCGTGGGAGCTGTCGCCAGAGCTGCAGCCCTACCGGAAAAGGCTTCGCAGGCTGGCGCGGCGGCGCAACGTGGGCGCCGTTGTCGCACAGGCTGATGGCCGCCGCAAAGCCCGCAGCCCCACGGGCTGTGGGACCACGCGAGTGGCTGCCAAAGAGCTTTCCAACGAGGCACGGCTTTCCCTCCTGGCTCTTTGGGCGTGGGAGCTGTCGCCAGAGACGCGGCCCTACCGGAAAATGCTTCGCAGGCTGGCGCGGCGCCCCACCTGGGCGCCGGTGGCGCCCAGGCTGACGGCCGCCGCAAAGCCCGCAGCCCCACAGGCTGTGGGGCCACGCGAGCGGCTGCCAAAGAGCTTTCCAACGAGGCACGGCTTTCCCTCCTGGCTCTTCGGGCGTGGGAGCTGTCGCCAGAGCCGCGGCCCTACCGGAAAATGCTTCGCAGGCTGGCGCGGCGGCGCCACGTGGGCGCCGGTGGCGCCGAGGCTGACGGCCGCCGCAAAGCCCGCAGCCCCATGGGCTGTGGGGCCACGCGAGCGGCTGCCAAAGAGCTTTCCAACGAGGCACGGCTTTCCCTCCTGGCTCTTCGGGCGTGGGAGCTGTCGCCAGAGCTGCAGCCCTACCGGCAAATGCTTCGCAGGCTGGCGCGGCGGCGCCACGTGGGCGCCGGTGGCGCCGAGGCTGACGGCCGCCGGAAAGCCTGCAGCCCCACGGGCTGTGGGGCCACGCGAGCGGCTGCCAAAGAGCTTTCCAACGAGGCATGGCTTTCCCTCCTGGCTCTTCGGGCGTGGGAGTTGTCGCCACAGCCGCGGCCCTACAGGAAAATGCTTCGCAGGCTGGCGCAGCGGCGCAACGTGGGCGCCAGTGGCGCCGGGGCTGACGGCCGCCGCAAAGCCCGCAGCCCCACGGGCTGTGGGGCCACGCGAGCGGCTGCCAAAGAGCTTTCCAACGAGGCACGGCTTTCCCTCCTGGCTCTTCGGGCGTGGGAGCTGTCGCCAGAGCTGCAGCCCTACCGGAAAAGGCTTCGCAGGCTGGCGCGGCGGCGCAACGTGGGCGCCGGTGTCGCACAGGCTGATGGCCGCCGCAAAGCCCGCAGCCCCACGGGCTGTGGGACCACGCGAGTGGCTGCCAAAGAGCTTTCCAACGAGGCACGGCTTTCCCTCCTGGCTCTTTGGGCGTGGGAGCTGTCGCCAGAGACGCGGCCCTACCGGAAAATGCTTCGCAGGCTGGCGCGGCGGCCCCACCTGGGCGCCGGTGTCGCCCAGGCTGACGGCCGCCGCAAAGCCCGCAGCCCCACAGGCTGTGGGGTCACGCGAGCGGCTGCCAAAGAGCTTTCCAACGAGGCACGGCTTTCCCTCCTGGCTCTTCGGGCGTGGGAGCTGTCGCCAGAGCCGCGGCCCTACCGGAAAATGCTTCGCAGGCTGGCGCGGCGTCCCGACGTGGGCGCCGGTGGCGCCGAGGCTGACGGCCGCCGCAAAGCCCGCAGCCCCATGGGCTGTGGGGCCACGCGAGCGGCTGCCAAAGAGCTTTCCAATGAGGCACGGCTTTCCCTCCTGGCTCTTCGGGCGTGGGAGCTGTCGCCAGAGCCGCGGCCCTACCGGAAAATGCTTCGCAGGCTGGCGCGGCGGCGCCACGTGGGCGCTGGTGGCATCGAGGCTGACGGCCGCTGGAAAGCCCGCATCCCCACGGGCTTTAGGGCCATGCGAGTAGCTGCCAAAGACCTTTCCAACGAGGCACGGCTTTCCCTCCTGGCTCTTCGGGCGTGGGAGCTGTCGCTACAGCCGCGGCCCTACCTGAAAATGCTTCGCAGGCTGGCGCGGCGGGCCGATGTGGGCGCCGATGGCGCCGAGGCTGACGGCCGCCGCAAAGCCCGCAGCCCCACGGGCTGTGGGGCCACGCGAGCGGCTGCCAAAGAGCTTTCCAATGAGGCACGGCTTTCCCTCCTGGCTCTTTGGGCGTGGGAGCTGTCGCCAGAGCCGCGGCCCTACCAGAAAATGCTTTGCAGGCTGGCGCGGCGGCCCCACCTGGGCGCCCGTGGCGCCGAGGCTGACGGCCGCCGCAAAGACCGCAGCCCCATGGGCTGTGGGGCCACGCGAGCGGCTGCCAAAGAGATTTCCAACGAGGCACGGCTTTCCCTCCTTTCTCTTCGGGCGTGGGAGCTGTCGCCAGAGACGCGGCCCTACCGGAAAGTGCTTCGCAGGCTGGCGCGGCGGCCCCACCTGGGCGCCGGTGTCGCCCAGGCTGACGGCCGCCGCAAAGCCCGCAGCCCCACGGGCTGTGGGGCCACGCGAGCGGCTGCCAAAGAGCTTTCCAACGAGGCACGGCTTTCCCTCCTGGCTCTTCGGGCGTGGGAGCTGTCGCCAGAGACGCGGCCCTACCGGAAAATGCTTTGCAGGCTGGCGCGGCGGCCCCACCTGGGCGCCGGTGGCGCCGAGGCTGACGGCCGCCGCAAAGCCCGCAGCCCCACGGGCTGTGGGGCCACGCGAGCGGCTGACAAAGAGCTTTCCAACGAGGCACGGCTTTCCCTCCTGGCTCTTCGGGCGTGGGAGCTGTCGCCAGAGCTGCAGCCCTACCGGGAAAGGCTTCGCAGGCTGGCGCGGCGGCGCCACGTGGGCGCCGGTGGCGCCGAGGCTGACGGCCGCCGGAAAGCCCGCAGCCCCACGGGCTGTGGGGCCACGCGAGCGGCTGCCAAAGAGCTTTCCAACTAGGCATGGCTTTCCCTCCTGGCTCTTCGGGCGTGGGAGCTGTCGACAGAGCCGCGGCCCTACAGGAAAATGCTTCGCAGGCTGGCGCGGCGGCGCAACGTGGGCGCCGGTGGCGCACAGGCTGATGGCCGCCGCAAAGCCCGCAGCCCCACGGGCTGTGGGACCACGCGAGTGGCTGCCAAAGAGCTTTCCAACGAGGCACGGCTTTCCCTCCTGGCTCTTCGGGCGTGGGAGCTGTCGCCAGAGCCGCGGCCCTACCGGAAAATGCTTCGCAGGCTGGCGCGGCGGCCCCACCTGGGCGCCGGTGTCGCCCAGGCTGACGGCCGCCGCAAAGCCCGCAGCCCCACAGGCTGTGGGGCCACGCGAGCGGCTGCCAAAGAGCTTTCCAACGAGGCATGGCTTTCCCTCCTGGCTCTTCGGGCGTGGGAGCTGTCGCCAGAGCCGCGGCCCTACCGGAAAATGCTTCGCAGGCTGGCGCGGCGGCGCAACGTGGGCGCCGGTGTCGCCCAGGCTGACGGCCGCCGCAAAGCCCACAGCCCCACGGGCTGTGGGGCCACGCGAGCGGCTGCCAAAGAGCTTTCCAACGAGGCATGGCTTTCCCTCCTGGCTCTTCGGGCGTGGGAGCTGTCGCCAGAGCCGCGGCCCTACCGGAAAATGCTTCGCAGGCTGGCGCGGCGGCGCAACGTGGGCGCCAGTGTCGCCCAGGCTGACGGCCGCCGCAAAGCCCACAGCCCCACGGGCTGTGGGGCCACGCGAGCGGCTGCCAAAGAGCTTTCCAACGAGGCACGGCTTTCCCTCCTGGCTCTTTGGGCGTGGGAGCTGTCGCCAGAGCTACAGCCCTACCGGCAAATGCTTCGCAGGCCGGCGCGGCGGCGCCACGTGGGCGCCGGTGGCGCCGAGGCTAACGGCCGCCGGAAAGCCCGCAGCCCCACGGGCTGTGGGGCCACGCGAGCGGCTGCCAAAGAGCTTTCCAACGAGGCATGGCTTTCCCTCCTGGCTCTTCGGGCGTGGGAGCTGTCGCCACAGCCGCGGCCCTACAGGAAAATGCTTCGCAGGCTGGCGCAGCGGCGCAACGTGGGCACCAGTGGCGCCGAGGCTGACGGCCGCCGCAAAGCCCGCAGCCCCACGGGCTGTGGGGCCACGCGAGCGGCTGCCAAAGAGCTTTCCAACGAGGCACGGCTTTCCCTCCTGGCTCTTCGGGCGTGGGAGCTGTCGCCAGAGCTGCGGCCCTACCGGAAAATGCTTCGCAGGCTGGCGCGGCGTCCGGACGTGGGCGCCGGTGGCGCCGAGGCTGACGGCCGCCGCAAAGCCCGCAGCCCCACGGGCTTTGGGGCCACGCGAGCGGCTGCCAAAGAGCTTTCCAACGAGGCATGGCTTTCCCTCCTGGCTCTTCGGCCGTGGGAGCTGTCGCCACAACCGCGGCCCTACAGGAAAATGCTTCGCAGGCTGGCGCAGCGGCGCAACGTGGGCGCCAGTGGCGCCGAGGCTGACGGCCGCCGCAAAGCCCGCAGCCCCATGGGCTGTGGGGCCACGCGAGCGGCTGCCAAAGAGCTTTCCAACGAGGCACGGCTTTCCCTCCTGGCTCTTCGGGCGTGGGAGCTGACGCCAGAGCCGCGGCCCTACCAGAAAATGCTTTGCAGGCTGGCGCGGTGGCGCCGAGGCTGACGGCCGCCGCAAAGCCCGCAGCCCCACGGGCTGTGGGGCCACGCGAGCGGCTGCCAAAGAGCTTTCCAACGAGGCACGGCTTTCCCTCCTGGCTCTTCGGGCGTGGGAGCTGTCGCCAGAGCCGCGGCCCTACCGGAAAATGCTTCGCAGGCTGGCGCGGCGGCCCCACCTGGGCGCCGGTGTCGCCCAGGCTGACGGCCGCCGCAAAGCCCGCAGCCCCACAGGCTGTGGGGCCACGCGAGCGGCTGCCAAAGAGCTTTCCAACGAGGCATGGCTTTCCCTCCTGGCTCTTCGGGCGTGGGAGCTGTCGCCAGAGCCGCGGCCCTACCGGAAAATGCTTCGCAGGCTGGCGTGGCGGCGCCACGTGGGCGCCGGTGGCGCCCAGGCTGACGGCCGCCGCAAAGACCGCAGCCCCACGGGCTGTGGGGCCACGCGAGCGGCTGCCAAAGAGCTTTCCAACTAGGCATGGCTTTCCCTCCTGGCTCTTCGGGCGTGGGAGCTGTCGACAGAGCCGCGGCCCTACCGGAAAATGCTTCGCAGGCTGGCGCGGCGGCCCCACCTGGGCGCCGGTGTCGCCCAGGCTGACGGCCGCCGCAAAGCCCGCAGCCCCACGGGCTGTGGGACCACGCGAGCGGCTGCCAAAGAGCTTTCCAACGAGGCACGGCTTTCCCTCCTGGCTCTTCGGGCGTGGGAGCTGTCGCCAGAGACGCGGCCCTACCGGAAAATGCTTCGCAGGCTGGCGCGGCGGCGCCACGTGGGCGTCAGTGGCGCCGAGGCTGACGGCCGCCGCAAAGCCCGCAGCCCCACGGGCTGTGGGGCCACGCGAGCGGCTGCCAAAGAGCTTTCCAACGAGGCACGGCTTTCCCTCCTGGCTCTTCGGGCGTGGGAGCTGTCGCCAGAGACGCGGCCCTACCGGAAAATGCTTCGCAGGTTTGCGCGGCGGCGCATTGTGGGCGCCGGTGGTGCCAAGGCTGACGGCCGCCGCAAAGCCCGCAGCCCCACGGGCTGTGGGGCCACGCGAGCGGCTGCCAAAGAGCTTTCCAACGAGGCACGGCTTTCCCTCCTGGCTCTTCGGGCGTGGGAGCTGTCGCCAGAGCTGCAGCCCTACAGGAAAATGCTTCGCAGGCTGGCGCGGAGGCACCACGTGGGCGCCGGTGGCGCCGAGGCTGACGGCCGCCGCAAAGCCCGCAGCCCCACGGGCTTTAGGGCCATGCGAGTAGCTGCCAAAGACCTTTCCAACGAGGCACGGCTTTCCCTCCTGGCTCTTCGGGCGTGGGAGCTGTCGCTACAGCCGCGGCCCTACCTGAAAATGCTTCGCAGGCTGGCGCGGCGGGCCGATGTGGGTGCCTATGGCGCCGAGGCTGACGGCCGCCGGAAAGCCCGCAGCCCCACGGGCTGTGGGGCCACGCGAGCGGCTGCCAAAGAGCTTTCCAATGAGGCACGGCTTTCCCTCCTGGCTCTTCGGGCGTGGGAGCTGTCGCCAGAGCTGCGGCCCTACCGGAAAATGCTTCGCAGGCTGGCGCGGCGGCGCCACGTGGGCGCTGGTGGCATCGAGGCTGACGGCCGTTGGAAAGCCCGCATCCCCACGGGCTTTAGGGCCATGCGAGTAGCTGCCAAAGACCTTTCCAACGAGGCACGGCTTTCCCTCCTGGCTCTTCGGGCGTGGGAGCTGTCGCTACAGCCGCGGCCCTACCTGAAAATGCTTCGCAGACTGGCGCGGCGGGCCGATGTGGGTGCCTATGGCGCCGAGGCTGACGGCCGCCGGAAAGCCCGCAGCCCCACGGGCTGTGGGGCCACGCGAGCGGCTGCCAAAGAGCTTTCCAATGAGGCACGGCTTTCCCTCCTGGCTCTTTGGGCGTGGGAGCTGTCGCCAGAGCCGCGGCCCTACCAGAAAATGCTTTGCAGGCTGGCGCGGCGGCGCATCGTGGGCGCCGGTGGCGCCGAGGCTGACGGCCGCCGCAAAGCCCACAGCCCCACGGGCTGTGGGGCCACGCGAGCGGCTGCCAAAGAGCTTTCCAACGAGGAACGGCTTTCCCTCCTGGCTCTTCGGGCGTGGGAGCTGTCGCCAGAGCTGCAGCCCTACCGGCAAATGCTTCGCAGGCCGGCGCGGCGGCGCCACGTGGGCGCCGGTGTCGCACAGGCTGACGGCCGCCGCAAAGCCCGCAGCCCCACGGGCTGTGGGGCCACGCGAGCGGCTGCCAAAGAGCTTTCCAACGAGGCATGGCTTTCCCTCCTGGCTCTTCGGGCGTGGGAACTGTCGCCACAACCGCGGCCCTACAGGAAAATGCTTCGCAGGCTGGCGCAGCGGCGCAACTTGGGCGCCAGTGGCGCCGAGGCTGACGGCCGCCGCAAAGCCCGCAGCCCCACGGGCTGTGGGGCCACGCGAGCGGCTGCCAAAGAGCTTTCCAACGAGGCACGGCTTTCCCTCCTGGCTCTTCGGGCGTGGGAGCTGTCGCCAGAGCCGCGGCCCTACCGGAAAATGCTTTGCAGGCTGGCGCGGCGGCCCCCCCTGGGTGCCGGTGGCGCCGAGGCTGACGGCCGCCGCAAAGCCCGCAGCCCCATGGGCTGTGGGGCCACGCGAGCGGCTGCCAAAGAGCTTTCCAACGAGGCATGGCTTTCCCTCCTGGCTCTTCGGGCGTGGGAGCTGTCGCCACAGCCGCGGCCCTACAGGAAAATGCTTCGCAGGCTGGCGCAGCGGCGCAACGTGGGCACCAGTGGCGCCGAGGCTGACGGCCGCCGCAAAGCCCGCAGCCCCACGGGCTGTGGGGCCACGCGAGCGGCTGCCAAAGAGCTTTCCAACGAGGCACGGCTTTCCCTCCTGGCTCTTCGGGCGTGGGAGCTGTCGCCAGAGCTGCGGCCCTACCGGAAAATGCTTCGCAGGCTGGCGCGGCGGCGCAACGTGGGCGCCGGTGTCGCACAGGCTGATGGCCGCCGCAAAGCCCGCAGCCCCACGGGCTGTGGGACCACGCGAGTGGCTGCCAAAGAGGTTTCCAACGAGGCACGGCTTTCCCTCCTGGCTCTTTGGGCGTGGGAGCTGTCGCCAGAGACGCGGCCCTACCGGAAAATGCTTCGCAGGCTGGCGCGGCGCCCCACCTGGGCGCCGGTGTCGCCCAGGCTGACGGCCGCCGCAAAGCCCGCAGCCCCACAGGCTGTGGGGCCACGCGAGCGGCTGCCAAAGAGCTTTCCAACGAGGCACGGCTTTCCCTCCTGGCTCTTCGGGCGTGGGAGCTGTCGCCAGAGCCGCGGCCCTACCGGAAAATGCTTCGCAGGCTGGCGCGGCGGCCCCACCTGGGCGCCGGTGGCGCCGAGGCTGACGGCCGCCGCAAAGCCCGCAGCCCCATGGGCTGTGGGGCCACGCGAGCGGCTGCCAAAGAGCTTTCCAACGAGGCACGGCTTTCCCTCCTGGCTCTTCGGGCGTGGGAGCTGTTGCCAGAGCTGCAGCCCTACCGGCAAATGCTTCGCAGGCTGGCGCGGCGGCGCCACGTGGGCGCCACTGGCGCCGAGGCTGACGGCCGCCGGAAAGCCCGCAGCCCCACGGGCTGTGGGGCCACGCGAGCGGCTGCCAAAGAGCTTTCCAACGAGGCATGGCTTTCCCTCCTGGCTCTTCGGGCGTGGGAGCTGTCGCCACAGCCGCGGCCCTACAGGAAAATGCTTCGCAGGCTGGCGCAGCGGCGCAACGTGGGCGCCAGTGGCGCCGAGGCTGACGGCCGCCGCAAAGCCCGCAGCCCCACGGGCTGTGGGGCCACGCGAGCGGCTGCCAAAGAGCTTTCCAACGAGGCACGGCTTTCCCTCCTGGCTCTTCGGGCGTGGGAGCTGTCGCCAGAGCTGCAGCCCTACCGGAAAAGGCTTCGCAGGCTGGCGCGGCGGCGCAACGTGGGCGCCGGTGTCGCACAGGCTGATGGCCGCCGCAAAGCCCGCAGCCCCACGGGCTGTGGGACCACGCGAGTGGCTGCCAAAGAGCTTTCCAACGAGGCACGGCTTTCCCTCCTGGCTCTTTGGGCGTGGGAGCTGTCGCCAGAGACGCGGCCCTACCGGAAAATGCTTCGCAGGCTGGCGCGGCGCCCCACCTGGGCGCCGGTGTCGCCCAGGCTGACGGCCGCCGCAAAGCCCGCAGCCCCACAGGCTGTGGGGCCACGCGAGCGGCTGCCAAAGAGCTTTCCAACGAGGCACGGCTTTCCCTCCTGGCTCTTCGGGCGTGGGAGCTGTCGCCAGAGCCGCGGCCCTACCGGAAAATGCTTCGCAGGCTGGCGCGGCGGCGCCACGTGGGCGCCGGTGGCGCCGAGGCTGACGGCCGCCGCAAAGCCCGCAGCCCCATGGGCTGTGGGGCCACGCGAGCGGCTGCCAAAGAGCTTTCCAACGAGGCACGGCTTTCCCTCCTGGCTCTTCGGGCGTGGGAGCTGTCGCCAGAGCTGCAGCCCTACCGGAAAAGGCTTCGCAGGCTGGCGCGGCGGCGCAACGTGGGCGCCGGTGTCGCACAGGCTGATGGCCGCCGCAAAGCCCGCAGCCCCACGGGCTGTGGGACCACGCGAGTGGCTGCCAAAGAGCTTTCCAACGAGGCACGGCTTTCCCTCCTGGCTCTTTGGGCGTGGGAGCTGTCGCCAGAGACGCGGCCCTACCGGAAAATGCTTCGCAGGCTGGCGCGGCGGCCCCACCTGGGCGCCGGTGTCGCCCAGGCTGACGGCCGCCGCAAAGCCCGCAGCCCCACAGGCTGTGGGGTCACGCGAGCGGCTGCCAAAGAGCTTTCCAACGAGGCACGGCTTTCCCTCCTGGCTCTTCGGGCGTGGGAGCTGTCGCCAGAGCCGCGGCCCTACCGGAAAATGCTTCGCAGGCTGGCGCGGCGTCCCGACGTGGGCGCCGGTGGCGCCGAGGCTGACGGCCGCCGCAAAGCCCGCAGCCCCATGGGCTGTGGGGCCACGCGAGCGGCTGCCAAAGAGCTTTCCAATGAGGCACGGCTTTCCCTCCTGGCTCTTCGGGCGTGGGAGCTGTCGCCAGAGCCGCGGCCCTACCGGAAAATGCTTCGCAGGCTGGCGCGGCGGCGCCACGTGGGCGCTGGTGGCATCGAGGCTGACGGCCGCTGGAAAGCCCGCATCCCCACGGGCTTTAGGGCCATGCGAGTAGCTGCCAAAGACCTTTCCAACGAGGCACGGCTTTCCCTCCTGGCTCTTCGGGCGTGGGAGCTGTCGCTACAGCCGCGGCCCTACCTGAAAATGCTTCGCAGGCTGGCGCGGCGGGCCGATGTGGGCGCCGATGGCGCCGAGGCTGACGGCCGCCGCAAAGCCCGCAGCCCCACGGGCTGTGGGGCCACGCGAGCGGCTGCCAAAGAGCTTTCCAATGAGGCACGGCTTTCCCTCCTGGCTCTTTGGGCGTGGGAGCTGTCGCCAGAGCCGCGGCCCTACCAGAAAATGCTTTGCAGGCTGGCGCGGCGGCCCCACCTGGGCGCCCGTGGCGCCGAGGCTGACGGCCGCCGCAAAGACCGCAGCCCCATGGGCTGTGGGGCCACGCGAGCGGCTGCCAAAGAGATTTCCAACGAGGCACGGCTTTCCCTCCTTTCTCTTCGGGCGTGGGAGCTGTCGCCAGAGACGCGGCCCTACCGGAAAGTGCTTCGCAGGCTGGCGCGGCGGCCCCACCTGGGCGCCGGTGTCGCCCAGGCTGACGGCCGCCGCAAAGCCCGCAGCCCCACGGGCTGTGGGGCCACGCGAGCGGCTGCCAAAGAGCTTTCCAACGAGGCACGGCTTTCCCTCCTGGCTCTTCGGGCGTGGGAGCTGTCGCCAGAGACGCGGCCCTACCGGAAAATGCTTTGCAGGCTGGCGCGGCGGCCCCACCTGGGCGCCGGTGGCGCCGAGGCTGACGGCCGCCGCAAAGCCCGCAGCCCCACGGGCTGTGGGGCCACGCGAGCGGCTGACAAAGAGCTTTCCAACGAGGCACGGCTTTCCCTCCTGGCTCTTCGGGCGTGGGAGCTGTCGCCAGAGCTGCAGCCCTACCGGGAAAGGCTTCGCAGGCTGGCGCGGCGGCGCCACGTGGGCGCCGGTGGCGCCGAGGCTGACGGCCGCCGGAAAGCCCGCAGCCCCACGGGCTGTGGGGCCACGCGAGCGGCTGCCAAAGAGCTTTCCAACTAGGCATGGCTTTCCCTCCTGGCTCTTCGGGCGTGGGAGCTGTCGACAGAGCCGCGGCCCTACAGGAAAATGCTTCGCAGGCTGGCGCGGCGGCGCAACGTGGGCGCCGGTGTCGCACAGGCTGATGGCCGCCGCAAAGCCCGCAGCCCCACGGGCTGTGGGACCACGCGAGTGGCTGCCAAAGAGCTTTCCAACGAGGCACGGCTTTCCCTCCTGGCTCTTCGGGCGTGGGAGCTGTCGCCAGAGCCGCGGCCCTACCGGAAAATGCTTCGCAGGCTGGCGCGGCCGCCCCACCTGGGCGCCGGTGTCGCCCAGGCTGACGGCCGCCGCAAAGCCAGCAGCCCCACAGGCTGTGGGGCCACGCGAGCGGCTGCCAAAGAGCTTTCCAACGAGGCATGGCTTTCCCTCCTGGCTCTTCGGGCGTGGGAGCTGTCGCCAGAGCCGCGGCCCTACCGGAAAATGCTTCGCAGGCTGGCGCGGCGGCGCAACGTGGGCGCCGGTGTCGCCCAGGCTGACGGCCGCCGCAAAGCCCACAGCCCCACGGGCTGTGGGGCCACGCGAGCGGCTGCCAAAGAGCTTTCCAACGAGGCATGGCTTTCCCTCCTGGCTCTTCGGGCGTGGGAGCTGTCGCCAGAGCCGCGGCCCTACCGGAAAATGCTTCGCAGGCTGGCGCGGCGGCGCAACGTGGGCGCCGGTGTCGCCCAGGCTGACGGCCGCCGCAAAGCCCACAGCCCCACGGGCTGTGGGGCCACGCGAGCGGCTGCCAAAGAGCTTTCCAACGAGGCACGGCTTTCCCTCCTGGCTCTTCGGGCGTGGGAGCTGTCGCCAGAGCTACAGCCCTACCGGCAAATGCTTCGCAGGCCGGCGCGGCGGCGCCACGTGGGCGCCGGTGGCGCCGAGGCTAACGGCCGCCGGAAAGCCCGCAGCCCCACGGGCTGTGGGGCCACGCGAGCGGCTGCCAAAGAGCTTTCCAACGAGGCATGGCTTTCCCTCCTGGCTCTTCGGGCGTGGGAGCTGTCGCCACAGCCGCGGCCCTACAGGAAAATGCTTCGCAGGCTGGCGCAGCGGCGCAACGTGGGCACCAGTGGCGCCGAGGCTGACGGCCGCCGCAAAGCCCGCAGCCCCACGGGCTGTGGGGCCACGCGAGCGGCTGCCAAAGAGCTTTCCAACGAGGCACGGCTTTCCCTCCTGGCTCTTCGGGCGTGGGAGCTGTCGCCAGAGCCGCGGCCCTACCGGAAAATGCTTCGCAGGCTGGCGCGGCGTCCGGACGTGGGCGCCGGTGGCGCCGAGGCTGACGGCCGCCGCAAAGCCCGCAGCCCCACGGGCTTTGGGGCCACGCGAGCGGCTGCCAAAGAGCTTTCCAACGAGGCATGGCTTTCCCTCCTGGCTCTTCGGCCGTGGGAGCTGTCGCCACAACCGCGGCCCTACAGGAAAATGCTTCGCAGGCTGGCGCAGCGGCGCAACGTGGGCGCCAGTGGCGCCGAGGCTGACGGCCGCCGCAAAGCCCGCAGCCCCATGGGCTGTGGGGCCACGCGAGCGGCTGCCAAAGAGCTTTCCAACGAGGCACGGCTTTCCCTCCTGGCTCTTCGGGCGTGGGAGCTGACGCCAGAGCCGCGGCCCTACCAGAAAATGCTTTGCAGGCTGGCGCGGTGGCGCCGAGGCTGACGGCCGCCGCAAAGCCCGCAGCCCCACGGGCTGTGGGGCCACGCGAGCGGCTGCCAAAGAGCTTTCCAACGAGGCACGGCTTTCCCTCCTGGCTCTTCGGGCGTGGGAGCTGTCGCCAGAGCCGCGGCCCTACCGGAAAATGCTTCGCAGGCTGGCGCGGCGGCCCCACCTGGGCGCCGGTGTCGCCCAGGCTGACGGCCGCCGCAAAGCCCGCAGCCCCACAGGCTGTGGGGCCACGCGAGCGGCTGCCAAAGAGCTTTCCAACGAGGCATGGCTTTCCCTCCTGGCTCTTCGGGCGTGGGAGCTGTCGCCAGAGCCGCGGCCCTACCGGAAAATGCTTCGCAGGCTGGCGCGGCGGCGCAACGTGGGCGCCGGTGTCGCCCAGGCTGACGGCCGCCGCAAAGCCCACAGCCCCACGGGCTGTGGGGCCACGCGAGCGGCTGCCAAAGAGCTTTCCAACGAGGCATGGCTTTCCCTCCTGGCTCTTCGGGCGTGGGAGCTGTCGCCAGAGCCGCGGCCCTACCGGAAAATGCTTCGCAGGCTGGCGCGGCGGCGCAACGTGGGCGCCGGTGTCGCCGAGGCTGACGGCCGCCGCAAAGCCCACAGCCCCACGGGCTGTGGGGCCACGCGAGCGGCTGCCAAAGAGCTTTCCAACGAGGCACGGCTTTCCCTCCTGGCTCTTCGGGCGTGGGAGCTGTCGCCAGAGCCGCGGCCCTACCGGAAAATGCTTCGCAGGCTGGCGTGGCGGCGCCACGTGGGCGCCGGTGGCGCCCAGGCTGACGGCCGCCGCAAAGACCGCAGCCCCACGGGCTGTGGGGCCACGCGAGCGGCTGCCAAAGAGCTTTCCAACTAGGCATGGCTTTCCCTCCTGGCTCTTCGGGCGTGGGAGCTGTCGACAGAGCCGCGGCCCTACAGGAAAATGCTTCGCAGGCTGGCGCGGCGGCGCAACGTGGGCGCCGGTGTCGCACAGGCTGACGGCCGCCGCAAAGCCCGCAGCCCCACGGGCTGTGGGACCACGCGAGTGGCTGCCAAAGAGCTTTCCAACGAGGCACGGCTTTCCCTCCTGGCTCTTCGGGCGTGGGAGCTGTCGCCAGAGCCGCGGCCCTACCGGAAAATGCTTCGCAGGCTGGCGCGGCGGCCCCACCTGGGCGCCGGTGTCGCCCAGGCTGACGGCCGCCGCAAAGCCCGCAGCCCCACAGGCTGTGGGGCCACGCGAGCGGCTGCCAAAGAGCTTTCCAACGAGGCATGGCTTTCCCTCCTGGCTCTTCGGGCGTGGGAGCTGTCGCCAGAGCCGCGGCCCTACCGGAAAATGCTTCGCAGGCTGGCGCGGCGGCGCAACGTGGGCGCCGGTGTCGCCCAGGCTGACGGCCGCCGCAAAGCCCACAGCCCCACGGGCTGTGGGGCCACGCGAGCGGCTGCCAAAGAGCTTTCCAACGAGGCATGGCTTTCCCTCCTGGCTCTTCGGGCGTGGGAGCTGTCGCCAGAGCCGCGGCCCTACCGGAAAATGCTTCGCAGGCTGGCGCGGCGGCGCAACGTGGGCGCCGGTGTCGCCCAGGCTGACGGCCGCCGCAAAGCCCACAGCCCCACGGGCTGTGGGGCCACACGAGCGGCTGCCAAAGAGCTTTCCAACGAGGCACGGCTTTCCCTCCTGGCTCTTCGGGCGTGGGAGCTGTCGCCAGAGCTACAGCCCTACCGGCAAATGCTTCGCAGGCCGGCGCGGCGGCGCCACGTGGGCGCCGGTGGCGCCGAGGCTGACGGCCGCCGGAAAGCCCGCAGCCCCACGGGCTGTGGGGCCACGCGAGCGGCTGCCAAAGAGCTTTCCAACGAGGCATGGCTTTCCCTCCTGGCTCTTCGGGCGTGGGAGCTGTCGCCACAGCCGCGGCCCTACAGGAAAATGCTTCGCAGGCTGGCGCAGAGGCGCAACGTGGGCACCAGTGGCGCCGAGGCTGACGGCCGCCGCAAAGCCCGCAGCCCCACGGGCTGTGGGGCCACGCGAGCGGCTGCCAAAGAGCTTTCCAACGAGGCATGGCTTTCCCTCCTGGCTCTTCGGGCGTGGGAGCTGTCGCCAGAGCTGCGGCCCTACCGGAAAATGCTTCGCAGGCTGGCGCGGCGTCCGGACGTGGGCGCCGGTGGCGCCGAGGCTGACGGCCGCCGCAAAGCCCACAGCCCCACGGGCTTTGGGGCCACGCGAGCGGCTGCCAAAGAGCTTTCCAACGAGGCATGGCTTTCCCTCCTGGCTCTTCGGCCGTGGGAGCTGTCGCCACAACCGCGGCCCTACCAGAAAATGCTTTGCAGGCTGGCGCGGTGGCGCCGAGGCTGACGGCCGCCGCAAAGCCCGCAGCCCCACGGGCTGTGGGGCCACGCGAGCGGCTGCCAAAGAGCTTTCCAACGAGGCACGGCTTTCCCTCCTGGCTCTTCGGGCGTGGGAGCTGTCGCCAGAGCCGCGGCCCTACCGGAAAATGCTTCGCAGGCTGGCGCGGCGGCCCCACCTGGGCGCCGGTGTCGCCCAGGCTGACGGCCGCCGCAAAGCCCGCAGCCCCACAGGCTGTGGGGCCACGCGAGCGGCTGCCAAAGAGCTTTCCAACGAGGCATGGCTTTCCCTCCTGGCTCTTCGGGCGTGGGAGCTGTCGCCAGAGCCGCGGCCCTACCGGAAAATGCTTCGCAGGCTGGCGCGGCGGCGCAACGTGGGCGCCGGTGTCGCCCAGGCTGACGGCCGCCGCAAAGCCCACAGCCCCACGGGCTGTGGGGCCACGCGAGCGGCTGCCAAAGAGCTTTCCAACGAGGCATGGCTTTCCCTCCTGGCTCTTCGGGCGTGGGAGCTGTCGCCAGAGCCGCGGCCCTACCGGAAAATGCTTCGCAGGCTGGCGCGGCGGCGCAACGTGGGCGCCGGTGTCGCCAAGGCTGACGGCCGCCGCAAAGCCCACAGCCCCACGGGCTGTGGGGCCACGCGAGCGGCTGCCAAAGAGCTTTCCAACGAGGCACGGCTTTCCCTCCTGGCTCTTCGGGCGTGGGAGCTGTCGCCAGAGCTACAGCCCTACCGGCAAATGCTTCGCAGGCCGGCGCGGCGGCGCCACGTGGGCGCCGGTGGCGCCGAGGCTGACGGCCGCCGGAAAGCCCGCAGCCCCACGGGCTGTGGGGCCACGCGAGCGGCTGCCAAAGAGCTTTCCAACGAGGCATGGCTTTCCCTCCTGGCTCTTCGGGCGTGGGAGCTGTCGCCACAGCCGCGGCCCTACAGGAAAATGCTTCGCAGGCTGGCGCAGCGGCGCAACGTGGGCACCAGTGGCGCCGAGGCTGACGGCCGCCGCAAAGCCCGCAGCCCCACGGGCTGTGGGGCCACGCGAGCGGCTGCCAAAGAGCTTTCCAACGAGGCACGGCTTTCCCTCCTGGCTCTTCGGGCGTGGGAGCTGTCGCCAGAGCTGCGGCCCTACCGGAAAAGGCTTCGCAGGCTGGCGCGGCGGCGCAACGTGGGCGCCGGTGTCGCACAGGCTGATGGCCGCGGCAAAGCCCGCAGCCCCACGGGCTGTGGGACCACGCGAGTGGCTGCCAAAGAGCTTTCCAACGAGGCACGGCTTTCCCTCCTGGCTCTTTGGGCGTGGGAGCTGTCGCCAGAGCTGCAGCCCTACCGGAAAATGCTTCGCAGGCTGGCGCGGCGGCCCCACCTGGGCGCCGGTGTCGCCCAGGCTGACGGCCGCCGCAAAGCCCGCAGCCCCACAGGCTGTGGGGCCACGCGAGCGGCTGCCAAAGAGCTTTCCAACGAGGCACGGCTTTCCCTCCTGGCTCTTCGGGCGTGGGAGCTGTCGCCAGAGCCGCGGCCCTACCGGAAAATGCTTCGCAGGCTGGCGCGGCGTCCCGACGTGGGCGCCGGTGGCGCCGAGGCTGACGGCCGCCGCAAAGCCCGCAGCCCCATGGGCTGTGGGGCCACGCGAGCGGCTGCCAAAGAGCTTTCCAATGAGGCACGGCTTTCCCTCCTGGGTCTTCGGGCGTGGGAGCTGTCGCCAGAGACGCGGCCCTACCGGAAAATGCTTCGCAGGCTGGCGCGGCGTCCGGACGTGGGCGCCGGTGGCGCCGAGGCTGACGGCCGCCGCAAAGCCCGCAGCCCCACGGGCTTTGGGGCCACGCGAGCGGCTGCCAAAGAGCTTTCCAACGAGGCATGGCTTTCCCTCCTGGCTCTTCGGCCGTGGGAGCTGTCGCCACAACCGCGGCCCTACAGGAAAATGCTTCGCAGGCTGGCGCAGCGGCGCAACGTGGGCGCCAGTGGCGCCGAGGCTGACGGCCGCCGCAAAGCCCGCAGCCCCATGGGCTGTGGGGCCACGCGAGCGGCTGCCAAAGAGCTTTCCAACGAGGCACGGCTTTCCCTCCTGGCTCTTCGGGCGTGGGAGCTGACGCCAGAGCCGCGGCCCTACCAGAAAATGCTTTGCAGGCTGGCGCGGTGGCGCCGAGGCTGACGGCCGCCGCAAAGCCCGCAGCCCCACGGGCTGTGGGGCCACGCGAGCGGCTGCCAAAGAGCTTTCCAACGAGGCACGGCTTTCCCTCCTGGCTCTTCGGGCGTGGGAGCTGTCGCCAGAGCCGCGGCCCTACCGGAAAAGGCTTCGCAGGCTGGCGCGGCGGCGCAACGTGGGCGCCGGTGTCGCCCAGGCTGATGGCCGCCGCAAAGCCCGCAGCCCCACGGGCTGTGGGACCACGCGAGTGGCTGCCAAAGAGCTTTCCAACGAGGCACGGCTTTCCCTCCTGGCTCTTTGGGCGTGGGAGCTGTCGCCAGAGACGCGGCCCTACCGGAAAATGCTTCGCAGGCTGGCGCGGCGGCCCCACCTGGGCGCCGGTGTCGCCCAGGCTGACGGCCGCCGCAAAGCCTGCAGCCCCACAGGCTGTGGGGCCACGCGAGCGGCTGCCAAAGAGCTTTCCAACGAGGCACGGCTTTCCCTCCTGGCTCTTCGGGCGTGGGAGCTGTCGCCAGAGCCGCGGCCCTACCGGAAAGTGCTTCGCAGGCTGGCGCGGCGGCGCAACGTGGGCACCGGTGTCGCCCAGGCTGACGGCCGCCGCAAAGCCCACAGCCCCACGGGCTGTGGGGCCACGCGAGCGGCTGCCAAAGAGCTTTCCAACGAGGCACGGCTTTCCCTCCTGGCTCTTCGGGCGTGGGAGCTGTCGCCAGAGCCGCGGCCCTACCGGAAAATGCTTCGCAGGCTGGCGTGGCGGCGCCACGTGGGCGCCGGTGGCGCCCAGGCTGACGGCCGCCGCAAAGACCGCAGCCCCACGGGCTGTGGGGCCACGCGAGCGGCTGCCAAAGAGCTTTCCAACGAGGCACGGCTTTCCCTCCGCAAAGCCCGCAGCCCCACGGGCTTTAGGGCCATGCGAGTAGCTGCCAAAGAGCTTTCCAACGAGGCGCGGCTTTCCCTCCTGGCTCTTCGGGCGTGGGAGCTGTCGCCAGAGCTGCAGCCCTACCGGCAAATGCTTCGCAGGCTGGCGCGGCGGCGCCACGTGGGCGCCGGTGGCGCCGAGGCTGACGGCCGCCGGAAAGCCCGCAGCCCCACGGGCTGTGGGGCCACGCGAGCGGCTGCCAAAGAGCTTTCCAACGAGGCACGGCTTTCCCTCCTGGCTCTTCGGCCGTGGGAGCTGTCGCCACAGCCGCGGCCCTACCGGAAAATGCTTTGCAGGCTGGCGCGGCGGCCCCACCTGGGCGTCGGTGGCGCCGAGGCTGACGGCCGCCGCAAAGACCGCAGCCCCATGGGCTGTGGGGCCACGCGAGCGGCTGCCAAAGAGCTTTCCATCGAGGCACGGCTTTCCCTCCTGGCTCTTCGGCCGTGGGAGCTGTCGCCAGAGCCGCGGCCCTACTGGAAAAGGCTTCGCAGGCTGGCGCAGCGGCGCAACGTGGGCGCCAGTGGCGCCGAGGCTGACGGCCGCCGCAAAGCCCGCAGCCCCACGGGCTGTGGGACCACGCGAGCGGCTGCCAAAGAGCTTTCCAACGAGGCACGGCTTTCCCTCCTGGCTCTTTGGGCGTGGGAGCTGTCGCCAGAGACGCGGCCCTACCGGAAAATGCTTCGCAGGCTAGCGCGGCGGCCCAACATGGGCGCCGGTGTCGCCGAGGCTGACGGCCGCCGCAAAGCCCGCAGCCCCACGGGCTGTGGGGCCACGCGAGCGGCTGCCAAAGAGCTTTCCAACGAGGCACGGCTTTCCCTCCTGGCTCTTCGGCCGTGGGAGCTGTCGCGAGAACTGCAGCCCTACCGGAAAATGCTTCGCAGGCTGGCGCGGCGGCGCCACCTGGGCGCCGGTGGCGCCGAGGCTGACGGCCGCCGGAAAGCCCGCAGCCCCACGGGCTGTGGGGCCACGCGAGTGGCTGCCAAAGAGCTTTCCAACGAGGCACGGCTTTCCCTCCTTGCTCTTCGGGCGTGGGAGCTGTCGCCAGAGACGCGGCCCTACCGGAAAATGCTTCGCAGGCTGGCGCGGCGGCGCAACGTGGGCGCCAGTGGCGCCGAGGCTGACGGCCGCCGCAAAGCCCGCAGCCCCACGGGCTGTGGGGCCACGCGAGCGGCTGCCAAAGAGCTTTCCAACGAGGCACGGCTTTCCCTCCTGGCTCTTCGGGCGTGGGAGCTGTCGCCAGAGCCGCGGCCCTACCAGAAAATGCTTTGCAGGCTGGCGCGGTGGCCCCACCTGGGCGCCGGTGGCGCCGAGGCTGACGGCCGCCGCAAAGCCCGCAGCACCACGGGCTGTGGGGCCACGCGAGCGGCTGCCAAAGAGCTTTCCAACGAGGCACGGCTTTCCCTCCTGGCTCTTCGGGCGTGGGAGCTGTCGCCAGAGCCGCGGCCCTACCGGAAAAGGCTTCGCAGGCTGGCGCGGCGGCGCAACGTGGGCGCCGGTGTCGCACAGGCTGATGGCCGCCGCAAAGCCCGCAGCCCCACGGGCTGTGGGACCACGCGAGTGGCTGCCAAAAGCCTTCCAACGAGGCACGGCTTTCCCTCCTGGCTCTTTGGGCGTGGGAGCTGTCGCCAGAGACGCGGCCCTACCAGAAAATGCTTCGCAGGCTGGCGCGGCGGCCCCACCTGGGCGCCGGTGTCGCCCAGGCTGACGGCCGCCGCAAAGCCCGCAGCCCCACAGGCTGTGGGGCCACGCGAGCGGCTGCCAAAGAGCTTTCCAACGAGGCACGGCTTTCCCTCCTGGCTCTTCGGGCGTGGGAGCTGTCGCCAGAGCCGCGGCCCTACCGGAAAATGCTTCGCAGGCTAGCGCGGCGGCCCGACGTGGGCGCCGGTGGCGCCGAGGCTGACGGCCGCCGCAAAGCCCGCAGCCCCATGGGCTGTGGGGCCACGCGAGCGGCTGCCAAAGAGCTTTCCAATGAGGCACGGCTTTCCCTCCTGGGTCTTCGGGCGTGGGAGCTGTCGCCAGAGCCGCGGCCCTACCGGAAAATGCTTCGCAGGCTGGCGCGGCGGCGCCACGTGGGCGCTGGTGGCATCGGGGCTGACGGCCGCTGGAAAGCCCGCATCCCCACGGGCTTTAGGGCCATGCGAGTAGCTGCCAAAGACCTTTCCAACGAGGCACGGCTTTCCCTCCTGGCTCTTCGGGCGTGGGAGCTGTCGCTACAGCCGCGGCCCTACCTGAAAATGCTTCGCAGGCTGGCGCGGCGGGCCGATGTGGGCGCCGATGGCGCCGAGGCTGACGGCCGCCACAAAGCCCGCAGCCCCACGGGCTGTGGGGCCACGCGAGCGGCTGCCAAAGAGCTTTCCAATGAGGCACGGCTTTCCCTCCTGGCTCTTTGGGCGTGGGAGCTGTCGCCAGAGCCGCGGCCCTACCGGAAAATGCTTCGCAGGCTGGCGCGGCGGCCCCACCTGGGCGCCGGTGGCGCCGAGGCTGACGGCCGCCGCAAAGACCGCAGCCCCATGGGCTGTGGGGCCACGCGAGCGGCTGCCAAAGAGCTTTCCAATGAGGCACGGCTTTCCCTCCTGGCTCTTTGGGCGTGGGAGCTGTCGCCAGAGACGCGGCCCTACCGGAAAGTGCTTCGCAGGCTGGCGCGGCGGCCCCACCTGGGCGCCGGTGTCGCCCAGGCTGACGGCCGCCGCAAAGCCCGCAGCCCCATGGGCTGTGGGGCCACGCGAGCGGCTGCCAAAGAGCTTTCCAACGAGGCACGGCTTTCCCTCCTGGCTCTTCGGGCGTGGGAGCTGTCGCCAGAGCCGCGGCCCTACCGGAAAATGCTTTGCAGGCTGGCGCGGCGGCCCCACCTGGGCGCCGGTGGCGCCCAGGCTGACGGCTGCCGTAAAGACCGCAGCCCCATGGGCTGTGGGACCACGCGAGCGGCTGCCAAAGAGCTTTCCAACGAGGCACGGCTTTCCCTCCTGGCTCTTCGGGCGTGGGAGCTGTTGCCAGAGCTGCAGCCCTACCGGCAAATGCTTCGCAGGCTGGCGCGGCGGCGCCACGTGGGCGCCGGTGGCGCCGAGGCTGACGGCCGCCGGAAAGCCCGCAGCCCCACGGGCTGTGGGGCCACGTGAGCGGTTGCCAAAGAGCTTTCCAACGAGGCATGGCTTTCCCTCCTGGCTCTTCGGGCGTGGGAGCTGTCGCCACAGCCGCGGCCCTACAGGAAAATGCTTCGCAGGCTGGCGCAACGGCGCAACGTGGGCACCAGTGGCGCCGAGGCTGACGTCCGCTGCAAAGCCCGCAGCCCCACGGGCTGTGGGACCACGCGAGCGGCTGCCAAAGAGCTTTCCAACGAGGCACGGCTTTCCCTCCTGGCTCTTCGGGCGTGGGAGCTGTCGCCAGAGCCGCGGCCCTACCGGAAAAGGCTTCGCAGGCTGGCACAGCGGCGCAACGTGGGCACCAGTGGCGCCGAGGCTGACGGCCGCCGCAAAGCCCGCAGCCCCACAGGCTGTGGGGTCACGCGAGCGGCTGCCAAAGAGCTTTCCAACGAGGCACGGCTTTCCCTCCTGGCTCTTCGGGCGTGGGAGCTGTCGCCAGAGACGCGGCCCTACCGGAAAATGCTTCGCAGGCTGGCGCGGCGTCCGGACGTGGTCGCCGGTGGCGCCGAGGCTGACGGCCGCCGCAAAGCCCGCAGCCCCACGGGCTTTGGGGCCACGCGAGCGGCTGCCAAAGAGCTTTCCAACGAGGCGTGGCTTTCCTTCCTGGCTCTTCGGCCGTGGGAGCTGTCGCCACAACCGCGGCCCTACAGGAAAATGCTTCGCAGGCTGGCGCAGCGGCGCAACGTGGGCGCCAGTGGCGCCGAGGCTGACGGCCGCCGCAAAGCCCGCAGCACCATGGGCTGTGGGGCCACGCGAGCGGCTGCCAAAGAGCTTTCCAACGAGGCACGGCTTTCCCTCCTGGCTCTTCGGGCGTGGGAGCTGTTGCCAGAGCTGCAGCCCTACCGGCAAATGCTTCGCAGGCTGGCGCGGCGGCGCCACGTGGGCGCCGGTGGCGCCGAGGCTGACGGCCGCCGGAAAGCCCGCAGCCCCACGGGCTGTGGGGCCACGTGAGCGGCTGCCAAAGAGCTTTCCAACGAGGCATGGCTTTCCCTCCTGGCTCTTCGGGCGTGGGAGCTGTCGCCACAGCCGCGGCCCTACAGGAAAATGCTTCGCAGGCTGGCGCAGCGGCGCAACGTGGGCGCCAGTGGCGCCGAGGCTGACGGCCGCCGCAAAGCCCGCAGCCCCATGGGCTGTGGGGCCACGCGAGCGGCTGCCAAAGAGCTTTCCAACGAGGCACGGCTTTCCCTCCTGGCTCTTCGGGCGTGGGAGCTGACGCCAGAGACGCGGCCCTACCAGAAAATGCTTTGCAGGCTGGCGCGGTGGCGCCGAGGCTGACGGCCGCCGCAAAGCCCGCAGCCCCACGGGCTGTGGGGCCACGCGAGCGGCTGCCAAAGAGCTTTCCAACGAGGCACGGCTTTCCCTCCTGGCTCTTCGGGCGTGGGAGCTGTCGCCAGAGCCGCGGCCCTACCGGAAAAGGCTTCGCAGGCTGGCGCGGCGGCGCAACGTGGGCGCCGGTGTCGCACAGGCTGATGGCCGCCGCAAAGCCCGCAGCCCCACGGGCTGTGGGACCACGCGAGTGGCTGCCAAAGAGCTTTCCAACGAGGCACGGCTTTCCCTCCTGGCTCTTTGGGCGTGGGAGCTGTCGCCAGAGACGCGGCCCTACCGGAAAATGCTTCGCAGGCTGGCGCGGCGGCCCCACCTGGGCGCCGGTGTCGCCCAGGCTGACGGCCGCTGCAAAGCCTGCAGCCCCACAGGCTGTGGGGCCACGCGAGCGGCTGCCAAAGAGCTTTCCAACGAGGCACGGCTTTCCCTCCTGGCTCTTCGGGCGTGGGAGCTGTCGCCAGAGCCGCGGCCCTACCGGAAAATGCTTCGCAGGCTGGCGCGGCGTCCCGACGTGGGCGCCGGTGGCGCCGAGGCTGACGGCCGCCGCAAAGCCCGCAGCCCCACGGGCTGTGGGGCCACGCGAGCGGCTGCCAAAGAGCTTTCCAATGAGGCACGGCTTTCCCTCCTGGCTCTTCGGGCGTGGGAGCTGTGGCCAGAGCCGCGGCCCTACCGGAAAATGCTTCGCAGGCTGGCGCGGCGGCGCCACGTGGGCGCTGGTGGCATCGAGGCTGACGGCCGCTGGAAAGCCCGCATCCCCACGGGCTTTAGGGCCATGCGAGTAGCTGCCAAAGACCTTTCCAACGAGGCACGGCTTTCCCTCCTGGCTCTTCGGGCGTGGGAGCTGTCGCTACAGCCGCGGCCCTACCTGAAAATGCTTCGCAGGCTGGCGCGGCGGGCCGATGTGGGCGCCGATGGCGCCCTGGATGACGGCCGCCGCAAAGCCCGCAGCCCCATGGGCTGTGGGGCCACGCGAGCGGCTGCCAAAGAGCTTTCCAACGAGGCGCGGCTTTCCCTCCTGGCTCTTCGGGCGTGGGAGCTGTCGCCAGAGCTGCAGCCCTACCGGCAAATGCTTCGCAGGCTGGCGCGGCGGCGCCACGTGGGCGCCGGTGGCGCCGAGGCTGACGGCCGCCGGAAAGCCCGCAGCCCCACGGGCTGTGGGGCCACGCGAGCGGCTGCCAAAGAGCTTTCCAACGAGGCACGGCTTTCCCTCCTGGCTCTTCGGGCGTGGGAGCTGTCGCCAGAGCCGCGGCCCTACCGGAAAATGCTTTGCAGGCTGGCGCGGCGGCCCCACCTGGGCGCCGGTGGCGCCGAGGCTGACGGCCGCCGCAAAGACCGCAGCCCCATGGGCTGTGGGGCCACGCGAGCGGCTGCCAAAGAGCTTTCCATCGAGGCACGGCTTTCCCTCCTGGCTCTTCGGCCGTGGGAGCTGTCGCCAGAGCCGCGGCCCTACTGGAAAAGGCTTCGCAGGCTGGCGCAGCGGCGCAACGTGGGCACCAGTGGCGCCGAGGCTGACGGCCGCCGCAAAGCCCGCAGCCCCACGGGCTGTGGGACCACGCGAGCGGCTGCCAAAGAGCTTTCCAACGAGGCACGGCTTTCCCTCCTGGCTCTTCGGGCGTGGGAGCTGTCGCCAGAGACGCGGCCCTACCGGAAAATGCTTCGCAGGCTAGCGCGGCGGCCCAACATGGGCGCCGGTGTCGCCGAGGCTGACGGCCGCCGCAAAGCCCGCAGCCCCACGGGCTGTGGGGCCACGCGAGCGGCTGCCAAAGAGCTTTCCAACGAGGCACGGCTTTCCCTCCTGGCTCTTCGGCCGTGGGAGCTGTCGCGAGAACTGCAGCCCTACCGGAAAATGCTTCGCAGGCTGGCGCGGCGGCGCCACGTGGGCGCCGGTGGCGCCGAGGCTGACGGCCGCCGGAAAGCCCGCAGCCCCACGGGCTGTGGGGCCACGCGAGTGGCTGCCAAAGAGCTTTCCAACGAGGCACGGCTTTCCCTCCTTGCTCTTCGGGCGTGGGAGCTGTCGCCAGAGACGCGGCCCTACCGGAAAATGCTTCGCAGGCTGGCGCAGCGGCGCAACGTGGGCGCCAGTGGCGCCGAGGCTGACGGCCGCCGCAAAGCCCGCAGCCCCACGGGCTGTGGGGCCACGCGAGCGGCTGACAAAGAGCTTTCCAACGAGGCACGGCTTTCCCTCCTGGCTCTTCGGGCGTGGGAGCTGTCGCCAGAGCTGCAGCCCTACCGGCAAAGGCTTCGCAGGCTGGCGCGGCGGCGCCACGTGGGCGCCGGTGGAGCCGAGGCTGACGGCCGCCGGAAAGCCCGCAGCCCCACGGGCTGTGGGGCCACGCGAGCGGCTGCCAAAGAGCTTTCCAACGAGGCACGGCTTTCCCTCCTGGCTCTTCGGGCGTGGGAGCTGTCGCCAGAGCCGCGGCCCTACCGGAAAAGGCTTTGCAGGCTGGCGCGGCGGCGCAACGTGGGCGCCGGTGTCGCACAGGCTGATGGCCGCCGCAAAGCCCGCAGCCCCACGGGCTGTGGGACCACGCGAGTGGCTGCCAAAAGCCTTCCAACGAGGCACGGCTTTCCCTCCTGGCTCTTCGGGCGTGGGAGCTGTCGCCAGAGACGCGGCCCTACCAGAAAATGCTTCGCAGGCTGGCGCGGCGGCGCCACGTGGGCGCCGGTGTCGCCCAGGCTGACGGCCGCCGCAAAGCCCGCAGCCCCACAGGCTGTGGGGCCACGCGAGCGGCTGCCAAAGAGCTTTCCAACGAGGCATGGCTTTCCCTCCTGGCTCTTCGGGCGTGGGAGCTGTCGCCAGAGCCGCGGCCCTACCGGAAAGTGCTTCGCAGGCTGGCGCGGCGGCGCAACGTGGGCGCCGGTGGCGCCGAGGCTGACGGCCGCCGCAAAGCCCACAGCCCCACGGGCTGTGGGGCCACGCGAGCGGCTGCCAAAGAGCTTTCCAACGAGGCACGGCTTTCCCTCCTGGCTCTTCGGGCGTGGGCGCTGTCGCCAGAGCTGCAGCCCTACCGGCAAATGCTTCGCAGGCCGGCGCGGCGGCGCCACGTGGGCGCCGGTGGCGCCGAGGCTGACGGCCGCCGCAAAGCCCGCAGCCCCACGGGCTGTGGGGCCACGCGAGCGGCTGCCAAAGAGCTTTCCAACGAGGCACGGCTTTCCCTCCTGGCTCTTCGGGCGTGGGAGCTGTCGCCAGAGCCGCGGCCCTACCGGAAAAGGCTTCGCAGGCTGGCGCGGCGGCGCACCGTGGGCGCCGGTGTCGCACAGGCTGATGGCCGCGGCAAAGCCCGCAGCCCCACGGGCTGTGGGACCACGCGAGTGGCTGCCAAAGAGCTTTCCAACGAGGCACGGCTTTCCCTCCTGGCTCTTTGGGCGTGGGAGCTGTCGCCAGAGACGCGGCCCTACCGGAAAATGCTTCGCAGGCTGGCGCGGCGGCCCCACCTGGGCGCCGGTGTCGCCCAGGCTGACGGCCGCCGCAAAGCCCGCAGCCCCACAGGCTGTGGGGCCACGCGAGCGGCTGCCAAAGAGCTTTCCAACGAGGCACGGCTTTCCCTCCTGGCTCTTCGGGCGTGGGAGCTGTCGCCAGAGCCGCGGCCCTACCGGAAAATGCTTCGCAGGCTGGCGCGGCGGCGCCACGTGGGCGCTGGTGGCATCGAGGCTGACGGCCGCTGGAAAGCCCGCATCCCCACGGGCTTTAGGGCCATGCGAGTAGCTGCCAAAGACCTTTCCAACGAGGCACGGCTTTCCCTCCTGGCTCTTCGGGCGTGGGAGCTGTCGCTACAGCCGCGGCCCTACCTGAAAATGCTTCGCAGGCTGGCGCGGCGGCCCCACCTGGGCGCGGGTGGCGCCGAGGCTGACGGCCGCCGCAAAGACCGCAGCCCCATGGGCTGTGGGGCCACGCGAGCGGCTGCCAAAGAGCTTTCCAACGAGGCATGGCTTTCCCTCCTTGCTCTTCGGGCGTGGGAGCTGTCGCCAGAGCCGCGGCCCTACCGGAAAGTGCTTCGCAGGCTTGCGCGGCGGCGCAACGTGGGCGCCGGTGTCGCCCAGGCTGACGGCCGCCGCAAAGCCCGCAGCCCCACGGGCTGTGTGGCCACGCGAGCGGCTGCCAAAGAGGTTTCCAACGAGGCACGGCTTTCCCTCCTGGCTCTTCGGGCGTGGGAGCTGTCGCCAGAGCCGCGGCCCTACCGGAAAATGCTTCGCAGGCTGGCGCGGCGGCGCCACGTGGGCGCCGGTGGCGCCCAGGCTGACGGCCGCCGCAAAGACCGCAGCCCCACGGGCTGTGGGGCCACGCGAGCGGCTGCCAAAGAGCTTTCCAACGAGGCACGGCTTTCCCTCCG
Source organism: Larus michahellis (assembly GCF_964199755.1). Classification (NCBI taxonomy): domain Eukaryota; kingdom Metazoa; phylum Chordata; class Aves; order Charadriiformes; family Laridae; genus Larus; species Larus michahellis. The sequence continues at coordinate 478,548 of NC_133921.1, forward strand.
CAAAGCCCGCAGCCCCACGGGCTTTAGGGCCATGCGAGTAGCTGCCAAAGAGCTTTCCAACGAGGCGCGGCTTTCCCTCCTGGCTCTTCGGGCGTGGGAGCTGTCGCCAGAGCTGCAGCCCTACCGGCAAATGCTTCGCAGGCTGGCGCGGCGGCGCCACGTGGGCACCGGTGGCGCCGAGGCTGACGGCCGCCGGAAAGCCCGCAGCCCCACGGGCTGTGGGGCCACGCGAGCGGCTGCCAAAGAGCTTTCCAACGAGGCATGGCTTTCCCTCCTGGCTCTTCGGGCGTGGGAGCTGTCGCCACAGCCGCGGCCCTACAGGAAAATGCTTCGCAGGCTGGCGCAGCGGCGCAACGTGGGCGCCAGTGGCGCCGAGGCTGACGGCCGCCGCAAAGCCCGCAGCCCCACGGGCTGTGGGGCCACGCGAGCGGCTGCCAAAGAGCTTTCCAACGAGGCACGGCTTTCCCTCCTGGCTCTTCGGGCGTGGGAGCTGTCGCCAGAGCCGCCGCCCTACCGGAAAATGCTTCGCAGGCTGGCGCGGCGGCGCAACGTGGGCGCCGGTGTCGCACAGGCTGACGGCCGCCGCAAAGCCCGCAGCCCCATGGGCTGTGGGACCACGCGAGCGGCTGCCAAAGAGCTTTCCAACGAGGCACGGCTTTCCCTCCTGGCTCTTTGGGCGTGGGAGCTGTCGCCAGAGACGCGGCCCTACCGGAAAATGCTTCGCAGGCTAGCGCGGCGGCCCAACCTGGGCGCCGGTGTCGCCCAGGCTGACGGCCGCCGCAAAGCCCGCAGCCCCACAGGCTGTGGGGTCAGGCGAGCGGCTGCCAAAGAGCTTTCCAACGAGGCACGGCTTTCCCTCCTGGCTCTTCGGGCGTGGGAGCTGTCGCCAGAGACGCGGCCCTACCGGAAAATGCTTCGCAGGCTGGCGCGGCGTCCCGACGTGGGCGCCGGTGGCGCCGAGGCTGACGGCCGCCGCAAAGCCCGCAGCCCCACGGGCTGTGGGGCCACGCGAGCGGCTGCCAAAGAGCTTTCCAACGAGGCACGGCTTTCCCTCCTGGATCTTCGGCCGTGGGAGCTGTCGCGAGAACTGCAGCCCTACCGGAAAATGCTTCGCAGGCTGGCGCGGCGGCGCCACGTGGGCGCCGGTGGCGCCGAGGCTGACGGCCGCCGGAAAGCCCGCAGCCCCACGGGCTGTGGGGCCACGGGAGCGGCTGCCAAAGAGCTTTCCAACGAGGCACGGCTTTCCCTCCTTGCTCTTCGGGCGTGGGAGCTGTCGCCAGAGCCGCGGCCCTACCGGAAAAGGCTTCGCAGGCTGGCGCAGCGGCGCAACGTGGGCGCCAGTGGCGCCGAGGCTGACGGCCGCCGCAAAGCCCGCAGCCCCACGGGCTGTGGGGCCACGCGAGCGGCTGCCAAAGAGCTTTCCAACGAGGCACGGCTTTCCCTCCTGGCTCTTCGGGCGTGGGAGCTGTCGCCAGAGCTGCAGCCCTACCGGCAAATGCTTCGCAGGCCGGCGCGGCGGCGCCAGGTGGGCGCCAGTGGCGCCGAGGCTGACGGCCGCCGGAAAGCCCGCAGCCCCACGGGCTGTGGGGCCACGCGAGCGGCTGCCAAAGAGCTCTCCAACGAGGCACGGCTTTCCCTCCTGGCTCTTCGGGCGTGGGAGCTGTCGCCACAACCGCGGCCCTACAGGAAAATGCTTCGCAGGCTGGCGCGGCGTCCCGACGTGGGCGCCGGTGGCGCCGAGGCTGACGGCCGCCGCAAAGCCCGCAGCCCCACGGGCTGTGGGGCCACGCGAGCGGCTGCCAAAGAGCTTTCCAACGAGGCACGGCTTTCCCTCCTGGCTCTTCGGGCGTGGGAGCTGTCGCCAGAGCCGCGGCCCTACCGGAAAATGCTTCGCAGGCTGGCGCGGCGGCGCCACGTGGGCGCTGGTGGCATCGAGGCTGACGGCCGCTGGAAAGCCCGCATCCCCACGGGCTTTAGGGCCATGCGAGTAGCTGCCAAAGACCTTTCCAACGAGGCACGGCTTTCCCTCCTGGCTCTTCGGGCGTGGGAGCTGTCGCTACAGCCGCGGCCCTACCTGAAAATGCTTCGCAGGCTGGCGCGGCGGGCCGATGTGGGCGCCGATGGCGCCCAGGCTGACGGCCGCCGCAAAGCCCGCAGCCCCATGGGCTGTGGGGCCACGCGAGCGGCTGCCAAAGAGCTTTCCAATGAGGCACGGCTTTCCCTCCTGGCTCTTTGGGCGTGGGAGCTGTCGCCAGAGCTGCGGCCCTACCAGAAAATGCTTTGCAGGCTGGCGCGGCGGCCCCACCTGGGCGCCGGTGGCGCCGAGGCTGACGGCCGCCGCAAAGACCGCAGCCCCATGGGCTGTGGGGCCACGCGAGCGGCTGCCAAAGAGCTTTCCAACGAGGCATGGCTTTCCCTCCTTGCTCTTCGGGCGTGGGAGCTGTCGCCAGAGCCGCGGCCCTACCGGAAAGTGCTTCGCAGGCTGGCGCGGCGGCGCAACGTGGGCGCCGGAGTCGCCCAGGCTGACGGCCGCCGCAAAACCCACAGCCCCACGGGCTGTGGGGCCACGCGAGCGGCTGCCAAAGAGCTTTCCAACGAGGCACGGCTTTCCCTCCTGGCTCTTCGGGCGTGGGAGCTGTCGCCAGAGCCGCGGCCCTACCGGAAAATGCTTCGCAGGCTGGCGCGGCGGCGCCACGTGGGCGCCGGTGGCGCCCAGGCTGACGGCCGCCGCAAAGACCGCAGCCCCACGGGCTGTGGGGCCACGCGAGCGGCTGCCAAAGAGCTTTCCAACGAGGCACGGCTTTCCCTCCGCAAAGCCCGCAGCCCCACGGGCTTTAGGGCCATGCGAGTAGCTGCCAAAGAGCTTTCCAACGAGGCGCGGCTTTCCCTCCTGGCTCTTCGGGCGTGGGAGCTGTCGCCAGAGCTGCAGCCCTACCGGCAAATGCTTCGCAGGCTGGCGCAGCGGCGCCACGTGGGCGCCGGTGGCGCCGAGGCTGACGGCCGCCGGAAAGCCCGCAGCCCCACGGGCTGTGGGGCCACGCGAGCGGCTGCCAAAGAGCTTTCCAACGAGGCATGGCTTTCCCTCCTGGCTCTTCGGGCGTGGGAGCTGTCGCCACAGCCGCGGCCCTACAGGAAAATGCTTCGCAGGCTGGCGCAGCGGCGCAACGTGGGCGCCAGTGGCGCCGAGGCTGACGGCCGCCGCAAAGCCCGCAGCCCCACGGGCTGTGGGGCCACGCGAGCGGCTGCCAAAGAGCTTTCCAATGAGGCACGGCTTTCCCTCCTGGCTCTTCGGGCGTGGGAGCTGTCGCCAGAGACGCGGCCCTACCAGAAAATGCTTTGCAGGCTGGCGCGGTGGCCCCACCTGGGCGCCGGTGTCGCCGAGGCTGACGGCCGCCGCAAAGCCCGCAGCCCCACGGGCTGTGGGGCCACGCGAGCGGCTGCCAAAGAGCTTTCCAACGAGGCACGGCTTTCCCTCCTGGCTCTTCAGGCGTGGGAGCTGTCGCCAGAGCCGCGGCCCTACCGGAAAAGGCTTCGCAGGCTGGCGCGGCGGCGCAACGTGGGCGCCGGTGTCGCACAGGCTGATGGCCGCCGCAAAGCCCGCAGCCCCACGGGCTGTGGGACCACGCGGGTGGCTGCCAAAAGCTTTCCAACGAGGCACGGCTTTCCCTCCTGGCTCTTTGGGCGTGGGAGCTGTCGCCAGAGACGCGGCCCTACCGGAAAATGCTTCGCAGGCTGGCGCGGCGGCCCCACCTGGGCGCCGGTGTCGCCCAGGCTGACGGCCGCCGCAAAGCCCGCAGCCCCACAGGCTGTGGGGCCACGCGAGCGGCTGCCAAAGAGCTTTCCAACGAGGCACGGCTTTCCCTCCTGGCTCTTCGGGCGTGGGAGCTGTCGCCAGAGCCGCGGCCCTACCGGAAAGTGCTTCGCAGGCTGGCGCGGCGGCGCAACGTGGGCGCCGGTGGCGCCCAGGCTGACGGCCGCCGCAAAGCCCACAGCCCCACGGGCTGTGGGGCCACGCGAGCGGCTGCCAAAGAGCTTTCCAACGAGGCACGGCTTTCCCTCCTGGCTCTTCGGGCGTGGGAGCTGTCGCCAGAGCTGCAGCCCTACCGGCAAATGCTTCGCAGGCCGGCGCGGCGGCGCCAGGTGGGCGCCAGTGGCGCCGAGGCTGACGGCCGCCGGAAAGCCCGCAGCCCCACGGGCTGTGGGGCCACGCGAGCGGCTGCCAAAGAGCTCTCCAACGAGGCACGGCTTTCCCTCCTGGCTCTTCGGGCGTGGGAGCTGTCGCCACAACCGCGGCCCTACAGGAAAATGCTTCGCAGGCTGGCGCGGCGTCCCGACGTGGGCGCCGGTGGCGCCGAGGCTGACGGCCGCCGCAAAGCCCGCAGCCCCACGGGCTGTGGGGCCACGCGAGCGGCTGCCAAAGAGCTTTCCAACGAGGCACGGCTTTCCCTCCTGGCTCTTCGGGCGTGGGAGCTGTCGCCAGAGCCGCGGCCCTACCGGAAAATGCTTCGCAGGCTGGCGCGGCGGCGCCACGTGGGCGCTGGTGGCATCGAGGCTGACGGCCGCTGGAAAGCCCGCATCCCCACGGGCTTTAGGGCCATGCGAGTAGCTGCCAAAGACCTTTCCAACGAGGCACGGCTTTCCCTCCTGGCTCTTCGGGCGTGGGAGCTGTCGCTACAGCCGCGGCCCTACCTGAAAATGCTTCGCAGGCTGGCGCGGCGGGCCGATGTGGGCGCCGATGGCGCCCAGGCTGACGGCCGCCGCAAAGCCCGCAGCCCCATGGGCTGTGGGGCCACGCGAGCGGCTGCCAAAGAGCTTTCCAATGAGGCACGGCTTTCCCTCCTGGCTCTTTGGGCGTGGGAGCTGTCGCCAGAGCTGCGGCCCTACCAGAAAATGCTTTGCAGGCTGGCGCGGCGGCCCCACCTGGGCGCCGGTGGCGCCGAGGCTGACGGCCGCCGCAAAGACCGCAGCCCCATGGGCTGTGGGGCCACGCGAGCGGCTGCCAAAGAGCTTTCCATCGAGGCACGGCTTTCCCTCCTGGCTCTTCGGGCGTGGGAGCTGTTGCCAGAGCTGCAGCCCTACCGGCAAATGCTTCGCAGGCTGGCGCGGCGGCGCCACGTGGGCGCCGGTGGCGCCGAGGCTGACGGCCGCCGGAAAGCCCGCAGCCCCACGGGCTGTGGGGCCATGCGAGCGGCTGCCAAAGAGCTTTCCAACGAGGCATGGCTTTCCCTCCTGGCTCTTCGGGCGTGGGAGCTGTCGCCACAGCCGCGGCCCTACAGGAAAATGCTTCGCAGGCTGGCGCAGCGGCGCAACGTGGGCACCAGTGGCGCCGAGGCTGACGGCTGCCGCAAAGCCCGCAGCCCCACGGGCTGTGGGGCCACGCGAGCGGCTGCCAAAGAGCTTTCCAACAAGGCACGGCTTTCCCTCCTGGCTCTTTGGGCGTGGGAGCTGTCGCCAGAGACGCGGCCCTACCGGAAAAGGCTTCGCAGGCTGGCGCGGCGGCGCAACGTGGGCGCCGGTGTCGCACAGGCTGACGGCCGCCGCAAAGCCCGCAGCCCCACGGGCTGTGGGACCACGCGAGCGGCTGCCAAAGAGCTTTCCAACGAGGCACGGCTTTCCCTCCTGGCTCTTTGGGCGTGGGAGCTGTCGCCAGAGACGCGGCCCTACCGGAAAATGCTTCGCAGGCTAGCGCGGCGGCCCAACCTGGGCGCCGGTGTCGCCCAGGCTGACGGCCGCCGCAAAGCCCGCAGCCCCACAGGCTGTGGGGTCACGCGAGCGGCTGCCAAAGAGCTTTCCAACGAGGCACGGCTTTCCCTCCTGGCTCTTCGGGCGTGGGAGCTGTCGCCAGAGACGCGGCCCTACCGGAAAATGCTTCGCAGGCTGGCGCGGCGTCCCGACGTGGGCGCCGGTGGCGCCGAGGCTGACAGCCGCCGCAAAGCCCGCAGCCCCATGGGCTGTGGGGCCACGCGAGCGGCTGCCAAAGAGCTTTCCAACGAGGCACGGCTTTCCCTCCTGGCTCTTCGGCCGTGGGAGGTGTCGCGAGAACTGCAGCCCTACCGGAAAATGCTTCGCAGTCTGGCGCGGCGGCGCCATGTGGGCGCCGGTGGCGCCGAGGCTGACGGTCGCCGGAAAGCCCGAAGCCCCACGGGCTGTGGGGCCACGCGAGCAGCTGCCAAAGAGCTTTCCAACGAGGCACGGCATTCCCTCCTTGCTCTTCGGGCGTGGGAGCTGTCGCCAGAGCAGCGGCCCTACCGGAAAATGCTTCGCAGGCTGGCGCAGCGGCTCAACGTGGGCGCCAGTGGCGCCGAGGCTGACGGCCGCCGCAAAGCCCGCAGCCCCACGGGCTGTGGGGCCACGCGAGCGGCTGCCAAAGAGCTTTCCAACGAGGCACGGCTTTCCCTCCTGGCTCTTCGGGCGTGGCAGCTGTCGCCAGAGCCGCGGCCCTACCGGCAAATGCTTCACAGGCTGGCGCGGCGGCGCCACGTGGGCGCCGGTGGCGCCAAGGCTGACGGCCGCCGCAAAGACCGCAGCCCCACGGGCTGTGGGGCCACGCGAGCGGCTGCCAAAGAGCTTTCCAATGAGGCACGGCTTTCCCTCCTTGCTCTTCGGGCATGGGAGCTGTCGCCAGAGCCGCGGCCCTACCGGAAAATGCTTCGCAGGCTGGCGCGGCGGCGCCACATGGGCGCCGGTGGCATCGAGGCTGACGGCCGCCGGAAAGCCCGCATCCCCACGGGCTTTAGGTCCATGCGAGTAGCTGCCAAAAAGCTTTCCAACGAGGCGCGGCTTTCCCTCCTGGCTCTTCGGGAGTGGGAGCTGTCGCCAGAGCCGCGGCCCTACCAGAAAATGCTTCGCAGGCTGGCGCGGCGGCGCCACGTGGGCGCTGGTGGCATCGAGGCTGACGGCCGCTGGAAAGCCCGCATCCCCACGGGCTTTAGGGCCATGCGAGTAGCTGCCAAAGACCTTTCCAACGAGGCACGGCTTTCCCTCCTGGCTCTTCGGGCGTGGGAGCTGTCGCTACAGCCGCGGCCCTACCTGAAAATGCTTCGCAGGCTGGCGCGGCGGCGCAACGTGGGCGCCGGTGTCGCCCAGGCTGACGGCCGCCGCAAAGCCCACAGCCCCACGGGCTGTGGGGCCACGCGAGCGGCTGCCAAAGAGCTTTCCAACGAGGCACGGCTTTCCCTCCTGGCTCTTCGGGCGTGGGAGCTGTCGCGAGAGCTGCAGCCCTACCGGCAAATGCTTCGCAGGCTGGCGCGGCGGCGCCACGTGGGCGCCGGTGGCGCCGAGGCTGACGGCCGCCGGAAAGCCCGCAGCCCCACGGGCTGTGGGGCCACGCGAGCGGCTGCCAAAGAGCTTTCCAACGAGGCATGGCTTTCCCTCCTGGCTCTTCGGGCGTGGGAGCTGTCGCCACAGCCGCGGCCCTACAGGAAAATGCTTCGCAGGCTGGCGCAGCGGCGCAACGTGGGCGCCAGTGGCGCCGAGGCTGACGGCCGCCGCAAAGCCCGCAGCCCCACGGGCTGTGGGGCCACGCGAGCGGCTGCCAAAGAGCTTTCCAACGAGGCACGGCTTTCCCTCCTGGCTCTTCGGGCGTGGGAGCTGTCGCCAGAGCCGCGGCCCTACCGGAAAATGCTTTGCAGGCTGGCGCGGCGGCCCCACCTGGGCGCCGGTGGCGCCGAGGCTGACGGCCGCCGCAAAGACCGCAGCCCCATGGGCTGTGGGGCCACGCGAGCGGCTGCCAAAGAGCTTTCCATCGAGACACGGCTTTCCCTCCTGGCTCTTCGGGCGTGGGAGCTGTTGCCAGAGCTGCAGCCCTACCGGCAAATGCTTCGCAGGCTGGCGCGGCGGCGCCACGTGGGCGCCGGTGGCGCCGAGGCTGACGGCCGCCGGAAAGCCCGCAGCCCCACGGGCTGTGGGGCCATGCGAGCGGCTGCCAAAGAGCTTTCCAACGAGGCATGGCTTTCCCTCCTGGCTCTTCGGGCGTGGGAGCTGTCGCCACAGCCGCGGCCCTACAGGAAAATGCTTCGCAGGCTGGCGCAGCGGCGCAACGTGGGCACCAGTGGCGCCGAGGCTGACGGCTGCCGCAAAGCCCGCAGCCCCACGGGCTGTGGGGCCACGCGAGCGGCTGCCAAAGAGCTTTCCAACAAGGCACGGCTTTCCCTCCTGGCTCTTTGGGCGTGGGAGCTGTCGCCAGAGCCGCGGCCCTACCGGAAAAGGCTTCGCAGGCTGGCGCGGCGGCGCAACGTGGGCGCCGGTGTCGCACAGGCTGACGGCCGCCGCAAAGCCCGCAGCCCCACGGGCTGTGGGACCACGCGAGCGGCTGCCAAAGAGCTTTCCAACGAGGCACGGCTTTCCCTCCTGGCTCTTCGGGCGTGGGAGCTGTCGCCAGAGACGCGGCCCTACCGGAAAATGCTTCGCAGGCTAGCGCGGCGGCCCAACCTGGGCGCCGGTGTCGCCCAGGCTGACGGCCGCCGCAAAGCCCGCAGCCCCACAGGCTGTGGGGTCACGCGAGCGGCTGCCAAAGAGCTTTCCAACGAGGCACGGCTTTCCCTCCTGGCTCTTCGGCCGTGGGAGGTGTCGCGAGAACTGCAGCCCTACCGGAAAATGCTTCGCAGTCTGGCGCGGCGGCGCCACGTGGGCGCCGGTGGCGCCGAGGCTGACGGTCGCCGGAAAGCCCGAAGCCCCACGGGCTGTGGGGCCACGCGAGCAGCTGCCAAAGAGCTTTCCAACGAGGCACGGCATTCCCTCTTGCTCTTCGGGCGTGGGAGCTGTCGCCAGAGCCGCGGCCCTACCGGAAAATGCTTCGCAGGCTGGCGCAGCGGCGCAACGTGGGCGCCAGTGGCGCCGAGGCTGACGGCCGCCGCAAAGCCCGCAGCCCCACGGGCTGTGGGGCCACGCGAGCGGCTGCCAAAGAGCTTTCCAACGAGGCACGGCTTTCCCTCCTGGCTCTTCGGGCGTGGCAGCTGTCGCCAGAGCCGCGGCCCTACCGGCAAATGCTTCGCAGGCTGGCGCGGCGGCGCCACGTGGGCGCCGGTGGCGCCAAGGCTGACGGCCGCCGCAAAGACCGCAGCCCCACGGGCTGTGGGGCCACGCGAGCGGCTGCCAAAGAGCTTTCCAATGAGGCACGGCTTTCCCTCCTTGCTCTTCGGGCATGGGAGCTGTCGCCAGAGCCGCGGCCCTACCGGAAAATGCTTCGCAGGCTGGCGCGGCGGCGCCACATGGGCGCCGGTGGCATCGAGGCTGACGGCCGCCGGAAAGCCCGCATCCCCACGGGCTTTAGGTCCATGCGAGTAGCTGCCAAAGAGCTTTCCAACGAGGCGCGGCTTTCCCTCCTGGCTCTTCGGGAGTGGGAGCTGTCGCCAGAGCCGCGGCCCTACCAGAAAATGCTTCGCAGGCTGGCGCGGCGGCGCCACGTGGGCGCTGGTGGCATCGAGGCTGACGGCCGCTGGAAAGCCCGCATCCCCACGGGCTTTAGTGCCATGCGAGTAGCTGCCAAAGACCTTTCCAACGAGGCACGTCTTTCCCTCCTGGCTCTTCGGGCGTGGGAGCTGTCGCTACAGCCGCGGCCCTACCTGAAAATGCTTCGCAGGCTGGCGCGGCGACGCAACGTGGGCGCCGGTGTCGCCCAGGCTGACGGCCGCCGCAAAGCCCACAGCCCCACGGGCTGTGGGGCCACGCGAGCGGCTGCCAAAGAGCTTTCCAACGAGGCACGGCTTTCCCTCCTGGCTCTTCGGGCGTGGGAGCTGTCGCCAGAGCTGCAGCCCTACCGGCAAATGCTTCGCAGGCTGGCGCGGCGGCGCCACGTGGGCGCCGGTGGCGCCGAGGCTGACGGCCGCCGGAAAGCCCGCAGCCCCACGGGCTGTGGGGCCACGCGAGCGGCTGCCAAAGAGCTTTCCAACGAGGCATGGCTTTCCCTCCTGGCTCTTCGGGCGTGGGAGCTGTCGCCACAGCCGCGGCCCTACAGGAAAATGCTTCGCAGGCTGGCGCAGCGGCGCAACGTGGGCGCCAGTGGCGCCGAGGCTGACGGCCGCCGCAAAGCCCGCAGCCCCACGGGCTGTGGGACCACGTGAGCGGCTGCCAAAGAGCTTTCCAACGAGGCACGGCTTTCCCTCCTGGCTCTTTGGGCGTGGGAGCTGTCGCCAGAGACGCGGCCCTACCGGAAAATGCTTCGCAGGCTGGCGCGGCGGCCCCACCTGGGCGCCGGTGTCGCCCAGGCTGACGGCCGCCGCAAAGCCCGCAGCCCCACGGGCTGTGGGGTCACGCGAGCGGCTGCCAAAGAGCTTTCCAACGAGGCACGGCTTTCCCTCCTGGCTCTTCGGGCGTGGGAGCTGTCGCCAGAGCCGCGGCCCTACCGGCAAATGCTTCGCAGGCTGGTGCGGCGGCGCCACGTGGGCGCCGGTGGCGCCGAGGCTGATGGCCGCCGCAAAGCCCACAGCCCCACGGGCTGTGGGGCCACGCGAGCGGCTGCCAAAGAGCTTTCCAACGAGGCACGGCTTTCCCTCCTGGCTCTTCGGGCGTGGGAGCTGTCGCCACAGCCGCGGCCCTACAGGAAAATGCTTCGCAGGCTGGCGCGGAGGCGTAACGTGGGCGCCAGTGGCGCCGAGGCTGACGGCCGCCGCAAAGCCCGCAGCCCCACGGGCTGTGGGACCACGCGAGCGGCTGCCAAAGATCTTTCCAACGAGGCACGGCTTTCCCTCCTGGCTCTTTGGGCGTGGGAGCTGTCGCCAGAGACGCGGCCCTACCGGAAAATGCTTCGCAGGCTGGCGCGGCGGCCCCACCTGGGCGCCGGTGTCGCCCAGGCTGACGGCCGCCGCAAAGCCCGCAGCCCCACGGGCTGTGGGGTCACGCGAGCGGCTGCCAAAGAGCTTTCCAACGAGGCACGGCTTTCCCTCCTGGCTCTTCGGGCGTGGGAGCTGTCGCCAGAGCCGCGGCCCTACCGGAAAATGCTTCGCAGGCTGGTGCGGCGGCGCCACGTGGGCGCTGGTGGCATCGAGGCTGACGGCCGCTGGAAAGCCCGCAGCCCCACGGGCTTTAGGGCCATGCGAGTAGCTGCCAAAGACCTTTCCAACGAGGCACGGCTTTCCCTCCTGGCTCTTCGGGCGTGGGAGCTGTCGCTACAGCCGCGGCCCTACCGGAAAATGCTTCGCAGGCTGGCGCGGCGGGCCGATGTGGGCGCCGATGGCGCCAAGGCTGACGGCCGCCGCAAAGCCCGCAGCCCCACGGGCTGTGGGGCCACGCGAGCGGCTGCCAAAGAGCTTTCCAACGAGGCACGGCTTTCCCTCCTGGCTCTTCGGGCGTGGGAGCTGTCGCCAGAGGCGCGGCCCTACCAGAAAATGCTTTGCAGGCTGGCGCGGCGGCCCCACCTGGGCGCCGGTGGCGCCGAGGCTGACGGCCGCCGCAAAGACCGCAGCCCCATGGGCTGTGGGGCCACGCGAGCGGCTGCCAAAGAGCTTTCCAACGAGGCACGGCTTTCCCTCCTGGCTCTTCGGGCGTGGGAGCTGTCGCCAGAGACACGGCCCTACCGGAAAATGCTTCGCAGGCTGGCGCGGTGGCCCCACCTGGGCGCCGGTGTCGCCCAGGCTGACGGCCGCCGCAAAGCCCGCAGCCCCACGGGCTGTGGGGTCACGCGAGCGGCTGCCAAAGAGCTTTCCAACGAGGCACGGCTTTCCCTCCTGGCTCTTCGGGCGTGGGAGCTGTCGCCAGAGCCGCGGCCCTACCGGAAAATGCTTCGCAGGCTGGCGCGGCGTCCCGACGTGGGCGTCGGTGTCGCCCAGGCTGACGGCCGCCGCAAAGCCCGCAGCCCCATGGGCTGTGGGGCCACGCGAGCGGCTGCCAAAGAGCTTTCCAATGAGGCACGGCTTTCCCTCCTGGCTCTTCGGGCGTGGGAGCTGTCGCCAGAGCCGCGGCCCTACCGGAAAATGCTTCGCAGGCTGGTGCGGTGGCGCCACGTGGGCGCTGGTGGCATCGAGGCTGACGGCCGCTGGAAAGCCCGCATCCCCACGGGCTTTAGGGCCATGCGAGTAGCTGCCAAAGACATTTCCAACGAGGCACGGCTTTCCCTCCTGGCTCTTCGGGCGTGGGAGCTGTCGCTACAGCCGCGGCCCTACCGGAAAATGCTTCGCAGGCTGGCGCGGCGGGCCGATGTGGGCGCCGATGGCGCCGAGGCTGACGGCCGCCGCAAAGCCCGCAGCCCCACGGGCTGTGGGGCCACGGGAGCGGCTGCCAAAGAGCTTTCCAACGAGGCACGGCTTTCCCTCCTGGCTCTTCGGGCGTGGGAGCTGTCGCCAGAGCCGCGGCCCTACCAGAAAATGCTTTGCAGGCTGGCGCGGCGGCCCCACCTGGGCGCCGGTGGCGCCGAGGCTGACGGCCGCCGCAAAGACCGCAGCCCCATGGGCTGTGGGGCCACGCGAGCGGCTGCCAAAGAGCTTTCCAACGAGGCACGGCTTTCCCTCCTGGCTCTTCGGGCGTGGGAGCTGTCGCCAGAGCCGCGGCCCTACCGGAAAATGCTTCGCAGGCTGGCGCGGCGGCGCCACGTGGGCGCCGGTGGCGCCCAGGCTGACGGCCGCCGCAAAGCCCACAGCCCCATGGGCTGTGGGGCCACGCGAGCGGCTGCCAAAGAGCTTTCCAACGAGGCACGGCTTTCCCTCCTGGCTCTTTGGGCGTGGGAGCTGTCGCCAGAGCTGCAGCCCTACCGGCAAATGCTTCGCAGGCTGGCGCGCCGGCGCCACGTGGGCGCCGGTGGCGCCGAGGCTGACGGCCGCCGCAAAGCCCGCAGCCCCACGGGCTGTGGGACCACGCGAGCGGCTGCCAAAGAGCTTTCCAACGAGGCACGGCTTTCCCTCCTGGCTCTTCGGCCGTGGGAGCTGTCGCCAGAGACGCGGCCCTACCGGAAAAGGCTTCGCAGGCTGGCGCGGCGGCGCAACGTGGGCGCCGGTGTCGCAGAGGGTGACGGCCGCCGCAAAGCCCGCAGCCCCATGGGCTGTGGGGCCACGCGAGCGGCTGCCAAAGAGCTTTCCAACGAGGCACGGCTTTCCCTCCTGGCTCTTCGGGCGTGGGAGCTGTCGCCAGAGCCGCGGCCCTACCGGAAAATGCTTCGCAGGCTGGCGCGGCGTCCCGACGTGGGCGCCGGTGGCGCCGAGGCTGACGGCCGCCGCAAAGCCCGCAGCCCCACGGGCTGTGGGGCCACGCGAGCGGCTGCCAAAGAGCTTTCCAATGAGGCACGGCTTTCCCTCCTGGCTCTTTGGGCGTGGGAGCTGTCGCCACAGCCGCGGCCCTACCGGAAAATGCTTCGCAGGCTGGTGCGGCGGCGCCACGTGGGCGCTGGTGGCATCGAGGCTGACGGCCGCTGGAAAGCCCGCATCCCCACGGGCTTTAGGGCCATGCGAGTAGCTGCCAAAGAGCTTTCCAACGAGGCACGGCTTTCCCTCCTGGCTCTTTGGGCGTGGGAGCTGTTGCCAGAGCCGCGGCCCTACCGGAAAATGCTACGCAGGCTGGCGCGGCGGGCCGATGTGGGCGCCGATGGCGCCGAGGCTGACGGCCGCCGCAAAGCCCGCAGCCCCACGGGCTGTGGGGCCACGCGAGCGGCTGCCAAAGAGCTTTCCAACGAGGCACGGCTTTCCCTCCTGGCTCTTCGGCCGTGGGAGCTGTCGCCAGAGCCGCGGCCCTACCAGAAAATGCTTCGCAGGCTGGCGCGGAGGCGTAACGTGGGCGCCGGTGGCGCCGAGGCTGACGGCCGCCGCAAAGACCGCAGCCCCATGGGCTGTGGGGCCACGCGAGCGGCTGCCAAAGAGCTTTCCAACGAGGCACGGCTTTCCCTCCTGGCTCTTCGGGCGTGGGAGCTGTCGCCAGAGCTGCGGCCCTACCGGAAAATGCTTCGCAGGCTGGCGCGGCGTCCCGACGTGGGCGCCGGTGTCGCCCAGGGTGACGGCCGCCGCAAAGCCCGCAGCCCCACGGGCTGTGGGGCCACGCGAGCGGCTGCCAAAGAGCTTTCCAATGAGGCACGGCTTTCCCTCCTGGCTCTTCGGGCGTGGGAGCTGTCGCCAGAGCCGCGGCCCTACCGGAAAATGCTTCGCAGGCTGGTGCGGTGGCGCCACGTGGGCGCTGGTGGCATCGAGGCTGACGGCCGCTGGAAAGCCCGCATCCCCACGGGCTTTAGGGCCATGCGAGTAGCTGCCAAAGACCTTTCCAACGAGGCACGGCTTTCCCTCCTGGCTCTTCGGGCGTGGGAGCTGTCGCTACAGCCGCGGCCCTACCGGAAAATGCTTCGCAGGCTGGCGCGGCGGGCCGATGTGGGCGCCGATGGCGCCGAGGCTGACGGCCGCCGCAAAGCCCGCAGCCCCACGGGCTGTGGGGCCACGCGAGCGGCTGCCAAAGAGCTTTCCAACGAGGCACGGCTTTCCCTCCTGGCTCTTCGGGCGTGGGAGCTGTCGCCAGAGCTGCAGCCCTACCGGCAAATGCTTCGCAGGCTGGCGCGGCGGCGCCACGTGGGCGCCGGTGGCGCCGAGGCTGACGGCCGCCGCAAAGCCCGCAGCCCCACGGGCTGTGGGGCCACGCGAGCGGCTGCCAAAGAGCTTTCCAACAAGGCATGGCTTTCCCTCCTGGCTCTTCGGGCGTTGGAGCTGTCGCCAGAGACGCGGCCCTACAGGAAAATGCTTCGCAGGCTGGCGCAGCGGCGCAACGTGGGCGCCAGTGGCGCCGACGCTGACGTCCGCCGCAAAGCCCGCAGCCCCACGGGCTGTGGGGCCACGCGAGCGGCTGCCAAAGAGCTTTCCAACGAGGCACGGCTTTCCCTCCTGGCTCTTCGGCCGTGGGAGCTGTCGCCAGAGACGCGGCCCTACTGGAAAATGCTTCGCAGGCTGGCGCGGCGGCGCCACGTGGGCGCCGGTGTCGCAGAGGGTGACGGCCGCCGCAAAGCCCGCAGCCCCACGGGCTGTGGGACCACGCGAGCGGCTGCCAAAGAGCTTTCCAACGAGGCACGGCTTTCCCTCCTGGCTCTTCGGGCGTGGGAGCTGTCGCCAGAGACGCGGCCCTACCGGAAAATGCTTCGCAGGCTGGCGCGGCGTCCCGACGTGGGCGCCGGTGGCGCCGAGGCTGACGGCCGCCGCAAAGCCCGCAGCCCCACGGGCTGTGGGGCCACGCGAGCGGCTGCCAAAGAGCTTTCCAATGAGGCACGGCTTTCCCTCCTGGCTCTTTGGGCGTGGGAGCTGTCGCCAGAGCCGCGGCCCTACCGGAAAATGCTTCGCAGGCTGGTGCGGCGGCGCCACGTGGGCGCTGGTGGCATCGAGGCTGACGGCCGCTGGAAAGCCCGCATCCCCACGGGCTTTAGGGCCATGCGAGTAGCTGCCAAAGAGCTTTCCAACGAGGCACGGCTTTCCCTCCTGGCTCTTCGGGTGTGGGAGCTGTCGCTACAGCCGCGGCCCTACCGGAAAATGCTTCGCAGGCTGGCGCGGCGGGCCGATGCGGGCCCCGATGGCGCCGAGGCTGACGGCCGCCGCAAAGCCCGCAGCCCCACGGGCTGTGGGGCCACGCGAGCGGCTGCCAAAGAGCTTTCCAATGAGGCACGGCTTTCCCTCCTGGCTCTTCGGGCGTGGGAGCTGTCGCCAGAGCCGCGGCCCTACCGGAAAATGCTTCGCAGGCTGGCGCGGCGGCGCAACGTGGGCGCCGGTGTCGCCCAGGCTGACGGCCGCCGCAAAGCCCACAGCCCCACGGGCTGTGGGGCCACGGGAGCGGCTGCCAAAGAGCTTTCCAACGAGGCACGGCTTTCCCTCCTGGCTCTTCGGGCGTGGGAGCTGTCGCCAGAGCTGCAGCCCTAACGGCAAATGCTTCGCAGGCTGGCGCAGCGGCCCCACCTGGGCGCCGGTGGCGCCGAGGCTGACGGCCGCCGCAAAGCCCGCAGCCCCACAGGCTGTGGGGCCACGCGAGCGGCTGCCAAAGAGCTTTCCAATGAGGCACGGCTTTCCCTCCTGGCTCTTCGGGCGTGGGAGCTGTCGCCACAGCCGCGGCCCTACCGGAAAATGCTTCGCAGGCTGGTGCGGCGGCGCCACGTGGGCGCTGGTGGCATCGAGGCTGACGGCCGCTGGAAAGCCCGCATCCCCACGGGCTTTAGGGCCATGCGAGTAGCTGCCAAAGAGCTTTCCAACGAGGCACGGCTTTCCCTCCTGGCTCTTCGGGCGTGGGAGCTGTCGCCAGAGCCGCGGCCCTACCAGAAAATGCTTTGCAGGCTGGCGCGGCGGCCCCACCTGGGCGCCGGTGGCGCCGAGGCTGACGGCCGCCGCAAAGACCGCAGCCCCACGGGCTGTGGGGTCACGCGAGCGGCTGCCAAAGAGCTTTCCAACGAGGCACGGCTTTCCCTCCTGGCTCTTCGGGCGTGGGAGCTGTCGCCAGAGCCGCGGCCCTACCGGAAAATGCTTCGCAGGCTGGCGCGGCGTCCCGACGTGGGCGCCGGTGTCGCCCAGGCTGACGGCCGCCGCAAAGCCCGCAGCCCCACGGGCTGTGGGGCCACGCGAGCGGCTGCCAAAGAGCTTTCCAATGAGGCACGGCTTTCCCTCCTGGCTCTTCGGGCGTGGGAGCTGTCGCCAGAGCCGCGGCCCTACCGGAAAATGCTTCGCAGGCTGGTGCGGCGGCGCCACGTGGGCGCTGGTGGCATCGAGGCTGACGGCCGCTGGAAAGCCCGCATCCCCACGGGCTTTAGGGCCATGCGAGTAGCTGCCAAAGACCTTTCCAACGAGGCACGGCTTTCCCTCCTGGCTCTTCGGGCGTGGGAGCTGTCGCTACAGCCGCGGCCCTACCGGAAAATGCTTCGCAGGCTGGCGCAGCGGCGCAACGTGGGCGCCAGTGGCGCCGAGGCTGACGGCCGCCGCAAAGCCCGCAGCCCCACGGGCTGTGGGGCCATGCGAGCGGCTGCCAAAGAGCTTTCCAACGAGGCACGGCTTTCCCTCCTGGCTCTTCGGGCGTGGGAGCTGTCGCCAGAGCCGCGGCCCTACCGGAAAATGCTTTGCAGGCTGGCGCGGCGGCCCCACCTGGGCGCCGGTGGCGCCGAGCCTGACGGCCGCCGCAAAGATCGCAGCCCCATGGGCTGTGGGGCCATGCGAGCGGCTGCCAAAGAGCTTTCCAACGAGGCACGGCTTTCCCTCCTGGCTCTTCGGGCGTGGGAGCTGTTGCCAGAGCTGCAGCCCTACCGGCAAATGCTTCGCAGGCTGGCGCGGCGGCGCCACGTGGGCGCCGGTGGCGCCAAGGCTGATGGCCGCCGCAAAGCCCGCAGCCCCACGGCCTGTGGGGCCACGCGAGCGGCTGCCAAAGAGCTTTCCAATGAGGCATGGCTTTCCCTCCTGGCTCTTCGGGCGTGGGAGCTGTCGCCAGAGCCGCGGCCCTACCGGAAAATGCTTCGCAGGCTGGCGCGGCGGCGCCACGTGGGCGCCGGTGGCATCGAGGCTGACGGCCGCCGCAAAGCCCGCAGCCCCACGGGCTTTAGGGCCATGCGAGTAGCTGCCAAAGAGCTTTCCAACGAGGCGCGGCTTTCCCTCCTGGCTCTTCGGGAGTGGGAGCTGTCGCCAGAGCCGCGGCCCTACCAGAAAATGCTTTGCAGGCTGGCGCGGCGGCCCCACGTGGGCGCCAGTGGCGCCGAGGCTGATGGCCGCCGCAAAGCCCACAGCCCCACGGGCTGTGGGGCCACGCGAGCGGCTGCCAAAGAGCTTTCCAACGAGGCACGGCTTTCCCTCCTGGCTCTTCGGGCGTGGGAGCTGTCGCCACAGCCGCGGCCCTACCGGAAAAGGCTTCGCAGGCTGGCGCGGTGGCGCCACGTGGGCGCCGGTGTCGCACAGGCTGACGGCCGCCGCAAAGCCCGCAGCCCCACGGGCTGTGGGGCCACGCGAGCGGCTGCCAAAGAGCTTTCCAACGAGGCATGGCTTTCCCTCCTGGCTCTTCGGCCGTGGGAGCTGTCGCCACAGCCGCGGCCCTACAGGAAAATGCTTCGCAGGCTGGCGCGGAGGCGTAACGTGGGCGCCAGTGGCGCCGAGGCTGACGGCCGCCGCAAAGCCCGCAGCCCCACGGGCTGTGGGGCCACGCGAGCGGCTGCCAAAGAGCTTTCCAACGAGGCACGGCTTTCCCTCCTGGCTCTTCGGGCGTGGGAGCTGTCGCCAGAGACGCGGCCCTACCGGAAAAGGCTTCGCAGGCTGGCGCGGCGGCGCCACGTGGGCGCCGGTGTCGCACAGGGTGACGGCCGCCGCAAAGCCCGCAGCCCCACGGGCTGTGGGGCGACGCGAGCGGCTGCCAAAGAGCTTTCCAACGAGGCACGGCTTTCCCTCCTGCCTCTTTGGGCGTGGGAGCTGTCGCCAGAGACGCGGCCCTACCGGAAAATGCTTCGCAGGCTGGCGCGGCGGCCCCACCTGGGCGCTGGTGGCATCGAGGCTGACGGCCGCTGGAAAGCCCGCATCCCCACGGGATTTAGGGCCATGCGAGCGGCTGCCAAAGAGCTTTCCAACGAGGCACGGCTTTCCCTCCTGGCTCTTCGGGCGTGGGAGCTGTCGCCAGAGCCGCGGCCCTACCAGAAAATGCTTTGCAGGCTGGCGCGGCGGCCCCACCTGGGCGCCGGTGGCGCCGAGGCTGACGGCCGCCGCAAAGACCGCAGCCCCATGGGCTGTGGGGCCACGCGAGCGGCTGCCAAAGAGCTTTCCAACGAGGCACGGCTTTCCCTCCTGGCTCTTCGGGCGTGGGAGCTGTCGCCAGAGACGCGGCCCTACCGGAAAATGCTTCGCAGGCTGGCGCGGCGGCGCCACGTGGGCGCCGGTGGCGCCGAGGCTGACGGCCGCCGCAAAGCCCGCAGCCCCACGGGCTGTGGGGCCACGCGAGCGGCTGCCAAAGAGCTTTCCAACGAGGCAAGGCTTTCCCTCCTGGCTCTTCGGGCGTGGGAGCTGTCGCCACAGCCGCGGCCCTACAGGAAAATGCTTCGCAGGCTGGCGCGGCGGCGCAACGTGGGCGCCAGTGGCGCCGACGCTGACGTCCGCCGCAAAGCCCGCAGCCCCACGGGCTGTGGGGCCACGCGAGCGGCTGCCAAAGAGCTTTCCAACGAGGCACGGCTTTCCCTCCTGGCTCTTCGGGCGTGGGAGCTGTCGCCAGAGACGCGGCCCTACCGGAAAATGCTTCGCAGGCTGGCGCGGCGTGCTGACGTGGGCGCCGGTGGTGCCGAGGCTGACGGCCGCCGCAAAGCCCGCAGCCCCACGGGCTGTGGGGCCACGCGAGCGGCTGCCAAAGAGCTTTCCAACGAGGCACGGCTTTCCCTCCTGGCTCTTCGGGCGTGGGAGCTGTGGCCAGAGCCGCGGCCCTACCGGAAAATGCTTCGCAGGCTGGCGCGGAGGCGTAACGTGGGCGCCGGTGGCGCCGAGGCTGACGGCCGCCGCAAAGCCCGCAGCCCCACGGGCTGTGGGGCCACGCGAGCGGCTGCCAAAGAGATTTCCAACGAGGCACGGCTTTCCCTCCTGGCTCTTCGGGCGTGGGAGCTGTGGCCAGAGCTGCAGCCCTACCGGCAAATGCTTCGCAGGCTGGCGCGGAGGCGTAACGTGGGCGCCGGTGTCGCCCAGGCTGACGGCCGCCGCAAAGACCGCAGCCCCATGGGCTGTGGGGCCACGCGAGCGGCTGCCAAAGAGCTTTCCAACGAGGCACGGCTTTCCCTCCTGGCTCTTCGGGCGTGGGAGCTGTTGCCAGAGCTGCAGCCCTACCGGCAAATGCTTCGCAGGCTGGCGCGGCGGCGCCACGTGGGCGCCGGTGGCACCGAGGCTGATGGCCGCCGCAAAGCCCGCAGCCCCACGGGCTGTGGGGCCACGCGAGCGGCTGCCAAAGAGCTTTCCAATGAGGCATGGCTTTCCCTCCTGGCTCTTCGGGCGTGGGAGCTGTCGCCAGAGCCGCGGCCCTACCGGAAAATGCTTCGCAGGCTGGCGCGGCGGCGCCACGTGGGCGCCGGTGGCATCGAGGCTGACGGCCGCCGGAAAGCCCGCAGCCCCACGGGCTTTAGGGCCATGCGAGTAGCTGCCAAAGAGCTTTCCAACGAGGCGCGGCTTTCCCTCCTGGCTCTTCGGGAGTGGGAGCTGTCGCCTGAGCCGCGGCCCTACCAGAAAATGCTTTGCAGGCTGGCGCGGCGGCCCCACGTGGGCGCCAGTGGCGCCGAGGCTGATGGCCGCCGCAAAGCCCACAGCCCCACGGGCTGTGGGGCCACGCGAGCGGCTGCCAAAGAGCTTTCCAATGAGGCACGGCTTTCCCTCCTGGCTCTTCGGCCGTGGGAGCTGTCGCCAGAGACGCGGCCCTACCGGAAAAGGCTTCGCAGGCTGGCGCGGCGGCCCCACGTGGGCGCCGGTGTTGCACAGGGTGACGGCCGCCGCAAAGCCCGCAGCCCCACGGGCTGTGGGACCACGCGAGCGGCTGCCAAAGACCTTTCCAACGAGGCACGGCTTTCCCTCCTGGCTCTTTGGGCGTGGGAGCTGTGGCCAGAGACGCGGCCCTACCAGAAAATGCTTCGCAGGCTGGCGCGGCGGCCCCACCTGGGCGTCGGTGTCGCCCAGGCTGACGGCCGCCGCAAAGCCCGCAGCCCCACGGGCTGTGGGGTCACGCGAGCGGCTGCCAAAGAGCTTTCCAACGAGGCACGGCTTTCCCTCCTGGCTCTTCGGGCGTGGGAGCTGTCGCCAGAGACGCGGCCCTACCGGAAAATGCTTCGCAGGCTGGCGCGGCGTCCCGACGTTGGCGCCGGTGGCGCCGAGGCTGACGGCCGCCGCAAAGCCCGCAGCCTCACGGGCTGTGGGGCCACGCGAGCGGCTGCCAAAGAGCTTTCCAATGAGGCACGGCTTTCCCTCCTGGCTCTTCGGGCGTGGGAGCTGTCGCCACAGCCGCGGCCCTACCAGAAAATGCTTTGCAGGCTGGCGCGGCGGCCCCACCTGGGCGCCGGTGGCGCCGAGGCTGACGGCCGCCGGAAAGCCCGCAGCCCCACGGGCTGTGGGGCCACGCGAGTGGCTGCCAAAGAGCTTTCCAACGAGGCACGGCTTTCCCTCCTGGCTCTTCGGGCGTGGGAGCTGTCGCCAGAGACGCGGCCCTACCGGAAAAGGCTTCACAGGCTGGCGCGGCGGCGCCACATGGGCGCCGGTGTCGCCCAGGCTGACGGCCGCCGCAAGACCGCAGCCCCACGGGCTGTGGGACCACACGAGCGGCTGCCAAAGAGCTTTCCAACGAGGCACGGCTTTCCCTCCTGGCTCTTTGGGCGTGGGAGCTGTCGCCAGAGCCGCGGCCCTACCAGAAAATGCTTCGTAGGCTGGCGCGGCGGCCCCACCTGGGCGCCGGTGTCGCCCAGGCTGACGGCCGCCGCAAAGCCCGCAGCCCCACGGGCTGTGGGGTCACGCGAGCGGCTGCCAAAGAGCTTTCCAACGAGGCGCGGCTTTCCCTCCTGGCTCTTCGGGCGTGGGAGCTGTCGCCAGAGCCGCGGCCCTACTGGAAAATGCTTCGCAGGCTGGCGCGGCGTCCCGACGTGGGCGCCGGTGGCGCCGAGGCTGACGGCCGCCGCAAAGCCCGCAGCCCCACGGGCTGTGGGGCCACGCGAGCGGCTGCCAAAGAGCTTTCCAATGAGGCACGGCTTTCCCTCCTGGCTCTTCGGGCGTGGGAGCTGTCGCCAGAGACGCGGCCCTACCGGAAAATGCTTCGCAGGCTGGCGCGGCGGCGCCACGTGGGCGCTGGTGGCATCGAGGCTGACGGCCGCTGGAAAGCCCGCATCCCCACGGGCTTTAGGGCCATGCGAGTAGCTGCCAAAGACCTTTCCAACGAGGCACGGCTTTCCCTCCTGGCTCTTCGGGCGTGGGAGCTGTCGCTACAGCCGCGGCCCTACCGGAAAATGCTTCGCAGGCTGGCGCGGCGGGCCGATGTGGGCGCCGATGGCGCCGAGGCTGACGGCCGCCGCAAAGCCCGCAGCCCCACGGGCTGTGGGGCCACGCGAGCGGCTGCCAAAGTGCTTTCCAATGAGGCACGGCTTTCCCTCCTGGCTCTTCGGGCGTGGGAGCTGTCGCCAGAGCCGCGGCCCTACCAGAAAATGCTTTGCAGGCTGGCGCGGCGGCCCCACCTGGGCGCCGGTGGCGCCGAGGCTGACGGCCGCCGCAAAGACCGCAGCCCCACAGGCTGTGGGGCCACGCGAGCGGCTGCCAAAGAGCTTTCCAACGAGGCACGGCTTTCCCTCCTTGCTCTTCGGGCATGGGAGCTGTCGCCAGAGCCGCGGCCCTACCGGAAAATGCTTCGCAGGCTGGCGCGGCGGCGCAACGTGGGCGCCAGTGTCGCCCAGGCTGACGGCCGCCGCAAAGCCCACAGCCCCACGGGCTGTGGGGCCACGCGAGCGGCTGCCAAAGAGCTTTCCAACGAGGCACGGCTTTCCCTCCTGGCTCTTCGGGCGTGGGAGCTGTCGCCAGAGCTGCAGCCCTACCGGCAAATGCTTCGCAGGCTGGCGCGGCGGCGCCACGTGGGCGTCGGTGGCGCCGAGGCTGACGGCCGCCGCAAAGCCCGCAGCCCCACGGGCTGTGGGGCCACGCGAGCGGCTGCCAAAGAGCTTTCCAACGAGGCACGGCTTTCCCTCCTGGCTCTTCGGGCGTGGGAGCTGTCGCCAGAGCTGCAGCCCTACCGGAAAAGGCTTCGCAGGCTGGCGCGGCGGGCCCACGTGGGCGCCGGTGTCGCACAGGGTGACGGCCGCCGCAAAGCCCGCAGCCCCACGGGCTGTGGGACCACGCGAGCGGCTGCCAAAGAGCTTTCCAACGAGGCACGGCTTTCCCTCCTGGCTCTTTGGGCGTGGGAGCTGTCGCCAGAGACGCGGCCCTACCGGAAAATGCTTCGCAGGCTGGCGCGGCGGCCCCACCTGGGCGCCGGTGTCGCCCAGGCTGACGGCCGCCGCAAAGCCCGCAGCCCCACGGGCTGTGGGGTCACGCGAGCGGCTGCCAAAGAGCTTTCCAACAAGGCACGGCTTTCCCTCCTGGCTCTTCGGGCGTGGGAGCTGTGGCCAGAGCCGCGGCCCTACCGGAAAATGCTTCGCAGGCTGGCGCGGCGTCCCGACGTGGGCGCCGGTGGCGCCGAGGCTGACGGCCGCCGCAAAGCCCGCAGCCCCACGGGCTGTGGGGCCACGCGAGCGGCTGCCAAAGAGCTTTCCAATGAGGCACGGCTTTCCCTCCTGGCTCTTCGGCCGTGGGAGCTGTCGCCAGAGCCGCGGCCCTACCGGAAAATGCTTCGCAGGCTGGCGCGGCGGTGCCACGTGGGCGCTGGTGGCATCGAGGCTGACGGCCGCTGGGAAGCCCGCATCCCCACGCGCTGTGGGGCCACGCGAGCGGCTGCCAAAGTGCTTTCCAATGAGGCACGGCTTTCCCTCCTGGCTCTTCGGGCGTGGGAGCTGTCGCCAGAGCCGCGGCCCTACCAGAAAATGCTTTGCAGGCTGGCGCGGCGGCCCCACCTGGGCGCCGGTGGCGCGGAGGCTGACGGCCGCCGCAAAGCCCGCAGCCCCATGGGCTGTGGGGCCACGCGAGCGGCTGCCAAAGAGCTTTCCAACGAGGCACGGCTTTCCCTCCTTGCTCTTCGGGCATGGGAGCTGTCGCCAGAGACGCGGCCCTACCGGAAAATGCTTCGCAGGCTGGCGCGGCGGCGCAACGTGGGCGCCAGTGTCGCCCAGGCTGACGGCCGACGCAAAGCCCACAGCCCCACGGGCTGTGGGGCCATGCGAGCGGCTGCCAAAGAGCTTTCCAACGAGGCACGGCTTTCCCTCCTGGCTCTTCGGGCGTGGGAGATGTCGCCAGAGACGCGGCCCTACCGGAAAATGCTTCGCAGGCTGGCGCAGCGGCGCAACGTGGGCGCCAGTGGCGCCGAGGCTGACGGCCGCCGCAAAGCCCGCAGCCCCACGGGCTGTGGGGCCACGCGAGTGGTTGCCAAAGAGCTTTCCAACGAGGCACGGCTTTCCCTCCTGGCTCTTCGGCCGTGGGAGCTGTCGCCAGAGCCGCGGCCCTACCGGAAAATGCTTCGCAGGCTGGCGCGGCGTCCCGACGTGGGCGCCGGTGGCGCCGAGGCTGACGGCCGCCGCAAAGCCCACAGCCCCACGGGCTGTGGGGCCACGCGAGCAGCTGCCAAAGAGCTTTCCAACGAGGCATGGCTTTCCCTCCTGGCTCTTCGGGCGTGGGAGCTGTCGCCACAGCCGCGGCCCTACAGGAAAATGCTTCGCCGGCTGGCGCAGCGGAGCAACGTTGGCGACAGTGGCGCCGAGGCTGACGGCCGCCGCAAAGCCCGCAGCCCCACGGGCTGTGGGGCCACGCGAGCGGCTGCCAAAGAGATTTCCAACGAGGCACGGCTTTCCCTCCTGGCTCTTCGGCCGTGGGAGCTGTCGCCAGAGACGCGGCCCTACCGGAAAAGGCTTCGCAGGCTGGCGCGGCGGCGCAACGTGGGCGCCGGTGTCGCCCAGGATGACGTCCGCCGCAAAGCCCGCAGCCCCACGGGCTGTGGGACCACGCGAGTGGCTGCCAAAGAGCTTTCCAACGAGGCACGGCTTTCCCTCCTGGCTCTTTGGGCGTGGGAGCTGTCGCCAGAGCCGCGGCCCTACCGAAAAATGCTTCGCAGGCTAGCGCGGCGGCCCCAGCTGGGCGCCGGTGTCTCCGAGGCTGACTGCCGCCGCAAAGCCCGTAGCCCCACAGGCTGTGGGGTCACGCGAGCGGCTGCCAAAGAGCTTTCCAACGAGGCACGGCTTTCCCTCCTGGCTCTTCGGGCGTGGGAGCTGTCGCCAGAGCCGCGGCCCTACCAGAAAATGCTTCGTAGGCTGGCGCGGCTGCCCCACCTGGGCGCCGGTGTCGCACGGGCTGACGGCCGCCGCAAATCCCGCAGCCCCATGGGCTGTGGGGCCACGGGAGCGGCTGCCAAAGAGCTTTCCAACGAGGCACGGCTTTCCCTCCTGGCTCTTTGGGCGTGGGAGCTGTCGCCAGAGACGAGGCCCTACCGGAAAATGCTTCGCAGGCTGGCGCGGCGGCGCAACGTGGGCGCCGGTGTCGCCCAGGCTGACGGCTGCCGCAAAGCCCACAGCCCCACGGGCTGTGGGGCCACGCGAGCGGCTGCCAAAGAGCTTTCCAACGAGGCACGGCTTCCCCTCCTGGCTCTTCGGGCATGGGAGCTGTCGCCAGAGCCGCGGCCCTACCGGAAAATGCTTCGCAGGCTGGCGCGGAGGCGTAACGTGGGCGCCGGTGGCGCCGAGGCTGACGGCCGCCGCAAAGCCCGCAGCCCCACGGGCTGTGGGGCCACGCGAGCGGCGGCCAAAGAGCTTTCCAACGAGGCACGGCTTTCCCTCCTGGCTCTTCGGGCGTGGGAGCTGTCGCCAGAGCTGCAGCCCTACCGGCAAATGCTTCGCAGGCTGGCGCGGCGGCGCCACGTGGGCGCCGGTGGCGCCGAGGCTGACGGCCGCCGCAAAGCCCGCAGCCCCACGGGCTGTGGGGCCACACGAGCGGCTGCCAAAGAGCTTTCCAACGAGGCATGGCTTTCCCTCCTGGCTCTTCGGGCGTGGGAGCTGTCGCCAGAGACGCGGCCCTACCGGAAAATGCTTCGCAGGCTAGCGCCGCGGCCCCACCTGGGCGCCGGTGTCGCACAGGCTGACGGCCGCCGCAAAGCCCGCAGCCCCACGGGCTGTGGGGCCACACGAGCGGCTGCCAAAGAGCTTTCCAACGAGGCACGGCTTTCCCTCCTGGCTCTTCGGGCGTGGGAGCTGTCGCCAGAGCCGCGGCCCTACCGGAAAATGCTTCGCAGGCTGGCGCGGCGGCCTGACGTGGGCGCCGGTGGTACTGAGGCTGACGGCCGCCGCAAAGCCCGCAGCCCCATGGGCTGTGGGGCCACGCGAGCGGCTGCCAAAGAGCTTTCCAACGAGGCACGGCTTTCCCTCCTGGCTCTTCGGGCGTGGGAGCTGTCGCCAGAGACGCGGCCCTACCGGCAAATGCTTCGCATGCTGGCGCGGCGGCGCCACGTGGGCGCCAGTGGCGCCGAGGCTGACGGCCGCCGCAAAGCCCGCAGCCCCACGGGCTGTGGGGCCACGCGAGTGGCTGCCAAAGAGCTTTCCAACGAGGCACGGCTTTCCCTCCTGGCTCTTCGGCCGTGGGAGCTGTCACCAGAGCCGCGGCCCTACCGGAAAATGCTTCGCAGGCTGGCGCAGTGGGGCAACGTGGGCGCCAGTGGCGCCGAGGCTGACGGCTGCCGCAAAGCCCGCAGCCCCACGGGCTGTGGGGCCACGCGAGCGGCTGCCAAAGAGCTTTCCAATGAGGCACGGCTTTCCCTCCTGCCTCTTCGGGCGTGGGAGCTGTCGCCAGAGCCGCGGCCCTACCAGAAAATGCTTTGCAGGCTGGCGCGGCGGCCCCACCTGGGCGCCGGTGGCGCCGAGGCTGACGGCCGCCGCAAAGCCCGCAGCCCCACAGGCTGTGGGGCCACGCGAGCGGCTGCCAAAGAGCTTTCCAACGAGGCACGGCTTTCCCTCCTGGCTCTTCGGGCGTGGGAGCTGTCGCCAGAGACGCGGCCCTACCGGAAAATGCTTCGCATGCTGGCGCGGCGGCGCCACCTGGGCGCCGGTGTCGCCCAGGCTGATGGACGCCGTAAAGCCCGCAGCCCCACGGGCTGTGGGGCCACGCGAGCGGCTGCCAAAGAGCTTTCCAACGAGGCACGGCTTTCCCTCCTGGCTCTTCGGGCGTGGGAGCTGTCGCCAGAGCCGCGGCCCTACAGGAAAATGCTTCTCTGGCTGGCGCAGCGGCGCAACGTGGGCGCTGGTGGCGCCGAGGCTGACGGCCGCCGCAAAGCCCGCAGCCCCACGGGCTGTGGGGCCATGCGAGCGACTGCCAAAGAGCTTTCCAAGGAGGCACGGCTTTCCCTCCTGGCTCTTCGGCCGTGGGAGCTGTCGCCAGAGCCGCGGCCCTACCGGAAAATGCTTCGCAGGCTGGCGCGGTCGCGCCACGTGGGCGCCGGTGGAGCCGAGGCTGACGGCCGCCGCAAAGCCCGCAGCCCCACGGGCTGTGGGGCCACGCGAGCGGCTGCCAAAGAGCTTTCCAACGAGGCACGGCTTTCCCTCCTGGCTCTTCGGGCGTGGGAGCTGTCGCCAGAGACGCGGCCCTACCGGAAAAGGCTTCGCAGGCTGGCGCGGCGGCGCCACGTGGGCGCCGGTGTCGCCGAGGCTGACGGCCGCCGCAAAGCCCGCAGCCCCACGGGCTGTGGGACCACGCGAGCAGCTGCCAAAGAGCTTTCCAACGAGGCACGGCTTTCCCTCCTGGCTCTTTGGGCGTGGGAGCTGTCGCCAGAGCCGCGGCCCTACCGAAAAATGCTTCGCTGGCTAGCGCGGCGGCCCCACCTGGGCGCCGGTGTCGCCGAGGCTGACGGCCGCCGCAAAGCCCGCAGCCCCACAGGCTGTGGGGTCACGCGAGCGGCTGCCAAAGAGCTTTCCAACGAGGCACGGCTTTCCCTCCTGGCTCTTCGGGCGTGGGAGCTGTCGCCAGAGCCGCGGCCCTACCAGAAAATGCTTCGTAGGCTGGCGCGGCTGCCCCACCTGGGCGCCGGTGTCGCACGGGCTGACGGCCGCCGCAAATCCCGCAGCCCCATGGGCTGTGGGGCCACGGGAGCGGCTGCCAAAGAGCTTTCCAACGAGGCACGGCTTTCCCTCCTGGCTCTTTGAGCGTGGGAGCTGTCGCCAGAGCCGCGGCCCTACCGGAAAATGCTTCGCAGGCTGGCGCGGCGGCGCAACGTGGGCGCCGGTGTCGCCCAGGCTGACGGCTGCCGCAAAGCCCACAGCCCCACGGGCTGTGGGGCCACGCGAGCGGCTGCCAAAGAGCTTTCCAACGAGGCACGGCTTCCCCTCCTGGCTCTTCGGGCATGGGAGCTGTCGACAGAGCCGCGGCCCTACCGGAAAATGCTTCGCAGGCTGGCGCGGAGGCGTAACGTGGGCGCCGGTGGCGCCGAGGCTGACGGCCGCCGCAAAGCCCGCAGCCCCACGGGCTGTGGGGCCACGCGAGCGGCTGCCAAAGAGCTTTCCAACGAGGCACGGCTTTCCCTCCTGGCTCTTCGGGCGTGGGAGCTGTCGCCAGAGCTGCAGCCCTACCGGCAAATGCTTCGCAGGCTGGCGTGGCGGCGCCACGTGGGCGCCGGTGGCGCCGAGGCTGACGGCCGCCGGAAAGCCCGCAGCCCCACGGGCTGTGGGGCCACACGAGCGGCTGCCAAAGAGCTTTCCAACGAGGCACGGCTTTCCCTCCTGGCTCTTCGGGCGTGGGAGCTGTCGCCAGAGACGCGGCCCTACCGGAAAATGCTTCGCAGGCTGGCGCGGCGGCGCAACGTGGGCGCCAGTGGCGCCGAGGCTGACGGCCGCCGCAAAGCCCGCAGCCCCACGGGCTGTGGGGCCACGCGAGTGGCTGCCAAAGAGCTTTCCAACGAGGCACGGCTTTCCCTCCTGGCTCTTCGGGCGTGGGAGCTGTCGCCAGAGCCGCGGCCCTACCGGAAAATGCTTCGCAGGCTGGCGCGGCGTCCCGACGTGGGCGCCGGTGGCGCCGAGGCTGACGGCCGCCGCAAAGCCCGCAGCCCCACGGGCTGTGGGGCCACGCGAGCGGCTGCCAAAGAGCTTTCCAACGAGGCATGGCTTTCCCTCCTGGCACTTCGGGCGTGGGAGCTGTCGCCACAGCCGCGGCCCTACAGGAAAATGCTTCGCCGGCTGGCGCAGCGGCGCAACGTTGGCGACAGTGGCGCCGAGGCTGACGGCCGCCGCAAAGCCCGCAGCCCCACGGGCTGTGGGGCCACGCGAGCGGCTGCCAAAGAGATTTCCAACGAGGCACGGCTTTCCCTCCTGGCTCTTCGGCCGTGGGAGCTGTCGCCAGAGACGCGGCCCTACCGGAAAAGGCTTCGCAGGCTGGCGCGGCGGCGCCACGTGGGCGCCGGTGTCGCCCAGGCTGACGGCCGCCGCAAAGCCCGCAGCCCCACGGGCTGTGGGACCACGCGAGCGGCTGCCAAAGAGCTTTCCAACGAGGCACGGCTTTCCCTCCTCGCTCTTTGGGCGTGGGAGCTGTCGCCAGAGCCGCGGCCCTACCGTAAAATGCTTCGCGGGCTAGCGCGGCGGCCCCACCTGGGCGCCGGTGTCGCCGAGGCTGACGGCCGCCGCAAAGCCCGCAGCCCCACAGGCTGTGGGGTCACGCGAGCGGCTGCCAAAGAGCTTTCCAACGAGGCATGGCTTTCCCTCCTGGCTCTTCGGGCGTGGGAGCTGTCGCCAGAGCCGCGGCCCTACCAGAAAATGCTTCGTAGGCTGGCGCGGCTTCCCCACCTGGGCGCCGGTGTCGCACGGGCTGACGGCCGCCGCAAATCCCGCAGCCCCATGGGCTGTGGGGCCACGGGAGCGGCTGCCAAAGAGCTTTCCAACGAGGCACGGCTTTCCCTCCTGGCTCTTTGAGCGTGGGAGCTGTCGCCAGAGCCGCGGCCCTACCGGAAAATGCTTCGCAGGCTGGCGCGGCGGCGCAACGTGGGCGCCGGTGTCGCCCAGGCTGACGGCTGCCGCAAAGCCCACAGCCCCACGGGCTGTGGGGCCACGCGAGCGGCTGCCAAAGAGCTTTCCAACGAGGCACGGCTTCCCCTCCTGGCTCTTCGGGCATGGGAGCTGTCGACAGAGCCGCGGCCCTACCGGAAAATGCTTCGCAGGCTGGCGCGGAGGCGTAACGTGGGCGCCGGTGGCGCCGAGGCTGACGGCCGCCGCAAAGCCCGCAGCCCCACGGGCTGTGGGGCCATGCGAGCGGCTGCCAAAGAGCTTTCCAACGAGGCACGGCTTTCCCTCCTGGCTCTTCGGGCGTGGGAGCTGTCGCCAGAGCTGCAGCCCTACCGGCAAATGCTTCGCAGGCTGGCGCGGCGGCGCCACGTGGGCGCCGGTGGCGCCGAGGCTGACGGCCGCCGGAAAGCCCGCAGCCCCACGGGCTGTGGGGCCACGCGAGCGGCTGCCAAAGAGCTTTCCAACGAGGCACGGCTTTCCCTCCTGGCTCTTCGGCCGTGGGAGCTGTCGCCAGATCTGTAGCCCTACCGGAAAATGCTTCGCAGGCTGGCGCAGCGGCGCAACGTGGGCGCCGGTGGCGCCGAGGCTGACGGCCGCCGCAAAGCCCGCAGCCCCATGGGCTGTGGGGCCACGCGAGCGGCTGCCAAAGAGCTTTCCAACGAGGCATGGCTTTCCCTCCTGGCTCTTCGGGCGTGGGAGCTGTCGCCAGAGCCGCGGCCCTACCGGAAAATGCTTCGCAGGCTAGCGCGGCGGCCCCACCTGGGCGCTGGTGTCGCCCAGGCTGACGGCCGCCGCAAAGCCCGCAGCCCCACGGGCTGTGGGGCCATGCGAGCGGCTGCCAAAGAGCTTTCCAACGAGGCACGGCTTTCCCTCCTGGCTCTTCAGGCGTGGGAGCTGTCGCCAGAGCCGCGGCCCTACCGGAAAATGCTTCGCAGGCTGGCGCGGCGGCGCCACGTGGGCGCCGGTGGCATCGAGGCTGACGGCCGCCGCAAAGCCCGCAGCCCCACGGGCTGTGGGGCCACGCCAGCGGCTGCCAAAGA
This sequence comes from Larus michahellis, assembly GCF_964199755.1. Taxonomy (NCBI): domain Eukaryota; kingdom Metazoa; phylum Chordata; class Aves; order Charadriiformes; family Laridae; genus Larus; species Larus michahellis. Next base: position 509,097 of record NC_133921.1, read on the forward strand.
GCTTTCCAACGAGGCACGGCTTTCCCTCCTGGCTCTTCGGCCGTGGGAGCTGTCGCCAGAGCTGCGGCACTACCGGAAAATGCTTCGCAGGCTGGCGCGGCGGCGCCATGTGGGCGACGGTGGCGCCGAGGCTGACAGCCGCCGCAAAGCCCGCAGTCCCACAGGCTGTGGGGCCATGCAAGCGGCTGCCAAAGAGCTTTCCAACGAGGCACGGCTTTCCCTCCTGGCTCTTCGGGCGTGGGAGCTGTCGCCAGAGACGCGGCCCTACCGAAAAATTCTTCGCAGGCTGGCGCGGCGGCGCCACGTGGGCGCCGGTGGCATCGAGGCTGACGGCCGCAGCAAAGCCCGCAGCCCCACGGGCTGTGGGGCCACGCGAGCGGCTGCCAAAGAGCTTTCCAACGAGGCACGGCTTTCCCTCCTGGCTCTTCGGGTGTGGGAGCTGTCGCCAGAGCCGCGGCCCTACCAGAAAATGCTTCGTAGGCTGGCGCGGCTGCCCCACCTGGGCGCCGGTGTCGCAAAGGCTGACGGCCGCCGCAAATCCCGCTGCCCCATGGGCTGTGGGGCCACGGGAGCGGCTGCCAAAGAGCTTTCCAACGAGGCACGGCTTTCCCTCCTGGCTCTTCGGCCGTGGGAGCTGTCGCCAGAGACGCAGCCCTACCGGAAAATGCTTCGCAGGCTGGCGCGGCGGCGCAACGTGGGTGCCGGTGTCGCCCAGGCTGACGGCCGCCGCAAAGCCCACAGCCCCACGGGCTGTGGGGCCACGCGAGCGGCTGCCAAAGAGCTTTCCAACGAGGCACGGCTTCCCCTCCTGGCTCTTCGGGCTTGGGAGCTGTCGCCAGAGCTGCAGCCCTACCGGCAAATGCTTCGCAGGCTGGCGCGGCGGCGCCACGTGGGCGCCGGTGGCCCCGAGGCTGACGGCCGACGCAAAGCCCGCAGCCCCACAGGCTGTGGGGTCACGCGAGCGGCTGCCAAAGAGCTTTCCAAAGAGGCACGGCTTTCCCTCCTGGCTCTTCGGGCGTGGGAGCTGTCGCCAGAGACGCGGCCCTACCGGAAAATGCTTCGCAGGCTAGCGCGGCGGCCCCACCTGGGCGCCGGTGTCGCACAGGCTGACGGCCGCCGGAAAGCCCGCAGCCCCACGGGCTGTGGGGCTATGCGAGCGGCTGCCAAAGAGCTTTCCAACGAGGCACGGCTTTCCCTCCTGGCTCTTCGGGCGTGGGAGCTGTCGCCAGAGACACGGCCCTACCGGCAAATGCTTCGCAGGCTGGCGCGGCGTCCCGACGTGGGCGCCGGTGGCGCCGAGGCTGACGGCCGCCGCAAAGCCCGCAGCCCCACGGGCTGTGGGGCCACGCGAGCGGCTGCCAAAGAGCTTTCCAACGAGGCACGGCTTTCCCTCCTGGCTCTTCGGGCGTGGGAGCTGTCGCCAGAGCCGCGGCCCTACCGGAAAATGCTTCGCAGGCTGGCGCGGCGGCCTGACGTGGGCGCCGGTGGTACTGAGGCTGACGGCCGCCGCAAAGCCCGCAGCCCCATGGGCTGTGGGGCCACGCGAGCGGCTGCCAAAGAGCTTTCCAACGAGGCACGGCTTTCCCTTCTGGCTCTTCGGGCGTGGGAGCTGTCGCCAGAGCAGCGGCCCTACCAGAAAATGCTTTGCAGGCTGGCGCGGCGGCCCCACCTGGGCGCCGGTGGCGCCGAGGCTGACGGCCGCCGCAAAGCCCGCAGCCCCACAGGCTGTGGGGCCACGCGAGCGGCTGCCAAAGAGCTTTCCAACGAGGCACGGCTTTCCCTCCTGGCTCTTCGGGCGTGGGAGCTGTCGCCAGAGCCGCGGCCCTACCGGAAAATGCTTCGCAGGCTGGCGCGGTCGCGCCACGTGGGCGCCGGTGGCGCCGAGGCTGATGGCCGCCGCAAAGCCCGCAGCCCCACGGGCTGTGGGGCCACGTGAGTGGCTGCCAAAGAGCTTTCCAACGAGGCACTGCTTTCCCTCCTGGCTCTTCGGGCGTGGGAGATGTCGCCAGAGCCGCGGCCCTACCGGAAAATGCTTTGCAGGCTGGCGCGGCGGCGCATCGTGGGCGCCTGTGTCGCCCAGGCTGACGGCCGCCGCAAAGCCCGCAGCCCCACGGGCTGTGGGGCCACGCGAGCGGCTGCCAAAGAGCTTTCCAACGAGGCACGGCTTTCCCTCCTGGCTCTTCGGGCGTGGGAGCTGTCGCCAGAGCTGCGGCCCTACCAGAAAATGCTTCGCAGGCTGGCGCGATGGCGCCACGTGGGCGCCGGTGTCGCCGAGGCTGACGTCCGCTGCAAAGCCCGCAGCCCCACGGGCTGTGGGGCCATGCGAGTGGCTGCCAAAGAGCTTTCCAACGAGGCACGGCTTTCCCTCCTGGCTCTTCGGGCGTGGGAGCTGTCGCCAGAGACGCGGCCCTACCGGAAAATGCTTCGCAGGCTGGCGCGGCGGCCCGATGTGGGCGCCGATGGCGCCGAGGCTGACGGCCGCCGGAAAGCCCGCAGCCCCACGGGCTGTGGGTCCATGCGAGCGGCTGCCAAAGAGCTTTCCAACGAGGCACGGCTTTCCCTCCTGGCTCTTCGGGCGTGGGAGCTGTCGCCAGAGACGCGGCCCTACCGGAAAATGCTTTGCAGGCTGGCGCGGCGGCCCCACCTGGGCGCCGGTGGCGCCGAGGCTGACGGCCGCCGCAAAGCCCGCAGCCCCACGGGCTGTGGGGCCACGCGAGCGGCTGCCAAAGAGCTTTCCAACGAGGCACGGCTTTCCCTCCTGGCTCTTCGGGCGTGGGAGCTGTCGCCAGAGACGCGGCCCTACCGGAAAATGCTTCGCAGGCTGGCGCGGCGGCGCCACGTGGGCGCCCTAGGCGCCGAGGCTGACGGCCGCCGCAAAGCCCGCAGCCCCATGGGCTGTGGGGCCACGCGAGCGGCTGCCAAAGAGCTTTCCAACGAGGCACGGCTTTCCCTCCTGGCTCTTCGGGCGTGGGAGCTGTCTCCAGAGACGCGGCCCTACCGGAAAAGGCTTCGCAGGCTGGCGCGGCGGCGCAACGTGGGCGCCGGTGGCGCCGAGGCTGACGGCCGCCGCAAAGCCCGCAGCCCCACGGGCTGTGGGGCCACGTGAGCGGCTGCCAAAGAGCTTTCCAACGAGGCACGGCTTTCCCTCCTGGCTCTTCGGGCGTGGGAGCTGTCGCCAGAGACGCGGCCCTACCGGAAAAGGCTTCGCAGGCTGGCGCGGCGGCGCAACGTGGGCGCCGGTGGCGCCCAGGCTGACGGCCGCCGCAAAGCCCGCAGCCCCACGGGCTGTGGGGCCACGTGAGCGGCTGCCAAAGAGCTTTCCAACGAGGCACGGCTTTCCCTCCTGGCTCTTCGGGCGTGGGAGCTGTCGCCAGAGCTGCAGCCCTACCGGAAAAGGCTTCGCAGGCTGGCGCGGCGGCGCAACGTGGGCGCCGGTGGCGCCGAGGCTGACGGCCGCCGCAAAGCCCACAGCCCCATGGGCTGTGGGGGAACGCGAGCGGCTGCCAAAGAGCTTTCCAACGAGGCACGGCTTTCCCTCCTGGCTCTTCGGGCGTGGGAGCTGTCGCCAGAGACGCGGCCCTACCGGAAAATGCTTCGCAGGCTGGCGCGGCTGCGCAATGTGGGCGCCGGTATTGCCGAGGCTGACGGCCGCCGCAAAGCCCGCAGTCCCACGGGCTGTGGGGCCACGCGAGAGGCTGCCAAAGAGCTTTCCAACGAGGCACTGCTTTCCCTCCTGGCTCTTCGGGCGTGGGAGCTGTCGCCAGAGACGCGGCCCTACCGGAAAATGCTTCGCAGGCTGGCGCGGCTGCGCAATGTGGGCGCCGGTGTTGCCGAGGCTGACGGCCGCCGCAAAGCCCGCAGTCCCACGGGCTGTGGGGCCACGCGAGAGGCTGCCAAAGAGCTTTCCAACGAGGCACTGCTTTCCCTCCTGGCTCTTCGGCCGTGGGAGCTGTCGCCAGATCTGTAGCCCTACCGGAAAATGCTTCGCAGGCTGGCGCAGCGGCGCAACGTGGGCGCCGGTGGCGCCGAGGCTGACGGCCGCCGCAAAGCCCGCAGCCCCATGGGCTGTGGGGCCACGCGAGCGGCTGCCAAAGAGCTTTCCAACGAGGCACGGCTTTCCCTCCTGGCTCTTCGGGCGTGGGAGCTGTCGCCAGAGCCGCGGCCCTACCGGAAAATGCTTCGCAGGCTAGCGCGGCGGCCCCACCTGGGCGCTGGTGTCGCCCAGGCTGACGGCCGCCGCAAAGCCCGCAGCCCCACGGGCTGTGGGGCCATGCGAGCGGCTGCCAAAGAGCTTTCCAACGAGGCACGGCTTTCCCTCCTGGCTCTTCAGGCGTGGGAGCTGTCGCCAGAGCCGCGGCCCTACCGGAAAATGCTTCGCAGGCTGGCGCGGCGGCGCCACGTGGGCGCCGGTGGCATCGAGGCTGACGGCCGCCGCAAAGCCCGCAGCCCCACGGGCTGTGGGGCCACGCGAGCGGCTGCCAAAGAGCTTTCCAACGAGGCACGGCTTTCCCTCCTGGCTCTTCGGCCGTGGGAGCTGTCGCCAGAGCTGCGGCACTACCGGAAAATGCTTCGCAGGCTGGCGCGGCGGCGCCATGTGGGCGACGGTGGCGCCGAGGCTGACAGCCGCCGCAAAGCCCGCAGTCCCACAGGCTGTGGGGCCATGCAAGCGGCTGCCAAAGAGCTTTCCAACGAGGCACGGCTTTCCCTCCTGGCTCTTCGGGCGTGGGAGCTGTCGCCAGAGCCGCGGCCCTACCGAAAAATTCTTCGCAGGCTGGCGCGGCGGCGCCACGTGGGCGCCGGTGGCATCGAGGCTGACGGCCGCAGCAAAGCCCGCAGCCCCACGGGCTGTGGGGCCACGCGAGCGGCTGCCAAAGAACTTTCCAACGAGGCACGGCTTTCCCTCCTGGCTCTTCGGCCGTGGGAGCTGTCGCCAGAGACGCGGCCCTACCGGAAAATGCTTCGCAGGCTGGCGCAGCGGCGCAACGTGGGCACCGGTGTCGCCGAGGCTGACGGCCGCCGCAAAGCCCGCAGCCCCACGGGCTGTGGGGCCACGCGAGCGGCTGCCAAAGAGCTTTCCAACGAGGCACGGCTTTCCCTCCTGGCTCTTCGGGCGTGGGAGATGTCGCCAGAGACGCGGCCCTACCGGAAAAGGCTTCGCAGGCTGGCGCAGCGGCGCAAAGTGGGCGCCGGTGGCGCCGAGGCTGACGGCCGCCGCAAAGCCCGCAGCCCCACGGGCTGTGGGGCCATGCGAGCGGCTGCCAAAGAGCTTTCCAAGGAGGCACGGCTTTCCCTCCTGGCTCTTCGGCCGTGGGAGCTGTCGCCAGAGCCGCGGCCCTACCGGAAAGTGCTTCGCAGGCTGGCGCGGTCGCGCCACGTGGGCGCCGGTGGCGCCGAGGCTGACAGCCGCCGGAAAGCCCGCAGCCCCACGGGCTGTGGGGCCACGCGAGCGGCTGCCAAAGAGCTTTCCAACGAGGCACTGCTTTCCCTCCTGGGTCTTCGGGCGTGGGAGCTGTTGCCAGAGCCGCGGCCCTACCGGAAAATGCTTCGTAGGCTGGCGCAGCGGCGCCACCTGGGCGCCGGTGTCGCCCAGGCTGACGGCCGCCGGAAAGCCCGCAGCCCCACGGGCTGTGGGGCCACGCGAGCGGCTGCCAAAGAGCTTTCCAACGAGGCACGGCTTTCCCTCCTGGCTCTTCGGGCGTGGGAGCTGTCGCCAGAGCCGCGGCCCTACCGGAAAATGCTTTGCAGGCTGGCGCGGCGGTCCCACCTGGGCGCCTGTGTCGCCCAGGCTGACGGCCACCGCAAAGCCCGCAGCCCCACGGGCTGTGGGGCCACGCGAGCGACTGCCAAAGAGCTTTCCAATGAGGCACGGCTTTCCCTCCTGGCTCTTCGGGCGTGGGAGCTGTCGCCAGAGCCGCGGCCCTACCGGAAAAGGCTTCGCAGGCTGGCGCAGCGGCGCAACGTGGGCGCCAGTGGCGCCGAGGCTGACGGCCGCCGCAAAGCCCGCAGTCCCACGGGCTGTGGGGCCATGCAAGCGGCTGCCAAAGAGCTTTCCAATGAGGCACGGCTTTCCCTCCTGGCTCTTCGGGCGTGGGAGCTGTCACCAGAGCCGCGGCCCTACCGGAAAAGGCTTCGCAGGCTGGCGCAGCGGCGCAACGTGGGCGCCGGTGGCATCGAGGCTGACGGCCGCAGCAAAGCCCGCAGCCCCACGGGCTGTGGGGCCACGCGAGCGGCTGCCAAAGAACTTTCCAACGAGGCACGGCTTTCCCTCCTGGCTCTTCGGGAGTGGGAGCTGTCGCCAGAGACGCGGCCCTACCAGAAAATGCTTCGCAGGCTGGCGCGCCGGCGCAACGTGGGCACCGGTGGTGCCGAGGCTGACGGCCGCCGCAAAGCCCGCAGCCCCACGGGCTGTGGGGCCACGCGAGCGGCTGCCAAAGAGCTTTCCAACGAGGCACGGCTTTCCCTCCTGGCTCTTCGGGCGTGGGAGCTGTCGCCAGAGACGCGGCCCTACCGGAAAAGGCTTCGCAGGCTGGCGTGGTGGCGCCACCTGGGCGCCGGTGTCGCCGAGGCTGACGTCCGCCGCAAATCCTGCAGCCCCACGGGCTGTGGGGCCACGCGAGCGGCTGCCAAAGAGCTTTCCAACGAGGCACGGCTTTCCCTCCTGGCTCTTCGGGCGTGGGAGCTGTCGCCAGAGCCGCGGCCCTACCAGAAAATGCTTTGCAGGCTGGCGCGGCGGTCCCACCTGGGCGCCGGTGGCGCCGAGGCTGACGGCCGCCGCAAAGCCCGCAGCCCCATGGGCTGTGGGGCCACGCGAGCGGCTGCCAAAGAGCTTTCCAATGAGGCACGGCTTTACCTCCTGGCTCTTCGGGCGTGGGAGCTGTCGCCAGAGACGCGGCCCTACCGGAAAATGCTTCGCAGGCTGGCGCGGCGGCGCCACGTGGGCGCCGGTGGCATCGAGGCTGACGGCCGCCGGAAAGCCTGCATCCCCACGGGCTTTAGGGCCATGCGAGTAGCTGCCAAAGAGCTTTCCAATGAGGCACGGCTTTCCCTCCTGGCTCTTCGAGAGTGGGAGCTGTCGCCAGAGCCGCGGCCCTACCGGAAAATGCTTCGCAGGCTGGCGCGGAGGCGTAACGTGGGCGCCGGTGTCGCCGAGGCTGACGTGCGCCGCAAAGCCCGCAGCCCCACGGGCTGTGGGGCCACGCGAGCGGCTGCCAAAGACCTTTCCAACGAGGCACGGCTTTCCCTCCTGGCTCTTCGGGCGTGGGAGCTGTCGCCAGAGACGCGGCCCTACCGGAAAATGCTTCGCAGGCTGGCGCGGCGGCGCCATGTGGGCGCCGGTGGCGCCGAGGCTGACGTCCGCCGCAAAGCCCGCAGTCCCACAGGCTGTGGGGCCATGCAAGCGGCTGCCAAAGAGCTTTCCAATGAGGCACGGCTTTCCCTCCTGGCTCCTCGGGCGTGGGAGCTGTCGCCAGAGACGCGGCCCTACCGAAAAATTCTTCGCAGGCTGGCGCGGCGGCCCCACGTGGGCGCTGGTGGCATCGAGGCTGACGGCCGCAGCAAAGCCCGCAGCCCCACGGGCTGTGGGGCCACGCGAGCGGCTGCCAAAGAACTTTCCAACGAGGCACGGCTTTCCCTCCTGGCTCTTCGGGAGTGGGAGCTGTCGCCAGAGCCGCGGCCCTACCGGAAAAGGCTTCGCAGGCTGGCGTGGTGGCGCCACGTGGGCGCCGGTGTCGCCGAGGCTGACGTCCGCCGCAAAGCCCGCAGCCCCACGGGCTGTGGGGCCACGCGAGCGGCTGCCAAAGAGCTTTCCAACGAGGCACGGCTTTCCCTCCTGGCTCTTCGGGCGTGGGAGCTGTCGCCAGAGCTGCAGCCCTACCGGCAAATGCTTCGCAGGCTGGTGCGGCGGCGCCACGTGGGCGCCGGTGGCGCCGAGGCTGACGGCCACCGGAAAGCCCGCAGCCCCACAGGCTGTGGGGCCACGCGAGCGGCTGCCAAAGAGCTTTCCAATGAGGCACGGCTTTCCCTCCTTGCTCTTCGGGCGTGGGAGCTGTCGCCAGAGCCGCGGCCCTACCGGAAAATGCTTCGCAGGCTGGCGCAGCGGCGCAACGTGGGCGCCAGTGGCGCCGAGGCTGACGGCCGCCGCAAAGCCCGCAGCCCCACGGGCTGTGGGGCCACGCGAGCGGCTGCCAAAGAGCTTTCCAATGAGGCACGGCTTTCCCTCCTGGCTCTTCGGGCGTGGGAGCTGTTGCCAGAGACGCGGCCCTACCAGAAAATGCTTCACAGGCTGGCGCGGTCGCGCAACGTGGGCGCCGGTGGCGCCGAGGCTGACAGCCGCCGGAAAGCCCGCAGCCCCACGGGCTGTGGGGCCATGCGAGCGGCTGCCAAAGAGCTTTCCAACGAGGCACGGCTTTCCCTCCTGGCTCTTCAGGCGTGGGAGCTGTCGCCAGAGCCGCGGCCCTACCGGAAAATGCTTCGCAGGCTGGCGCGGCGTCCCGACGTGGGCGCCGGTGGCGCCGAGGCTGACAGCCGCCGCAAAGCCCGCAGCCCCACGGGCTGTGGGGCCACGCGAGCGGCTGCCAAAGAGCTTTCCAACGAGGCACGGCTTTCCCTCCTGGCTCTTTGGGCGTGGGAGCTGTCGCCAGAGACGCGGCCCTACCGGAAAATGCTTCGCAGGCTGGCGCGGTGGCGCCATGTGGGCGCCGGTGGCGCCGAGGCTGACGTCCGCCGCAAAGCCCGCAGTCCCACAGGCTGTGGGGCCATGCAAGCGGCTGCCAAAGAGCTTTCCAATGAGGCACGGCTTTCCCTCCTGGCTCTTCGGGCGTGGGAGCTGTCGCCAGAGACGCGGCCCTACCGAAAAATTCTTCGCAGGCTGGCGCGGCGGCCCCACGTGGGCGCCGGTGGCATCGAGGCTGACGGCCGCAGCAAAGCCCGCAGCCCCACGGGCTGTGGGGCCACGCGAGCGGCTGCCAAAGAACTTTCCAACGAGGCACGGCTTTCCCTCCTGGCTCTTCGGGAGTGGGAGCTGTCGCCAGAGCCGCGGCCCTACCGGAAAAGGCTTCGCAGGCTGGCGTGGTGGCGCCACGTGGGCGCCGGTGTCGCCGAGGCTGACGTCCGCCGCAAAGCCCGCAGCCCCACGGGCTGTGGGGCCACGCGAGCGGCTGCCAAAGAGCTTTCCAACGAGGCACGGCTTTCCCTCCTGGCTCTTCGGGCGTGGGAGCTGTCGCCAGAGCCGCGGCCCTACCGGAAAATGCTTTGCAGGCTGGCGCGGCGGTCCCACCTGGGCGCCGGTGTCGCCGAGGCTGACGGCCGCCGCAAAGCCCGCAGCCCCATGGGCTGTGGGGCCATGCGAGTAGCTGCCAAAGAGCTTTCCAATGAGGCACGGCTTTCCCTCCTGGCTCTTCGAGAGTGGGAGCTGTCGCCAGAGACGCGGCCCTACCAGAAAATGCTTTGCAGGCTGGCGCGGCGGCCCCACGTGGGCGCCGGTGGCGCCGAGGCTGACGGCCGCCGGAAAGCCCGCAGCCCCACGGGCTGTGGGGCCACGCGAGCGGCTGCCAAAGAGCTTTCCAACGAGGCACGGCTTTCCCTCCTTGCTCTTCGGGCGTGGGAGATGTCGCCAGAGACACGGCCCTACCGGAAAATGCTTCGCAGGCTGGAGCGGTGGCGTAATGTGGACGCCGGTGGCGCCGAGGCTGACGGCCGCCGCAAAGCCTGCAGCCCCACGGGCTGTGGGGCCATGCGAGCGGCTGCCAAAGAGCTTTCCAACGAGGCACGGCTTTCCCTCCTGGCTCTTCAGGCGTGGGAGCTGTCGCCAGAGCCGCGGCCCTACCGGAAAATGCTTCGCAGGCTGGCGCGGCGTCCCGACGTGGGCGCCGGTGGCGCCGAGGCTGACAGCCGCCGCAAAGCCCGCAGCCCCACGGGCTGTGGGGCCACGCGAGCGGCTGCCAAAGAGCTTTCCAACGAGGCACGGCTTTCCCTCCTGGCTCTTCGGGCGTGGGAGCTGTCGCCAGAGACGCGGCCCTACCGGAAAATGCTTCGAAGGCTGGCGCGGCGGCGCCATGTGGGCGCCGGTGGCGCCGAGGCTGACGTCCGCCGCAAAGCCCGCAGTCCCACAGGCTGTGGGGCCATGCAAGCGGCTGCCAAAGAGCTTTCCAATGAGGCACGGCTTTCCCTCCTGGCTCTTCGGGCGTGGGAGCTGTCGCCAGAGACGCGGCCCTACTGAAAAATTCTTCGCAGGCTGGCGCGGCGGCCCCACGTGGGCGCCGGTGGCATCGAGGCTGACGGCCGCAGCAAAGCCCGCAGCCCCACGGGCTGTGGGGCCACGCGAGCGGCTGCCAAAGAACTTTCCAACGAGGCACGGCTTTCCCTCCTGGCTCTTCGGGAGTGGGAGCTGTCGCCAGAGCCGCGGCCCTACCGGAAAAGGCTTCGCAGGCTGGCGTGGTGGCGCCACGTGGGCGCCGGTGTCGCCGAGGCTGACGTCCGCCGCAAAGCCCGCAGCCCCACGGGCTGTGGGGCCACGCGAGCGGCTGCCAAAGAGCTTTCCAACGAGGCACGGCTTTCCCTCCTGGCTCTTCGGGCGTGGGAGCTGTCGCCAGAGCCGCGGCCCTACCAGAAAATGCTTTGCAGGCTGGCGCGGCGGTCCCACCTGGGCGCCGGTGGCGCCGAGGCTGACGGCCGCCGCAAAGCCCGCAGCCCCATGGGCTGTGGGGCCATGCGAGCGGCTGCCAAAGAGCTTTCCAACGAGGCACGGCTTTCCCTCCTGGCTCTTCGGGCGTGGGAGCTGTCGCCAGAGCCGCGGCCCTACCAGAAAATGCTTTGCAGGCTGGCGCGGCGGCCCCACGTGGGCGCCGGTGGCGCCGAGGCTGACGGCCGCCGCATAGCCTGCAGCCCCATGGGCTGTCGGGCCATGCGAGTGGCTGCCAAAGAGCTTTCCAACGAGGCACGGCTTTCCCTCCTGGCTCTTCGGGCGTGGGAGCTGTCGCCAGAGACGCGGCCCTACCGGAAAATGCTTCGCAGGCTAGCGCGGCGGCCCCACCTGGGCGCCAGTGTCGCCGAGGCTGACGGCCGCCACAAAGCCTGCAGCCCCACAGGCTGTGGGGCCACGCGAGCGGCTGCCAAAGAGCTTTCCAACGAGGCATGGCTTTCCCTCCTGGCTCTTCGGGCGTGGGAGCTGTCGCCAGAGCCGCGGCCCTACCGGAAAATGCTTCGGAGGTTGGAGCGGCGTCCCGACGTGGGCGCCGGTGGCGCCGAGGCTGACGGCTGCCGCAAAGCCCGCAGCCCCACGGGCTGTGGGGCCACGCGAGCGGCTGCCAAAGAGCTTTCCAACGAGGCACGGCTTTCCCTCCTGGCTCTTCGGGCGTGGGAGCTGTCGCCACAGCCGCGGCCCTACCGGAAAATGCTTTGCAGGCTGGCGCGGCGGTCCCACCTGGGCGCCGGTGGCGCCGAGGCTGACGGCCGCCGCAAAGCCCGCAGCCCCATGGTTTGTGGGGCCACGCGAGCGGCTGCCAAAGAGCTTTCCAACGAGGCACGGCTTTCCCTCCTGGCTCCTCGGGCGTGGGAGCTGTCGCCAGAGACGCGGCCCTACCGGAAAATGATTCGCAGGCTGTCGCGGCGGCGCAACGTGGGCGCCGGTGGTGCCGAGGCTGACGGCCGCCGGAAAGCCCGCAGCCCCACGGGCTGTGTGGCCACGCGAGCGGCTGCCAAAGAGCTTTCCAACGAGGCACGGCTTTCCCTCCTGGCTCTTTGGGCGTGGGAGCTGTCGCCAGAGACGCGGCCCTACCGGAAAAGGCTTCGCAGGCTCGCGCGGCGTCCCGACGTGGGCGCCGATGGCGCCGAGGCTAACGGCCGCCGGAAAGCCCGCAGCCCCACGGGCTGTGGGGCCATGCGAGCGGCTGCCAAAGAGCTTTCCAACGAGGCACGGCTTTCCCTCCTGGCTCTTCGGGCGTGGGAGCTGTCGCCAGAGACGCGGCCCTACCGGAAAATGCTTCGCAGGCTGGCGCGGCGGCCCGATGTGGGCTCCGATGGCGCCGAGGCTGACGGCCGCCAGAAAGCCCGCAGCCCCACGGGCTGTGGGGCCATGCGAGCGGCTGCCAAAGAGCTTTCCAACGAGGCACGGCTTTCCCTCCTGGCTCTTCGGGCGTGGGAGCTGTCGCCAGAGACGCGGCCCTACAGGAAAATGCTTCGCAGGCTGGCGCAGCGGCGCAACGTGGGCGCCAGTGGCGCCGAGGCTGATGGCCGCCGCAAAGCCCACAGCCCCACGGGCTGTGGGGCCACGCGAGCGGCTGTCAAAGAGCTTTCCAACGAGGCACGGCTTTCCCTCCTGGCTCTTTGGGCGTGGGAGCTGTCGCCAGAGCCGCGGCCCTACCGGAAAATGCTTCGCAGGCTGGCGTGGCGGCCCCACTTGGGCGCCGGTGGTGCCCAGGCTGACGGCCGCCGCAAAGGCCGCAGCCCCACAGGCTGTGGGGCCACGCGAGCGGCTGCCAAAGAGCTTTCCAACGAGGCACGGCTTTCCCTCCTGGCTCTTCGGCCGTGGGAGCTGTCGCCAGAGACGCGGCCCTACCAGAAAATGCTTTGCAGGCTGGCGCGGCGGTCCCACCTGGGCGCCGGTGGCGCCGAGGCTGACGGCCGCCGCAAAGCCCGCAGCCCCATGGGCTGTGGGGCCATGCGAGTAGCTGCCAAAGAGCTTTCCAATGAGGCACGGCTTTCCCTCCTGGCTCTTCGAGAGTGGGAGCTGTCGCCAGAGACGCGGCCCTACCAGAAAATGCTTTGCAGGCTGGCGCGGCGGCCCCACGTGTGCGCCGGTGGCGCCGAGGCTGACGGCCGCCGGAAAGCCCGCAGCCCCACGGGCTGTGGGGCCACGCGAGCGGCTGCCAAAGAGCTTTCCAACGAGGCACGGCTTTCCCTCCTTGCTCTTCGGGCGTGGGAGATGTCGCCAGAGACACGGCCCTACCGGAAAATGCTTCGCAGGCTGGAGCGGTGGCGTAATGTGGGCGCCGGTGGCGCCGAGGCTGACGGCCGCCGCAAAGCCTGCAGCCCCACGGGCTGTGGGGCCATGCGAGCGGCTGCCAAAGAGCTTTCCAACGAGGCACGGCTTTCCCTCCTGGCTCTTCAGGCGTGGGAGCTGTCGCCAGAGCCGCGGCCCTACCGGAAAATGCTTCGCAGGCTGGCGCGGCGTCCCGACGTGGGCGCCGGTGGCGCCGAGGCTGACAGCCGCCGCAAAGCCCGCAGCCCCACGGGCTGTGGGGCCACGCGAGCGGCTGCCAAAGAGCTTTCCAACGAGGCACGGCTTTCCCTCCTGGCTCTTCGGGCGTGGGAGCTGTCGCCAGAGACGCGGCCCTACCGGAAAATGCTTCGCAGGCTGGCGCGGCGGCGCCATGTGGGCGCCGGTGGCGCCGAGGCTGACGTCCGCCGCAAAGCCCGCAGTCCCACAGGCTGTGGGGCCATGCAAGCGGCTGCCAAAGAGCTTTCCAATGAGGCACGGCTTTCCCTCCTGGCTCTTCGGGCGTGGGAGCTGTCGCCAGAGACGCGGCCCTACTGAAAAATTCTTCGCAGGCTGGCGCGGCGGCCCCACGTGGGCGCCGGTGGCATCGAGGCTGACGGCCGCAGCAAAGCCCGCAGCCCCACGGGCTGTGGGGCCACGCGAGCGGCTGCCAAAGAACTTTCCAACGAGGCACGGCTTTCCCTCCTGGCTCTTCGGGAGTGGGAGCTGTCGCCAGAGCCGCGGCCCTACCGGAAAAGGCTTCGCAGGCTGGCGTGGTGGCGCCACGTGGGCGCCGGTGTCGCCGAGGCTGACGTCCGCCGCAAAGCCCGCAGCCCCACGGGCTGTGGGGCCACGCGAGCGGCTGCCAAAGAGCTTTCCAACGAGGCACGGCTTTCCCTCCTGGCTCTTCGGGCGTGGGAGCTGTCGCCAGAGCCGCGGCCCTACCAGAAAATGCTTTGCAGGCTGGCGCGGCGGTCCCACCTGGGCGCCGGTGGCGCCGAGGCTGACGGCCGCCGCAAAGCCCGCAGCCCCATGGGCTGTGGGGCCATGCGAGCGGCTGCCAAAGAGCTTTCCAACGAGGCACGGCTTTCCCTCCTGGCTCTTCGGGCGTGGGAGCTGTCGCCAGAGCCGCGGCCCTACCAGAAAATGCTTTGCAGGCTGGCGCGGCGGCCCCACGTGGGCGCCGGTGGCGCCGAGGCTGACGGCCGCCGCATAGCCTGCAGCCCCATGGGCTGTCGGGCCATGCGAGTGGCTGCCAAAGAGCTTTCCAACGAGGCACGGCTTTCCCTCCTGGCTCTTCGGGAGTGGGAGCTGTCGCCAGAGCCGCGGCCCTACCGGAAAAGGCTTCGCAGGCTGGCGTGGTGGCGCCACGTGGGCGCCGGTGTCGCCGAGGCTGACGTCCGCCGCAAAGCCCGCAGCCCCACGGGCTGTGGGGCCACGCGAGCGGCTGCCAAAGAGCTTTCCAACGAGGCACGGCTTTCCCTCCTGGCTCTTCGGGCGTGGGAGCTGTCGCCAGAGCCGCGGCCCTACCAGAAAATGCTTTGCAGGCTGGCGCGGCGGTCCCACCTGGGCGCCGGTGGCGCCGAGGCTGACGGCCGCCGCAAAGCCCGCAGCCCCATGGGCTGTGGGGCCATGCGAGTAGCTGCCAAAGAGCTTTCCAATGAGGCACGGCTTTCCCTCCTGGCTCTTCGAGAGTGGGAGCTGTCGCCAGAGACGCGGCCCTACCAGAAAATGCTTTGCAGGCTGGCGCGGCGGCCCCACGTGGGCGCCGGTGGCGCCGAGGCTGACGGCCGCCGGAAAGCCCGCAGCCCCACGGGCTGTGGGGCCACGCGAGCGGCTGCCAAAGAGCTTTCCAACGAGGCACGGCTTTCCCTCCTTGCTCTTCGGGCGTGGGAGATGTCGCCAGAGACACGGCCCTACCGGAAAATGCTTCGCAGGCTGGAGCGGTGGCGTAATGTGGGCGCCGGTGGCGCCGAGGCTGACGGCCGCCGCAAAGCCTGCAGCCCCACGGGCTGTGGGGCCATGCGAGCGGCTGCCAAAGAGCTTTCCAACGAGGCACGGCTTTCCCTCCTGGCTCTTCAGGCGTGGGAGCTGTCGCCAGAGCCGCGGCCCTACCGGAAAATGCTTCGCAGGCTGGCGCGGCGTCCCGACGTGGGCGCCGGTGGCGCCGAGGCTGACAGCCGCCGCAAAGCCCGCAGCCCCACGGGCTGTGGGGCCACGCGAGCGGCTGCCAAAGAGCTTTCCAACGAGGCACGGCTTTCCCTCCTGGCTCTTCGGGCGTGGGAGCTGTCGCCAGAGACGCGGCCCTACCGGAAAATGCTTCGCAGGCTGGCGCGGCGGCGCCATGTGGGCGCCGGTGGCGCCGAGGCTGACGTCCGCCGCAAAGCCCGCAGTCCCACAGGCTGTGGGGCCATGCAAGCGGCTGCCAAAGAGCTTTCCAATGAGGCACGGCTTTCCCTCCTGGCTCTTCGGGCGTGGGAGCTGTCGCCAGAGACGCGGCCCTACTGAAAAATTCTTCGCAGGCTGGCGCGGCGGCCCCACGTGGGCGCCGGTGGCATCGAGGCTGACGGCCGCAGCAAAGCCCGCAGCCCCACGGGCTGTGGGGCCACGCGAGCGGCTGCCAAAGAACTTTCCAACGAGGCACGGCTTTCCCTCCTGGCTCTTCGGGAGTGGGAGCTGTCGCCAGAGCCGCGGCCCTACCGGAAAAGGCTTCGCAGGCTGGCGTGGTGGCGCCACGTGGGCGCCGGTGTCGCCGAGGCTGACGTCCGCCGCAAAGCCCACAGCCCCACGGGCTGTGGGGCCACGCGAGCGGCTGCCAAAGAGCTTTCCAACGAGGCACGGCTTTCCCTCCTGGCTCTTCGGGCGTGGGAGCTGTCGCCAGAGCCGCGGCCCTACCAGAAAATGCTTTGCAGGCTGGCGCGGCGGTCCCACCTGGGCGCCGGTGGCGCCGAGGCTGACGGCCGCCGCAAAGCCCGCAGCCCCATGGGCTGTGGGGCCATGCGAGCGGCTGCCAAAGAGCTTTCCAACGAGGCACGGCTTTCCCTCCTGGCTCTTCGGGCGTGGGAGCTGTCGCCAGAGCCGCGGCCCTACCAGAAAATGCTTTGCAGGCTGGCGCGGCGGCCCCACGTGGGCGCCGGTGGCGCCGAGGCTGACGGCCGCCGCATAGCCTGCAGCCCCATGGGCTGTCGGGCCATGCGAGTGGCTGCCAAAGAGCTTTCCAACGAGGCACGGCTTTCCCTCCTGGCTCTTCGGGCGTGGGAGCTGTCGCCAGAGACGCGGCCCTACCGGAAAATGCTTCGCAGGCTAGCGCGGCGGCCCCACCTGGGCGCCAGTGTCGCCGAGGCTGACGGCCGCCACAAAGCCTGCAGCCCCACAGGCTGTGGGGCCACGCGAGCGGCTGCCAAAGAGCTTTCCAACGAGGCATGGCTTTCCCTCCTGGCTCTTCGGGCGTGGGAGCTGTCGCCAGAGCCGCGGCCCTACCGGAAAATGCTTCGGAGGTTGGAGCGGCGTCCCGACGTGGGCGCCGGTGGCGCCGAGGCTGACGGCTGCCGCAAAGCCCGCAGCCCCACGGGCTGTGGGGCCACGCGAGCGGCTGCCAAAGAGCTTTCCAACGAGGCACGGCTTTCCCTCCTGGCTCTTCGGGCGTGGGAGCTGTCGCCACAGCCGCGGCCCTACCGGAAAATGCTTTGCAGGCTGGCGCGGCGGTCCCACCTGGGCGCCGGTGGCGCCGAGGCTGACGGCCGCCGCAAAGCCCGCAGCCCCATGGGCTGTGGGGCCACGCGAGCGGCTGCCAAAGAGCTTTCCAACGAGGCACGGCTTTCCCTCCTGGCTCCTCGGGCGTGGGAGCTGTCGCCAGAGACGCGGCCCTACCGGAAAATGATTCGCAGGCTGTCGCGGCGGCGCAACGTGGGCGCCGGTGGTGCCGAGGCTGACGGCCGCCGGAAAGCCCGCAGCCCCACGGGCTGTGTGGCCACGCGAGCGGCTGCCAAAGAGCTTTCCAACGAGGCACGGCTTTCCCTCCTGGCTCTTTGGGCGTGGGAGCTGTCGCCAGAGACGCGGCCCTACCGGAAAAGGCTTCGCAGGCTCGCGCGGCGTCCCGACGTGGGCGCCGATGGCGCCGAGGCTAACGGCCGCCGGAAAGCCCGCAGCCCCACGGGCTGTGGGGCCATGCGAGCGGCTGCCAAAGAGCTTTCCAACGAGGCACGGCTTTCCCTCCTGGCTCTTCGGGCGTGGGAGCTGTCGCCAGAGACGCGGCCCTACCGGAAAATGCTTCGCAGGCTGGCGCGGCGGCCCGATGTGGGCTCCGATGGCGCCGAGGCTGACGGCCGCCAGAAAGCCCGCAGCCCCACGGGCTGTGGGGCCATGCGAGCGGCTGCCAAAGAGCTTTCCAACGAGGCACGGCTTTCCCTCCTGGCTCTTCGGGCGTGGGAGCTGTCGCCAGAGACGCGGCCCTACAGGAAAATGCTTCGCAGGCTGGCGCAGCGGCGCAACGTGGGCGCCAGTGGCGCCGAGGCTGATGGCCGCCGCAAAGCCCACAGCCCCACGGGCTGTGGGGCCACGCGAGCGGCTGTCAAAGAGCTTTCCAACGAGGCACGGCTTTCCCTCCTGGCTCTTTGGGCGTGGGAGCTGTCGCCAGAGACGCGGCCCTACCGGAAAATGCTTCGCAGGCTGGCGTGGCGGCCCCACTTGGGCGCCGGTGGTGCCCAGGCTGACGGCCGCCGCAAAGGCCGCAGCCCCACAGGCTGTGGGGCCACGCGAGCGGCTGCCAAAGAGCTTTCCAACGAGGCACGGCTTTCCCTCCTGGCTCTTCGGCCGTGGGAGCTGTCGCCAGAGACGCGGCCCTACCAGAAAATGCTTTGCAGGCTGGCGCGGCGGTCCCACCTGGGCGCCGGTGGCGCCGAGGCTGACGGCCGCCGCAAAGCCCGCAGCCCCATGGGCTGTGGGGCCATGCGAGTAGCTGCCAAAGAGCTTTCCAATGAGGCACGGCTTTCCCTCCTGGCTCTTCGAGAGTGGGAGCTGTCGCCAGAGACGCGGCCCTACCAGAAAATGCTTTGCAGGCTGGCGCGGCGGCCCCACGTGGGCGCCGGTGGCGCCGAGGCTGACGGCCGCCGGAAAGCCCGCAGCCCCACGGGCTGTGGGGCCACGCGAGCGGCTGCCAAAGAGCTTTCCAACGAGGCACGGCTTTCCCTCCTTGCTCTTCGGGCGTGGGAGATGTCGCCAGAGACACGGCCCTACCGGAAAATGCTTCGCAGGCTGGAGCGGTGGCGTAATGTGGGCGCCGGTGGCGCCGAGGCTGACGGCCGCCGCAAAGCCTGCAGCCCCACGGGCTGTGGGGCCATGCGAGCGGCTGCCAAAGAGCTTTCCAACGAGGCACGGCTTTCCCTCCTGGCTCTTCAGGCGTGGGAGCTGTCGCCAGAGCCGCGGCCCTACCGGAAAATGCTTCGCAGGCTGGCGCGGCGTCCCGACGTGGGCGCCGGTGGCGCCGAGGCTGACAGCCGCCGCAAAGCCCGCAGCCCCACGGGCTGTGGGGCCACGCGAGCGGCTGCCAAAGAGCTTTCCAACGAGGCATGGCTTTCCCTCCTGGCTCTTCGGGCGTGGGAGCTGTCGCCAGAGACGCGGCCCTACCGGAAAATGCTTCGCAGGCTGGCGCGGCGGCGCCATGTGGGCGCCGGTGGCGCCGAGGCTGACGTCCGCCGCAAAGCCCGCAGTCCCACAGGCTGTGGGGCCATGCAAGCGGCTGCCAAAGAGCTTTCCAATGAGGCACGGCTTTCCCTCCTGGCTCTTCGGGCGTGGGAGCTGTCGCCAGAGACGCGGCCCTACTGAAAAATTCTTCGCAGGCTGGCGCGGCGGCCCCACGTGGGCGCCGGTGGCATCGAGGCTGACGGCCGCAGCAAAGCCCGCAGCCCCACGGGCTGTGGGGCCACGCGAGCGGCTGCCAAAGAACTTTCCAACGAGGCACGGCTTTCCCTCCTGGCTCTTCGGGAGTGGGAGCTGTCGCCAGAGCCGCGGCCCTACCGGAAAAGGCTTCGCAGGCTGGCGTGGTGGCGCCACGTGGGCGCCGGTGTCGCCGAGGCTGACGTCCGCCGCAAAGCCCGCAGCCCCACGGGCTGTGGGGCCACGCGAGCGGCTGCCAAAGAGCTTTCCAACGAGGCACGGCTTTCCCTCCTGGCTCTTCGGGCGTGGGAGCTGTCGCCAGAGCCGCGGCCCTACCAGAAAATGCTTTGCAGGCTGGCGCGGCGGTCCCACCTGGGCGCCGGTGGCGCCGAGGCTGACGGCCGCCGCAAAGCCCGCAGCCCCATGGGCTGTGGGGCCATGCGAGCGGCTGCCAAAGAGCTTTCCAACGAGGCACGGCTTTCCCTCCTGGCTCTTCGGGCGTGGGAGCTGTCGCCAGAGCCGCGGCCCTACCAGAAAATGCTTTGCAGGCTGGCGCGGCGGCCCCACGTGGGCGCCGGTGGCGCCGAGGCTGAAGGCCGCCGCATAGCCTGCAGCCCCATGGGCTGTCGGGCCATGCGAGTGGCTGCCAAAGAGCTTTCCAACGAGGCACGGCTTTCCCTCCTGGCTCTTCGGGCGTGGGAGCTGTCGCCAGAGACGCGGCCCTACCGGAAAATGCTTCGCAGGCTAGCGCGGCGGCCCCACCTGGGCGCCGGTGTCGCCGAGGCTGACGGCCGCCACAAAGCCTGCAGCCCCACAGGCTGTGGGGCCACGCGAGCGGCTGCCAAAGAGCTTTCCAACGAGGCATGGCTTTCCCTCCTGGCTCTTCGGGCGTGGGAGCTGTCGCCAGAGCCGCGGCCCTACCGGAAAATGCTTCGGAGGTTGGAGCGGCGTCCCGACGTGGGCGCCGGTGGCGCCGAGGCTGACGGCTGCCGCAAAGCCCGCAGCCCCACGGGCTGTGGGGCCACGCGAGCGGCTGCCAAAGAGCTTTCCAACGAGGCACGGCTTTCCCTCCTGGCTCTTCGGGCGTGGGAGCTGTCGCCACAGCCGCGGCCCTACCGGAAAATGCTTCGCAGGCTGGCGCGGCGGTCCCACCTGGGCGCCGGTGGCGCCGAGGCTGACGGCCGCCGCAAAGCCCGCAGCCCCATGGGCTGTGGGGCCACGCGAGCGGCTGCCAAAGAGCTTTCCAACGAGGCACGGCTTTCCCTCCTGGCTCCTCGGGCGTGGGAGCTGTCGCCAGAGACGCGGCCCTACCGGAAAATGATTCGCAGGCTGTCGCGGCGGCGCAACGTGGGCGCCGGTGGTGCCGAGGCTGACGGCCGCCGGAAAGCCCGCAGCCCCACGGGCTGTGTGGCCACGCGAGCGGCTGCCAAAGACCTTTCCAACGAGGCACGGCTTTCCCTCCTGGCTCTTTGGGCGTGGGAGCTGTCGCCAGAGACGCGGCCCTACCGGAAAAGGCTTCGCAGGCTCGCGCGGCGTCCCGACGTGGGCGCCGATGGCGCCGAGGCTAACGGCCGCCGGAAAGCCCGCAGCCCCACGGGCTGTGGGGCCATGCGAGCGGCTGCCAAAGAGCTTTCCAACGAGGCACGGCTTTCCCTCCTGGCTCTTCGGGCGTGGGAGCTGTCGCCAGAGCCGCGGCCCTACCGGAAAATGCTTCGCAGGCTGGCGTGGCGGCCCCACTTGGGCTCCGGTGGTGCCCAGGCTGACGGCCGCCGCAAAGGCCGCAGCCCCACAGGCTGTGGGGCCACGCGAGCGGCTGCCAAAGAGCTTTCCAACGAGGCACGGCTTTCCCTCCTGGCTCTTCGGCCGTGGGAGCTGTCGCCAGAGACGCGGCCCTACCGGAAAATGCTTTGCAGGCTGGCGCGGCGTCCCGACGTGGGCGCCGGTGACGCCGAGGCTGACGTCCGCCGCAAAGCCCGCAGCCCCACGGGCTGTGGGGCCACGCGAGCGGCTGCCAAAGAACTTTCCAATGAGGCACGGCTTTCCCTCCTGGCTCTTCGGGCGTGGGAGCTGTCGCCAGAGACGCAGCCCTACCAGAAAATGCTTTGCAGGCTGGCGCGGCGGACACACGTGGGCGCCGGTGGCGCCGAGGCTGACGGCCGCCGCAAAGCCCGCAGCCCCACGGGCTCTGGGACCATGCAAGCGGCTGCCAAAGAGCTTTCCAACGAGGCACGGCTTTCCCTCCTGGCTCTTCGGGCGTGGGAGCTGTCGCCACAGCCGCGGCCCTACCAGAAAATGCTTCGCAGGCTGGCGCGGCGGTCCCACCTGGGCGCCGGTGGCGCCGAGGCTGACGGCCGCCGCAAAGCCCGCAGCCCCATGGGCTGTGGGGCCACGCGAGCGGCTGCCAAAGAGCTTTCCAAGGAGGCACGGCTTTCCCTCCTGGCTCTTCGGGCGTGGGAGATGTCGCCAGAGACGCGGCCCTACCGGAAAATGCTTCGCAGGCTGTCGCGGCGGCGCCTCGTGGGCGCCAGTGGCGCCGAGGCTGACGGCCGCCGCAAAGCCCGCAGCCCCACGGGCTGTGGGGCCACGCGAGCGGCTGCCAAAGAGCTTTCCAACGAGGCACGGCTTTCCCTCCTGGCTCTTCGGGCGTGGGAGCTGTCGCCAGAGACGCGGCCCTACCGGAAAATGCTTCGCAGGCTGGCGCGGCGGTCCGATGTGGGCACCGATCGCGCCGAGGCTAACGGCCGCCGGAAAGCCCGCAGCCCCACGGGCTGTGGGGCCACGTGAGCGGCTGCCAAAGAGCTTTCCAACGTGGCATGGCTTTCCTTCCTTGCTCTTCGGGCGTGGGAGCTGTCGCCAGAGACGCGGCCCTACCGGAAAATGCTTCGCAGGCTGGCGCAGCGGCGCAACGTGGGCGCCAGTGGCGCCGAGGCTGACGGCCGCTGCAAAGCCCGCAGCCCCATGGGCTGTGGGGCCATGCGAGCGGCTGCCAAAGAGCTTTCCAACGAGGCACGGCTTTCCCTCCTGGCTCTTCGGGCGTGGGAGCTGTCGCCAGAGCCGCGGCCCTACCGGAAAATGCTTCGCAGGCTGGCGCGGCGGCCTGTCGTGGGAGCCGGTGGCACTGAGGCTGACGGCCGCCGCAAAGCCCGCAGCCCCACGGGCTGTGGGGCCACGCGAGCGGCTGCCAAAGAGCTTTCCAACGAGGCACGGCTTTCCCTCCTGGCTCTTCGGGCGTGGGAGCTGTCGCCAGAGCTGCAGCCCTACCGGCAAATGCTTCGCAGGCTGGCGCGGAGGCTCCACGTGGGCGCCGGTGTCGCCGAGGCTGACGTCCGCCGCAAAGCCCGCAGCCCCACGGGCTGTGGGGCCACGCGAGCGGCTGCCAAAGAGCTTTCCAACGAGGCATGGCTTTCCTTCCTGGCTCTTCGGGCGTGGGAGCTGTCGCCAGAGAGGCGGCCCTACCGGAAAATGCTTCGCAGGCTGGCCCAGCGGCGCAACGTGGGCGCCAGTGGGGCCGAGGCTGACGGCCGCCGCAAAGCCCGCAGCCCCACGGGCTGTGGGGCCACGCGAGCGGCTGCCAAAGAGCTTTCCAACGAGGCACGGCTTTCCCTCCTGGCTCTTCGGGCGTGGGAGCTGTCGCCAGAGACGCGGCCCTACCGGAAAATGCTTCGCAGGCTAGCACGGCGGCCCCACCTGGGCGCCGGTGTCGCCCAGGCTGACGGCCGCCACAAAGCCTGCAGCCCCATGGGCTGTGGGGCCATGCGAGCGGCTGCCAAAGAGCTTTCCAACGAGGCATGGCTTTCCCTCCTGGCTCTTCGGGCGTGGGAGATGTCACCACAGCCGCGGCCCTACCGGAAAATGCTTCGCAGGCTGGCGCAGCGGCGCAACGTGGACGCCAGTGGCGCCGAGGCTGACGGCCGCCGCAAAGCCCACAGCCCCACGGGCTGTGGGGCCACGCGAGCGGCTGCCAAAGAGCTTTCCAACGAGGCACGGCTTTCCCTCCTGGCTCTTCGGGCGTGGGAGCTGTCGCCAGAGCCGCGGCCCTACCGGAAAATGCTTCGCAGGCTGGCGCGGCGTCCCGACGTGGGCGCCGGTGGCGCCGAGGCTGACGGCCGCCGCAAAGCCCGCAGCCCCACGGGCTGTGGGGCCACGCGAGCGGCTGCCAAAGAGCTTTCCAACGAGGCACGGCTTTCCCTCCTGGCTCTTCGGGCGTGGGAGCTGTCGCCAGAGCTGCGGCCCTACCGGAAAATGCTTCGCAGGCTGGCGCGGCGGCGCCACGTGGGCGCCGGTGGCATCGAGGCTGACGGCCGCCGCAAAGCCCGCATCCCCACGGGCAGTGGGGCCACGCGAGTAGCTGCCAAAGAGCTTTCCAACGAGGCGCGGCTTTCCCTCCTGGCTCTTCGGGCGTGGGAGCTGTCGCCAGAGCCGCGGCCCTACCAGAAAATGCGTCGCAGGCTGGCACGGTGGCGCCACGTGGGCGCCGGTGTCGCCGAGGCTGACGGCCGCCGCAAAGCCTGCAGCCCCACGGGCTGTGGGGCCACGCGAGCGGCTGCCAAAGAACTTTCCAACGAGGCACGGCTTTCCCTCCTGGCTCTTCGGGCGTGGGAGCTGTCGCCAGAGACGCGGCCCTACCAGAAAATGCTTCGCAGGCTGGCGCAGCGGCGCAACGTGGGCACCGGTGGCGCCGAGGCTGACGGCCGCCGCAAAGCCCGCAGCCACACGGGTGTGGGGCCACGCGAGCGGCTGCCAAAGAGCTTTCCAACGAGGCACGGCTTTCCCTCCTGGCTCTTCGGGCGTGGGAGCTGTCGCCAGAGACGCGGCCCTACCGGAAAATGCTTCGCAGGCTGGCGCGGAGGCGTAACGTGGGCGCCGGTGTCGCCGAGGCTGACGTCCGCCGCAAAGCCCGCAGCCCCACGGGCTGTGGGGCCACGCGAGTGGCTGCCAAAGAGCTTTCCAACGAGGCACGGCTTTCCCTCCTGGCTCTTCGAGCGTGGGAGCTGTCGCCAGAGACGCGGCCCTACCGGAAAATGCTTCGCAGGCTGGCGCGGCGGCCTGACGTGGGCGCCGGTGGTACTGAGGCTGACGGCCGCCGCAAAGCCCGCAGCCCCACGGGCTGTGGGGCCACGCGAGCGGCTGCCAAAGAGCTTTCCAATGAGGCACGGCTTTCCCTCCTGGCTCTTCGGGCGTGGGAGCTGTTGCCAGAGACGCGGCCCTACCAGAAAATGCTTCACAGGCTGGCGCGGTCGCGCAACGTGGGCGCCAGTGGCGCCGAGGCTGACAGCCGCTGGAAAGCCCGCAGCCCCACGGGCTGTGGGGCCACGCGAGCGGCTGCCAAAGAGCTTTCCAACGAGGCACGGCTTTCCCTCCTGGCTCTTCGGGCGTGGGAGCTGTCGCCAGAGACGCGGCCCTACCGGAAAATGCTTCGCAGGCTGGTGCAGCGGCGCAACGTGGGCGCCAGTGGCGCCGAGGCTGACGGCCGCCGCAAAGCCCGCAGCCCCACGGGCTGTGGGGCCACGCGAGCGGCTGCCAAAGAGCTTTCCAACGAGGCACGGCTTTCCCTCCTGGCTCTTCGGGCGTGGGAGCTGTTGCCAGAGACACGGCCCTACCGGCAAATGCTTCGCAGGCTGGCGCGGCGGCCCCACCTGGGCGCCGGTGTCGCCCAGGCTGACGGCCGCCGCAAAGCCCGCAGCCCCACGGGCTGTGGGGCCACGCGAGCGGCTGCCAAAGAGCTTTCCAACGAGGCACGGCTTTCCCTCCTGGCTCTTCGGGCGTGGGAGCTGTCGCCACAGCCGCGGCCCTACCAGAAAATGCTTTGCAGGCTGGCGCGGCGGTCACACCTGGGCGCCGGTGGCGCCGAGGCTGACGGCCGCCGCAAAGCCCGCAGCCCCATGGGCTGTGGGGCCACGCGAGCGGCTGCCAAAGAGCTTTCCAACGAGGCACGGCTTTCCCTCCTGGCTCCTCGGGCGTGGGAGCTGTCGCCAGAGACGCGGCCCTACCGGAAAATGCTTCGCAGGCTGTCGCGGCGGCGCCTCGTGGGCGCCGGTGGCGCCGAGGCTGACGGCCGCCGGAAAGCCCGCAGCCCCACGGGCTGTGGGGCCACGCGAGCGGCTGCCAAAGGCCTTTCCAACGAGGCACGGCTTTCCCTCCTGGCTCTTTGGGCGTGGGAGCTGTCGCCAGAGACGCGGCCCTACCGGAAAATGCTTCGCAGGCTGGCACGGCGGCCCCATGTGGGCTCCGATGGCGCCGAGGCTGACGGCCGCCGGAAAGCCCGCAGTCCCACGGGCTGTGGGGCCATGCGAGCGGCTGCCAAAGAGCTTTCCAACGAGGCACGGCTTTCCCTCCTGGCTCTTCGGGCGTGGGAGCTGTCGCCAGAGCCGCGGCCCTACCAGAAAATGCTTTGCAGGCTGGCGCGGCGGCCCCACGTGGGCGCCGGTGGCGCCGAGGCTGACGGCCGCCGCATAGCCTGCAGCCCCATGGGCTGTCGGGCCATGCGAGTGGCTGCCAAAGAGCTTTCCAACGAGGCACGGCTTTCCCTCCTGGCTCTTCGGGCGTGGGAGCTGTCGCCAGAGACGCGGCCCTACCGGAAAATGCTTCGCAGGCTAGCGCGGCGGCCCCACCTGGGCGCCGGTGTCGCCGAGGCTGACGGCCGCCACAAAGCCTGCAGCCCCACAGGCTGTGGGGCCACGCGAGCGGCTGCCAAAGAGCTTTCCAACGAGGCATGGCTTTCCCTCCTGGCTCTTCGGGCGTGGGAGCTGTCGCCAGAGCCGCGGCCCTACCGGAAAATGCTTCGGAGGTTGGAGCGGCGTCCCGACGTGGGCGCCGGTGGCGCCGAGGCTGACGGCTGCCGCAAAGCCCGCAGCCCCACGGGCTGTGGGGCCACGCGAGCGGCTGCCAAAGAGCTTTCCAACGAGGCACGGCTTTCCCTCCTGGCTCTTCGGGCGTGGGAGCTGTCGCCACAGCCGCGGCCCTACCGGAAAATGCTTTGCAGGCTGGCGCGGCGGTCCCACCTGGGCGCCGGTGGCGCCGAGGCTGACGGCCGCCGCAAAGCCCGCAGCCCCATGGGCTGTGGGGCCACGCGAGCGGCTGCCAAAGAGCTTTCCAACGAGGCACGGCTTTCCCTCCTGGCTCCTCGGGCGTGGGAGCTGTCGCCAGAGACGCGGCCCTACCGGAAAATGATTCGCAGGCTGTCGCGGCGGCGCAACGTGGGCGCCGGTGGTGCCGAGGCTGACGGCCGCCGGAAAGCCCGCAGCCCCACGGGCTGTGTGGCCACGCGAGCGGCTGCCAAAGACCTTTCCAACGAGGCACGGCTTTCCCTCCTGGCTCTTTGGGCGTGGGAGCTGTCGCCAGAGACGCGGCCCTACCGGAAAAGGCTTCGCAGGCTCGCGCGGCGTCCCGACGTGGGCGCCGATGGCGCCGAGGCTAACGGCCGCCGGAAAGCCCGCAGCCCCACGGGCTGTGGGGCCATGCGAGCGGCTGCCAAAGAGCTTTCCAACGAGGCACGGCTTTCCCTCCTGGCTCTTCGGGCGTGGGAGCTGTCGCCAGAGACGCGGCCCTACCGGAAAATGCTTCGCAGGCTGGCGCGGCGGCCCGATGTGGGCTCCGATGGCGCCGAGGCTGACGGCCGCCAGAAAGCCCGCAGCCCCATGGGCTGTGGGGCCATGCGAGCGGCTGCCAAAGAGCTTTCCAACGAGGCACGGCTTTCCCTCCTGGCTCTTCGGGCGTGGGAGCTGTCGCCAGAGACGCGGCCCTACAGGAAAATGCTTCGCAGGCTGGCGCAGCGGCGCAACGTGGGCGCCAGTGGCGCCGAGGCTGATGGCCGCCGCAAAGCCCACAGCCCCACGGGCTGTGGGGCCACGCGAGCGGCTGTCAAAGAGCTTTCCAACGAGGCACGGCTTTCCCTCCTGGCTCTTTGGGCGTGGGAGCTGTCGCCAGAGCCGCGGCCCTACCGGAAAATGCTTCGCAGGCTGGCGTGGCGGCCCCACTTGGGCGCCGGTGGTGCCCAGGCTGACGGCCGCCGCAAAGGCCGCAGCCCCACAGGCTGTGGGGCCACGCGAGCGGCTGCCAAAGAGCTTTCCAACGAGGCACGGCTTTCCCTCCTGGCTCTTCGGCCGTGGGAGCTGTCGCCAGAGACGCGGCCCTACCGGAAAATGCTTTGCAGGCTGGCGCGGCGTCCCGACGTGGGCGCCGGTGACGCCGAGGCTGACGTCCGCCGCAAAGCCCGCAGCCCCACGGGCTGTGGGGCCACGCGAGCGGCTGCCAAAGAACTTTCCAATGAGGCACGGCTTTCCCTCCTGGCTCTTCGGGCGTGGGAGCTGTCGCCAGAGACGCAGCCCTACCAGAAAATGCTTTGCAGGCTGGCGCGGCGGACACACGTGGGCGCCGGTGGCGCCGAGGCTGACGGCCGCCGCAAAGCCCGCAGCCCCACGGGCTCTGGGGCCATGCAAGCGGCTGCCAAAGAGCTTTCCAACGAGGCACGGCTTTCCCTCCTGGCTCTTCGGGCGTGGGAGCTGTCGCCACAGCCGCGGCCCTACCAGAAAATGCTTCGCAGGCTGGCGCGGCGGTCCCACCTGGGCGCCGGTGGCGCCGAGGCTGACGGCCGCCGCAAAGCCCGCAGCCCCATGGGCTGTGGGGCCATGCGAGCGGCTGCCAAAGAGCTTTCCAAGGAGGCACGGCTTTCCCTCCTGGCTCTTCGGGCGTGGGAGATGTCGCCAGAGACGCGGCCCTACCGGAAAATGCTTCGCAGGCTGTCGCGGCGGCGCCTCGTGGGCGCCAGTGGCGCCGAGGCTGACGGCCGCCGCAAAGCCCGCAGCCCCACGGGCTGTGGGGCCACGCGAGCGGCTGCCAAAGAGCTTTCCAACGAGGCACGGCTTTCCCTCCTGGCTCTTCGGGCGTGGGAGCTGTCGCCAGAGACGCGGCCCTACCGGAAAATGCTTCGCAGGCTGGCGCGGCGGTCCGATGTGGGCACCGATCGCGCCGAGGCTAACGGCCGCCGGAAAGCCCGCAGCCCCACGGGCTGTGGGGCCACGTGAGCGGCTGCCAAAGAGCTTTCCAACGTGGCATGGCTTTCCTTCCTTGCTCTTCGGGCGTGGGAGCTGTCGCCAGAGACGCGGCCCTACCGGAAAATGCTTCGCAGGCTGGCGCAGCGGCGCAACGTGGGCGCCAGTGGCGCCGAGGCTGACGGCCGCTGCAAAGCCCGCAGCCCCATGGGCTGTGGGGCCACGCGAGCGGCTGCCAAAGAGCTTTCCAACGAGGCACGGCTTTCCCTCCTGGCTCTTCGGGCGTGGGAGCTGTCGCCAGAGCCGCGGCCCTACCGGAAAATGCTTCGCAGGCTGGCGCGGCGGCCTGTCGTGGGAGCCGGTGGCACTGAGGCTGACGGCCGCCGCAAAGCCCGCAGCCCCACGGGCTGTGGGGCCACGCGAGCGGCTGCCAAAGAGCTTTCCAACGAGGCACGGCTTTCCCTCCTGGCTCTTCGGGCGTGGGAGCTGTCGCCAGAGCTGCAGCCCTACCGGCAAATGCTTCGCAGGCTGGCGCGGAGGCTCCACGTGGGCGCCGGTGTCGCCGAGGCTGACGTCCGCCGCAAAGCCCGCAGCCCCACGGGCTGTGGGGCCACGCGAGCGGCTGCCAAAGAGCTTTCCAACGAGGCATGGCTTTCCTTCCTGGCTCTTCGGCCGTGGGAGCTGTCGCCAGAGAGGCGGCCCTACCGGAAAATGCTTCGCAGGCTGGCCCAGCGGCGCAACGTGGGCGCCAGTGGGGCCGAGGCTGACGGCCGCCGCAAAGCCCGCAGCCCCATGGGCTGTGGGGCCACGTGAGCGGCTGCCAAAGAGCTTTCCAACGAGGCACGGCTTTCCCTCCTGGCTCTTCGGGCGTGGGAGCTGTCGCCAGAGCCGCGGCCCTACCGGAAAATGCTTCGCAGGCTGGCGCAGCGGCCTGACTTGGGAGCCTGTGGCACTGAGGCTGACGGCCGCCGCAAAGCCCGCAGCCCCACGGGCTGTGGGGCCACGCGAGCGGCTGCCAAAGAGCTTTCCAACGAGGCACGGCTTTCCCTCCTGGCTCTTCGGGCGTGGGAGCTGTCGCCAGAGACGCGGCCCTACCGGAAAAGGCTTCGCAGGCTAGCGCGGCGGCCCCACCTGGGCGCCGGTGTCGCCCAGGCTGACGGCCGCCACAAAGCCTACAGCCCCATGGGCTGTGGGGCCACGCGAGCGGCTGCCAAAGAGCTTTCCAACGAGGCATGGCTTTCCCTCCTGGCTCTTCGGGCGTGGGAGATGTCGCCACAGCCGCGGCCCTACCGGAAAATGCTTCGCAGGCTGGCGCAGCGGCGCAACGTGGGCGCCAGTGGCGCCGAGGCTGACGGCCGCCGCAAAGCCCACAGCCCCACGGGCTGTGGGGCCACGCGAGCGGCTGCCAAAGAGCTTTCCAACGAGGCACGGCTTTCCCTCCTGGCTCTTCGGGCGTGGGAGCTGTCGCCAGAGCCGCGGCCCTACCGGAAAATGCTTCGCAGGCTGGCGCGGCGTCCCGACGTGGGCGCCGGTGGCGCCGAGGCTGACGGCCGCCGCAAAGCCCGCAGCCCCACGGGCTGTGGGGCCACGCGAGCGGCTGCCAAAGAGCTTTCCAATGAGGCACGGCTTTCCCTCCTGGCTCTTCGGGCGTGGGAGCTGTCGCCAGAGCTGCGGCCCTACCGGAAAATGCTTCGCAGGCTGGCGCGGCGGCGCCACGTGGGCGCCGGTGGCATCGAGGCTGACGGCCGCCGCAAAGCCCGCATCCCCACGGGCAGTGGGGCCACGCGAGTAGCTGCCAAAGAGCTTTCCAACGAGGCGCGGCTTTCCCTCCTGGCTCTTCGTGCGTGGGAGCTGTCGCCAGAGCCGCGGCCCTACCAGAAAATGCGTCGCAGGCTGGCACGGTGGCGCCACGTGGGCGCCGGTGTCGCCCAGTCTGACGGCCGCCGCAAAGCCCGCAGCCCCACGGGCTGTGGGGCCATGCGAGCCGCTGCCAAAGAGCTTTCCAACGAGGCACGGCTTTCCCTCCTGGCTCTTCGGGCGTGGGAGCTGTCGCTACAGCCGCGGCCCTACCGGAAAATGCTTCGCAGGCTGGCGCGGCGCGCCGATGTGGGCGCCGATGGCGCCGAGGCTGACGGCCGCCGCAAAGCCCGCAGCCCCATGGGCTGTGGGGCCACGCGAGCGGCTGCCAAAGAGCTTTCCAACGAGGCACGGCTTTCCCTCCTGGCTCTTCGGGCGTGGGAGCTGTCACCAGAGCCGCGGCCCTACAGGAAAATGCTTCGCAGGCTGGCGCAGCGGCGCAACGTGGGCGCCAGTGGCGCCGAGGCTGACGGCCGCCGCAAAGCCCACAGCCCCACAGGCTGTGGGGCCACGCGAGCGGCTGCCAAAGAGCTTTCCAACGAGGCACGGCTTTCCCTCCTGGCTCTTTGGGCGTGGGAGCTGTCGCCGGAGACGCGGCCCTACCGGAAAAGGCTTCGCAGGCTGGCGCGGCGGCGCCACGTGGGCGCCGGTGTCGCACAGGCTGACGGCCGCCGCAAAGCCCGCAGCCCCACGGGCTGTGGGACCACGCGAGCGGCTGCCAAAGAGCTTTCCAACGAGGCATGGCTTTCCCTCCTGGCTCTTTGGGCGTGGGAGCTGTCGCCAGAGACGCGGCCCTACCGGAAAATGCTTCGCAGGCTAGCGCGGCGGCGCCACGTGGGCGCCGGTGTCGCCCAGGCTGACGGCCGCCGCAAAGCCCGCAGCCCCACAGGCTGTGGGGTCACGCGAGCGGCTGCCAAAGAGCTTTCCAACGAGGCATGGCTTTCCCTCCTGGCTCTTCGGGCGTGGGAGCTGTCGCCAGAGCCGCGGCCCTACCGGCAAATGCTTCGCAGGCTGGCGCGGCGTCCCGACGTGGGCGCCGGTGGCGCCGAGGCTGACGGCCGCCGCAAAGCCCGCAGCCCCACGGGCTGTGGGGCCACGCGAGCGGCTGCCACAGAGCTTTCCAATGAGGCACGGCTTTCCCTCCTGGCTCTTCGGGCGTGGGAGCTGTCGCCAGAGACGCGGCCCTACCGGAAAATGCTTCGCAGGCTGGCGCGGCGGCGCCACGTGGGCGCCGGTGGCGCCGAGGCTGACGGCCGCCGCAAAGCCCGCAGCCCCATGGGCTGTGGGGCCACGCGAGCGGCTGCCAAAGAGCTTTCCAACGAGGCACGGCTTTCCCTCCTGGCTCTTCGGGCGTGGGAGCTGTCGCCAGAGCTGCAGCCCTACCGGCAAATGCTTCGCAGGCTGGCGCGGCGGCGCCACGTGGGCGCCAGTGGCGCCGAGGCTGACGGCCGCCGGAAAGCCCGCAGCCCCACGGGCTGTGGGGTCACGCGATCGGCTGCCAAAGAGCTTTCCAACGAGGCACGGCTTTCCCTCCTGGCTCTTCGGGCGTGGGAGCTGTCGCCAGAGACGCGGCCCTACCGGAAAATGCTTCGCAGGCTGGCACGGCGGCCCGATGTGGGCTCCGATGGCGCCGAGGCTGACGGCCGCCGGAAAGCCCGCAGCCCCACGGGCTGTGGGGCCATGCGAGCGGCTGCCAAAGAGCTTTCCAACGAGGCACGGCTTTCCCTCCTGGCTCTTCGGGCGTGGGAGCTGTCGCCAGAGCCGCGGCCCTACCAGAAAATGCTTTGCAGGCTGGCGCGGCGGCCCCACGTGGGCGCCGGTGGCGCCGAGGCTGACGGCCGCCGCATAGCCTGCAGCCCCATGGGCTGTCGGGCCATGCGAGTGGCTGCCAAAGAGCTTTCCAACGAGGCACGGCTTTCCCTCCTGGCTCTTCGGGCGTGGGAGCTGTCGCCAGAGACGCGGCCCTACCGGAAAATGCTTCGCAGGCTAGCGCGGCGGCCCCACCTGGGCGCCGGTGTCGCCGAGGCTGACGGCCGCCACAAAGCCTGCAGCCCCACAGGCTGTGGGGCCACGCGAGCGGCTGCCAAAGAGCTTTCCAACGAGGCATGGCTTTCCCTCCTGGCTCTTCGGGCGTGGGAGCTGTCGCCAGAGCCGCGGCCCTACCGGAAAATGCTTCGGAGGTTGGAGCGGCGTCCCGACGTGGGCGCCGGTGGCGCCGAGGCTGACGGCTGCCGCAAAGCCCGCAGCCCCACGGGCTGTGGGGCCACGCGAGCGGCTGCCAAAGAGCTTTCCAACGAGGCACGGCTTTCCCTCCTGGCTCTTCGGGCGTGGGAGCTGTCGCCACAGCCGCGGCCCTACCGGAAAATGCTTTGCAGGCTGGCGCGGCGGTCCCACCTGGGCGCCGGTGGCGCCGAGGCTGACGGCCGCCGCAAAGCCCGCAGCCCCATGGGCTGTGGGGCCACGCGAGCGGCTGCCAAAGAGCTTTCCAACGAGGCACGGCTTTCCCTCCTGGCTCCTCGGGCGTGGGAGCTGTCGCCAGAGACGCGGCCCTACCGGAAAATGATTCGAAGGCTGTCGCGGCGGCGCAACGTGGGCGCCGGTGGTGCCGAGGCTGACGGCCGCCGGAAAGCCCGCAGCCCCACGGGCTGTGTGGCCACGCGAGCGGCTGCCAAAGACCTTTCCAACGAGGCACGGCTTTCCCTCCTGGCTCTTTGGGCGTGGGAGCTGTCCCCAGAGACGCGGCCCTACCGGAAAAGGCTTCGCAGGCTCGCGCGGCGTCCCGACGTGGGCGCCGATGGCGCCGAGGCTAACGGCCGCCGGAAAGCCCGCAGCCCCACGGGCTGTGGGGCCATGAGAGCGGCTGCCAAAGAGCTTTCCAACGAGGCACGGCTTTCCCTCCTGGCTCTTCGGGCGTGGGAGCTGTCGCCAGAGACGCGGCCCTACCGGAAAATGCTTCGCAGGCTGGCGCGGCGGCCCGATGTGGGCTCCGATGGCGCCGAGGCTGACGGCCGCCAGAAAGCCCGCAGCCCCATGGGCTGTGGGGCCATGCGAGCGGCTGCCAAAGAGCTTTCCAACGAGGCACGGCTTTCCCTCCTGGCTCTTCGGGCGTGGGAGCTGTCGCCAGAGACGCGGCCCTACAGGAAAATGCTTCGCAGGCTGGCGCAGCGGCGCAACGTGGGCGCCAGTGGCGCCGAGGCTGATGGCCGCCGCAAAGCCCACAGCCCCACGGGCTGTGGGGCCACGCGAGCGGCTGTCAAAGAGCTTTCCAACGAGGCACGGCTTTCCCTCCTGGCTCTTTGGGCGTGGGAGCTGTCGCCAGAGCCGCGGCCCTACCGGAAAATGCTTCGCAGGCTGGCGTGGCGGCCCCACTTGGGCGCCGGTGGTGCCCAGGCTGACGGCCGCCACAAAGGCCGCAGCCCCACAGGCTGTGGGGCCACGCGAGCGGCTGCCAAAGAGCTTTCCAACGAGGCACGGCTTTCCCTCCTGGCTCTTCGGCCGTGGGAGCTGTCGCCAGAGACGCGGCCCTACCGGAAAATGCTTTGCAGGCTGGCGCGGCGTCCCGACGTGGGCGCCGGTGACGCCGAGGCTGACGTCTGCCGCAAAGCCCGCAGCCCCACGGGCTGTGGGGCCACGCGAGCGGCTGCCAAAGAACTTTCCAACGAGGCACGGCTTTCCCTCCTGGCTCTTCGGGCGTGGGAGCTGTCGCCAGAGACGCAGCCCTACCAGAAAATGCTTTGCAGGCTGGCGCGGCGGACACACGTGGGCGCCGGTGGCGCCGAGGCTGACGGCCGCCGCAAAGCCCGCAGCCCCACGGGCTCTGGGGCCATGCAAGCGGCTGCCAAAGAGCTTTCCAACGAGGCACGGCTTTCCCTCCTGGCTCTTCGGGCGTGGGAGCTGTCGCCACAGCCGCGGCCCTACCAGAAAATGCTTCGCAGGCTGGCGCGGCGGTCCCACCTGGGCGCCGGTGGCGCCGAGGCTGACGGCCGCCGCAAAGCCCGCAGCCCCATGGGCTGTGGGGCCACGCGAGCGGCTGCCAAAGAGCTTTCCAAGGAGGCACGGCTTTCCCTCCTGGCTCTTCGGGCGTGGGAGATGTCGCCAGAGACGCGGCCCTACCGGAAAATGCTTCGCAGGCTGTCGCGGCGGCGCCTCGTGGGCGCCAGTGGCGCCGAGGCTGACGGCCGCCGCAAAGCCCGCAGCCCCACGGGCTGTGGGGCCACGCGAGCAGCTGCCAAAGAGCTTTCCAACGAGGCACGGCTTTCCCTCCTGGCTCTTCGGGCGTGGGAGCTGTCGCCAGAGACGCGGCCCTACCGGAAAATGCTTCGCAGGCTGGCGCGGCGGCGCAACGTGGGCTCCGATGGCGCCGAGGCTGACGGCCGCCAGAAAGCCCGCAGCCCCATGGGCTGTGGGGCCATGCGAGCGGCTGCCAAAGAGCTTTCCAACGAGGCACGGCTTTCCCTCCTGGCTCTTCGGGCGTGGGAGCTGTCGCCAGAGACGCGGCCCTACAGGAAAATGCTTCGCAGGCTGGCGCAGCGGCGCAACGTGGGCGCCAGTGGCGCCGAGGCTGATGGCCGCCGCAAAGCCCACAGCCCCACGGGCTGTGGGGCCACGCGAGCGGCTGTCAAAGAGCTTTCCAACGAGGCACGGCTTTCCCTCCTGGCTCTTTGGGCGTGGGAGCTGTCGCCAGAGCCGCGGCCCTACCGGAAAATGCTTCGCAGGCTGGCGTGGCGGCCCCACTTGGGCGCCGGTGGTGCCCAGGCTGACGGCCGCCGCAAAGGCCGCAGCCCCACAGGCTGTGGGGCCACGCGAGCGGCTGCCAAAGAGCTTTCCAACGAGGCACGGCTTTCCCTCCTGGCTCTTCGGCCGTGGGAGCTGTCGCCAGAGACGCGGCCCTACCGGAAAATGCTTTGCAGGCTGGCGCGGCGTCCCGACGTGGGCGCCGGTGACGCCGAGGCTGACGTCTGCCGCAAAGCCCGCAGCCCCACGGGCTGTGGGGCCACGCGAGCGGCTGCCAAAGAACTTTCCAATGAGGCACGGCTTTCCCTCCTGGCTCTTCGGGCGTGGGAGCTGTCGCCAGAGACGCAGCCCTACCAGAAAATGCTTTGCAGGCTGGCGCGGCGGACACACGTGGGCGCCGGTGGCGCCGAGGCTGACGGCCGCCGCAAAGCCCGCAGCCCCACGGGCTCTGGGGCCATGCAAGCGGCTGCCAAAGAGCTTTCCAACGAGGCACGGCTTTCCCTCCTGGCTCTTCGGGCGTGGGAGCTGTCGCCACAGCCGCGGCCCTACCAGAAAATGCTTCGCAGGCTGGCGCGGCGGTCCCACCTGGGCGCCGGTGGCGCCGAGGCTGACGGCCGCCGCAAAGCCCGCAGCCCCATGGGCTGTGGGGCCACGCGAGCGGCTGCCAAAGAGCTTTCCAAGGAGGCACGGCTTTCCCTCCTGGCTCTTCGGGCGTGGGAGATGTCGCCAGAGACGCGGCCCTACCGGAAAATGCTTCGCAGGCTGTCGCGGCGGCGCCTCGTGGGCGCCAGTGGCGCCGAGGCTGACGGCCGCCGCAAAGCCCGCAGCCCCACGGGCTGTGGGGCCACGCGAGCAGCTGCCAAAGAGCTTTCCAACGAGGCACGGCTTTCCCTCCTGGCTCTTCGGGCGTGGGAGCTGTCGCCAGAGACGCGGCCCTACCGGAAAATGCTTCGCAGGCTGGCGCGGCGGTCCGATGTGGGCACCGATCGCGCCGAGGCTAACGGCCGCCGGAAAGCCCGCAGCCCCACGGGCTGTGGGGCCACGTGAGCGGCTGCCAAAGAGCTTTCCAACGTGGCATGGCTTTCCTTCCTTGCTCTTCGGGCGTGGGAGCTGTCGCCAGAGACGCGGCCCTACCGGAAAATGCTTCGCAGGCTGGCGCAGCGGCGCAACGTGGGCGCCAGTGGCGCCGAGGCTGACGGCCGCTGCAAAGCCCGCAGCCCCATGGGCTGTGGGGCCACGCGAGCGGCTGCCAAAGAGCTTTCCAACGAGGCACGGCTTTCCCTCCTGGCTCTTCGGGCGTGGGAGCTGTCGCCAGAGCCGCGGCCCTACCGGAAAATGCTTCGCAGGCTGGCGCGGCGGCCTGTCGTGGGAGCCGGTGGCACTGAGGCTGACGGCCGCCGCAAAGCCCGCAGCCCCACGGGCTGTGGGGCCACGCGAGCGGCTGCCAAAGAGCTTTCCAACGGGGCACGGCTTTCCCTCCTGGCTCTTCGGGCGTGGGAGCTGTCGCCAGAGCTGCAGCCCTACCGGCAAATGCTTCGCAGGCTGGCGCGGAGGCTCCACGTGGGCGCCGGTGTCGCCGAGGCTGACGTCCGCCGCAAAGCCCGCAGCCCCACGGGCTGTGGGGCCACGCGAGCGGCTGCCAAAGAGCTTTCCAACGAGGCATGGCTTTCCTTCCTGGCTCTTCGGCCGTGGGAGCTGTCGCCAGAGAGGCGGCCCTACCGGAAAATGCTTCGCAGGCTGGCCCAGCGGCGCAACGTGGGCGCCAGTGGGGCCGAGGCTGACGGCCGCCGCAAAGCCCGCAGCCCCATGGGCTGTGGGGCCACGTGAGCGGCTGCCAAAGAGCTTTCCAACGAGGCACGGCTTTCCCTCCTGGCTCTTCGGGCGTGGGAGCTGTCGCCAGAGCCGCGGCCCTACCGGAAAATGCTTCGCAGGCTGGCGCAGCGGCCTGACTTGGGAGCCTGTGGCACTGAGGCTGACGGCCGCCGCAAAGCCCGCAGCCCCACGGGCTGTGGGACCACGCGAGCGGCTGCCAAAGAGCTTTCCAACGAGGCACGGCTTTCCCTCCTGGCTCTTTGGGCGTGGGAGCTGTCGCCAGAGACGCGGCCCTACCGGAAAATGCTTCGCAGGCTAGCGCGGCGGCCCCACCTGGGCGCCGGTGTCGCCCAGGCTGACGGCCGCCACAAAGCCTGCAGCCCCATGGGCTGTGGGGCCACGCGAGCGGCTGCCAAAGAGCTTTCCAACGAGGCATGGCTTTCCCTCCTGGCTCTTCGGGCGTGGGAGATGTCGCCACAGCCGCGGCCCTACCGGAAAATGCTTCGCAGGCTGGCGCAGCGGCGCAACGTGGGCGCCAGTGGCGCCGAGGCTGACGGCCGCCGCAAAGCCCACAGCCCCACGGGCTGTGGGGCCACGCGAGCGGCTGCCAAAGAGCTTTCCAACGAGGCACGGCTTTCCCTCCTGGCTCTTCGGGCGTGGGAGCTGTCGCCAGAGCCGCGGCCCTACCGGAAAATGCTTCGCAGGCTGGCGCGGCGTCCCGACGTGGGCGCCGGTGGCGCCGAGGCTGACGGCCGCCGCAAAGCCCGCAGCCCCACGGGCTGTGGGGCCACGCGAGCGGCTGCCAAAGAGCTTTCCAATGAGGCACGGCTTTCCCTCCTGGCTCTTCGGGCGTGGGAGCTGTCGCCAGAGCTGCGGCCCTACCGGAAAATGCTTCGCAGGCTGGCGCGGCGGCGCCACGTGGGCGCCGGTGGCATCGAGGCTGACGGCCGCCGCAAAGCCCGCATCCCCACGGGCAGTGGGGCCACGTGAGTAGCTGCCAAAGAGCTTTCCAACGAGGCGCGGCTTTCCCTCCTGGCTCTTCGGGCGTGGGAGCTGTCGCCAGAGCCGCGGCCCTACCAGAAAATGCGTCGCAGGCTGGCACGGTGTCGCCACGTGGGCGCCGGTGTCGCCCAGGCTGACGGCCGCCGCAAAGCCCGCAGCCCCACGGGCTGTGGGGCCATGCGAGCCGCTGCCAAAGAGCTTTCCAACGAGGCACGGCTTTCCCTCCTGGCTCTTCGGGCGTGGGAGCTGTCGCTACAGCCGCGGCCCTACCGGAAAATGCTTCGCAGGCTGGCGCAGCGGCGCAACGTGGGCGCCAGTGGCGCCGAGGCTGACGGCCGCCGCAAAGCCCACAGCCCCACAGGCTGTGGGGCCACGCGAGCGGCTGCCAAAGAGCTTTCCAACGAGGCACGGCTTTCCCTCCTGGCTCTTTGGGCGTGGGAGCTGTCGCCGGAGACGCGGCCCTACCGGAAAAGGCTTCGCAGGCTGGCGCGGCGGCGCCACGTGGGCGCCGGTGTCGCACAGGCTGACGGCCGCCGCAAAGCCCGCAGCCCCACGGGCTGTGGGACCACGCGAGCGGCTGCCAAAGAGCTTTCCAACGAGGCATGGCTTTCCCTCCTGGCTCTTTGGGCGTGGGAGCTGTCGCCAGAGACGCGGCCCTACCGGAAAATGCTTCGCAGGCTAGCGCGGCGGCCCCACCTGGGCGCCGGTGTCGCCCAGGCTGACGGCCGCCGCAAAGCCCGCAGCCCCACAGGCTGTGGGGTCACGCGAGCGGCTGCCAAAGAGCTTTCCAACGAGGCACGGCTTTCCCTCCTGGCTCTTCGGGCGTGGGAGCTGTCGCCAGAGCCGCGGCCCTACCGGCAAATGCTTCGCAGGCTGGCGCGGCGTCCCGACGTGGGCGCCGGTGGCGCCGAGGCTGACGGCCGCCGCAAAGCCCGCAGCCCCACGGGCTGTGGGGCCACGCGAGCGGCTGCCACAGAGCTTTCCAATGAGGCACGGCTTTCCCTCCTGGCTCTTCGGGCGTGGGAGCTGTCGCCAGAGACGCGGCCCTACCGGAAAATGCTTCGCAGGCTGGCGCGGCGGCGCCACGTGGGCGCCGGTGGCGCCGAGGCTGACGGCCGCCGCAAAGCCCGCAGCCCCATGGGCTGTGGGGCCACGCGAGCGGCTGCCAAAGAGCTTTCCAACGAGGCACGGCTTTCCCTCCTGGCTCTTCGGGCGTGGGAGCTGTCGCCAGAGCTGCAGCCCTACCGGCAAATGCTTCGCAGGCTGGCGCGGCGGCGCCACGTGGGCGCCAGTGGCGCCGAGGCTGACGGCCGCCGGAAAGCCCGCAGCCCCACGGGCTGTGGGGTCACGCGAGCGGCTGCCAAAGAGCTTTCCAACGAGGCACGGCTTTCCCTCCTGGCTCTTCGGGCGTGGGAGCTGTCGCCAGAGACGCGGCCCTACCGGAAAATGCTTCGCAGGCTGGCGCGGCGGTCCGATGTGGGCGCCGATGGCGCCGAGGCTAACGGCCGCCGGAAAGCCCGCAGCCCCACGGGCTGTGGGGCCACGCGAGCGGCTGCCAAAGAGCTTTCCAACGAGGCACGGCTTTCCCTCCTGGCTCTTCGGGCGTGGGAGATGTCGCCAGAGACACGGCCCTACTGGAAAATGCTTCACAGGCTGGCGCGGCGGCCCCACCTGGGCGCCGGTGGCGCCGAGGCTGACGGCCGCCGCAAAGCCCGCAGCCCCATGGGCTGTGGGGGAACGTGAGCGGCTGCCAAAGAGCTTTCCAACGAGGCACGGCTTTCCCTCCTGGCTCTTCGGGCGTGGGAGCTGTCGCCAGAGACGCGGCCCTACCGGAAAATGCTTCACAGGCTGGCGCGGCGGCGCCACGTGGGCGCCGTTGGCGCCGAGGCTGAGGGCCGCCGCAAAGCCCGCAGCCCCACGGGCTGTGGGGCCACGCGAGCGGCTGCCAAAGACCTTTCCAACGAGGCACGGCTTTCCCTCCTGGCTCTTCGGGCGTGGGAGCTGTCGCCAGAGCTGCAGCCCTACCGGCAAATGCTTCGCAGGCTGGCGCGGCGGCGCAACGTGGGCGCCGGTGGCGCCGAGGCTGACAGCCGCCGCAAAGCCCGCAGCCCCACGGGCTCTGGGGCCATGCGAGTGGCTGCCAAAGAGCTTTCCAACGAGGCACGGCTTTCCCTCCTGGCTCTTCGGGCGTGGGAGCTGTCGCCAGAGCCGCGGCCCTACCGGAAAATGCTTCGCAGGCTGGCGCGACGGCCCCACCTGGGCGCCGGTGGCGCCAAGGCTGACGGCCGCCGGAAAGCCCGCAGCCCCATGGGCTGTGGGGGAACGCGAGCGGCTGCCAAAGAGCTTTCCAACGAGGCACGGCTTTCCCTCCTGGCTCTTCGGGCGTGGGAGCTGTCGCCAGAGACGCGGCCCTACCGGAAAATGCTTCACAGGCTGGCGCGGCGGCGCCACGTGGGCGCCGTTGGCGCCGAGGCAGAGGGCCGCCACAAAGCCCGCAGCCCCACGGGCTGTGGGGCCACGCGAGCGGCTGCCAAAGACCTTTCCAACGAGGCACGGCTTTCCCTCCTGGCTCTTCGGGAGTGGGAGCTGTCGCCAGAGCCGCGGACCTACCGGCAAATGCTTCGCAGGCTGGCGCGGCGGCGCAATGTGGGCGCCGGTGTCGCCGAGGCTGACGGCCGCCGCAAAGCCCGTAGTCCCACGGGCTGTGGGGCCACGCGAGCGGCTGCCAAAGAGCTTTCCAACGAGGCACGGCTTTCCCTCCTGGCTCTTCGGGCATGGGAGCTGTCGCCAGAGCCGCGGCCCTACCTGAAAATGCTTCGCAGGCTGGCGCGGAGGCGTAACGTGGGCGCTGGTGGCGCCGAGGCTGACGGCCGCCGCAAAGCCCGCAGCCCCACGGGCTGTGGGGCCACGCGAGCGGCTGCCAAAGAGCTTTCCAACGAGGCACGGCTTTCCCTCCTGGCTCTTCGGGCGTGGGAGCTGTCGCCAGAGCTGCAGCCCTACTGGCAAATGCTTCGCAGGCTGGCGCGGCGGCGCCACGTGGGCGCCGGTGTCGCCGAGGCTGACGGCCGCCGGAAAGCCCGCAGCCCCACGGGCTGTGGGGCCACGCGAGCGGCTGCCAAAGAGCTTTCCAACGAGGCATGGCTTTCCCTCCTGGCTCTTCGGGCGTGGGAGCTGTCGCCACAGCCGCGGCCCTACAGGAAAATGCTTCGCAGGCTGGCGCAGCGGCGCAACGTGGGCGCCAGTGGCGCCGAGGCTGACGGCCGCCGCAAAGCCCACAGCCCCATGGGCTGTGGGGCCACGCGAGCGGCTGCCAAAGAGCTTTCCAACGAGGCACGGCTTTCCCTCCTGGCTCTTCGGGCGTGGGAGCTGTCGCCAGAGACGCGGCCCTACCGGAAAATGCTTCGCAGGCTAGCGCGGCGGCCCCACCTGGGCGCCGGTGTCGCCCAGGCTGACGGCCGCCGTAAAGCCCACAGCCCCACAGGCTGTGGGGTCACGCGAGCGGCTGCCAAAGAGCTTTCCAACGAGGCACGGCTTTCCCTCCTGGCTCTTCGGGCGTGGGAGCTGTCGCCAGAGACACGGCCCTACCGGAAAATGCTTCGCAGGCTGGCGCGGCGTCCCGACGTGGGCGCCGGTGGCGCCGAGGCTGACGGCCGCCGCAAAGCCCGCAGTCCCACGGGCTGTGGGGCCACGCGAGCGGCTGCCACAGAGCTTTCCAATGAGGCACGGCTTTCCCTCCTGGCTCTTCGGGCGTGGGAGCTGTCGCCAGAGCCGCGGCCCTACCGGAAAATGCTTCGCAGGCTGGCGCGCCGGCGCCACGTGGGCGCCGGTGTCATCGAGGCTGATGGCCGCCGGAAAGCCCGCATCCCCACGGGCATTAGGGCCATGCGAGTAGCTGCCAAAGACCTTTCCAACGAGGCACGGCTTTCCCTCCTGGCTCTTCGGGCGTGGGAGCTGTCGCCAGAGCCGCGGCCCTACCAGAAAATGCTTTGCAGGCTGGCGCGGCGGCCCCACCTGGGCGCCGGTGGCGCCGAGGCTGACGGCCGCCGCAAAGCCTGCAGCCCCATGGGCTGTGGGGCCACGCGAGCGGCTGCCAAAGCGCTTTCCAATGAGGCACGGTTTTCCCTCCTGGCTCTTCGGGCGTGGGAGCTGTCGCCAGAGACGCGGCCCTACCGGAAAATGCTTCGCAGGCTAGCGCGGCGGCGCCACGTGGGCGCCGGTGTCGCCGAGGCTGACGGCCGCCGCAAAGCCCGCAGCCCCACGGGCTGTGGGGTCACGCGAGCGGCTGCCAAAGAGCTTTCCAACAAGGCACGGCTTTCCCTCCTGGCTCTTCGGGCGTGGGAGCTGTCGCCAGAGCCGCGGCCCTACCGGAAAATGCTTCGCAGGCTGGCGTGGCGGCGCCACGTGGGCGCCGGTGCATCGAGGCTGACGGCCGCCGCAAAGCCCGCAGCCCCACGGGCTTTAGGGCCATGCGAGTAGCTGCCAAAGAGCTTTCCAACGAGGCACGGCTTTCCCTCCTGGCTCTTCGGGAGTGGGAGGTGTCGCCAGAGCCGCGGCCCTACCAGAAAATCCTTTGCAGGCTGGCGCGGCGGCCCCACGTGGGCGCCAGTGGCGCCGAGGCTGATGGCCGCCGCAAAGCCTGCAGCCCCATGGGCTGTGGGGCCACGCGAGCGGCTGCCAAAGAGCTTTCCAACGAGGCACGGCTTTCCCTCCTGGCTCTTCGGGCGTGGGAGCTGTCGCCAGAAACGCGACCCTACCGGAAAATGCTTCGCAGGCTGGCGCGGCGGCGCAATGTGGGCGCCGGTGGCGCCGAGGCTGACGGCCGCCGGAAAGCCCGCAGCCCCATGGGCTGTGGGGCCACGCGAGCGGCTGCCAAAGGGCTTTCCAACGAGGCATGGCTTTCCCTCCTGGCTCTTCGGGCGTGGGAGCTGTCGCCAGAGCCGCGGCCCTACCGGCAAATGCTTTGCAGGCTGGTGCGGAGGCGTAACGTGGGCGCCGGTGGCGCCCAGGCTGACGGCCGCCGGAAAGCCCGCAGCCCCACGGGCTGTGGGGCCACGCGAGCGGCTGCCAAAGAGCTTTCCAACGAGGCACGGCTTTCCCTCCTGGCTCTTCGGGCGTGGGAGCTGTCGCCACAGCCGCGGCCCTAAACGAAAATGCTTCGCAGGCTGGCGCAGCGGCGCAACGTGGCCGCCTGTGGCGCCCAGGCTGACGGCCGCCGCAAAGCCCGCAGCCCCACGGGCTGTGGGGCCATGCGAGCGGCTGCCAAAGAGCTTTCCAACGAGGCACGGCTTTCCCTCCTGGCTCTTCGGGCATGGGAGCTGTCGCCAGAGACGCGGCCCTACCGGAAAAGGCTTCGCAGGCTGGCGCGGCGGCGCCACATGGGCGCCGGTGTCGCACAGGCTGACGGCCGCCGCAAAGCCCGCAGCCCCACGGGCTGTGGGACCACGCGAGCGGCTGCCAAAGAGCTTTCCAACGAGGCACGGCTTTCCCTCCTGGCTCTTTGGGCGTGGGAGCTGTCGCTAGAGACGCGGCCCTACCGGAAAATGCTTCGCAGGCTAGCGCGGCGGCCCCACCTGGGCGCCGGTGTCACCCAGGCTGACGGCCGCCGCAAAGCCCGCAGCCCCACAGGCTGTAGGGTCACGCGAGCGGCTGCCGAAGAGCTTTCCAACGAGGCACGGCTTTCCCTCCTGGCTCTTCGGGCGTGGGAGCTGTCGCCAGAGACGCGGCCCTACCAGAAAATGCTTCGCAGGCTGGCGCGGAGGCGCAACGTGGGCGCCGGTGTCACCCAGGCTGACGGCCGCCGCAAAGCCCACAGCCCCACGGGCTGTGGGGCCACGCGAGCGGCTGCCAAAGAGCTTTCCAACGAGGCACGGCTTTCCCTCCTGGCTCTTTGGGCGTGGGAGCTGTCGCCAGAGACACGGCCCTACCGGAAAATGCTTCGCAGGCTAGCGCGGCGGCCCCACCTGGGCGCTGGTGTCGCCCAGGCTGACGGCTGCCGCAAAGCCCGCAGCCCCACAGGCTGTGGGGTCACGCGAGCGGCTGCCAAAGAGCTTTCCAACGAGGCACGGCTTTCCCTCCTGGCTCTTCGGGCATGGGAGCTGTCGCCAGAGACGCGGCCCTACCGGAAAATGCTTCGCAGGCTGGCGCGGCGGCGCCACGTGGGCGCCGGTGGCGCCGAGGCTGACGGCCGCCGCAAAGCCCGCAGCCCCACGGGCTGTGGGGCCACGTGAGCGGCTGCCAAAGAGCTTTCCAATGAGGCACAGCTTTCCCTCCTGGCTCTTCGGGCGTGGGAGCTGTAACCAGAGACGCGGCCCTACCGGAAAATGCTTCGCAGGCTGGCGCGGCGGCGCCACGTGGGCGCCGGTGGCATCGAGGCTGACGGCCACCGGAAAGCCCGCATCCCCACGGGCTTTAGGGCCATGCGAGTAGCTGCCAAAGAGCTTTCCAACGAGGCACGGCTTTCCCTCCTGGCTCTTCGGGAGTGGGAGCTGTCGCCAGAGCCGCGGCCCTACCAGAAAATGCTTTGCAGGCTGGCGCGGTGGCCCCACGTGGGCGCCGGTGGCGCCGAGGTTGATGGCCGCCGCAAAGCCCGCAGCCCCACGGGCTGTGGGGCCACGCGAGCGGCTGCCAAAGAGCTTTCCAACGAGGCACGGCTTTCCCTCCTGGCTCTTCGGGTGTGGGAGCTGTCGCCAGAGACGCGGCCCTACAGGAAAATGCTTCGCAGGCTGGCGCGGCGGCGCCACGTGGGCGCCGCTGTCGCACAGGC
Organism: Larus michahellis; assembly: GCF_964199755.1. Lineage (NCBI taxonomy): Eukaryota > Metazoa > Chordata > Aves > Charadriiformes > Laridae > Larus > Larus michahellis. The sequence continues at coordinate 553,102 of NC_133921.1, forward strand.
TGACGGCCGCCGCAAAGCCCGCAGCCCCACGGGCTGTGGGGCCACGCGAGCGGCTGCCAAAGAGCTTTCCAACGAGGCACGGCTTTCCCTCCTGGCTCTTCGGGCGTAGGAGCTGTCGCCAGAGATGCGGCCCTACCGGAAAATGCTTCGCAGGCTAGCGCGGCGGCCACACCTGGGCGCCGGTGTCGCCCAGGCTGACGGCCGCTGCAAAGCCCGCAGCCCCACAGGCTGTGGCGTCACGCGAGCGGCTGCCAAAGAGCTTTCCAACGAGGCACGGCTTTCCCTCCTGGCTCTTCGGGCGTGGGAGCTGTCACCAGAGCCGCGGCCCTCCCGGAAAATGCTTCGCAGGCTGGCGCGGAGGCGTAACGGGCTGTGGGACCACGCGAGCGGCTGCCAAAGACCTTTCCAATGAGGCACGGCTTTCCCTCCTGGCTCTTTGGGCGTGGGAGCTGTCGCCAGAGACGCGGCCCTACCGGAAAATGCTTCGCAGGCTGGCGCGGAGGCGTAACGTGGGCGCCGGTGGCGCCGAGGCTGACGGCCGCCGCAAAGCCCGCAGCCCCACGGGCAGTGGGGCCACGCGAGCGGCTGCCAAAGACCTTTCCAACGAGGCATGGCTTTCCCTCCTGGCTCTTCGGGCGTGGGAGCTGTCGCCAGAGCCGCGGCCCTACCGGAAAATGCTTCGCAGGCTGGCGCGGCGGCCTGACGTGGGCGCCGGTGGCACTGAGGCTGACGGCCGCCGCAAAGCCCGCAGCCCCACGGGCTTTAGGGCCATGCGAGTAGATGCCAAAGAGCTTTCCAACGAGGCATGGCTTTCCCTCCTGGCTCTTCGGGAGTGGGAGCTGTCGCCAGAGCCGCGGCCCTACGAGAAAATGCGTCGCAGGCTGGCGCGGTGGCGCCACGAGGGCGCCGGTGTCGCCGAGGCTGACGTCCGCCGGAAAGCCCGCAGCCCCACGGGCTGTGGGGCCATGCGAGCGGCTGCCAAAGAGCTTTCCAACGAGGCACGGCTTTCCCTCCTGGCTCTTCGGGCGTGGGAGCTGTCGCCAGAGCCGCGGCCCTACCAGAAAATGCTTTGCAGGCTGGCGCGGCGGCCCCAGCTGGGCGCCGGTGGCGCCGAGGCTGACGGCCGCCGCAAAGCCCGCAGCCCCACGGGCTGTGGGGCCACGCGAGCGGCTGCCAAAGAGCTTTCCAACGAGGCACGGCTTTCCCTCCTGGCTCTTCGGGCGTGGGAGCTGTCGCCAGAGACGCGGCCCTACCGGAAAATGCTTCGCAGGCTGGCGCGGCGGCGCAACGTGGGCGACGGTGTCGCCCAGGCTGACGGCCGCCACAAAGCCCACAGCCCCACGGGCTTTGGGGCCACGCGAGCAGCTGCCAAAGAGCTTTCCAACAAGGCACGGCTTTCCCTCCTGGCTCTTCGGGCGTGGGAGCTGTCGCCAGAGCTGCAGCCCTACCGGCAAATGCTTCGCAGGCTGGTGCGGCGGCCCCACGTGGGCGCCTGTGGCGCCGAGGCTGACGGCCGCCGCAAAGCCCGCAGCCCCACGGGCTGTGGGGCCACGCGAGCGGCTGCCAAAGAGCTTTCCAACGAGGCATGGCTTTCCCTCCTGGCTCTTCGGGCGTGGGAGCTGTCGCCACAGCCGCGGCCCTACCGGAAAAGGCTTTGCAGGCTGGCGCGGCGGCGCCACGTGGGTGCCGCTGTCGCACAGGCTGACGGCCGCCGCAAAGCCCGCAGCCCCACGGGCTGTGGGGCCACGCGAGCGGCTGCCAAAGAGCTTTCCAACGAGGCACGGCTTTCCCTCCTGGCTCTTTGGGCGTGGGAGCTGTCGCCAGAGCCGCGGCCCTCCCGGAAAATGCTTCGCAGGCTGGCGCGGAAGCGGAACGTGGGCACCGGTGGCGCCGAGGCTGACGGCCGCCGCAAAGCCCGCAGCCCCACGGGCTGTGGGGCCACGCGAGCGGCTGCCAAAGAGCTTTCCAACGAGGCACGGCTTTCCCTCCTGGCTCTTCGGGCGTGGGAGCTGTCGCCAGAGACGCGGCCCTACCGGAAAAGGCTTCGCAGGCTGGCGCGGCGGCGCCACGTGGGCGCCGGTGTGGCACAGGCTGACGGCCGCCGCAAAGCCCGCAGCCCCACGGGCTGTGGGACCACGCGAGCGGCTGCCAAAGAGCTTTCCAATGAGGCACGGCTTTCCCTCCTGGCTCTTTGGGCGTGGGAGCTGTCGCCAGAGACGCGGCCCTACCGGAAAATGGTTCGCAGGCTAGCGCGGCCGCCCCACCTGGGCGCCGGTGTCGCCCAGGCTGACGGCCGTCGCAAAGCCCGCAGCCCCACGGGCTGTGGGGTCACGCGAGCGGCTGCCAAAGAGCTTTCCAACGAGGCACGGCTTTCCCTCCTGGCTCTTCGGGCGTGGGAGCTGTCGCCAGAGCCGCGGCCCTACCGGAAAATGCTTCGCAGGCTGGCGCGGCGTCCCGACGTGGGCGCCGGTGTCGCCGAGGCTGACGTCCGCCGCAAAGACCGCAGCCCCACGGGCTGTGGGGCCACGCGAGCGGCTGCCAAAGAGCTTTCCAACGAGGCACGGCTTTCCCTCCTGGCTCTTCGGGCGTGGGAGCTGTCGCCAGAGACGCGGCCCTACCGGAAAATGCTTCGCAGGCTGGTGCGGCGGCGCCACGTGGGCTCCGGTGGCATCGAGGCTGACGGCCGCCGGAAAGCCCGCATCCCCACGGGCTGTGGGGCCATGCGAGTAGCTGCCAAAGAGCTTTCCAACAAGGCGCGGCTTTCCCTCCTGGCTCTTCGGGCGTGGGAGATGTCGCCAACAGCCGTGGCCCTACAGGAAAATGCTTCGCAGGCTGGCGCAGCGGCGCAACGTGGGCGCCAGTGGCGCCGAGGCTGACGGCCGCCGCAAAGCCCGCAGCCCCACGGGCTGTGGGGCCACGCGAGCGGCTGCCAAAGAGCTTTCCAACAAGGCACGGCTTTCCCTCCTGGCTCTTCGGGCGTGGGAGCTGTCGCCAGAGACGCGGCCCTACCGGAAAAGGCTTCGCAGGCTGGCGCGGCGGCGCCACGTGGGCGCCGGTGTCGCACAGGCTGACGGCCGCCGCAAAGCCCGCAGCCCCACGGGCGGTGGGGCCACGCGAGCGGCTGCCAAAGAGCTTTCCAACGAGGCACGGCTTTCCCTCCTGATTCTTTGGGCGTGGGAGCTGTCGCCAGAGACGCGGCCCTACCGGAAAATGCTTCGCAGGCTAGCGCGGCGGCGCCACGTGAGCGCCGGTGTCGCACAGGCTGACGGCCGCCAGAAAGCCCGCATCCCCACGGGCTGTGGGACCACGCGAGCGGCTGCCAAAGAGCTTTCCAATGAGGCACGGCTTTCCCTCCTGGCTCTTTGGGCGTGGGAGCTGTCGCCAGAGCCGCGGCCCTACCAGAAAATGCGTCGCAGTCTGGCGCGGTGGCGCCACGTGGGCGCCGGTGTCGCCGAGGCTGACGTCCGCCGCAAAGCCCGCAGCCCCACGGGCTGTGGGGCCATGCGAGCGGCTGCCAAAGAGCTTTCCAACGAGGCACGGCTTTCCCTCCTGGCTCTTCGGGCGTGGGAGCTGTCGCCAGAGACGCAGCCCTACCGGAAAAGGCTTCGCAGGCTGGCGCGGCAGCGACACATGGGCGCCGGTGTCGCACAGGCTGACGGCCGCCGCAAAGCCCGCAGCCCCACGGGCTGTGGGACCACGCGAGCGGCTGCCAAAGAGCTTTCCAACGAGGCACGGCTTTCCCTCCTGGCTCTTTGGGCGTGGGAGCTGTCGCCAGAGACGCGGCCCTACCGGAAAATGCTTCGCAGGCTGGCGAGGCGGTGCCACGTGGGCGCCGGTGTCGCACAGGCTGACGGCCGCCGCAAAGCCTGCAGCCCCACGGGCTGTGGGACCACGCGAGCGGCTGCCAAAGAGCTTTCCAACGAGGCACGGCTTTCCCTCCTGGCTCTTTGGGCGTGGGACCTGTCGCCAGAGACGCGGCCCTAACGGAAAATGCTTCGCAGGCTAGCGCGCCCCACCTGGGCGCCGGTGTCGCCCAGGCTGACGGCCGCCGCAAAGCCCGCAGCCCCACAGGCTGTGGGGTCACGCGAGCGGCTGCCAAAGAGCTTTCCAACGAGGCACGGCTTTCCCTCCTGGCTCTTCGGCCGTGGGAGCTGTCGCCAGAGACGCGGCCCTACCGGAAAATGCTTCGCAGGCTGGCGTGGCGGCCTGACGTGGGAGCCGGTGGGATCGAGGCTGACGGCCGCCGCAAAGCCCGCATCCCCACGGGCTTTAGGGCCATGCGAGTAGCTGCCAAAGAGCTTTCCAACGAGGCGCGGCTTTCCCTCCTGGCTCTTTGGGAGTGGGAGCTGTCGCCAGAGCCGCGGCCCTACCAGAAAATGCGTCGCAGGCTGGTGCGGTGGCGCCACGTGGGCGCCGGTGTCGCCGAGGCTGACGTCCGCCGCAAAGCCCGCAGCCCCACGGGCTGTGGGGCCATGCGAGCGGCTGCCAAAGAGCTTTCCAACGAGGCACGGCTTTCCCTCCTGGCTCTTCGGGCGTGGGAGCTGTCGCCAGAGTCGCGGCCCTATCGGAAAATGCTTCGCAGGCTGGCGCGGCGGCGCAACGTGGGCGACGGTGTCGCCCAGGCTGACGGCCGCCGCAAAGCCCACAGCCCCACGGGCTTTGCGGCCACGCGAGCAGCTGCCAAAGAGCTTTCCAACAAGGCACGGCTTTCCCTCCTGGCTCTTCGGGCGTGGGAGCTGTCGCCAGAGCTGCAGCACTACCGGCAAATGCTTCGCAGGCTGGCGCGGCGGCCCCACGTGGGCGCCTGTGGCGCCGAGGCTGACGGCCGCCGCAAAGCCCGCAGCCCCACGGGCTGTGGGGCCACGCGAGCGGCTGCCAAAGAGCTTTCCAACGAGGCATGGCTTTCCCTCCTGGCTCTTCGGGCGTGGGAGCTGTCGCCACAGCCGCGGCCCTACCGGAAAAGGCTTTGCAGGCTGGCGCGGCGGCGCCACGTGGGTGCCGCTGTCGCACAGGCTGACGGCCGCCGCAAAGCCCGCAGCCCCACGGGCTGTGGGACCACGCGAGCGGCTGCCAAAGAGCTTTCCAATGAGGCACGGCTTTCCCTCCTGGCTCTTTGGGCGTGGGAGCTGTCGCCAGAGACGCGGCCCTACCGGAAAATGGTTCGCAGGCTAGCGCGGCCGCCCCACCTGGGCGCCGGTGTCGCCCAGGCTGACGGCCGTCGCAAAGCCCGCAGCCCCACGGGCTGTGGGGTCACGCGAGCGGCTGCCAAAGAGCTTTCCAACGAGGCACGGCTTTCCCTCCTGGCTCTTCGGGCGTGGGAGCTGTCGCCAGAGCCGCGGCCCTACCGGAAAATGCTTCGCAGGCTGGCGCGGCGTCCCGACGTGGGCGCCGGTGTCGCCGAGGCTGACGTCCGCCGCAAAGCCCGCAGCCCCACGGGCTGTGGGGCCACGCGAGCGGCTGCCAAAGAGCTTTCCGAGGAGGCACGGCTTTCCCTCCTGGCTCTTCGGGCGTGGGAGCTGTCGCCAGAGACGCGGCCCTACCGGAAAATGCTTCGCAGGCTGGCGCGGCGGCGCCACGTGGGCGCCGGTGTCGCACAGGCTGACGGCCGCCGCAAAGCCCGCAGCCCCACGGGCGGTGGGGCCACGCGAGCGGCTGCCAAAGAGCTTTCCAACGAGGCACGGCTTTCCCTCCTGATTCTTTGGGCGTGGGAGCTGTCGCCAGAGACGCGGCCCTACCGGAAAATGCTTCGCAGGCTAGCGCGGCGGCGCCACGTGAGCGCCGGTGTCGCACAGGCTGACGGCCGCCAGAAAGCCCGCATCCCCACGGGCTGTGGGACCACGCGAGCGGCTGCCAAAGAGCTTTCCAATGAGGCACGGCTTTCCCTCCTGGCTCTTTGGGCGTGGGAGCTGTCGCCAGAGCCGCGGCCCTACCAGAAAATGCGTCGCAGTCTGGCGCGGTGGCGCCACGTGGGCGCCGGTGTCGCCGAGGCTGACGTCCGCCGCAAAGCCCGCAGCCCCACGGGCTGTGGGGCCATGCGAGCGGCTGCCAAAGAGCTTTCCAACGAGGCACGGCTTTCCCTCCTGGCTCTTCGGGCGTGGGAGCTGTCGCCAGAGACGCAGCCCTACCGGAAAAGGCTTCGCAGGCTGGCGCGGCGGCGCCACGTGGGCGCCGGTGTCGCACAGGCTGACGGCCGCCGCAAAGCCCGCAGCCCCACGGGCGGTGGGGCCACGCGAGCGGCTGCCAAAGAGCTTTCCAACGAGGCACGGCTTTCCCTCCTGATTCTTTGGGCGTGGGAGCTGTCGCCAGAGACGCGGCCCTACCGGAAAATGCTTCGCAGGCTAGCGCGGCGGCGCCACGTGAGCGCCGGTGTCGCACAGGCTGACGGCCGCCAGAAAGCCCGCATCCCCACGGGCTGTGGGACCACGCGAGCGGCTGCCAAAGAGCTTTCCAATGAGGCACGGCTTTCCCTCCTGGCTCTTTGGGCGTGGGAGCTGTCGCCAGAGCCGCGGCCCTACCAGAAAATGCGTCGCAGTCTGGCGCGGTGGCGCCACGTGGGCGCCGGTGGAGCCGAGGCTGACGGCAGCCGCAAAGCCCGCAGCCCCACGGGCTGTGGGGCCATGCGAGCGGCTGCCAAAGAGCTTTCCAACGAGGCACGGCTTTCCCTCCTGGCTCTTCGGGCGTGGGAGCTGTCGCCAGAGACGCAGCCCTACCGGAAAAGGCTTCGCAGGCTGGCGCGGCGGCGCCACGTGGGCGCCGGTGTCGCACAGGCTGACGGCCGCCGCAAAGCCCGCAGCCCCACGGGCTGTGGGACCACGCGAGCGGCTGCCAAAGAGCTTTCCAACGAGGCACGGCTTTCCCTCCTGGCTCTTTGGGCGTGGGAGCTGTCGCCAGAGACGCGGCCCTACCGGAAAATGCTTCGCAGGCTGGCGAGGCGGCGCCACGTGGGCGCCGGTGTCGCACAGGCTGACGGCCGCCGCAAAGCCTGCAGCCCCACGGGCTGTGGGACCACGCGAGCGGCTGCCAAAGAGCTTTCCAACGAGGCACGGCTTTCCCTCCTGGCTCTTTGGGCGTGGGACCTGTCGCCAGAGACGCGGCCCTAACGGAAAATGCTTCGCAGGCTAGCGCGCCCCACCTGGGCGCCGGTGTCGCCCAGGCTGACGGCCGCCGCAAAGCCCGCAGCCCCACAGGCTGTGGGGTCACGCGAGCGGCTGCCAAAGAGCTTTCCAACGAGGCACGGCTTTCCCTCCTGGCTCTTCGGCCGTGGGAGCTGTCGCCAGAGACGCGGCCCTACCGGAAAATGCTTCGCAGGCTGGCGTGGCGGCCTGACGTGGGAGCCGGTGGGATCGAGGCTGACGGCCGCCGCAAAGCCCGCATCCCCACGGGCTTTAGGGCCATGCGAGCGGCTGCCAAAGAGCTTTCCAACGAGGCGCGGCTTTCCCTCCTGGCTCTTTGGGAGTGGGAGCTGTCGCCAGAGCCGCGGCCCTACCAGAAAATGCGTCGCAGGCTGGTGCGGTGGCACCACGTGGGCGCCGGTGTCGCCGAGGCTGACGTCCGCCGCAAAGCCCGCAGCCCCACGGGCTGTGGGGCCATGCGAGCGGCTGCCAAAGAGCTTTCCAACGAGGCACGGCTTTCCCTCCTGGCTCTTCGGCCGTGGGAGCTGTCGCCAGAGTCGCGGCCCTACCGGAAAATGCTTCGCAGGCTGGCGCGGCGGCGCAACGTGGGCGACGGTGTCGCCCAGGCTGACGGCCGCCGCAAAGCCCACAGCCCCACGGGCTTTGCGGCCACGCGAGCAGCTGCCAAAGAGCTTTCCAACAAGGCACGGCTTTCCCTCCTGGCTCTTCGGGCGTGGGAGCTGTCGCCAGAGCTGCAGCCCTACCGGCAAATGCTTCGCAGGCTGGCGCGGCGGCCCCACGTGGGCGCCGGTGGCGCCGAGGCTGACGGCCGCCGCAAAGCCCGCAGCCCCACGGGCTGTGGGGCCACGCGAGCGGCTGCCAAAGAGCTTTCCAACGAGGCATGGCTTTCCCTCCTGGCTCTTCGGGCGTGGGAGCTGTCGCCACAGCCGCGGCCCTACCGGAAAAGGCTTTGCAGGCTGGCGCGGCGGCGCCACGTGGGTGCCGCTGTCGCACAGGCTGACGGCCGCCGCAAAGCCCGCAGCCCCACGGGCTGTGGGGCCACGCGAGCGGCTGCCAAAGAGCTTTCCAACGAGGCACGGCTTTCCCTCCTGGCTCTTTGGGCGTGGGAGCTGTCGCCAGAGACGCGGCCCTACCGGAAAATGCTTCGCAGGCTAGCGCGGCGGCCCCTCCTGGGCGCCGGTGTCGCCCAGGCTGACGGCCGCCGCAAAGCCCGCAGCCCCACAGGCTGTGGGGTCACGCGAGCGGCTGCCAAAGAGCTTTCCAACGAGGCACGGCTTTCCCTCCTGGCTCTTTGGGCGTGGGAGCTGTCGCCAGAGCCGCGGCCCTCCCGGAAAATGCTTCGCAGGCTGGCGCGGAAGCGGAACGTGGGCACCGGTGGCGCCGAGGCTGACGGCCGCCGCAAAGACCGCAGTCCCACGGGCTGTGGGGCCACGCGAGCGGCTGCCAAAGAGCTTTCCAACGAGGCACGGCTTTCCCTCCTGGCTCTTCGGGCGTGGGAGCTGTCGCCAGAGACGCGGCCCTACCGGAAAAGGCTTCGCAGGCTGGCGCGGCGGCGCCACGTGGGCGCCGGTGTGGCACAGGCTGACGGCCGCCGCAAAGCCCGCAGCCCCACGGGCTGTGGGACCACGCGAGCGGCTGCCAAAGAGCTTTCCAATGAGGCACGGCTTTCCCTCCTGGCTCTTTGGGCGTGGGAGCTGTCGCCAGAGACGCGGCCCTACCGGAAAATGCTTCGCAGGCTAGCGCGGCCGCCCCACCTGGGCGCCGGTGTCGCCCAGGCTGACGGCCGTCGCAAAGCCCGCAGCCCCACGGGCTGTGGGGTCACGCGAGCGGCTGCCAAAGAGCTTTCCAACGAGGCACGGCTTTCCCTCCTGGCTCTTCGGGCGTGGGAGCTGTCGCCAGAGCCGCGGCCCTACCGGAAAATGCTTCGCAGGCTGGCGCGGCGTCCCGACGTGGGCGCCGGTGTCGCCGAGGCTGACGTCCGCCGCAAAGCCCGCAGCCCCACGGGCTGTGGGGCCACGCGAGCGGCTGCCAAAGAGCTTTCCAACGAGGCACGGCTTTCCCTCCTGGCTCTTCGGGCGTGGGAGCTGTCGCCAGAGACGCGGCCCTACCGGAAAATGCTTCGCAGGCTGGCGCGGCGGCGCCACGTGGGCGCCGGTGGCATCGAGGCTGACGGCCGCCGGAAAGCCCGCATCCCCACGGGCTGTGGGGCCATGCGAGTAGCTGCCAAAGAGCTTTCCAACAAGGCGCGGCTTTCCCTCCTGGCTCTTCGGGCGTGGGAGCTGTCGCCAGAGACGCGGCCCTACCGGAAAAGGCTTCGCAGGCTGGCGCGGCGGCGCCACGTGGGCGCCGGTGTCGCACAGGCTGACGGCCGCCGCAAAGCCCGCAGCCCCACGGGCGGTGGGGCCACGCGAGCGGCTGCCAAAGAGCTTTCCAACGAGGCACGGCTTTCCCTCCTGGCTCTTTGGGCGTGGGAGCTGTCGCCAGAGACGCGGCCCTACCGGAAAATGCTTCGCAGGCTGGCGTGGCGGCCTGACGTGGGAGCCGGTGGGATCGAGGCTGACGGCCGCCGCAAAGCCCGCATCCCCACGGGCTTTAGGGCCATGCGAGTAGCTGCCAAAGAGCTTTCCAACGAGGCGCGGCTTTCCCTCCTGGCTCTTCGGGCGTGGGAGCTGTCGCCAGAGCCGCGGCCCTACCAGAAAATGCTTCGCAGGCTGGCGCGGTGGCGCCACGTGGGCGCCGGTGTCGCCGAGGCTGACGTCCGCCGCAAAGCCCGCAGCCCCACGGGCTGTGGGGCCACGCGAGCGGCTGCCAAAGAGCTTTCCAACGAGGCACGGCTTTCCCTCCTGGCTCTTCGGGCGTGGGAGCTGTCGCCAGAGCCGCGGCCCTACCAGAAAATGCTTTGCAGGCTGGCGCGGCGGCCCCAGCTGGGCGCCGGTGGCGCCGAGGCTGACGGCCGCCGCAAAGCCCGCAGCCCCATGGGCTGTGGGGCCTCGCGAGCGGCTGCCAAAGAGCTTTCCAACGAGGCATGGCTTTCCCTCCTGGCTCTTCGGGCGTGGGAGCTGTCGCCACAGCCGCGGCCCTACAGGAAAATGCTTCGCAGGCTGGCGCAGCGGCGCAACGTGGACGCCAGTGGCGCCGAGGCTGACGGCCGCCGCAAAGCCCGCAGCCCCACGGGCTGTGGGGCCACGCGAGCGGCTGCCAAAGAGCTTTCCAACGAGGCACGGCTTTCCCTCCTGGCTCTTTGGGCGTGGGAGCTGTCGCCAGAGACGCGGCCCTACCGGAAAAGGCTTTGCAGGCTGGCGCGGCGGCGCCACGTGTGCGCCAGTGTCGCACAGGCTGACGGCCGCTGCAAAGCCCGCAGCCCCACGGGCTGTGGGGCCACGCGAGCGGCTGCCAAAGAGCTTTCCAACGAGGCACGGCTTTCCCTCCTGGCTCTTCGGGCGTGGGAGCTGTCGCCAGAGCCGCGGCCCTACAGGAAAATGCTTCGCAGGCTGGCGCGGAGGCGTAACGTGGGCGCCGGTGGCGCCGAGGCTGACGGCCGCCGCAAAGCCCGCAGCCCCACGGGCTGTGGGGCCATGCGAGCGGCTGCCAAAGGGCTTTCCAACGAGGCACGGCTTTCCCTCCTGGCTCTTCGGGCGTGGGAGCTGTCGCCAGAGCCGCGGCCCTACCGGAAAATGCTTCGCAGGCTGGCACGGCGTCCCGACGTGGGCGCCGGTGTCGCCGAGGCTGACGGCCGCTGCAAAGCCCGCATCCCCACGGGCTTTAGGGCCATGCGAGTAGCTGCCAAAGAGCTTTCCAACGAGGCACGGCTTTCCCTCCTGGCTCTTCGGCCGTGGGAGCTGTCGCCAGAGCCGCGGCCCTACCAGAAAATGCTTCTCTGCCTGGCGCGGCGGCCCCACGTGGGCGCCGGTGGCGCCGAGGCTGATGGCCGCCGCAAAGCCTGCAGCCCCATGGGCTGTGGGGCCACGCGAGCGGCTGTCAAAGAGCTTTCCAATGAGGCACGGCTTTCCCTCCTGGCTCTTCGGGCGTGGGAGCTTTCTCCAGAAACGCGGCCCTACCGGAAAATGCTTCGCAGGCTGGCGCGGAGGCGCAACGTGGGCGCCAGTGGCGCCGAGGCTGACGGCCGCCGCAAAGCCCGCAGCCCCACGGGCTGTGGGGCCACGCGAGCGGCTGCCAAAGAGCTTTCCAACGAGGCACGGCTTTCCCTCCTGGCTCTTCGGGCGTGGGAGCTGTCGCCAGAGACGCGGCCCTACCGGAAAAGGCTTCGCAGGCTGGCGCGGCGGCGCCACGTGGGCGCCGGTATCGCACAGGCTGACGGCCGCTGCAAAGCCCGCAGCCCCACGGGCTGTGGGGCCACGCGAGCGGCTGCCAAAGAGCTTTCCAACGAGGCACGGCTTTCCCTCCTGGCTCTTTGGGCGTGGGAGCTGTCGCCAGAGACGCGGCCCTACCGGAAAATGCTTCGCAGGCTAGCGCGGCGGCGCCACGTGGGCGCCGGTGTCGCACAGGCTGACGGCCGCCAGAAAGCCCGCATCCCCACGGGCTGTGGGGCCCCGCGAGCGGCTGCCAAAGAGCTTTCCAACGAGGCACGGCTTTCCCTCCTGGCTCTTTGGGCGTGGGAGCTGTCGCCAGAGCCGCGGCCCTACCAGAAAATGTGTCGCAGGCTGGCGCGGTGGCGCCACGTGGGCACCGGTGTCGCCGAGGCTGACGTCCGCCGCAAAGCCCGCAGCCCCACGGGCTGTGGGGCCATGCGAGCGGCTGCCAAAGAGCTTTCCAACGAGGCACGGCTTTCCCTCCTGGCTCTTCGGCCGTGGGAGCTGTCGCCAGAGCCGCGGCCCTACCAGAAAATGCTTTGCAGGCTGGCGCGGCGGCCCCAGCTGGGCGCCGGTGGCGCCGAGGCTGATGGCCGCCGCAAAGCCCGCAGCCCCATGGGCTGTGGGGCCACGCGAGCGGCTGCCAAAGAGCTTTCCAACGAGGCACGGCTTTCCCTCCTGGCTCTTCGGGCGTGGGAGCTGTCGCCAGAGACGCGGCCCTACCGGAAAATGCTTCGCAGGCTGGCGCGGCGGCGCAACGTGGGCGCCGGTGTCGCCCAGGCTGACGTCCGCCGCAAAGCCCACAGCCCCACGGGCTGTGGGGCCACGCGAGCAGCTGCCAAAGAGCTTTCCAACGAGGCACGGCTTTCCCTCCTGGCTCTTCGGGCGTGGGAGCTGTCGCCAGAGACGCGGCCCTACCGGAAAAGGCTTCGCAGGCTGGCGCGGCGGCGCCACGTGGGCGCCGGTGTCGCACAGGCTGACGGCCGCCGCAAAGCCCGCAGCCCCACGGGCTGTGGGACCACGCGAGCAGCTGCCAAAGAGCTTTCCAACGAGGCACGGCTTTCCCTCCTGGCTCTTTGGGCGTGGGAGCTGTCGCCAGAGACGCGGCCCTACCGGAAAATGCTTCGCAGGCTAGCGCGGCGGCCCCACCTGGGCGCCGGTGTCGCCCAGGCTCACGGCCGCCGCAAAGCCCGCAGCCCCACAGGCTGTGGGGTCACGCGAGCGGCTGCCAAAGAGCTTTCCAACGAGGCAAGGCTTTCCCTCCTGGCTCTTCGGCCGTGGGAGCTGTCGCCAGAGCCGCGGCCCTACCGGAAAATGCTTCGCAGGCTGGCGCGGCGGCGCAATGTGGGCGCCGGTGGCGCCCAGGCTGACGGCCGCCGCAAAGCCCGCAGCCCCACGGGCTTTAGGGCCATGCGAGTAGATGCCAAAGAGCTTTCCAACGAGGCATGGCTTTCCCTCCTGGCTCTTCGGGAGTGGGAGCTGTCGCCAGAGCCGCGGCCCTACGAGAAAATGCGTCGCAGGCTGGCGCGGTGGCGCCACGAGGGCGCCGGTGTCGCCGAGGCTGACGTCCGCCGCAAAGCCCGCAGCCCCACGGGCTGTGGGGCCATGCGAGCGGCTGCCAAAGAGCTTTCCAACGAGGCACGGCTTTCCCTCCTGGCTCTTCGGCCGTGGGAGCTGTCGCCAGAGCCGCGGCCCTACCAGAAAATGCTTTGCAGGCTGGCGCGGCGGCCCCAGCTGGGCGCCGGTGGCGCCGAGGCTGACGGCCGCCGCAAAGCCCGCAGCCCCATGGGCTGTGGGGCCACGCGAGCGGCTGCCAAAGAGCTTTCCAACGAGGCACGGCTTTCCCTCCTGGCTCTTTGGGCGTGGGAGCTGTCGCCAGAGACGCGGCCCTACCGGAAAATGCTTCGCAGGCTGGCGCAGCGGCGCAACGTGGGCGACGGTGTCGCCCAGGCTGACGGCCGCCGCAAAGCCCGCAGCCCCACGGGCTGTGGGGCCACGCGAGCGGCTGCCAAAGAGCTTTCCAACGAGGCACGGCTTTCCCTCCTGGCTCTTTGGGCGTGGGAGCTGTCGCCAGAGCCGCGGCCCTACCGGAAAATACATCGCAGGCTAGCGCGGCGGCCCCACCTGGGCGCCGGTGTCGCCCAGGCTGACGGCCGCCGCAAAGCCCGCAGCCCCACAGGCTGTGGGGTCACGCGAGCGGCTGCCAAAGAGCTTTCCAACGAGGCACGGCTTTCCCTCCTGGCTCTTTGGGCGTGGGAGCTGTCGCCAGAGCCGCGGCCCTCCCGGAAAATGCTTCGCAGGCTGGCGCGGAAGCGGAACGTGGGCACCGGTGGCGCCGAGGCTGACGGCCGCCGCAAAGCCCGCAGCCCCACGGGCTGTGGGGCCACGCGAGCGGCTGCCAAAGAGCTTTCCAACGAGGCACGGCTTTCCCTCCTGGCTCTTCGGGCGTGGGAGCTGTCGCCAGAGACGCGGCCCTACCGGAAAAGGCTTCGCAGGCTGGCGCGGCGGCGCCACGTGGGCGCCGGTGTGGCACAGGCTGACGGCCGCCGCAAAGCCCGCAGCCCCACGGGCTGTGGGACCACGCGAGCGGCTGCCAAAGAGCTTTCCAATGAGGCACGGCTTTCCCTCCTGGCTCTTTGGGCGTGGGAGCTGTCGCCAGAGACGCGGCCCTACCGGAAAATGCTTCGCAGGCTAGCGCGGCCGCCCCACCTGGGCGCCGGTGTCGCCCAGGCTGACGGCCGCCGCAAAGCCCGCAGCCCCACGGGCTGTGGGGCCACGCGAGCGGCTGCCAAAGAGCTTTCCAACGAGGCACGGCTTTCCCTCCTGGCTCTTTGGGTGTGGGAGCTGTCGCCAGAGACGCGGCCCTACCAGAAAATGCTTTGCAGGCTGGCGCGGCGGCCCCACGTGGGCGCCGGTGTCGCCGAGGCTGACGTCCGCCGCAAAGCCCGCAGCCCCATGGGCTGTGGGGCCACGCGAGCGGCTGCCAAAGAGCTTTCCAACGAGGCACGGCTTTCCCTCCTGGCTCTTCGGGCGTGGGAGATGTCGCCACAGCCGCGGCCCTACAGGAAAATGCTTCGCAGGCTGGCGCAGCGGCGCAACGTGGGCGCCAGTGGCGCCGAGGCTGACGGCCGCCGCAAAGCCCGCAGCCCCACGGGCTGTGGGGCCACGCGAGCGGCTGCCAAAGAGCTTTCCAACAAGGCACGGCTTTCCCTCCTGGCTCTTCGGGCGTGGGAGCTGTCGCCAGAGACGCGGCCCTACCGGAAAAGGCTTCGCAGGCTGGCGCGGCGGCGCCACGTGGGCGCCGGTGTCGCATAGGCTGACGGCCGCCGCAAAGCCCGCAGCCCCACGGGCTGTGGGGCCACGCGAGCGGCTGCCAAAGAGCTTTCCAACGAGGCACGGCTTTCCCTCCTGGCTCTTTGGGCGTGGGAGCTGTCGCCAGAGACGCGGCCCTACCGGAAAATGCTTCGCAGGCTGGCGCGGCGGCGCAACGTGGGAGCCGGTGGCACTGAGGCTGACGGCCGCCAGAAAGCCCGCATCCCCACGGGCTGTGGGGCCACGCGAGCGGCTGCCAAAGAGCTTTCCAATGAGGCACGGCTTTCCCTCCTGGCTCTTCGGGCGTGGGAGCTGTCGCCAGAGACGCGGCCCTACCGGAAAAGGCTTCGCAGGCTGGCGCGGCGGCGCCACGTGGGCGCCGGTGTGGCACAGGCTGACGGCCGCCGGAAAGCCCGCAGCCCCACGGGCTGTGGGACCACGCGAGCGGCTGCCAAAGAGCTTTCCAACGAGGCACGGCTTTCCCTCCTGGCTCTTTGGGCGTGGGAGCTGTCGCCAGAGACGCGGCCCTCCCGGAAAATGCTTCGCAGGCTGGCGCGGAAGCGGAACGTGGGCACCGGTGGCGCCGAGGCTGACGGCCGCCGCAAAGCCCGCAGCCCCACGGGCTGTGGGGCCACGCGAGCGGCTGCCAAAGAGCTTTCCAACGAGGCACGGCTTTCCCTCCTGGCTCTTCGGGCGTGGGAGCTGTCGCCAGAGACGCGGCCCTACCGGAAAAGGCTTCGCAGGCTGGCGCGGCGGCGCCACGTGGGCGCCGGTGTGGCACAGGCTGACGGCCGCCGCAAAGCCCGCAGCCCCACGGGCTGTGGGACCACGCGAGCGGCTGCCAAAGAGCTTTCCAATGAGGCACGGCTTTCCCTCCTGGCTCTTTGGGCGTGGGAGCTGTCGCCAGAGACGCGGCCCTACCGGAAAATGCTTCGCAGGCTAGCGCGGCCGCCCCACCTGGGCGCCGGTGTCGCCCAGGCTGACGGCCGCCGCAAAGCCCGCAGCCCCACGGGCTGTGGGGTCACGCGAGCGGCTGCCAAAGAGCTTTCCAACGAGGCACGGCTTTCCCTCCTGGCTCTTCGGGCGTGGGAGCTGTCGCCAGAGCCGCGGCCCTACCGGAAAATGCTTCGCAGGCTGGCGCGGCGTCCCGACGTGGGCGCCGGTGTCGCCGAGGCTGACGTCCGCCGCAAAGCCCGCAGCCCCACGGGCTGTGGGGCCACGCGAGCGGCTGCCAAAGAGCTTTCCAATGAGGCACGGCTTTCCCTCCTGGCTCTTCGGCCGTGGGAGCTGTCGCCAGAGCCGCGGCCCTACCGGAAAATGCTTCGCAGGCTGGCGCGGCGGCGCCACGTGGGCGCCGGTGGCATCGAGGCTGACGGCCGCCGGAAAGCCCGCATCCCCACGGGCTGTGGGGCCATGCGAGTAGCTGCCAAAGAGCTTTCCAACAAGGCGCGGCTTTCCCTCCTGGCTCTTCGGGAGTGGGAGCTGTCGCCAGAGCCGCGGCCCTACCGGAAAATGCTTCCCAGGCTGGCGCGGCGGCGCAACGTGGGCGCCAGTGGCGCCGAGGCTGACGGCCGCCGCAAAGCCCGCAGCCCCACGGGCTGTGGGGCCACGCGAGCGGCTGCCAAAGAGCTTTCCAACGAGGCACGGCTTTCCCTCCTGGCTCTTTGGGCGTGGGAGCTGTCGCCAGAGATGCGGCCCTACCAGAAAATGCTTTGCAGGCTGGCGCGGCGGCCCCACGTGGGCGCCGGTGTCGCCGAGGCTGACGTCCGCCGCAAAGCCCGCAGCCCCATGGGCTGTGGGGCCACGCGAGCGGCTGCCAAAGAGCTTTCCAACGAGGCACGGCTTTCCCTCCTGGCTCTTCGGGCGTGGGAGATATCGCCACAGCCGCGGCCCTACAGGAAAATGCTTCGCAGGCTGGCGCGGAGGCGCAACGTGGGCGCCAGTGGCGCCGAGGCTGACGGCCGCCGCAAAGCCCGCAGCCCCACGGGCTGTGGGGCCACGCGAGCGGCTGCCAAAGAGCTTTCCAACAAGGCACGGCTTTCCCTCCTGGCTCTTCGGGCGTGGGAGCTGTCGCCAGAGACGCGGCCCTACCGGAAAAGGCTTCGCAGGCTGGCGCGGCGGCGCCACGTGGGCGCCGGTGTCGCACAGGCTGACGGCCGCCGCAAAGCCCGCAGCCCCACGGGCTGTGGGGCCACGCGAGCGGCTGCCAAAGAGCTTTCCAACGAGGCACGGCTTTCCCTCCTGGCTCTTTGGGCGTGGGAGCTGTCGCCAGAGACGCGGCCCTACCGGAAAATGCTTCGCAGGCTAGCGCGGCGGCGCCACGTGAGCGCCGGTGTCGCACAGGCTGACGGCCGCCAGAAAGCCCGCATCCCCACGGGCTGTGGGACCACGCGAGCGGCTGCCAAAGAGCTTTCCAATGAGGCACGGCTTTCCCTCCTGGCTCTTTGGGCGTGGGACCTGTCGCCAGAGACGCGGCCCTACCGGAAAATGCTTCGCAGGCTAGTGCGCCCCACCTGGGCGCCGGTGTCGCCCAGGCTGACGGCCGCCGCAAAGCCCGCAGCCCCACAGGCTGTGGGGTCACGCGAGCGGCTGCCAAAGAGCTTTCCAACGAGGCACGGCTTTCCCTCCTGGCTCTTCGGCCGTGGGAGCTGTCGCCAGAGACGCGGCCCTACCGGAAAAGGCTTCGCAGGCTGGCGCGGCGGCGCCACGTGGGCGCCGGTGTGGCACAGGCTGACGGCCGCCGCAAAGCCCGCAGCCCCACGGGCTGTGGGACCACGCGAGCGGCTGCCAAAGAGCTTTCCAATGAGGCACGGCTTTCCCTCCTGGCTCTTTGGGCGTGGGAGCTGTCGCCAGAGACGCGGCCCTACCGGAAAATGCTTCGCAGGCTAGCGCGGCCGCCCCACCTGGGCGCCGGTGTCGCCCAGGCTGACGGCCGCCGCAAAGCCCGCAGCCCCACGGGCTGTGGGGTCACGCGAGCGGCTGCCAAAGAGCTTTCCAACGAGGCACGGCTTTCCCTCCTGGCTCTTCGGGCGTGGGAGCTGTCGCCAGAGCCGCGGCCCTACCGGAAAATGCTTCGCAGGCTGGCGCGGCGTCCCGACGTGGGCGCCGGTGTCGCCGAGGCTGACGTCCGCCGCAAAGCCCGCAGCCCCACGGGCTGTGGGGCCACGCGAGCGGCTGCCAAAGAGCTTTCCAATGAGGCACGGCTTTCCCTCCTGGCTCTTCGGCCGTGGGAGCTGTCGCCAGAGCCGCGGCCCTACCGGAAAATGCTTCGCAGGCTGGCGCGGCGGCGCCACGTGGGCGCCGGTGGCATCGAGGCTGACGGCCGCCGGAAAGCCCGCATCCCCACGGGCTGTGGGGCCATGCGAGTAGCTGCCAAAGAGCTTTCCAACAAGGCGCGGCTTTCCCTCCTGGCTCTTCGGGAGTGGGAGCTGTCGCCAGAGCCGCGGCCCTACCGGAAAATGCTTCCCAGGCTGGCGCGGCGGCGCAACGTGGGCGCCAGTGGCGCCGAGGCTGACGGCCGCCGCAAAGCCCGCAGCCCCACGGGCTGTGGGGCCACGCGAGCGGCTGCCAAAGAGCTTTCCAACGAGGCACGGCTTTCCCTCCTGGCTCTTTGGGCGTGGGAGCTGTCGCCAGAGACGCGGCCCTACCGGAAAATGCTTCGCAGGCTAGCGCGGCGGCGCCACGTGAGCGCCGGTGTCGCACAGGCTGACGGCCGCCAGAAAGCCCGCATCCCCACGGGCTGTGGGGTCACGCGAGCGGCTGCCAAAGAGCTTTCCAACGAGGCACGGCTTTCCCTCCTGGCTCTTCGGGCGTGGGAGCTGTCGCCAGAGACGCGGCCCTACCGGAAAATGCTTCGCAGGCTGGCGCGGCGTCCCGACGTGGGCGCCGGTGTCGCCGAGGCTGACGTCCGCCGCAAAGCCCGCAGCCCCACGGGCTGTGGGGCCACGCGAGCGGCTGCCAAAGAGCTTTCCAATGAGGCACGGCTTTCCCTCCTGGCTCTTCGGGCGTGGGAGCTGTCGCCAGAGCCGCGGCCCTACCGGAAAAGGCTTCGCAGGCTGGCGCGGCGGCGCCACGTGGGCGCCGGTGGCATCGAGGCTGACGGCCGCCGGAAAGCCCGCATCCCCACGGGCTGTGGGGCCATGCGAGTAGCTGCCAAAGAGCTTTCCAACAAGGCGCGGCTTTCCCTCCTGGCTCTTCGGGAGTGGGAGCTGTCGCCAGAGCCGCGGCCCTACCGGAAAATGCTTCCCAGGCTGGCGCGGCGGCGCAACGTGGGCGCCAGTGGCGCCGAGGCTGACGGCCGCCGCAAAGCCCGCAGCCCCACGGGCTGTGGGGCCACGCGAGCGGCTGCCAAAGAGCTTTCCAACGAGGCACGGCTTTCCCTCCTGGCTCTTTGGGCGTGGGAGCTGTCGCCAGAGACGCGGCCCTACCAGAAAATGCTTTGCAGGCTGGCGCGGCGGCCCCACGTGGGCGCCGGTGTCGCCGAGGCTGACGTCCGCCGCAAAGCCCGCAGCCCCATGGGCTGTGGGGCCACGCGAGCGGCTGCCAAAGAGCTTTCCAACGAGGCACGGCTTTCCCTCCTGGCTCTTCGGGCGTGGGAGATATCGCTACAGCCGCGGCCCTACAGGAAAATGCTTCGCAGGCTGGCGCGGAGGCGTAACGTGGGCGCCAGTGGCGCCGAGGCTGACGGCCGCCGCAAAGCCCGCAGCCCCACGGGCTGTGGGGCCACGCGAGCGGCTGCCAAAGAGCTTTCCAACAAGGCACGGCTTTCCCTCCTGGCTCTTCGGGCGTGGGAGCTGTCGCCAGAGACGCGGCCCTACCGGAAAAGGCTTCGCAGGCTGGCGCGGCGGCGCCACGTGGGCGCCGGTGTCGCACAGGCTGACGGCCGCCGCAAAGCCCGCAGCCCCACGGGCTGTGGGGCCACGCGAGCGGCTGCCAAAGAGCTTTCCAACGAGGCACGGCTTTCCCTCCTGGCTCTTTGGGCGTGGGAGCTGTCGCCAGAGACGCGGCCCTACCGGAAAATGCTTCGCAGGCTAGCGCGGCGGCGCCACGTGAGCGCCGGTGTCGCACAGGCTGACGGCCGCCAGAAAGCCCGCATCCCCACGGGCTGTGGGACCACGCGAGCGGCTGCCAAAGAGCTTTCCAATGAGGCACGGCTTTCCCTCCTGGCTCTTTGGGCGTGGGAGCTGTCGCCAGAGCCGCGGCCCTACCAGAAAATGCGTCGCAGTCTGGCGCGGTGGCGCCACGTGGGCGCCGGTGTCGCCGAGGCTGACGTCCGCCGCAAAGCCCGCAGCCCCACGGGCTGTGGGGCCATGTGAGCGGCTGCCAAAGAGCTTTCCAACGAGGCACGGCTTTCCCTCCTGGCTCTTTGGGCGTGGGAGCTGTCGCCAGAGACGCGGCCCTACCGGAAAAGGCTTCGCAGGCTGGCGCGGCGGCGCCACGTGGGCGCCGGTGTCGCACAGGCTGACGGCCGCCGGAAAGCCCGCAGCCCCACGGGCTGTGGGACCACGCGAGCGGCTGCCAAAGAGCTTTCCAACGAGGCACGGCTTTCCCTCCTGGCTCTTTGGGCGTGGGAGCTGTCGCCAGAGACGCGGCCCTACCGGAAAATGCTTCGCAGGCTGGCGAGGCGGCGCCACGTGGGCGCCGGTGTCGCACAGGCTGACGGCCGCCGCAAAGCCTGCAGCCCCACGGGCTGTGGGACCACGCGAGCGGCTGCCAAAGAGCTTTCCAACGAGGCACGGCTTTCCCTCCTGGCTCTTTGGGCGTGGGAGCTGTCGCCAGAGACGCGGCCCTACCGGAAAATGCTTCGCAGGCTAGTGCGCCCCACCTGGGCGCCGGTGTCGCCCAGGCTGACGGCCGCCGCAAAGCCCGCAGCCCCACAGGCTGTGGGGTCACGCGAGCGGCTGCCAAAGAGCTTTCCAATGAGGCACGGCTTTCCCTCCTGGCTCTTCGGGCGTGGGAGCTGTCGCCAGAGCCGCGGCCCTACCGGAAAATGCTTCGCAGGCTGGCGTGGCGGCCTGACGTGGGAGCCGGTGGGATCGAGGCTGACGGCCGCCGCAAAGCCCGCATCCCCACGGGCTTTAGGGCCATGCGAGTAGCTGCCAAAGAGCTTTCCAACGAGGCGCGGCTTTCCCTCCTGGCTCTTCGGGCGTGGGAGCTGTCGCCAGAGCCGCGGCCCTACCGGAAAATGCTTCGCAGGCTGGCGAGGCGGCGCAACGTGGGCGCCAGTGGCGCCGAGGCTGACGGCCGCCGCAAAGCCCGCAGCCCCACGGGCTGTGGGGCCACGCGAGCAGCTGCCAAAGAGCTTTCCAACGAGGCACGGCTTTCCCTCCTGGATCTTCGGGAGTGGGAGCTGTCGCCACAGCCGCGGCCCTACCAGAAAATGCTTCGCAGGCTGGCGCGGCGGCGCCACGTGGGCGCCGGTGGCATCGAGGCTGACGGCCGCCGGAAAGCCCGCATCCCCACGGGCTTTAGGGCCATGCGAGTAGCTGCCAAAGAGCTTTCCAACGAGGCGCGGCTTTCCCTCCTGGCTCTTCGGGAGTGGGAGATGTCGCCAGAGCCGCGGCCCTACCAGAAAATTCTTTGCAGGCTGGCGCGGCGGCCCCACGTGGGCGCCGGTGGCACCGAGGCTGATGGCCGCCGCAAAGCCTGCAGCCCCACGGGCTGTGGGGCCACGCGAGCGGCTGCCAAAGAGCTTTCCAACGAGGCATGGCTTTCCCTCCTGGCTCTTCGGGAGTGGGAGCTGTCGCCACAGCCGCGGCCCTACAGGAAAATGCTTCGCAGGCTGGCGCAGCGGCGCCAAGGGGGCGCCAGTGGCGCCGAGGCTGACGGCCGCCGCAAAGCCCGCAGCCCCACGGGCTGTGGGGCCACGCGAGCGGCTGCCAAAGAACTTTCCAACGAGGCACGGCTTTCCCTTCTGGCTCTTCGGGCGTGGGAGCTGTCGCCAGAGACGCGGCCCTACCGGAAAAGGCTTCGCAGGCTGGCGCGGCGGCGCCACGTGGGCGCCGGTGTCGCCCAGGCTGACGGCCGCCGCAAAGCCCGCAGCCCCACGGGCTGTGGGGCCATGCGAGCGGCTGCCAAAGAGCTTTCCAACGAGGCACGGCTTTCCCTCCTGGCTCTTTGGGCGTGGGAGCTGTCGCCAGAGACGCGGCCCTACCGGAAAAGGCTTCGCAGGCTAGCGCGGCGGCCCCACCTGGGTGCCGGTGTCGCCCAGGCTGACGGCCGCCGCAAAGCCCGCAGCCCCACAGGCTGTGGGGCCACGCGAGCGGCTGCCAAAGAGCTTTCCAACGAGGCATGGCTTTCCCTCCTGGCTCTTCAGGCGTGGGAGCTTTCGCCAGAGCCGCGGCCCTACCGGAAAATGCTTCGCAGGCTGGCGCGGCGTCCCGACGTGGGCGCCGGTGGCGCCGAGGCTGACGGCCGCCGCAAAGCCCGCAGCCCCACGGGCTGTGGGGCCACGCGAGCGGCTGCCAAAGAGCTTTCCAACGAGGCACGGCTTTCCCTCCTGGCTCTTCGGGCGTGGGAGCTGTCGCCAGAGCTGCAGCACTTCCGGCAAATGCTTCGCAGGCTGGCGCGCCGGCGCCACCTGGGCGCCGGTGGCGCCGAGGCTGACGGCCGCCGGAAAGCCCGCAGCCCCACGGGCTGTGGGGCCACGCGAGCGGCTGCCAAAGAGCTTTCCAACGAGGCATGGCTTTCCCTCCTGGCTCTTCGGGCGTGGGAGCTGTCGCCACAGCCGCGGCCCTACAGGAAAATGCTTCGCAGGCTGGCGCAGCGGCGCAACGTGGGCGCCAGTGGCGCCGAGGCTGACGGCCGCCGCAAAGCCCGCAGCCCCACGGGCTGTGGGGCCACGCGAGCGGCTGCCAAAGAGCTTTCCAACGAGGCACGGCTTTCCCTCCTGGCTCTTCGGGCGTGGGATCTGTCGCCAGAGACGCGGCCCTACCAGAAAATGCTTCGCAGGCTGGCGCGGCGCCGCCACGTGGGCGCCGGTGTCGCACAGGCTGACGGCCGCCGCAAAGCCCGCAGCCCCACGGGCTGTGGGACCATGCGAGCGGCTGCCAAAGAGCTTTCCAACGAGGCACGGCTTTCCCTCCTGGCTCTTTGGGCGTGGGAGCTGTCGCCAGAGACGCGGCCCTACCGGAAAATGCTTCGCAGGCTGGCGCGGAGGCGCAACGTGGGCGCCGGTGGCGCCGAGGCTGACGGCCGCCGCAAAGCCCGCAGCCCCACGGGCTGTGGGGCCACGCGAGCGGCTGCCAAAGAGATTTCCAACGAGGCACGGCTTTCCCTCCTGGCTCTTCGGGCGTGGGAGCTGTCGCCAGAGCTGCAGCCCTACCGGCAAATGCTTCGCAGGCTGGCGCGGCGGCGCCACGTGGGCGCCGGTGGCGCCGAGGCTGACGGCCGCCGCAAAGCCCGCAGCCCCACGGGCTGTGGGGCCACGCGAGCAGCTGCCAAAGAGCTTTCCAACGAGGCATGGCTTTCCCTCCTGGCTCTTCGGGCGTGGGAGCTGTCGCCACAGCCGCGGCCCTACAGGAAAATGCTTCGCAGGCTGGCGCAGCGGTGCAACGTGGGCGCCAGTGGCGCCGAGGCTGACGGCCGCCGCAAAGCCCACAGCCCCACGGGCTGTGGGGCCACGCGAGCGGCTGCCAAAGAGCTTTCCAACGAGGCACGGCTTTCCCTCCTGGCTCTTCGGGCGTGGGAGCTGTCGCCAGAGCCGCGGCCCTACCGGAAAATGCTTCGCAGGCTGGCGCGGCGGCGCCACGTGGGCGCCGGTGTGGCACAGGCTGACGGCCGCCGCAAAGCCCGCAGCCCCACGGGCTGTGGGACCACGCGAGCGGCTGCCAAAGAGCTTTCCAATGAGGCACGGCTTTCCCTCCTGGCTCTTTGGGCGTGGGAGCTGTCGCCAGAGCCGCGGCCCTACCGGAAAATGCTTCGCAGGCTAGCGCGGCGGCCCCACCTGGGCGCCGGTGTCGCCCAGGCTGACGGCCGCCGCAAAGCCCGCAGCCCCACGGGCTGTGGGACCACGCGAGCGGCTGCCAAAGAGCTTTCCAATGAGGCACGGCTTTCCCTCCTGGCTCTTCGGGCGTGGGAGCTGTCACCAGAGCCGCGGCCCTACCGGAAAATGCTTCGCAGGCTGGCGCGGCGGCGCCACGTGGGCGCCGGTGGGATCGAGGCTGACGGCCGCCGGAAAGCCCGCAGCCCCACGGGCTGTGGGGCCACGCGAGCGGCTGCCAAAGAGCTTTCCAACGAGGCACGGCTTTCCCTCCTGGCTCTTCGGCCGAGGGAGCTGTCGCCAGAGCCGCGGCCCTACCAGAAAATGCTTTGCAGGGTGGCGCGGCGGCCCCAGCTGGGCGCCGGTGGCGCCGAGGCTGACGGGCGCCGCAAAGCCCGCAGCCCCATGGGCTGTGGGGCCACGCGAGCGGCTGCCAAAGAACTTTCCAACGAGGCACGGCTTTCCCTCCTGGCTCTTCGGGCGTGGGAGCTGTCGCCACAGCCGCGGCCCTACAGGAAAATACTTCGCAGGCTGGCGCAGCGGCGCAACGTGGGCGCCAGTGGCACCGAGGCTGACGGCCGCCG
This sequence comes from Larus michahellis, assembly GCF_964199755.1. Taxonomy (NCBI): domain Eukaryota; kingdom Metazoa; phylum Chordata; class Aves; order Charadriiformes; family Laridae; genus Larus; species Larus michahellis. The sequence goes on from NC_133921.1 coordinate 577,421, forward strand.
CAAAGCCCGCAGCCCCATGGGCTGTGGGGCCACGCGAGCGGCTGCCAAAGAGCTTTCCAACGAGGCACGGCTTTCCCTCCTGGCTCTTCGGGCGTGGGAGCTGTCGCCAGAGACGCGGCCCTACCGGAAAAGGCTTCGCAGGCTGGCGCGGCGGCGCCACGTGGGCGCCGGTGTCGCACAGGCTGACGGCCGCCGCAAAGCCCGCAGCCCCACGGGCTGTGGGACCACGCGAGCGGCTGCCAAAGAGCTTTCCAATGAGGCATGGCTTTCCCTCCTGGCTCTTTGGGCGTGGGAGCTGTCGCCAGAGACGCGGCCCTACCGGAAAATGCTTCGCAGGCTGGCGCGGAGGCTCCACGTGGGCGCCGGTGGCGCCGAGGCTGACGGCCGCCGCAAAGCCCGCAGCCCCATGGGCTGTGGGGCCACGCGAGCGGCTGCCAAAGAGCTTTCCAACGAGGCATGGCTTTCCTTCCTTGCTCTTCGGGCGTGGGAGCTGTCGCCAGAGACGCGGCCCTACCGGATAATGCTTCGCAGGCTGGCGCAGCGGCACAACGTGGGCGCCGGTGTCGCCGAGGCTGACGGCCGCCGCAAAGCCCGCAGCCCCACGGGCTGTGGGGCCACGCGAGCGGCTGCCAAAGAGCTTTCCAACGAGGCACGGCTTTCCCTCCTGGCTCTTCGTGCGTGGGAGATGTCGCCAGAGACACGGCCCTACCGGCAAATGCTTCGCAGGCTGGCGCGGCGGCGCCATGTGGGCGCCGATGGCGCCGAGGCTGACGGCCGCCGCAAAGCCCGCAGCCCCACGGGCTGTGGGGCCACACGAGCGGCTGCCAAAGAGCTTTCCAACGAGGCACGGCTTTCCCTCCTGGCTCTTCGGCCGTGGGAGCTGTCGCCAGAGCTGCAGCCCTACCGGCAAAAGCTTCGCAGGCAGGCGCGGCGGCGCCACGTGGGCGCCGGTGGCGCCGAGGCTGACGGCCGCCGCAAAGCCCGCAGCCCCACGGGCTGTGGGGCCACGCGAGCGGCTGCCAAAGAGCTTTCCAACGAGGCACGGCTTTCCCTCCTGGCTCTTCGGGCGTGGGAGCTGTCGCCAGAGCCGCGGCCCTACCGGAAAATGCTTTGCAGGCTGGCGCGGAGGCTCCACGTGGGCGCCGGTGGCGCCGAGGCTGACGTCCGCCGCAAAGCCCGCAGCCCCACGGGCTGTGGGGCCACGCGAGCGGCTGCCAAAGAGCTTTCCAACGAGGCACGGCTTTCCCTCCTGGCTCTTCGGGCGTGGGAGCTGTCGCCAGAGCCGCGGCCCTACCGGAAAATGCTTTGCAGGCTGACGCGGCGGCCCCACCTGGGCGCCGGTGGCGCCCAGGCTGACGGCCGCCGCAAAGCCCGCAGCCCCACGGGCTGTGGGGCCACGCGAGCGGCTGCCAAAGAGCTTTCCAACGAGGCACGGCTTTCCCTCCTGGCTCTTCGGGCGTGGGAGCTGTCGCCAGAGCCGCGGCCCTACCGGAAAATGCTTCGCAGGTTTGCGCGGCGGCGCAATGTGGGCGCCGGTGGCGCCGAGGCTGACGGCCGCCGCAAAGCCCGCAGCCCCATGGGCTGTGGGGCCACGCGAGCGGCTGCCAAAGAGCTTTCCAACGAGGCATGGCTTTCCTTCCTTGCTCTTCGGGCGTGGGAGCTGTCGCCAGAGACGCGGCCCTACCGGATAATGCTTCGCAGGCTGGCGCAGCGGCCCCACGTGGGCGCCAGTGGCGCCGAGGCTGACGGCCGCCGCAAAGCCCGCAGCCCCACGGGCTGTGGGGCCACGCGAGCGGCTGCCAAAGAGCTTTCCAACGAGGCACGGCTTTCCCTCCTGGCTCTTCGTGCGTGGGAGATGTCGCCAGAGACACGGCCCTACAGGAAAATGCTTCGCAGGCTGGCGCGGCGGCGCCACGTGGGCGCCGATGGCGCCGAGGCTGACGGCCGCCGCAAAGCCCGCAGCCCCACGGGCTGTGGGGCCACGCGAGCGGCTGCCAAAGAGCTTTCCAACGAGGCACGGCTTTCCCTCCTGGCTCTTCGGGCGTGGGAGCTGTCGCCAGAGCCGCGGCCCTACCAGAAAATGCTTCGCAGGCTGGCGCGGTGGCGCCACGTGGGCGCCGGTGGCGCCGAGGCTGACGGCCGCCGCAAAGCCCGCAGCCCCACGGGCTGTGGGGCCATGCGAGTGGCTGCCAAAGAGCTTTCCAACGAGGCACGGCTTTCCCTCCTGGCTCTTCGGGCGTGGGAGCTGTCGCCAGAGCCGCGGCCCTACCGGAAAATGCTTTGCAGGCTGGCGCGGCGGCCCCACCTGGGCGCCGGTGGCGCCGAGGCTGACGGCCGCCGCAAAGCCCGCAGCCCCATGGGCTGTGGGGGAACGCGAGCGGCTGCCAAAGAGCTTTCCAACGAGGCACGGCTTTCCCTCCTGGCTCTTCGGGCGTGGGAGCTGTCGCCAGAGACGCGGCCCTACCGGAAAATGCTTCACAGGTTTGCGCGGCGGCGCAATCTGGGCGCCGGTGGCGCCGAGGCTGACGGCCGCCGCAAAGCCCGCAGACCCACGGGCTGTGGGGCCACGCGAGCGGCTGCCAAAGAGCTTTCCAACAAGGCACGGCTTTCCCTCCTGGCTCTTCGGGCGTTGGAGATGTCGCCAGAGCCGCGGCCCTACTGGAAAATGCTTTGCAGGCTGGCGCGGCGGCCCGACGTGGGCGCCGGTGGCGCCGAGGCTGACGGCCGCCGCAAAGCCCGCAGCCCCACGGGCTGTGGGGCCACGCGAGCGGCTGCCAAAGAGCTTTCCAACGAGGCACGGCTTTCCCTCCTGGCTCTTCGGGCGTGGGAGCTGTCGTCAGAGACGCGGCCCTACCGGAAAATGCTTCGCAGGCTGGCGCGGCGGCGCAATGTGGGCGCCGGTGGCGCCGAGGCTGACGGCCGCCGCAAAGCCCGCAGCCCCACGGGCTGTGGGGCCACGCGAGCGGCTGCCAAAGAGCTTTCCAACGAGGCACGGCTTTCCCTCCTGGCTCTTCGGGCGTGGGAGCTGTCGCCAGAGCTGCAGCCCTACCGGAAAATGCTTCGCAGGCTGGCGCGGAGGCGCCACGTGGGCGCCGGTGGCGCCGAGGCTGACGGCCGCCGCAAAGCCCGCAGCCCCATGGGCTGTGGGGCCACGCGAGCGGCTGCCAAAGAGCTTTCCAACGAGGCACGGCTTTCCCTCCTGGCTCTTCGGGCGTGGGAGCTGTCGCCAGAGACGCGGCCCTACCGGAAAAGGCTTCGCAGGCTGGCGCGGCGGCGCCACGTGGGCGCCGGTGTGGCACAGGCTGACGGCCGCCGCAAAGCCCGCAGCCCCACGGGCTGTGGGGCCACGCGAGCGGCTGCCAAAGAGCTTTCCAACGAGGCACGGCTTTCCCTCCTGGCTCTTCGGGCGTGGGAGCTGTCGCCAGAGACGCGGCCCTACCGGAAAATGCTTCGCAGGCTGGAGCGGCGGCCCCACCTGGGCGCCGGTGGCGCCGAGGCTGACGGCTGCCGCAAAGCCCGCAGCCCCACGGGCTGTGGGGTCACGCGAGCGGCTGCCAAAGAGCTTTCCAACGAGGCACGGCTTTCCCTCCTGGCTCTTCGGGCGTGGGAGCTGTCGCCAGAGACGCGGCCCTACCGGAAAATGCTTCGCAGGCTGGCGCGGCGGCGCAATGTGGGCGCCGGTGGCGCCGAGGCTGACGGCCGCCGCAAAGCCCGCAGCCCCATGGGCTGTGGGGCCACGCGAGCGGCTGCCAAAGAGCTTTCCAACGAGGCACGGCTTTCCTTCCTTGCTCTTCGGGCGTTGGAGCTGTCGCCAGAGCCGCGGCCCTACCGGATAATGCTTCGCAGGCTGGCGCAGCGGCACAACGTGGGCGCCAGTGGCGCCGAGGCTGACGGCCGCCGCAAAGCCCGCAGCCCCACGGGCTGTGGGGCCACGCGAGCGGCTGCCAAAGAGCTTTCCAACGAGGCACGGCTTTCCCTCCTGGCTCTTCGTGCGTGGGAGATGTCGCCAGAGACACGGCCCTACCGGCAAATGCTTCGCAGGCTGGCGCGGCGGCGCCACGTGGGCGCCGATGGCGCCGAGGCTGACGGCCGCCGCAAAGCCCGCAGCCCCACGGGCTGTGGGGCCACGCGAGCGGCTGCCAAAGAGCTTTCCAACGAGGCACGGCTTTCCCTCCTGGCTCTTCGGGCGTGGGAGCTGTCGCCAGAGCCGCGGCCCTACCAGAAAATGCTTCGCAGGCTGGCGCGGTGGCGCCACGTGGGCGCCGGTGGCGCCGAGGCTGACGGCCGCCGCAAAGCCCGCAGCCCCACGGGCTGTGGGGCCATGCGAGTGGCTGCCAAAGAGCTTTCCAACGAGGCACGGCTTTCCCTCCTGGCTCTTCGGGCGTGGGAGCTGTCGCCAGAGACGCGGCCCTACCGGAAAAGGCTTCGCAGGCTGGCGTGGCGGCCCGATGTGGGCTCCGATGGCGCCGAGGCTGACGGCCGCCGCAAAGCCCGCAGCCCCACGGGCTGTGGGGCCATGCGAGTGGCTGCCAAAGAGCTTTCCAACGAGGCACGGCTTTCCCTCCTGGCTCTTCGGGCGTGGGAGCTGTCGCCAGAGCCGCGGCCCTACCGGAAAATGCTTTGCAGGCTGGCGCGGCGGCCCCACCTGGGCGCCGGTGTCGCACAGGCTGACGGCCGCCGCAAAGCCCGCAGCCCCATGGGCTGTGGGGGAACGCGAGCGGCTGCCAAAGAGCTTTCCAACGAGGCACGGCTTTCCCTCCTGGCTCTTCGGGCGTGGGAGCTGTCGCCAGAGACGCGGCCCTACCGGAAAATGCTTCACAGGTTTGCGCGGCGGCGCAATCTGGGCGCCGGTGGCGCCGAGGCTGACGGCCGCCGCAAAGCCCGCAGACCCACGGGCTGTGGGGCCACGCGAGCGGCTGCCAAAGAGCTTTCCAATGAGGCTCGGCTTTCCCTCCTGGCTCTTCGGGCGTTGGAGATGTCGCCAGAGCCGCGGCCCTACCGGAAAATGCTTTGCAGGCTGGCGCGGCGGCCCCACCTGGGCGCCGGTGGCGCCGAGGCTGACGGCCGCCGCAAAGCCCGCAGCCCCATGGGCTGTGGGGCCACGCGAGCGGCTGCCAAAGAGCTTTCCAACGAGGCACGGCTTTCCCTCCTGGCTCTTCGGGCGTGGGAGCTGTCGTCAGAGACGCGGCCCTACCGGAAAATGCTTCGCAGGCTGGCGCGGCGGCGCAATGTGGGCGCCGGTGGCGCCGAGGCTGACGGCCGCCGCAAAGCCCGCAGCCCCACGGGCTGTGGGGCCACGCGAGCGGCTGCCAAAGAGCTTTCCAACGAGGCACGGCTTTCCCTCCTGGCTCTTCGGGCGTGGGAGCTGTCGCCAGAGACGCGGCCCTACCGGAAAAGGCTTCGCAGGCTGGCGCGGCGGCGCCACGTGGGCGCCGGTGTCGCACAGGCTGACGGCCGCCGCAAAGCCCGCAGCCCCACGGGCTGTGGGGCCACGCGAGCGGCTGCCAAAGAGCTTTCCAACGAGGCACGGCCTTCCCTCCTGGCTCTTCGGGCGTGGGAGCTGTCGCCAGAGACGCGGCCCTACCGGAAAATGCTTCGCAGGCGAGCGCGGCGGCCCCACCTGGGCGCCGGTGTCGCCCAGGCTGACGGCCGCCGCAAAGCCCGCAGCCCCACAGGCTGTGGGGCCACGCGAGCGGCTGCCAAAGAGCTTTCCAACAAGGCATGGCTTTCCCTCCTGGCTCTTCGGCCGTGGGAGCTGTCGCCAGAGCCGCGTCCCTACCGGAAAATGCTTCGCAGGCTGGAGCGGCGTCCCGACGTGGGCGCCGGTGGCGCCGAGGCTGACGGCTGCCGCAAAGCCCGCAGCCCCACGGGCTGTGGGGTCACGCGAGCGGCTGCCAAAGAGCTTTCCAACGAGGCATGGCTTTCCCTCCTGGCTCTTCGGGCGTGGGAGCTGTCGCCAGAGACGCGGCCCTACCGGAAAATTCTTCGCAGGCTAGCGCGGCCGCCCCACCTGGGCGCCGGTGTCGCCCAGGCTGACGGCCGCCACAAAGCCTGCAGCCCCACAGGCTGTGGGGCCACGCGAGCGGCTGCCAAAGAGCTTTCCAACGAGGCATGGCTTTCCCTCCTGGCTCTTCGGGCGTGGGAGCTGTCGCCAGAGCCGCGGCCCTAACGGAAAATGCTTCGCAGGCTGGAGCGGCGGCCCCACCTGGGCGCCGGTGGCGCCGAGGCTGACGGCCGCCGCAAAGCCCGCAGCCCCATGGGCTGTGGGGCCACGCGAGCGGCTGCCAAAGAGCTTTCCAACGAGGCACGGCTTTCCCTCCTGGCTCTTCGGGCGTGGGAGCTGTCGTCAGAGACGCGGCCCTACCGGAAAATGCTTCGCAGGCTGGCGCGGCGGCGCAATGTGGGCGCCGGTGGCGCCGAGGCTGACGGCCGCCGCAAAGCCCGCAGCCCCACGGGCTGTGGGGCCACGCGAGCGGCTGCCAAAGAGCTTTCCAACGAGGCACGGCTTTCCCTCCTGGCTCTTCGGGTGTGGGAGCTGTCGCGAGAACTGCAGCCCTACCGGAAAATGCTTCGCAGGCTGGCGCGGAGGCGCCACGTGGGCGCCGGTGGCGCCGAGGCTGACGGCCGCCGCAAAGCCCGCAGCCCCACGGGCTGTGGGGCCACGCGAGCGGCTGCCAAAGAGCTTTCCAACGAGGCACGGCTTTCCCTCCTGGCTCTTCGAGCGTGGGAGCTGTCGCCAGAGCTGCAGCCCTACCGGCAAATGCTTCGCAGGCTGGCGCGGCGGCACCACGTGGGCGCCGGTGGCGCCGAGGCTGCCGGCCGCCGAAAGCCCGCAGCCCCACGGGCTGTGGGGCCACGCGAGCGGCTGCCAAAGAACTTTCCAACGAGGCATGGCTTTCCCTCCTTGCTCTTTGGGCGTGGGAGCTGTCGCCAGAGCCGCGGCCCTACCGGAAAATGCTTCGCAGGCTGGCGCAGCGGCGCAACGTGGGCGCCAGTGGCGCCGAGGCTGACGGCCGCCGCAAAGCCCGCAGCCCCACGGGCTGTGGGGCCACGCGAGCGGCTGCCAAAGAGCTTTCCAACGAGGCACGGCTTTCCCTCCTGGCTCTTCGGGCGTGGGAGCTGTCGCCAGAGCCGCGACCCTACCGGAAAATGCTTCGCAGCCTGGTGCGGCGGAGCAACGTGGGCGCCGGTGGCGCCGAGGCTGACGGCCGCCGCAAAGCCCGCAGCCCCACGGGCTGTGGGGCCACGCGAGCGGCTGCCAAAGAGCTTTCCAACGAGGCACGGCTTTCCCTCCTGGCTCTTCGGGCGTGGGAGCTGTCGCCAGAGCCGCGGCCCTACCGGAAAATGCTTCGCAGGCTGGCGCGGTGGCGCCACGTGGGCGCCGGTGGCGCCGAGGCTGACGGCCGCCGCAAAGCCCGCAGCCCCACGGGCTGTGGGGCCACGCGAGCGGCTGCCAAAGAGCTTTCCAACGAGGCACGGCTTTCCCTCCTGGCTCTTTGGGCGTGGGAGCTGTCGCCAGAGCTGCAGCCCTACCGGAAAATGCTTCGCAGGCTGGCGCGGAGGCGCCACGTGGGCGCCGGTGGCGCCGAGGCTGACGGCCGCCGCAAAGCCCGCAGCCCCACGGGCTGTGGGGCGACGCGAGCAGCTGCCAAAGAGCTTTCCAACGAGGCATGGCTTTCCCTCCTGGCTCTTCGGCCGTGGGAGCTGTCGCCACAGCCGCGGCCCTACAGGAAAATGCTTCGCAGGCTGGCGCAGCGGCGCAACGTGGGCGCAAGTGGCGCCGAGGCTGACGGCCGCCGCAAAGCCCGCAGCCCCACGGGCTGTGGGGCCCCGCGAGCGGCTGCCAAAGAGCTTTCCAACGAGGCACGGCTTTCCCTCCTGGCTCTTCGGGCGTGGGAGCTGTCGCCAGAGCCGCGGCCCTACCGGAAAAGGCTTCGCAGGCTGGTGCGGCGGCGCCACGTGGGCGCCGGTGGCGCCGAGGCTGACGTCCGCCGCAAAGCCCGCAGCCCCACGGGCTGTGGGGCCATGCGAGTGGCTGCCAAAGAGCTTTCCAACGAGGCACGGCTTTCCCTCCTGGCTCTTCGGGCGTGGGAGCTGTCGCCAGAGCCGCGGCCCTACCGGAAAATGCTTTGCAGGCTGACGCGGCGGCCCCACCTGGGCGCCGGTGGCGCCCAGGCTGACGGCCGCCGCAAAGCCCGCAGCCCCACGGGCTGTGGGGCCACGCGAGCGGCTGCCAAAGAGCTTTCCAACGAGGCACGGCTTTCCCTCCTGGCTCTTCGGGCGTGGGAGCTGTCGCCAGAGCCGCGGCCCTACCGGAAAATGCTTCGCAGGTTTGCGCGGCGGCGCAATGTGGGCGCCGGTGGCGCCGAGGCTGACGGCCGCCGCAAAGCCCGCAGCCCCATGGGCTGTGGGGCCACGCGAGCGGCTGCCAAAGAGCTTTCCAACGAGGCATGGCTTTCCTTCCTTGCTCTTCGGGCGTGGGAGCTGTCGCCAGAGACGCGGCCCTACCGGATAATGCTTCGCAGGCTGGCGCAGCGGCACAACGTGGGCGCCAGTGGCGCCGAGGCTGACGGCCGCCGCAAAGCCCGCAGCCCCACGGGCTGTGGGGCCACGCGAGCGGCTGCCAAAGAGCTTTCCAACGAGGCACGGCTTTCCCTCCTGGCTCTTCGTGCGTGGGAGATGTCGCCATAGCCGCGGCCCTAACGGAAAATGCTTCGCAGGCTGGCGCGGTGGCGCCACGTGGGCGCCGGTGGCGCCGAGGCTGACGTCCGCCGCAAAGCCCGCAGCCCCACGGGCTGTGGGGCCATGCGAGTGGCTGCCAAAGAGCTTTCCAACGAGGCACGGCTTTCCCTCCTGGCTCTTCGGGCGTGGGAGCTGTCGCCAGAGACGCGGCCCTACCGGAAAATGCTTTGCAGGCTGGCGCGGCGGCCCCACCTGCGCGCCGGTGGCGCCGAGGCTGACGGCCGCCGCAAAGCCCGCAGCCCCATGGGCTGTGGGGGAACGCGAGCGGCTGCCAAAGAGCTTTCCAACGAGGCACGGCTTTCCCTCCTGGCTCTTCGGGCGTGGGAGCTGTCGCCAGAGACGCGGCCCTACCGGAAAATGCTTCACAGGTTTGCGCGGCGGCGCAATCTGGGCGCCGGTGGCGCCGAGGCTGACGGCCGCCGCAAAGCCCGCAGACCCACGGGCTGTGGGGCCACGCGAGCGGCTGCCAAAGAGCTTTCCAATGAGGCTCGGCTTTCCCTCCTGGCTCTTCGGGCGTTGGAGATGTCGCCAGAGCCGCGGCCCTACCGGAAAATGCTTTGCAGGCTGGCGCGGCGGCCCCACCTGGGCGCCGGTGGCGCCGAGGCTGACGGCCGCCGCAAAGCCCGCAGCCCCATGGGCTGTGGGGCCACGCGAGCGGCTGCCAAAGAGCTTTCCAACGAGGCACGGCTTTCCCTCCTGGCTCTTCGGGCGTGGGAGCTGTCGCCAGAGACGCGGCCCTACCGGAAAAGGCTTCGCAGGCTGGCGCGGCGGCGCCACGTGGGCGCCGGTGTCGCACAGGCTGACGGCCGCCGCAAAGCCCGCAGCCCCACGGGCTGTGGGGCCACGCGAGCGGCTGCCAAAGAGCTTTCCAACGAGGCACGGCTTTCCCTCCTGGCTCTTCGGGCGTGGGAGCTGTCGCCAGAGACGCGGCCCTACCGGAAAATGCTTCGCAGGCGAGCGCGGCGGCCCCACCTGGGCGCCGGTGTCGCCCAGGCTGACGGCCGCCGCAAAGCCCGCAGCCCCACAGGCTGTGGGGCCACGCGAGCGGCTGCCAAAGAGCTTTCCAACAAGGCATGGCTTTCCCTCCTGGCTCTTCGGCCGTGGGAGCTGTCGCCAGAGCTGCAGCCCTACCGGAAAAGGCTTCGCAGGCTGGAGCGGCGTCCCGACGTGGGCGCCGGTGGCGCCGAGGCTGACGGCTGCCGCAAAGCCCGCAGCCCCACGGGCTGTGGGGTCACGCGAGCGGCTGCCAAAGAGCTTTCCAACGAGGCATGGCTTTCCCTCCTCGCTCTTCGGGCGTGGGAGCTGTCGCCAGAGACGCGGCCCTACCGGAAAATTCTTCGCAGGCTAGCGCGGCCGCCCCACCTGGGCGCCGGTGTCGCCCAGGCTGACGGCCGCCACAAAGCCCGCAGCCCCACAGGCTGTGGGGCCACGCGAGCGGCTGCCAAAGAGCTTTCCAACGAGGCATGGCTTTCCCTCCTGGCTCTTCGGGCGTGGGAGCTGTCGCCAGAGCCGCGGCCCTAACGGAAAATGCTTCGCAGGCTGGAGCGGCGGCCCCACCTGGGCGCCGGTGGCGCCGAGGCTGACGGCCGCCGCAAAGCCCGCAGCCCCATGGGCTGTGGGGCCACGCGAGCGGCTGCCAAAGAGCTTTCCAACGAGGCACGGCTTTCCCTCCTGGCTCTTCGGGCGTGGGAGCTGTCGTCAGAGACGCGGCCCTACCGGAAAATGCTTCGCAGGCTGGCGCGGCGGCGCAATGTGGGCGCCGGTGGCGCCGAGGCTGACGGCCGCCGCAAAGCCCGCAGCCCCACGGGCTGTGGGGCCACGCGAGCGGCTGCCAAAGAGCTTTCCAACGAGGCACGGCTTTCCCTCCTGGCTCTTCGGGTGTGGGAGCTGTCGCGAGAACTGCAGCCCTACCGGAAAATGCTTCGCAGGCTGGCGCGGAGGCGCCACGTGGGCGCCAGTGGCGCCGAGGCTGACGGCCGCCGCAAAGCCCGCAGCCCCACGGGCTGTGGGGCCACGCGAGCGGCTGCCAAAGAGCTTTCCAACGAGGCACGGCTTTCCCTCCTGGCTCTTCGAGCGTGGGAGCTGTCGCCAGAGCTGCAGCCCTACCGGCAAATGCTTCGCAGGCTGGCGCGGCGGCCTGACGTGGGCGCCGGTGGCGCCGAGGCTGCCGGCTGCCGAAAGCCCGCAGCCCCACGGGCTGTGGGGCCACGCGAGCAGCTGCCAAAGAACTTTCCAACGAGGCATGGCTTTCCCTCCTTGCTCTTCGGGCGTGGGAGCTGTCGCCAGAGCCGCGGCCCTACCGGAAAATGCTTCGCAGGCTGGCGCAGCGGCGCAACGTGGGCGCCAGTGGCGCCGAGGCTGACGGCCGCCGCAAAGCCCGCAGCCCCACGGGCTGTGGGGCCACGCGAGCGGCTGCCAAAGAGCTTTCCAATGAGGCACGGCTTTCCCTCCTGGCTCTTCGGGCGTGGGAGCTGTCGCCAGAGACGCGACCCTACCGGAAAATGCTTCGCAGCCTGGTGCGGCGGAGCAACGTGGGCGCCGGTGGCGCCGAGGCTGACGGCCGCCGCAAAGCCCGCAGCCCCACGGGCTGTGGGGCCACGCGAGCGGCTGCCAAAGAGCTTTCCAACGAGGCACGGCTTTCCCTCCTGGCTCTTCGGGCGTGGGAGCTGTCGCCAGAGCCGCGGCCCTACCGGAAAATGCTTCGCAGGCTGGCGCGGTGGCGCCACGTGGGCGCCGGTGGCGCCGAGGCTGACGGCCGCCGCAAAGCCCGCAGCCCCACGGGCTGTGGGGCCACGCGAGCGGCTGCCAAAGAGCTTTCCAACGAGGCACGGCTTTCCCTCCTGGCTCTTTGGGCGTGGGAGCTGTCGCCAGAGCTGCAGCCCTACCGGCAAATGCTTCGCAGGCTGGCGCGGCGGCGCCACGTGGGCGCCGGTGGCGCCGAGGCTGACGGCCGCCGCAAAGCCCGCAGCCCCACGGGCTGTGGGGCGACGCGAGCAGCTGCCAAAGAGCTTTCCAACGAGGCATGGCTTTCCCTCCTGGCTCTTCGGCCGTGGGAGCTGTCGCCACAGCCGCGGCCCTACAGGAAAATGCTTCGCAGGCTGGCGCAGCGGCGCAACGTGGGCGCAAGTGGCGCCGAGGCTGACGGCCGCCGCAAAGCCCGCAGCCCCACGGGCTGTGGGGCCCCGCGAGCGGCTGCCAAAGAGCTTTCCAACGAGGCACGGCTTTCCCTCCTGGCTCTTCGGGCGTGGGAGCTGTCGCCACAGCCACGGCCCTACCGGAAAAGGCTTCGCAGGCTGGCGCGGCGGCGCCACGTGGGCGCCGGTGTCGCACAGGCTGACGTCCGCCGCAAAGCCCGCAGCCCCACGGGCTGTGGGACCACGCGAGCGGCTGCCAAAGAGCTTTCCAACGAGGCACGGCTTTCCCTCCTGGCTCTTTGGGCGTGGGAGCTGTCGCCAGAGACGCGGCCCTACCGGAAAATGCTTCGCAGGCTGGCGTGGCGGCCCCATCTGGGCGCCGGTGTCGCCCAGGCTGACGGCCGCCGCAAAGCCCGCAGCCCCACAGCCTGTGGGGTCACGCGAGCGGCTGCCAAAGAGCTTTCCAACGAGGCGCGGCTTTCCCTCCTGGCTCTTCGGGAGTGGGAGCTGTCGCCAGAGCCGCGGCCCTACCAGAAAATGCGTCGCAGGCTGGCGCGGTGGCGCCACGTGGGCGCCGGTGTCGCCGAGGCCGACGTCCGCCGCAAAGCCCGCAGCCCCATGGGCTGTGGGGCCATGCGAGCGGCTGCCAAAGAGCTTTCCAACGAGGCACGTCTTTCCCTCCTGGCTCTTCGGGCGTGGGAGCTGTCGCTACAGCCGCGGCCCTACCTGAAAATGCTTCGCAGGCTGGGGCGGCGGGCCGATGTGGGCGCCGATGGCGCCGAGGCTGACGGCCGCCGCAAAGCCCGCAGCCCCACGGGCTGTGGGGCCACGCGAGCGGCTGCCAAAGAGCTTTCCAATGAGGCACGGCTTTCCCTCCTGGCTCTTCGGGCGTGGGAGCTGTCGCCAGAGCCACGGCCCTAGCAGAAAATGCTTTGCAGGCTGGCGCGGCGGCCCCACCTGGGCGCCGGTGGCGCCGAGGCTGACGGCCGCCGCAAAGCCCGCAGCCCCACGGGCTGTGGGGCCACGCGAGCGGCTGCCAAAGAGCTTTCCAACGAGGCACGGCTTTCCCTACTGGCTCTTCGGGCGTGGGAGCTGTTGCCAGAGCTGCAGCCCTACCGGCAAATGCTTCGCAGGCTGGCGCGGCGGCGCCACGTGGGCGCCGGTGGCGCCGAGGCTGACGGCCGCCGGAAAGCCCGCAGCCCCACGGGCTGTGGGGCCACGCGAGCAGCTGCCAAAGAGCTTTCCAACGAGGCATGGCTTTCCCTCCTGGCTTTTGGGCGTGGGAGCTGTCGCCACAGCCGCGGCCCTACAGGAAAATGCTTCGCAGGCTGGCGCAGTGGCGCAACGTGGGCGCCAGTGGCGCCGAGGCTGACGGCCGCCGGAAAGCCCGCAGCCCCACGGGCTGTGGGGCCACGCGAGCGGCTGCCAAAGAGCTTTCCAACGAGGCACGGCTTTCCCTCCTGGCTCTTCGGGCGTGGGAGCTGTCGCCACAGCCACGGCCCTACCGGAAAATGCTTCGCAGGCTGGCGCGGCGTCCCGACGTGGGCGCCGGTGGCGCCGAGGCTGACGGCCGCCGGAAAGCCCGCAGCCCCACGGGCTGTGGGGCCACGCGAGCGGCTGCCAAAGAGCTTTCCAATGAGGCACGGCTTTCCCTCCTGGCTCTTCGGTCGTGGAAGCTGTCGCCAGAGACGCGGCACTACCGGAAAATGCTTCGCAGGCTGGAGCGGCGGCGCCACGTGGGCGCCGGTGGCATCGAGGCTGACGGCCGCCGGAAAGCCCGCATCCCCACGGGCTTTAGGGCCATGCGAGTAGCTGCCAAGGGCTTTCCAACGAGGCGCGGCTTTCCCTCCTGGCTCTTCGGGAGTGGGAGCTGTCGCCAGAGCCGCGGCCCTACCGGAAAATGCTTCTCTGGCTGGCGTGGCGGCGCAACGTGGGCGCCGGTGGCGCCGAGGCTGACGGCCGCCACAAAGCCCGCAGCCCCACGGGCTGTGGGGCCACGCGAGCGGCTGCCAAAGAGCTTTCCAACGAGGCACGGCTTTCCCTCCTGGCTCTTCGGGCGTAGGAGCTGTCGCCAGAGCTGCAGCCCTACCGGCAAATGCTTCGCAGGCTGGCGCGGCGGCCTGACGTGGGAGCCGGTGGCACTGAGGCTGACGGCCGCCGCAAAGCCCGCAGCCCCACGGGCTGTGGGGCCACGCGAGCGGCTGCCAAAGAGCTTTCCAACGAGGCACGGCTTTCCCTCCTGGCTCTTTGGGCGTGGGAGCTGCCGCCAGAGACCCGGCCCTACCGGAAAATGCTTCGCAGGCTGGCGCGGAGGCGTAACGTGGGCGCCGGTGGCGCCGAGGCTGACGGCCGCCGCAAAGCCCGCAGCCCCACGGGCTGTGGGGCCACGCGAGCGGCTGCCAAAGAGCTTTCCAACGAGGCACGGCTTTCCCTCCTGGCTCTTTGGGCGTGGGAGCTGTCGCCAGAGACACGGCCCTACCGGCAAATGCTTCGCAGGCTGGCGCGGCGGCGCCACGTAGGCGCCGATGGCGCCGAGGCTGACGGCCGCCGCAAAGCCCGCAGCCCCACGGGCTGTGGGGCCACGCGAGCGGCTGCCAAAGAGCTTTCCAACGAGGCATGGCTTTCCCTCCTGGCTCTTCGGCCGTGGGAGCTGTCGCCAGAGCCGCGGCCCTACCGGAAAATGCTTCGTAGGCTGGCGCGGCGTCCCGACGTGGGCGCCGGTGGCGCCGAGGCTGACGGCCGCCGCAAAGCCCGCAGCCCCACGGGCTGTGGGGCCACGCGAGCGGCTGCCAAAGAGCTTTCCAATGAGGCACGGCTTTCCCTCCTGGCTCTTCGGGCGTGGGAGCTGTCGCCAGAGACGCGGCTCTACCGGAAAATGCTTCGCAGGCTGGCGCGGCGGCGCCACGTGGGCGCCGGTGGCATCGAGGCTGACGGCCGCCGGAAAGCCCGCATCCCCACGGGCTTTAGGGCCATGCGAGTAGCTGCCAAGGGCTTTCCAACGAGGCGCGGCTTTCCCTCCTGGCTCTTCGGGAGTGGGAGCTGTCGCCAGAGACGCGGCCCTACCGGAAAATGCTTCTCTGGCTGGCGCGGCGGCGCAACGTGGGCGCCGGTGGCGCCGAGGCTGACGGCCGCCGCAAAGCCCGCAGCCCCACGGGCTGTGGGGCCACGCGAGCGGCTGCCAAAGAGCTTTCCAACGAGGCACGGCTTTCCCTCCTGGCTCTTCGGGCGTGGGAGCTGTCGCCAGAGCCGCAGCCCTACCGGCAAATGCTTCGCAGGCTGGCGCGGAGGCTCCACGTGGGCGCCGGTGGCGCCGAGGCTGACGGCCGCCGCAAAGCCCGCAGCCCCACGGGCTGTGGGGCCACGCGAGCGGCTGCCAAAGAGCTTTCCAACGAGGCATGGCTTTCCTTCCTGGCTCTTCGGGTGTGGGAGCTGTCGCCAGAGACGCGGCCCTACCGGATAATGCTTCGCAGGCTGGCGCAGCGGCACAACGTGGGCGCCAGTGGCGCCGAGGCTGACGGCCGCCGCAAAGCCCGCAGCCCCATGGGCTGTGGGGCCACGCGAGCGGCTGCCAAAGAGCTTTCCAACGAGGCACGGCTTTCCCTCCTGGCTCTTCGGGCGTGGGAGCTGTCGCCAGAGCCGCGGCCCTACCGGCAAATGCTTCGCAGGCTGGCGCGGCGGCCTGACGTGGGAGCCGGTGGCACTGAGGCTGACGGCCGCCGCAAAGCCCGCAGCCCCACGGGCTGTGGGGCCACGCGAGCGGCTGCCAAAGAGCTTTCCAACGAGGCACGGCTTTCCCTCCTGGCTCTTTGGGCGTGGGAGCTGTCGCCAGAGACCCGGCCCTACCGGAAAATGCTTCGCAGGCTGGCGCGGCGTCCCGACGTGGGCGCCGGTGGCGCCGAGGCTGACGGCCGCCGCAAAGCCCGCAGCCCCACGGGCTGTGGGGCCACGCGAGCGGCTGCCAAAGAGCTTTCCAACGAGGCACGGCTTTCCCTCCTGGCTCTTCGGGCGTGGGAGCTGTCGCCAGAGACCTGGCCCTACCGGAAAATGCTTCGCAGGTTTGCGCGGCGGCGCAATGTGGGCGCCGGTGGCGCCGAGGCTGACGGCCGCCGCAAAGCCCGCAGCCCCACGGGCTGTGGGGCCACGCGAGCGGCTGCCAAAGAGCTTTCCAACGAGGCACGGCTTTCCCTCCTGGCTCTTCGGGCGTGGGAGCTGTCGCCAGAGCCGCGGCCCTACCGGAAAATGCTTCGCAGGCTGGCGCGGCGGCGCAACGTGGGCACCGGTGGCGCCGAGGCTGACGGCCGCCGCAAAGCCCGCAGCCCCACGGGCTGTGGGGCCACGCGAGTGGCTGCCAAAGAGCTTTCCAACGAGGCATGGCTTTCCTTCCTTGCTCTTCGGGCGTGGGAGCTGTCGCCAGAGACGCGGCCCTACCGGATAATGCTTCGCAGGCTGGCGCAGCGGCACAACGTGGGCGCCAGTGGCGCCGAGGCTGACGGCCGCCGCAAAGCCCGCAGCCCCACGGGCTGTGGGGCCACGCGAGCGGCTGCCAAAGAGCTTTCCAATGAGGCACGGCTTTCCCTCCTGGCTCTTCGGGCGTGGGAGCTGTCGCCAGAGCCGCGGCCCTACCAGAAAATGCTTCGCAGGCTGGCGCGGTGGCGCCACGTGGGCGCCGGTGGCGCCGAGGCTGACGTCCGCCGCAAAGCCCGCAGCCCCATGGGCTGTGGGGCCACGCGAGCGGCTGCCAAAGAGCTTTCCAACGAGGCACGGCTTTCCCTCCTGGCTCTTCGGGCGTGGGAGCTGTCGCCAGAGCCGCGGCCCTACCGGAAAATGCTTCGCAGGCTGGCGCGGCGGCGCAACGTGGGAGCCGGTGGCACTGAGGCTGACGGCCGCCGCAAAGCCCGCAGCCCCACGGGCTGTGGGGCCACGCGAGCGGCTGCCAAAGAGCTTTCCAAAGAGGCACGGCTTTCCCTCCTGGCTCTTCGGGCATGGGAGCTGTCGCCAGAGACCCGGCCCTACCGGAAAATGCTTCGCAGGCTGGCGCGGCGGCGCAACGTGGGCACCGGTGGCGCCGAGGCTGACGGCCGCCGCAAAGCCCGCAGCCCCACGGGCTGTGGGGCCACGCGAGTGGCTGCCAAAGAGCTTTCCAACGAGGCATGGCTTTCCTTCCTTGCTCTTCGGGCGTGGGAGCTGTCGCCAGAGACGCGGCCCTACCGGATAATGCTTCGCAGGCTGGCGCAGCGGCACAACGTGGGCGCCAGTGGCGCCGAGGCTGACGGCCGCCGCAAAGCCCGCAGCCCCACGGGCTGTGGGGCCACGCGAGCGGCTGCCAAAGAGCTTTCCAATGAGGCACGGCTTTCCCTCCTGGCTCTTCGGGCGTGGGAGCTGTCGCCAGAGACGCGGCCCTACCAGAAAATGCTTCGCAGGCTGGCGCGGTGGCGCCACGTGGGCGCCGGTGGCGCCGAGGCTGACGTCCGCCGCAAAGCCCGCAGCCCCATGGGCTGTGGGGCCACGCGAGCGGCTGCCAAAGAGCTTTCCAACGAGGCACGGCTTTCCCTCCTGGCTCTTCGGGCGTGGGAGCTGTCGCCAGAGCCGCGGCCCTACCGGAAAATGCTTCGCAGGCTGGCGCGGCGGCGCAACGTGGGAGCCGGTGGCACTGAGGCTGACGGCCGCCGCAAAGCCCGCAGCCCCACGGGCTGTGGGGCCACGCGAGCGGCTGCCAAAGAGCTTTCCAAAGAGGCACGGCTTTCCCTCCTGGCTCTTCGGGCATGGGAGCTGTCGCCAGAGACCCGGCCCTACCGGAAAATGCTTCGCAGGCTGGCGCGGCGGCGCAACGTGGGCACTGGTGGCGCCGAGGCTGACGGCCGCCGGAAAGCCCGCAGCCCCACGGGCTGTGGGGCCACGCGAGTGGCTGCCAAAGAGCTTTCCAACGAGGCACGGCTTTCCCTCCTGGCTCTTTGGGCGTGGGAGCTGTCGCCAGAGACGAGGCCCTACCGGAAAATGCTTCACAGGCTGGCGCGGCGGCGCCACGTGGGCGCCGTTGGCGCCGAGGCTGAGGGCCGCCGCAAAGCCCGCAGCCCCACCGGCTGTGGGGCCACGCGAGCGGCTGCCAAAGAGCTTTCCAACGAGGCACGGCTTTCCCTCCTGGCTCTTTGGGCGTGGGAGCTGTCGCCAGAGTCCCGGCCCTACCGGAAAATGCTTCGCAGGCTGGCGCGGCGTCCCGACGTGGGCGACGGTGGCGCCGAGGCTGACGGCCGCCGCAAAGCCCGCAGCCCCACGGGCTGTGGGGCCACGCGAGCAGCTGCCAAAGAGCTTTCCAATGAGGCACGGCTTTCCCTCCTGGCTCTTCGGGCGTGGGAGCTGTCGCCAGAGCTGCAGCCCTACCGGCAAATGCTTCGCAGGCTGGCGCGGCGGCGCAATATGGGCGCCGGTGGCGCCGAGGCTGACGGCCGCCGCAAAGCCCGCAGCCCCACGGGCTGTGGGGCCACGCGAGCGGCTGCCAAAGAGCTTTCCAACGAGGCACGGCTTTCCCTCCTGGCTCTTCGGGCGTGGGAGCTGTCGCCAGAGACGCGGCCCTACCGGAAAATGCTTCGCAGGCTGGCGCGGCGGCGCAACGTGGGCACCGGTGGCGCCGAGGCTGACGGCCGCCGCAAAGCCCGCAGCCCCACGGGCTGTGGGGCCACGCGAGCGGCTGCCAAAGAGCTTTCCAACGAGGCACGGCTTTCCCTCCTGGCTCTTCGGGCGTGGGAGCTGTCGCCAGAGCCGCGGCCCTACCGGAAAATGCTTCGCAGGTTTGCGCGGCGGCGCAATGTGGGCGCCGGTGGCGCCGAGGCTGACGGCCGCCGCAAAGCCCGCAGCCCCACGGGCTGTGGGGCCACGCGAGCGGCTGCCAAAGAGCTTTCCAACGAGGCACGGCTTTCCCTCCTGGCTCTTCGGGCGTTGGAGATGTCGCCAGAGCCGCGGCCCTACCGGAAAATGCTTCGCAGGCTGGCGCGGCGGCCCCACCTGGGCGCCGGTGTCGCCCAGGCTGACGGCCGCCGCAAAGCCCGCAGCCCCACGGGCTGTGGGGCCACGCGAGCGGCTGCCAAAGAGCTTTCCAACGAGGCGCGGCTTTCCCTCCTGGCTCTTCGGGAGTGGGAGCTGTCGCCAGAGCCGCGGCCCTACCAGAAAATGCGTCGCAGGCTGGCGCGGTGGCGCCACGTGGGCGCCGGTGTCGTCGAGGCCGACGTCCGCCGCAAAGCCCGCAGCCCCACGGGCTGTGGGGCCATGCGAGCGGCTGCCAAAGAGCTTTCCAACGAGGCACGGCTTTCCCTCCTGGCTCTTCGGGCGTTGGAGATGTCGCCAGAGCCGCGGCCCTACCGGAAAATGCTTTGCAGGCTGGTGCGGCGGCCCCACCTGGGCGCCGGTGGCGCCCAGGCTGACGACCGCCGCAAAGCCCGCAGCCCCATGGGCTGTGGGGCCACGCGAGTGGCTGCCAAAGAGCTTTCCAACGAGGCACGGCTTTCCCTCCTGGCTCTTCGGGCGTGGGAGCTGTCGCCAGAGCCACGGCCCTACCAGAAAATGCTTTGCAGGCTGGCGCGGCGGCCCCACCTGGGCGCCGGTGGCGCCGAGGCTGACGGCCGCCGCAAAGACCGCAGCCCCATGGGCTGTGGGGCCACGCGAGCGGCTGCCAAAGAGCTTTCCAACGAGGCACGGCTTTCCCTCCTGGCTCTTCGGGCGTGGGAGCTGTCGCCAGAGCCGCGGCCCTACTGGAAAATGCTTCGCAGGCTGGCACGGCGGCGCAACGTGGGCGCCGGTGTCGCCCAGGCTGACGGCCGCCGCAAAGCCCGCAGCCCCACGGGCTGTGGGGCCACGCGAGCGGCTGCCAAAGAGCTTTCCAACGAGGCACGGCTTTCCCTCCTGGCTCTTCGGGCGTGGGAGCTGTTGGCAGAGCTGCAGCCCTACTGGCAAATGCTTCGCAGGCTGGCGCGGCGGCGCCACGTGGGCGCCGGTGGCGCCGAGGCTGACGGACGCCGGAAAGCCCGCAGCCCCACGGGCTGTGGGGCCACGCGAGCGGCTGCCAAAGAGCTTTCCAACGAGGCATGGCTTTCCCTCCTGGCTCTTTGGGCGTGGGAGCTGTCGCCAGAGACGCGGCCCTACCGGAAAATGGTTCGCAGACTGGCGCGGCGTCCCGACGTGGGCGCCGGTGTCTCCCAGGCTGACGGCCGCCGCAAAGCCCGCAGCCCCACGGGCTGTGGGGCCACGCGAGCGGCTGCCAAAGAGCTTTCCAACGAGGCACGGCTTTCCCTCCTGGCTCTTCGGCCGTGGGAGCTGTCGCCAGAGCCACGGCCCTACCGGAAAATGCTTCGCAGGCTAGCGCGGCGTCCCGACGTGGGCGCCGGTGTCGCCGAGGCTGACGGCCGCCGCAAAGCCCGCAGCCCCACGGGCTGTGGGGCCACGCGAGCGGCTGCCAAAGAGCTTTCCAACGAGGCACGGCTTTCCCTCCTGGCTCTTCGGCCGTGGGAGCTGTCGCCAGAGCCGCGGCCCTACCGGAAAATGCTTCGCAGGCTGGCGCGGCATCCCGACGTGGGCGCCGGTGGCGCCGAGGCTGACGGCCACCGCAAAGCCCGCAGCCCCACGGGCTGTGGGGCCACGCGAGCGGCTGCCAAAGAGCTTTCCAATGAGGCACGGCTTTCCCTCCTGGCTCTTCGGGCGTGGGAGCTGTCGCCAGAGCCGCGGCCCTACCGGAAAATGCTTCGCAGGCTGGCGCAGCGGCGCAACGTGGGCACCGGTGGCGCCGAGGCTGACGGCCGCCGCAAAGCCCGCAGCCCCACGGGCTGTGGGGCCACGCGAGTGGCTGCCAAAGAGCTTTCCAACGAGGCATGGCTTTCCTTCCTTGCTCTTCGGGCGTGGGAGCTGTCGCCAGAGACGCGGCCCTACCGGATAATGCTTCGCAGGCTGGCGCAGCGGCACTACGTGGGCGCCAGTGGCGCCGAGGCTGACGGCCGCCGCAAAGCCCGCAGCCCCACGGGCTGTGGGGCCACGCGAGCGGCTGCCAAAGAGCTTTCCAATGAGGCACGGCTTTCCCTCCTGGCTCTTCGGGCGTGGGAGCTGTCGCCAGAGCCGCGGCCCTACCAGAAAATGCTTCGCAGGCTGGCGCGGTGGCGCCACGTGGGCGCCGGTGGCGCCGAGGCTGACGTCCGCCGCAAAGCCCGCAGCCCCACGGGCTGTGGGGCCACGCGAGTGGCTGCCAAAGAGCTTTCCAACGAGGCACGGCTTTCCCTCCTGGCTCTTTGGGCGTGGGAGCTGTCGCCAGAGACGAGGCCCTACCGGAAAATGCTTCACAGGCTGGCGCGGCGGCGCCACGTGGGCGCCGTTGGCGCCGAGGCTGAGGGCCGCCGCAAAGCCCGCAGCCCCACCGGCTGTGGGGCCACGCGAGCGGCTGCCAAAGAGCTTTCCAACGAGGCACGGCTTTCCCTCCTGGCTCTTTGGGCGTGGGAGCTGTCGCCAGAGTCCCGGCCCTACCGGAAAATGCTTCGCAGGCTGGCGCGGCGTCCCGACGTGGGCGACGGTGGCGCCGAGGCTGACGGCCGCCGCAAAGCCCGCAGCCCCACGGGCTGTGGGGCCACGCGAGCAGCTGCCAAAGAGCTTTCCAATGAGGCACGGCTTTCCCTCCTGGCTCTTCGGGCGTGGGAGCTGTCGCCAGAGCTGCAGCCCTACCGGCAAATGCTTCGCAGGCTGGCGCGGCGGCGCCACGTGGGCGCCGGTGCGATCGAGGCTGACGGCCGCCGGAAAGCGCGCATCCCCACGGGCTTTAGGGCCATGCGAGTAGCTGCCAAAGAGCTTTCCAACGAGGCACGGCTTTCCCTCCTGGCTCTTCGGGCGTGGGAGCTGTCGCCAGAGACGCGGCCCTACCGGAAAATGCTTCGCAGGCTGGCGCGGCGGCGCAACGTGGGCACCGGTGGCGCCGAGGCTGACGGCCGCCGCAAAGCCCGCAGCCCCACGGGCTGTGGGGCCACGCGAGCGGCTGCCAAAGAGCTTTCCAACGAGGCACGGCTTTCCCTCCTGGCTCTTCGGGCGTGGGAGCTGTCGCCAGAGCCGCGGCCCTACCGGAAAATGCTTCGCAGGTTTGCGCGGCGGCGCAATGTGGGCGCCGGTGGCGCCGAGGCTGACGGCCGCCGCAAAGCCCGCAGCCCCACGGGCTGTGGGGCCACGCGAGCGGCTGCCAAAGAGCTTTCCAACGAGGCACGGCTTTCCCTCCTGGCTCTTCGGGCGTTGGAGATGTCGCCAGAGCCGCGGCCCTACCGGAAAATGCTTTGCAGGCTGGTGCGGCGGCCCCACCTGGGCGCCGGTGGCGCCCAGGCTGACGACCGCCGCAAAGCCCGCAGCCCCATGGGCTGTGGGGCCACGCGAGTGGCTGCCAAAGAGCTTTCCAACGAGGCATGGCTTTCCCTCCTGGCTCTTCGGGCGTGGGAGCTGTCGCCACAGCCGCGGCCCTACAGGAAAATGCTTCGCAGGCTGGCGCAGCGGCGCAACGTGGGCGCCAGTGGCGCCGAGGCTGACGGCCGCCGCAAAGCCCGCAGCCCCACGGGCTGTGGGGCCACGCGAGCGGCTGCCAAAGAGCTTTCCAACGAGGCATGGCTTTCCCTCCTGGCTCTTCGGGCATGGGAGCTGTCGCCAGAGACGCGGCCCTACCGGAAAAGGCTTCGCAGGCTGGCGCGGCGGCGCCACGTGGGCGCCGGTGTCGCACAGGCTGACGTCCGCCGCAAAGCCCGCAGCCCCACGGGCTGTGGGACCACGCGAGCGGCTGCCAAAGAGCTTTCCAATGAGGCACGGCTTTCCCTCCTGGCTCTTTGGGCGTGGGAGCTGTCGCCAGAGACGCGGCCCTACCGGAAAATGCTTCGCAGGCTGGCGCGGCGGCCCCACCTGGGCGCCGGTGTCGCCCAGGCTGACGGCCGCCGCAAAGCCCGCAGCCCCACGGGCTGTGGGGCCACGCGAGCGGCTGCCAAAGAGCTTTCCAACGAGGCACGGCTTTCCCTCCTGGCTCTTCGGGAGTGGGAGCTGTCGCCAGAGCCGCGGCCCTACCGGAAAATGCTTTGCAGGCTGGTGCGGCGGCCCCACCTGGGCGCCGGTGGCGCCCAGGCTGACGACCGCCGCAAAGCCCGCAGCCCCATGGGCTGTGGGGCCACGCGAGTGGCTGCCAAAGAGCTTTCCAACGAGGCACGGCTTTCCCTCCTGGCTCTTCGGGCGTGGGAGCTGTCGCCAGAGCCACGGCCCTACCAGAAAATGCTTTGCAGGCTGGCGCGGCGGCACCACCTGGGCGCCGGTGGCGCCGAGGCTGACGGCCGCCGCAAAGACCGCAGCCCCATGGGCTGTGGGGCCACGCGAGCGGCTGCCAAAGAGCTTTCCAACGAGGCATGGCTTTCCCTCCTGGCTCTTCGGGCGTGGGAGCTGTCGCCAGAGCCGCGGCCCTACTGGAAAATGCTTCGCAGGCTGGCACGGCGGCGCAACGTGGGCGCCGGTGTCGCCCAGGCTGACGGCCGCCGCAAAGCCCGCAGCCCCACGGGCTGTGGGGCCACGCGAGCGGCTGCCAAAGAGCTTTCCAACGAGGCACGGCTTTCCCTCCTGGCTCTTCGGGCGTGGGAGCTGTTGGCAGAGCTGCAGCCCTACTGGCAAATGCTTCGCAGGCTGGCGCGGCGGCGCCACGTGGGCGCCGGTGGCGCCGAGGCTGACGGACGCCGGAAAGCCCGCAGCCCCACGGGCTGTGGGGCCACGCGAGCGGCTGCCAAAGAGCTTTCCAACGAGGCATGGCTTTCCCTCCTGGCTCTTTGGGCGTGGGAGCTGTCGCCAGAGACGCGGCCCTACCGGAAAATGGTTCGCAGACTGGCGCGGCGTCCCGACGTGGGCGCCGGTGTCTCCCAGGCTGACGGCGGCCGCAAAGCCCGCAGCCCCACGGGCTGTGGGGCCACGCGAGCGGCTGCCAAAGAGCTTTCCAACGAGGCACGGCTTTCCCTCCTGGCTCTTCGGGCGTGGGAGCTGTCGCCAGAGCCACGGCCCTACCGGAAAATGCTTCGCAGGCTAGCGCGGCGTCCCGACGTGGGCGCCGGTGTCGCCGAGGCTGACGGCCGCCGCAAAGCCCGCAGCCCCACGGGCTGTGGGGCCACGCGAGCGGCTGCCAAAGAGCTTTCCAACGAGGCACGGCTTTCCCTCCTGGCTCTTCGGCCGTGGGAGCTGTCGCCAGAGCCGCGGCCCTACCGGAAAATGCTTCGCAGGCTGGCGCGGCATCCCGACGTGGGCGCCGGTGGCGCCGAGGCTGACGGCCACCGCAAAGCCCGCAGCCCCACGGGCTGTGGGGCCACGCGAGCGGCTGCCAAAGAGCTTTCCAATGAGGCACGGCTTTCCCTCCTGGCTCTTCGGGCGTGGGAGCTGTCGCCAGAGCCGCGGCCCTACCGGAAAATGCTTCGCAGGCTGGCGCGGCGGCGCCACGTGGGCGCCGGTGGCATCGAGGCTGACGGCCGCCGGAAAGCCCGCATCCCCACGGGCTTTAGGGCCATGCGAGTAGCTGCCAAAGAGCTTTCCAACGAGGCGCGGCTTTCCCTCCTGGCTCTTCGGCCGTGGGAGCTGTCGCCAGAGACGCGGCCCTACCGGAAAAGGCTTCGCAGGCTGGCGTGGCGGCGCAACGTGGGCGCCGGTGTCGCACAGGCTGACGGCCGCCGCAAAGCCCGCAGCCCCACGGGCTGTGGGACCACGCGAGCAGCTGCCAAAGAGCTTTCCAACGAGGCACGGCTTTCCCTCCTGGCTCTTTGGGCGTGGGAGCTGTCGCCAGAGACGCGGCCCTACCGGAAAAGGCTTCGCAGGCTGGCGCGGCGGCGCAACGTGGGCGCCGGTATCGCACAGGCTGACGGCCGCCCCAAAGCCCGCAGCCCCACGGGCTGTGGGGCCACCTGAGCGGCTGCCAAAGAGCTTTCCAACGAGGCACGGCTTTCCCTCCTGGCTCTTTGGGCGTGGGAGCTGTCGCCAGAGACGCGGCCCTACCGGAAAATGCTTCGCAGACTGGCGCGGCGTCCCGACGTGGGCGCCGGTGTCGCCCAGGCTGACGGCCGCCGCAAAGCCCGCAGCCCCACGGGCTGTGGGGCCCCGCGAGCGGCTGCCAAAGAGCTTTCCAACGAGGCACGGCTTTCCCTCCTGGCTCTTCGGGCGTGGGAGCTGTCGCCAGAGCCGCGGCCCTACCGGAAAATGCTTCGCAGGCTGGCGCGGCGTCCCGACGTGGGCGCCGGTGGCATCGAGGCTGACGGCCGCCGGAAAGCCCGCATCCCCACGGGCTTTAGGGCCATGCGAGTAGCTGCCAAAGAGCTTTCCAACGAGGCACGGCTTTCCCTCCTGGCTCTTCGGGAGTGGGAGCTGTCGCCAGAGCCGCGGCCCTACCGGAAAATGGTTTGCAGGCTGGCGCGGCGGCCCCACCTGGGCGCCGGTGGCGCCGAGGCTGATGGCCGCCGCAAAGCCTGCAGCCCCATGGGCTGTGGGGCCACGCGAGCGGCTGCCAAAGAGCTTTCCAACGAGGCACGGCTTTCCCTCCTGGCTCTTCGGGCGTGGGAGCTGTCGCCAGAAACGCGGCCCTACCGGAAAACGCTTCGCAGGCTGGCGCGGCGGCGCAATGTGGGCGCCGGTGGCGCCGAGGCTGACGGCCGCCGGAAAGCCCGCAGCCCCACGGGCTGTGGGGCCACGCGAGCGGCTGCCAAAGAGCTTTCCAACGGGGCATGGCTTTCCCTCCTGGCTCTTCGGGCGTGGGAGCTGTCGCCAGAGCCGCGGCCCTACTGGAAAATGCTTTGCAGGCTGGCGCGGCGGCCCCACGTGGGCGCCAGTGGCGCCGAGGCTGATGGCCGCCGCAAAGCCTGCAGCCCCATGGGCTGTGGGGCCACACGAGCGGCTGCCAAAGAGCTTTCCAACGAGGCACGGCTTTCCCTCCTGGCTCTTCGGGCGTGGGAGCTGTCGCCAGAAACCCCGCCCTACCGGAAAATGCTTCGCAGGCTGGCGCAGCGGCGCAATGTGGGCGCCGGTGGCGCCGAGGCTGACGGCCGCCGCAAACCCCGCAGCCCCACGGGCTGTGGGGCCACGCGAGCGGCTGCCAAAGAGCTTTCCAACGAGGCATGGCTTTCCCTCCTGGCTCTTCGGGCGTGGGAGCTGTCGCCACAGCCGCGGCCCTACAGGAAAATGCTTCGCAGGCTGGCGCAGCGGCGCAACGTGGGCGCCAGTGGCGCCGAGGCTGACGGCCGCCGCAAAGCCCGCAGCCCCACGGGCTGTGGGGCCATGCGAGCGGCTGCCAAAGAGCTTTCCAACGAGGCACGGCTTTCCCTCCTGGCTCTTTGGGCGTGGGAGCTGTCGCCAGAGACGCGGCCCTACCGGAAAATGCTTTGCAGGCTGGCGCGGCGGCCCCACGTGGGCGCCGGTGGCGCCGAGGCTGACGGCCGCCGCAAAGCCCGCAGCCCCACGGGCTGTGGGGCCACGCGAGCGGCTGCCAAAGAGCTTTCCAACGAGGCATGGCTTTCCCTCCTGGCTCTTCGGGCGTGGGAGCTGTCGCTACAGCCGCGTCCCTACCGGAAAATGCTTCGCAGGCTGGCGCAGTGGCGCAACGTGGGCGCCAGTGGCGCCGAGGCTGACGGCCGCCGCAAATCCCGCATCCCCACGGGCTGTGGGGCCACGCGAGCGGCTGCCAAAGAGCTTTCCAACGAGGCACGGCTTTCCCTCCTGGCTCTTCGGGCGTGGGAGCTGTCGCCAGAGACGCGGCCCTACCGGAAAATGCTTCGCAGGCTGTTGCGGCGGCCCCACCTGGGCGCCGGTGTCGCCCAGGCTGACGGCCGCCGCAAAGCCCGCAGCCCCACAGGCTGTGGGGTCACGCGAGCGGCTGCCAAAGAGCTTTCCAACGAGGCACGGCTTTCCCTCCTGGCTCTTTGGGCGTGGGAGCTGTCGCCAGAGCCGCGGCCCTACCAGAAAATGCGTTGCAGGCTGGCGTGGTGGCGCCACGTGGGCGCCGGTGTCGCACAGGCTGACGGCCGCCGCAAAGCCCGCAGCCCCACGGGCTGTGGGGCCATGCGAGCGGCTGCCAAAGAGCTTTCCAACGAGGCACGGCTTTCCCTCCTGGCTCTTCGGGCGTGGGAGCTGTCGCCAGAGACGCGGCCCTACCGGAAAATGCTTTGCAGGGTGGCGCGGCGGCCCCAGCTGGGCGCCGGTGGCGCCGAGGCTGACGGCCGCCGCAAAGCCCGCAGCCCCATGGGCTGTGGGGCCACGCGAGCGGCTGCCAAAGAGCTTTCCAACGAGGCACGGCTTTCCCTCCTGGCTCTTCGGGCGTGGGAGCTGTCGCCAGAGACGCGGCCCTACCGGAAAATGCTTCGCAGGCTGGCGCAGCGGCGCAACGTGGGCGCCGGTGCCGCCCAGGCTGACGGCCGCCGCAAAGCCCACAGCCCCACGGGCTGTGGGGCCACGCGAGCGGCTGCCAAAGAGCTTCCCAACGAGGCACGGCTTTCCCTCCTGGCTCTTCGGGCGTGGGAGCTGTCGCCAGAGACGCGGCCCTACCGGAAAATGCTTCGCAGGCTGGCGCGGAGGCGTAACGTGGGCGCCGGTGGCGCCGAGGCTGACGGCCGCCGCAAAGCCCGCAGCCCCACGGGCTGTGGGGCCACGCGAGCGGCTGCCAAAGAGCTTTCCAACGAGGCACGGCTTTCCCTCCTGGCTCTTCGGGCGTGGGAGCTGTCGCCAGAGCTGCAGCCCTACCGGCAAATGCTTCGCAGGCTGGCGCGGCGGCGCCACGTGGGCGCCGGTGGCGCCGAGGCTGACGGCCGCCGCAAAGCCCGCAGCCCCACGGGCTGTGGGGCCACGCGAGCGTCTGCCAAAGAGCTTTCCAACGAGGCACGGCTTTCCCTCCTGGCTCTTCGGGCGTGGGAGCTGTCGCCAGAGCCGCGGCCCTACCGGAAAAGGCTTCGCAGGCTGGCGCGGCGGCGCCACGTGGGCGCCGGTGTCGCACAGGCTGACGGCCGCCGCAAAGCCCGCAGCCCCACGGGCTGTGGGACCACGCGAGCGGCTGCCAAAGAGCTTTCCAACGAGGCACGGCTTTCCCTCCTTGTTCTTTGGGCGTGGGAGCTGTCGCCAGAGACGCGGCCCTACCGGAAAATGCTTCGCAGGCTAGCGCGGCGGCCCCACCTGGGCGCCGGTGTCGCCCAGGCTGACGGCCGCCGCAAAGCCCGCAGCCCCACAGGCTGTGGGGTCACGCGAGCGTCTGCCAAAGAGCTTTCCAACGAGGCACAGCTTTCCCTCCTGGCTCTTCGGGCGTGGGAGCTGTCGCCAGAGCTGCGGCCCTACCAGAAAATGCTTTGCAGGCTGGCGCGGCGGCCCCACCTGGGCGCCGGTGGCGCCGAGGCTGACGGCCGCCGCAAAGCCCGCAGCCCCATGGGCTGTGGGGCCACGCGAGCGGCTGCCAAAGAGCTTTCCAACGAGGCACGGCTTTCCCTCCTTGCTCTTCGGGCGTGGGAGCTGTCGCCAGAGCCGCGGCCCTACCGGAAAATGCTTCGCAGGCTGGCGCGGCGGCGCAACGTGGGCGCCGGTGTCTCCCAGGCTGACGGCCGCCGCAAAGCCCACAGCCCCACGGGCTGTGGGGCCACGCGAGCGGCTGCCAAAGTGCTTTCCAATGAGGCACGGCTTTCCATCCTGGCTCTTCGGGCGTGGGAGCTGTCGCCAGAGACGCGGCCCTACCGGAAAATGCTTCGCAGGCTAGCGCGGTGGCCCCAGCTGGGCGCCTGTGGCGCCGAGGCTGACGGCCGCCGCAAAGCCCGAAGCCCCACGGGCTTTAGGGCCATTCGAGTAGCTGCCAAAGAGCTTTCCAACGAGGCACGGCTTTCCCTCCTGGCTCTTCGGGCGTGGGAGCTGTCGCCAGAGCCGCGGCCCTACCGGAAAATGCTTCGCAGGCTAGCGCGGCGGCCCCACCTGGGCGCCGGTGTCGCCCAGGCTGACGGCCGCCGCAAAGCCCGCAGCCCCACAGGCTGTGGGGTCACGCGAGCGGCTGCCAAAGAGCTTTCCAACGAGGCACGGCTTTCCCTCCTGGCTCTTCGGGCGTGGGAGCTGTCGCCAGAGCCGCGGCCCTACTGGAAAATGCTTCGAAGGCTGGCGCGGCGGCGCAACGTGGGCGCCGGTGTCGCCCAGGCTGACGGCCGCCGCAAAGCCCACAGCCCCACGGGCTGTGGGGCCACGCGAGCGGCTGCCAAAGAGCTTTCCACGAGGCACGGCTTTCCCTCCTGGCTCTTCGGGCGTGGGAGCTGTCGCCAGAGCCGCGGCCCTACTGGAAAATGCTTCGCAGGCTGGCGCGGAGGCGTAACGTGGGCGCCGGTGGCGCCGAGGCTGACGGCCGCCGCAAAGCCCGCAGCCCCACGGGCTGTGGGGCCACGCGAGCGGCTGCCAAAGAGCTTTCCAACGAGGCACGGCTTTCCCTCCTGGCTCTTCGGGCGTGGGAGCTGTTGCCAGAGCTGCTGCCCTACCGGCAAATGCTTCGCAGGCTGGCGCGGCGTCCCGACGTGGGCGCCGGTGGCATCGAGGCTGACGGCCGCCGGAAAGCCCGCATCCCCACGGGCTTTAGGGCCATGCGAGTAACTGCCAAAGAGCTTTCCAACGAAGCATGGCTTTCCCTCCTGGCTCTTCGGGCGTGGGAGCTGTCGCCACAGCCGCGGCCCTACCGGAAAATGCTTCGCAGGCTGGCGCAGCGGCGCAACGTGGGCGCCAGTGGCGCCGAGGCTGACGGCCGCCGCAAAGCCCGCAGCCCCACGGGCTGTGGGGCCACGCGAGCGGCTGCCAAAGAGCTTTCCAACGAGGCACGGCTTTCCCTCCTGGCTCTTCGGGCGTGGGAGCTGTCGCCAGAGACGCGGCCCTACCGGAAAATGCTTCGCAGGCTGGCGCGGCGGCGCAACGTGGGCGCAGATATCGCACAGGCTGACGGCCGCCGCAAAGCCCGCAGCCCCACGGGCTGTGGGGCCACGCGAGCGGCTGCCAAAGAGCTTTCCAATGAGGCACGGCTTTCCCTCCTGGCTCTTCGGGCGTGGGAGCTGTCGCCAGAGCCGCGGCCCTACCGGAAAATGCTTCGCAGGCTGGCGCGGCGGCGCCACGTGGGCGCCGGTGCGATCGAGGCTGACGGCCGCCGGAAAGCCCGCATCCCCACGGGCTTTAGGGCCATGCGAGTAGCTGCCAAAGAGCTATCCAACGAGGCGCGGCTTTCCCTCCTGGCTCTTCAGGAGTGGGAGCTGTCGCCAGAGCCGCGGCCCTACCAGAAAATGCGTCGCAGGCTGGCGCGGAGGCGTAACGTGGGCGCCGGTGTCGCCGAGGCTGACGTCTGCCGCAAAGCCCGCAGCCCCACGGGCTGTGAGGCCATGCGAGTGGCTGCCAAAGAGCTTTCCAACGAGGCACGGCTTTCCCTCCTGGCTCTTCGGGCGTGGGAGCTGTCGCCAGAGCCGCGGCCCTACCAGAAAATGCTTTGCAGGCTAGCGCGGCGGCCCCAGCTGGGCGCCGGTGGCGCCGAGGCTGACGGCCGCCGCAAAGCCCGCATCCCCACGGGCTTTAGGGCCATTCGAGTAGCTGCCAAAGAGCTTTCCAACGAGGCACGGCTTTCCCTCCTGGCTCTTCGGGAGTGGGAGCTGTCGCCAGAGCCGCGGCCCTACCAGAAAATGCTTTGCAGGCTGGCGCGGCGGCCCCACCTGGGCGCCGGTGGCGCCGAGGCTGATGGCCGCCGCAAAGCCTGCAGCCCCATGGGCTGTGGGGCCACGCGAGCGGCTGCCAAAGAGCTTTCCAACGAGGCACGGCTTTCCCTCCTGGCTCTTTGGGCGTGGGAGCTGTCGCCAGAGACGCGGCCCTACCGGAAAATGCTTCGCAGACTGGCGCGGCGTCCCGACGTGGGCGCCGGTGTCGCCCAGGCTGACGGCCGCCGCAAAGCCCGCAGCCCCACGGGCTGTGGGGCCACGCGAGCGGCTGCCAAAGAGCTTTCCAACGAGGCACGGCTTTCCCTCCTGGCTCTTCGGGCGTGGGAGCTGTCGCCAGAGCCGCGGCCCTACCGGAAAATGCTTCTCTGGCTGGCGCGGCGTCCCGACGTGGGCGCCGGTGGCATCGAGGCTGACGGCCGCCGGAAAGCCCGCATCCCCACGGGCTTTAGGGCCATGCGAGTAGCTGCCAAAGAGCTTTCCAACGAGGCACGGCTTTCCCTCCTGGCTCTTCGGGAGTGGGAGCTGTCGCCAGAGACGGGGCCCTACCAGAAAATGCTTTGCAGGCTGGCGCGGCGGCCCCACGTGGGCGCCGGTGGCGCCGAGGCTGATGGCCGCCGCAAAGCCTGCAGCTCCATGGGCTGTGGGGCCACGCGAGCGGCTGCCAAAGAGCTTTCCAACGAGGCACGGCTTTCCCTCCTGGCTCTTCGGCCGTGGGAGCTGTCGCCAGAGACGCGGCCCTACCGGAAAATGCTTCGCAGGCTGGCGCGGAGGCGTAACGTGGGCGCCGGTGGCGCCGAGGCTGACGGCCGCCGCAAAGCCCGCAGCCCCACGGGCTGTGGGGCCACGCGAGCGGCTGCCAAAGAGCTTTCCAACGAGGCATGGCTTTCCCTCCTGGCTCTTCGGCCGTGGGAGCTGTCGACACAGCCGCGGCCCTACAGGAAAATGCTTCGCAGGCTGGCGCAGCGGCGCAACGTGGGCGCCAGTGGCGCCGAGGCTGACGGCCGCCGCAAAGCCCGCAGCCCCACGGGCTGTGGGGCCACGCGAGCGGCTGCCGAAGAGCTTTCCAATGAGGCACGGCTTTCCCTCCTGGCTCTTCGGGCGTGGGAGCTGTCGCCAGAGACGCGGCCCTACCGGAAAAGGCTTCACAGGCTGGCGCGGCGGAGCAACGTGGGCGCAGATATCGCACAGGCTGACGGCTGCCGCAAAGCCCGCAGCCCCATGGGCTGTGGGGCCACGCGAGCGGCTGCCAAAGAGCTTTCCAATGAGGCACGGCTTTCCCTCCTGGCTCTTCGGGCGTGGGAGCTGTCGCCAGAGCCGCAGCCCTACCGGAAAATGCTTCGCAGGCTGGCGCGTCTGCGCCACGTGGGCGCCGGTACGATCGAGGCTGACGGCCGCCGGAAAGCCCGCATCCCCACGGGCTTTAGGGCCATGCGAGTAGCTGCCAAAGAGCTATCCAACGAGGCGCGGCTTTCCCTCCTGGCTCTTTGGGCGTGGGAGCTGTCGCCAGAGACGCGGCCCTACCGGAAAATGCTTCGCAGGCTAGCGCGGCGGCCCCACCTGGGCGCCGGTGTCGCCCAGGCTGACGGCCGCCGCAAAGCCCACAGCCCCACGGGCTGTGGGGCCACGCGAGCGGCTGCCAAAGAGCTTTCCAACGAGGCACGGCTTTCCCTCCTGGCTCTTCGGGCGTGGGAGCTGTCGCCAGAGCCGCGGCCCTACCGGAAAATGCTTCGCAGGCTGGTGCGGAGGCGTAACGTGGGCGCCGGTGGCGCCGAGGCTGACGGCCGCCGCAAAGCCCGCAGCCCCACGGGCTGTGGGGCCACGCGAGCGGCTGCCAAAGAGCTTTCCAACGAGGCACGGCTTTCCCTCCTGGCTCTTCGGGCGTGGGAGCTGTTGCCAGAGCTGCAGCCCTACCGGCAAATGCTTCGCAGGCTGGCGCGGCGGCGCCACGTGGGCACCGGTGGCGCCGAGGCTGACGGCCGCCGCAAAGCCCGCAGCCCCACGGGCTGTGGGGCCACGCGAGTGGCTGCCAAAGTGCTTTCCAACGAGGCACGGCTTTCCCTCCTGGCTCTTCGGGCGTGGGAGCTGTCGCCAGAGACGCGGCCCTACCGGAAAAGGCTTCGCAGGCTGGCGCGGCGGCGCCACGTGGGCGCCGGTGCGATCGAGGCTGACGGCCGCCGGAAAGCCCGCATCCCCACGGGCTTTAGGGCCATGCGAGTAGCTGCCAAAGAGCTATCCAACGAGGCGCGGCTTTCCCTCCTGGCTCTTCGGGAGTGGGAGCTGTCGCCAGAGACGCGGCCCTACCAGAAAATGCGTCGCAGGCTGGCGCGGAGGCGTAACGTGGGCGCCGGTGTCGCCGAGGCTGACGTCTGCCGCAAAGCCCGCAGCCCCACGGGCTGTGAGGCCATGCGAGTGGCTGCCAAAGAGCTTTCCAACGAGGCACGGCTTTCCCTCCTGGCTCTTTGGGCGTGGGAGCTGTCGCCAGATACGCGGCCCTACCGGAAAATGCTTCGCAGACTGGCGCGGCGTTCCGACGTGGGAGCCGGTGTCGCCCAGGCTGACGGCCGCCGCAAAGCCCGCAGCCCCACGGGCTTTAGGGCCATGCGAGTAGCTGCCAAAGAGCTTTCCAACGAGGCACGGCTTTCCCTCCTGGCTCTTCGGGAGTGGGAGCTGTCGCCAGAGCCGCGGCCCTACCAGAAAATGCTTTGCAGGCTGGCGCGGCGGCCCCACGTGGGCGCCGGTGGCGCCGAGGCTGATGGCCGCCGCAAAGCCTGCAGCCCCATGGGCTGTGGGGCCACGCGAGCGGCTGCCAAAGAGCTTTCCAACGAGGCACGGCTTTCCCTCCTGGCTCTTCGGCCGTGGGAGCTGTCGCCAGAGACGCGGCCCTACCGGAAAATGCTTCGCAGGCTGGCGCGGAGGCGTAACGTGGGCGCCGGTGTCGCCGAGGCTGACGGCCGCCGCAAAGCCCGCAGCCCCACGGGCTGTGGGGCCACACGAGCGGCTGCCAAAGAGCTTTCCAACGAGGCATGGCTTTCCCTCCTGGCTCTTCGGGCGTGGGAGCTGTCGACACAGCCGCGGCCCTACAGGAAAATGCTTCGCAGGCTGGCGCAGCGGCGCAACGTGGGCGCCAGTGGCGCCGAGGCTGACGGCCGCCGCAAAGCCCGCAGCCCCACGGGCTGTGGGGCCACGCGAGCGGCTGCCAAAGAGCTTTCCAACGAGGCACGGCTTTCCCTCCTGGCTCTTCGGGCGTGGGAGCTGTCGCCAGAGACGCGGCCCTACCGGAAAAGGCTTCGCAGGCTGGCGCGGCGGCGCAACGTGGGCGCAGATATCGCACAGGCTGACGGCTGCCGCAAAGCCCGCAGCCCCACGGGCTGTGGGGCCACGCGAGCGGCTGCCAAAGAGCTTTCCAATGAGGCACGGCTTTCCCTCCTGGCTCTTCGGGCGTGGGAGCTGTCGCCAGAGCCGCAGCCCTACCGGAAAATGCTTCGCAGGCAGGCGCGTCTGCACCACGTGGGCGCCGGTACGATCGAGGCTGACGGCCGCCGGAAAGCCCGCATCCCCACGGGCTTTAGGGCCATGCGAGTAGCTGCCAAAGAGCTATCCAACGAGGCGCGGCTTTCCCTCCTGGCTCTTTGGGCGTGGGAGCTGTCGCCAGAGACGCGGCCCTACCGGAAAATGCTTCGCAGGCTAGCGCGGCGGCCCCACCTGGGCGCCGGTGTCGCCCAGGCTGACGGCCGCCGCAAAGCCCACAGCCCCATGGGCTGTGGGGCCACGCGAGCGGCTGCCAAAGAGCTTTCCAACGAGGCATGGCTTTCCCTCCTGGCTCTTCGGGCGTGGGAGCTGTCGCCAGAGCCGCGGCCCTACCGGAAAATGCTTCGCAGGCTGGCGCGGAGGCGTAACGTGGGCGCCGGTGGCGCCGAGGCTGACGGCCGCCGCAAAGCCCGCAGCCCCACGGGCTGTGGGGCCACGCGAGCGGCTGCCAAAGAGCTTTCCAACGAGGCACGGCTTTCCCTCCTGGCTCTTCGGGCGTGGGAGCTGTTGCCAGAGCTGCAGCCCTACCGACAAATGCTTCGCAGGCTGGCGCGGCGGCGCCACGTGGGCACCGGTGGCGCCGAGGCTGACGGCCGCCGGAAAGCCCGCAGCCCCACGGGCTGTGGGGCCACGCGAGTGGCTGCCAAAGTGCTTTCCAACGAGGCACGGCTTTCCCTCCTGGCTCTTCGGGCGTGGGAGCTGTCGCCAGAGACGCGGCCCTACCGGAAAAGGCTTCGCAGGCTGGCGCGGCGGCGCAACGTGGGCGCCGGTATCGCACAGGCTGACGGCCGCCCCAAAGCCCGCAGCCCCACGGGCTGTGGGGCCACCTGAGCGGCTGCCAAAGAGCTTTCCAACGAGGCACGGCTTTCCCTCCTGGCTCTTTGGGCGTGGGAGCTGTCGCCAGAGACGCGGCCCTACCGGAAAATGCTTCGCAGACTGGCGCGGCGTCCCGACGTGGGCGCCGGTGTCGCCCAGGCTGACGGCCGCCGCAAAGCCCGCAGCCCCACGGGCTGTGGGGCCACGCGAGCGGCTGCCAATGAGCTTTGCAACGAGGCACGGCTTTCCCTCCTGGCTCTTCGGGCGTGGGAGCTGTCGCCAGAGCCGCGGCCCTACCGGAAAATGCTTCGCAGGCTGGCGCGGCGGCCTCACGTGGGCGCCGGTGGCACTGAGGCTGACGGCCGCCGGAAAGCCCGCAGCCCCATGGGCTGTGGGGCCACGCGAGCGGCTGCCAAAGAGCTTTCCAACGAGGCACGGCTTTCCCTCCTGGCTCTTCGGCCGTGGGACCTGTCGCCAGAGACGCGGCCCTACCGGCAAATGCTTCGCAGGCTGGCGCGGAGGCGTAACGTGGGCGCCGGTGGCGCCGAGGCTGACGGCCGCCGCAAAGCCCGCAGCCCCACGGGCTGTGGGGCCACACGAGCGGCTGCCAAAGAGCTTTCCAACGAGGCACGGCTTTCCCTCCTGGCTCTTCGGGCGTGGGAGCTGTTGCCAGAGACGCGGCCCTACCGGAAAAGGCTTCGCAGGCTGGCGCGGCGGCGCAACATGGGCGCAGATATCGCACAGGCTGACGGCCGCCGCAAAGCCCGCAGCCCCACGGGCTGTGGGGCCACACGAGCGGCTGCCAAAGAGCTTTCCAATGAGGCACGGCTTTCCCTCCTGGCTCTTCGGGCGTGGGAGCTGTCGCCAGAGCCGCGGCCCTACCGGAAAATGCTTCGCAGGCTGGCGCGGCGGCGCCAGGTGGGCGCCGGTGCGATCGAGGCTGACGGCCGCCGCAAAGCCCGCATCCCCACGGGCTTTAGGGCCATGCGAGTAGCTGCCA
This sequence comes from Larus michahellis, assembly GCF_964199755.1. Classification (NCBI taxonomy): domain Eukaryota; kingdom Metazoa; phylum Chordata; class Aves; order Charadriiformes; family Laridae; genus Larus; species Larus michahellis. The sequence goes on from NC_133921.1 coordinate 613,342, forward strand.
AAGAGCTATCCAACGAGGCGCGGCTTTCCCTCCTGGCTCTTCGGGAGTGGGAGCTGTCGCCAGAGCCGCGGCCCTACCAGAAAATGCGTCGCAGGCTGGCGCGGAGGCGTAACGTGGGCGCCGGTGTCGCCGAGGCTGACGTCTGCCGCAAAGCCCACAGCCCCACGGGCTGTGGGGCCATGCGAGTGGCTGCCAAAGAGCTTTCCAACGAGGCACGGCTTTCCCTCCTGGCTCTTCGGCCGTGGGAGCTGTCGCCAGAGACGCGGCCCTACCAGAAAATGCTTTGCAGGCTAGCGCGGCGGCCCCAGCTGGGCGCCGGTGGCGCCGAGGCTGACGGCCGCCGCAAAGCCCGCATCCCCACGGGCTTTAGGGCCATGCGAGTAGCTGCCAAAGACCTTTCCAACGAGGCACGGCTTTCCCTCCTGGCTCTTCGGGAGTGGGAGCTGTCGCCAGAGCCGCGGCCCTACCAGAAAATGCTTTGCAGGCTGGCGCGGCGGCCCCACGTGGGCGCCGGTGGCGCCGAGGCTGATGGCCGCCGCAAAGCCTGCAGCCCCATGGGCTGTGGGGCCACGCGAGCGGCTGCCAAAGAGCTTTCCAACGAGGCACGGCTTTCCCTCCTGGCTCTTCGGGCGTGGGAGCTGTCGCCAGAAACGCGGCCCTACCGGAAAATGCTTCGCAGGCTGGCGCGGCGGCGCAATGTGGGCGCCGGTGGCGCCGAGGCTGACGGCCGCCGGAAAGCCCGCAGCCCCACGGGCTGTGGGGCCACGCGAGCGGCTGCCAAAGAGCTTTCCAACGAGGCATGGCTTTCCCTCCTGGCTCTTCGGGCGTGGGAGCTGTCGCCAGAGCCGCGGCCCTACCGGAAAATGCTTCGCAGGCTGGCGCGGCGGCCTGATGTGGGCGCCGGTGGCACTGAGGCTGACGGCCGCCGCAAAGCCCACAGCCCCATGGGCTGTGGGGCCACGCGAGCGGCTGCCAAAGAGCTTTCCAACGAGGCACGGCTTTCCCTCCTGGCTCTTCGGCCGTGGGAGCTGTCGCCAGAGACGCGGCCCTACCGGCAAATGCTTCGCAGGCTGGCGCGGAGGCGTAACGTGGGCGCCGGTGGCGCCGAGGCTGACGGCCGCCGCAAAGCCCGCAGCCCCACGGGCTGTGGGGCCACGTGAGCGGCTGCCAAAGAGCTTTCCAACGAGGCACGGCTTTCCCTCCTGGCTCTTTGGGCGTGGGAGCTGTCGCCAGAGACGCGGCCCTACCGGCAAATGCTTCGCAGGCTGGCGCGGAGGCGTAACGTGGGCGCCGGTGGCGCCGAGGCTGACGGCCGCCGCAAAGCCCGCAGCCCCACGGGCTGTGGGGCCACGCGAGCGGCTGCCAAAGTGCTTTCCAACGAGGCACGGCTTTCCCTCCTGGCTCTTCGGCCGTGGGAGCTGTCGCCAGAGACGCGGCCCTACCGGCAAATGCTTCGCAGGCTGGCGCGGAGGCGTAACGTGGGCGCCGGTGGCGCCGAGGCTGACGGCCGCCGCAAAGCCCGCAGCCCCACGGGCTGTGGGGCCCCGCGAGCGGCTGCCAAAGAGCTTTCCAACGAGGCACGGCTTTCCCTCCTGGCTCTTCGGGAGTGGGAGCTGTCGCCAGAGACGCGGCCCTACCAGAAAAGGCTTCGCAGGCTGGCGTGGCGGCGCCACGTGGGCGCCGGTGTCGCACAGGCTGACGGCCGCCGCAAAGCCCGCAGCCCCACGGGCTGTGGGGCCCCGCGAGCAGCTGCCAAAGAGCTTTCCAACGAGGCACGGCTTTCCCTCCTGGCTCTTTGGGCGTGGGAGCTGTCGCCAGAGCCGCGGCCCTACCGGAAAATGCTTCGCAGGCTGGCGCGGAGGCGTAACGTGGGCGCTGGTGGCGCCGAGGCTGACGGCCGCCGCAAAGCCCGCAGCCCCACGGGCTGTGGGGCCACGCGAGCGGCTGCCAAAGAGCTTTCCAACGAGGCACGGTTTTCCCTCCTGGCTCTTCGGGCGTGGGAGCTGCTGCCAGAGCTGCAGCCCTACCGGCAAATGCTTCGCAGGTTGGCGCGGCGGCGCCACGTGGGCACCGGTGGCGCCGAGGCTGACGTCCGCCGGAAAGCCCGCAGCCCCACGGGCTGTGGGGCCACGCGAGCGGCTGCCAAAGTGCTTTCCAACGAGGCACGGCTTTCCCTCCTGGCTCTTCGGGCGTGGGAGCTGTCGCCAGAGACGCGGCCCTACCGGAAAAGGCTTCGCAGGCTGGCGCGGCGGCGCAACGTGGGCGCCGGTATCGCACAGGCTGACGGCCGCCCCAAAGCCCGCAGCCCCACGGGCTGTGGGGCCACGCGAGCGGCTGCCAAAGAGCTTTCCAACGAGGCACGGCTTTCCCTCCTGGCTCTTTTGGCGTGGGAGCTGTCGCCAGAGACGCGGCCCTACCGGAAAATGCTTCGCAGACTGGCGCGGCGTCCCGACGTGGGCGCCGGTGACGCCCAGGCTGACGGCCGCCGCAAAGCCCGCAGCCCCATGGGCTGTGGGGCCACGCGAGCGGCTGCCAAAGAGCTTTCCAACGAGGCACGGCTTTCCCTCTTGGCTCTTCGGGCGTGGGAGCTGTCGCCAGAGACGCGGCCCTACCGGAAAATGCTTCGCAGGCTGGCACGGCACGCCACGTTGGTGCCGGAGCCGCCGAGGCTGACGGCCGCTGGAAAGCCCGCAGCCCCACGGGCTGTGGGGCCACGCGAGCGGCTGCCAAAGAGCATTCCAACGAGGCACGGCTTTCCCTCCTGGCTCTTTGGCCGTGGGAGCTGCCGCCAGAGCTGCGGCCCTACCGGAAAATGCTTCACAGGCTGGCACGGCGGCCCCACCTGGGCGCCAGTGTCGCCCAGGCTGATGGCTGCCGGAAAGCCCGCAGCCCCACGGGCTGTGGGGCCACGTGAGCGGCTGCCAAAGAGCTTTCCAACGAGGCACGGCTTTCCCTCCTGGCTCTTTGGGCGTGGGAGCTGTTGCCAGAGACACGGCCATACCGGAAAATGCTTCGCAGGCTGGCACTGCGGCGCAACGTGGGCGCCGGTGGCGCTGAGGCTGATGGCCGCTGCAAAGCCCGCAGCCCCATGGGCTGTGGGGCCACGCGAGTGGCTGCCAAAGAGCTTTCCAACGAGGCACGGCTTTCCCTCCTGGCTCTTCGAGCGTGGGAGCTGTCGCCAGAGCCGCAGCCCTACTGGAAAATGCTTCGCAGGCTGGCGCGGCGGCCCCACCTGGGCGCCGGTGTCGCCCAGGCTGACGGCCGCCGCAAAGCCCGCAGCCCCACGGGCTGTGGGGCCACGCGAGCGGCTGCCAAAGAGCTTTCCAACGAGGCACGGCTTTCCCTCCTGGCTCTTCGGGCGTGGGAGCTGTTGCCAGAGACGCGGCCCTACCGGAAAAGGCTTCGCAGGCTGGCGCGGCGGCGCAACATGGGCGCAGATATCGCACAGGCTGACGGCCGCCGCAAAGCCCGCAGCCCCACGGGCTGTGGGGCCACACGAGCGGCTGCCAAAGAGCTTTCCAATGAGGCACGGCTTTCCCTCCTGGCTCTTCGGGCGTGGGAGCTGTCGCCAGAGCCGCGGCCCTACCGGAAAATGCTTTGCAGGCTAGCGCGGCGGCCCCAGCTGGGCGCCGGTGGCGCCGAGGCTGACGGCCGCCGCAAAGCCCGCATCCCCACGGGCTTTAGGGCCATTCGAGTAGCTGCCAAAGAGCTATCCAACGAGGCACGGCTTTCCCTCCTGGCTCTTCGAGCGTGGGAGCTGTCGCCAGAGCCGCAGCCCTACTGGAAAATGCTTCGCAGGCTGGCGCGGCGGCCCCACCTGGGCGCCGGTGGCACTGAGGTTGACGGCCGCCGCAAAGCCCGCAGCCCATGGGCTGTGGGGACACGCGAGCGTCTGCCAAAGAGCTTTCCAACGAGGCACGGCTTTCCCTCCTGGCTCTTCGGGCGTGGGAGCTGTCGCCAGAGCCGCGGCCCTACCAGAAAATGCTTCGCAGGTTTGCGCGGCGGCGCAATGTGGGCGCCGGTGGCGCCGAGGCTGACGGCCGCCGCAAAGCCCGCAGCCCCACGGGCTGTGGGGCCACGTGAGCGGCTGCCAAAGAGCTTTCCAACGAGGCACGGCTTTCCCTCCTGGCTCTTCGGGCGTGGGAGATGTCGCCAGAGCCGCGGCCCTACCAGAAAATGCTTCGCAGGCTGGCGCGGTGGTGCCACGTGGGCGCCGGTGTCGCCGAGGCTGACGTCTGCCGCAAAGCCCGCAGCCCCACGGGCTTTAGGGCCATGCGAGTAGCTGCCAAAGAGCTATCCAACGAGGCGCGGCTTTCCCTCCTGGCTCTTCGGGAGTGGGAGCTGTCGCCAGAGCCGCGGCCCTACCAGAAAATGCGTCGCAGGCTGGCGCGGAGGCGTAACGTGGGCGCCGGTGTCGCCGAGGCTGACGTCTGCCACAAAGCCCGCAGCCCCACGGGCTGTGGGGCCATGCGAGTGGCTGCCAAAGAGCTTTCCAACGAGGCACGGCTTTCCCTCCTGGCTCTTCGGCCGTGGGAGCTGTCGCCAGAGACGCGGCCCTACCAGAAAATGCTTTGCAGGCTAGCGCGGCGGCCCCAGCTGGGCGCCGGTGGCGCCGAGGCTGACGGCCGCCGCAAAGCCCGCATCCCCACGGGCTTTAGGGCCATTCGAGTAGCTGCCAAAGAGCTTTCCAAGGAGGCACGGCTTTCCCTCCTGGCTCTTCGGGAGTGGGAGCTGTCGCCAGAGCCGCGGCCCTACCAGAAAATGCTTGGCAGGCTGGCGCGGCGGCCCCACCTGGGCGCCGGTGGCGCCGAGGCTGATGGCCGCCGCAAAGCCTGCAGCCCCATGGGCTGTGGGGCCACGCGAGCGGCTGCCAAAGAGCTTTCCAACGAGGCACGGCTTTCCCTCCTGGCTCTTCGGGCGTGGGAGCTGTCGCCAGAAACGCGGCCCTACCGGAAAATGCTTCGCAGGCTGGCGCGGCGGCGCAATGTGGGCGCCGGTGGCGCCGAGGCTGACGGCCGCCGCAAAGCCCGCAGCCCCACGGGCTGTGGGGCCACGCGAGCGGCTGCCAAAGAGCTTTCCAACGAGGCATGGCTTTCCCTCCTGGCTCTTCGGGCGTGGGAGCTGTCGCCAGAGCCGCGGCCCTACCGGAAAATGCTTCGCAGGCTGGCGCGGCGGCCTGACGTGGGCGCCGGTGGCACTGAGGCTGACGGCCGCCGCAAAGCCCGCAGCCCCATGGGCTGTGGGGCCACGCGAGCGGCTGCCAAAGAGCTTTCCAACGAGGCACGGCTTTCCCTCCTGGCTCTTCGGCCGTGGGAGCTGTCGCCAGAGACGCGGCCCTACCAGAAAAGGCTTCGCAGGCTGGCGTGGCGGCGCCACGTGGGCGCCGGTGTCGCACAGGCTGACGGCCGCCGCAAAGCCCGCAGCCCCACGGGCTGTGGGACCACGCGAGCAGCTGCCAAAGAGCTTTCCAACGAGGCACGGCTTTCCCTCCTGGCTCTTTGGGCGTGGGAGCTGTCGCCAGAGCCGCGGCCCTACCGGAAAATGCTTCGCAGGCTGGCGCGGAGGCGTAACGTGGGCGCCGGTGGCGCCGAGGCTGACGGCCGCCGCAAAGCCCGCAGCCCCACGGGCTGTGGGGCCACGCGAGCGGCTGCCAAAGAGCTTTCCAACGAGGCACGGCTTTCCCTCCTGGCTCTTCGGGCGTGGGAGCTGCTGCCAGAGCTGCAGCCCTACCGGCAAATGCTTCGCAGGTTGGCGCGGCGGCGCCACGTGGGCACCGGTGGCGCCGAGGCTGACGTCCGCCGGAAAGCCCGCAGCCCCACGGGCTGTGGGGCCACGCGAGCGGCCTCCAAAGTGCTTTCCAACGAGGCACGGCTTTCCCTCCTGGCTCTTCGGGCGTGGGAGCTGTCGCCAGAGACGCGGCCCTACCGGAAAAGGCTTCGCAGGCTGGCGCGGCGGCGCAACGTGGGCGCCGGTATCGCACAGGCTGACGGCCGCCCCAAAGCCCGCAGCCCCACGGGCTGTGGGGCCACCTGAGCGGCTGCCAAAGAGCTTTCCAACGAGGCACGGCTTTCCCTCCTGTCTCTTTTGGCGTGGGAGCTGTCGCCAGAGACGCGGCCCTACCGGAAAATGCTTCGCAGACTGGCGCGGCGTCCCGACGTGGGCGCTGGTGACGCCCAGGCTGACGGCCGCCGCAAAGCCCGCAGCCCCACGGGCTGTGGGGCCACGCGAGCGGCTGCCAAAGAGCTTTCCAACGAGGCACGGCTTTCCCTCCTGGCTCTTTGGGCGTGGGAGCTGTCGCCAGAGCCGCGGCCCTACCGGAAAATGCTTCGCAGGCTGGCGCGGCGTCCCGACGTGGGCGCCGGTGGCATCGAGGCTGACGGCCGCCGGAAAGCCCGCATCCCCACGGGCTTTAGGGCCATGCGAGTAGCTGCCAAAGAGCTTTCCAACGAGGCACGGCTTTCCCTCCTGGCTCTTTGAGCGTGGGAGCTGTCGCCAGAGCCGCGGCCCTACCAGAAAATGCTTTGCAGGCTGGCGCGGCGGCCCCACGTGGGCGCCGGTGGCGCCGAGGCTGATGGCCGCCGCAAAGCCTGCAGCCCCATGGGCTGTGGGGCCACGCGAGCGGCTGCCAAAGAGCTTTCCAACGAGGCACGGCTTTCCCTCCTGGCTCTTCGGGCGTGGGAGCTGTCGCCAGAAACGCGGCCCTACCGGAAAATGCTTCGCAGGCTGGCGCGGCGGCGCAATGTGGGCGCCGGTGGCGCCGAGGCTGACGGCCGCCGGAAAGCCCGCAGCCCCACGGGCTGTGGGGCCACGCGAGCGGCTGCCAAAGAGCTTTCCAACGAGGCATGGCTTTCCCTCCTGGCTCTTCGGGCATGGGAGCTGTCGCCAGAGCCGCGGCCCTACCGGAAAATGCTTCGCAGGCTGGCGCAGCGGCCTGACGTGGGCGCCGGTGGCACTGAGGCTGACGGCCGCCGCAAAGCCCGCAGCCCCATGGGCTGTGGGGCCACGCGAGCGGCTGCCAAAGAGCTTTCCAATGAGGCACGGCTTTCCCTCCTGGCTCTTCGGCCGTGGGAGCTGTCGCCAGAGACGGGGCCCTACCGGCAAATGCTTCGCAGGCTGGCGTGGAGGCGTAACGTGGGCGCCGGTGGCGCCGAGGCTGACGGCCGCCGCAAAGCCCGCAGCCCCACGGGCTGTGGGGCCACACGAGCGGCTGCCAAAGAGATTTCCAACGAGGCATGGCTTTCCCTCCTGGCTCTTCGGGCGTGGGAGCTGTCGCCACAGCCGCGGCCCTACAGGAAAATGCTTCGCAGGCTGGCGCAGCGGCGCAACGTGGGCGCCAGTGGCGCCGAGGCTGACGGCCGCCGCAAAGCCCGCAGCCCCACGGGCTGTGGGGCCACGCGAGTGGCTGCCAAAGAGCTTTCCAACGAGGCACGGCTTTCCCTCCTGGCTCTTCGGGCGTGGGAGCTGTCGCCAGAGACGCGGCCCTACCGGAAAAGGCTTCGCAGGCTGGCGCGGCGGCGCAACGTGGGCGCAGATATCGCACAGGCTGACGGCCGCCGCAAAGCCCGCAGCCCCACGGGCTGTGGGGCCACGCGAGCGGCTGCCAAAGAGCTTTCCAATGAGGCACGGCTTTCCCTCCTGGCTCTTCGGGCGTGGGAGCTGTCGCCAGAGCCGCGGCCCTACCGGAAAATGCTTCGCAGGCTGGCGCGGCGGCGCCACGTGGGCGCCGTTGCGATCGAGGCTGACGGCCGCCGCAAAGCCCACAGCCCCACGGGCTTTAGGGCCATGCGAGTAGCTGCCAAAGAGCTATCCAACGAGGCGCGGCTTTCCCTCCTGGCTCTTCGGGAGTGGGAGCTGTCGCCAGAGCCGCGGCCCTACCGGAAAAGGCTTCGCAGGCTGGCGCGGAGGCGTAACGTGGGCGCCGGTGGCGCCGAGGCTGACGGCCGCCGCAAAGCCCGCAGCCCCACGGGCTGTGGGGCCACGCGAGCGGCTGCCAAAGAGCTTTCCAACGAGGCACGGCTTTCCCTCCTGGCTCTTCGGGCGTGGGAGCTGTCGCCAGAGCCGCGGCCCTACCAGAAAATGCTTTGCAGGCTAGCGCGGCGGCCCCAGCTGGGCGCCGGTGGCGCCGAGGCTGACGGCCGCCGCAAAGCCCGCATCCCCACGGGATTTAGGGCAATGCGAGCGGCTGCCAAAGAGCTTTCCAACGAGGCGCGGCTTTCCCTCCTGGCTCTTCGGGAGTGGGAGCTGTCGCCAGAGCCGCGGCCCTACCAGAAAATGCTTTGCAGGCTGGCGCGGCGGCCCCACGTGGGCGCCGGTGGCGCCGAGGCTGATGGCCGCCGCAAAGCCTGCAGCCCCATGGGCTGTGGGGCCACGCGAGCGGCTGCCAAAGAGCTTTCCAACGAGGCACGGCTTTCCCTCCTGGCTCTTCGGCCGTGGGAGCTGTCGCCAGAAACGCGGCCCTACCGGAAAATGCTTCGCAGGCTGGCGCGGCGGCGCAATGTGGGCGCCGGTGGCGCCGAGGCTGACGGCCGCCCCAAAGCCCGCAGCCCCACGGGCTGTGGGGCCACGCGAGCGGCTGCCAAAGAGCTTTCCAACGAGGTATGGCTTTCCCTCCTGGCTCTTCGGGCGGGGGAGCTGTCGCCAGAGCCGCGGCCCTACCGGAAAATGCTTCGCAGGCTGGAGCGGCGTCCCGACGTGGGCGCCGGTGGCACTGAGGCTGACGGCCGCCGCAAAGCCCGCAGCCCCATGGGCTGTGGGGCCACGCGAGCGGCTGCCAAAGAGATTTCCAACGAGGCACGGCTTTCCCTCCTGGCTCTTCGGCCGTGGGAGCTGTCGCCAGAGACGCGGCCCTACCGGCAAATGGTTCGCAGACTGGCGCGGAGGCGTAACGTGGGCGCCGGTGGCGCCGAGGCTGACGGCCGCCGCAAAGCCCGCAGACCCACGGGCTGTGGGGCCACGCGAGCGGCTGCCAAAGAGCTTTCCAACGAGGCATGGCTTTCCCTCCTGGCTCTTCGGGCGTGGGAGCTGTCGCCAGAGCCGCGGCCCTACAGGAAAATGCTTCGCAGGCTGGCGCAGCGGCGCAACGTGGGCGCCGGTGTCGCACAGGCTGACGGCCGCCGCAAAGCCACATCCCCACGGGCTGTGGGACCACGCGAGCAGCTGCCAAAGAGCTTTCCAACGAGGCACGGCTTTCCCTCCTGGCTCTTTGGGCATGGGAGCTGTCGCCAGAGACGCGGCCCTACCGGAAAATGCTTCGCAGGCTAGCGCGGCGGACCCACCTGGGCGCCGGTGTCGCCCAGGCTGACGGCCGCCGCAAAGCCCGCAGCCCCACAGGCTGTGGGGTCACGCGAGCGGCTGCCAAAGAGCTTTCCAACGAGGCATGGCTTTCCCTCCTGGCTCTTCGGGCGTGGGAGCTGTCGCCAGAGCCGCGGCCCTACCGGCAAATGCTTCGCAGGCTGGCGCGGCGGCGCAACGTGGGCGCCGGTGTCGCCCAGGCTGACGGCCGCCGCAAAGCCCACAGCCCCACGGGCTGTGGGGCCACGCGAGCGGCTGCCAAAGAGCTTTCCAACGAGGCACGGCTTTCCCTCCTGGCTCTTCGGCCGTGGGAGCTGTCGCCAGAGCCGCGGCCCTACCGGAAAATGCTTCGCAGGCTGGCGCGGAGGCGTAACGTGGGCGCCGGTGGCGCCGAGGCTGACGGCCGCCGGAAAGCCCGCAGCCCCACGGGCTGTGGGGCCACGCGAGCGGCTGCCAAAGAGCTTTCCAACGAGGCACGGATTTCCCTCCTGGCTCTTCGGGCAGGGGAGCTGTCGCCAGAGCCGCGGCCCTACCGGCAAATGCTTCGCAGGCTGGCGCGGCGGCGCCACGTGGGCGCCGGTGGCATCGAGGCTGACGGCCGCCGGAAAGCCCGCATCCCCACGGGCTTTAGGGCCATGCGAGTAGCTGCCAAAGAGCTTTCCAACGAGGCGCGGCTTTCCCTCCTGGCTCTTCTGGCGTGGGAGCTGTCGCCAGAGCCGCGGCCCTACCAGAAAATGCTTTGCAGGCTGGCGCGGCGGTCCCACGTGGGCGCCGGTGGCGCCGAGGCTGATGGCCGCCGCAAAGCCTGCAGCCCCACGGGCTGTGGGGCCACGCGAGCGGCTGCCAAAGAGCTTTCCAACGAGGCATGGCTTTCCCTCCTGGCTCTTCGGGCGTGGGAGCTGTCGCCACAGCCGCGGCCCTACAGGAAAATGCTTCGCAGGCTGGCGCAGCGGCGCAACGTGGGCGCCAGTGGCGCCGAGGCTGACGGCCGCCGCAAAGCCCGCAGCCCCACGGGCTGTGGGGCCACGCGAGCGGCTGCCAAAGAGCTTTCCAACGAGGCACGGCTTTCCCTCCTGGCTCTTCGGGCGTGGGAGCTGTCGCCAGAGACGCGGCCCTACCGGAAAAGGCTTCGCAGGCTAGCGCGGCGGACCCACCTGGGCGCCGGTGTCGCCCAGGCTGACGGCCGCCGCAAAGCCCGCAGCCCCACGGGCTGTGGGGCCACGTGAGTGGCTGCCAAAGAGCTTTCCAACGAGGCACGGTTTTCCCTCCTGGCTCTTCGGGCGTGGGAGCTGTCGCCAGAGACGCGGCCCTACCGGAAAATGCTTCGCAGGCTAGCGCGGCGGCCCCACCTGGGCGCCGGTGTCGCCCAGGCTGACGGCCGCCGCAAAGCCCGCAGCCCCACAGGCTGTGGGGTCACGCGAGCGTCTGCCAAAGAGCTTTCCAACGAGGCACGGCTTTCCCTCCTGGCTCTTTGGGCGTGGGAGCTGTCGCCAGAGACACGGCCCTACCGGAAAATGCTTCGCAGGCTGGCGCGGCGGCGCCACGTGGGCGCTGGTGTCGCCGAGGCTGACGGCCGCCGCAAAGCCCGCAGCCCCATGGGCTGTGGGGCCACGCGAGTGGCTGCCAAAGAGCTTTCCAACGAGGCACGGCTTTCCCTCCTGGCTCTTCGGGCGTGGGAGCTGTCGCCAGAGCCGCGGCCCTACCAGAAAATGCTTTGCAGGCTAGCGCGGCGGCCCCAGCTGGGCGCCGGTGGCGCCGAGGCTGACGGCCGCCGCAAAGCCCGCATCCCCACGGGATTTAGGGCAATGCGAGCGGCTGCCAAAGAGCTTTCCAACGAGGCGCGGCTTTCCCTCCTGGCTCTTCGGGAGTGGGAGCTGTCGCCAGAGCCGCGGCCCTACCAGAAAATGCTTTGCAGGCTGGCGCGGCGGCCCCACGTGGGCGCCGGTGGCGCCGAGGCTGATGGCTGCCGCAAAGCCTGCAGCCCCACGGGCTGTGGGGCCACGCGAGCGGCTGCCAAAGAGCTTTCCAACGAGGCACGGCTTTCCCTCCTGGCTCTTCGGCCGTGGGAGCTGTCGCCAGAAACGCGGCCCTACCGGAAAATGCTTCGCAGGCTGGCGCGGCGGCGCAATGTGGGCGCCGGTGGCGCCGAGGCTGACGGCCGCCCCAAAGCCCGCAGCCCCACGGGCTGTGGGGCCACGCGAGCGGCTGCCAAAGAGCTTTCCAACGAGGTATGGCTTTCCCTCCTGGCTCTTCGGGCGGGGGAGCTGTCGCCAGAGCCGCGGCCCTACCGGAAAATGCTTCGCAGGCTGGAGCGGCGTCCCGACGTGGGCGCCGGTGGCACTGAGGCTGACGGCCGCCGCAAAGCCCGCAGCCCCATGGGCTGTGGGGCCACGCGAGCGGCTGCCAAAGAGATTTCCAACGAGGCACGGCTTTCCCTCCTGGCTCTTCGGCCGTGGGAGCTGTCGCCAGAGACGCGGCCCTACCGGCAAATGGTTCGCAGACTGGCGCGGAGGCGTAACGTGGGCGCCGGTGGCGCCGAGGCTGACGGCCGCCGCAAAGCCCGCAGACCCACGGGCTGTGGGGCCACGCGAGCGGCTGCCAAAGAGCTTTCCAACGAGGCATGGCTTTCCCTCCTGGCTCTTCGGGCGTGGGAGCTGTCGCCAGAGCCGCGGCCCTACAGGAAAATGCTTCGCAGGCTGGCGCAGCGGCGCAACGTGGGCGCCGGTGTCGCACAGGCTGACGGCCGCCGCAAAGCCACATCCCCACGGGCTGTGGGACCACGCGAGCAGCTGCCAAAGAGCTTTCCAACGAGGCACGGCTTTCCCTCCTGGCTCTTTGGGCATGGGAGCTGTCGCCAGAGACGCGGCCCTACCGGAAAATGCTTCGCAGGCTAGCGCGGCGGACCCACCTGGGCGCCGGTGTCGCCCAGGCTGACGGCCGCCGCAAAGCCCGCAGCCCCACAGGCTGTGGGGTCACGCGAGCGGCTGCCAAAGAGCTTTCCAACGAGGCATGGCTTTCCCTCCTGGCTCTTCGGGCGTGGGAGCTGTCGCCAGAGCCGCGGCCCTACCGGCAAATGCTTCGCAGGCTGGCGCGGCGGCGCAACGTGGGCGCCGGTGTCGCCCAGGCTGACGGCCGCCGCAAAGCCCACAGCCCCACGGGCTGTGGGGCCACGCGAGCGGCTGCCAAAGAGCTTTCCAACGAGGCACGGCTTTCCCTCCTGGCTCTTCGGCCGTGGGAGCTGTCGCCAGAGCCGCGGCCCTACCGGAAAATGCTTCGCAGGCTGGCGCGGAGGCGTAACGTGGGCGCCGGTGGCGCCGAGGCTGACGGCCGCCGCAAAGCCCGCAGCCCCACGGGCTGTGGGGCCACGCGAGCGGCTGCCAAAGAGCTTTCCAACGAGGCACGGCTTTCCCTCCTGGCTCTTCGGGCAGGGGAGCTGTCGCCAGAGCCGCGGCCCTACCGGCAAATGCTTCGCAGGCTGGCGCGGCGGCGCCACGTGGGCGCCGGTGGCATCGAGGCTGACGGCCGCCGGAAAGCCCGCAGCCCCATGGGCTGTGGGGCCACGCGAGCGGCTGCCAAAGAGCTTTCCAACGAGGCGCGGCTTTCCCTCCTGGCTCTTCTGGCGTGGGAGCTGTCGCCAGAGCCGCGGCCCTACCAGAAAATGCTTTGCAGGCTGGCGCGGCGGTCCCACGTGGGCGCCGGTGGGGCCGAGGCTGATGGCCGCCGCAAAGCCTGCAGCCCCACGGGCTGTGGGGCCACGCGAGCGGCTGCCAAAGAGCTTTCCAACGAGGCATGGCTTTCCCTCCTGGCTCTTCGGGCGTGGGAGCTGTCGCCACAGCCGCGGCCCTACAGGAAAATGCTTCGCAGGCTGGCGCAGCGGCGCAACGTGGGCGCCAGTGGCGCCGAGGCTGACGGCCGCCGCAAAGCCCGCAGCCCCACGGGCTGTGGGGCCACGCGAGCGGCTGCCAAAGAGCTTTCCAACGAGGCACGGCTTTCCCTCCTGGCTCTTCGGGCGTGGGAGCTGTCGCCAGAGACGCGGCCCTACCGGAAAAGGCTTCGCAGGCTGGCGCGGCGGCGCCACGTGGGCGCCGGTGTCGCACAGGCTGACGGCCGCCGCAAAGCCCGCAGCCCCACGGGCTGTGGGGCCACGTGAGTGGCTGCCAAAGAGCTTTCCAACGAGGCACGGTTTTCCCTCCTGGCTCTTCGGGCGTGGGAGCTGTCGCCAGAGACGCGGCCCTACCGGAAAATGCTTCGCAGGCTAGCGGGGCGGCCCCACCTGGGCGCCGGTGTCGCCCAGGCTGACGGCCGCCGCAAAGCCCGCAGCCCCACAGGCTGTGGGGTCACGCGAGCGTCTGCCAAAGAGCTTTCCAACGAGGCACGGCTTTCCCTCCTGGCTCTTTGGGCGTGGGAGCTGTCGCCAGAGACACGGCCCTACCGGAAAATGCTTCGCAGGCTGGCGCGGCGGCGCCACGTGGGCGCTGGTGTCGCCGAGGCTGACGGCCGCCGCAAAGCCCGCAGCCCCATGGGCTGTGGGGCCACGCGAGTGGCTGCCAAAGAGCTTTCCAACGAGGCACGGCTTTCCCTCCTGGCTCTTCGGGCGTGGGAGCTGTCGCCAGAGCCGCGGCCATACCGGAAAATGCTTCGCAGTCTGGCGCGGCGGCACCACGTGGGCGCCGGTGGCGCCGAGGCTGACGGCCGCCGCAAAGCCCGCAGCCCCACGGGCTGTGGGGCCACGCGAGCGGCTGCCAAAGAGCTTTCCAACGAGGCACGGCTTTCCCTCCTGGCTCTTCGGCCGTGGGAGCTGTTGCCAGAGCTGCAGCCCTACCGGCAAATGCTTCGCAGGCTGGCGCGGCGGCGCCACGTGGGCGCCGTTGGCGCCGAGGCTCACGGCCGCCGGAAAGCCCGCAGCCCCACGGGCTGTGGGGCCACGCGAGCGGCTGCCAAAGAGCTTTCCAACGAGGCACGGCTTTCCCTCCTGGCTCTTCGGCGTGGGAGCTGTCGCCAGAGACGCGGCCCTACCGGAAAATGCTTCGCAGGCTGGCGCGGCGGCGCAACGTGGGCGCCGGTATCGCACAGGCTGACGGCCGCCGCAAAGCCCGCAGCCCCACGGCCTGTGGGGTCACGCGAGCGGCTGCCAAAGAGCTTTCCAACGAGGCACGGCTTTCCCTCCTGGCTCTTCGGGCGTGGGAGCTGTCGCCAGAGACGCGGCCCTACCGGAAAATGCTGCGCAGACTGGCGCGGCGTCCCGACGTGGGCGCCGGTGTCGCCCAGGCTGACGGCCGCCGCAAAGCCCGCAGCCCCACGGGCTGTGGGGCCACGCGAGCGGCTGCCAAAGAGCTTTCCAACGAGGCACGGCTTTCCCTCCTGGCTCTTCGGGCAGGGGAGCTGTCGCCAGAGCCGCGGCCCTACCGGAAAATGCTTCGCAGGCTGGCGCGGCGGCGCCACGTGGGCGCCGGTGGCATCGAGGCTGACGGCCGCCGGAAAGCCCGCATCCCCACGGGCTTTAGGGCCATGCGAGTAGCTGCCAAAGAGCTTTCCAACGAGGCGCGGCTTTCCCTCCTGGCTCTTCGGGCGTGGGAGCTGTCGCCAGAGCCGCGGCCCTACCAGAAAATGCTTTGCAGGCTGGCGCGGCGGTCCCACGTGGGCGCCGGTGGCGCCGAGGCTGATGGCTGCCGCAAAGCCTGCAGCCCCACGGGCTGTGGGGCCACGCGAGCGGCTGCCAAAGAGCTTTCCAACGAGGCATGGCTTTCCCTCCTGGCTCTTCGGGCGTGGGAGCTGTCGCCACAGCCGCGGCCCTACAGGAAAATGCTTCGCAGGCTGGCGCGGAGGCGTAACGTGGGCGCCCGTAGCGCCGAGGCTGACAGCCGCCGGAAAGCCCGCAGCCCCACGGGCTGTGGGGCCACGCGAGCGGCTGCCAAAGAGCTTTCCAACGAGGCATGGCTTTCCCTCCTGGCTCTTCGGGCGTGGGAGCTGTCGCCAGAGACGCGGCCCTACAGGAAAATGCTTCGCAGGCTGGCGCGGAGGCGTAACGTGGGCGCCGGTGGCGCCGAGGCTGACGGCCGCCGCAAAGCCCGCAGCCCCACGGGCTGTGGGGCCACGCGAGCGGCTGCCAAAGAGCTTTCCAACGAGGCACGGCTTTCCCTCCTGGCTCTTCGGGCGTGGGAGCTGTCGCCAGAGACGCGGCCCTACCGGAAAAGGCTTCGGAGGCTGGCGCGGCGGCGCCACGTGGGCGCCGGTGTCGCACAGGCTGACGGCCGCCGCAAAGCCCGCAGCCCCACGGGCTGTGGGGCCACGTGAGTGGCTGCCAAAGAGCTTTCCAACGAGGCACGGCTTTCCCTCCTGGCTCTTCGGGCGTGGGAGCTGTCGCCAGAGACGCGGCCCTACCGGAAAATGCTTCGCAGGCTAGCGCGGCGGCCCCACCTGGGCGCCGGTGTCGCCCAGGCTGACGGCCGCCGCAAAGCCCGCAGCCCCACAGGCTGTGGGGTCACGCGAGCGTCTGCCAAAGAGCTTTCCAACGAGGCACGGCTTTCCCTCCTGGCTCTTCGGGCGTGGGAGCTGTCGCCAGAGCCGCGGCCCTACCAGAAAATGCTTTGCAGGCTGGCGCGGCGGCCCCACCTGGGCGCCGGTGGCGCCGAGGCTGACGGCCGCCGCAAAGCCCGCAGCCCCACGGGCTGTGGGGCCACGCGAGCGGCTGCCAAAGAGCTTTCCAACGAGGCACGGCTTTCCCTCCTGGCTCTTCGGGCGTGGGAGCTGTCGCCAGAGACGCGGCCCTACCGGAAAATGCTTCGCAGGCTGGCGCGGCGGCGCAACGTGGGCGCCGGTGTCGCCCAGGCTGACGGCCGCCGCAAAGCCCACAGCCCCACGGGCTGTGGGGCCACGCGAGCGGCTGCCAAAGAGCTTTCCATCGAGGCACGGCTTTCCCTCCTGGCTCTTCGGGCGTGGGAGCTGTCGCCAGAGCTGCAGCCCTACCGGCAAATGCTTCGCAGGCTAGCGCGGCGGCCCCCGTTGGGCGCCAGTGTCGCCCAGGCTGACGGCAGCCGCAAAGCCCGCAGCCCCACGGGCTGTGGGGCCACGCGAGCAGCTGCCAAAGAGCTTTCCAACGAGGCACGGCTTTCCCTCCTGGCTCTTCGGCCGTGGGAGCTGTCGCCACAGCCGCGGCCCTACCGGAAAATGCTTCGCAGGCTGGCGCAGCGGCGCAACGTGGGCGCCGGTGGCGCGAGGCTGACGGCCGCCGCAAAGTCCGCAGCCCCACGGGCTGTGGGGCCACGCGAGCGGCTGCCAAAGAGCATTCCAACGAGGCACGGCTTTCCCTCCTGGCTCTTCGGGCGTGGGAGCTGTCGCCAGAGACGCGGCCCTACCGGAAAATGCTTCGCAGGCTGGCGCAGCGGCGCAACGTGGGCGCCAGTGGCGCCGAGGCTGATGGCCGCCGCAAAGCCCGCTGCCCCACGGCCTCTGGGGCCACGTGACTGGCTGCCAAAGAGCTTTCCAACGAGGCACGGCTTTCCCTCCTGGCTCTTCGGCCGTGGGAGCTGTCGCCAGAGCCGCGGCCCTACCGGAAAAAGCTTCGCAGGCTGGCGCGGCGGCGCCACGTGGGCGCCGGTGTCGCCCAGGCTGACGGCCGCCGCAAAGCCCGCAGCCCCACGGGCTGTGGGGCCACGCGAGCGGCTGCCAAAGAGCTTTCCAACGAGGCACGGCTTTCCCTCCTGGCTCTTTGGGCGTGGGAGCTGTCGCCAGAGACGCGGCCCTACCGGAAAATGCTTCGCAGGCTGGCGCGGCAGCGCCACATGGGCACCGGTGGTGCCGAGGCTGACAGCCGCCGGAAAGCCCGCAGCCCCACGGGCTGTGGGGCCACGCGAGCGGCTGCCAAAGAGCTTTCCAACGAGGCATGGCTTTCCCTCCTGGCTCTTCGGGCGTGGGAGCTGTCGCCACAGCCGCGGCCCTACAGGAAAATGCTTCGCAGGCTGGCGCAGCGGCGCAACGTGGGCGCCAGTGGCGCCGAGGCTGACGGCCGCCGCAAAGCCCGCAGCCCCACGGGCTGTGGGGCCACGCGAGCGGCTGCCAAAGAGCTTTCCAACGAGGCACGGCTTTCCCTCCTGGCTCTTCGGGCGTGGGAGCTGTCGCCAGAGACGCGGCCCTACCGGAAAAGGCTTCGCAGGCTGGCGCGGCGGCGCCACGTGGGCGCCGGTGTCGCACAGGCTGACGGCCGCCGCAAAGCCCGCAGCCCCACGGGCTGTGGGGCCACGTGAGTGGCTGCCAAAGAGCTTTCCAACGAGGCACGGCTTTCCCTCCTGGCTCTTCGGGCGTGGGAGCTGTCGCCAGAGACGCGGCCCTACCGGAAAATGCTTCGCAGGCTAGCGCGGCGGCCCCACCTGGGCGCCGGTGTCGCCCAGGCTGACGGCCGCCGCAAAGCCCGCAGCCCCACAGGCTGTGGGGTCACGCGAGCGTCTGCCAAAGAGCTTTCCAACGAGGCACGGCTTTCCCTCCTGGCTCTTTGGGCGTGGGAGCTCTCGCCAGAGACACGGCCCTACCGGAAAATGCTTCGCAGGCTGGCGCGGCGGCACCACGTGGGCGCCGGTGGCGCCGAGGCTGACGGCCGCCGCAAAGCCCGCAGCCCCACGGGCTGTGGGGCCACGCGAGCGGCTGCCAAAGAGCTTTCCAACGAGGCACGGCTTTCCCTCCTGGCTCTTTGGCCGTGGGAGCTGTCGCCAGAGACGCGGCCCTACCGGCAAATGCTTCGCAGGCTGGCGCGGCGGCGCAACGTGG
Organism: Larus michahellis; assembly: GCF_964199755.1. Taxonomy (NCBI): domain Eukaryota; kingdom Metazoa; phylum Chordata; class Aves; order Charadriiformes; family Laridae; genus Larus; species Larus michahellis. The sequence goes on from NC_133921.1 coordinate 631,393, forward strand.
CCGTCGGTATCGCACAGGCTGACGGCCGCCGCAAAGCCCGCAGCCCCACGGGCTGTGGGGTCACGCGAGCGGCTGCCAAAGAGCTTTCCAACGAGGCACGGCTTTCCCTCCTGGCTCTTCGGGCGTGGGAGCTGTCGCCAGAGACGCGGCCCTACCGGAAAATGCTGCGCAGACGGGCGCGGCGTCCCGACGTGGGCGCCGGTGTCGCCCAGGCTGACGGCCGCCGCAAAGCCCGCAGCCCCACGGGCTGTGGGGCCACGCGAGCGGCTGCCAAAGAGCTTTCCAACGAGGCACGGCTTTCCCTCCTGGCTCTTCGGGCAGGGGAGCTGTCGCCAGAGCCGCGGCCCTACCGGAAAATGCTTCGCAGGCTGGCGCGGCGGCGCCACGTGGGCGCCGGTGGCATCGAGGCTGACGGCCGCCGGAAAGCCCGCATCCCCACGGGCTTTAGGGCCATGCGAGTAGCTGCCAAAGAGCTTTCCAACGAGGCGCGGCTTTCCCTCCTGGCTCTTCGGGCGTGGGAGCTGTCGCCAGAGCCGCGGCCCTACCAGAAAATGCTTTGCAGGCTGGCGCGGCGGTCCCACGTGGGCGCCGGTGGCGCCGAGGCTGATGGCCGCCGCAAAGCCTGCAGCCCCACGGGCTGTGGGGCCACGCGAGCGGCTGCCAAAGAGCTTTCCAACGAGGCATGGCTTTCCCTCCTGGCTCTTCGGGCGTGGGAGCTGTCGCCACAGCCGCGGCCCTACAGGAAAATGCTTCGCAGGCTGGCGCGGAGGCGTAACGTGGGCGCCCGTAGCGCCGAGGCTGACAGCCGCCGGAAAGCCCGCAGCCCCACGGGCTGTGGGGCCACGCGAGCGGCTGCCAAAGAGCTTTCCAACGAGGCATGGCTTTCCCTCCTGGCTCTTCGGGCGTGGGAGCTGTCGCCACAGCCGCGGCCCTACAGGAAAATGCTTCGCAGGCTGGCGCAGCGGCGCAACGTGGGCGCCAGTGGCGCCGAGGCTGACGGCCGCCGCAAAGCCCGCAGCCCCACGGGCTGTGGGGCCACGCGAGCGGCTGCCAAAGAGCTTTCCAACGAGGCACGGCTTTCCCTCCTGGCTCTTCGGGCGTGGGAGCTGTCGCCAGAGACGCGGCCCTACCGGAAAAGGCTTCGCAGGCTGGCGCGGCGGCGCCACGTGGGCGCCCGTGTCGCACAGGCTGACGGCCGCCGCAAAGCCCGCAGCCCCACGGGCTGTGGGGCCACGTGAGTGGCTGCCAAAGAGCTTTCCAACGAGGCACGGCTTTCCCTCCTGGCTCTTCGGGCGTGGGAGCTGTCGCCAGAGACGCGGCCCTACCGGAAAATGCTTCGCAGGCTAGCGCGGCGGCCCCACCTGGGCGCCGGTGTCGCCCAGGCTGACGGCCGCCGCAAAGCCCGCAGCCCCACAGGCTGTGGGGTCACGCGAGCGTCTGCCAAAGAGCTTTCCAACGAGGCACGGCTTTCCCTCCTGGCTCTTTGGGCGTGGGAGCTGTCGCCAGAGACACGGCCCTACCGGAAAATGCTTCGCAGGCTGGCGCGGCGGCGCCACGTGGGCGCTGGTGGCGCCGAGGCTGACGGCCGCCGCAAAGCCCGCAGCCCCACGGGCTGTGGGGCCACGCGAGCGGCTGCCAAAGAGCTTTCCAACGAGGCACGGCTTTCCCTCCTGGCTCTTCGGCCGTGGAAGCTGTTGCCAGAGCTGCAGCCCTACCGGCAAATGCTTCGCAGGCTGGCGCGGCGGCGCCACGTGGGCGCCGTTGGCGCCGAGGCTCACGGCCGCCGGAAAGCCCGCAGCCCCACGGGCTGTGGGGCCACGCGAGCGGCTGCCAAAGAGCTTTCCAACGAGGCACGGCTTTCCCTCCTGGCTCTTCGGCGTGGGAGCTGTCGCCCGAGACGCGGCCCTACCGGAAAATGCTTCGCAGGCTGGTGCGGCGGCGCAACGTGGCCGTCGGTATCGCACAGGCTGACGGCCGCCGCAAAGCCCGCAGCCCCACGGGCTGTGGGGTCACGCGAGCGGCTGCCAAAGAGCTTTCCAACGAGGCACGGCTTTCCCTCCTGGCTCTTCGGGCGTGGGAGCTGTCGCCAGAGACGCGGCCCTACCGGAAAATGCTGCGCAGACTGGCGCGGCGTCCCGACGTGGGCGCCGGTGTCGCCCAGGCTGACGGCCGCCGGAAAGCCCGCAGCCCCACGGGCTGTGGGGCCACGCGAGAGGCTGCCAAAGAGCTTTCCAACGAGGCACGGCTTTCCCTCCTGGCTCTTCGGGCAGGGGAGCTGTCGCCAGAGCCGCGGCCCTACCGGAAAATGCTTCGCAGGCTGGCGCGGCGGCGCCACGTGGGCGCCGGTGGCATCGAGGCTGACGGCCGCCGGAAAGCCCACATCCCCACGGGCTTTAGGGCCATGCGAGTAGCTGCCAAAGAGCTTTCCAACGAGGCGCGGCTTTCCCTCCTGGCTCTTCGGGCGTGGGAGCTGTCGCCAGAGCCGCGGCCCTACCAGAAAATGCTTTGCAGGCTGGCGCGGCGGTCCCACGTGGGCGCCGGTGGCGCCGAGGCTGATGGCCGCCGCAAAGCCTGCAGCCCCACGGGCTGTGGGGCCACGCGAGCGGCTGCCAAAGAGCTTTCCAACGAGGCATGGCTTTCCCTCCTGGCTCTTCGGGCGTGGGAGCTGTCGCCACAGCCGCGGCCCTACAGGAAAATGCTTCGCAGGCTGGCGCGGAGGCGTAACGTGGGCGCCCGTAGCGCCGAGGCTGACAGCCGCCGGAAAGCCCGCAGCCCCACGGGCTGTGGGGCCACGCGAGCGGCTGCCAAAGAGCTTTCCAACGAGGCATGGCTTTCCCTCCTGGCTCTTCGGGCGTGGGAGCTGTCGCCACAGCCGCGGCCCTACAGGAAAATGCTTCGCAGGCTGGCGCAGCGGCGCAACGTGGGCGTCAGTGGCGCCGAGGCTGACGGCCGCCGCAAAGCCCGCAGCCCCACGGGCTGTGGGGCCACGCGAGCGGCTGCCAAAGAGCTTTCCAACGAGGCACGGCTTTCCCTCCTGGCTCTTCGGGCGTGGGAGCTGTCGCCAGAGACGCGGCCCTACCGGAAAATGCTTCGCAGGCTAGCGCGGCGGCCCCACCTGGGCGCCGGTGGCACTGAGGCTGACGGCCGCCGCAAAGCCCGCAGCCCCACAGGCTGTGGGGTCACGCGAGCGTCTGCCAAAGAGCTTTCCAACGAGGCACGGCTTTCCCTCCTGGCTCTTCGGCCGTGGGAGCTGTCGCCAGAGCCGCGGCCCTACCGGAAAATGCTTCGCAGGCTGGCGCAGCGGCGCAACGTGGGCGCCGGTGGTGCCGAGGCTGACGGCCGCCGGAAAGCCCGCAGCCCCATGGGCTGTGGGGCCACGTGAGCGGCTGCCAAAGAGCTTTCCAACGAGGCACGGCTTTCCCTCCTGGCTCTTTGGGCGTGGGAGCTGTCGCCAGAGACACGGCCCTACCGGAAAATGCTTCGCAGGCTGGCGCGGCGGCGCCACGTGGGCGCTGGTGTCGCCGAGGCTGACGGCCGCCGCAAAGCCCACAGCCCCATGGGCTGTGGGGCCACGCGAGTGGCTGCCAAAGAGCTTTCCAACGAGGCACGGCTTTCCCTCCTGGCTCTTCGGGCGTGGGAGCTGTCGCCAGAGCCGCGGCCATACCGGAAAATGCTTCGCAGTCTGGCGCGGCGGCACCACGTGGGCGCCGGTGGCGCCGAGGCTGACGGCCGCCGCAAAGCCCGCAGCCCCACGGGCTGTGGGGCCACGCGAGCGGCTGCCAAAGAGCTTTCCAACGAGGCACGGCTTTCCCTCCTGGCTCTTCGGGCGTGGGAGCTGTCGCCAGAGCCGCGGCCCTACCGGAAAATGCTTCGCAGGCTAGCGCAGCGGCGCAACGTGGGCACCAGTGGCGCCGAGGCTGATGGCCGCTGCAAAGCCCGCTGCCCCACGGCCTCTGGGGCCAAGTGACTGGCTGCCAAAGAGCTTTCCAACGAGGCACGGCTTTCCCTCCTGGCTCTTCGTCCGTGGGAGCTGTCGCCAGAGACGCGGCCCTACCGGCAAATGCTTCGCAGGCTGGCGCGGCGGCGCCACGTGGGCGCCGGTGTCGCCGAGGCTGACGGCCGCCGCAAAGCCCGCAGCCCCAAGGGCTGTGGGGCCACGCGAGCGGCTGCCAACGAGCTTTCCAACGAGGCACGGCTTTCCCTCCTGGCTCTTCGGCCGTGGGAGCTGTCGCCACAGCCGTGGCCCTACCGGAAAATGCTTCGCAGGCTGGCGCAGCGGCGCAAAGTGGGCGCCGGTGGTGCCAAGGCTGACGGCCGCCGGAAAGCCCGCAGCCCCACGGGCTGTGGGGCCACGTGAGCGTCTGCCAAAGAGCTTTCCAACGAGGCACGGCTTTCCCTCCTGGCTCTTTGGGCGTGGGAGCTGTCGCCAGAGACACGGCCCTACCGGAAAATGCTTCGCAGGCTGGCACAGCGGCGCCACGTGGGCGCCGGTGGCGCGAGGCTGACGGCCGCCGCAAAGCCCGCAGCCCCACGGGCTGTGGGGCCACGCGAGCGGCTGCCAAAGAGCTTTCCAACGAGGCACGGCTTTCCCTCCTGGCTCTTCGGGCGTGGGAGCTGTCGCCAGAGACGCGGCCCTACCGGAAAATGCTTCGCAGGCTGGCGCAGCGGCGCAACGTGGGCGCCAGTGGCGCCGAGGCTGACGGCCGCCGCAAAGCCCACAGCCCCATGGGCTGTGGGGCCACGCGAGCGGCTGCCAAAGAGCTTTCCAACGAGGCACGGCTTTCCCTCCTGGCTCTTCGGCCGTGGGAGCTGTCGCCAGAGCCGCGGCCCTACCGGAAAAAGCTTCGCAGGCTGGCGCGGCGGCGCCACGTGGGCGCCGGTGTCGCCCAGGCTGACGGCCGCCGCAAAGCCCGCAGCCCCACGGGCTGTGGGGCCACGCGAGCGGCTGCCAAAGAGCTTTCCAACGAGGCACGGCTTTCCCTCCTGGCTCTTTGGGCGTGGGAGCTGTCGCCAGAGACGCGGCCCTACCGGAAAATGCTTCGCAGGCTGGCGCGGCAGCGCCACATGGGCACCGGTGGTGCCGAGGCTGACGGCCGCCGCAAAGCCCGCAGCCCCACAGGCTGTGGGGCCACGCGAGCGGCTGCCAAAGAGCTTTCCAACGAGGCACGGCTTTCCCTCCTGGCTCTTCGGGCGTGGGAGCTGTCGCCAGAGCCGCGACCCTACCGGAAAATGCTTCGCAGGATGGCGCAGCGGCCGCACGTGGGTGCCAGTGGCGCCCAGGCTGACAGCCGCCGCAAAGCCCGCAGCCCCACGGGCTGTGGGGCCACGCGAGCGGCTGCCAAAGAGCTTTCCAACGAGGCACGGCTTTCCCTCCTGGCTCTTCGAGCGTGGGAGCTGTCGCCAGAGCTGCGGCCCTACTGGAAAATGCTTCGCAGGCTGGCGCGGCGGCCCCACCTGGACGCCGGTATCGCCCAGGCTGACGGCCGCCGGAAAGCCCGCAGCCCCACTGGCTGTGGGCCCACGTGAGCGGCTGCCAAAGAGCTTTCCAACGAGGCACGGCTTTCCCTCCTGGCTCTTCGGCCGTGGGAGCTGTCGCCAGAGCCGCGGCCCTACCGGAAAATGCTTCGCAGGCTGGCGCGGCGGCGCAACGTGGGCGCCAGTGGCGCCGAGGCTGACGGCCGCCGCAAAGCCCGCAGCCCCACGGGCTGTGGGGCCACGCGAGCGTCTGCCAAAGAGCTTTCCAACGAGGCACGGCTTTCCCTCCTGGCTCTTCGGGCGTGGGAGCTGTCGCCAGAGAAGCGGCCCTACCAGAAAATGCTTCGCAGGCTGGCGCGGCAGCGACACATGGGCACCGGTGGCGCCGAGGCTGACGGCCGCCGCAAAGCCCACAGCCCCACGGGCTGTGGGGCCACGCGAGCGGCTGCCAAAGAGCTTTCCAACGAGGCACGGCTTTCCCTCCTGGCTCTTCGGCCGTGGTAGCTGTCGCTAGAGCCGCGGCCCTACCGGAAAATGCTTCGCAGGCTGGCGCAGCGGCGCCACGTGGGCGCCGGTGGCGCCGAGGCTAACGGCCGCCGCAAAGCCCGCACCCCACGGGCTGTGGGGCCACGCGAGCGGCTGCCAAAGAGCTTTCCAACGAGGCACGGCTTTCCCTCCTGGCTCTTCGGCCGTGGGAGCTGTCGCCAGAGACGCGGCCCTACCGGAACATGCTTCGCAGGCTAGCGCGGAGGCGCCACGTGGGCGCCGGTGGCACTGAGGCTGACGGCCGCCGCAAAGTCCGCAGCCCCACGGGCTGTGGGGCCACGCGAGCGGCTGCCAAAGAGCTTTCCAACGAGGCACGGCTTTCCCTCCTGGCTCTTCGGCCGTAGGAGCTGTCGCCAGAGACGCGGCCCTACCGGAAAATGCTTCGCAGGCTGGCGCAGCGGCGCAACGTGGGCGCCAGTGGCGCCGAGGCTGATGGCCGCCGCAAAGCCCGCTGCCCCACGGCCTCTGTGGCCACGTGACTGGCTGCCAAAGAGCTTTCCAACGAGGCACGGCTTTCCCTCCTGGCTCTTCGGCCATGGGAGCTGTCGCCAGAGACGCGGCCCTACCGGAAAATGCTTCGCAGGCTGGCGCGGCGGCGCCACGTGGGCGCCGGTGTCGCCCAGGCTGACGGCCGCCGCAAAGCCCGCAGCCCCACGGGCTGTGGGGCCACGCGAGCGGCTGCCAAAGAGCTTTCCAACGAGGCACGGCTTTCCCTCCTGGCTCTTCGGCCGTGGGAGCTGTCGCCAGAGACGCGGCCCTACCGGAAAATGCTTCGCAGGCTGGCGCGGCAGCGCCACATGGGCACCGGTGGTGCCGAGGCTGACGTCCGCCGCAAAGCCCGCTGCCCCACAGGCTGTGGGGCCACGCGAGCGGCTGCCAAAGAGCTTTCCAATGAGGAACGGCTTTCCCTCCTGGGTCTTCGGGCGTGGGAGCTGTCGCCAGAGCCGCGACCCTACCGGAAAAGGCTTCGCAGGATGGCGCAGCGGCCGCACGTGGGTGCCAGTGGCGCCCAGGCTGACAGCCGCCGCAAAGCCCGCAGCCCCACGGGCTGTGGGGCCACGCGAGCGGCTGCCAAAGAGCTTTCCAACGAGGCACGGCTTTCCCTCTTGGCTCTTCGAGCGTGGGAGCTGTCGCCAGAGCTGCGGCCCTACTGGAAAATGCTTCACAGGCTGGCGCGGCGGCCCCACCTGGACGCCGGTATCGCCCAGGCTGACGGCCGCCGGAAAGCCCGCAGCCCCACTGGCTGTGGGCCCACGTGAGCGGCTGCCAAAGAGCTTTCCAACGAGGCACGGCTTTCCCTCCTGGCTCTTCGGCCGTGGGAGCTGTCGCCAGAGCCGCGGCCCTACCGGAAAATGCTTCGCAGGCTGGCGCGGCGGCGCAACGTGGGCGCCAGTGGCGCCGAGGCTGACGGCCGCCGCAAAGCCCGCAGCCCCACGGGCTGTGGGGCCACGCGAGCGTCTGCCAAAGAGCTTTCCAACGAGGCACGGCTTTCCCTCCTGGCTCTTCGGGCGTGGGAGCTGTCGCCAGAGAAGCAGCCCTACCAGAAAATGCTTCGCAGGCTGGCGCGGCAGCGACACATGGGCACCGGTGGCGCCGAGGCTGACGGCCGCCGCAAAGCCCGCAGCCCCACGGGCTGTGGGGCCACGCGAGCGGCTGCCAAAGAGCTTTCCAACGAGGCACGGCTTTCCCTCCTGGCTCTTCGGCCGTGGTAGCTGTCGCCAGAGCCGCGGCCCTACCGGAAAATGCTTCGCAGGCTGGCGCAGCAGCGCCACGTGGGCGCCGGTGGCACTGAGGCTGACGGCCGCCGCAAAGCCCGCACCCCACGGGCTGTGGGGCCACGCGAGCGGCTGCCAAAGAGCTTTCCAACGAGGCATGGCTTTCCCTCCTGGCTCTTCGGGCGTGGGAGCTGTCGCCAGAGACGCGGCCCTACCGGAACATGCTTCGCAGGCTAGCGCGGAGGCGCCACGTGGGCGCCGTGGCACTGAGGCTGACGGCCGCCGCAAAGCCCGCAGCCCCATGGGCTGTGGGGCCACGCGAGCGGCTGCCAAAGAGCTTTCCAACGAGGCACGGCTTTCACTCTTGGCTCTTCGGGCGTGGGAGCTGTCGCCAGAGACGCGGCCCTACCCGAAAATGCTTCGCAGGCTGGCACGGCACGCCACGTTGGTGCCGGAGCCGCCGAGGCTGACGGCCGCTGGAAAGCCCGCAGCCCCACGGGCTGTGGGGCCACGCGAGCGGCTGCGAAAGAGCATTCCAACGAGGCACGGCTTTCCCTCCTGGCTCTTCGGGCGTGGGAGCTGCCGCCAGAGCTGCGGCCCTACCGGAAAATGCTTCACAGGCTGGCACGGCGGCCCCACCTGGGCGCCAGTGTCGCCCAGGCTGATGGCTGCCGGAAAGCCCGCAGCCCCACGGGCTATGGGGCCACGTGAGCGGCTGCCAAAGAGCTTTCCAACGAGGCACGGCTTTCCCTCCTGGCTCTTTGGGCGTGGGAGCTGTCGCCAGAGACACGGCCATACCGGAAAATGCTTCGCAGGCTGGCACTGCGGCGCAACGTGGGCGCCGGTGGCGCTGAGGCTGATGGCCGCTGCAAAGCCCGCAGCCCCATGGGCTGTGGGGCCACGCGAGTGGCTGCCAAAGAGCTTTCCAACGAGGCACGGCTTTCCCTCCTGGCTCTTCGAGCGTGGGAGCTGTCGCCAGAGCCGCAGCCCTACTGGAAAATGCTTCGCAGGCTGGCGCGGCGCCCCCACCTGGGCGCCGGTGTCGCCCAGGCTGACGGCCGCCGGAAAGCCCGCAGCCCCACGGGCTGCAGGCTCACGTGAGCGGCTGCCAAAGAGCTTTCCAACGAGGCACGGCTTTCCCTCCTGGCTCTTCGGCCGTGGGAGCTGTCGCCAGAGCCGCGGCCCTACCGGAACATGCTTCGCAGGCTGGCGCGGCAGCCCGATGTGGGCGCCGATGGCGCCGAGGCTGACGGCCGCCGGAAAGCCCGCAGCCCCACGGGCTGTGGGGCCATGCGAGCGGCTGCCAAAGAGCTTTCCAACGAGGCACGGCTTTCCCTCCTGGCTCTTCGGCCGTGGGAGCTGTCGCCAGAGCCACGGCCCTACCGGAAAATGCTTTGCAGGCTGGCGCGGCAGCCCCACCTGGGCGCCGGTGGCGCCGAGGCTGACGGCCGCCGCAAAGCCCGCAGCCCCATGGGCTGTGGGGCCACGCGAGCGGCTGCCAAAGAGCTTTCCAACGAGGCACGGCTTTCCCTCCTGGCTCTTCGGCCGTGGGAGCTGTCGCCAGAGACGCGGCCCTACCGGAAAATGCTTCGCAGGCTGGCGCGGAGGCGCCACGTGGGCGCCGGTGGCGCCGAGGCTGACAGCCGCCGCAAAGCCCGCAGCCCCACGGGCTGTGGGGCCACGCGAGCGGCTGCCAAAGAGCTTTCCAATGAGGCACGGCTTTCCCTCCTGGCTCTTCGGCCGTGGGAGCTGTCGCCAGAGCCGCGGCGCTACCGGAAAATGCTTCGCAGGCTGGAGCGGCGTCCCGACGTGGGCACCGGTGGCGCCGAAGCTGACGGCCGCCGCAAAGCCCGCAGCCCCATGGGCTGTGGGGCCACGCGAGCGGCTGCCAAAGAGCTTTCCAACGAGGCACGGCTTTCCCTCCTGGCTCTTCGGCCGTGGGAGCTGTCGCCAGAGCTGCGGCCCTACCGGAAAATGCTTCGCAGGCTGGCGCGGCGGCGCCACGTGGGCGCCGGTGGCGCCGAGGCTGACAGCCGCCGCAAAGCCCGCAGCCCCACGGCGTGTGGGGCCACGCGAGCGGCTGCCAAAGAGCTTTCCAACGAGGCACGGCTTTCCCTCCTGGCTCTTCGGCCGTGGGAGCTGTCGCCAGAGCCGCGGCCCTACCAGAAAATGCTTCGCAGGCTGGCGCAGAGGCGCCACGTGGGCGCCGGTGGCGCCGAGGCTGACGGCCGCCGCAAAGCCCGCAGCCCCACGGGCTGTGGGGCCACGCCAGCGGCTGCGAAAGAGCTTTCCAACGAGGCACGGCTTTCCCTCCTGGCTCTTCGGGCGTGGGAGATGTCGCCAGAGCCGCGGCCCTACCAGAAAATGCTTCGCAGGCTGGCGCGGTGGTGCCACGTGGGCGCCGGTGTCGCCGAGGCTGACGTCTGCCGCAAAGCCCGCAGCCCCACGGGCTGTGGGGCCATGCGAGCGGCTGCCAAAGAGCTTTCCAACGAGGCACGGCTTTCCCTCCTGGGTCTTCGGGCGTGGGAGCTGTCACCAGAGCCGCGGCCCTACCTGAAAATGCTTCGCAGGCTGGCGCGGCGGCCCGATGTGGGCGCCGATGGCGCCGAGGCTGACGGCCGCCGGAAAGCCCGCAGCCCCACGGGCTGTGGGGCCATGCGAGCGGCTGCCAAAGAGCTTTCCAACGAGGCACGGCTTTCCCTCCTGGCTCTTCGGGCGTGGGAGCTGTCGCCAGAGCCACGGCCCTACCGGAAAATGGTTTGCAGGCTGGCGCGGCAGCCCCACCTGGGCGCCGGTGGCGCCGAGGCTGACGGCCGCCACAAAGCCCGCAGCCCCATGGGCTGTGGGGCCACGCGAGCGGCTGCCAAAGAGCTTTCCAACGAGGCACGGCTTTCCCTCCTGGCTCTTCGGACGTGGGAGCTGTCGCCAGAGACGCGGCCCTACCGGAAAATGCTTCGCAGGCTGGCGCGAAGGCGCCACGTGGGCGCCGGTGGCGCCGAGGCTGACGGCCGCCGCAAAGCCCGCAGTCCCACGGGCTGTGGGGCCACGTGAGCGGCTGCCAAAGAGCTTTCCAATGAGGCACGGCTTTCCCTCCTGGCTCTTCGGGCGTGGGAGCTGTCGCCAGAGCCGCGGCCCTACCGGAAAATGCTTCGCAGGCTGGAGCGGCGCCCCGACGTGGGCGCCGGTGGCGCCGAAGCTGACGGCCGCCGCAAAGCCCGCAGCCCCACGGGCTGTGGGGCCACGCGAGCGGCTGCCAAAGAGCTTTCCAACGAGGCACGGCTTTCCCTCCTGGCTCTTCGGGCGTGGGAGCTGTCGCCAGAGCCGCGGCCCTACCAGAAAATGCTTCGCAGGCTGGCGCAGAGGCGCCACGTGGGCGCCGGTGGCGCCGAGGCTGACGGCCGCCGCAAAGCCCGCAGCCCCACGGGCTGTGGGGCCACGCCAGCGGCTGCGAAAGAGCTTTCCAACGAGGCACGGCTTTCCCTCCTGGCTCTTCGGGCGTGGGAGATGTCGCCAGAGCCGCGGCCCTACCAGAAAATGCTTCGCAGGCTAGCGCGGTGGTACCACGTGGGCGCCGGTGTCGCCGAGGCTGACGTCTGCCGCAAAGCCCGCAGCCCCACGGGCTGTGGGGCCATGCGAGCGGCTGCCAAAGAGCTTTCCAACGAGGCACGGCTTTCCCTCCTGGGTCTTCGGGCGTGGGAGCTGTCACCAGAGCCGCGGCCCTACCTGAAAATGCTTCGCAGGCTGGCGCGGCGGCCCGATGTGGGCGCCGATGGCGCCGAGGCTGACGGCCGCCGGAAAGCCCGCAGCCCCACGGGCTGTGGGGCCATGCGAGCGGCTGCCAAAGAGCTTTCCAACGAGGCATGGCTTTCCCTCCTGGCTCTTCGGGCGTGGGAGCTGTCGCCAGAGCCACGGCCCTACCGGAAAATGGTTTGCAGGCTGGCGCGGCAGCCCCACCTGGGCGCCGGTGGCGCCGAGGCTGACGGCCGCCACAAAGCCCGCAGCCCCATGGGCTGTGGGGCCACGCGAGCGGCTGCCAAAGAGCTTTCCAACGAGGCACGGCTTTCCCTCCTGGCTCTTCGGACGTGGGAGCTGTCGCCAGAGACGCGGCCCTACCGGAAAATGCTTCGCAGGCTGGCGCGAAGGCGCCACGTGGGCGCCGGTGGCGCCGAGGCTGACGGCCGCCGCAAAGCCCGCAGTCCCACGGGCTGTGGGGCCACGTGAGCGGCTGCCAAAGAGCTTTCCAATGAGGCACGGCTTTCCCTCCTGGCTCTTCGGGCGTGGGAGCTGTCGCCAGAGCCGCGGCCCTACCGGAAAATGCTTCGCAGGCTGGAGCGGCGCCCCGACGTGGGCGCCGGTGGCGCCGAAGCTGACGGCCGCCGCAAAGCCCGCAGCCCCACGGGCTGTGGGGCCACGCGAGCGGCTGCCAAAGAGCTTTCCAACGAGGCACGGCTTTCCCTCCTGGCTCTTCGGGCGTGGGAGCTGTCGCCAGAGCCGCGGCCCTACCAGAAAATGCTTCGCAGGCTGGCGCAGAGGCGCCACGTGGGCGCCGGTGGCGCCGAGGCTGACGGCCGCCGCAAAGCCCGCAGCCCCACGGGCTGTGGGGCCATGCGAGTGGATGCCAAAGAGCTTTCCAACGAGCACGGCTTTCCCTCCTGGCTCTTCGGGCGTGGGAGCTGTCGCCAGAGCCGCGGCCCTACCGGAAAATGCTTCGCAGGCTGGCGCGGCGGCCCGATGTGGGCTCCGATGGCGCCGAGGCTGACGGCCGCCGGAAAGCCCGCAGCCCCACGGGCTGTGGGGCCACGCGAGCGGCTGCCAAAGAGCTTTCCAACGAGGCACGGCTTTCCCTCCTGGCTCTTCGGGCGTGGGATCTGTCGCCAGAGCCGCGGCCCTACCGGAAAATGCTTCGCAGGCTAGCGCGGCGGCCCCACCTGGGCGCCGGTGTAGCCCAGGCTGACAGCTGCCGCAAAGCTCCCAGCCCCACAGGCTGTGGGGCCACGCGAGCGGCTGCCAAAGAGCTTTCCAACGAGGCACGGCTTTCCCTCCTGGCTCTTCGGGCGTGGGAGATGTCGCCAGAGACACGGCCCTACCGGCAAATGCTTCGCAGGCTGGCGTGCGGCGCCACGTGGGCGCCGGTGGCGCCGAGGCTGACGGCCGCCGCAAAGCCCGCAGCCCCACGGGCTGTGGGGCCACGCGAGCGGCTGCCAAAGAGCTTTCCAACGAGGCACGGCTTTCCCTCCTGGCTCTTCGTGCGTGGGAGCTGTCGCCAGAGACGCGGCCCTACCGGAAAATGCTTCGCAGGCTGGCGCGGCGGCGCCACGTGGGCGCCGGTGGCGCCGAGGCTGACGGCAGCCGCAAAGCCCGCAGCCCCACGGGTTGTGGGGCCACGCGAGCGGCTGCCAAAGAGCTTTCCGACGAGGCACGGCTTTCCCTCCTGGCTCTTCGGGCGTGGGAGCTGTCGCCAGAGCCGCGGCCCTACCGGAAAATGCTTCGCAGGCTGGCGCGGCGGCCCGATGTGGGCTCCGATGGCGCCGAGGCTGACGGCCGCCGGAAAGCCCGCAGCCCCACGGGCTGTGGGGCCACGCGAGCGGCTGCCAAAGAGCTTTCCAACGAGGCACGGCTTTCCCTCCTGGCTCTTCGGCCGTGGGAGCTGTTGCCAGAGCCGCGGCCCTACCGGAAAATGCTTTGCAGGCTGGCGCGGCGGCGCCACGTGGGAGCCAGCGTCGCCGAGGCTGACGGCCGCCGGAAAGCCCGCAGCCCCACGGGCTGTGGGGCCACGCGAGAGACTGCCAAAGAGTTTTCCAATGAGGCAAGGCTTTCCCTCCTGGCTCTTCGGGCGTGGGAGCTGTCGCCAGAGCCGCGGCCCTACCGGAAAATGCTTCGCAGGCTGGCGCGGCGGCCCAACGTGGGCGCCGGTGTCGCCGAGGCTGACGGCCGCCGGAAAGCCCGCAGCCCCATGGGCTCTGGGGCCACGCGAGTGGCTGCCAAAGAGCTTTCCAACGAGGCACGGCTTTCCCTCCTGGCTCTTCGGGCGTGGGAGCTGTCGCCAGAGCCGCGGCCATACCGGAAAATGCTTCGCAGGATGGCGCTGCGGCACAACGTGGGCGCCAGTGGCACTGAGGCTGATGGCCGCTGCAAAGCCCACAGCCCAATGGGCTGTGGGGCCAAGCGAGCGGCTGCCAAAGAGCTTTCCAACGAGGCACGGCTTTCCCTCCTGGCTCTTCGGCCGTGGGAGCTGTCGCCAGAGCCGCGACCCTACCGAAAAATGCTTCGCAGGCTGGCGCGGCGGCGCCACGTGGGCGCCGGTGTCGCCGAGGCTGACGGCCGCCGCAAAGCCCGCAGCCCCACGGGCTGTGGGGCCACGCGAGTGGCTGCCAAAGAGCTTTCCAACGAGGCATGGCTTTCCCTCCTGCCTCTTCGAGTGTGGGAGCTGTCGCCAGAGCTGCGGTCCTACCGGAAAATGCTTCGCAGGCTGGCGCGGCGGCCCCACCTGGGCGCCGGTATCGCCCAGGCTGACGGCCGCCGGAAAGCCCGCAGCCCCACTGGCTGTGGGGCCACACGAGCGGCTGCCAAAGAGCTTTCCAACGAGGCACGGCTTTCCCTCCTGGGTCTTCGGGCGTGGGAGCTGCCACCAGAGCCGCGGCCCTACCGGAAAATGCTTCGCAGGCTGGCGCGGCGGCGCAACGTGGGCGCCGGTGGCGCCGAGGCTGACGGCCGCCGCAAAGCTCGCAGCCCCACGGGCTGTGGGGCCACGCGAGCGGCTGCCAAAGAGCTTTCCAGCAAGGTACGGCTTTCCCTCCTGGCTCTTCTGCCGTGGGAGCTGTCGCCAGAGACGCGGCCCTACAGGAAAATGCTTCGCAGTCTGGCGCGGTGGCGTCTCGTGGGCGCCGGTGGCGTCCAGGCTGACGGCGGCCGCAAAGCCCGCAGCCCCATGGGCTGTGGGGCCACGCGAGCGGCTGCCAAAGAGCTTTCCAACGAGGCACGGCTTTCCCTCCTGGCTCTTCGGGCGTGGGAGCTGTCGCCAGAGCCGCGGCCCTACCGGAAAATGCTTCGCAGGCTGGCGCGGCAGCGACACATGGGCACCGGTGGCGCCGAGGCTGACGGCCGCCGCAAAGCCCGCAGACCCACGGGCTGTGGGGCAACGCGAGTGGCTACCAAAGAGCTTTCCAACGAGGCACGGCTTTCCCTCCTGGCTCTTTGGCCGTGGGAGCTGTCGCCAGAGCCGCGGCCCTACAGGAAAATGCTTCGCAGGCTGGCGCAGAGGCGCCACGTGGGCGCCGGTGGCGCCGAGGCTGACGGCCGCCGCAAAGCCCGCAGCCCCACGGGCTGTGGGGCCACGCGAGCGGCTGCCAAAGAGCTTTCCAACGAGGCACGGCTTTCCCTCCTGGCTCTTCGGGCGTGGGAGCTGTCGCCAGAGCCGCGGCCCTACCGGAAAATGCTTCGCAGGCTGGCGCGGCGGCCCCACATGGGCGCCGGTGGAGCCGAGGCTGACGGCAGCCGCAAAGCCCGCAGCCCCACGGGCTGTGGGGCCACGCGAGCGGCTGCCAAAGAGCTTTCCGACGAGGCACGGCTTTCCCTCCTGGCTCTTCGGGCGTGGGAGCTGTCGCCAGAGCCGCGGCCCTACCGGAAAATGCTTCGCAGGCTGGCGCGGCGGCCCGATGTGGGCTCCGATGGCGCCGAGGCTGACGGCCGCCGGAATGCCCGCAGCCCCACGGGCTGTGGGGCCATGCGAGCGGCTGCCAAAGAGCTTTCCAACGAGGCACGGCTTTCCCTCCTGGCTCTTCGGCCGTGGGAGCTGTTGCCAGAGCCGCGGCCCTACCGGAAAATGCTTTGCAGGCTGGCGCGGCGGCGCCACGTGGGAGCCAGCGTCGCCGAGGCTGACGGCCGCCGGAAAGCCCGCAGCCCCACGGGCTGTGGGGCCACGCGAGAGACTGCCAAAGAGCTTTCCAATGAGGCACGGCTTTCCCTCCTGGCTCTTCGGGCGTGGGAGCTGTCGCCAGAGCCGCGGCCCTACCGGAAAATGCTTCGCAGGCTGGCGCGGTGGCGCCACGTGGGCGCCGGTGTCGCCGAGGCTGACGTCCGCCGCAAAGCCCGCAGCCCCACGGGCTGTGGGGCCACGCCAGCGGCTGCCAAAGAGCTTTCCAGCAAGGTACGGCTTTCCCTCCTGGCTCTTCGGCCGTGGGAGCTGTCGCCAGAGACGCGGCCCTACAGGAAAATGCTTCGCAGTCTGGCGCGGTGGCGTCTCGTGGGCGCCGGTGGCGTCCAGGCTGATGGCGGCCGCAAAGCCCGCAGCCCCATGGGCTGTGGGGCCACGCGAGCGGCTGCCAAAGAGCTTTCCAACGAGGCACGGCTTTCCCTCCTGGCTCTTCGGGCGTGGGAGCTGTCGCCAGAGCCGCGGCCCTACCGGAAAATGCTTCGCAGGCTGGCGCGGCAGCGACACATGGGCACCGGTGGCGCCGAGGCTGACGGCCGCCGCAAAGCCCGCAGACCCACGGGCTGTGGGGCAACGCGAGTGGCTACCAAAGAGCTTTCCAACGAGGCACGGCTTTCCCTCCTGGCTCTTCGGGCGTGGGAGCTGTCGCCAGAGCCGCGGCCCTACCGGAAAATGCTTCGCAGGCTGGCGCGGCGGCCCCACATGGGCGCCGGTGGAGCCGAGGCTGACGGCAGCCGCAAAGCCCGCAGCCCCACGGGCTGTGGGGCCACGCGAGCCGCTGCCAAAGAGCTTTCCGACGAGGCACGGCTTTCCCTCCTGGCTCTTCGGCCGTGGGAGCTGTTGCCAGAGCCGCGGCCCTACCGGAAAATGCTTTGCAGGCTGGCGCGGCGGCGCCACGTGGGAGCCAGCGTCGCCGAGGCTGACGGCCGCCGGAAAGCCCGCAGCCCCACGGGCTGTGGGGCCACGCGAGAGACTGCCAAAGAGCTTTCCAATGAGGCACGGCTTTCCCTCCTGGCTCTTCGGGCGTGGGAGCTGTCGCCAGAGCCGCGGCCCTACCGGAAAATGCTTCGCAGGCTGGCGCGGTGGCGCCACGTGGGCGCCGGTGTCGCCGAGGCTGACGTCCGCCGCAAAGCCCGCAGCCCCACGGGCTGTGGGGCCACGCCAGCGGCTGCCAAAGAGCTTTCCAACGAGGCACGGCTTTCCCTCCTGGCTCTTCGGGCGTGGGAGCTGTCGCCAGAGACGCGGCCCTACCGGAAAATGCTTCGCAGGCTGGCGCGGCGGCCTGACGTGGGCGCCGGTGTCGCCCAGGCTGACGGCCGCCAGAAAGCCCGCAGCCCCACGGGCTGTGGGGCCACGCGAGCGGCTGCCAAAGAGCTTTCCAACGAGGCACGGCTTTCCCTCCTGGCTCTTCGGGCGTGGGAGCTGTCGCCAGAGCCACGGCCCTACCGGAAAATGCTTCGCAGGCTGGCGCGACGGCGCAACGTGGGCGCCGGTGTCGCCCAGGCTGACGGCCGCCGGAAAGCCCGCAGCCCCACGGGCTGTGGGGCCACGTGAGCGGCTGCCAAAGAGCTTTCCAACGAGGCACGGCTTTCCCTCCTGGCTCTTCGGGCGTGGGAGCTGTCGCCAGAGACGCGGCCCTACCGGAAAATGCTTCGCAGGCTGGCGCGGCGGCGCAATGTGGGCGCCGGTGGCGCCGAGGCTGACGGCCGCCGGAAAGCCCGCAGCCCCACGGGCTGTGGGGCCACGCGAGCGGCTGCCAAAGAGCTTTCCAACGAGGCACGGCTTTCCCTCCTGGCTCTTCGGGCGTAGGAGCTGTCGCCAGAGCCGCGGCCCTACCGGAAAATGCTTCGCAGGCTAGCGCGGCGGCCCCACCTGTGCGCCGGTGCAGCCCAGGCTGACAGCCGCCGCAAAGCTCCCAGCCCCACAGGCTGTGGGGCCACGCGAGCGGCTGCCAAAGAGCTTTCCAACGAGGCACGGCTTTCCCTCCTGGCTCTTCGGGCGTGGGAGCTGTCGCCAGAGACGCGGCCCTACAGGAAAATGCTTCGCAGGCTGGCGCGGCATCCCAACGTGGGTGCCGGTGGCGCCGAGGCTGACGGCCGCCGCAAAGCCTGCAGCCCAACGGGCTGTGGGGCCACGCGAGCGGCTGCCAAAGAGCTTTCCAACGAGGCACGGCTTTCCCTCCTGGCTCTTCGGGCATGGGAGCTGTCGCCAGAGCCGCAGCCTTACCAGAAAATGCTTCGGGGGTTGGCGCGGCGGCGCCACGTGGACGCCGGTGTCGCCGAGGCTGACGGCCGCCGCAAAGCCCGCAGCCCCACGGGCTGTGGGGCCACGCGAGCGGCTGCCAAAGAGCTTTCCAACGAGGCACGGCTTTCCCTCCTGGCTCTTCGGGCGTGGGAGCTGTCGCCAGAGCCGCGGCCCTACCGGAAAATGCTTCGCAGGCTGGAGCGGCGTCCCGACGCGGGCGCCGGTGGCGCCGAAGCTGACGGCCGCCGCAAAGCCCGCAGCCCCATGGGCTGTGGGGCCACGCGAGCGGCTGCCAAAGAGCTTTCCAACGAGGCACGGCTTTCCCTCCTGGCTCTTCGGGCGTGGGAGATGTCGCCAGAGACACGGCCCTACCGGCAAATGCTTCGCAGGCTGGCGCGGCGGCGCCACGTGGGCGCCGGTGGCGCCGAGGCTGACGGCCGCCGCAAAGCCCGCAGCCCCACGGGCTGTGGGGCCACGCGAGCGGTTGCCAAAGAGCTTTCCAACGAGGCACGGCTTTCCCTCCTGGCTCTTCGGGCGTGGGAGATGTCGCCAGAGACACGGCCCTACCGGCAAATGCTTCGCAGGCTGGCGCGGCGGCGCCACGTGGGCGCCGGTGGCGCCGAGGCTGACGGCCGCCGCAAAGCCCGCAGCCCCACGGGCTGTGGGGCCACGCGAGCGGCTGCCAAAGAGCTTTCCAACGAGGCACGGCTTTCCCTCCTGGCTCTTCGGGCGTGGGAGCTGTCGCCAGAGCCGCGGCCCTACCGGAAAATGCTTCGCAGGCTGGCGCGGTGGCGCCAGGTGGGCGCCGGTGGCGCCAAGGCTGACGGCCGCCGCAAAGCCCGCAGCCCCATGGGCTGTGGGGGAACGTGACTGGCTGCCAAAGAGCTTTCCAACGAGGCACGGCTTTCCCTCCTGGCTCTTCGGGCATGGGAGCTGTCGCCAGAGCCGCGGCCCTACCGGAAAATGCTTCGCAGGCTGGCGCTGCGGCACAACGTGGGCGCCGGTGGCACTGAGGCTGATGGCCGCTGCAAAGCCCACAGCCCAATGGGCTGTGGGGCCAAGCGAGCGGCTGCCAAAGAGCTTTCCAACGAGGCACGGCTTTCCCTCCTGGCTCTTCGGCCGTGGGAGCTGTCGCCAGAGACGCGGCCCTACCGAAAAATGCTTCGCAGGCTGGCGCGGCGGCGCCACGTGGGCGCCGGTGTCGCCGAGGCTGACGGCCGCCGCAAAGCCCGCAGCCCCACGGGCTGTGGGGCCATGCGAGTGGCTGCCAAAGAGCTTTCCAACGAGGCATGGCTTTCCCTCCTGCCTCTTCGAGTGTGGGAGCTGTCGCCAGAGCTGCGGTCCTACCGGAAAATGCTTCGCAGGCTGGCGCGGCGGCCCCACCTGGGCGCCGGTGTCGCCCAGGCTGACGGCCGCCGGAAAGCCCGCAGCCCCACTGGCTGTGGGGCCACACGAGCGGCTGCCAAAGAGCTTTCCAACGAGGCACGGCTTTCCCTCCTGGGTCTTCGGGCGTGGGAGCTGCCACCAGAGCCGCGGCCCTACCGCAAAATGCTTCGCAGGCTGGCGCGGCGGCGCAACGTGGGCGCCGGTGGCGCCGAGGCTGATGGCCGCAAAGCCCGCAGCCCCACGGGCTGTGGGGCCACGCGAGCGGCTGCCAAAGAGCTTTCCAGCAAGGTACGGCTTTCCCTCCTGGCTCTTCGGCCGTGGGAGCTGTCTCCAGAGACGCGGCCCTACAGGAAAATGCTTCGCAGTCTGCCGCGGTGGCGTCACGTGGGCGCCGGTGGCGTCCAGGCTGACGGCGGCCGCAAAGCCCGCAGCCCCATGGGCTGTGGGGCCACGCGAGCGTCTGCCAAAGAGCTTTCCAACGAGGCACGGCTTTCCCTCCTGGCTCTTCGGGCGTGGGAGCTGTCGCCAGAGCCGCGGCCCTACCGGAAAATGCTTCGCAGGCTGGCGCGGCAGCGACACATGGGCACCGGTGGCGCCGAGGCTGACAGCCGCCGCAAAGCCCGCAGACCCACGGGCTGTGGGGCAACGCGAGTGGCTACCAAAGAGCTTTCCAACGAGGCACGGCTTTCCCTCCTGGCTCTTCGGCCGTGGGAGCTGTCGCCAGAGCCGCGGCCCTACCGGAAAATGCTTCGCAGGCTGGCGCAGCGGCGCCACGTGGGCGCCGGTGGCGCCGAGGCTGACGGCCGCCGCAAAGCCCGCAGCCCCACGGGCTGTGGGGCCACGCGAGCGGCTGCCAAAGAGCTTTCCAACGAGGCACGGCTTTCCCTCCTGGCTCTTCGGGCGTGGGAGCTGTCGCCAGAGCCGCGGCCCTACCGGAAAATGCTTCGCAGGCTGGCGCGGCGGCCCCACATGGGCGCCGGTGGAGCCGAGGCTGACGGCAGCCGCAAAGCCCGCAGCCCCACGGGTTGTGGGGCCACGCGAGCGGCTGCCAAAGAGCTTTCCGACGAGGCACGGCTTTTCCTCCTGGCTCTTCGGGTGTGGGAGCTGTCGCCAGAGCCGCGGCCCTACCGGAAAATGCTTCGCAGGCTGGCGCGGTGGCGCCACGTGGGCGCCGGTGGCACTAAGGCTGACGGCCGCCGCAAAGCCCGCAGCCCCATGGGCTGTGGGGCCACGCGAGCGGCTGCCAAAGAGCTTTCCAACGAGGCACGGCTTTCCCTCCTGGCTCTTCGGGCGTGGGAGCTGTCGCCAAAGATGCGGCCCTACCGGAAAATGCTTCGCAGGCTGGCACGGCGGCCCCACCTGGGCGCCGGTGTCGCCCAGGCTGATGGCCGCCGGAAAGCCCGCAGCCCCACGAGCTGTGGGGCCACGCGAGCGGCTGCCAAAGAGCTTTCCAACGAGGCACGGCTTTCCCTCCTGGCTCTTCGGCCGTGGGAGCTGTCGCCAGAGCCGCGGCCCTACCGGAAAATGCTTCGCAGGCTGGCGCGGCGGCGCAACATGGGCGCCGGTGGCGCCGAGGCTGACGGCCGCCGCAAAGCCCGCAGCCCCACGGGCTGTGGGGCCACGCGAGCGGCTGCCAAAGAGCTTTCCAACGAGGCACGGCTTTCCCTCCTGGCTCTTCGGCCGTGGGAGCTGTCGCCAGAGACACGGCCCTACCGGAAAATGCTTCGCAGGCTGGCGCGGCGGCGCCACGTGGGCGCCGGTGGCGCCGAGGCTGACGGCCGCCGCAAAGCCCGCAGCCCCACGGGCTGTGGGGCCACGCGAGTGGCTGCCAAAGAGCTTTCCAACGAGGCACGGCTTTCCCTCCTGGCTCTTCGGGCGTGGGAGCTGTCGCCAGAGACGGGGCCCTACCAGAAAATGCTTCGCAGGCTGGCGCAGCGGCGCCACGTGGGCGCCGGTGGCGCCGAGGCTGACGGCCGCCGCAAAGCCCGCAGCCCCACGGGCTGTGGGGCCACGCGAGTGGCTGCCAAAGAGCTTTCCAACGAGGCACGGCTTTCCCTCCTGGCTCTTCGGGCGTGGGAGCTGTCGCCAGAGACGCGGCCCTACCGGAAAATGCTTCGCAGGCTGGTGCGGTGGCGTCACGTGGGCGCCGGTGGCGTCCAGGCTGACGGCGGCCGCAAAGCCCGCAGCCCCATGGGCTGTGGGGCCACGCGAGCGGCTGCCAAAGAGCTTTCCAACGAGGCACGGCTTTCCCTCCTGGCTCTTCGGGCGTGGGAGCTGTCGCCAGAGAAGCGGCCCTACCGGAAAATGCTTCGCAGGCTGGCGCGGCAGCGACACATGGGCACCGGTGGCGCCGAGGCTGACGGCCGCCGCAAAGCCCGCAGCCCCACGGGCTGTGGGGCAACGCGAGTGGCTACCAAAGAGCTTTCCAACAAGGCACGGCTTTCCCTCCTGGCTCTTCGGCCGTGGGAGCTGTCGCCAGAGACGCGGCCCTACCGGAAAATGCTTCGCAGGCTGGCGCGGCGGCGCCACGTGGGCGCCGGTGGCGCCCAGGCTGACGGCCGCCGCAAAGCCCGCAGCCCCACGGGCTGTGGGGCCACGCGAGCGGCTGCCAAAGAGCTTTCCAACGAGGCACGGCTTTCCCTCCTGGCTCTTCGGCCGTGGGAGCTGTCGCCAGAGCCGCGGCCCTACCGGAAAATGCTTCGCAGGCTGGCGCGGCGGCCCCACATGGGCGCCGGTGGAGCCGAGGCTGACGGCAGCCGCAAAGCCCGCAGCCCCACGGGCTGTGGGGCCACGCGAGCGGCTGCCAAAGAGCTTTCCAACGAGGCACAGCTTTCCCTCCTGGCTCTTCGGGCGTGGGAGCTCTCGCCAGAGACGCGGCCCTACCGGAAAATGCTTCGCAGGCTGGCGCGGTGGCGTCACGTGGGCGCCGGTGGCGTCCAGGCTGACGGCGGCCGCAAAGCCCGCAGCCCCACGGGCTGTGGGGCCACGCGAGCGGCTGCCAAAGAGCTTTCCAACGAGGCACGGCTTTCCCTCCTGGCTCTTCGGGCATGGGAGCTGTCGCCAGAGCCGCGGCCCTACCGGAAAATGCTTCGCAGGCTAGCGCGGAGGTGCCACGTGGGCGCCGGTGGCACTGAGGCTGACGGCCGCCGCAAAGCCCGCAGCCCCATGGGCTGTGGGGCCACGCGAGCGGCTGCCAAAGAGCTTTCCAACGAGGCACGGCTTTCCCTCCTGGCTCTTCGGGCGTGGGAGCTGTCGCCAGAGCCGCGGCCCTACCGGAAAATGCTTCGCAGGCTGGCACGGCACGCCACGTGGGTGCCGGAGCCGCCGAGGCTGACGGGCGCCGCAAAGCCCGCAGCCCCACGGGCTGTGGGGCCACGCGAGCGGCTGCCAAAGAGCTTTCCAACGAGGCACGGCTTTCCCTCCTGGCTCTTCGGGCGTGGGAGCTGTTGCCAAAGATGCGGCCCTACCGGAAAATGCTTCGCAGGCTGGCACGGCGGCCCCACCTGGGCGCCGGTGTCGCCCAGGCTGATGGCCGCCGGAAAGCCCGCAGCCCCACGGGCTGTGGGGCCACGCGAGCGGCTGCCAAAGAGCTTTCCAACGAGGCACGGCTTTCCCTCCTGGCTCTTCGGCCGTGGGAGCTGTCGCCAGAGACGCGGCCCTACCGGAAAATGCTTCGCAGGCTGGCGCGGCGGCGCAACGTGGGCGCCGGTGGCGCCGAGGCTGACGGCCGCCGCAAAGCCCGCAGCCCCACGGGCTGTGGGGCCACGCGAGCGGCTGCCAAAGAGCTTTCCAACGAGGCACGGCTTTCCCTCCTGGCTCTTCGGGCGTGGGAGCTGTCGCCAGAGACGCGGCCCTACTGGAAAATGCTTCGCAGGCTGGCGCGGCGGCCCCACGTGGGCGCAGGTGGTGCCGAGGCTGTCGGCCGCCGCATAGCCCGCAGCCCCACGGGCTGTGGGGCCACGCGAGCGGCTGCCAAAGAGCATTCCAACGAGGCACGGCTTTCCCTCCTGGCTCTTCGGCCGTGGGAGCTGTCGCCAGAGCCGCGGCCCTACCGGAAAATGCTTCGCAGGCTGGCGCGGCGGCGCCACGTGGGCGCCGGTGGCGCTGAGGCTGACGGCCGCCGCAAAGCCCGCAGCCCCACGGGCTGTGGGGCCACGCGAGCGGCTGTCAAAGAGCTTTCCAACGAGGCATGGCTTTCCCTCCTGGCTCTTCGGGCGTGGGAGCTGTCGCCAGAGACGCGGCCCTACCGGAAAATGCTTCGCAGGCTAGCGCGGAGGAGCCACGTGGGCGCCGGTGGCACTGAGGCTGACGGCCGCCGCAAAGCCCGCAGACCCATGGGCTGTGGGGCCACGCGAGCGGCTGCCAAAGAGCTTTCCAACGAGGCACGGCTTTCCCTCCTGGCTCTTCGGGCGTGGGAGCTGTCGCCAGAGACGCGGCCCTACTGGAAAATGCTTCGCAGGCTGGCGCGGCGGCCCCACGTGGGCGCAGGTGGTGCCGAGGCTGACGGCCGCCGCATAGCCCGCAGCCCTACGGGCTGTGGGGCCACGCGAGCGGCTGCCAAAGAGCTTTCCAACGAGGCACGGCTTTCCCTCCTGGCTCTTCGGGCGTGGGAGCTGTCGCCAGAGACGCGGCCCTACCGGAAAATGCTTTGCAGGCTGGCGCGGCGGTTCCACTAGGACGCCGGTGGCGCTGAGGCTGACGGCCGCCGCAAAGCCCGCAGCCCCATGGGCTGTGGGGCCACGCGAGCGGCTGCCAAAGAGCTTTCCAACGAGGCACGGCTTTCCCTCCTGGCTCTTTGGGCGTGGGAGCTGTCGCCAGAGACGCGGCCCTACCGGAAAATGCTTCGCAGGCTGGCACGGCAGCGCCAGGTGGGTGCCGGAGCCGCCGAGGCTGACGGCCGCCGCAAAGCCCGCAGCCCCACGGGCTGTGGGGCCACGCGAACGGCTGCCAAAGAGCATTCCAACGAGGCACGGCTTTCCCTCCTGGCTCTTCGGGCGTGGGAGCTGTCGCCAGAGCCGCGGCCCTACCGGAAAATGCTTCGCAGGCTGGCGCGGCGGCGCCACGTGGGCGCCGGTGGCGCCGAGGCTGACGGCCGCCGCAAAGCCCGCAGCCCCACGGGCTGTGGGGCCACGCGAGCGGCTGTCAAAGAGCTTTCCAACGAGGCATGGCTTTCCCTCCTGGCTCTTCGGGCGTGGGAGCTGTCGCCAGAGACGCGGCCCTACCGGAAAATGCTTCGCAGGCTAGCGCGGAGGAGCCACGTGGGCGCCGGTGGCACTGAGGCTGACGGCCGCCGCAAAGCCCGCAGCCCCATGGGCTGTGGGGCCACGCGAGCGGCTGCCAAAGAGCTTTCCAACGAGGCACGGCTTTCCCTCCTGGCTCTTCGGGCGTGGGAGCTGTCGCCAGAGACGCGGCCCTACCGGAAAATGCTTCGCAGGCTGGCGCGGCGGCGCAATGTGGGCGCCGGTGGCGCCGAGGCTGACGGCCGCCGCAAAGCCCGCAGCCCCACGGGCTGTGGGGCCACGCGAGCGGCTGCCAAAGAGCTTTCGAACGAGGCACGGCTTTCCCTCCTGGCTCTTCGGGCGTGGGAGCTGTCGCCAGAGAAGCAGCCCTACCGGAAAATGCTTCGCAGGCTGGCGCGGCAGCGACACATGGGCACCGGTGGCGCCGAGGCTGACGGCCGCCGCAAAGCCCGCAGCCCCACGGGCTGTGGGGCAACGCGAGTGGCTACCAAAGAGCTTTCCAACGAGGCACGGCTTTCCCTCCTGGCTCTTCGGGCGTGGGAGCTGTCGCCAGAGCCGCGGCCCTACCGGAAAATGCTTCGCAGGCTGGCGCGGCGGCGCAACGTGGGCGCCGGTGGCGCCGAGGCTGATGGCCGCCGCAAAGCCCGCAGCCCCACGGGCTGTGGGGCCACGCGAGCGGCTGCCAAAGAGCTTTCCAGCAAGGTACGGCTTTCCCTCCTGGCTCTTCGGCCGTGGGAGCTGTCGCCAGAGACGCGGCCCTACAGGAAAATGCTTCACAGTCTGGCGCGGTGGCGTCACGTGGGCGCCGGTGGCGTCCAGGCTGACGGCGGCCGCAAAGCCCGCAGCCCCATGGGCTGTGGGGCCACGCGAGCGGCTGCCAAAGAGCTTTCCAACGAGGCACGGCTTTCCCTCCTGGCTCTTCGGGCGTGGGAGCTGTCGCCAGAGCCGCGGCCCTACCGGAAAATGCTTCGCAGGCTGGCGCGGCAGCGACACATGGGCACCGGTGGCGCCGAGGCTGACGGCCGCCGCAAAGCCCGCAGACCCACGGGCTGTGGGGCAACGCGAGTGGCTACCAAAGAGCTTTCCGACGAGGCACGGCTTTCCCTCCTGGCTCTTCGGGCGTGGGAGCTGTCGCCAGAGCCGCGGCCCTACCGGAAAATGCTTCGCAGGCTGGCGCGGTGGCGCCAAGTGTGCGCCGGTGGCGCCGAGGCTGACGGCCGCCGCAAAGCTCGCAGCCCCACGGGCTGTGGGGCCACGCGAGCGACTGTCAAAGAGCTTTCCAGCAAGGTACGGCTTTCCCTCCTGGCTCTTCGGGCGTGGGAGCTGTCGCCAGAGCCGCGGCCCTACCGGAAAATGCTTCGCAGTCTTGCGCGGTGGCGTCACGTGGGCGCCGGTGGCGTCCAGGCTGACGGCGGCCGCAAAGCCCGCAGCCCTACGGGCTGTGGGGCCACGCGAGCGGCTGCCAAAGAGCTTTCCAACGAGGCACGGCTTTCCCTCCTGGCTCTTCGGGCGTGGGAGCTGTCGCCAGAGAAGCGGCCCTACCGGAAAATGCTTCGCAGGATGGCGCGGCAGCGACACATGGGCACCGGTGGCGACCAGGCTGACGGCCGCCGCAAAGCCCGCAGCCCCACGGGCTGTGGGGCCACGCGAGCGGCTGCCAAAGAGCTTTCCAACGAGGCATGGCTTTCCCTCCTGGCTCTTCGGGCGTGGGAGCTGTCGCCAGAGACGCGGCCCTACCGGAAAATGCTTCGCAGGCTGGCGCAGCGGCGCGACGTGGGCGCCGGTGGCGCCGAGGCTGACGGCCGCCGCAAAGCCCGCAGCCCCACGGGCTGTGGGGCCACGCGAGTGGCTGCCAAAGAGCTTTCCAACGAGGCACGGCTTTCCCTCCTGGCTCTTTGGGCGTGGGAGCTGTCGCCAGAGCCGCGGCCCTACCGGAAAATGCTTCGCAGGCTAGTGCGGAGGTGCCACGTGGGCGCCGGTGGCACTGAGGCTGACGGCCGCCGCAAAGCCCGCAGCCCCACGGGCTGTGGGGCCACGCGAGCGGCTGCCAAAGAGCTTTCCAACGAGGCACGGCTTTCCCTCCTGGCTCTTCGGGCGTGGGAGCTGTCGCCAGAGCCGCGGCCCTACCGGAAAATGCTTTGCAGGCTGGCGCGGCGGCGCAACGTGGGCGCCGGTGGCGCCGAGGCTGACAGCCGCCGCAAAGCCCGCAGCCCCACGGGCTGTGGGGCCACGCGAGCGGCTGCCAAAGAGCTTTCCAACGAGGCACGGCTTTCCCTCCTGGCTCTTCGGGCGTGGGAGCTGTCGCCAGAGCCGCGGCCCTACTGGAAAATGCTTCGCAGGCTGGCGCGGCGGCCCCACGTGGGCGCAGGTGGTGCCGAGGCTGACGGCCGCCGCATAGCCCGCAGCCCTACGGGCTGTGGGGCCACGCGAGTGGCTGCCAAAGAGCTTTCCAACGAGGCACGGCTTTCCCTCCTGGCTCTTCGGGCGTGGGAGCTGTCGCCAGAGACGCGGCCCTACCGGAAAATGCTTCGCAGGCTGGCGCGGCGGTTCCACTAGGACGCCGGTGGCGCTGAGGCTGACGGCCGCCGCAAAGCCCGCAGCCCCATGGGCTATGGGGCCACGCGAGCGGCTGCCAAAGAGCTTTCCAACGAGGCACGGCTTTCCCTCCTGGCTCTTCGTCCGTGGGAGCTGTCGCCAGAGACGCGGCCCTACCGGAAAATGCTTCGCAGGCTGGCACGGCAGCGCCAGGTGGGTGCCGGAGCCGCCGAGGCTGATGGCCGCCGCAAAGCCCGCAGCCCCACGGGCTGTGGGGCCACGCGAGCGGCTGCCAAAGAGCATTCCAACGAGGCACGGCTTTCCCTCCTGGCTCTTCGGCCGTGGGAGCTGTCGCCAGAGCCGCGGCCCTACCGGAAAATGCTTCGCAGGCTGGCGCGGCGGCGCCACGTGGGCGCCGGTGGCGCCGAGGCTGACGGCCGCCGCAAAGCCCGCAGCCCCACGGGCTGTGGGGCCACGCGAGCGGCTGCCAAAGAGCTTTCCAACGAGGCATGGCTTTCCCTCCTGGCTCTTCGGGCGTGGGAGCTGTCGCCAGAGACGCGGCCCTACCGGAAAATGCTTCGCAGGCTGGCGCAGCGGCGCCACATGGGCGCCGGTGGCGCCGAGGCTGACGGCCGACGCAAAGCCCGCAGCCCCACGGGCTGTGGGGCCACGCGAGTGGCTGCCAAAGAGCTTTCCAACGAGGCACGGCTTTCCCTCCTGGCTCTTCGGGCGTGGGAGCTGTCGCCAGAGACGCGGCCCTACCGGAAAATGCTTTGCAGGCTAGCGCGGAGGTGCCACGTGGGCGCCGGTGGCACTAAGGCTGACGGCCGCCACAAAGCCCGCAGCCCCATGGGCTGTGGGGCCACGCGAGCGGCTGCCAAAGAGCTTTCCAACGAGGCACGGCTTTCCCTCCTGGCTCTTCGGCCGTGGGAGCTGTCGCCAGAGCCGCGGCCCTACCGGAAAATGCTTCGCAGGCTGGCGCGGCGGCGCAACATGGGCGCCGGTGGCGCCGAGGCTGACGGCCGCCACAAAGCCCGCAGCCCCATGGGCTGTGGGGCCACGCGAGTGGCTGCCAAAGAGCTTTCCAACGAGGCATGGCTTTCCCTCCTGGCTCTTCGGGCGTGGGAGCTGTCGCCAGAGACGCGGCCCTACCGGAAAAGGCTTCGCAGGCTAGCGCGGAGGTGCCACGTGGGCGCCGGTGTCACTAAGGCTGACGGCCGCCGCAAAGCCCGCAGCCCCATGGGCTGTGGGACCACGCGAGCGGCTGCCAAAGAGCTTTCCAACGAGGCACGGCTTTCCCTCCTGGCTCTTCGGGCGTGGGAGCTGTCGCCAGAGAAGCGGCCCTACTGGAAAATGCTTCGCAGGCTGGCGCGGCAGGGACACATGGGCACCGGTGGCGCCGAGGCTGACGGCCGCCGCAAAGCCCGCAGCCCCACGGGCTGTGGGGCAACGCGAGTGGCTACCAAAGAGCTTTCCAACGAGGCACGGCTTTCCCTCCTGGCTCTTCGGCCGTGGGAGCTGTCGCCAGAGACGCGGCCCTACCGGAAAATGCTTCGCAGGATGGCGCGGCGGCGCCACGTGGGCGCCGGTGGCGCCGAGGCTGACGGCCGCCGCAAAGCCCGCAGCCCCACGGGCTGTGGGGCCACGCGAGCGGCTGCCAAAGAGCTTTCCAACGAGGCACGGCTTTCCCTCCTGGCTCTTCGGGCGTGGGAGCTGTCGCCAGAGACGCGGCCCTACCGGAAAATGCTTCGCAGGCTGGCGCGGCGGCCCCACATGGGCGCCGGTGGAGCCGAGGCTGACGGCAGCCGCAAAGCCCGCAGCCCCACGGGCTGTGGGGCCACGCGAGCGGCTGCCAAAGAGCTTTCCAACGAGGCACGGCTTTCCCTCCTGGCTCTTCGGGCGTGGCAGCTCTCGCCAGAGACGCGGCCCTACCGGAAAATGCTTCGCAGGCTGGCGCGGTGGCGTCACGTGGGCGCCGGTGGCGTCCAGGCTGACGGCGGCCGCAAAGCCCGCAGCCCCACGGGCTGTGGGGCCACGCGAGCGGCTGCCAAAGAGCTTTCCAACGAGGCACGGCTTTCCCTCCTGGCTCTTCGGGCGTGGGAGCTGTCGCCAGAGCCGCGGCCCTACCGGAAAATGCTTCGCAGGCTAGCGCGGAGGTGCCACGTGGGCGCCGGTGGCACTGAGGCTGACGGCCGCCGCAAAGCCCGCAGCCCCATGGGCTGTGGGGCCACGCGAGCGGCTGCCAAAGAGCTTTCCAACGAGGCACGGCTTTCCCTCCTGGCTCTTCGGGCGTGGGAGCTGTCGCCAGAGACGCGGCCCTACCGGAAAATGCTTCGCAGGCTGGCACGGCACGCCACGTGGGTGCCGGAGCCGCCGAGGCTGACGGCCGCCGCAAAGCCCGCAGCCCCACGGGCTGTGGGGCCACGCGAGCGGCTGCGAAAGAGCTTTCCAACGAGGCACGGCTTTCCCTCCTGGCTCTTCGGGCGTGGGAGCTGTCGCCAAAGATGCGGCCCTACCGGAAAATGCTTCGCAGGCTGGCACGGCGGCCCCACGTGGGCGCAGGTGGTGCCGAGGCTGACGGCCGCCGCATAGCCCGCAGCCCTACGGGCTGTGGGGCCACGCGAGCGGCTGCCAAAGAGCTTTCCAACGAGGCACGGCTTTCCCTCCTGGCTCTTCGGGCGTGGGAGCTGTCGCCAGAGACGCGGCCCTACCGGAAAATGCTTTGCAGGCTGGCGCGGCGGTTCCACTAGGACGCCGGTGGCGCTGAGGCTGACGGCCGCCGCAAAGCCCGCAGCCCCATGGGCTGTGGGGCCACGCGAGCGGCTGCCAAAGAGCTTTCCAACGAGGCACGGCTTTCCCTCCTGGCTCTTCGGCCGTGGGAGCTGTCGCCAGAGACGCGGCCCTACCGGAAAATGCTTCGCAGGCTGGCACGGCAGCGCCAGGTGGGTGCCGGAGCCGCCGAGGCTGACGGCCGCCGCAAAGCCCGCAGCCCCACGGGCTGTGGGGCCACGCGAGCGGCTGCCAAAGAGCTTTCCAACGAGGCATGGCTTTCCCTCCTGGCTCTTCGGGCGTGGGAGCTGTCGCCAGAGCCGCGGCCCTACCGGAAAATGCTTCGCAGGCTGGCGAAGAGGCGCCATATGGGCGCCAGTGGCGCCGAGGCTGACGGCCGCCGCAAAGCCCGCAGCCCCACGGGCTGTGGGGCCACGCGAGCGGCTGCCAAAGAGCTTTCCAACGAGGCACGGCTTTCCCTCCTGGCTCTTCGGGCGTGGGAGCTGTCGCCAGAGACGCGGCCCTACCGGAAAATGCTTCGCAGGCTAGCGCGGAGGAGCCACGTGGGCGCCGGTGGCACTGAGGCTGACGGCCGCCGCAAAGCCCGCAGCCCCATGGGCTGTGGGGCCACGCGAGCGGCTGCCAAAGAGCTTTCCAACGAGGCACGGCTTTCCCTCCTGGCTCTTCGGGCGTGGGAGCTGTCGCCAAAGATGCGGCCCTACCGGAAAATGCTTCGCAGGCTGGCACGGCGGCCCCACCTGGGCGCCGGTGTCGCCCAGGCTGATGGCCGCCGGAAAGCCCGCAGCCCCACGAGCTGTGGGGCCACGCGAGCGGCTGCCAAAGAGCTTTCCAACGAGGCACGGCTTTCCCTCCTGGCTCTTCGGGCGTGGGAGCTGTTGCCAGAGACGCGGCCCTACCGGAAAATGCTTCGCAGGCTGGCGCGGCGGTGCAATGTGGGCGCCGGTGGCGCCGAGGCTGACGGCCGCCCCAAAGCCCGCAGCCCCACGGGCTGTGGGGCCACGCGAGCGGCTGCCAAAGAGCTTTCGAACGAGGCATGGCTTTCCCTCCTGGCTCTTCGGGCGTGGGAGCTGTCGCCAGAGCCGCGGCCCTACCGGAAAATGCTTCGCAGGCTGGCGCGGCGGCGCAACGTGGGCGCCGGTGGCGCCGAGGCTGATGGCCGCCGCAAAGCCCGCAGCCCCACGGGCTGTGGGGCCACGAGAGCGGCTGCCAAAGAGCTTTCCAGCAAGGTACGGCTTTCCCTCCTGGCTCTTCGGCCGTGGGAGCTGTCGCCAGAGACGCGGCCCTACAGGAAAATGCTTCGCAGTCTGGCGCGGTGGCGTCACGTGGGCGCCGGTGGCGTCCAGGCTGACGGCGGCCGCAAAGCCCGCAGCCCCATGGGCTGTGGGGCCACGCGAGCGGCTGCCAAAGAGCTTTCCAACGAGGCACGGCTTTCCCTCCTGGCTCTTCGGGCGTGGGAGCTGTCGCCAGAGCCGCGGCCC
This sequence comes from Larus michahellis, assembly GCF_964199755.1. Taxonomy (NCBI): domain Eukaryota; kingdom Metazoa; phylum Chordata; class Aves; order Charadriiformes; family Laridae; genus Larus; species Larus michahellis. Next base: position 662,732 of record NC_133921.1, read on the forward strand.
TACCGGAAAATGCTTCGCAGGCTGGCGCGGCAGCGACACATGGGCACCGGTGGCGCCGAGGCTGACGGCCGCCGCAAAGCCCGCAGACCCACGGGCTGTGGGGCAACGCGAGTGGCTACCAAAGAGCTTTCCAACGAGGCACGGCTTTCCCTCCTGGCTCTTTGGGCGTGGGAGCTGTCGCCAGAGCCGCGGCCCTACCGGAAAATGCTTCGCAGGCTGGCGCAGCGGCGCCACGTGGGCGCCGGTGGCGCCGAGGCTGACGGCCGCCGCAAAGCCCACAGCCCCACGGGCTGTGGGGCCACGCGAGCGGCTGCCAAAGAGCTTTCCAACGAGGCACGGCTTTCCCTCCTGGCTCTTCGGGCGTGGGAGCTGTCGCCAGAGCCGCGGCCCTACCGGAAAATGCTTCGCAGGCTGGCGCGGCGGCCCCACATGGGCGCCGGTGGAGCCGAGGCTGACGGCAGCCGCAAAGCCCGCAGCCCCACGGGTTGTGGGGCCACGCGAGCGGCTGCCAAAGAGCTTTCCGACGAGGCACGGCTTTCCCTCCTGGCTCTTCGGGCGTGGGAGTTGTCGCCAGAGCCGCGGCCCTACCGGAAAATGCTTCGCAGGCTGGCGCGGTGGCGCCAAGTGGGCGCCGGTGGCGCCGAGGCTGACGGCCGCCGCAAAGCCCGCAGCCCCACGGGCTGTGGGGCCACGCGAGCGACTGTCAAAGAGCTTTCCAGCAAGGTACGGCTTTCCCTCCTGGCTCTTCGGGCGTGGGAGCTGTCGCCAGAGCCGCGGCCCTACCGGAAAATGCTTCGCAGTCTTGCGCGGTGGCGTCACGTGGGCGCCGGTGGCGTCCAGGCTGACGGCGGCCGCAAAGCCCGCAGCCCTACGGGCTGTGGGGCCACGCGAGCGGCTGCCAAAGAGCTTTCCAACGAGGCACGGCTTTCCCTCCTGGCTCTTCGGGCGTGGGAGCTGTCGCCAGAGAAGCGGCCCTACCGGAAAATGCTTCGCAGGATGGCGCGGCAGCGACACATGGGCACCGGTGTCGCCCAGGCTGACGGCCGCCGCAAAGCCCGCAGCCCCACGGGCTGTGGGGCAACGCGAGCGGCTGCCAAAGAGCTTTCCAACGAGGCACGGCTTTCCCTCCTGGCTCTTCGGGCGTGGGAGCTGTCGCCAGAGCCGCGTCCCTACCGGAAAATGCTTCGCAGGCTGGCGCGGCGGCGCCACGTGGGCGCCGGTGGCGCCAAGGCTGACGGCCGCCGCAAAGCCCGCAGCCCCACGGGCTGTAGGGCCACGCGAGCGGCTGCCAAAGAGCTTTCCAACGAGGCACGGCTTTCCCTCCTGGCTCTTCGGCCGTGGGAGCTGTCGCCAGAGCCGCGGCCCTACCGGAAAATGCTTCGCAGGCTGGCGCGGCGGCCCCAGCTGGGCGCCGGTGGCGCCGAGGCTGACGGCCGCCGCAAAGCCCGCAGCCCCACGGGCTGTGGGGCCACGCGAGCGGCTGCCAAAGAGCTTTCCAACGAGGCATGGCTTTCCCTCCTGGCTCTTCGGGCGTGGGAGCTGTCGCCAGAGACGCGGCCCTACCGGAAAATGCTTCGCAGGCTGGCGCAGCGGCGCGACGTGGGCGCCGGTGGCGCCGAGGCTGACGGCCGCCGCAAAGCCCGCAGCCCCACGGGCTGTGGGGCCACGCGAGTGGCTGCCAAAGAGCTTTCCAACGAGGCACGGCTTTCCCTCCTGGCTCTTCGGGCGTGGGAGCTGTCGCCAGAGACGCGGCCCTACCGGAAAATGCTTCGCAGGATGGCGCGGCAGCGACACATGGGCACCGGTGTCGCCCAGGCTGACGGCCGCCGCAAAGCCCGCAGCCCCACGGGCTGTGGGGCAACGCGAGCGGCTGCCAAAGAGCTTTCCAACGAGGCACGGCTTTCCCTCCTGGCTCTTCGGGCGTGGGAGCTGTCGCCAGAGCCGCGTCCCTACCGGAAAATGCTTCGCAGGCTGGCGCGGCGGCGCCACGTGGGCGCCGGTGGCGCCAAGGCTGACGGCCGCCGCAAAGCCCGCAGCCCCACGGGCTGTAGGGCCACGCGAGCGGCTGCCAAAGAGCTTTCCAACGAGGCACGGCTTTCCCTCCTGGCTCTTCGGCCGTGGGAGCTGTCGCCAGAGCCGCGGCCCTACCGGAAAATGCTTCGCAGGCTGGCGCGGCGGCCCCAGCTGGGCGCCGGTGGCGCCGAGGCTGACGGCCGCCGCAAAGCCCGCAGCCCCACGGGCTGTGGGGCCACGCGAGCGGCTGCCAAAGAGCTTTCCAACGAGGCATGGCTTTCCCTCCTGGCTCTTCGGGCGTGGGAGCTGTCGCCAGAGACGCGGCCCTACCGGAAAATGCTTCGCAGGCTGGCGCAGCGGCGCGACGTGGGCGCCGGTGGCGCCGAGGCTGACGGCCGCCGCAAAGCCCGCAGCCCCATGGGCTGTGGGGCCACGCGAGCGGCTGCCAAAGAGCTTTCCAACGAGGCACGGCTTTCCCTCCTGGCTCTTCGGCCGTGGGAGCTGTCGCCAGAGACGCGGCCCTACCGGCAAATGCTTCGCAGGCTGGCGCGGAGGCGTAACGTGGGCGCCGGTGGCGTCGAGGCTGACGGCCGCCGCAAAGCCCGCAGCCCCACGGGCTGTGGGGCCACGTGAGCGGCTGCCAAAGAGCTTTCCAACGAGGCACGGCTTTCCCTCCTGGCTCTTCGGCCGTGGGAGCTGTCGCCAGAGACGCGGCCCTACCGGCAAATGCTTCGCAGGCTGGCGCGGAGGCGTAACGTGGGCGCCGGTGGCGCCGAGGCTGACGGCCGCCGCAAAGCCCGCAGCCCCACGGGCTGTGGGGCCACGCGAGCGGCTGCCAAAGAGCTTTCCAACGAGGCACGGCTTTCCCTCCTGGCTCTTCGGCCGTGGGAGCTGTCGCCAGAGACGCGGCCCTACCGGCAAATGCTTCGCAGGCTGGCGCGGAGGCGTAACGTGGGCGCCGGTGGCGCCGAGGCTGACGGCCGCCGCAAAGCCCGCAGCCCCACGGGCTGTGGGGCCCCGCGAGCGGCTGCCAAAGAGCTTTCCAACGAGGCACGGCTTTCCCTCCTGGCTCTTCGGGCGTGGGAGCTGTCGCCAGAGACGCGGCCCTACCAGAAAAGGCTTCGCAGGCTGGCGTGGCGGCGCCACGTGGGCGCCGGTGTCGCACAGGCTGACGGCCGCCGCAAAGCCCGCAGCCCCACGGGCTGTGGGGCCCCGCGAGCAGCTGCCAAAGAGCTTTCCAACGAGGCACGGCTTTCCCTCCTGGCTCTTTGGGCGTGGGAGCTGTCGCCAGAGCCGCGGCCCTACCGGAAAATGCTTCGCAGGCTGGCGCGGAGGCGTAACGTGGGCGCCGGTGGCGCCGAGGCTGACGGCCGCCGCAAAGCCCGCAGCCCCACGGGCTGTGGGGCCACGCGAGCGGCTGCCAAAGAGCTTTCCAACGAGGCACGGCTTTCCCTCTTGGCTCTTCGGGCGTGGGAGCTGTCGCCAGAGACGCGGCCCTACCGGAAAATGCTTCGCAGGCTGGCACGGCACGCCACGTTGGTGCCGGAGCCGCCGAGGCTGACGGCCGCTGGAAAGCCCGCAGCCCCACGGGCTGTGGGGCCACGCGAGCGGCTGCGAAAGAGCATTCCAACGAGGCACGGCTTTCCCTCCTGGCTCTTCGGGCGTGGGAGCTGCCGCCAGAGCTGCGGCCCTACCGGAAAATGCTTCACAGGCTGGCACGGCGGCCCCACCTGGGCGCCAGTGTCGCCCAGGCTGATGGCTGCCGGAAAGCCCGCAGCCCCACGGGCTGTGGGGCCACGCGAGCGGCTGCCAAAGAGCTTTCCAACGAGGCACGGCTTTCCCTCCTGGCTCTTTGGGCGTGGGAGCTGTCGCCAGAGACACGGCCATACCGGAAAATGCTTCGCAGGCTGGCACTGCGGCGCAACGTGGGCGCCGGTGGCGCTGAGGCTGATGGCCGCTGCAAAGCCCGCAGCCCCATGGGCTGTGGGGCCACGCGAGTGGCTGCCAAAGAGCTTTCCAACGAGGCACGGCTTTCCCTCCTGGCTCTTCGGGCGTGGGAGCTGTTGCCAGAGACGCGGCCCTACCGGAAAAGGCTTCGCAGGCTGGCGCGGCGGCGCAACATGGGCGCAGATATCGCACAGGCTGACGGCCGCCGCAAAGCCCGCAGCCCCACGGGCTGTGGGGCCACACGAGCGGCTGCCAAAGAGCTTTCCAATGAGGCACGGCTTTCCCTCCTGGCTCTTCGGGCGTGGGAGCTGTCGCCAGAGCCGCGGCCCTACCGGAAAATGCTTTGCAGGCTAGCGCGGCGGCCCCAGCTGGGCGCCGGTGGCGCCGAGGCTGACGGCCGCCGCAAAGCCCGCATCCCCACGGGCTTTAGGGCCATTCGAGTAGCTGCCAAAGAGCTTTCCAACGAGGCACGGCTTTCCCTCCTGGCTCTTCGGGAGTGGGAGCTGTCGCCAGAGCCGCGGCCCTACCAGAAAATGCTTTGCAGGCTGGCGCGGCGGCCCCACCTGGGCGCCGGTGGCGCCGAGGCTGATGGCCGCCGCAAAGCCTGCAGCCCCATGGGCTGTGGGGCCACGCGAGCGGCTGCCAAAGAGCTTTCCAACGAGGCACGGCTTTCCCTCCTGGCTCTTCGGGCGTGGGAGCTGTCGCCAGAAACGCGGCCCTACCGGAAAATGCTTCGCAGGCTGGCGCGGCGGCGCAATGTGGGCGCCGGTGGCGCCGAGGCTGACGGCCGCCGGAAAGCCCGCAGCCCCACGGGCTGTGGGGCCACGCGAGCGGCTGCCAAAGAGCTTTCCAACGAGGCATGGCTTTCCCTCCTGGCTCTTCGGGCGTGGGAGCTGTCGCCAGAGCCGCGGCCCTACCGGAAAATGCTTCGCAGGCTGGCGCGGCGGCCTGACGTGGGCGCCGGTGGCACTGAGGCTGACGGCCGCCGCAAAGCCCGCAGCCCCATGGGCTGTGGGGCCACGCGAGCGGCTGCCAAAGAGCTTTCCAACGAGGCACGGCTTTCCCTCCTGGCTCTTCGGCCGTGGGAGCTGTCGCCAGAGACGCGGCCCTACCGGCAAATGCTTCGCAGGCTGGCGCGGAGGCGTAACGTGGGCGCCGGTGGCGCCGAGGCTGACCGCCGCCGCAAAGCCCGCAGCCCCACGGGCTGTGGGGCCACGTGAGCGGCTGCCAAAGAGCTTTCCAACGAGGCACGGCTTTCCCTCCTGGCTCTTCGGCCGTGGGAGCTGTCGCCAGAGACGCGGCCCTACCGGCAAATGCTTCGCAGGCTGGCGCGGAGGCGTAACGTGGGCGCCGGTGGCGCCGAGGCTGACGGCCGCCGCAAAGCCCGCAGCCCCACGGGCTGTGGGGCCACGCGAGCGGCTGCCAAAGTGCTTTCCAACGAGGCACGGCTTTCCCTCCTGGCTCTTCGGCCGTGGGAGCTGTCGCCAGAGACGCGGCCCTACCGGCAAATGCTTCGCAGGCTGGCGCGGAGGCGTAACGTGGGCGCCGGTGGCGCCGAGGCTGACGGCCGCCGCAAAGCCCGCAGCCCCACGGGCTGTGGGGCCCCGCGAGCGGCTGCCAAAGAGCTTTCCAACGAGGCACGGCTTTCCCTCCTGGCTCTTCGGGCGTGGGAGCTGTCGCCAGAGACGCGGCCCTACCAGAAAAGGCTTCGCAGGCTGGCGTGGCGGCGCCACGTGGGCGCCGGTGTCGCACAGGCTGACGGCCGCCGCAAAGCCCGCAGCCCCACGGGCTGTGGGGCCCCGCGAGCAGCTGCCAAAGAGCTTTCCAACGAGGCACGGCTTTCCCTCCTGGCTCTTTGGGCGTGGGAGCTGTCGCCAGAGCCGCGGCCCTACCGGAAAATGCTTCGCAGGCTGGCGCAGAGGCGTAACGTGGGCGCCGGTGGCGCCGAGGCTGACGGCCGCCGCAAAGCCCGCAGCCCCACGGGCTGTGGGGCCACGCGAGCGGCTGCCAAAGAGCTTTCCAACGAGGCACGGCTTTCCCTCCTGGCTCTTCGGGCGTGGGAGCTGCTGCCAGAGCTGCAGCCCTACCGGCAAATGCTTCGCAGGTTGGCGCGGCGGCGCCACGTGGGCACCGGTGGCGCCGAGGCTGACGTCCGCCGGAAAGCCCGCAGCCCCACGGGCTGTGGGGCCACGCGAGCGGCTGCCAAAGTGCTTTCCAACGAGGCACGGCTTTCCCTCCTGGCTCTTCGGGCGTGGGAGCTGTCGCCAGAGACGCGGCCCTACCGGAAAAGGCTTCGCAGGCTGGCGCGGCGGCGCAACGTGGGCGCCGGTATCGCACAGGCTGACGGCCGCCCCAAAGCCCGCAGCCCCACGGGCTGTGGGGCCACGCGAGCGGCTGCCAAAGAGCTTTCCAACGAGGCACGGCTTTCCCTCCTGGCTCTTTTGGCGTGGGAGCTGTCGCCAGAGACGCGGCCCTACCGGAAAATGCTTCGCAGACTGGCGCGGCGTCCCGACGTGGGCGCCGGTGACGCCCAGGCTGACGGCCGCCGCAAAGCCCGCAGCCCCATGGGCTGTGGGGCCACGCGAGCGGCTGCCAAAGAGCTTTCCAACGAGGCACGGCTTTCCCTCTTGGCTCTTCGGGCGTGGGAGCTGTCGCCAGAGACGCGGCCCTACCGGAAAATGCTTCGCAGGCTGGCACGGCACGCCACGTTGGTGCCGGAGCCGCCGAGGCTGACGGCCGCTGGAAAGCCCGCAGCCCCACGGGCTGTGGGGCCACGCGAGCGGCTGCGAAAGAGCATTCCAACGAGGCACGGCTTTCCCTCCTGGCTCTTCGGGCGTGGGAGCTGCCGCCAGAGCTGCGGCCCTACCGGAAAATGCTTCACAGGCTGGCACGGCGGCCCCACCTGGGCGCCAGTGTCGCCCAGGCTGATGGCTGCCGGAAAGCCCGCAGCCCCACGGGCTGTGGGGCCACGTGAGCGGCTGCCAAAGAGCTTTCCAACGAGGCACGGCTTTCCCTCCTGGCTCTTTGGGCGTGGGAGCTGTCGCCAGAGACACGGCCATACCGGAAAATGCTTCGCAGGCTGGCACTGCGGCGCAACGTGGGCACCGGTGGCGCTGAGGCTGATGGCCGCTGCAAAGCCCGCAGCCCCATGGGCTGTGGGGCCACGCGAGTGGCTGCCAAAGAGCTTTCCAACGAGGCACGGCTTTCCCTCCTGGCTCTTCGAGCGTGGGAGCTGTCGCCAGAGCCGCAGCCCTACTGGAAAATGCTTCGCAGGCTGGCGCGGCGGCCCCACCTGGGCGCCGGTGTCGCCCAGGCTGACGGCCGCCGCAAAGCCCGCAGCCCCACGGGCTGCGGGCTCACGTGAGCGGCTGCCAAAGAGCTTTCCAACGAGGCACGGCTTTCCCTCCTGGCTCTTCGGGCGTGGGAGCTGTCGCCAGAGACGCGGCCCTACCGGAAAATGCTTCGCAGGCTGGCGCAGCGGCGCCACGTGGGCGCCGGTGGCGCCGAGGCTGACGGCCGCCGCAAAGCCCGCAGCCCCACGGGCTGTGGGGCCACGCGAGTGGCTGCCAAAGAGCTTTCCAACGAGGCACGGCTTTCCCTCCTGGCTCTTCGGGCGTGGGAGCTGTCGCCAGAGCCGCGGCCCTACCGGAACATGCTTCGCAGGCTAGCGCGGAGGCGCCACGTGGGCGCCGGTGGCACTGAGGCTGACGGCCGCCGCAAAGCCCGCAGCCCATGGGCTGTGGGGCCACGCGAGCGTCTGCCAAAGAGCTTTCCAACGAGGCACGGCTTTCCCTCCTGGCTCTTCGGGCGTGGGAGCTGTCGCCAGAGCCGCGGCCCTACCAGAAAATGCTTCGCAGGTTTGCGCGGCGGCGCAATGTGGGCGCCGGTGGCGCCGAGGCTGACGGCCGCCGCAAAGCCCGCAGCCCCACGGGCTGTGGGGCCACGTGAGCGGCTGCCAAAGAGCTTTCCAACGAGGCACGGCTTTCCCTCCTGGCTCTTCGGGCGTGGGAGATGTCGCCAGAGCCGCGGCCCTACCAGAAAATGCTTCGCAGGCTGGCGCGGTGGTGCCACGTGGGCGCCGGTGGCGCCGAGGCTGACGTCTGCCGCAAAGCCCGCAGCCCCACGGGCTTTAGGGCCATGCGAGTAGCTGCCAAAGAGCTATCCAACGAGGCGCGGCTTTCCCTCCTGGCTCTTCGGGAGTGGGAGCTGTCGCCAGAGCCGCGGCCCTACCAGAAAATGCGTCGCAGGCTGGCGCGGAGGCGTAACGTGGGCGCCGGTGTCGCCGAGGCTGACGTCTGCCACAAAGCCCGCAGCCCCACGGGCTGTGGGGCCATGCGAGTGGCTGCCAAAGAGCTTTCCAACGAGGCACGGCTTTCCCTCCTGGCTCTTCGGCCGTGGGAGCTGTCGCCAGAGACGCGGCCCTACCAGAAAATGCTTTGCAGGCTAGCGCGGCGGCCCCAGCTGGGCGCCGGTGGCGCCGAGGCTGACGGCCGCCGCAAAGCCCGCATCCCCACGGGCTTTAGGGCCATTCGAGTAGCTGCCAAAGAGCTTTCCAACGAGGCACGGCTTTCCCTCCTGGCTCTTCGGGAGTGGGAGCTGTCGCCAGAGCCGCGGCCCTACCAGAAAATGCTTGGCAGGCTGGCGCGGCGGCCCCACCTGGGCGCCGGTGGCGCCGAGGCTGATGGCCGCCGCAAAGCCTGCAGCCCCATGGGCTGTGGGGCCACGCGAGCGGCTGCCAAAGAGCTTTCCAACGAGGCACGGCTTTCCCTCCTGGCTCTTCGGGCGTGGGAGCTGTCGCCAGAAACGCGGCCCTACCGGAAAATGCTTCGCAGGCTGGCGCGGCGGCGCAATGTGGGCGCCGGTGGAGCCGAGGCTGACGGCCGCCGCAAAGCCCGCAGCCCCACGGGCTGTGGGGCCACGCGAGCGGCTGCCAAAGAGCTTTCCAACGAGGCATGGCTTTCCCTCCTGGCTCTTCGGGCGTGGGAGCTGTCGCCAGAGCCGCGGCCCTACCGGAAAATGCTTCGCAGGCTGGCGCGGCGGCCTGACGTGGGCGCCGGTGGCACTGAGGCTGACGGCCGCCGCAAAGCCCGCAGCCCCATGGGCTGTGGGGCCACGCGAGCGGCTGCCAAAGAGCTTTCCAACGAGGCACGGCTTTCCCTCCTGGCTCTTCGGGCGTGGGAGCTGTCGCCAGAGACGCGGCCCTACCGGAAAATGCTTCGCAGGCTGGCACGGCACGCCACGTGGGTGCCGGAGCCGCCGAGGCTGACGGCCGCCGCAAAGCCCGCAGCCCCACGGGCTGTGGGGCCACGCGAGCGGCTGCGAAAGAGCTTTCCAACGAGGCACGGCTTTCCCTCCTGGCTCTTCGGGCGTGGGAGCTGTCGCCAAAGATGCGGCCCTACCGGAAAATGCTTCGCAGGCTGGCACGGCGGCCCCACGTGGGCGCAGGTGGTGCCGAGGCTGACGGCCGCCGCATAGCCCGCAGCCCTACGGGCTGTGGGGCCACGCGAGCGGCTGCCAAAGAGCTTTCCAACGAGGCACGGCTTTCCCTCCTGGCTCTTCGGGCGTGGGAGCTGTCGCCAGAGACGCGGCCCTACCGGAAAATGCTTTGCAGGCTGGCGCGGCGGTTCCACTAGGACGCCGGTTGCGCTGAGGCTGACGGCCGCCGCAAAGCCCGCAGCCCCATGGGCTGTGGGGCCACGCGAGCGGCTGCCAAAGAGCTTTCCAACGAGGCACGGCTTTCCCTCCTGGCTCTTCGGCCGTGGGAGCTGTCGCCAGAGACGCGGCCCTACCGGAAAATGCTTCGCAGGCTGGCACGGCAGCGCCAGGTGGGTGCCGGAGCCGCCGAGGCTGACGGCCGCCGCAAAGCCCGCAGCCCCACGGGCTGTGGGGCCACGCGAGCGGCTGCCAAAGAGCTTTCCAACGAGGCATGGCTTTCCCTCCTGGCTCTTCGGGCGTGGGAGCTGTCGCCAGAGCCGCGGCCCTACCGGAAAATGCTTCGCAGGCTGGCGCAGAGGCGCCACATGGGCGCCAGTGGCGCCGAGGCTGACGGCCGCCGCAAAGCCCGCAGCCCCACGGGCTGTGGGGCCACGCGAGCGGCTGCCAAAGAGCTTTCCAACGAGGCACGGCTTTCCCTCCTGGCTCTTCGGGCGTGGGAGCTGTCGCCAGAGACGCGGCCCTACCGGAAAATGCTTCGCAGGCTAGCGCGGAGGAGCCACGTGGGCGCCGGTGGCACTGAGGCTGACGGCCGCCGCAAAGCCCGCAGCCCCATGGGCTGTGGGGCCACGCGAGCGGCTGCCAAAGAGCTTTCCAACGAGGCACGGCTTTCCCTCCTGGCTCTTCGGGCGTGGGAGCTGTCGCCAAAGATGCGGCCCTACCGGAAAATGCTTCGCAGGCTGGCACGGCGGCCCCACCTGGGCGCCGGTGTCGCCCAGGCTGATGGCCGCCGGAAAGCCCGCAGCCCCACGAGCTGTGGGGCCACGCGAGCGGCTGCCAAAGAGCTTTCCAACGAGGCACGGCTTTCCCTCCTGGCTCTTCGGGCGTGGGAGCTGTCGCCAGAGACGCGGCCCTACCGGAAAATGCTTCGCAGGCTGGCGCGGCGGTGCAATGTGGGCGCCGGTGGCGCCGAGGCTGACGGCCGCCCCAAAGCCCGCAGCCCCACGGGCTGTGGGGCCACGCGAGCGGCTGCCAAAGAGCTTTCGAACGAGGCATGGCTTTCCCTCCTGGCTCTTCGGGCGTGGGAGCTGTCGCCAGAGCCGCGGCCCTACCGGAAAATGCTTCGCAGGCTGGCGCGGCGGCGCAACGTGGGCGCCGGTGGCGCCGAGGCTGATGGCCGCCGCAAAGCCCGCAGCCCCACGGGCTGTGGGGCCACGAGAGCGGCTGCCAAAGAGCTTTCCAGCAAGGTACGGCTTTCCCTCCTGGCTCTTCGGCCGTGGGAGCTGTCGCCAGAGACGCGGCCCTACAGGAAAATGCTTCGCAGTCTGGCGCGGTGGCGTCACGTGGGCGCCGGTGGCGTCCAGGCTGACGGCGGCCGCAAAGCCCGCAGCCCCATGGGCTGTGGGGCCACGCGAGCGGCTGCCAAAGAGCTTTCCAACGAGGCACGGCTTTCCCTCCTGGCTCTTCGGGCGTGGGAGCTGTCGCCAGAGCCGCGGCCCTACCGGAAAATGCTTCGCAGGCTGGCGCGGCAGCGACACATGGGCACCGGTGGCGCCGAGGCTGACGGCCGCCACAAAGCCCGCAGACCCACGGGCTGTGGGGCAACGCGAGTGGCTACCAAAGAGCTTTCCAACGAGGCACGGCTTTCCCTCCTGGCTCTTTGGGCGTGGGAGCTGTCGCCAGAGCCGCGGCCCTACCGGAAAATGCTTCGCAGGCTGGCGCAGCGGCGCCACGTGGGCGCCGGTGGCGCCGAGGCTGACGGCCGCCGCAAAGCCCACAGCCCCACGGGCTGTGGGGCCACGCGAGCGGCTGCCAAAGAGCTTTCCAACGAGGCACGGCTTTCCCTCCTGGCTCTTCGGGCGTGGGAGCTGTCGCCAGAGCCGCGGCCCTACCGGAAAATGCTTCGCAGGCTGGCGCGGCGGCCCCACATGGGCGCCGGTGGAGCCGAGGCTGACGGCAGCCACAAAGCCCGCAGCCCCACGGGTTGTGGGGCCACGCGAGCGGCTGCCAAAGAGCTTTCCGACGAGGCACGGCTTTCCCTCCTGGCTCTTCGGGCGTGGGAGTTGTCGCCAGAGCCGCGGCCCTACCGGAAAATGCTTCGCAGGCTGGCGCGGTGGCGCCAAGTGGGCGCCGGTGGCGCCGAGGCTGACGGCCGCCGCAAAGCCCGCAGCCCCACGGGCTGTGGGGCCACGCGAGCGACTGTCAAAGAGCTTTCCAGCAAGGTACGGCTTTCCCTCCTGGCTCTTCGGGCGTGGGAGCTGTCGCCAGAGCCGCGGCCCTACCGGAAAATGCTTCGCAGTCTTGCGCGGTGGCGTCACGTGGGCGCCGGTGGCGTCCAGGCTGACGGCGGCCGCAAAGCCCGCAGCCCTACGGGCTGTGGGGCCACGCGAGCGGCTGCCAAAGAGCTTTCCAACGAGGCACGGCTTTCCCTCCTGGCTCTTCGGGCGTGGGAGCTGTCGCCAGAGAAGCGGCCCTACCGGAAAATGCTTCGCAGGATGGCGCGGCAGCGACACATGGGCACCGGTGTCGCCCAGGCTGACGGCCGCCGCAAAGCCCGCAGCCCCACGGGCTGTGGGGCAACGCGAGCGGCTGCCAAAGAGCTTTCCAACGAGGCACGGCTTTCCCTCCTGGCTCTTCGGGCGTGGGAGCTGTCGCCAGAGCCGCGTCCCTACCGGAAAATGCTTCGCAGGCTGGCGCGGCGGCGCCACGTGGGCGCCGGTGGCGCCAAGGCTGACGGCCGCCGCAAAGCCCGCAGCCCCACGGGCTGTAGGGCCACGAGAGCGGCTGCCAAAGAGCTTTCCAACGAGGCACGGCTTTCCCTCCTGGCTCTTCGGCCGTGGGAGCTGTCGCCAGAGCCGCGGCCCTACCGGAAAATGCTTCGCAGGCTGGCGCGGCGGCCCCAGCTGGGCGCCGGTGGCGCCGAGGCTGACGGCCGCCGCAAAGCCCGCAGCCCCACGGGCTGTGGGGCCACGCGAGCGGCTGCCAAAGAGCTTTCCAACGAGGCATGGCTTTCCCTCCTGGCTCTTCGGGCGTGGGAGCTGTCGCCAGAGACGCGGCCCTACCGGAAAATGCTTCGCAGGCTGGCGCAGCGGCGCGACGTGGGCGCCGGTGGCGCCGAGGCTGACGGCCGCCGCAAAGCCCGCAGCCCCACGGGCTGTGGGGCCACGCGAGTGGCTGCCAAAGAGCTTTCCAACGAGGCACGGCTTTCCCTCCTGGCTCTTCGGGCGTGGGAGCTGTCGCCAGAGACGCGGCCCTACCGGAAAATGCTTCGCAGGATGGCGCGGCAGCGACACATGGGCACCGGTGTCGCCCAGGCTGACGGCCGCCGCAAAGCCCGCAGCCCCACGGGCTGTGGGGCAACGCGAGCGGCTGCCAAAGAGCTTTCCAACGAGGCACGGCTTTCCCTCCTGGCTCTTCGGGCGTGGGAGCTGTCGCCAGAGCCGCGTCCCTACCGGAAAATGCTTCGCAGGCTGGCGCGGCGGCGCCACGTGGGCGCCGGTGGCGCCAAGGCTGACGGCCGCCGCAAAGCCCGCAGCCCCACGGGCTGTAGGGCCACGCGAGCGGCTGCCAAAGAGCTTTCCAACGAGGCACGGCTTTCCCTCCTGGCTCTTCGGCCGTGGGAGCTGTCGCCAGAGCCGCGGCCCTACCGGAAAATACTTCGCAGGCTGGCGCGGCGGCCCCAGCTGGGCGCCGGTGGCGCCGAGGCTGACGGCCGCCGCAAAGCCCGCAGCCCCACGGGCTGTGGGGCCACGCGAGCGGCTGCCAAAGAGCTTTCCAACGAGGCATGGCTTTCCCTCCTGGCTCTTCGGGCGTGGGAGCTGTCGCCAGAGACGCGGCCCTACCGGAAAATGCTTCGCAGGCTGGCGCAGCGGCGCGACGTGGGCGCCGGTGGCGCCGAGGCTGACGGCCGCCGCAAAGCCCGCAGCCCCATGGGCTGTGGGGCCACGCGAGCGGCTGCCAAAGAGCTTTCCAACGAGGCACGGCTTTCCCTCCTGGCTCTTCGGCCGTGGGAGCTGTCGCCAGAGACGCGGCCCTACCGGCAAATGCTTCGCAGGCTGGCGCGGAGGCGTAACGTGGGCGCCGGTGGCGCCGAGGCTGACGGCCGCCGCAAAGCCCGCAGCCCCACGGGCTGTGGGGCCACGTGAGCGGCTGCCAAAGAGCTTTCCAACGAGGCACGGCTTTCCCTCCTGGCTCTTCGGCCGTGGGAGCTGTCGCCAGAGACGCGGCCCTACCGGCAAATGCTTCGCAGGCTGGCGCGGAGGCGTAACGTGGGCGCCGGTGGCGCCGAGGCTGACGGCCGCCGCAAAGCCCGCAGCCCCACGGGCTGTGGGGCCACGCGAGCGGCTGCCAAAGAGCTTTCCAACGAGGCACGGCTTTCCCTCCTGGCTCTTCGGCCGTGGGAGCTGTCGCCAGAGACGCGGCCCTACCGGCAAATGCTTCGCAGGCTGGCGCGGAGGCATAACGTGGGCGCCGGTGGCGCCGAGGCTGACGGCCGCCGCAAAGCCCGCAGCCCCACGGGCTGTGGGGCCCCGCGAGCGGCTGCCAAAGAGCTTTCCAACGAGGCACGGCTTTCCCTCCTGGCTCTTCGGGCGTGGGAGCTGTCGCCAGAGACGCGGCCCTACCAGAAAAGGCTTCGCAGGCTGGCGTGGCGGCGCCACGTGGGCGCCGGTGTCGCACAGGCTGACGGCCGCCGCAAAGCCCGCAGCCCCACGGGCTGTGGGGCCCCGCGAGCAGCTGCCAAAGAGCTTTCCAACGAGGCACGGCTTTCCCTCCTGGCTCTTTGGGCGTGGGAGCTGTCGCCAGAGCCGCGGCCCTACCGGAAAATGCTTCGCAGGCTGGCGCGGAGGCGTAACGTGGGCGCCGGTGGCGCCGAGGCTGACGGCCGCCGCAAAGCCCGCAGCCCCACGGGCTGTGGGGCCACGCGAGCGGCTGCCAAAGAGCTTTCCAACGAGGCACGGCTTTCCCTCTTGGCTCTTCGGGCGTGGGAGCTGTCGCCAGAGACGCGGCCCTACCGGAAAATGCTTCGCAGGCTGGCACGGCACGCCACGTTGGTGCCGGAGCCGCCGAGGCTGACGGCCGCTGGAAAGCCCGCAGCCCCACGGGCTGTGGGGCCACGCGAGCGGCTGCGAAAGAGCATTCCAACGAGGCACGGCTTTCCCTCCTGGCTCTTCGGGCGTGGGAGCTGCCGCCAGAGCTACGGCCCTACCGGAAAATGCTTCACAGGCTGGCACGGCGGCCCCACCTGGGCGCCAGTGTCGCCCAGGCTGATGGCTGCCGGAAAGCCCGCAGCCCCACGGGCTGTGGGGCCACGTGAGCGGCTGCCAAAGAGCTTTCCAACGAGGCACGGCTTTCCCTCCTGGCTCTTTGGGCGTGGGAGCTGTCGCCAGAGACACGGCCATACCGGAAAATGCTTCGCAGGCTGGCACTGCGGCGCAACGTGGGCGCCGGTGGCGCTGAGGCTGATGGCCGCTGCAAAGCCCGCAGCCCCATGGGCTGTGGGGCCACGCGAGTGGCTGCCAAAGAGCTTTCCAACGAGGCACGGCTTTCCCTCCTGGCTCTTCGGGCGTGGGAGCTGTTGCCAGAGACGCGGCCCTACCGGAAAAGGCTTCGCAGGCTGGCGCGGCGGCGCAACATGGGCGCAGATATCGCACAGGCTGACGGCCGCCGCAAAGCCCGCAGCCCCACGGGCTGTGGGGCCACACGAGCGGCTGCCAAAGAGCTTTCCAATGAGGCACGGCTTTCCCTCCTGGCTCTTCGGGCGTGGGAGCTGTCGCCAGAGCCGCGGCCCTACCGGAAAATGCTTTGCAGGCTAGCGCGGCGGCCCCAGCTGGGCGCCGGTGGCGCCGAGGCTGACGGCCGCCGCAAAGCCCGCATCCCCACGGGCTTTAGGGCCATTCGAGTAGCTGCCAAAGAGCTTTCCAACGAGGCACGGCTTTCCCTCCTGGCTCTTCGGGAGTGGGAGCTGTCGCCAGAGCCGCGGCCCTACCAGAAAATGCTTTGCAGGCTGGCGCGGCGGCCCCACCTGGGCGCCGGTGGCGCCGAGGCTGATGGCCGCCGCAAAGCCTGCAGCCCCATGGGCTGTGGGGCCACGCGAGCGGCTGCCAAAGAGCTTTCCAACGAGGCACGGCTTTCCCTCCTGGCTCTTCGGGCGTGGGAGCTGTCGCCAGAAACGCGGCCCTACCGGAAAATGCTTCGCAGGCTGGCGCGGCGGCGCAATGTGGGCGCCGGTGGCGCCGAGGCTGACGGCCGCCGGAAAGCCCGCAGCCCCACGGGCTGTGGGGCCACGCGAGCGGCTGCCAAAGAGCTTTCCAACGAGGCATGGCTTTCCCTCCTGGCTCTTCGGGCGTGGGAGCTGTCGCCAGAGCCGCGGCCCTACCGGAAAATGCTTCGCAGGCTGGCGCGGCGGCCTGACGTGGGCGCCGGTGGCACTGAGGCTGACGGCCGCCGCAAAGCCCGCAGCCCCATGGGCTGTGGGGCCACGCGAGCGGCTGCCAAAGAGCTTTCCAACGAGGCACGGCTTTCCCTCCTGGCTCTTCGGCCGTGGGAGCTGTCGCCAGAGACGCGGCCCTACCGGCAAATGCTTCGCAGGCTGGCGCGGAGGCGTAACGTGGGCGCCGGTGGCGCCGAGGCTGACCGCCGCCGCAAAGCCCGCAGCCCCACGGGCTGTGGGGCCACGTGAGCGGCTGCCAAAGAGCTTTCCAACGAGGCACGGCTTTCCCTCCTGGCTCTTCGGCCGTGGGAGCTGTCGCCAGAGACGCGGCCCTACCGGCAAATGCTTCGCAGGCTGGCGCGGAGGCGTAACGTGGGCGCCGGTGGCGCCGAGGCTGACGGCCGCCGCAAAGCCCGCAGCCCCACGGGCTGTGGGGCCACGCGAGCGGCTGCCAAAGTGCTTTCCAACGAGGCACGGCTTTCCCTCCTGGCTCTTCGGCCGTGGGAGCTGTCGCCAGAGCCGCGGCCCTACCGGCAAATGCTTCGCAGGCTGGCGCGGAGGCGTAACGTGGGCGCCGGTGGCGCCGAGGCTGACGGCCGCCGCAAAGCCCGCAGCCCCACGGGCTGTGGGGCCCCGCGAGCGGCTGCCAAAGAGCTTTCCAACGAGGCACGGCTTTCCCTCCTGGCTCTTCGGGCGTGGGAGCTGTCGCCAGAGACGCGGCCCTACCAGAAAAGGCTTCGCAGGCTGGCGTGGCGGCGCCACGTGGGCGCCGGTGTCGCACAGGCTGACGGCCGCCGCAAAGCCCGCAGCCCCACGGGCTGTGGGGCCCCGCGAGCAGCTGCCAAAGAGCTTTCCAACGAGGCACGGCTTTCCCTCCTGGCTCTTCGGGCGTGGGAGCTGTCGCCAGAGCCGCGGCCCTACCGGAAAATGCTTCGCAGGCTGGCGCGGCAGCGACACATGGGCACCGGTGGCGCCGAGGCTGACGGCCGCCGCAAAGCCCGCAGACCCACGGGCTGTGGGGCAACGCGAGTGGCTACCAAAGAGCTTTCCAACGAGGCACGGCTTTCCCTCCTGGCTCTTTGGGCGTGGGAGCTGTCGCCAGAGCCGCGGCCCTACCGGAAAATGCTTCGCAGGCTGGCGCAGCGGCGCCACGTGGGCGCCGGTGGCGCCGAGGCTGACGGCCGCCGCAAAGCCCACAGCCCCACGGGCTGTGGGGCCACGCGAGCGGCTGCCAAAGAGCTTTCCAACGAGGCACGGCTTTCCCTCCTGGCTCTTCGGGCGTGGGAGCTGTCGCCAGAGCCGCGGCCCTACCGGAAAATGCTTCGCAGGCTGGCGCGGCGGCCCCACATGGGCGCCGGTGGAGCCGAGGCTGACGGCAGCCACAAAGCCCGCAGCCCCACGGGTTGTGGGGCCACGCGAGCGGCTGCCAAAGAGCTTTCCGACGAGGCACGGCTTTCCCTCCTGGCTCTTCGGGCGTGGGAGTTGTCGCCAGAGCCGCGGCCCTACCGGAAAATGCTTCGCAGGCTGGCGCGGTGGCGCCAAGTGGGCGCCGGTGGCGCCGAGGCTGACGGCCGCCGCAAAGCCCGCAGCCCCACGGGCTGTGGGGCCACGCGAGCGACTGTCAAAGAGCTTTCCAGCAAGGTACGGCTTTCCCTCCTGGCTCTTCGGGCGTGGGAGCTGTCGCCAGAGCCGCGGCCCTACCGGAAAATGCTTCGCAGTCTTGCGCGGTGGCGTCACGTGGGCGCCGGTGGCGTCCAGGCTGACGGCGGCCGCAAAGCCCGCAGCCCTACGGGCTGTGGGGCCACGCGAGCGGCTGCCAAAGAGCTTTCCAACGAGGCACGGCTTTCCCTCCTGGCTCTTCGGGCGTGGGAGCTGTCGCCAGAGAAGCGGCCCTACCGGAAAATGCTTCGCAGGATGGCGCGGCAGCGACACATGGGCACCGGTGTCGCCCAGGCTGACGGCCGCCGCAAAGCCCGCAGCCCCACGGGCTGTGGGGCCCCGCGAGCGGCTGCCAAAGAGCTTTCCAACGAGGCACGGCTTTCCCTCCTGGCTCTTCGGGCGTGGGAGCTGTCGCCAGAGCCGCGTCCCTACCGGAAAATGCTTCGCAGGCTGGCGCGGCGGCGCCACGTGGGCGCCGGTGGCGCCAAGGCTGACGGCCGCCGCAAAGCCCGCAGCCCCACGGGCTGTAGGGCCACGAGAGCGGCTGCCAAAGAGCTTTCCAACGAGGCACGGCTTTCCCTCCTGGCTCTTCGGCCGTGGGAGCTGTCGCCAGAGCCGCGGCCCTACCGGAAAATGCTTCGCAGGCTGGCGCGGCGGCCCCAGCTGGGCGCCGGTGGCGCCGAGGCTGACGGCCGCCGCAAAGCCCGCAGCCCCACGGGCTGTGGGGCCACGCGAGCGGCTGCCAAAGAGCTTTCCAACGAGGCATGGCTTTCCCTCCTGGCTCTTCGGGCGTGGGAGCTGTCGCCAGAGACGCGGCCCTACCGGAAAATGCTTCGCAGGCTGGCGCAGCGGCGCGACGTGGGCGCCGGTGGCGCCGAGGCTGACGGCCGCCGCAAAGCCCGCAGCCCCACGGGCTGTGGGGCCACGCGAGTGGCTGCCAAAGAGCTTTCCAACGAGGCACGGCTTTCCCTCCTGGCTCTTCGGGCGTGGGAGCTGTCGCCAGAGACGCGGCCCTACCGGAAAATGCTTCGCAGGATGGCGCGGCAGCGACACATGGGCACTGGTGTCGCCCAGGCTGACGGCCGCCGCAAAGCCCGCAGCCCCACGGGCTGTGGGGCAACGCGAGCGGCTGCCAAAGAGCTTTCCAACGAGGCACGGCTTTCCCTCCTGGCTCTTCGGGCGTGGGAGCTGTCGCCAGAGCCGCGTCCCTACCGGAAAATGCTTCGCAGGCTGGCGCGGAGGCGCCACGTGGGCGCCGGTGGCGCCAAGGCTGACGGCCGCCGCAAAGCCCGCAGCCCCACGGGCTGTAGGGCCACGCGAGCGGCTGCCAAAGAGCTTTCCAACGAGGCACGGCTTTCCCTCCTGGCTCTTCGGCCGTGGGAGCTGTCGCCAGAGCCGCGGCCCTACCGGAAAATACTTCGCAGGCTGGCGCGGCGGCCCCAGCTGGGCGCCGGTGGCGCCGAGGCTGACGGCCGCCGCAAAGCCCGCAGCCCCACGGGCTGTGGGGCCACGCGAGCGGCTGCCAAAGAGCTTTCCAACGAGGCATGGCTTTCCCTCCTGGCTCTTCGGGCGTGGGAGCTGTCGCCAGAGACGCGGCCCTACCGGAAAATGCTTCGCAGGCTGGCGCAGCGGCGCGACGTGGGCGCCGGTGGCGCCGAGGCTGACGGCCGCCGCAAAGCCCGCAGCCCCATGGGCTGTGGGGCCACGCGAGCGGCTGCCAAAGAGCTTTCCAACGAGGCACGGCTTTCCCTCCTGGCTCTTCGGCCGTGGGAGCTGTCGCCAGAGACGCGGCCCTACCGGCAAATGCTTCGCAGGCTGCCGCGGAGGCGTAACGTGGGCGCCGGTGGCGCCGAGGCTGACGGCCGCCGCAAAGCCCGCAGCCCCACGGGCTGTGGGGCCACGTGAGCGGCTGCCAAAGAGCTTTCCAACGAGGCACGGCTTTCCCTCCTGGCTCTTCGGCCGTGGGAGCTGTCGCCAGAGACGCGGCCCTACCGGCAAATGCTTCGCAGGCTGGCGCGGAGGCGTAACGTGGGCGCCGGTGGCGCCGAGGCTGACGGCCGCCGCAAAGCCCGCAGCCCCACGGGCTGTGGGGCCACGCGAGCGGCTGCCAAAGAGCTTTCCAACGAGGCACGGCTTTCCCTCCTGGCTCTTCGGCCGTGGGAGCTGTCGCCAGAGACGCGGCCCTACAGGAAAATGCTTCGCAGGCTGGCGCGGAGGCATAACGTGGGCGCCGGTGGCGCCGAGGCTGACGGCCGCCGCAAAGCCCGCAGCCCCACGGGCTGTGGGGCCCCGCGAGCGGCTGCCAAAGAGCTTTCCAACGAGGCACGGCTTTCCCTCCTGGCTCTTCGGGCGTGGGAGCTGTCGCCAGAGACGCGGCCCTACCAGAAAAGGCTTCGCAGGCTGGCGTGGCGGCGCCACGTGGGCGCCGGTGTCGCACAGGCTGACGGCCGCCGCAAAGCCCGCAGCCCCACGGGCTGTGGGGCCCCGCGAGCAGCTGCCAAAGAGCTTTCCAACGAGGCACGGCTTTCCCTCCTGGCTCTTTGGGCGTGGGAGCTGTCGCCAGAGCCGCGGCCCTACCGGAAAATGCTTCGCAGGCTGGCGCGGAGGCGTAACGTGGGCGCCGGTGGCGCCGAGGCTGACGGCCGCCGCAAAGCCCGCAGCCCCACGGGCTGTGGGGCCACGCGAGCGGCTGCCAAAGAGCTTTCCAACGAGGCACGGCTTTCCCTCTTGGCTCTTCGGGCGTGGGAGCTGTCGCCAGAGACGCGGCCCTACCGGAAAATGCTTCGCAGGCTGGCACGGCACGCCACGTTGGTGCCGGAGCCGCCGAGGCTGACGGCCGCTGGAAAGCCCGCAGCCCCACGGGCTGTGGGGCCACGCGAGCGGCTGCGAAAGAGCATTCCAACGAGGCACGGCTTTCCCTCCTGGCTCTTCGGGCGTGGGAGCTGCCGCCAGAGCTACGGCCCTACCGGAAAATGCTTCACAGGCTGGCACGGCGGCCCCACCTGGGCGCCAGTGTCGCCCAGGCTGATGGCTGCCGGAAAGCCCGCAGCCCCACGGGCTGTGGGGCCACGTGAGCGGCTGCCAAAGAGCTTTCCAACGAGGCACGGCTTTCCCTCCTGGCTCTTTGGGCGTGGGAGCTGTCGCCAGAGACACGGCCATACCGGAAAATGCTTCGCAGGCTGGCACTGCGGCGCAACGTGGGCGCCGGTGGCGCTGAGGCTGATGGCCGCTGCAAAGCCCGCAGCCCCATGGGCTGTGGGGCCACGCGAGTGGCTGCCAAAGAGCTTTCCAACGAGGCACGGCTTTCCCTCCTGGCTCTTCGGGCGTGGGAGCTGTTGCCAGAGACGCGGCCCTACCGGAAAAGGCTTCGCAGGCTGGCGCGGCGGCGCAACATGGGCGCAGATATCGCACAGGCTGACGGCCGCCGCAAAGCCCGCAGCCCCACGGGCTGTGGGGCCACACGAGCGGCTGCCAAAGAGCTTTCCAATGAGGCACGGCTTTCCCTCCTGGCTCTTCGGGCGTGGGAGCTGTCGCCAGAGCCGCGGCCCTACCGGAAAATGCTTTGCAGGCTAGCGCGGCGGCCCCAGCTGGGCGCCGGTGGCGCCGAGGCTGACGGCCGCCGCAAAGCCCGCATCCCCACGGGCTTTAGGGCCATTCGAGTAGCTGCCAAAGAGCTTTCCAACGAGGCACGGCTTTCCCTCCTGGCTCTTCGGGAGTGGGAGCTGTCGCCAGAGCCGCGGCCCTACCAGAAAATGCTTTGCAGGCTGGCGCGGCGGCCCCACCTGGGCGCCGGTGGCGCCGAGGCTGATGGCCGCCGCAAAGCCTGCAGCCCCATGGGCTTTGGGGCCACGCGAGCGGCTGCCAAAGAGCTTTCCAACGAGGCACGGCTTTCCCTCCTGGCTCTTCGGGCGTGGGAGCTGTCGCCAGAAACGCGGCCCTACCGGAAAATGCTTCGCAGGCTGGCGCGGCGGCGCAATGTGGGCGCCGGTGGCGCCGAGGCTGACGGCCGCCGGAAAGCCCGCAGCCCCACGGGCTGTGGGGCCACGCGAGCGGCTGCCAAAGAGCTTTCCAACGAGGCATGGCTTTCCCTCCTGGCTCTTCGGGCGTGGGAGCTGTCGCCAGAGCCGCGGCCCTACCGGAAAATGCTTCGCAGGCTGGCGCGGCGGCCTGACGTGGGCGCCGGTGGCACTGAGGCTGACGGCCGCCGCAAAGCCCGCAGCCCCATGGGCTGTGGGGCCACGCGAGCGGCTGCCAAAGAGCTTTCCAACGAGGCACGGCTTTCCCTCCTGGCTCTTCGGCCGTGGGAGCTGTCGCCAGAGACGCGGCCCTACCGGCAAATGCTTCGCAGGCTGGCGCGGAGGCGTAACGTGGGCGCCGGTGGCGCCGAGGCTGACCGCCGCCGCAAAGCCCGCAGCCCCACGGGCTGTGGGGCCACGTGAGCGGCTGCCAAAGAGCTTTCCAACGAGGCACGGCTTTCCCTCCTGGCTCTTCGGCCGTGGGAGCTGTCGCCAGAGACGCGGCCCTACCGGCAAATGCTTCGCAGGCTGGCGCGGAGGCGTAACGTGGGCGCCGGTGGCGCCGAGGCTGACGGCCGCCGCAAAGCCCGCAGCCCCACGGGCTGTGGGGCCACGCGAGCGGCTGCCAAAGTGCTTTCCAACGAGGCACGGCTTTCCCTCCTGGCTCTTCGGCCGTGGGAGCTGTCGCCAGAGCCGCGGCCCTACCGGCAAATGCTTCGCAGGCTGGCGCGGAGGCGTAACGTGGGCGCCGGTGGCGCCGAGGCTGACGGCCGCCGCAAAGCCCGCAGCCCCACGGGCTGTGGGGCCCCGCGAGCGGCTGCCAAAGAGCTTTCCAACGAGGCACGGCTTTCCCTCCTGGCTCTTCGGGCGTGGGAGCTGTCGCCAGAGACGCGGCCCTACCAGAAAAGGCTTCGCAGGCTGGCGTGGCGGCGCCACGTGGGCGCCGGTGTCGCACAGGCTGACGGCCGCCGCAAAGCCCGCAGCCCCACGGGCTGTGGGGCCCCGCGAGCAGCTGCCAAAGAGCTTTCCAACGAGGCACGGCTTTCCCTCCTGGCTCTTTGGGCGTGGGAGCTGTCGCCAGAGCCGCGGCCCTACCGGAAAATGCTTCGCAGGCTGGCGCGGAGGCGTAACGTGGGCGCCGGTGGCGCCGAGGCTGACGGCCGCCGCAAAGCCCGCAGCCCCACGGGCTGTGGGGCCACGCGAGCGGCTGCCAAAGAGCTTTCCAACGAGGCACGGCTTTCCCTCCTGGCTCTTCGGGCGTGGGAGCTGCTGCCAGAGCTGCAGCCCTACCGGCAAATGCTTCGCAGGTTGGCGCGGCGGCGCCACGTGGGCACCGGTGGCGCCGAGGCTGACGTCCGCCGGAAAGCCCGCAGCCCCACGGGCTGTGGGGCCACGCGAGCGGCTGCCAAAGTGCTTTCCAACGAGGCACGGCTTTCCCTCCTGGCTCTTCGGGCGTGGGAGCTGTCGCCAGAGACGCGGCCCTACCGGAAAAGGCTTCGCAGGCTGGCGCGGCGGCGCAACGTGGGCGCCGGTATCGCACAGGCTGACGGCCGCCCCAAAGCCCGCAGCCCCACGGGCTGTGGGGCCACGCGAGCGGCTGCCAAAGAGCTTTCCAACGAGGCACGGCTTTCCCTCCTGGCTCTTTTGGCGTGGGAGCTGTCGCCAGAGACGCGGCCCTACCGGAAAATGCTTCGCAGACTGGCGCGGCGTCCCGACGTGGGCGCCGGTGACGCCCAGGCTGACGGCCGCCGCAAAGCCCGCAGCCCCATGGGCTGTGGGGCCACGCGAGCGGCTGCCAAAGAGCTTTCCAACGAGGCACGGCTTTCCCTCTTGGCTCTTCGGGCGTGGGAGCTGTCGCCAGAGACGCGGCCCTACCGGAAAATGCTTCGCAGGCTGGCACGGCACGCCACGTTGGTGCCGGAGCCGCCGAGGCTGACGGCCGCTGGAAAGCCCGCAGCCCCACGGGCTGTGGGGCCACGCGAGCGGCTGCGAAAGAGCATTCCAACGAGGCACGGCTTTCCCTCCTGGCTCTTCGGGCGTGGGAGCTGCCGCCAGAGCTGCGGCCCTACCGGAAAATGCTTCACAGGCTGGCACGGCGGCCCCACCTGGGCGCCAGTGTCGCCCAGGCTGATGGCTGCCGGAAAGCCCGCAGCCCCACGGGCTGTGGGGCCACGTGAGCGGCTGCCAAAGAGCTTTCCAACGAGGCACGGCTTTCCCTCCTGGCTCTTTGGGCGTGGGAGCTGTCGCCAGAGACACGGCCATACCGGAAAATGCTTCGCAGGCTGGCACTGCGGCGCAACGTGGGCACCGGTGGCGCTGAGGCTGATGGCCGCTGCAAAGCCCGCAGCCCCATGGGCTGTGGGGCCACGCGAGTGGCTGCCAAAGAGCTTTCCAACGAGGCACGGCTTTCCCTCCTGGCTCTTCGAGCGTGGGAGCTGTCGCCAGAGCCGCAGCCCTACTGGAAAATGCTTCGCAGGCTGGCGCGGCGGCCCCACCTGGGCGCCGGTGTCGCCCAGGCTGACGGCCGCCGCAAAGCCCGCAGCCCCACGGGCTGCGGGCTCACGTGAGCGGCTGCCAAAGAGCTTTCCAACGAGGCACGGCTTTCCCTCCTGGCTCTTCGGGCGTGGGAGCTGTCGCCAGAGACGCGGCCCTACCGGAAAATGCTTCGCAGGCTGGCGCAGCGGCGCCACGTGGGCGCCGGTGGCGCCGAGGCTGACGGCCGCCGCAAAGCCCGCAGCCCCACGGGCTGTGGGGCCACGCGAGTGGCTGCCAAAGAGCTTTCCAACGAGGCACGGCTTTCCCTCCTGGCTCTTCGGGCGTGGGAGCTGTCGCCAGAGCCGCGGCCCTACCGGAACATGCTTCGCAGGCTAGCGCGGAGGCGCCACGTGGGCGCCGGTGGCACTGAGGCTGACGGCCGCCGCAAAGCCCGCAGCCCATGGGCTGTGGGGCCACGCGAGCGTCTGCCAAAGAGCTTTCCAACGAGGCACGGCTTTCCCTCCTGGCTCTTCGGGCGTGGGAGCTGTCGCCAGAGCCGCGGCCCTACCAGAAAATGCTTCGCAGGTTTGCGCGGCGGCGCAATGTGGGCGCCGGTGGCGCCGAGGCTGACGGCCGCCGCAAAGCCCGCAGCCCCACGGGCTGTGGGGCCACGTGAGCGGCTGCCAAAGAGCTTTCCAACGAGGCACGGCTTTCCCTCCTGGCTCTTCGGGCGTGGGAGATGTCGCCAGAGCCGCGGCCCTACCAGAAAATGCTTCGCAGGCTGGCGCGGTGGTGCCACGTGGGCGCCGGTGTCGCCGAGGCTGACGTCTGCCGCAAAGCCCGCAGCCCCACGGGCTTTAGGGCCATGCGAGTAGCTGCCAAAGAGCTATCCAACGAGGCGCGGCTTTCCCTCCTGGCTCTTCGGGAGTGGGAGCTGTCGCCAGAGCCGCGGCCCTACCAGAAAATGCGTCGCAGGCTGGCGCGGAGGCGTAACGTGGGCGCCGGTGTCGCCGAGGCTGACGTCTGCCACAAAGCCCGCAGCCCCACGGGCTGTGGGGCCATGCGAGTGGCTGCCAAAGAGCTTTCCAACGAGGCACGGCTTTCCCTCCTGGCTCTTCGGCCGTGGGAGCTGTCGCCAGAGACGCGGCCCTACCAGAAAATGCTTTGCAGGCTAGCGCGGCGGCCCCAGCTGGGCGCCGGTGGCGCCGAGGCTGACGGCCGCCGCAAAGCCCGCATCCCCACGGGCTTTAGGGCCATTCGAGTAGCTGCCAAAGAGCTTTCCAACGAGGCACGGCTTTCCCTCCTGGCTCTTCGGGAGTGGGAGCTGTCGCCAGAGCCGCGGCCCTACCAGAAAATGCTTGGCAGGCTGGCGCGGCGGCCCCACCTGGGCGCCGGTGGCGCCGAGGCTGATGGCCGCCGCAAAGCCTGCAGCCCCATGGGCTGTGGGGCCACGCGAGCGGCTGCCAAAGAGCTTTCCAACGAGGCACGGCTTTCCCTCCTGGCTCTTCGGGCGTGGGAGCTGTCGCCAGAAACGCGGCCCTACCGGAAAATGCTTCGCAGGCTGGCGCGGCGGCGCAATGTGGGCGCCGGTGGCGCCGAGGCTGACGGCCGCCGCAAAGCCCGCAGCCCCACGGGCTGTGGGGCCACGCGAGCGGCTGCCAAAGAGCTTTCCAACGAGGCATGGCTTTCCCTCCTGGCTCTTCGGGCGTGGGAGCTGTCGCCAGAGCCGCGGCCCTACCGGAAAATGCTTCGCAGGCTGGCGCGGCGGCCTGACGTGGGCGCCGGTGGCACTGAGGCTGACGGCCGCCGCAAAGCCCGCAGCCCCATGGGCTGTGGGGCCACGCGAGCGGCTGCCAAAGAGCTTTCCAACGAGGCACGGCTTTCCCTCCTGGCTCTTCGGCCGTGGGAGCTGTCGCCAGAGACGCGGCCCTACCGGCAAATGCTTCGCAGGCTGGCGCGGTGGCGTAACGTGGGCGCCGGTGGCGCCGAGGCTGACGGCCGCCGCAAAGCCCGCAGCCCCACGGGCTGTGGGGCCACGTGAGCGGCTGCCAAAGAGCTTTCCAACGAGGCACGGCTTTCCCTCCTGGCTCTTCGGGCGTGGGAGCTGTCGCCACAGCCGCGGCCCTACAGGAAAATGCTTCGCAGGCTGGCGCAGCGGCGCAACGTGGGCACCAGTGGCGCCGAGGCTGACGGCCGCCGCAAAGCCCGCAGCCCCACGGGCTGTGGGGCCCCGCGAGCGGCTGCCAAAGAGCTTTCCAACGAGGCACGGCTTTCCCTCCTGGCTCTTCGGGCGTGGGAGCTGTCGCCAGAGACGCGGCCCTACCAGAAAAGGCTTCGCAGGCTGGCGTGGCGGCGCCACGTGGGCGCCGGTGTCGCACAGGCTGACGGCCGCCGCAAAGCCCGCAGCCCCACGGGCTGTGGGACCACGCGAGCAGCTGCCAAAGAGCTTTCCAACGAGGCACGGCTTTCCCTCCTGGCTCTTTGGGCGTGGGAGCTGTCGCCAGAACCGCGGCCCTACCGGAAAATGCTTCGCAGGCTGGCGCGGAGGCGTAACGTGGGCGCCGGTGGCGCCGAGGCTGACGGCCGCCGCAAAGCCCGCAGCCCCATGGGCTGTGGGGCCACGCGAGCGGCTGCCAAAGAGCTTTCCAACGAGGCACGGCTTTCCCTCCTGGCTCTTCGGGCGTGGGAGCTGCTGCCAGAGCTGCAGCCCTACCGGCAAATGCTTCGCAGGTTGGCGCGGCGGCGCCACGTGGGCACCGGTGGCGCCGAGGCTGACGTCCGCCGGAAAGCCCGCAGCCCCACGGGCTGTGGGGCCACGCGAGCGGCTGCCAAAGTGCTTTCCAACGAGGCACGGCTTTCCCTCCTGGCTCTTCGGGCGTGGGAGCTGTCGCCAGAGACGCGGCCCTACTGGAAAAGGCTTCGCAGGCTGGCGCGGCGGCGCAACGTGGGCGCTGGTATCGCACAGGCTGACGGCCGCCCCAAAGCCCGCAGCCCCACGGGCTGTGGGGCCACCTGAGCGGCTGCCAAAGAGCTTTCCAACGAGGCACGGCTTTCCCTCCTGGCTCTTTTGGCGTGGGAGCTGTCGCCAGAGACGCGGCCCTACCGGAAAATGCTTCGCAGACTGGCGCGGCGTCCCGACGTGGGCGCTGGTGACGCCCAGGCTGACGGCCGCCGCAAAGCCCGCAGCCCCACGGGCTGTGGGGCCACGCGAGCGGCTGCCAAAGAGCTTTCCAACGAGGCACGGCTTTCCCTCCTGGCTCTTTGGGCGTGGGAGCTGTCGCCAGAGACGCGGCCCTACCGGAAAATGCTTCGCAGGCTGGCGCGGCGTCCCGACGTGGGCGCCGGTGGCATCGAGGCTGAGGGCCGCCGGAAAGCCCGCATCCCCACGGGCTTTAGGGCCATGCGAGTAGCTGCCAAAGAGCTTTCCAACGAGGCACGGCTTTCCCTCCTGGCTCTTCGGGAGTGGGAGCTGTCGCCAGAGCCGCGGCCCTACCAGAAAATGCTTTGCAGGCTGGCGCGGCGGCCCCACGTGGGCGCCGGTGGCGCCGAGGCTGATGGCCGCCGCAAAGCCTGCAGCCCCATGGGCTGTGGGGCCACGCGAGCGGCTGCCAAAGAGCTTTCCAACGAGGCACGGCTTTCCCTCCTGGCTCTTCGGGCGTGGGAGCTGTCGCCAGAAACGCGGCCCTACCGGAAAATGCTTCGCAGGCTGGCGCGGCGGCGCAATGTGGGCGCCGGTGGCGCCGAGGCTGACGGCCGCCGGAAAGCCCGCAGCCCCACGGGCTGTGGGGCCACGCGAGCGGCTGCCAAAGAGCTTTCCAACGAGGCATGGCTTTCCCTCCTGGCTCTTCGGGCATGGGAGCTGTCGCCAGAGCCGCGGCCCTACCGGAAAATGCTTCGCAGGCTGGCGCAGCGGCCTGACGTGGGCGCCGGTGGCACTGAGGCTGACGGCCGCCGCAAAGCCCGCAGCCCCATGGGCTGTGGGGCCACGCGAGCGGCTGCCAAAGAGCTTTCCAACGAGGCACGGCTTTCCCTCCTGGCTCTTCGGCCGTGGGAGCTGTCGCCAGAGACGGGGCCCTACCGGCAAATGCTTCGCAGGCTGGCGTGGAGGCGTAACGTGGGCGCCGGTGGCGCCGAGGCTGACGGCCGCCGCAAAGCCCGCAGCCCCACGGGCTGTGGGGCCACACGAGCGGCTGCCAAAGAGATTTCCAACGAGGCATGGCTTTCCCTCCTTGCTCTTCGGGCGTGGGAGCTGTCGCCACAGCCGCGGCCCTACAGGAAAATGCTTCGCAGGCTGGCGCAGCGGCGCAACGTGGGCGCCGGTGGCGCCGAGGCTGACGGCCGCCGCAAAGCCCGCAGCCCCACGGGCTGTGGGGCCACGCGAGTGGCTGCCAAAGAGCTTTCCAACGAGGCACGGCTTTCCCTCCTGGCTCTTCGGGCGTGGGAGCTGTCGCCAGAGACGCGGCCCTACCGGAAAAGGCTTCGCAGGCTGGCGCGGCGGCGCAACGTGGGCGCAGATATCGCACAGGCTGACGGCCGCCGCAAAGCCCGCAGCCCCACGGGCTGTGGGGCCACGCGAGCGGCTGCCAAAGAGCTTTCCAATGAGGCACGGCTTTCCCTCCTGGCTCTTCGGGCGTGGGAGCTGTCGCCAGAGCCGCGGCCCTACCGGAAAATGCTTCGCAGGCTGGCGCGGCGGCGCCACGTGGGCGCCGTTGCGATCGAGGCTGACGGCCGCCGCAAAGCCCACAGCCCCACGGGCTTTAGGGCCATGCGAGTAGCTGCCAAAGAGCTATCCAACGAGGCGCGGCTTTCCCTCCTGGCTCTTCGGGAGTGGGAGCTGTCGCCAGAGCCGCGGCCCTACCGGAAAATGCTTCGCAGGCTGGCGCGGAGGCGTAACGTGGGCGCCGGTGGCACCGAGGCTGACGGCCGCCGCAAAGCCCGCAGCCCCACAGGCTGTGGGGCCACGCGAGCGGCTGCCAAAGAGCTTTCCAACGAGGCACGGCTTTCCCTCCTGGCTCTTCGGGCGTGGGAGCTGTCGCCAGAGCCGCGGCCCTACCAGAAAATGCTTTGCAGGCTAGCGCGGCGGCCCCAGCTGGGCGCCGGTGGCGCCGAGGCTGACGGCCGCCGCAAAGCCCGCAGCCCCACGGGATTTAGGGCAATGCGAGCGGCTGCCAAAGAGCTTTCCAACGAGGCGCGGCTTTCCCTCCTGGCTCTTCGGGAGTGGGAGCTGTCGCCAGAGCCGCGGCCCTACCAGAAAATGCTTTGCAGGCTGGCGCGGCGGCCCCACGTGGGCGCCGGTGGCGCCGAGGCTGATGGCCGCCGCAAAGCCTGCAGCCCCATGGGCTGTGGGGCCACGCGAGCGGCTGCCAAAGAGCTTTCCAACGAGGCACGGCTTTCCCTCCTGGCTCTTCGGCCGTGGGAGCTGTCGCCAGAAACGCGGCCCTACCGGAAAATGCTTCGCAGGCTGGCGCGGCGGCGCAATGTGGGCGCCGGTGGCGCCGAGGCTGACGGCCGCCCCAAAGCCCGCAGCCCCACGGGCTGTGGGGCCACGCGAGCGGCTGCCAAAGAGCTTTCCAACGAGGTATGGCTTTCCCTCCTGGCTCTTCGGGCGGGGGAGCTGTCGCCAGAGCCGCGGCCCTACCGGAAAATGCTTCGCAGGCTGGAGCGGCGTCCTGACGTGGGCGCCGGTGGCACTGAGGCTGACGGCCGCCGCAAAGCCCGCAGCCCCATGGGCTGTGGGGCCACGCGAGCGGCTGCCAAAGAGATTTCCAACGAGGCACGGCTTTCCCTCCTGGCTCTTCGGCCGTGGGAGCTGTCGCCAGAGACGCGGCCCTACCGGCAAATGGTTCGCAGACTGGCGCGGAGGCGTAACGTGGGCGCCGGTGGCGCCGAGGCTGACGGCCGCCGCAAAGCCCGCAGACCCACGGGCTGTGGGGCCACGCGAGCGGCTGCCAAAGAGCTTTCCAACGAGGCATGGCTTTCCCTCCTGGCTCTTCGGGCGTGGGAGCTGTCGCCAGAGCCGCGGCCCTACAGGAAAATGCTTCGCAGGCTGGCGCAGCGGCGCAACGTGGGCGCCGGTGTCGCACAGGCTGACGGCCGCCGCAAAGCCACATCCCCACGGGCTGTGGGACCACGCGAGCAGCTGCCAAAGAGCTTTCCAACGAGGCACGGCTTTCCCTCCTGGCTCTTTGGGCATGGGAGCTGTCGCCAGAGACGCGGCCCTACCGGAAAATGCTTCGCAGGCTAGCGCGGCGGACCCACCTGGGCGCCGGTGTCGCCTAGGCTGACGGCCGCCGCAAAGCCCGCAGCCCCACAGGCTGTGGGGTCACGCGAGCGGCTGCCAAAGAGCTTTCCAACGAGGCATGGCTTTCCCTCCTGGCTCTTCGGGCGTGGGAGCTGTCGCCAGAGCCGCGGCCCTACCGGCAAATGCTTCGCAGGCTGGCGCGGCGGCGCAACGTGGGCGCCGGTGTCGCCCAGGCTGACGGCCGCCGCAAAGCCCACAGCCCCACGGGCTGTGGGGCCACGCGAGCGGCTGCCAAAGAGCTTTCCAACGAGGCATGGCTTTCCCTCCTGGCTCTTCGGGCGTGGGAGCTGTCGCCAGAGCCGCGGCCCTACCGGAAAATGCTTCGCAGGCTGGCGCGGAGGCGTAACGTGGGCGCCGGTGGCGCCGAGGCTGACGGCCGCCGCAAAGCCCGCAGCCCCACGGGCTGTGGGGCCACGCGAGCGGCTGCCAAAGAGCTTTCCAACGAGGCACGGCTTTCCCTCCTGGCTCTTCGGGCGTGGGAGCTGTTGCCAGAGCTGCAGCCCTACCGGCAAATGCTTCGCAGGCTGGCGCGGCGGCGCCACGTGGGCGCCGTTGGCGCCGAGGCTCACGGCCGCCGGAAAGCCCGCAGCCCCACGGGCTGTGGGGCCACGCGAGCGGCTGCCAAAGAGCTTTCCAACGAGGCACGGCTTTCCCTCCTGGCTCTTCGGCGTGGGAGCTGTCGCCAGAGACGCGGCCCTACCGGAAAATGCTTCGCAGGCTGGCGCGGCGGCGCAACGTGGCCGTCGGTATCGCACAGGCTGACGGCCGCCGCAAAGCCCGCAGCCCCACGGGCTGTGGGGTCACGCGAGCGGCTGCCAAAGAGCTTTCCAACGAGGCACGGCTTTCCCTCCTGGCTCTTCGGGCGTGGGAGCTGTCGCCAGAGACGCGGCCCTACCGGAAAATGCTGCGCAGACTGGCGCGGCGTCCCGACGTGGGCGCCGGTGTCGCCCAGGCTGACGGCCGCCGCAAAGCCCGCAGCCCCACGGGCTGTGGGGCCACGCGAGCGGCTGCCAAAGAGCTTTCCAACGAGGCACGGCTTTCCCTCCTGGCTCTTCGGGCAGGGGAGCTGTCGCCAGAGCCGCGGCCCTACCGGAAAATGCTTCGCAGGCTGGCGCGGCGGCGCCACGTGGGCGCCGGTGGCATCGAGGCTGACGGCCGCCGGAAAGCCCGCATCCCCACGGGCTTTAGGGCCATGCGAGTAGCTGCCAAAGAGCTTTCCAACGAGGCGCGGCTTTCCCTCCTGGCTCTTCTGGCGTGGGAGCTGTCGCCAGAGCCGCGGCCCTACCAGAAAATGCTTTGCAGGCTGGCGCGGCGGTCCCACGTGGGCGCCGGTGGCGCCGAGGCTGATGGCCGCCGCAAAGCCTGCAGCCCCACGGGCTGTGGGGCCACGCGAGCGGCTGCCAAAGAGCTTTCCAACGAGGCATGGCTTTCCCTCCTGGCTCTTCGGGCGTGGGAGCTGTCGCCACAGCCGCGGCCCTACAGGAAAATGCTTCGCAGGCTGGCGCGGAGGCGTAACGTGGGCGCCCGTAGCGCCGAGGCTGACGGCCGCCGCAAAGCCCGCAGCCCCACGGGCTGTGGGGCCACGCGAGCGGCTGCCAAAGAGCTTTCCAACGAGGCATGGCTTTCCCTCCTGGCTCTTCGGGCGTGGGAGCTGTCGCCACAGCCGCGGCCCTACAGGAAAATGCTTCGCAGGCTGGCGCAGCGGCGCAACGTGGGCGCCAGTGGCGCCGAGGCTGACGGCCGCCGCAAAGCCCGCAGCCCCACGGGCTGTGGGGCCACGCGAGCGGCTGCCAAAGAGCTTTCCAACGAGGCACGGCTTTCCCTCCTGGCTCTTCGGGCGTGGGAGCTGTCGCCAGAGACGCGGCCCTACCGGAAAAGGCTTCGCAGGCTGGCGCGGCGGCGCCACGTGGGCGCCGGTGTCGCCCAGGCTGACGGCCGCCGCAAAGCCCGCAGCCCCACAGGCTGTGGGGTCACGCGAGCGTCTGCCAAAGAGCTTTCCAACGAGGCACGGCTTTCCCTCCTGGCTCTTTGGGCGTGGGAGCTGTCGCCAGAGACACGGCCCTACCGGAAAATGCTTCGCAGGCTGGCGCGGCGGCGCCACGTGGGCGCTGGTGTCGCCGAGGCTGACGGCCGCCGCAAAGCCCGCAGCCCCATGGGCTGTGGGGCCACGCGAGTGGCTGCCAAAGAGCTTTCCAACGAGGCACGGCTTTCCCTCCTGGCTCTTCGAGCGTGGGAGCTGTCGCCAGAGCCGCGGCCATACCGGAAAATGCTTCGCAGTCTGGCGCGGCGGCACCACGTGGGCGCCGGTGGCGCCGAGGCTGACGGCCGCCGCAAAGCCCGCAGCCCCACGGGCTGTGGGGCCACGCGAGCGGCTGCCAAAGAGCTTTCCAACGAGGCACGGCTTTCCCTCCTGGCTCTTCGGCCGTGGGAGCTGTTGCCAGAGCTGCAGCCCTACCGGCAAATGCTTCGCAGGCTGGCGCGGCGGCGCCACGTGGGCGCCGTTGGCGCCGAGGCTCACGGCCGCCGGAAAGCCCGCAGCCCCACGGGCTGTGGGGCCACGCGAGCGGCTGCCAAAGAGCTTTCCAACGAGGCACGGCTTTCCCTCCTGGCTCTTCGGCGTGGGAGCTGTCGCCAGAGACGCGGCCCTACCGGAAAATGCTTCGCAGGCTGGCGCGGCGGCGCAACGTGGCCGTCGGTATCGCACAGGCTGACGGCCGCCGCAAAGCCCGCAGCCCCACGGCCTGTGGGGTCACGCGAGCGGCTGCCAAAGAGCTTTCCAACGAGGCACGGCTTTCCCTCCTGGCTCTTCGGGCGTGGGAGCTGTCGCCAGAGACGCGGCCCTACCGGAAAATGCTGCGCAGACTGGCGCGGCGTCCCGACGTGGGCGCCGGTGTCGCCCAGGCTGACGGCCGCCGCAAAGCCCGCAGCCCCACGGGCTGTGGGGCCACGCGAGCGGCTGCCAAAGAGCTTTCCAACGAGGCACGGCTTTCCCTCCTGGCTCTTCGGGCAGGGGAGCTGTCGCCAGAGCCGCGGCCCTACCGGAAAATGCTTCGCAGGCTGGCGCGGCGGCGCCACGTGGGCGCCGGTGGCATCGAGGCTGACGGCCGCCGGAAAGCCCGCATCCCCACGGGCTTTAGGGCCATGCGAGTAGCTGCCAAAGAGCTTTCCAACGAGGCGCGGCTTTCCCTCCTGGCTCTTCGGGCGTGGGAGCTGTCGCCAGAGCCGCGGCCCTACCAGAAAATGCTTTGCAGGCTGGCGCGGCGGTCCCACGTGGGCGCCGGTGGCGCCGAGGCTGATGGCTGCCGCAAAGCCTGCAGCCCCACGGGCTGTGGGGCCACGCGAGCGGCTGCCAAAGAGCTTTCCAACGAGGCATGGCTTTCCCTCCTGGCTCTTCGGGCGTGGGAGCTGTCGCCACAGCCGCGGCCCTACAGGAAAATGCTTCGCAGGCTGGCGCGGAGGCGTAACGTGGGCGCCCGTAGCGCCGAGGCTGACAGCCGCCGGAAAGCCCGCAGCCCCACGGGCTGTGGGGCCACGCGAGCGGCTGCCAAAGAGCTTTCCAACGAGGCATGGCTTTCCCTCCTGGCTCTTCGGGCGTGGGAGCTGTCGCCAGAGCCGCGGCCCTACAGGAAAATGCTTCGCAGGCTGGCGCAGCGGCGCAACGTGGGCGCCAGTGGCGCCGAGGCTGACGGCCGCCGCAAAGCCCGCAGCCCCACGGGCTGTGGGGCCACGCGAGCGGCTGCCAAAGAGCTTTCCAACGAGGCACGGCTTTCCCTCCTGGCTCTTCTGGCGTGGGAGCTGTCGCCAGAGACGCGGCCCTACCGGAAAAGGCTTCGCAGGCTGGCGCGGCGGCGCCACGTGGGCGCCGGTGTCGCACAGGCTGACGGCTGCCGCAAAGCCCGCAGCCCCACGGGCTGTGGGGCCACGTGAGTGGCTGCCAAAGAGCTTTCCAACGAGGCACGGCTTTCCCTCCTGGCTCTTCGGGCGTGGGAGCTGTCGCCAGAGACGCGGCCCTACCGGAAAATGCTTCGCAGGCTAGCGCGGCGGCCCCACCTGGGCGCCGGTGTCGCCCAGGCTGACGGCCGCCGCAAAGCCCGCAGCCCCACAGGCTGTGGGGTCACGCGAGCGTCTGCCAAAGAGCTTTCCAACGAGGCACGGCTTTCCCTCCTGGCTCTTCGGGCGTGGGAGCTGTCGCCAGAGCCGCGGCCCTACCAGAAAATGCTTTGCAGGCTGGCGCGGCGGCCCCACCTGGGCGCCGGTGGCGCCCAGGCTGACGGCCGCCGCAAAGCCCGCAGCCCCACGGGCTGTGGGGCCACGCGAGCGGCTGCCAAAGAGCTTTCCAACGAGGCACGGCTTTCCCTCCTGGCTCTTCGGGCGTGGGAGCTGTCGCCAGAGACGCGGCCCTACCGGAAAATGCTTCGCAGGCTGGCGCGGCGGCGCAACGTGGGCGCCGGTGTCGCCCAGGCTGACGGCCGCCGCAAAGCCCACAGCCCCACGGGCTGTGGGGCCACGCGAGCGGCTGCCAAAGAGCTTTCCAACGAGGCACGGCTTTCCCTCCTGGCTCTTCGGGCGTGGGAGCTGTCGCCAGAGCTGCAGCCCTACCGGCAAATGCTTCGCAGGCTAGCGCGGCGGCCCCCGTTGGGCGCCAGTGTCGCCCAGGCTGACGGCAGCCGCAAAGCCCTCAGCCCCACGGGCTGTGGGGCCACGCGAGCAGCTGCCAAAGAGCTTTCCAACGAGGCACGGCTTTCCCTCCTGGCTCTTCGGCCGTGGGAGCTGTCGCCACAGCCGCGGCCCTACCGGAAAATGCTTCGCAGGCTGGCGCAGCGGCGCAACGTGGGCGCCGGTGGTGCCGAGGCTGACGGCCGCCGCAAAGCCCGCAGCCCCACGGGATGTGGGGCCACGCGAGCGGCTGCCAAAGAGCTTTCCAACGAGGCACGGCTTTCCCTCCTGGCTCTTCGGGCGTGGGAGCTGTCGCCAGAGCCGCGGCCCTACCGGAAAATGCTTCGCAGGCTGGCGCAGCGGCGCAACGTGGGCACCAGTAGCGCCGAGGCTGATGGCCGCCGCAAAGCCCGCTGCCCCACGGCCTTTGGGGCCAAGTGACTGGCTGCCAAAGAGCTTTCCAACGAGGCACGGCTTTCCCTCCTGGCTCTTCGGCCGTGGGAGCTGTCGCCAGAGACGCGGCCCTACCGGAAAATGCTTCGCAGGCTGGCGCGGCGGCGCCACGTGGGCGCCGGTGTCGCCGAGGCTGACGGCCGCCGCAAAGCCCGCAGCCCCACGGGCTGTGGGGCCACGCGAGCGGCTGCCAAAGAGCTTTCCAACGAGGCACGGCTTTCCCTCCTGGCTCTTCGGGCGTGGGAGCTGTCGCCAGAGACGCGGCCCTACCGGAAAATGCTTCGCAGGCTGGCGCGGCGTCCCCAGTTGGGCGCCAGTGTCGCCCAGGCTGACGGCCGCCGCAAAGCCCACAGCCCCAAGGGCTGTGGGGCCACGCGAGCGGCTGCCAACGAGCTTTCCAACGAGGCACGGCTTTCCCTCCTGGCTCTTCGGGCGTGGGAGCTGTCGCCACAACCGTGGCCCTACCGGAAAATGCTTCGCAGGCTGGCGCAGCGGCGCAAAGTGGGCGCCGGTGGTGCCAAGGCTGACGGGCGCTGGAAAGCCCGCAGCCCCACGGGCTGTGGGGCCACGTGAGCGTCTGCCAAAGAGCTTTCCAACGAGGCACGGCTTTCCCTCCTGGCTCTTTGGGCGTGGGAGCTGTCGCCAGAGACACGGCCCTACCGGAAAATGCTTCGCAGGCTGGCACAGCGGCGCCACGTGGGCGCCGGTGGCGCGAGGCTGACGGCCGCCGCAAAGTCCGCAGCCCCACGGGCTGTGGGGCCACGCGAGCGGCTGCCAAAGAGCATTCCAACGAGGCACGGCTTTCCCTCCTGGCTCTTCGGGCGTGGGAGCTGTCGCCAGAGACGCGGCCCTACCGGAAAATGTTTCGCAGGCTGGCGCAGCGGCGCAACGTGGGCGCCAGTGGCGCCGAGGCTGATGGCCGCCGCAAAGCCCGCTGCCCCACGGCCTCTGGGGCCACGTGACTGGCTGCCAAAGAGCTTTCCAACGAGGCACGGCTTTCCCTCCTGGCTCTTCGGCCGTGGGAGCTGTCGCCAGAGCCGCGGCCCTACCGGAAAAAGCTTCGCAGGCTGGCGCGGCGGCGCCACGTGGGCGCCGGTGTCGCCCAGGCTGACGGCCGCCGCAAAGCCCGCAGCCCCACGGGCTGTGGGGCCACGCGAGCGGCTGCCAAAGAGCTTTCCAACGAGGCACGGCTTTCCCTCCTGGCTCTTTGGGCGTGGGAGCTGTCGCCACAGCCGCGGCCCTACAGGAAAATGCTTCGCAGGCTGGCGCAGCGGCGCAACGTGGGCGCCAGTGGCGCCGAGGCTGACGGCCGCCGCAAAGCCCGCAGCCCCACGGGCTGTGGGGCCACGCGAGCGGCTGCCAAAGAGCTTTCCAACGAGGCACGGCTTTCCCTCCTGGCTCTTCGGGCGTGGGAGCTGTCGCCAGAGACGCGGCCCTACCGGAAAAGGCTTCGCAGGCTGGCGCGGCGGCGCCACGTGGGCGCCGGTGTCGCACAGGCTGACGGCCTCCGCAAAGCCCGCAGCCCCACGGGCTGTGGGGCCACGTGAGTGGCTGCCAAAGAGCTTTCCAACGAGGCACGGCTTTCCCTCCTGGCTCTTCGGGCGTGGGAGCTGTCGCCAGAGACGCGGCCCTACCGGAAAATGCTTCGCAGGCTAGCGCGGCGGCCCCACCTGGGCGCCGGTGTCGCCCAGGCTGACGGCCGCCGCAAAGCCCGCAGCCCCACAGGCTGTGGGGTCACGCGAGCGTCTGCCAAAGAGCTTTCCAACGAGGCACGGCTTTCCCTCCTGGCTCTTTGGGCGTGGGAGCTGTCGCCAGAGACACGGCCCTACCGGAAAATGCTTCGCAGTCTGGCGCGGCGGCACCACGTGGGCGCCGGTGGCGCCGAGGCTGACGGCCGCCGCAAAGCCCGCAGCCCCACGGGCTGTGGGGCCACGCGAGCGGCTGCCAAAGAGCTTTCCAACGAGGCACGGCTTTCCCTCCTGGCTCTTTGGCCGTGGGAGCTGTTGCCAGAGCTGCAGCCCTACCGGCAAATGCTTCGCAGGCTGGCGCGGCGGCGCCACGTGGGCGCCGTTGGCGCCGAGGCTCACGGCCGCCGGAAAGCCCGCAGCCCCACGGGCTGTGGGGCCACGCGAGCGGCTGCCAAAGAGCTTTCCAACGAGGCACGGCTTTCCCTCCTGGCTCTTCGGCGTGGGAGCTGTCGCCAGAGACGCGGCCCTACCGGCAAATGCTTCGCAGGCTGGCGCGGCGGCGCAACGTGGCCGTCGGTATCGCACAGGCTGACGGCCGCCGCAAAGCCCGCAGCCCCACGGGCTGTGGGGTCACGCGAGCGGCTGCCAAAGAGCTTTCCAACGAGGCACGGCTTTCCCTCCTGGCTCTTCGGGCGTGGGAGCTGTCGCCAGAGACGCGGCCCTACCGGAAAATGCTGCGCAGACGGGCGCGGCGTCCCGACGTGGGCGCCGGTGTCGCCCAGGCTGACGGCCGCCGCAAAGCCCGCAGCCCCACGGGCTGTGGGGCCACGCGAGCGGCTGCCAAAGAGCTTTCCAACGAGGCACGGCTTTCCCTCCTGGCTCTTCGGGCAGGGGAGCTGTCGCCAGAGCCGCGGCCCTACCGGAAAATGCTTCGCAGGCTGGCGCGGCGGCGCCAAGTGGGCGCCGGTGGGATCGAGGCTGACGGCCGCCGCAAAGCCCGCATCCCCACGGGCTTTAGGGCCATGCGAGTAGCTGCCAAAGAGCTTTCCAACGAGGCGCGGCTTTCCCTCCTGGCTCTTCGGGCGTGGGAGCTGTCGCCAGAGCCGCGGCCCTACCAGAAAATGCTTTGCAGGCTGGCGCGGCGGTCCCACGTGGGCGCCGGTGGCGCCGAGGCTGATGGCCGCCGCAAAGCCTGCAGCCCCACGGGCTGTGGGGCCACGCGAGCGGCTGCCAAAGAGCTTTCCAACGAGGCATGGCTTTCCCTCCTGGCTCTTCGGGCGTGGGAGCTGTCGCCACAGCCGCGGCCCTACAGGAAAATGCTTCGCAGGCTGGCGCGGAGGCGTAACGTGGGCGCCCGTAGCGCCGAGGCTGACAGCCGCCGGAAAGCCCGCAGCCCCACGGGCTGTGGGGCCACGCGAGCGGCTGCCAAAGAGCTTTCCAACGAGGCATGGCTTTCCCTCCTGGCTCTTCGGGCGTGGGAGCTGTCGCCACAGCCGCGGCCCTACAGGAAAATGCTTCGCAGGCTGGCGCAGCGGCGCAACGTGGGCGCCAGTGGCGCCGAGGCTGACGGCCGCCGCAAAGCCCGCAGCCCCACGGGCTGTGGGGCCACACGAGCGGCTGCCAAAGAGCTTTCCAACGAGGCACGGCTTTCCCTCCTGGCTCTTCGGGCGTGGGAGCTGTCGCCAGAGACGCGGCCCTACCGGAAAAGGCTTCGCAGGCTGGCGCGGCGGCGCCATGTGGGCGCCGGTGTCGCACAGGCTGACGGCCGCCGCAAAGCCCGCAGCCCCACGGGCTGTGGGGCCACGTGAGTGGCTGCCAAAGAGCTTTCCAACGAGGCACGGCTTTCCCTCCTGGCTCTTCGGGCGTGGGAGCTGTCGCCAGAGACGCGGCCCTACCGGAAAATGCTGCGCAGACTGGCGCGGCGTCCCGACGTGGGCGCCGGTGTCGCCCAGGCTGACGGCCGCCGCAAAGCCCGCAGCCCCACGGGCTGTGGGGCCACGCGAGCGGCTGCCAAAGAGCTTTCCAACGAGGCACGGCTTTCCCTCCTGGCTCTTCGGGCAGGGGAGCTGTCGCCAGAGCCGCGGCCCTACCGGAAAATGCTTCGCAGGCTGGCGCGGCGGCGCCACGTGGGCGCCGGTGTCGCCGAGGCTGACGGCCGCCGCAAAGCCCGCAGCCCCAAGGGCTGTGGGGCCACGCGAGCGGCTGCCAACGAGCTTTCCAACGAGGCACGGCTTTCCCTCCTGGCTCTTCGGGCGTGGGAGCTGTCGCCACAGCCGTGGCCCTACCGGAAAATGCTTCGCAGGCTGGCGCAGCGGCGCAAAGTGGGCGCCGGTGGTGCCAAGGCTGACGGCCGCCGGAAAGCCCGCAGCCCCACGGGCTGTGGGGCCACGTGAGCGTCTGCCAAAGAGCTTTCCAACGAGGCACGGCTTTCCCTCCTGGCTCTTTGGGCGTGGGAGCTGTCGCCAGAGACACGGCCCTACCGGAAAATGCTTCGCAGGCTGGCACAGCGGCGCCACGTGGGCGCCGGTGGCGCGAGGCTGACGGCCGCCGCAAAGCCCGCAGCCCCACGGGCTGTGGGGCCACGCGAGCGGCTGCCAAAGAGCATTCCAACGAGGCACGGCTTTCCCTCCTGGCTCTTCGGGCGTGGGAGCTGTCGCCAGAGACGCGGCCCTACCGGAAAATGCTTCGCAGGCTGGCGCAGCGGCGCAACGTGGGCACCAGTGGCGCCGAGGCTGATGGCCGCCGCAAAGCCCGCTGCCCCACGGCCTCTGGGGCCACGTGACTGGCTGCCAAAGAGCTTTCCAACGAGGCACGGCTTTCCCTCCTGGCTCTTCGGCCGTGGGAGCTGTCGCCAGAGCCGCGGCCCTACCGGAAAAAGCTTCGCAGGCTGGCGCGGCGGCGCCACGTGGGCGCCGGTGTCGCCCAGGCTGACGGCCGCCGCAAAGCCCGCAGCCCCACGGGCTGTGGGGCCACGCGAGCGGCTGCCAAAGAGCTTTCCAACGAGGCACGGCTTTCCCTCCTGGCTCTTTGGGCGTGGGAGCTGTCGCCAGAGACGCGGCCCTACCGGAAAATGCTTCGCAGGCTGGCGCGGCAGCGCCACATGGGCACCGGTGGTGCCGAGGCTGACGGCCGCCGCAAAGCCCGCAGCCCCACAGGCTGTGGGGCCACGCGAGCGGCTGCCAAAGAGCTTTCCAATGAGGAACGGCTTTCCCTCCTGGGTCTTCGGGCGTGGGAGCTGTCGCCAGAGCCGCGACCCTACCGGAAAATGCTTCGCAGGATGGCGCAGCGGCCGCACGTGGGTGCCAGTGGCGCCCAGGCTGACAGCCGCCGCAAAGCCCGCAGCCCCACGGGCTGTGGGGCCACGCGAGCGGCTGCCAAAGAGCTTTCCAATGAGGCACGGCTTTCCCTCCTGGCTCTTCGAGCGTGGGAGCTGTCGCCAGAGCTGCGGCCCTACTGGAAAATGCTTCGCAGGCTGGCGCGGCGGCCCCACCTGGACGCCGGTATCGCCCAGGCTGACGGCCGCCGGAAAGCCCGCAGCCCCACGGGCTGTGGGCCCACGTGAGCGGCTGCCAAAGAGCTTTCCAACGAGGCACGGCTTTCCCTCCTGGCTCTTCGGCCGTGGGAGCTGTCGCCAGAGCCGCGGCCCTACCGGAAAATGCTTCGCAGGCTGGCGCGGCGGCGCAACGTGGGCGCCAGTGGCGCCGAGGCTGACGGCCGCCGCAAAGCCCGCAGCCCCACGGGCTGTGGGGCCACGCGAGCGTCTGCCAAAGAGCTTTCCAACGAGGCACGGCTTTCCCTCCTGGCTCTTCGGGCGTGGGAGCTGTCGCCAGAGAAGCGGCCCTACCAGAAAATGCTTCGCAGGCTGGCGCGGCAGCGACACATGGGCACCGGTGGCGCCGAGGCTGACGGCCGCCGCAAAGCCCACAGCCCCACGGGCTGTGGGGCCACGCGAGCGGCTGCCAAAGAGCTTTCCAACGAGGCACGGCTTTCCCTCCTGGCTCTTCGGCCGTGGTAGCTGTCGCTAGAGCTGCGGCCCTACCGGAAAATGCTTCGCAGGCTGGCGCAGCGGCGCCACGTGGGCGCCGGTGGCGCCGAGGCTAACGGCCGCCGCAAAGCCCGCACCCCACGGGCTGTGGGGCCACGCGAGCGGCTGCCAAAGAGCTTTCCAACGAGGCACGGCTTTCCCTCCTGGCTCTTCGGCCGTGCGAGCTGTCGCCAGAGACGCGGCCCTACCGGAACATGCTTCGCAGGCTAGCGCGGAGGCGCCACGTGGGCGCCGGTGGCACTGAGGCTGACGGCTGCCGCAAAGCCCGCAGCCCCACGGGCTGTGGGGCCACGCGAGCGGCTGCCAAAGAGCTTTCCAACGAGGCACGGCTTTCCCTCCTGGCTCTTCGGGCGTGGGAGCTGTCGCCAGAGACGCGGCCCTACCGGAAAATGCTTCGCAGGCTGGCGCAGCGGCGCAACGTGGGCGCCAGTGGCGCCGAGGCTGATGGCCGCCGCAAAGCCCGCTGCCCCACGGCCTCTGTGGCCACGTGACTGGCTGCCAAAGAGCTTTCCAACGAGGCACGGCTTTCCCTCCTGGCTCTTCGGCCAAGGGAGCTGTCGCCAGAGACGCGGCCCTACCGGAAAATGCTTCGCAGGCTGGCGCGGCGGCACCACGTGGGCGCCGGTGTCGCCCAGGCTGACGGCCGCCGCAAAGCCCGCAGCCCCACGGGCTGTGGGGCCACGCGAGCGGCTGCCAAAGAGCTTTCCAACGAGGCATGGCTTTCCCTCCTGGCTCTTTGGGCGTGGGAGCTGTCGCCAGAGACGCGGCCCTACCGGAAAATGCTTCGCAGGCTGGCGCGGCAGCGCCACATGGGCACCGGTGGTGCCGAGGCTGACGTCCGCCGCAAAGCCCGCTGCCCCACAGGCTGTGGGGCCACGCGAGCGGCTGCCAAAGAGCTTTCCAATGAGGAACGGCTTTCCCTCCTGGGTCTTCGGGCGTGGGAGCTGTCGCCAGAGCCGCGACCCTACCGGAAAAGGCTTCGCAGGATGGCGCAGCGGCCGCACGTGGGTGCCAGTGGCGCCCAGGCTGACAGCCGCCGCAAAGCCCGCAGCCCCACGGGCTGTGGGGCCACGCGAGCGGCTGCCAAAGAGCTTTCCAACGAGGCACGGCTTTCCCTCCTGGCTCTTCGAGCGTGGGAGCTGTCGCCAGAGCTGCGGCCCTACTGGAAAATGCTTCACAGGCTGGCGCGGCGGCCCCACCTGGACGCCGGTATCGCCCAGGCTGACGGCCGCCGGAAAGCCCGCAGCCCCACTGGCTGTGGGCCCACGTGAGCGGCTGCCAAAGAGCTTTCCAACGAGGCACGGCTTTCCCTCCTGGCTCTTCGGCCGTGGGAGCTGTCGCCAGAGCCGCGGCCCTACCGGAAAATGCTTCGCAGGCTGGCGCGGCGGCGCAA
Source organism: Larus michahellis (assembly GCF_964199755.1). Classification (NCBI taxonomy): domain Eukaryota; kingdom Metazoa; phylum Chordata; class Aves; order Charadriiformes; family Laridae; genus Larus; species Larus michahellis. Next base: position 705,460 of record NC_133921.1, read on the forward strand.
CGTGGGCGCCAGTGGCGCCGAGGCTGACGGCCGCCGCAAAGCCCGCAGCCCCACGGGCTGTGGGGCCACGCGAGCGTCTGCCAAAGAGCTTTCCAACGAGGCACGGCTTTCCCTCCTGGCTCTTCGGGCGTGGGAGCTGTCGCCAGAGAAGCGGCCCTACCAGAAAATGCTTCGCAGGCTGGCGCGGCAGCGACACATGGGCACCGGTGGCGCCGAGGCTGACGGCCGCCGCAAAGCCCGCAGCCCCACGGGCTGTGGGGCCACGCGAGCGGCTGCCAAAGAGCTTTCCAACGAGGCACGGCTTTCCCTCCTGGCTCTTCGGCCGTGGTAGCTGTCGCCAGAGCCGCGGCCCTACCGGAAAATGCTTCGCAGGCTGGCACAGCGGCGCCACGTGGGCGCCGGTGGCACTGAGGCTGACGGCCGCCGCAAAGCCCGCACCCCACGGGCTGTGGGGCCACGCGAGCGGCTGCCAAAGAGCTTTCCAACGAGGCATGGCTTTCCCTCCTGGCTCTTCGGGCGTGGGAGCTGTCGCCAGAGACGCGGCCCTACCGGAACATGCTTCGCAGGCTAGCGCGGAGGCGCCACGTGGGCGCCGTGGCACTGAGGCTGACGGCCGCCGCAAAGCCCGCAGCCCCATGGGCTGTGGGGCCACGCGAGCGGCTGCCAAAGAGCTTTCCAACGAGGCACGGCTTTCACTCTTGGCTCTTCGGGCGTGGGAGCTGTCGCCAGAGACGCGGCCCTACCCGAAAATGCTTCGCAGGCTGGCACGGCACGCCACGTTGGTGCCGGAGCCGCCGAGGCTGACGGCCGCTGGAAAGCCCGCAGCCCCACGGGCTGTGGGGCCACGCGAGCGGCTGCGAAAGAGCATTCCAACGAGGCACGGCTTTCCCTCCTGGCTCTTCGGGCGTGGGAGCTGCCGCCAGAGCTGCGGCCCTACCGGAAAATGCTTCACAGGCTGGCACGGCGGCCCCACCTGGGCGCCAGTGTCGCCCAGGCTGATGGCTGCCGGAAAGCCCGCAGCCCCACGGGCTATGGGGCCACGTGAGCGGCTGCCAAAGAGCTTTCCAACGAGGCACGGCTTTCCCTCCTGGCTCTTTGGGCGTGGGAGCTGTCGCCAGAGACACGGCCATACCGGAAAATGCTTCGCAGGCTGGCACTGCGGCGCAACGTGGGCGCCGGTGGCGCTGAGGCTGATGGCCGCTGCAAAGCCCGCAGCCCCATGGGCTGTGGGGCCACGCGAGTGGCTGCCAAAGAGCTTTCCAACGAGGCACGGCTTTCCCTCCTGGCTCTTCGAGCGTGGGAGCTGTCGCCAGAGCCGCAGCCCTACTGGAAAATGCTTCGCAGGCTGGCGCGGCGGCCCCACCTGGGCGCCGGTGTCGCCCAGGCTGACGGCCGCCGGAAAGCCCGCAGCCCCACGGGCTGTAGGCTCACGTGAGCGGCTGCCAAAGAGCTTTCCAACGAGGCACGGCTTTCCCTCCTGGCTCTTCGGCCGTGGGAGCTGTCGCCAGAGCCGCGGCCCTACCGGAACATGCTTCGCAGGCTGGCGCGGCAGCCCGATGTGGGCGCCGATGGCGCCGAGGCTGACGGCCGCCGGAAAGCCCGCAGCCCCACGGGCTGTGGGGCCATGCGAGCGGCTGCCAAAGAGCTTTCCAACGAGGCACGGCTTTCCCTCCTGGCTCTTCGGCCGTGGGAGCTGTCGCCAGAGCCACGGCCCTACCGGAAAATGCTTTGCAGGCTGGCGCGGCAGCCCCACCTGGGCGCCGGTGGCGCCGAGGCTGACGGCACCGCAAAGCCCGCAGCCCCACGGGCTGTGGGGCCACGCGAGCGGCTGCCAAAGAGCTTTCCAATGAGGCACGGCTTTCCCTCCTGGCTCTTCGGCCGTGGGAGCTGTCGCCAGAGCCGCGGCCCTACCGGAAAATGCTTCGCAGGCTGGAGCGGCGTCCCGACGTGGGCGCCGGTGGCGCCGAAGCTGACGGCCGCCACAAAGCCCGCAGCCCCATGGGCTGTGGGGCCACGCGAGCGGCTGCCAAAGAGCTTTCCAACGAGGCACGGCTTTCCCTCCTGGCTCTTCGGCCGTGGGAGCTGTCGCCAGAGCTGCGGCCCTACCGGAAAATGCTTCGCAGGCTGGCGCGGCGGCGCCACGTGGGCGCCGGTGGCGCCGAGGCTGACAGCCGCCGCAAAGCCCGCAGCCCCACGGCGTGTGGGGCCACGCGAGCGGCTGCCAAAGAGCTTTCCAACGAGGCACGGCTTTCCCTCCTGGCTCTTCGGCCGTGGGAGCTGTCGCCAGAGCCGCGGCCCTACCAGAAAATGCTTCGCAGGCTGGCGCAGAGGCGCCACGTGGGCGCCGGTGGCGCCGAGGCTGACGGCCGCCGCAAAGCCCGCAGCCCCACGGGCTGTGGGGCCATGCGAGTGGCTGCCAAAGAGCTTTCCAACGAGGCACGGCTTTCCCTCCTGGCTCTTCGGGCGTGGGAGCTGTCGCCAGAGCCGCGGCCCTACCGGAAAATGCTTCGCAGGCTGGTGCGGCGGCCCGATGTGGGCTCCGATGGCGCCGAGGCTGACGGCCGCCGGAAAGCCCGCAGCCCCATGGGCTGTGGGGCCACGCGAGCGGCTGCCAAAGAGCTTTCCAACGAGGCACGGCTTTCCCTCCTGGCTCTTCGGCCGTGGGAGCTGTTGCCAGAGCCGCGGCCCTACCGGAAAATGCTTTGCAGGCTGGCGCGGCGGCACCACGTGGGAGCCAACGTCGCCGAGGCTGACGGCCGCCAGAAAGCCCGCAGCCCCACGGGCTGTGGGGCCACGCGAGAGACTGCCAAAGAGCTTTCCAATGAGGCACGGTTTTCCCTCCTGGCTCTTCGGGCGTGGGAGCTGTCGCCAGAGCCGCGGCCCTACCGGAAAATGCTTCGCAGCCTGGCGCGGTGGGGCCACGTGGGCGCCGGTGTCGCCGAGGCTGACGTCCGCCGCAAAGCCCGCAGCCCCACGGGCTGTGGGGCCACGCGAGCGGCTGCCAAAGAGCTTTCCAACGAGGCACGGCTTTCCCTCCTGGCTCTTCGGGCGTGGGAGCTGTCGCCAGAGACGCGGCCCTACAGGAAAATGCTTCGCAGGCTGGCGCGGCGGCCTGACGTGGGCGCCGGTGTCGCCCAGGCTGACGGCCGCCAGAAAGCCCGCAGCCCCACGGGCTGTGGGGCCACGCGAGCGGCTGCCAAAGAGCTTTCCAACGAGGCACGGCTTTCCCTCCTGGCTCTTCGGGCGTGGGAGCTGTCGCCAGAGCCGCGGCCCTACCGGAAAATGCTTCGCAGGCTGGTGCGGCAGCGCAACGTGGGCGCCGGTGGCGCCGAGGCTGACGGCCGCCGCAAAGCCCGCAGCCCCACGGGCTGTGGGGCCAAGCGAGCGGCTGCCAAAGAGCTTTCCAACGAGGCACGGCTTTCCCTCCTGGCTCTTCGGGCGTGGGAGCTGTCGCCAGAGCCGCGGCCCTACCAGAAAATGCTTCGCAGGTTTGCGCGGCGGCGCAATGTGGGCGCCGGTGGCGCCGAGGCTGACGGCCGCCGCAAAGCCCGCAGCCCCACGGGCTGTGGGGCCACGCCAGCGGCTGCGAAAGAGCTTTCCAACGAGGCACGGCTTTCCCTCCTGGCTCTTCGGGCGTGGGAGATGTCGCCAGAGCCGCGGCCCTACCGGAAAATGCTTCGCAGGCTGGAGCGGCGCCCCGACGTGGGCGCCGGTGGCGCCGAAGCTGACGGCCGCCGCAAAGCCCGCAGCCCCACGGGCTGTGGGGCCACGCGAGCGGCTGCCAAAGAGCTTTCCAACGAGGCACGGCTTTCCCTCCTGGCTCTTCGGGCGTGGGAGCTGTCGCCAGAGCCGCGGCCCTACCAGAAAATGCTTCGCAGGCTGGCGCAGAGGCGCCACGTGGGCGCCGGTGGCGCCGAGGCTGACGGCCGCCGGAAAGCCCGCAGCCCCACGGGCTGTGGGGCCATGCGAGTGGATGCCAAAGAGCTTTCCAACGAGCACGGCTTTCCCTCCTGGCTCTTCGGGCGTGGGAGCTGTCGCCAGAGCCGCGGCCCTACCGGAAAATGCTTCGCAGGCTGGCGCGGCGGCCCGATGTGGGCTCCGATGGCGCCGAGGCTGACGGCCGCCGGAAAGCCCGCAGCCCCACGGGCTGTGGGGCCACGCGAGCGGCTGCCAAAGAGCTTTCCAACGAGGCACGGCTTTCCCTCCTGGCTCTTCGGCCGTGGGAGCTGTCGCCAGAGCCGCGGCCCTACCGGAAAATGCTTCGCAGGCTAGCGCGGCGGCCCCACCTGGGCGCCGGTGTAGCCCAGGCTGACAGCCGCCGCAAAGCTCCCAGCCCCACAGGCTGTGGGGCCACGCGAGCGGCTGCCAAAGAGCTTTCCAACGAGGCACGGCTTTCCCTCCTGGCTCTTCAGGAGTGGGAGCTGTCGCCAGAGACACGGCCCTACCGGCAAATGCTTCGCAGGCTGGCGTGCGGCGCCACGTGGGCGCCGGTGGCGCCGAGGCTGACGGCCGCCGCAAAGCCCGCAGCCCCACGGGCTGTGGGGCCACGCGAGCGGCTGCCAAAGAGCTTTCCAACGAGGCACGGCTTTCCCTCCTGGCTCTTCGTGCGTGGGAGCTGTCGCCAGAGACGCGGCCCTACCGGAAAATGCTTCGCAGGCTGGCGCGGCGGCGCCACGTGGGCGCCGGTGGCGCCGAGGCTGACGGCAGCCGCAAAGCCCGCAGCCCCACGGGTTGTGGGGCCACGCGAGCGGCTGCCAAAGAGCTTTCCGACGAGGCACGGCTTTCCCTCCTGGCTCTTCGGGCGTGGGAGCTGTCGCCAGAGCCGCGGCCCTACCGGAAAATGCTTCGCAGGCTGGCGCAGCGGCCCGATGTGGGCTCCGATGGCGCCGAGGCTGACGGCCGCCGGAAAGCCCGCAGCCCCACGGGCTGTGGGGCCACGCGAGCGGCTGCCAAAGAGCTTTCCAACGAGGCACGGCTTTCCCTCCTGGCTCTTCGGCCGTGGGAGCTGTTGCCAGAGCCGCGGCCCTACCGGAAAATGCTTTGCAGGCTGGCGCGGCGGCGCCACGTGGGAGCCAGCGTCGCCGAGGCTGACGGCCGCCGGAAAGCCCGCAGCCCCACGGGCTGTGGGGCCACGCGAGAGACTGCCAAAGAGTTTTCCAATGAGGCAAGGCTTTCCCTCCTGGCTCTTCGGGCGTGGGAGCTGTCGCCAGAGCCGCGGCCCTACCGGAAAATGCTTCGCAGACTGGCGCGGCGGCCCAACGTGGGCGCCGGTGTCGCCGAGGCTGACGGCCGCCGGAAAGCCCGCAGCCCCATGGGCTCTGGGGCCACGCGAGTGGCTGCCAAAGAGCTTTCCAACGAGGCACGGCTTTCCCTCCTGGCTCTTCGGGCGTGGGAGCTGTCGCCAGAAACGCGGCCATACCGGAAAATGCTTCGCAGGCTGGCGCTGCGGCACAACGTGGGCGCCGGTGGCACTGAGGCTGATGGCCGCTGCAAAGCTCGCAGCCCCACGGGCTGTGGGGCCACGCGAGCGGCTGCCAAAGAGCTTTCCAGCAAGGTACGGCTTTCCCTCCTGGCTCTTCGGCCGTGGGAGCTGTCGCCAGAGACGCGGCCCTACAGGAAAATGCTTCGCAGTCTGGCGCGGTGGCGTCTCGTGGGCGCCGGTGGCGTCCAGGCTGACGGCGGCCGCAAAGCCCGCAGCCCCATGGGCTGTGGGGCCACGCGAGCGGCTGCCAAAGAGCTTTCCAACGAGGCACGGCTTTCCCTCCTGGCTCTTCGGCCGTGGGAGCTGTCGCCAGAGCCGCGGCCCTACCGGAAAATGCTTCGCAGGCTGGCGCGGCAGCGACACATGGGCACCGGTGGCGCCGAGGCTGACGGCCGCCGCAAAGCCCGCAGACCCACGGGCTGTGGGGCAACGCGAGTGGCTACCAAAGAGCTTTCCAACGAGGCACGGCTTTCCCTCCTGGCTCTTTGGCCGTGGGAGCTGTCGCCAGAGCCGCGGCCCTACCGGAAAATGCTTCGCAGGCTGGCGCAGAGGCGCCACGTGGGCGCCGGTGGCGCCGAGGCTGACGGCCGCCGCAAAGCCCGCAGCCCCACGGGCTGTGGGGCCACGCGAGCGGCTGCCAAAGAGCTTTCCAACGAGGCACGGCTTTCCCTCCTGGCTCTTCGGGCGTGGGAGCTGTCGCCAGAGCCGCGGCCCTACCGGAAAATGCTTCGCAGGCTGGCGCGGCGGCCCCACATGGGCGCCGGTGGAGCCGAGGCTGACGGCAGCCGCAAAGCCCGCAGCCCCACGGGCTGTGGGGCCACGCGAGCGGCTGCCAAAGAGCTTTCCGACGAGGCACGGCTTTCCCTCCTGGCTCTTCGGGCGTGGGAGCTGTCGCCAGAGCCGCGGCCCTACCGGAAAATGCTTTGCAGGCTGGCGCGGCGGCGCCACGTGGGAGCCAGCGTCGCCGAGGCTGACGGCCGCCGGAAAGCCCGCAGCCCCACGGGCTGTGGGGCCACGCAAGAGACTGCCAAAGAGCTTTCCAATGAGGCACGGCTTTCCCTCCTGGCTCTTCGGGCGTGGGAGCTGTCGCCAGAGCCGCGGCCCTACCGGAAAATGCTTCGCAGGCTGGCGCGGTGGCGCCACGTGGGCGCCGTTGTCGCCGAGGCTGACGTCCGCCGCAAAGCCCGCAGCCCCACGGGCTGTGGGGCCACGCCAGCGGCTGCCAAAGAGCTTTCCAACGAGGCACGGCTTTCCCTCCTGGCTCTTCGGGCGTGGGAGCTGTCGCCAGAGACGCGGCCCTACAGGAAAATGCTTCGCAGGCTGGCGCGGCGGCCTGACGTGGGCGCCGGTGTCGCCCAGGCTGACGGCCGCCAGAAAGCCCGCAGCCCCACGGGCTGTGGGGCCACGCCAGCGGCTGCCAAAGAGCTTTCCAACGAGGCACGGCTTTCCCTCCTGGCTCTTCGGGCGTGGGAGCTGTCGCCAGAGCCACGGCCCTACCGGAAAATGCTTCGCAGGCTGGCGCGACGGCGCAACGTGGGCGCCGGTGTCGCCCAGGCTGACGGCCGCCGGAAAGCCCGCAGCCCCACGGGCTGTGGGGCCACGTGAGCGGCTGCCAAAGAGCTTTCCAACGAGGCACGGCTTTCCCTCCTGGCTCTTCGGGCGTGGGAGCTGTCGCCAGAGCCGCGGACCTACCGGAAAATGCTTCGCAGGCTGGTGCGGCGGCGCGACGTGGGCGCCGGGCTCGCCAAGGCTGACGGCCGCCGCAAAGCCCGCAGCCTCACGGGCTGTGGGGCCACGCAAGCGGCTGCCAAAGAGCTTTCCAACGAGGCACGGCTTTCCCTCCTGGCTCTTCGGGCGTGGCAGCTGTCGCCAGAGCCGTGGCCCTAACGGAAAATGCTTCGCAGGCTGCTGCGGTGGCGCCACGTGGGTGCCGGTGGCGCCGAGGCTGACGGCCGCCGCAAAGCCCGCAGCCCCACGGGCGTTGGGGCCATGTGAGCGGCTGCCAAAGAGCTTTCCAACGAGGCACGGCTTCCCCTCCTGGCTCTTCGGGCGTGGGAGCTGTCGCCAGAGACGCGGCCCTACCTAAAAATGCTTCGCAGGCTGGCGCAGCGGCGCCACGTGGGCGCCGTTGGCGCCGAGGCTGACGGCCGCCGCAAAGCCCGCAGCCCCACGGGCTGTGGGGCCACGCGAGCGGCTGCCAAAGAGCTTTCCAACGAGGCAAGTCTTTCCCTCCTGGATCATCGGGCATGGGAGCTGTCGCCAGAGACGCGGCCCTACCGGAAAATGCTTCGCAGGCTGGCGCGGCGGCGCAATGTGGGCGCCGGTGGCGCCCAGGCTGACGGCCGCCGGAAAGCCCGCAGCCCCACGGGCTGTGGGGCCACGTGAGCGGCTGCCAAAGAGCTTTCCAACGAGGCACGGCTTTCCCTCCTGGCTCTTCGGCCGTGGGAGCTGTCGCCAGAGCCGCGGCCCTACCGGAAAATGCTTCGCAGGCTAGCGCGGCGGCCCCACCTGTGCGCCGGTGCAGCCCAGGCTGACAGCCGCCGCAAAGCTCCCAGCCCCACAGGCTGTGGGGCCACGCGAGCGGCTGCCAAAGAGCTTTCCAACGAGGCACGGCTTTCCCTCCTGGCTCTTCGGGCGTGGGAGCTGTCGCCAGAGACGCGGCCCTACAGGAAAATGCTTCGCAGGCTGGCGCGGCATCCCAACGTGGGTGCCGGTGGCGCCGAGGCTGACGGCCGCCGCAAAGCCTGCAGCCCCACGGGCTGTGGGGCCACGCGAGCGGCTGCCAAAGAGCTTTCCAACGAGGCACGGCTTTCCCTCCTGGCTCTTCGGGCATGGGAGCTGTCGCCAGAGCCGCAGCCTTACCAGAAAATGCTTCGGGGGTTGGCGCGGCGGCGCCACGTGGACGCCGGTGTCGCCGAGGCTGACGGCCGCCGCAAAGCCCGCAGCCCCACGGGCTGTGGGGCCACGCGAGCGGCTGCCAAAGAGCTTTCCAACGAGGCACGGCTTTCCCTCCTGGCTCTTCGGCCGTGGGAGCTGTCGCCAGAGCCGCGGCCCTACCGGAAAATGCTTCGCAGGCTGGCGCGGCGTCCCGACGTGGGCGCCGGTGGCGCCGAAGCTGACGGCCGCCGCAAAGCCCGCAGCCCCATGGGCTGTGGGGCCACGCGAGCGGCTGCCAAAGAGCTTTCCAACGAGGCACGGCTTTCCCTCCTGGCTCTTCGGGCGTGGGAGATGTCGCCAGAGACACGGCCCTACCGGCAAATGCTTCGCAGGCTGGCGCGGCGGCGCCACGTGGGCGCCGGTGGCGCCGAGGCTGACGGCCGCCGCAAAGCCCGCAGCCCCACGGGCTGTGGGGCCACGCGAGCGGCTGCCAAAGAGCTTTCCAACGAGGCACGGCTTTCCCTCCTGGCTCTTCGGGCGTGGGAGCTGTCGCCAGAGCCGCGGCCCTACCGGAAAATGCTTCGCAGGCTGGCGCGGTGGCGCCAGGTGGGCGCCGGTGGCGCCGAGGCTGACGTCCGCCGCAAAGCCCGCAGCCCCACGGGCTGTGGGGCCACGCGAGCGGCTGCCAAAGAGCTTTCCAACGAGGCACGGCTTTCCCTCCTGGCTCTTCGGGCGTGGGAGCTGTCGCCAGAGCCGCGGCCCTACCGGAAAATGCTTTGCAGGCTGGCGCGGCGGCGCCACGTGGGCGCCGTTGGCGCCAAGGCTGACGGCCGCCGCAAAGCCCGCAGCCCCATGGGCTGTGGGGGAACGTGACTGGCTGCCAAAGAGCTTTCCAACGAGGCACGGCTTTCCCTCCTGGCTCTTCGGCCGTGGGAGCTGTCGCCAGAGCCGCGGACCTACCGGAAAATGCTTCGCAGGCTGGCGCGGCGGCCCAACGTGGGCGCCGGTGTCGCCGAGGCTGACGGCCGCCGCAAAGCCCGCAGCCCCATGGGCTCTGGGGCCACGCGAGTGGCTGCCAAAGAGCTTTCCAACGAGGCACGGCTTTCCCTCCTGGCTCTTCGGGCATGGGAGCTGTCGCCAGAGCCGCGGCCCTACCGGAAAATGCTTCGCAGGCTGGCGCGACGGCGCAACATGGGCGCCGGTGTCGCCCAGGCTGACGGCCGCCGGAAAGCCCGCAGCCCCACGGGCTGTGGGGCCACGTGAGCGGCTGCCAAAGAGCTTTCCAACGAGGCACGGCTTTCCCTCCTGGCTCTTCGGGCGTGGGAGCTGTCGCCAGAGCCGCGGACCTACCGGAAAATGCTTCGCAGGCTGGTGCGGCGGCGCGACGTGGGCGCCGGGCTCGCCAAGGCTGACGGCCGCCGCAAAGCCCGCAGCCTCACGGGCTGTGGGGCCACGCAAGCGGCTGCCAAAGAGCTTTCCAACGAGGCACGGCTTTCCCTCCTGGCTCTTCGGGCGTGGCAGCTGTCGCCAGAGCCGTGGCCCTAACGGAAAATGCTTCGCAGGCTGCTGCGGTGGCGCCACGTGGGTGCCGGTGGCGCCGAGGCTGACGGCCGCCGCAAAGCCCGCAGCCCCACGGGCGTTGGGGCCACGTGAGCGGCTGCCAAAGAGCTTTCCAACGAGGCACGGCTTCCCCTCCTGGCTCTTCGGGCGTGGGAGCTGTCGCCAGAGACGCGGCCCTACCTAAAAATGCTTCGCAGGCTGGCGCAGCGGCGCCACGTGGGCGCCGTTGGCGCCGAGGCTGACGGCCGCCGCAAAGCCCGCAGCCCCACGGGCTGTGGGGCCACGCGAGCGGCTGCCAAAGAGCTTTCCAACGAGGCACGGCTTTCCCTCCTGGCTCTTCGGCCGTGGGAGCTGTCGCCAGAGCCGCGGACCTACCGGAAAATGCTTCGCAGGCTGGCGCGGCGGCCCAACGTGGGCGCCGGTGTCGCCGAGGCTGACGGCCGCCGCAAAGCCCGCAGCCCCATGGGCTCTGGGGCCACGCGAGTGGCTGCCAAAGAGCTTTCCAACGAGGCACGGCTTTCCCTCCTGGCTCTTCGGGCATGGGAGCTGTCGCCAGAGCCGCGGCCCTACCGGAAAATGCTTCGCAGGCTGGCGCTGCGGCACAACGTGGGCGCCGGTGGCACTGAGGCTGATGGCCGCTGCAAAGCCCACAGCCCAATGGGCTGTGGGGCCAAGCGAGCGGCTGCCAAAGAGCTTTCCAACGAGGCACGGCTTTCCCTCCTGGCTCTTCGGCCGTGGGAGCTGTCGCCAGAGCCGCGGCCCTACCGAAAAATGCTTCGCAGGCTGGCGCTGCGGCCCAACGTGGGCGCCGGTGTCGCCGAGGCTGACGGCCGCCGCAAAGCCCGCAGCCCCACGGGCTGTGGGGCCATGCGAGTGGCTGCCAAAGAGCTTTCCAACGAGGCATGGCTTTCCCTCCTGCCTCTTCGAGTGTGGGAGCTGTCGCCAGAGCTGCGGTCCTACCGGAAAATGCTTCGCAGGCTGGCGCGGCGGCCCCACCTGGGCGCCGGTGTCGCCCAGGCTGACGGCCGCCGGAAAGCCCGCAGCCCCACTGGCTGTGGGGCCACACGAGCGGCTGCCAAAGAGCTTTCCAACGAGGCACGGCTTTCCCTCCTGGGTCTTCGGGCGTGGGAGCTGCCACCAGAGCCGCGGCCCTACCGGAAAATGCTTCGCAGGCTGGCGCGGCGGCGCAACGTGGGCGCCGGTGGCGCCGAGGCTGATGGCCGCAAAGCCCGCAGCCCCACGGGCTGTGGGGCCACGCGAGCGGCTGCCAAAGAGCTTTCCAGCAAGGTACGGCTTTCCCTCCTGGCTCTTCGGCCGTGGGAGCTGTCTCCAGAGACGCGGCCCTACAGGAAAATGCTTCGCAGTCTGCCGCGGTGGCGTCACGTGGGCGCCGGTGGCGTCCAGGCTGACGGCGGCCGCAAAGCCCGCAGCCCCATGGGCTGTGGGGCCACGCGAGCGGCTGCCAAAGAGCTTTCCAACGAGGCACGGCTTTCCCTCCTGGCTCTTCGGGCGTGGGAGCTGTCGCCAGAGCCGCGGCCCTACCGGAAAATGCTTCGCAGGCTGGCGCGGCAGCGACACATGGGCACCGGTGGCGCCGAAGCTGACGGCCGCCGCAAAGCCCGCAGACCCACGGGCTGTGGGGCAACGCGAGTGGCTACCAAAGAGCTTTCCAACGAGGCACGGCTTTCCCTCCTGGCTCTTCGGCCGTGGGAGCTGTCGCCAGAGCCGCGGCCCTACCGGAAAATGCTTCGCAGGCTGGCGCAGCGGCGCCACGTGGGCGCCGGTGGCGCCGAGGCTGACGGCCGCCGCAAAGCCCGCAGCCCCACGGGCTGTGGGGCCACGCGAGCGGCTGCCAAAGAGCTTTCCAACGAGGCACGGCTTTCCCTCCTGGCTCTTCGGCCGTGGGAGCTGTCGCCAGAGCCGCGGCCCTACCGGAAAATGCTTCGCAGGCTGGCGCGGCGGCCCCACATGGGCGCCGGTGGAGCCGAGGCTGACGGCAGCCGCAAAGCCCGCAGCCCCACGGGTTGTGGGGCCACGCGAGCGGCTGCCAAAGAGCTTTCCGACGAGGCACGGCTTTTCCTCCTGGCTCTTCGGGCGTGGGAGCTGTCGCCAGAGCCGCGGCCCTACCGGAAAATGCTTCGCAGGCTGGCGCGGTGGCGCCACGTGGGCGGCGGTGGCACTAAGGCTGACGGCCGCCGCAAAGCCCGCAGCCCCATGGGCTGTGGGGCCACGCGAGCGGCTGCCAAAGAGCTTTCCAACGAGGCACGGCTTTCCCTCCTGGCTCTTCGGGCGTGGGAGCTGTCGCCAAAGATGCGGCCCTACCGGAAAATGCTTCGCAGGCTGGCACGGCGGCCCCACCTGGGCGCCGGTGTCGCCCAGGCTGATGGCCGCCGGAAAGCCCGCAGCCCCACGAGCTGTGGGGCCACGCGAGCGGCTGCCAAAGAGCTTTCCAACGAGGCACGGCTTTCCCTCCTGGCTCTTCGGCCGTGGGAGCTGTCGCCAGAGACGCGGCCCTACCGGAAAATGCTTCGCAGGCTGGCGCGGCGGCGCAACATGGGCGCCGGTGGCGCCGAGGCTGACGGCCGCCCCAAAGCCCGCAGCCCCATGGGCTGTGGGGCCACGCGAGCGGCTGCCAAAGAGCTTTCCAACGAGGCACGGCTTTCCCTCCTGGCTCTTCGGCCGTGGGAGCTGTCGCCAGAGCCGCGGCCCTACCGGAAAATGCTTCGCAGGCTGGCGTGGCGGCGCCACGTGGGCGCCGGTGGCGCCGAGGCTGACGGCCGCCGCAAAGCCCGCAGCCCCACGGGCTGTGGGGCCACGCGAGCGGCTGCCAAAGAGCTTTCCAACGAGGCACGGCTTTCCCTCCTGGCTCTTCGGCCGTGGGAGCTGTCGCCAGAGCCACGGCCCTACCGGAAAATGCTTCGCAGGCTGGCGCGGCGGCGCCACGTGGGCGCCGGTGGCGCCGAGGCTGACGGCCGCCGCAAAGCCCGCAGCCCCACGGGCTGTGGGGCCACGCGAGTGGCTGCCAAAGAGCTTTCCAACGAGGCACGGCTTTCCCTCCTGGCTCTTCGGGCGTGGGAGCTGTCGCCAGAGACGGGGCCCTACCGGAAAATGCTTCGCAGGCTGGCGCAGCGGCGCCACGTGGGCGCCGGTGGCGCCGAGGCTGACGGCCGCCGCAAAGCCCGCAGCCCCACGGGCTGTGGGGCCACGCGAGTGGCTGCCAAAGAGCTTTCCAACGAGGCACGGCTTTCCCTCCTGGCTCTTCGGGCGTGGGAGCTGTCGCCAGAGACGCGGCCCTACCGGAAAATGCTTCGCAGGCTGGCGCGGTGGCGTCACGTGGGCGCCGGTGGCGTCCAGGCTGACGGCGGCCGCAAAGCCCGCAGCCCCATGGGCTGTGGGGCCACGCGAGCGGCTGCCAAAGAGCTTTCCAACGAGGCACGGCTTTCCCTCCTGGCTCTTCGGGCGTGGGAGCTGTCGCCAGAGACGCGGCCCTACTGGAAAATGCTTCGCAGGCTGGCGCGGCGGCCCCACCTGGGCGCCGGTGTCGCCCAGGCTGACGGCCGCCGGAAAGCCCGCAGCCCCACTGGCTGTGGGGCCACACGAGCGGCTGCCAAAGAGCTTTCCAACGAGGCACGGCTTTCCCTCCTGGGTCTTCGGGCGTGGGAGCTGCCACCAGAGCCGCGGCCCTACCGGAAAATGCTTCGCAGGCTGGCGCGGCGGCGCAACGTGGGCGCCGGTGGCGCCGAGGCTGACGGCCGCCGCAAAGCTCGCAGCCCCACGGGCTGTGGGGCCACGCGAGCGGCTGCCAAAGAGCTTTCCAGCAAGGTACGGCTTTCCCTCCTGGCTCTTCGGCCGTGGGAGCTGTCGCCAGAGACGCGGCCCTACAGGAAAATGCTTCGCAGGCTGGCGCGGTGGCGTCTCGTGGGCGCCGGTGGCGTCCAGGCTGACGGCGGCCGCAAAGCCCGCAGCCCCATGGGCTGTGGGGCCACGCGAGCGGCTGCCAAAGAGCTTTCCAACGAGGCACGGCTTTCCCTCCTGGCTCTTCGGGCGTGGGAGCTGTCGCCAGAGCCGCGGCCCTACCGGAAAATGCTTCGCAGGCTGGCGCGGCAGCGACACATGGGCACCGGTGGCGCCGAGGCTGACGGCCGCCGCAAAGCCCGCAGACCCACGGGCTGTGGGGCAACGCGAGTGGCTACCAAAGAGCTTTCCAACAAGGCACGGCTTTCCCTCCTGGCTCTTTGGCCGTGGGAGCTGTCGCCAGAGCCGCGGCCCTACCGGAAAATGCTTCGCAGGCTGGCGCAGAGGCGCCACGTGGGCGCCGGTGGCGCCGAGGCTGACGGCCGCCGCAAAGCCCGCAGCCCCACGGGCTGTGGGGCCACGCGAGCGGCTGCCAAAGAGCTTTCCAACGAGGCACGGCTTTCCCTCCTGGCTCTTCGGGCGTGGGAGCTGTCGCCAGAGCCGCGGCCCTACCGGAAAATGCTTCGCAGGCTGGCGCGGCGGCCCCACATGGGCGCCGGTGGAGCCGAGGCTGACGGCAGCCGCAAAGCCCGCAGCCCCACGGGCTGTGGGGCCACGCGAGCGGCTGCCAAAGAGCTTTCCGACGAGGCACGGCTTTCCCTCCTGGCTCTTCGGGCGTGGGAGCTGTCGCCAGAGCCGCGGCCCTACCGGAAAATGCTTCGCAGGCTGGCGCGGCGGCCCGATGTGGGCTCCGATGGCGCCGAGGCTGACGGCCGCCGGAAAGCCCGCAGCCCCACGGGCTGTGGGGCCACGCGAGCGGTTGCCAAAGAGCTTTCCAACGAGGCACGGCTTTCCCTCCTGGCTCTTCGGCCGTGGGAGCTGTTGCCAGAGCCGCGGCCCTACCGGAAAATGCTTTGCAGGCTGGCGCGGCGGCGCCACGTGGGAGCCAGCGTCGCCGAGGCTGACGGCCGCCGCAAAGCTCGCAGCCCCACGGGCTGTGGGGCCACGCGAGTGTCTGCCAAAGAGCTTTCCAACGAGGCACGGCTTTCCCTCCTGGCTCTTCGGGCGTGGGAGCTGTCGCCAGAGACGCGGCCCTACCGGAAAATGCTTCGCAGGCTAGCGCGGAGGTGCCACGTGGGCGCCGGTGGCACTAAGGCTGACGGCCGCCGCAAAGCCCGCAGCCCCATGGGCTGTGGGGCCACGCGAGCGGCTGCCAAAGAGCTTTCCAACGAGGCACGGCTTTCCCTCCTGGCTCTTCGGGCGTGGGAGCTGTCGCCAAAGATGCGGCCCTACCGGAAAATGCTTCGCAGGCTGGCACGGCGGCCCCACCTGGGCGCCGGTGTCGCCCAGGCTGATGGCCGCCGGAAAGCCCGCAGCCCCACGAGCTGTGGGGCCACGCGAGCGGCTGCCAAAGAGCTTTCCAACGAGGCACGGCTTTCCCTCCTGGCTCTTCGGCCGTGGGAGCTGTCGCCAGAGCCGCGGCCCTACCGGAAAATGCTTCGCAGGCTGGCGCGGCGGCGCAACATGGGCGCCGGTGGCGCCGAGGCTGACGGCCGCCCCAAAGCCCGCAGCCCCATGGGCTGTGGGGCCACGCGAGCGGCTGCCAAAGAGCTTTCCAACGAGGCACGGCTTTCCCTCCTGGCTCTTCGGGCGTGGGAGCTGTCGCCAGAGACGCGGCCCTACCGGAAAATGCTTCGCAGGCTGGCGCAGCGGCGCCACGTGGGCGCCGGTGGCGCCGAGGCTGACGGCCGCCGCAAAGCCCGCAGCCCCACGGGCTGTGGGGCCACGCGAGTGGCTGCCAAAGAGCTTTCCAACGAGGCACGGCTTTCCCTCCTGGCTCTTCGGGCGTGGGAGCTGTCGCCAGAGACGCGGCCCTACCGGAAAATGCTTCGCAGGCTGGCGCGGTGGCGTCACGTGGGCGCCGGTGGCGTCCAGGCTGACGGCGGCCGCAAAGCCCGCAGCCCCATGGGCTGTGGGGCCACGCGAGCGGCTGCCAAAGAGCTTTCCAACGAGGCACGGCTTTCCCTCCTGGCTCTTCGGGCGTGGGAGCTGTCGCCAGAGCCGCGGCCCTACCGGAAAATGCTTCGCAGGCTGGCGCGGCGGCGCCACGTGGGCGCCGGTGGCGCCAAGGCTGACGGCCGCCGCAAAGCCTGCAGCCCCACGGGCTGTAGGGCCACGCGAGCGGCTGCCAAAGAGCTTTCCAACGAGGCACGGCTTTCCCTCCTGGCTCTTCGGCCGTGGGAGCTGTCGCCAGAGCCGCGGCCCTACCGGAAAATGCTTCGCAGGCTGGCGCGGCGGCCCCACCTGGGCGCCGGTGGCGCCGAGGTTGACGGCCGCCGCAAAGCCCGCAGCCCCACGGGCTGTGGGGCCACGCGAGCGGCTGCCAAAGAGCTTTCCAACGAGGCATGGCTTTCCCTCCTGGCTCTTCGGGCGTGGGAGCTGTCGCCAGAGCCGCGGCCCTACCGGAAAATGCTTCGCAGGCTGGCGCAGCGGCGCGACGTGTGCGCCGGTGGCGCCGAGGCTGACGGCCGCCGCAAAGCCCGCAGCCCCACGGGCTGTGGGGCCACGCGAGTGGCTGCCAAAGAGCTTTCCAACGAGGCACGGCTTTCCCTCCTGGCTCTTCGGGCGTGGGAGCTGTCGCCAGAGCCGCGGCCCTACCGGAAAATGCTTCGCAGGCTAGCGCGGAGGTGCCACGTGGGCGCCGGTGGCACTGAGGCTGACGGCCGCCGCAAAGCCCGCAGCCCCACGGGCTGTGGGGCCACGCGAGCGGCTGCCAAAGAGCTTTCCAACGAGGCACGGCTTTCCCTCCTGGCTCTTCGTCCGTGGGAGCTGTCGCCAGAGACGCGGCCCTACCGGAAAATGCTTCGCAGGCTGGCGCAGCGGCGCCACATGGGCGCCGGTGGCGCCGAGGCTGACGGCCGCCGCAAAGCCCGCAGCCCCACGGGCTGTGGGGCCACGCGAGTGGCTGCCAAAGAGCTTTCCAACGAGGCACGGCTTTCCCTCCTGGCTCTTCGGGCGTGGGAGCTGTCGCCAGAGACGCGGCCCTACCGGAAAATGCTTCGCAGGCTAGCGCGGAGGTGCCACGTGGGCGCCGGTGGCACTAAGGCTGACGGCCGCCGCAAAGCCCGCAGCCCCATGGGCTGTGGGGCCACGCGAGCGGCTGCCAAAGAGCTTTCCAACGAGGCACGGCTTTCCCTCCTGGCTCTTCGGGCGTGGGAGCTGTCGCCAAAGATGCGGCCCTACCGGAAAATGCTTCGCAGGCTGGCACGGCGGCCCCACCTGGGCGCCGGTGTCGCCCAGGCTGATGGCCGCCGGAAAGCCCGCAGCCCCACGAGCTGTGGGGCCACGCGAGCGGCTGCCAAAGAGCTTTCCAACGAGGCACGGCTTTCCCTCCTGGCTCTTCGGCCGTGGGAGCTGTCGCCAGAGCCGCGGCCCTACCGGAAAATGCTTCGCAGGCTGGCGCGGCGGCGCAACATGGGCGCCGGTGGCGCCGAGGCTGACGGCCGCCCCAAAGCCCGCAGCCCCATGGGCTGTGGGGCCACGCGAGCGGCTGCCAAAGAGCTTTCCAACGAGGCACGGCTTTCCCTCCTGGCTCTTCGGGCGTGGGAGCTGTCGCCAGAGACGCGGCCCTACCGGAAAATGCTTCGCAGGCTGGCGCAGCGGCGCGACGTGGGCGCCGGTGGCGCCGAGGCTGACGGCCGCCGCAAAGCCCGCAGCCCCACGGGCTGTGGGGCCACGCGAGTGGCTGCCAAAGAGCTTTCCAACGAGGCACGGCTTTCCCTCCTGGCTCTTCGGGCGTGGGAGCTGTCGCCAGAGACGCGGCCCTACCGGAAAATGCTTCGCAGGCTGGCGCGGTGGCGTCACGTGGGCGCCGGTGGCGTCCAGGCTGACGGCGGCCGCAAAGCCCGCAGCCCCATGGGCTGTGGGGCCACGCGAGCGGCTGCCAAAGAGCTTTCCAACGAGGCACGGCTTTCCCTCCTGGCTCTTCGGGCGTGGGAGCTGTCGCCAGAGAAGCGGCCCTACCGGAAAATGCTTCGCAGGCTGGCGCGGCGGCCCCAGCTGGGCGCCGGTGGCGCCGAGGCTGACGGCCGCCGCAAAGCCCGCAGCCCCACGGGCTGTGGGGCCACGCGAGCGGCTGCCAAAGAGCTTTCCAACGAGGCATGGCTTTCCCTCCTGGCTCTTCGGGCGTGGGAGCTGTCGCCAGAGATGCGGCCCTACCGGAAAATGCTTCGCAGGCTGGCGCAGCGGGGCGACGTGGGCGCCGGTGGCGCCGAGGCTGACGGCCGCCGCAAAGCCCGCAGCCCCACGGGCTGTGGGGCCACGCGAGTGGCTGCCAAAGAGCTTTCCAACGAGGCACGGCTTTCCCTCCTGGCTCTTCGGGCGTGGGAGCTGTCGCCAGAGCCGCGGCCCTACCGGAAAATGCTTCGCAGGCTAGCGCGGAGGTGCCACGTGGGCGCCGGTGGCACTGAGGCTGACGGCCGCCGCAAAGCCCGCAGCCCCACGGGCTGTGGGGCCACGCGAGCGGCTGCCAAAGAGCTTTCCAACGAGGCACGGCTTTCCCTCCTGGCTCTTCGGCCGTGGGAGCTGTCGCCAGAGCCGCGGCCCTACCGGAAAATGCTTCGCAGGCTGGCGCGGCGGCGCAACGTGGGCGCCGGTGGCGCCGAGGCTGACAGCCGCCGCAAAGCCCGCAGCCCCACGGGCTGTGGGGCCACGCGAGCGGCTGCCAAAGAGCTTTCCAACGAGGCACGGCTTTCCCTCCTGGCTCTTCGGGCGTGGGAGCTGTCGCCAGAGACGCGGCCCTACCGGAAAATGCTTCGCAGGCTGGCGCGGCGGTTCCACTAGGACGCCGGTGGCGCTGAGGCTGACGGCCGCCGCAAAGCCCGCAGCCCCATGGGCTGTGGGGCCACGCGAGCGGCTGCCAAAGAGCTTTCCAACGAGGCACGGCTTTCCCTCCTGGCTCTTCGTCCGTGGGAGCTGTCGCCAGAGACGCGGCCCTACCGGAAAATGCTTCGCAGGCTGGCACGGCAGCGCCAGGTGGGTGCCGGAGCCGCCGAGGCTGATGGCCGCCGCAAAGCCCGCAGCCCCACGGGCTGTGGGGCCACGCGAGCGGCTGCCAAAGAGCATTCCAACGAGGCACGGCTTTCCCTCCTGGCTCTTCGGGCGTGGGAGCTGTCGCCAGAGCCGCGGCCCTACCGGAAAATGCTTCGCAGGCTGGCGCGGCGGCGCCACGTGGGCGCCGGTGGCGCCGAGGCTGACGGCCGCCGCAAAGCCCGCAGCCCCACGGGCTGTGGGGCCACGCGAGCGGCTGCCAAAGAGCTTTCCAACGAGGCATGGCTTTCCCTCCTGGCTCTTCGGGCGTGGGAGCTGTCGCCAGAGACGCGGCCCTACCAGAAAATGCTTCGCAGGCTGGCGCAGCGGCGCCACGTGGGCGCCGGTGGCGCCGAGGCTGACGGCCGCCGCAAAGCCCGCAGCCCCACGGGCTGTGGGGCCACGCGAGTGGCTGCCAAAGAGCTTTCCAACGAGGCACGGCTTTCCCTCCTGGCTCTTCGGGCGTGGGAGCTGTCGCCAGAGACGCGGCCCTACCGGAAAAGGCTTCGCAGGCTGGCGCGGAGGTGCCACGTGGGCGCCGGTGGCACTAAGGCTGACGGCCGCCGCAAAGCCCGCAGCCCCATGGGCTGTGGGGCCACGCGAGCGGCTGCCAAAGAGCTTTCCAACGAGGCACGGCTTTCCCTCCTGGCTCTTCGGGCGTGGGAGCTGTCGCCAAAGATGCGGCCCTACCGGAAAATGCTTCGCAGGCTGGCACGGCGGCCCCACCTGGGCGCCGGTGTCGCCCAGGCTGATGGCCGCCGGAAAGCCCGCAGCCCCACGAGCTGTGGGGCCACGCGAGCGGCTGCCAAAGAGCTTTCCAACGAGGCACGGCTTTCCCTCCTGGCTCTTCGGCCGTGGGAGCTGTCGCCAGAGCCGCGGCCCTACCGGAAAATGCTTCGCAGGCTGGCGCGGTGGCGTCACGTGTGCGCCGGTGGCGTCCAGGCTGACGGCGGCCGCAAAGCCCGCAGCCCCATGGGCTGTGGGGCCACGCGAGCGGCTGCCAAAGAGCTTTCCAACGAGGCACGGCTTTCCCTCCTGGCTCTTCGGGCGTGGGAGCTGTCGCCAGAGAAGCGGCCCTACCGGAAAATGCTTCGCAGGCTGGCGCGGCAGCGACACATGGGCACTGGTGGCGCCGAGGCTGACGGCCGCCGCAAAGCCCGCAGCCCCACGGGCTGTGGGGCAACGCGAGTGGCTACCAAAGAGCTTTCCAACGAGGCACGGCTTTCCGTCCTGGCTCTTCGGCCGTGGGAGCTGTCGCCAGAGACGCGGCCCTACCGGAAAATGCTTCGCAGGCTGGCGCGGCGGCGCCACGTGGGCGCCGGTGGCGCCGAGGCTGACGGCCGCCGCAAAGCCCGCAGCCCCACGGGCTGTGGGGCCACGCGAGCGGCTGCCAAAGAGCTTTCCAACGAGGCACGGCTTTCCCTCCTGGCTCTTCGGGCGTGGGAGCTGTCGCCAGAGCCGCGGCCCTACCGGAAAATGCTTCGCAGGCTGGCGCGGCGGCGCAACGTGGGCGCCGGTGGAGCCGAGGCTGACGGCAGCCGCAAAGCCCGCAGCCCCACGGGCTGTGGGGCCACGCGAGCGGCTGCCAAAGAGCTTTCCAACGAGGCACGGCTTTCCCTCCTGGCTCTTCGGGTGTGGGAGCTCTCGCCAGAGACGCGGCCCTACCGGAAAATGCTTCGCAGGCTGGCGCGGTGGCGTCACGTGGACGCCGGTGGCGTCCAGGCTGACGGCGGCTGCAAAGCCCGCAGCCCCACGGGCTGTGGGGCCATGCGAGCGGCTGCCAAAGAGCTTTCCAACGAGGCACGGCTTTCCCTCCTGGCTCTTCGGGCGTGGGAGCTGTCGCCAGAGCCGCGGCCCTACCGGAAAATGCTTCGCAGGCTAGCGCGGAGGTGCCACGTGGGCGCCGGTGGCACTGAGGCTGACGGCCGCCGCAAAGCCCGCAGCCCCATGGGCTGTGGGGCCACGCGAGCGGCTGCCAAAGAGCTTTCCAACGAGGCACGGCTTTCCCTCCTGGCTCTTCGGGCGTGGGAGCTGTCGCCAGAGCCGCGGCCCTACCGGAAAATGCTTCGCAGGCTGGCACGGCACGCCACGTGGGTGCCGGAGCCGCCGAGGCTGACGGCCGCCGCAAAGCCCGCAGCCCCACGGGCTGTGGGGCCACGCGAGCGGCTGCGAAAGAGCTTTCCAACGAGGCACGGCTTTCCCTCCTGGCTCTTCGGGCGTGGGAGCTGTCGCCAAAGATGCGGCCCTACCGGAAAATGCTTCGCAGGCTGGCACGGCGGCCCCACCTGGGCGCCGGTGTCGCCCAGGCTGATGGCCGCCGGAAAGCCCGCAGCCCCACGGGCTGTGGGGCCACGCGAGCGGCTGCCAAAGAGCTTTCCAACGAGGCACGGCTTTCCCTCCTGGCTCTTCGGCCGTGGGAGCTGTCGCCAGAGCCGCGGCCCTACCGGAAAATGCTTCGCAGGCTGGCGCGGCGGCGCAACGTGGGCGCCGGTGGCGCCGAGGCTGACGGCCGCCGCAAAGCCCGCAGCCCCACGGGCTGTGGGGCCACGCGAGCGGCTGCCAAAGAGCTTTCCAACGAGGCACGGCTTTCCCTCCTGGCTCTTCGGCCGTGGGAGCTGTCGCCAGAGCCGCGGCCCTACTGGAAAATGCTTCGCAGGCTGGCGCGGCGGCCCCACGTGGGCGCAGGTGGTGCCGAGGCTGACGGCCGCCGCATAGCCCGCAGCCCTACGGGCTGTGGGGCCACGCGAGCGGCTGCCAAAGAGCTTTCCAACGAGGCACGGCTTTCCCTCCTGGCTCTTCGGGCGTGGGAGCTGTCGCCAGAGACGCGGCCCTACCGGAAAATGCTTCGCAGGCTGGCACGGCGGCCCCACCTGGGCGCCGGTGTCGCCCAGGCTGATGGCCGCCGGAAAGCCCGCAGCCCCACGAGCTGTGGGGCCACGCGAGCGGCTGCCAAAGAGCTTTCCAACGAGGCACGGCTTTCCCTCCTGGCTCTTCGGGCGTGGGAGCTGTCGCCAGAGACGCGGCCCTACCGGAAAATGCTTCGCAGGCTGGCGCGGCGGCGCAATGTGGGCGCCGGTGGCGCCGAGGCTGACGGCCGCCCCAAAGCCCGCAGCCCCACGGGCTGTGGGGCCACGCGAGCGGCTGCCAAAGAGCTTTCCAACGAGGCACGGCTTTCCCTCCTGGCTCTTCGGCCGTGGGAGCTGTCGCCAGAGCCGCGGCCCTACCGGAAAATGCTTCGCAGGCTGGCGCGGCGGCGCCACGTGGGCGCCGGTGGCACCGAGACTGACGGCCGCCGCAAAGCCCGCAGCCCCACGGGCTGTGGGGCCACGCGAGTGGCTGCCAAAGAGCTTTCCAACGAGGCACGGCTTTCCCTCCTGGCTCTTTGGGCGTGGGAGCTGTCGCCAGAGACGCGGCCCTACCGGAAAATGCTTCGCAGGCTGGCGCAGCGGCGCCACGTGGGCGCCGGTGGCGCCGAGGCTGACGGCCGCCGCAAAGCCCGCAGCCCCACGGGCTGTGGGGCCACGCGAGTGGCTGCCAAAGAGCTTTCCAACGAGGCACGGCTTTCCCTCCTGGCTCTTCGGGCGTGGGAGCTGTCGCCAGAGACGCGGCCCTACCGGAGAATGCTTCGCAGGCTGGCGCGGTGGCGTAACGTGGGCGCCGGTGCCGTCCAGGCTGACGGCGGCCGCAAAGCCCGCAGCCCCATGGGCTGTGGGGCCACGCGAGCGGCTGCCAAAGAGCTTTCCAACGAGGCACGGCTTTCCCTCCTGGCTCTTCGGGCGTGGGAGCTGTCGCCAGAGAAGCGGCCCTACCGGAAAATGCTTCGCAGGCTGGCGCGGCAGCGACACATGGGCACCGGTGGCGCCGAGGCTGACGGCCGCCGCAAAGCCCGCAGCCCCACGGGCTGTGGGGCAACGCGAGTGGCTACCAAAGAGCTTTCCAACGAGGCACGGCTTTCCCTCCTGGCTCTTCGGCCGTGGGAGCTGTCGCCAGAGACGCGGCCCTACCGGAAAATGCTTCGCAGGCTGGCGCGGCGGCGCCACGTGGGCGCCGGTGGCGCCGAGGCTGACGGCCGCCGCAAAGCCCGCAGCCCCACGGGCTGTGGGGCCACGCGAGCGGCTGCCAAAGAGCTTTCCAACGAGGCACGGCTTTCCCTCCTGGCTCTTCGGCCGTGGGAGCTGTCGCCAGAGCCGCGGCCCTACCGGAAAATGCTTCGCAGGCTGGCGCGGCGGCCCCACATGGGCGCCGGTGGAGCCGAGGCTGACGGCCGCCGCAAAGCCCGCAGCCCCACGGGCTGTGGGGCCACGCGAGCGGCTGCCAAAGACCTTTCCAACGAGGCACGGCTTTCCCTCCTGGCTCTTCGGGCGTGGGAGCTCTCGCCAGAGATGCGGCCCTACCGGAAAATGCTTCGCAGGCTGGCGGGGTGGCGTCACGTGGGCGCCGGTGGCGTCCAGGCTGCCGGCCGCCGCAAAGCCCGCAGCCCCACGGGCTGTGGGGCAACGCGAGTGGCTACCAAAGAGCTTTCCAACGAGGCACGGCTTTCCCTCCTGGCTCTTTGGGCGTGGGAGCTGTCGCCAGAGACGCGGCCCTACCAGAAAATGCTTCACAGGCTTGCGCGGTCGCGCAACGTGGGCGCCGGTGGTGCCGAGGCTGACAGCCGCCGGAAAGCCCGCAGCCCCACGGGCTGTGGGGCCACGCGAGCGGCTGCCAAAGAGCTTTCCAACGAGGCACGGCTTTCCCTCCTGGCTCTTCGGCCGTGGGAGCTGTCGCCAGAGACGCGGCCCTACCGGAAAATGCTTCGCAGGCTGGCGCGGTGGCGTCACGTGGGCGCCGGTGGCGTCCAGGCTGACGGCGGCCGCAAAGCCCGCAGCCCCATGGGCTGTGGGGCCACGCGAGTGGCTGCCAAAGAGCTTTCCAACGAGGCACGGCTTTCCCTCCTGGCTCTTCGGGCGTGGGAGCTGTCGCCAGAGAAGCGGCCCTACCGGCAAATGCTTCGCAGGCTGGCGCGGCAGCGACACATGGGCACCGGTGGCGCCGAGGCTGACAGCCGCCGCAAAGCCCGCAGCCCCACGGGCTGTGGGGCAACGCGAGTGGCTACCAAAGAGCTTTCCAACGAGGCACGGCTTTCCCTCCTGGCTCTTCGGCCGTGGGAGCTGTCGCCAGAGACGCGGCCCTACCGGAAAATGCTTCGCAGGCTGGCCCGGCGGCGCCACGTGGGCGCCGGTGGCGCCGAGGCTGACGGCCGCCGCAAAGCCCGCAGCCCCACGGGCTGTGGGGCCACGCGAGCGGCTGCCAAAGAGCTTTCCAACGAGGCACTGCTTTCCCTCCTGGCTCTTCGGCCGTGGGAGCTGTCGCCAGAGCCGCGGCCCTACCGGAAAATGCTTCGCAGGCTGGCGCGGCGGCCCCACATGGGCGCCGGTGGAGCCGAGGCTGACGGCCGCCGCAAAGCCCGCAGCCCCACGGGCTGTGGGGCCACGCGAGCGGCTGCCAAAGACCTTTCCAACGAGGCACGGCTTTCCCTCCTGGCTCTTCGGGCGTGGGAGCTCTCGCCAGAGACGCGGCCCTACCGGAAAATGCTTCGCAGGCTGGCGCGGTGGCGTCACGTGGGCGCCGGTGGCATCCAGGCTGCCGGCCGCCGCAAAGCCCGCAGCCCCACGGGCTGTGGGGCAACGCGAGTGGCTACCAAAGAGCTTTCCAACGAGGCACGGCTTTCCCTCCTGGCTCTTTGGGCGTGGGAGCTGTCGCCAGAGCCGCGGTCCTACCGGAAAATGCTTCGCAGGCTGGCGCGGCGGCGCCACGTGGGCGCCGGTGGTGCCGAGGCTGACGGCCGCCGCAAAGCCCGCAGCCCCACGGGCTGTAGGGCCACGCGAGCGGCTGCCAAAGAGCTTTCCAACGAGGCATGGCTTTCCCTCCTGCTCTTCGGCCGTGGGAGCTGTCGCCAGAGACGCGGCCATACCGGAAAATGCTTCGCAGGCTGGCGCGGCGGCACAACTTGGGCGCCGGTGGCGCCGAGGCTGACGGCCGCCGCAAAGCCTGCAGCCCCACGGGCTGTGGGGCCACGCGAGCGGCTGCCAAAGAGCTTTCCAACGAGGCACGGCTTTCCCTCCTGGCTCTTCGGCCGTGGGAGCTGTCGCCAGAGCCGCGGCCCTACCGGAAAATGCTTCGCAGGCTGGCGCGGCGGCGCAACGTGGGCGCCGGTGGCGTCCAGGCTGACGGCGGCCGCAAAGCCCGCAGCCCCATGGGCTGTGGGGCCACGCGAGCGGCTGCCAAAGAGCTTTCCAACGAGGCACGGCTTTCCCTCCTGGCTCTTCGGGCGTGGGAGCTGTCGCCAGAGACGCGGCCCTACCGGAAAATGCTTCGCAGGCTGGCGCGGCAGCGACACATGGGCACCGGTGGCGCCGAGGCTGACGGCCGCCGCAAAGCCCGCAGCCCCACGGGCTGTGGGGCAACGCGAGTGGCTACCAAAGAGCTTTCCAACGAGGCACGGCTTTCCCTCCTGGCTCTTCGGCCGTGGGAGCTGTCGCCAGAGACGCGGCCCTACCGGAAAATGCTTCGCAGGCTGGCGCGGCGGCGCCACGTGGGCGCCGGTGGCGCCGAGGCTGACGGCCGCCGCAAAGCCCGCAGCCCCACGGGCTGTGGGGCCACGCGAGCGGCTGCCAAAGAGCTTTCCAACGAGGCACGGCTTTCCCTCCTGGCTCTTCGGCCGTGGGAGCTGTCGCCAGAGCCGCGGCCCTACCGGAAAATGCTTCGCAGGCTGGCGCGGCGGCCCCACATGGGCGCCGGTGGAGCCGAGGCTGACGGCAGCCGCAAAGCCCGCAGCCCCACGGGCTGTGGGGCCACGCGAGCGGCTGCCAAAGACCTTTCCAACGAGGCACGGCTTTCCCTCCTGGCTCTTCAGGCGTGGGAGCTCTCGCCAGAGACGCGGCCCTACCGGAAAATGCTTCGCAGGCTGGCGCGGTGGCGTCACGTGGGCGCCGGTGGCGTCCAGGCTGCCGGCCGCCGCAAAGCCCACAGCCCCACGGGCTGTGGGGCCACGCGAGTGGCTACCAAAGAGCTTTCCAACGAGGCACGGCTTTCCCTCCTGGCTCTTTGGGCGTGGGAGCTGTCGCCAGAGCCGCGGTCCTACCGGAAAATGCTTCGCAGGCTGGCGCGGCGGCGCCACGTGGGCGCCGGTGGTGCCGAGGCTGACGGCCGCCGCAAAGCCCGCAGCCCCACGGGCTGTAGGGCCACGCGAGCGGCTGCCAAAGAGCTTTCCAATGAGGCACGGCTTTCCCTCCTGGCTCTTCGGGCGTGGGAGCTGTCGCCAGAGACGCGGCCCTACCAGAAAATGCTTCACAGGCTTGCGCGGTCGCGCAACGTGGGCGCCGGTGGTGCCGAGGCTGACAGCCGCCGGAAAGCCCGCAGCCCCACGGGCTGTGGGGCCACGCGAGCGGCTGCCAAAGAGCTTTCCAACGAGGCACGGCTTTCCCTCCTGGCTCTTCGGCCGTGGGAGCTGTCGCCAGAGCCGCGGCCCTACCGGAAAATGCTTTGCAGGCTGGCGCGGCGGCCCCACCTGGGCACCGGTGGCGCCGAGGCTGACGGCCACCGCAAAGCCCGCAGCCCCACGGGCGTTGGGGCCACGCGAGCGGCTGCCAAAGAGCTTTCCAACGAGGCACGGCTTTCCCTCCTGGCTCTTCGGGCGTGGGAGCTGTCGCCAGAGCCGCGGCCCTACAGGAAAATGCTTCGCAGGCTGGCGCGGCGGCGCCACGTGGGTGTTTTGGCGCCGAGGCTGACAGCCGCCGCAAAGCCCGCAGCCCCACGGGCTGTGGGGCCACGCGAGCGGCTGCCAAAGAGCTTTCCAACGAGGCATGGCTTTCCCTCCTGGCTCTTCGGGTGTGGGAGCTGTCGCCAGAAACGCGGCCCTACCAGAAAATGCTTCACAGGCTTGCGCGGTCGCGCAACGTGGGCGCCGGTGGTGCCGAGGCTGACAGCCGCCGGAAAGCCCGCAGCCCCACGGGCTGTGGGGCCACGCGAGCGGCTGCCAAAGAGCTTTCCAACGAGGCACGGCTTTCCCTCCTGGCTCTTCGGCCGTGGGAGCTGTCGCCAGAGCCGCGGCCCTACCGGAAAATGCTTTGCAGGCTGGTGCGGCGGCCCCACCTGGGCACCGGTGGCGCCGAGGCTGACGGCCACCGCAAAGCCCGCAGCCCCACGGGCGTTGGGGCCACGCGAGCGGCTGCCAAAGAGCTTTCCAACGAGGCACGGCTTTCCCTCCTGGCTCTTCGGGCGTGGGAGCTGTCGCCAGAGCCGCGGCCCTACCGGAAAATGCTTCGCAGGCTGGCGCGGCGGCGCCACGTGGGTGTTTTGGCGCCGAGGCTGACAGCCGCCGCAAAGCCCGCAGCCCCACGGGCTGTGGGGCCACCTGAGCGGCTGCCAAAGAGCTTTCCAACGAGGCATGGCTTTCCCTCCTGGCTCTTCGGGTGTGGGAGCTGTCGCCAGAAACGCGGCCCTACCGGAAAATGCTTCTCAGGCTGGCGCGGCGGCGCAATGTTGGCCCCGGTGGCGCCGAGGCTGACGGCCGCCACAAAGCCCGCAGCCCCACGGATTGTGGGGCCACACGAGCGGCTGCCAAAGAGCTTTCCAACGAGGCACGGCTTTCCCTCCTGGCTCTTCGGCCGTGGGAGCTGTCGCCAGAGACGCGGCCATACCGGAAAATGCTTCGCAGGCTGGCGCGGCGGCGCAACTTGGGCGCCGGTGGCGCCGAGGCTGACGGCCGCCCCAAAGCCCGCAGCCCCACGGGCTGTGGGGCCACGCGAGCGGCTGCCAAAGAGCTTTCCAACGAGGCACGGCTTTCCCTCCTGGCTCTTCGGGCGTGGGAGCTGTCGCCAGAGCCGCGGCCCTACCGGAAAATGCTTCGCAGGCTGGCGCGGCGGCATCACGTGGGCCCCGGTGGCGCCGAGGCTGACGGCCGCCGCAAAGCCCGCAGCCCCATGGGCTGTGGGGCCACGCGAGCGGCTGCCAAAGAGCTTTCCAACGAGGCACGGCTTTCCCTCCTGGCTCTTCGGCCGTGGGAGCTGTCGTGAGAGACGCGGCCCTACCGGAAAATGCTTCGCAGGCTGGCGCGGCGGCGCCACGTGGGCGCCGGTGGCCCCGAGGCTGACGGCCGCCGCAAAGCCCGCAGCCCCACAGGCTGTGGGGCCACGCGAGCGGCTGCCAAAGAGCTTTCCAACGAGGCACGGCTTTCCCTCCTGGCTCTTCGGCCGTGGGAGCTGTCGCCAGAGACGCGGCCATACCGGAAAATGCTTCGCAGGCTGGCGCGGCGGCGCAACTTGGGCGCCGGTGGCGCTGAGGGTGACGGCCGCCGCAAAGCCCGCAGCCCCAGGGGCTGTGGGGCCACGCGAGCGGCTGCCAAAGAGCTTTCCAACGAGGCACGGCTTTCCCTCCTGGCTCTTCGGGCGTGGGAGCTGTCGCCAGAGCCGCGGCCCTACCGGAAAATGCTTCGCAGGCTGGCGCGGCGGCATCACGTGGGCCCCGGTCGCGCCGAGGCTGACGGCCGCCGCAAAGCCCGCAGCCCCACGGGCTGTGGGGCCACGCGAGCGGCTGCCAAAGAGCTTTCCAACGAGGCACGGCTTTCCCTCCTGGCTCTTCGGCCGTGGGAGCTGTCGTGAGAGACGCGGCCCTACCGGAAAATGCTTCGCAGGCTGGCGCGGCGGCGCCACGTGGGCGCCGGTGGCCCCGAGGCTGACGGCCGCCGCAAAGCCCGCAGCCCCACAGGCTGTGGGGCCACGCGAGCGGCTGCCAAAGAGCTTTCCAACGAGGCACGGCTTTCCCTCCTGACTCTTCGGGCGTGGGAGCTGTCGCCGGAGCCACGGCCCTACCGGAAAATGCTTCGCAGGCTGGCGCGGCGGCGCAATGTGGGCGCCGGTGGCGCCGAGGCTGGAGGCCGCCGCAAAGCCCGCAGCCCCACGGGCTGTGGGGCCACGCGAGCGGCTGCCAAAGAGCTTTCCAACGAGGCACGACTTTCCCTCCTGGCTCTTCGGGCGTGGGAGCTGTCGCCAGAGACGCGGCCCTACCGGAAAATGCTTCGCAGGCTGGCGCGGTGGCGCCACGTGGGCGCCGGTGGCGCCGAGGCTGACGGTCGCCCGAAAGCCCACAGCCCCACGGGCTGTGCGGCCATGCGAGTGGCTGCCAAAGAGCTTTCCAACGAGGCACGGCTTTCCCTCCTGGCTCTTCGGGCGTGGGAGCTGTCGCCAGAGCCACGGCCCTACCGGGAAATGCTTTGCAGGCTGGCGCGGTGGCCCGATGTGGGCGCCGGTGGCGCCGAGGCTGACAGCCGCCGCAAAGCCCGCAGCCCCACGGGCTGTGGGGCCACGCGAGCGGCTGCCAAAGAGCTTTCCAACGAGGCACGGCTTTCCCTCCTGGCTCTTCGGGCGTGGGAGCTGTCGCCAGAGACGCGGCCCTACCGGAAAATGCTTCGCAGGCTGGCGTGGCGGCGCCACGTGGGCGCCGGTGGCGCCGAGGCTGACGGCCGCCGCAAAGCCCGCAGCCCCACAGGCTGTGGGGCCACGCGAGCGGCTGCCAAAGAGCTTTCCAACGAGGCACGGCTTTCCCTCCTGGCTCTTCGGGCGTGGGAGCTGTCGCCAGAGCCGCGGCCCTACCGGAAAATGCTTCGCAGGCTGGCGCGGCGGCCCCACCTAGGCGCCGGTGGCGCCGAGGCTGACGGCCGCCGCAAAGACCGCAGCCCCATGGGCTGTGGGGCCACGCGAGTGGCTGCCAAAGAGCTTTCCAACGAGGCAAGGCTTTCCCTCCTGGCTCTTCGGCCGTTGGAGCTGTCGCGAGAGACGCGGCCCTACCGGAAAATGCTTCGCAGGCTGGCGCGGCGGCGCCACGTGGGCGCCGGTGGCGCCGAGGCTGACGGCCGCCGCAAAGCCCGCAGCCCCACGGGCTGTGGGGCCACGCGAGCGGCTGCCAAAGAGCTTTCCAACGAGGCACGGCTTTCCCTCCTGGCTCTTCGGGCGTGGGAGCTGTTGCCAGAGCCGCGGCCCTACCGGAAAATGCTTCGCAGGCTGGCGCGGCGGCCCCACCTAGGCGCCGGGGCGCCGAGGCTGACGGCCGCCGCAAAGCCCACAGGCCCATGGGCTGTGGGGCCACGCGAGCGGCTGCCAAAGAGCTTTCCAACGAGGCACGGCTTTCCCTCCTGGCTCTTCGGGCGTGGGAGCTCTCGCCAGAGACGCGACCCTACCGGAAAATGCTTTGCAGGCTGGCGCGGTGGCGCCACGTGGGCGCCGGTGGTGCCGAGGCTGACGGCCGCCGCAAAGCCCGCAGCCCCATGGGCTGTGGGGCCATGCGAGCGGCTGCCAAAGAGCTTTCCAAGGAGGCACGGCTTTCCCTCCTGGCTCTTCGGGCGTGGGAGCTGTCGCCAGAGCCGCGGCCCTACCGGAAAATGCTTTGCAGGCTGGCGCGGCGGCACAATGTGGGCGCCGGTGGAGCCGAGGCTGACGGCCGCCGCAAAGCCCGCAGCCCCACGGGCTGTGGGGACACGCGAGCGGCTGCCAAAGAGCTTTCCAACGAGGCACGGCTTTCCCTCCTGGCTCTTCGGGCGTGGGAGCTGTCGCCAGAGCCGCGGCCCTACCGGAAAATGCTTCGCAGGCTGGCGCGGTGGCACGACGTGGGTGCCGGTGTCGCCCAGGCTGATGGCCGACGGAAAGCCCGCAGCCCCACGGGCTGTGGAGCCATGCGAGCGGCTGCCAAAGAGCTTTCCAACGAGGCACGGCTTTCCCTCCTGGCTCTTCGGACGTGGGAGCTGTCGCCAGATCCGCGGCCCTAACGGAAAATGCTTCACAGGCTGGCGCGGCGGCGCAACGTGGGCGCCGGTGGCGCCGAGGCTGACAGCCGCCGCAAAGCCCGCAGCCCCACGGGCTGTGGGGCCACGTGAGCGGCTGCCAAAGAGCTTTCCAACGAGGCAAGGCTTTCTCTCCTGGCTCTTCGGGCATGGGAGCTGTCGCCAGAGCCGCGGCCCTACCGGAAAATGCTTCGCAGGCTGGCGCGGCGGCCCCACCTAGGCGCCGGTGTCGCCGAGGCTGACGGCCGCCGCAAAGCCCGGAGCCCCACGGGCTGTGGGGCCATGCGAGCGGCTGCCAAAGAGCTTTCCAACGAGGCACGGCTTTCCCTCCTGGCTCTTCGGCCGTGGGAGCTGTTGCGAGAGACGCGGCCCTACCGGAAAATGCTTCACAGGCTGGCGCGGCGGCGCCACGTGGGCGCCGGTGTCGCCGAGGCTGACGGCCGCCGCAAAGCCCGGAGCCCCACGGGCTGTGGGGCCACGCGAGCGGCTGCCAAAGAGCTTTCCAACGAGGCACGGCTTTCCCTCCTGGCTCTTCGGGCGTGGGAGCTGTCGCAAGATCCGCGGCCCTACCGGAAAATGCTTCGCAGGCTGGCGCGGCGGCGCCACGTCGGCGCCGGTGGCGCCGAGGCTGACGGCCGCCGCAAAGCCCGCAGACCCACGGGCTGTGGGGCCATGCGAGCGGCTGCCAAAGAGCTTTCCAACGAGGCACGGCTTTCCCTCCTGGCTCTTCGGGCGTGGGAGCTGTCGCCAGAGCCGCGGCCCTACCGGAAAATGCTTCACAGGCTGTCGCGGCGGCCCCACGTGGGCGCCGATGGCGCCGAGGCTGACGGCCGCCGGAAAGCCCGCAGCCCCACGCGCTGTGGGGCCACGCGAGCGGCTGCCAAAGAGCTTTCCAACGAGGCACGGCTTTCCCTCCTGGCTCTTCGGCCGTGGGAGCTGTCGCCAGAGACGCGGCCCTACCGGAAAATGCTTCGCAGGCTGGCGCGGCGGCCCCACCTAGGCGCCGGTGGCGCCGAGGCTGACGGCCGCCGCAAAGCCCGCAGCCCCACGGGCTGTGGGGCCACGCGAGCGGCTGCCAAAGAGCTTTCCAACGAGGCACGACTTTCCCTCCTGGCTCTTCGGGCGTGGGAGCTGTCGCCAGAGCCGCGGCCCTACCTGAAAATGCTTCGCAGGCTGGCGCGGTGGCGCCACGTGGGCGCCGGTGGCGCCGAGGCTGACGGCCGCCCGAAAGCCCACAACCCCACGGGCTGTGGGGCCATGCGAGTGGCTGCCAAAGAGCTTTCCAACGAGGCACGGCTTTCCCTCCTGGCTCTTCGGGCGTGGGAGCTGTCGCCAGAGCCACGGCCCTACCGGGAAATGCTTTGCAGGCTGGCGCGGTGGCCCGACGTGGGCGCCGGTGGCGCCGAGGCTGACAGCCGCCGCAAAGCCCGCAGCCCCACGGGCTGTGGGGCCACGCGAGCGGCTGCCAAAGAGCTTTCCAACGAGGCACGGCTTTCCCTCCTGACTCTTCGGGCGTGGGAGCTGTCGCCACAGCCGCGGCCCTACCGGAAAATGCTTTGCAGGCTGGCGCGGCGGCCCGACGTGGGCGCCGGCGTCGCCCAGGCTGACGGCCGCCGCAAAGCCCGCAGCCCCACGGGCTGTGGGGCCACGCGAGCGGCTGCCAAAGAGCTTTCCAATGAGGCATGGCTTTCCCTCCTGGCTCTTTGGGCGTGGGAGCTGTCGCCACAGCCGCGGCCCTACCAGAAAATGCTTTGCAGGCTGGCGCGGCGGTCCCACGTGGGCGCCGGTGGCGCCGAGGCTGACGGCCGCCGCAAAGCCCGCAGCCCCATGGGCTGTGGGGCCACGCGAGCGGCTGCCAAAGAGCTTTCCAACGAGGCACGGCTTTCCCTCCTGGCTCCTCGGGCGTGGGAGCTGTCGCTAGAGACGCGGCCCTACCGGAAAATGCTTCGCAGGCTGTCGCGGCGGCGCCTCGTGGGCGCCGGTGGCGCCGAGGCTGACGGCCGCCGGAAAGCCCGCAGCCCCACGGGCTGTGGGGACACGCGAGCGGCTGCCAAAGAGCTTTCCAACGAGGCACGGCTTTCCCTCCTGGCTCTTTGGGCGTGGGAGCTGTCGCCAGAGACGCGGCCCTACCGGAAAATGCTTCGCAGGCTGGCGCGGCGGCCCGATGTGGGCTCCGATGGCGCCGAGGCTGACGGCCGCCGGAAAGCCCGCAGCCCCACGGGCTGTGGGGCCATGCGAGCGGCTGCCAAAGAGCTTTCCAACGAGGCACGGCTTTCCCTCCTGGCTCTTCGGGCGTGGGAGCTGTCGCCAGAGACGCGGCCCTACAGGAAAATGCTTCGCAGGCTGGCGCAGCGGCGCAACGTGGGCGCCAGTGGCGCCGAGGCTGACGGCCGCCGCAAAGCCCACAGCCCCACGGGCTGTGGGGCCACGCCAGCGGCTGCCAAAGAGCTTTCCAACGAGGCACGGCTTTCCCTCCTGGCTCTTCGGGCGTGGGAGCTGTCGCCAGAGCCGCGGCCCTACCAGAAAATGCTTTGCAGGCTGGCGCGGCGGCCCCACGTGGGCGCCGGTGGCGCCGAGGCTGACGGCCGCCGCATAGCTTGCAGCCCCATGGGCTGTGGTGCCACGCGAGTGGCTGCCAAAGAGCTTTCCAACGAGGCACGGCTTTCCCTCCTGGCTCTTCGGCCGTGGGAGCTGTCGCCAGAGACGCGGCCCTACCGGAAAATGCTTCGCAGGCTAGCGCGGCGGCCCCACCTGGGCGCCGGTGTCGCCCAGGCTGACGGCCGCCACAAAGCCTGCAGCCCCACAGGCTGTGGGGCCACGCGAGCGGCTGCCAAAGAGCTTTCCAACGAGGCACGGCTTTCCCTCCTGGCTCTTCGGGCGTGGGAGCTGTCGCCAGAAACGCGGCCCTACCAGAAAATGCGTTGCAGGCTGGCGCGGCGGACACACGTGGGCGCCGGTGGCGCCGAGGCTGACGGCCGCCGCAAAGCCCGCAGCCCCACGGGCTGTGGGGCCATGCAAGCGGCTGCCAAAGAGCTTTCCAACGAGGCACGGCTTTCCCTCCTGGCTATTCGGGCGTGGGAGCTGTCGCCACAGCCGCGGCCCTACCAGAAAATGCTTTGCAGGCTGGCGCGGCGGCGCAATGTGGGCGCCGGTGGCGCCGAGGCTGACGGCCGCTGCAAAGCCCGCAGCCCCATGGGCTGTGGGGCCACGCGAGCAGCTGCCAAAGAGCTTTCCAACGAGGCACGGCTTTCCCTCCTGGCTCCTCGGGCGTGGGAGCTGTCGCCAGAGACGCGGCCCTACCGGAAAATGCTTCGCAGGCTGTCGCGGCGGCGCAACGTGGGCGCCGGTGGCGCCAAGGCTGACGGCCGCCGGAAAGCCCGCAGCCCCACGGGCTGTGGGGCCACGCGAGCGGCTGCCAAAGACCTTTCCAACGAGGCACGGCTTTCCCTCCTGGCTCTTCGGGCGTGGGAGCTGTCGCCAGAGACGTGGCCCTACCGGAAAATGCTTCGCAGGCTGGCGCGGCGTCCCGACGTGGGCGCCGATGGCTCCGAGGCTAACGGCCGCCGGAAAGCCCGCAGCCCCACGGGCTGTGGGGCCATGCGAGCGGCTGCCAAAGAGCTTTCCAATGAGGCACGGCTTTCCCTCCTGGCTCTTCGGGCGTGGGAGCTGTCGCCAGAGACGTGGCCCTACCGGAAAATGCTTCGCAGGCTGGCGCGGCGGCCCGATGTGGGCTCCGATGGCGCCGAGGCTGACGGCCGCCGGAAAGCCCGCAGCCCCACGGGCTGTGGGGCCACGCGAGCGGCTGCCAAAGAGCTTTCCAACGAGGCACGGCTTTCCCTCCTGGCTCTTTGGGCGTGGGAGCTGTCGCCAGAGACGCGGCCGTACCGGAAAATGCTTCGCAGGCTGGCGCGGCGGTCCGATGTGGGCGCCGATGGCGCCGAGGCTAACGGCCGCCGGAAAGCCCGCAGCCCCACGGGCTGTGGGGCCACGCGAGCGGCTGCCAAAGAGCTTTCCAACGTGGCATGGCTTTCCTTCCTTGCTCTTCGGGCGTGGGAGCTGTCGCCAGAGACGCGGCCCTACCGGAAAATGCTTCGCAGGCTGGCGCAGCGGCGCAACGTGGGCGCCAGTGGCGCCGAGGCTGACGGCCGCTGCAAAGCCCGCAGCCCCATGGGCTGTGGGGCCACGCGAGCGGCTGCCAAAGAGCTTTCCAACGAGGCACGGCTTTCCCTCCTGGCTCTTCGGCCGTGGGAGCTGTCGCCAGAGCCGCGGCCCTACCGGAAAATGCTTTGCAGGCTGGCGCGGCGGCCTGTCGTGGGCGCCGGTGGCACTGAGGCTGACGGCCGCCGCAAAGCCCGCAGACCCACGGGCTGTGGGGCCACGCGAGCGGCTGCCAAAGACCTTTCCAACGAGGCACGGCTTTCCCTCCTGGCTCTTCGGGCGTGGGAGCTGTCGCCAGAGCTGCAGCCCTACCGGCAAATGCTTCGCAGGCTGGCGCGGAGGCTCCACGTGGGCGCCGGTGTCGCCGAGGCTGACGTCCGCCGCAAAGCCCGCAGCCCCACGGGCTGTGGGGCCACGCGAGCGGCTGCCAAAGAGCTTTCCAACGAGGCATGGCTTTCCCTCCTGGCTCTTCGGGCGTGGGAGCTGTCGCCAGAGAGGCGGCCCTACCGGAAAATGCTTCGCAGGCTGGCCCAGCGGCGCAACGTGGGCGCCAGTGGGGCCGAGGCTGACGGCCGCCGCAAAGCCCGCAGCCCCATGGGCTGTGGGGCCACGCGAGCGGCTGCCAAAGAGCTTTCCAACGAGGCACGGCTTTCCCTCCTGGCTCTTCGGCCGTGGGAGCTGTCGCCAGAGCCGCGGCCCTACCGGAAAATGCTTCGCAGGCTGGCGCAGCGGCCTGACGTGGGAGCCGGTGGCACTGAGGCTGACGGCCGCCGCAAAGCCCGCAGCCCCACGGGCTGTGGGGCCACGCGAGCGGCTGCCAAAGAGCTTTCCAACGAGGCACGGCTTTCCCTCCTGGCTCTTCGGGCGTGGGAGCTGTCGCCACAACCGCGGCCCTACCGGAAAATGCTTTGCAGGCTGGCGCAGCGGCGCAACGTGGGCGCCGGTGGCGCCGAGGCTGACGGCCGCCGCAAAGCCCGCAGCCCCACGGGCTGTGGGGCCACGCGAGCGGCTGCCAAAGAGCTTTCCAACGAGGCACGGCTTTCCCTCCTGGCTCTTCGCGCGTGGGAGCTGTCGCCAGAGCTGCAGCCCTACCGGAAAATGCTTCGCAGGCTGGCGCTGCGGCGCCACGTGGGCGCCGGTGGCGCCGAGGCTGACGGGCGCCGGAAAGCCCGCAGCCCCACGGGCTGTGGGGCCACGCGAGCGGCTGCCAAAGAGCTTTCCAACGAGGCATGGCTTTCCCTCCTGGCTCTTTGGGCGTGGGAGCTGTCGCCAGAGACGCGGCCCTACCGGAAAATGCTTCGCAGGCTGGCGCGGCGGTCCGATGTGGGCGCCGATGGCGCCGAGGCTGACGGCCGCCGGAAAGCCCGCAGCCCCACGGGCTGTGGGGCCACGCGAGCGGCTGCCAAAGAGCTTTCCAACGAGGCATGGCTTTCCTTCCTTGCTCTTCGGGCGTGGGAGCTGTCACCAGAGACGCGGCCCTACTGGAAAATGCTTCGCAGGCTGGCGCGGCGGCGCAACGTGGGCGCCAGTGGCGCC
Organism: Larus michahellis; assembly: GCF_964199755.1. Lineage (NCBI taxonomy): Eukaryota > Metazoa > Chordata > Aves > Charadriiformes > Laridae > Larus > Larus michahellis. Next base: position 741,930 of record NC_133921.1, read on the forward strand.
GAGGCTGACGGCCACCGCAAAGCCCGCAGCCCCATGGGCTGTGGGGCCACGCGAGCGGCTGCCAAAGAGCTTTCCAACGAGGCACGGCTTTCCCTCCTGGCTCTTCGGGCGTGGGAGCTGTCGCCAGAGACGCGGCCCTACCAGAAAATGCTTCACAGGCTGGCGCGGCGGCCCCACGTGGTCGCCGGTGGCGCCGAGGCTGACGGCCGCCGCATAGCCTGCAGCCAGATGGGCTGTGGTGCCACGCGAGTGGCTGCCAAAGAGCTTTCCAACGAGGCACGGCTTTCCCTCCTGGCTCTTCGGGCGTTGGAGCTGTCGCCAGAGACGCGGCCCTACCGGAAAATGCTTCGCAGGCTAGCGCGGCGGCCCCACCTGGGCACCGGTGTCGCCCAGGCTGACGGCCGCCACAAAGCCTGCAGCCCCACAGGCTGTGGGGCCACGCGAGCGGCTGCCAAAGAGCTTTCCAACGAGGCATGGCTTTCCCTCCTGGCTCTTCGGCCGTGGGAGCTGTCGCCAGAGCCGCGGCCCTACCGGAAAATGCTTCGCAGGCTGGCGCGGCGGCCCGATGTGGGCTCCGATGGCGCCGAGGCTGACGGCCGCCGCAAAGCCCGCAGCCCCACGGGCTGTGGGGCCACGCGAGCGGCTGCCAAAGAGCTTTCCAACGAGGCACGGCTTTCCCTCCTGGCTCTTCGGGCGTGGGAGCTGTCGCCAGAGACGCGGCCCTACCGGAAAATGCTTTGCAGGCTGGCGCGGCGGCCCCACCTGGGTGCCGGTGGCGCCGAGGCTGACGGCCGCCGCAAAGCCCGCAGCCCCATGGGCTGTGGGGGAACGCGAGCGGCTGCCAAAGAGCTTTCCAACGAGGCACGGCTTTCCCTCCTGGCTCTTCGGGCGTGGGAGCTGTCGCCAGAGACGCGGCCCTACCGGAAAATGCTTCACAGGCTGGCGCGGCGGCGCCACGTGGGCGCCGGTGGCGCCGAGGCTGAGGGCCGCCGCACAGCCCGCAGCCCCACGGGCTGTGGGGCCACGCGAGCGGCTGCCAAAGAGCTTTCCAACGAGGCACGGCTTTCCCTCCTGGCTCTTCGGGCGTGGGAGCTGTCGCCAGAGACGCGGCCCTACCGGAAAATGCTTCGCAGGCTGGCGCGGCGGCGCAATGTGGGCGCCGGTGGCGCCGAGGCTGACGGCCGCCGCAAAGCCCGTAGTCCCACGGGCTGTGGGGCCACGCGAGCGGCTGCCAAAGAGCTTTCCAACGAGGCACGGCTTTCCCTCCTGGCTCTTCGGCCGTGGGAGCTGTCGCCAGAGCTGCAGCCCTACCGGCAAACGCTTCGCAGGCTGGCGCGGCGGCGCCACGTGGGCGCCGGTGGCGCCGAGGCTGACGGCCGCCGAAAGCCCGCAGCCCCACGGGCTGTGGGGCCACGCGAGCGGCTGCCAAAGAGATTTCCAACGAGGCACGGCTTTCCCTCCTGGCTCTTTGGGCGTGGGAGCTGTCGCCAGAGACGCGGCCCTACCGGAAAATGCTTCGCAGGCTAGCGCGGCGGCCCCACCTGGCCGCTGGTGTTGCCCAGGCTGACGGCCGCCGCAAAGCCCGCAGCCCCACAGGCTGTGGGGTCACGCGAGCGGCTGCCAAAGAGCTTTCCAACGAGGCACGGCTTTCCCTCCTGGCTCTTCGGGCGTGGGAGCTGTCGCCAGAGCCGCGGCCCTACCGGATAATGCTTCGCAGGCTGGCGCGGCGTCCCGACGTGGGCGCCGGTGGCGCCGAGGCTGACGGCCGCCGCAAAGCCCGCAGCCCCACGGGCTGTGGGGCCACGCGAGCGGCTGCCAAAGAGCTTTCCAATGAGGCACGGCTTTCCCTCCTGGCTCTTCGGGCGTGGGAGCTGTCGCCAGAGCCGCGGCCCTACCGGAAAATGCTTCGCAGGCTGGCGCGGCGGCGCCACGTGGGCGCCGGTGGCATCGAGGCTGACGGCCGCCGGAAAGCCCGCATCCCCACGGGCTTTAGGGCCATGCGAGTAGCTGCCAAAGAGCTTTCCAACGAGGCGCGGCTTTCCCTCCTGGCTCTTCGGGAGTGGGAGCTGTCGCCAGAGCCGCGGCCCTACCAGAAAATGCGTCGCAGGCTGGCGCGGTGGCGCCACGTGGGCGCCGGTGTCGCCGAGGCCGACGGCCGCCGCAAAGCCCGCAGCCCCACGGGCTGTGGGGCCGTGCGAGCGGCTGCCAAAGAGCTTTCCAACGAGGCACGGCTTTCCCTCCTGGCTCTTCGGGCGTGGGAGCTGTCGCCAGAGACGCGGCCCTACCTGAAAATGCTTCGCAGGCTGGCGCGGCGGGCCGATGTGGGCGCCGGTGGCGCCGAGGCTGACGGCCGCCGCAAAGCCCGCAGCCCCACGGGCTGTGGGGCCACGCGAGCGACTGCCAAAGACCTTTCCAACGAGGCACGGCTTTCCCTCCTGGCTCTTCGGGCGTGGGAGCTGTCGCCAAAGAGGCGGCCCTACCGGAAAATGCTTCGCAGGCTGGGGCGGCGGCGCAATGTGGGCGCCGGTGGCGCCGAGGCCGACGGCCGCCGCAAAGCCCGTAGTCCCACGGGCTGTGGGGCCACGCGAGCGGCTGCCAAAGAGCTTTCCAACGAGGCACGGCTTTCCCTCCTGGCTCTTCGGGCGTGGGAGCTGTCGCCAGAGCTGCAGCCCTACCGGCAAAAGCGTCGCAGGCTGGCGCGGTGGCGCCACGTGGGCGCCAGTGTCGCCGAGGCCGACGGCCGCCGCAAAGCCCGCAGCCCCACGGGCTGTGGGGCCGTGCGAGCGGCTGCCAAAGAGCTTTCCAACGAGGCACGGCTTTCCCTCCTGGCTCTTCGGGCGTGGGAGCTGTCGCCAGAGCCGCGGCCCTACCGGAAAATGCTTCGCAGGCTGGCGCGGCAGGCCGATGTGGGCGCCGATGGCGCCGAGGCTGACGGCCGCCACAAAGCCCGCAGCCCCACGGGCTGTGGGGCCACGCGAGCGGCTGCCAAAGAGCTTTCCAACGAGGCACGGCTTTCCCTCCTGGCTCTTCGGGCGTGGGAGCTGTCGCCAGAGCCGCGGCCCTACCAGAAAATGCTTTGCAGGCTGGCGCGGCGTCCCGACGTGGGCGCCGGTGGCGCCGAGGCTGACGGCTGCCGCAAAGCCCGCAGCCCCATGGGCTGTGGGGCCACGCGAGCGGCTGCCAAAGAGCTTTCCAATGAGGCACGGCTTTCCCTCCTGGCTCTTCGGCCGTGGGAGCTATCGCCAGAGCCGCGGCCCTACCGGAAAATGCTTCGCAGGCTGGCGCGGAGGCGTAACGTGGGCGCCGGTGGCGCCGAGGCTGACGGCCGCCGCAAAGCCCGCAGCCCCACGGGCTGTGGGGCCACGCGAGCGGCTGCCAAAGAGCTTTCCAACGAGGCACGGCTTTCCCTCCTGGCTCTTCGGGCGTGGGAGCTGTCGCCAGAGCTGCAGCCCTACCGGCAAATGCTTCGCAGGCTGGCGCGGCGGCGCCACGTGGGCGCCGGTGGCGCCGAGGCTGACGGCCGCCGCAAAGCCCGCAGCCCCACGGGCTGTGGGGCCACGCGAGCGGCTGCCAAAGAGCTTTCCAACGAGGCACGGCTTTCCCTCCTGGCTCTTCAGGCGTGGGAGCTGTCGCCAGAGACGCGGCCCTACCGGAAAATGCTTCGCAGGCTGGCGCGGCGGCGCCACGTGGGCGCCGGTGGCATCGAGGCTGCCGGCCGCTGGAAAGCCCGCATCCCCACGGGCTTTAGGGCCATGCGAGTAGCTGCCAAAGAGCTTTCCAACGAGGCGCGGCTTTCCCTCCTGGCTCTTCGGGAGTGGGAGCTGTCGCCAGAGCCGCGGCCCTACCAGAAAATGCGTCGCAGGCTGGCGCGGTGGCGCCACGTGGGCGCCGGTGTCGCCGATGCCGACGGCCGACGCAAAGCCCGCAGCCCCACGGGCTGTGGGGCCACGCGAGCGGCTGCCAAAGAGCTTTCCAACGAGGCACGGCTTTCCCTCCTTGCTCTTCGGCCGTGGCAGCTGTCGCCAGAGAGGCAGCACTACCGGCAAATGCTTCGCAGGCTGGCGCGGCGGCGCCACGTGGGCGCCGGTGGCGCCGAGGCTGATGGCCGCCGAAAGCCCGCAGACCCACGGGCTGTGGGGCCACGCGAGCGGCTGCCAAAGAGCTTTCCAACGAGGCACGGCTTTCCCTCCTGGCTCTTCGGGCGTGGGAGCTGTCGCCAGAGACGCGGCCCTACAGGAAAATGCTTCGCAGGCTGGCGCAGCGGCGCAACGTGGGCGCCAGTGGTGCCGAGGCTGACGGCCGCCGCAAAGCCCACAGCACCACGGGCTGTGGGGCCACGCGAGCGGCTGCCAAAGAGCTTTCCAACGAGGCACGGCTTTCCCTCCTGGCTCTTTGGGCGTGGGAGCTGTCGCCAGAGACGCGGCCCTACCGGAAAATGCTTCGCAGGCTAGCGCGGCGGCCCCACCTGGGCGCTGGTGTCGCCCAGGCTGACGGCCGCCGCAAAGCCCGCAGCCCCACAGGCTGTGGGGTCACGCGAGCGGCTGCCAAAGAGCTTTCCAACGAGGCACGGCTTTCCCTGCTGGCTCTTCGGCCGTGGGAGCTGTCGCCAGAGCCGCGGCCCTACCGGAAAATGCTTCGCAGGCTGGCGCGGCGTCCCGACGTGGGCGCCGGTGGCGCCGAGGCTGACGGCCGCCGCAAAGCCCGCAGCCCCACGGGCTGTGGGGCCACACGAGCGGCTGCCAAAGAGCTTTCCAATGAGGCACGGCTTTCCCTCCTGGCTCTTAGGGCGTGGGAGCTGTCGCCAGAGACGCGGCCCTACCGGAAAATGCTTCGCAGGCTGGCGCGGCGGCGCCACGTGGGCGCCGGTGGCATCGAGGCTGACGGCCGCCGGAAAGCCCGCACCCCACGGGCTTTAGGGCCATGCGAGTAGCTGCCAAAGAGCTTTCCAACGAGGCGCGGCTTTCCCTCCTGGCTCTTCGGGAGTGGGAGCTGTCGCCAGGGCCGCGGCCCTACCAGAAAATGCGTCGCAGGCTGGCGCGGTGGCGCCACGTGGGCGCCGGTGTCGCCGAGGCCGACGGCCGCCGCAAAGCCCGCAGCCCCACGGGCTGTGGGGCCATGCGAGCGGCTGCCAAAGAGCTTTCCAACGAGGCACGGCTTTCCCTCCTGGCTCTTTGGGCGTGGGAGCTGTCGCCAGAGCCGCGGCCCTACCAGAAAATGCTTTGCAGGCTGGCGCGGCGTCCCGACGTGGGCGCCGGTGGCGCCGAGGCTGACGGCCGCCGCAAAGCCCGCAGCCCCATGGGCTGTGGGGCCACGCGAGCGGCTGCCAAAGAGCTTTCCAATGAGGCACGGCTTTCCCTCCTGGCTCTTCGGGCGTGGGAGCTGTCGCCAGAGCCGCGGCCCTACCGGAAAATGCTTCGCAGGCTGGCGCGGAGGCGTAACGTGGGCGCCGGTGGCGCCGAGGCTGACGGCCGCCGCAAAGCCCGCAGCCCCACGGGCTGTGGGGCCACGCGAGCGGCTGCCAAAGAGCTTTCCAACGAGGCACGGCTTTCCCTCCTGGCTCTTCGGGCGTGGGAGCTGTCGCCAGAGCTGCAGCCCTACCGGCAAATGCTTCGCAGGCTGGCGCGGCGGCCCCACGTGGGCGCCGGTGGCGCCCAGGCTGACGGCCGCCGCAAAGCCCGCAGCCCCATGGGCTGTGGGGCCACGCGAGCGGCTGCCAAAGAGCTTTCCAACGAGGCACGGCTTTCCCTCCTGGCTCTTCGGGCGTGGGAGCTGTCGCTACAGCCGCGTCCCTACCTGAAAATGCTTCGCAGGCTGGCGCGGCGGCCCGATGTGGGCGCCGATGGCGCCGAGGCTGACGGCCGCCGCAAAGCCCGCAGCCCCACGGGCTGTGGGGCCACGCGAGCGGCTGCCAAAGAGCTTTCCAACGAGGCACGGCTTTCCCTCCTGGCTCTTCGGGCGTTGGAGCTGTCGCCAGAGACGCGGCCCTACAGGAAAATGCTTCGCAGGCTAGCGCGGCGGCGCCACGTGGGCGCCGGTGTCGCACAGGCTGACGGCCGCCACAAAGCCCGCAGCCCCACAGGCTGTGGGGCCACGCGAGCGGCTGCCAAAGAGCTTTCCAACGAGGCACGGCTTTCCCTCCTGGCTCTTCGGGCGTGGGAGCTGTCGCCAGAGCCGCGGCCCTACCGGAAAATGCTTCGCAGGCTGGCGCAGCGGCGCAACGTGGGCGCTGTTGGCGCCGAGGCTGACGGCTGCCGCAAAGCCCGCAGCCCCACGGGCTGTGGGGCCACGCGAGCGGCTGCCAAAGAGCTTTCCAACGAGGCACGGCTTTCCCTCCTGGCTCTTCGGGCGTGGGAGCTGTCGCCAGAGACGCGGCCCTACCGGAAAATGCTTCGCAGGCTGGCGCGGAGGCGCCACCTGGGCGCCGGTGTCGCCCAGGCTGACGGCCGCCACAAAGCCCGCAGCCCCACAGGCTGTGGGGCCATGCGAGCGGCTGCCAAAGAGCTTTCCAACGAGGCATGGCTTTCCCTCCTGGCTCTTCGGGCGTGGGAGCTGTCGCCAGAGCCGCGGCCCTACCGGAAAATGCTTCGCAGGCTGGAGCGGCGTCCCGACGTGGGCGCTGGTGGCGCCGAGGCTGACGGCCGCCGCAAAGCCCACAGCCCCACGGGCTGTGGGGCCACGCGAGCGGCTGCCAAAGACCTTTCCAACGAGGCACGGCTTTCCCTCCTGGCTCTTCGGGCGTGGGAGATGTCGCCAGAGACACGGCCCTACCGGCAAATGCTTCGCAGGCTGGCGCGGCGGCGCCACGTGGGCGCCGATGGCGCCGAGGCTGACGGCCGCCGCAAAGCCCGCAGCCCCACAGGCTGTGGGGCCACGCGAGCGGCTGCCAAAGACCTTTCCAACGAGGCACGGCTTTCCCTCCTGGCTCTTCGGGCGTGGGAGCTGTCGCCAGAGCTGCAGCCCTACCGGCAAATGCTTCGCAGGCTGGCGCGGCGGCGCCACGTGGGCGCCGGTGGCGCCGAGGCTGACGGCCGCCGCAAAGCCCGCAGCCCCACGGGCTGTGGGGCCACGCGAGCGGCTGCCAAAGAGCTTTCCAACGAGGCACGGCTTTCCCTCCTGGCTCTTCGGGCGTGGGAGCTGTCGCCAGAGACGCGGCCCTACCGGAAAATGCTTCGCAGGCTGGCGCGGCGGCGCCACGTGGGCGCCAGTGGCATCGAGGCTGCCGGCCGCCGGAAAGCCCGCATCCCCACGGGCTTTAGGGCCATGCGAGTAGCTGCCAAAGAGCTTTCCAACGAGGCGCGGCTTTCCCTCCTGGCTCTTCGGGAGTGGGAGCTGTCGCCAGAGCCGCGGCCCTACCAGAAAATGCGTCGCAGGCTGGCGCGGTGGCGCCACGTGGGCGCCGGTGTCGCCGATGCCGACGGCCGACGCAAAGCCCGCAGACCCACGGGCTGTGGGGCCACGCGAGCGGCTGCCAAAGAGCTTTCCAACGAGGCACGGCTTTCCCTCCTTGCTCTTCGGCCGTGGCAGCTGTCGCCAGAGAGGCAGCACTACCGGCAAATGCTTCGCAGGCTGGCGCGGCGGCGCCACGTGGGCGCCGGTGGCGCCGAGGCTGATGGCCGCCGAAAGCCCGCAGACCCACGGGCTGTGGGGCCACGCGAGCGGCTGCCAAAGAGCTTTCCAACGAGGCACGGCTTTCCCTCCTGGCTCTTCGGGCGTGGGAGCTGTCGCCAGAGACGCGGCCCTACAGGAAAATGCTTCGCAGGCTGGCGCAGCGGCGCAACGTGGGCGCCAGTGGCGCCGAGGCTGACGGCCGCCGCAAAGCCCACAGCACCACGGGCTGTGGGGCCACGCGAGCGGCTGCCAAAGAGCTTTCCAACGAGGCACGGCTTTCCCTCCTGGCTCTTTGGGCGTGGGAGCTGTCGCCAGAGACGCGGCCCTACCGGAAAATGCTTCGCAGGCTAGCGCGACGTCCCCACCTGGGCGCTGGTGTCGCCCAGGCTGACGGCCGCCGCAAAGCCCGCAGCCCCATGGGCTGTGGGGCCACGCGAGCGGCTGCCAAAGAGCTTTCCAACGAGGCACGGCTTTCCCTCCTGGCTCTTCGGGCGTGGGAGCTGTCGCTACAGCCGCGTCCCTACCTGAAAATGCTTCGCAGGCTGGCGCGGCGGCCCGATGTGGGCGCCGATGGCGCCGAGGCTGACGGCCGCCGCAAAGCCCGCAGCCCCACGGGCTGTGGGGCCACGCGAGCGGCTGCCAAAGAGCTTTCCAACGAGGCACGGCTTTCCCTCCTGGCTCTTCGGGCGTTGGAGCTGTCGCCAGAGACGCGGCCCTACAGGAAAATGCTTCGCAGGCTAGCGCGGCGGCGCCACGTGGGCGCCGGTGTCGCACAGGCTGACGGCCGCCACAAAGCCCGCAGCCCCACAGGCTGTGGGGCCACGCGAGCGGCTGCCAAAGAGCTTTCCAACGAGGCACGGCTTTCCCTCCTGGCTCTTCGGGCGTGGGAGCTGTCGCCAGAGACGCGGCCCTACCGGAAAATGCTTCGCAGGCTGGCGCAGCGGCGCAACGTGGGCGCTGTTGGCGCCGAGGCTGACGGCTGCCGCAAAGCCCGCAGCCCCACGGGCTGTGGGGCCACGCGAGCGGCTGCCAAAGAGCTTTCCAACGAGGCACGGCTTTCCCTCCTGGCTCTTCGGGCGTGGGAGCTGTCGCCAGAGACGCGGCCCTACCGGAAAATGCTTCGCAGGCTGGCGCGGAGGCGCCACCTGGGCGCCGGTGTCGCCCAGGCTGACGGCCGCCACAAAGCCCGCAGCCCCACAGGCTGTGGGGCCATGCGAGCGGCTGCCAAAGAGCTTTCCAACGAGGCATGGCTTTCCCTCCTGGCTCTTCGGGCGTGGGAGCTGTCGCCAGAGCCGCGGCCCTACCGGAAAATGCTTCGCAGGCTGGAGCGGCGTCCCGACGTGGGCGCTGGTGGCGCCGAGGCTGACGGCCGCCGCAAAGCCCACAGCCCCACGGGCTGTGGGGCCACGCGAGCGGCTGCCAAAGACCTTTCCAACGAGGCACGGCTTTCCCTCCTGGCTCTTCGGGCGTGGGAGATGTCGCCAGAGACACGGCCCTACCGGCAAATGCTTCGCAGGCTGGCGCGGCGGCGCCACGTGGGCGCCGATGGCGCCGAGGCTGACGGCCGCCGCAAAGCCCGCAGCCCCACAGGCTGTGGGGCCACGCGAGCGGCTGCCAAAGACCTTTCCAACGAGGCACGGCTTTCCCTCCTGGCTCTTCGGGCGTGGGAGCTGTCGCCAGAGCTGCAGCCCTACCGGCAAATGCTTCGCAGGCTGGCGCGGCGGCGCCACGTGGGCGCCGGTGGCGCCGAGGCTGACGGCCGCCGCAAAGCCCGCAGCCCCACGGGCTGTGGGGCCACGCGAGCGGCTGCCAAAGAGCTTTCCAACGAGGCACGGCTTTCCCTCCTGGCTCTTCGGGCGTGGGAGCTGTCGCCAGAGACGCGGCCCTACCGGAAAATGCTTCGCAGGCTGGCGCGGCGGCGCCACGTGGGCGCCAGTGGCATCGAGGCTGCCGGCCGCCGGAAAGCCCGCATCCCCACGGGCTTTAGGGCCATGCGAGTAGCTGCCAAAGAGCTTTCCAACGAGGCGCGGCTTTCCCTCCTGGCTCTTCGGGAGTGGGAGCTGTCGCCAGAGCCGCGGCCCTACCAGAAAATGCGTCGCAGGCTGGCGCGGTGGCGCCACGTGGGCGCCGGTGTCGCCGATGCCGACGGCCGACGCAAAGCCCGCAGCCCCACGGGCTGTGGGGCCACGCGAGCGGCTGCCAAAGAGCTTTCCAACGAGGCACGGCTTTCCCTCCTTGCTCTTCGGCCGTGGCAGCTGTCGCCAGAGAGGCAGCACTACCGGCAAATGCTTCGCAGGCTGGCGCGGCGGCGCCACGTGGGCGCCGGTGGCGCCGAGGCTGATGGCCGCCGAAAGCCCGCAGACCCACGGGCTGTGGGGCCACGCGAGCGGCTGCCAAAGAGCTTTCCAACGAGGCACGGCTTTCCCTCCTGGCTCTTCGGGCGTGGGAGCTGTCGCCAGAGACGCGGCCCTACAGGAAAATGCTTCGCAGGCTGGCGCAGCGGCGCAACGTGGGCGCCAGTGGCGCCGAGGCTGACGGCCGCCGCAAAGCCCACAGCACCACGGGCTGTGGGGCCACGCGAGCGGCTGCCAAAGAGCTTTCCAACGAGGCACGGCTTTCCCTCCTGGCTCTTTGGGCGTGGGAGCTGTCGCCAGAGACGCGGCCCTACCGGAAAATGCTTCGCAGGCTAGCGCGACGTCCCCACCTGGGCGCTGGTGTCGCCCAGGCTGACGGCCGCCGCAAAGCCCGCAGCCCCACAGGCTGTGGGGTCACGCGAGCGGCTGCCAAAGAGCTTTCCAACGAGGCACGGCTTTCCCTGCTGGCTCTTCGGCCGTGGGAGCTGTCGCCAGAGCTGCGGCCCTACCGGAAAATGCTTCGCAGGCTGGCGCGGCGTCCCGACGTGGGCGCCGGTGGCGCCGAGGCTGACGGCCGCCGCAAAGCCCGCAGCCCCACGGGCTGTGGGGCCACACGAGCGGCTGCCAAAGAGCTTTCCAATGAGGCACGGCTTTCCCTCCTGGCTCTTTGGGCGTGGGAGCTGTCGCCAGAGACGCGGCCCTACCGGAAAATGCTTCGCAGGCTGGCGCGGCGGCGCCACGTGGGCGCCGGTGGCATCGAGGCTGACGGCCGCCGGAAAGCCCGCAGCCCCACGGGCTTTAGGGCCATGCGAGTAGCTGCCAAAGAGCTTTCCAACGAGGCGCGGCTTTCCCTCCTGGCTCTTCGGGAGTGGGAGCTGTCGCCAGAGCCGCGGCCCTACCAGAAAATGCGTCGCAGGCTGGCGCGGTGGCGCCACGTGGGCGCCGGTGTCGCCGAGGCCGACGGCCGCCGCAAAGCCCGCAGCCCCACGGGCTGTGGGGCCATGCGAGCGGCTGCCAAAGAGCTTTCCAACGAGGCACGGCTTTCCCTCCTGGCTCTTTGGGCGTGGGAGCTGTCGCCAGAGCCGCGGCCCTACCAGAAAATGCTTTGCAGGCTGGCGCGGCGTCCCGACGTGGGCGCCGGTGGCGCCGAGGCTGACGGCCGCCGCAAAGCCCGCAGCCCCATGGGCTGTGGGGCCACGCGAGCGGCTGCCAAAGAGCTTTCCAATGAGGCACGGCTTTCCCTCCTGGCTCTTCGGCCGTGGGAGCTGTCGCCAGAGCCGCGGCCCTACCGGAAAATGCTTCGCAGGCTGGCGCGGAGGCGTAACGTGGGCGCCGGTGGCGCCGAGGCTGACGGCCGCCGCAAAGCCCGCAGCCCCACGGGCTGTGGGGCCACGCGAGCGGCTGCCAAAGAGCTTTCCAACGAGGCACGGCTTTCCCTCCTGGCTCTTCGGGCGTGGGAGCTGTCGCCAGAGCTGCAGCCCTACCGGCAAATGCTTCGCAGGCTGGCGCGGCGGCCCCACGTGGGCGCCGGTGGCGCCCAGGCTGACGGCTGCCGCAAAGCCCGCAGCCCCACGGGCTGTGGGGCCACGCGAGCGGCTGCCAAAGAGCTTTCCAACGAGGCACGGCTTTCCCTCCTGGCTCTTCGGGCGTGGGAGCTGTCGCTACAGCCGCGTCCCTACCTGAAAATGCTTCGCAGGCTGGCGCGGCGGCCCGATGTGGGCGCCGATGGCGCCGAGGCTGACGGCCGCCGCAAAGCCCGCAGCCCCACGGGCTGTGGGGCCACGCGAGCGGCTGCCAAAGAGCTTTCCAACGAGGCACGGCTTTCCCTCCTGGCTCTTCGGGCGTTGGAGCTGTCGCCAGAGACGCGGCCCTACAGGAAAATGCTTCGCACGCTAGCGCGGCGGCGCCACGTGGGCGCCGGTGTCGCACAGGCTGACGGCCGCCACAAAGCCCGCAGCCCCACAGGCTGTGGGGCCACGCGAGCGGCTGCCAAAGAGCTTTCCAACGAGGCACGGCTTTCCCTCCTGGCTCTTCGGGCGTGGGAGCTGTCGCTACAGCCGCGTCCCTACCTGAAAATGCTTCGCAGGCTGGCGCGGCGGCCCGATGTGGGCGCTGTTGGCGCCGAGGCTGACGGCTGCCGCAAAGCCCGCAGCCCCACGGGCTGTGGGGCCACGCGAGCGGCTGCCAAAGAGCTTTCCAACGAGGCACGGCTTTCCCTCCTGGCTCTTCGGGCGTGGGAGCTGTCGCCAGAGACGCGGCCCTACCGGAAAATGCTTCGCAGGCTGGCGCGGAGGCGCCACCTGGGCGCCGGTGTCGCCCAGGCTGACGGCCGCCACAAAGCCCGCAGCCCCACAGGCTGTGGGGCCATGCGAGCGGCTGCCAAAGAGCTTTCCAACGAGGCATGGCTTTCCCTCCTGGCTCTTCGGGCGTGGGAGCTGTCGCCAGAGCCGCGGCCCTACCGGAAAATGCTTCGCAGGCTGGAGCGGCGTCCCGACGTGGGCGCTGGTGGCGCCGAGGCTGACGGCCGCCGCAAAGCCCACAGCCCCACGGGCTGTGGGGCCACGCGAGCGGCTGCCAAAGACCTTTCCAACGAGGCACGGCTTTCCCTCCTGGCTCTTCGGGCGTGGGAGATGTCGCCAGAGACACGGCCCTACCGGCAAATGCTTCGCAGGCTGGCGCGGCGGCGCCACGTGGGCGCCGATGGCGCCGAGGCTGACGGCCGCCGCAAAGCCCGCAGCCCCACAGGCTGTGGGGCCACGCGAGCGGCTGCCAAAGACCTTTCCAACGAGGCACGGCTTTCCCTCCTGGCTCTTCGGCCGTGGGAGCTGTCGCCAGAGCCACGGCCCTACCAGAAAATGCTTCGCAGGCTGGTGCGGTGGCGCCATGTGGGCGCCGGTGGCGCCGAGACTGACGGCCGCCGCAAAGCCCGCAGCCCCACGGGCTGTGGGGCCATGCGAGTGCCTGCCAAAGAGCTTTCCAACGAGGCACGGCTTTCCCTCCTGGCTCTTCGGGCGTGGGAGCTGTCGCTACAGCCGCGGCCCTACCGGAAAATGCTTCGCAGGCTGGCGCGGCGCGCCGATGTGGGCGCCGATGGCGCCGAGGCTGACGGCCGCCGCAAAGCCCGCAGCCCCATGGGCTGTGGGGCCACGCGAGCGGCTGCCAAAGAGCTTTCCAACGAGGCACGGCTTTCCCTCCTTGCTCTTCGGGCGTGGGAGCTGTCGCCAGAGACGCGGCCCTACCGGAAAATGCTTCGCAGGCTGGCGCGGCGGCGCAACGTGGGCGCCGGTGTGGCCCAGGCTGACGGCCGCCGCAAAGCCCACAGCCCCACGGGCTGTGGGGCCACGCGAGCGGCTGCCAAAGAGCTTTCCAACGAGGCACGGCTTTCCCTCCTGGCTCTTCGGCCGTGGGAGCTGTCGCCAGAGCCGCGGCCCTACCGGAAAATGCTTCGCAGGCTGGCGCGGAGGCGTAACGTGGGCGCTGTTGGCGCCGAGGCTGACGGCCGCCGCAAAGCCCGCAGCCCCATGGGCTGTGGGGCCACGCGAGCGGCTGCCAAAGAGCTTTCCAACGAGGCACGGCTTTCCCTCCTGGCTCTTCGGGCGTGGGAGCTGTCGCCAGAGCTGCAGCCCTACCGGCAAATGCTTCGCAGGCTGTCGTGGCGGCGCCACGTGGGCGCCGGTGGCGCAGAGGCTGACGGCCGCCGCAAAGCCCGCAGCCCCACGGGCTGTGGGCCACGCGAGCGGCTGCCAAAGAGCTTTCCAACGAGGCACGGCTTTCCCTCCTGGCTCTTCGGGCGTGGGAGCTGTCGCCAGAGCCGCGGCCCTACCGGAAAATGCTTCGCAGGCTGGCGTGGCGGTCCGATGTGGGCGCCGATGGCGCCGAGGCTAACGGCCGCCGGAAAGCCCGCAGCCCCACGGGCTGTGGGGCCACGCGAGCGGCTGCCAAAGAGCTTTCCAATGAGGCACGGCTTTCCCTCCTGGCTCTTCGGGCGTGGGAGCTGTCGCCAGAGACGCGGCCCTACCGGAAAATGCTTCGCAGGCTGGCGCGGCGGCGCCACGTGGGCGCCGGTGGCGCCGAGGCTGACGGCCGCCGCAAAGCCTGCAGCCCCATGGGCTGTGGGGCCACGCGAGCGGCTGCCAAAGAGCTTTCCAACGAGGCACGGCTTTCCCTCCTGGCTCTTCGGGCGTGGGAGATGTCGCCAGAGACACGGCCCTACCGGCAAATGCTTCGCAGGCTGGCGCGGCGGCGCCACGTGGGCGCCGATGGCGCCGAGGCTGACGGCCGCCGCAAAGCCCGCAGCCCCACAGGCTGTGGGGCCATGCGAGCGGCTGCCAAAGACCTTTCCAACGAGGCACGGCTTTCCCTCCTGGCTCTTCGGCCGTGGGAGCTGTCGCCAGAGCCACGGCCCTACCAGAAAATGCTTCGCAGGCTGGCGCGGTGGCGCCATGTGGGCGCCGGTGGCGCCGAGACTGACGGCCGCCGCAAAGCCCGCAGCCCCACGGGCTGTGGGGCCATGCGAGTGGCTGCCAAAGAGCTTTCCAACGAGGCACGGCTTTCCCTCCTGGCTCTTCGGGCGTGGGAGCTGTCGCTACAGCCGCGGCCCTACCGGAAAATGCTTCGCAGGCTGGCGCGGCGCGCCGATGTGGGCGCCGATGGCGCCGAGGCTGACGGCCGCCGCAAAGCCCGCAGCCCCATGGGCTGTGGGGCCACGCGAGCGGCTGCCAAAGAGCTTTCCAACGAGGCACGGCTTTCCCTCCTTGCTCTTCGGGCGTGGGAGCTGTCGCCAGAGACGCGGCCCTACCGGAAAATGCTTCGCAGGCTGGCGCGGCGGCGCAACGTGGGCGCCGGTGTGGCCCAGGCTGACGGCCGCCGCAAAGCCCACAGCCCCACGGGCTGTGGGGCCACGCGAGCGGCTGCCAAAGAGCTTTCCAACGAGGCACGGCTTTCCCTCCTGGCTCTTCGGCCGTGGGAGCTGTCGCCAGAGCCGCGGCCCTACCAGAAAATGCTTTGCAGGCTGGCGCGGAGGCGTAACGTGGGCGCCGGTGGCGCCGAGGCTGACGGCCGCCGCAAAGCCCGCAGCCCCACGGGCTGTGGGGCCACGCGAGCGGCTGCCAAAGAGCTTTCCAACGAGGCACGGCTTTCCCTCCTGGCTCTTCGGGCGTGGGAGCTGTCGCCAGAGCTGCAGCCCTACCGGAAAATGCTTCGCAGGCTGTCGTGGCGGCGCCACGTGGGCGCCGGTGGCGCAGAGGCTGACGGCCGCCGCAAAGCCCACAGCGCCACGGGCTGTGGGGCCACGCGAGCGGCTGCCAAAGAGCTTTCCAACGAGGCACGGCTTTCCCTCCTGGCTCTTCGGGCGTGGGAGCTGTCGCCAGAGCCGCGGCCCTACCGGAAAATGCTTCGCAGGCTGGCGTGGCGGTCCGATGTGGGCGCCGATGGCGCCGAGGCTAACGGCCGCCGGAAAGCCCGCAGCCCCACGGGCTGTGGGGCCACGCGAGCGGCTGCCAAAGAGCTTTCCAATGAGGCACGGCTTTCCCTCCTGGCTCTTCGGGCGTGGGAGCTGTCGCCAGAGACGCGGCCCTACCGGAAAATGCTTCACAGGCTGGCGCGGCGGCGCCACGTGGGCGCCGGTGGCGCCGAGGCTGACGGCCGCCGCAAAGCCTGCAGCCCCATGGGCTGTGGGGCCACGCGAGCGGCTGCCAAAGAGCTTTCCAACGAGGCACGGCTTTCCCTCCTGGCTCTTTGGGCGTGGGAGCTGTCGCCAGAGCTGCAGCCCTACCGGCAAATGCTTCGCAGGCTGGCGCGGCGGCGCCACGTGGGCGCCAGTGGCGCCGAGGCTGATGGCCGCCGGAAAGCCCGCAGCCCCACGGGCTGTGGGGTCACGCGAGCGGCTGCCAAAGAGCTTTCCAACGAGGCACGGCTTTCCCTCCTGGCTCTTCGGCCGTGGGAGCTGTCGCCAGAGACGCGGCCCTACCGGAAAATGCTTCGCAGGCTAGCGCGGCGGCCCCACCTGGGCGCCGGTGTCGCCCAGGCTGACGGCCGCCACAAAGCCCGCAGCCCCACAGGCTGTGGGGCCACGCGAGCGGCTGCCAAAGAGCTTTCCAACGAGGCATGGCTTTCCCTCCTGGCTCATCGGCCGTGGGAGCTGTCGCCAGAGCCGCGGCCCTACCGGAAAATGCTTCGCAGGCTGGCGCGGCGTCCCGACGTGGGCGCCGGTGGCGCCGAGGCTGACGGCCGCCGCAAAGCCCGCAGCCCCACGGGCTGTGGGGCCACGCGAGCGGCTGCCAAAGAGCTTTCCAACGAGGCACGGCTTTCCCTCCTGGCTCTTCGGGCGTGGGAGATGTCGCCAGAGACACGGCCCTACCGGAAAATGCTTCGCAGGCTGGCGCGGCGGCCCCACCTGGGCGCCGGTGGCGCCAAGGCTGACGGCCGCCGCAAAGCCCGCAGCCCCATGGGCTGTGGGGGAACGCGAGCGGCTGCCAAAGAGCTTTCCAACGAGGCACGGCTTTCCCTCCTGGCTCTTCGGGCGTGGGAGCTGTCGCCAGAGACGCGGCCCTACCGGGAAATGCTTCGCAGGCTGGCGCGGCGGCGCCACGTGGGCGCCGTTGGCGCCGAGTCTGAGGGCCGCCGCAAAGCCCGCAGCCCCACGGGCTGTGGGGCCACGCGAGCGGCTGCCAAAGAGCTTTCCAACGAGGCACGGCTTTCCCTCCTGGCTCTTTGGGCGTGGGAGCTGTCGCCAGAGACGCGGCCCTACCGGAAAATGCTTCGCAGGCTGGCGTGGCGGCGCAATGTGGGCGCCGGTGTCGCCGAGGCTGACGTCCGCCGCAAAGCCCGTAGTCCCACGGGCTGTGGGGCCACGCGAGCGGCTGCCAAAGAGCTTTCCAACGAGGCATGGCTTTCCCTCCTGGCTCTTCGGCCATGGGAGCTGTCGCGAGAACTGCAGCCCTACCGGAAAATACTTCGCAGGCTGGCGCGGCGTCCCGACGTGGGCGCCGGTGGCGCCGAGGCTGACGGCCGCCGCAAAGCCCGCAGCCCCACGGGCTGTGGGGCCACGCGAGCGGCTGCCAAAGAGCTTTCCAATGAGGCACGGCTTTCCCTCCTGGCTCTTCGGGCGTGGGAGCTGTCGCCAGAGCCGCGGCCCTACCGGAAAATGCTTCGCAGGCTGGCGCGCCGGCGCCACGTGGGCGCCGGTGGCATCGAGGCTGACGGCCGCCGGAAAGCCCGCATCCCCACGGGCATTAGGGCCATGCGAGTAGCTGCCAAAGACCTTTCCAACGAGGCGCGGCTTTCCCTCCTGGCTCTTCGGGCGTGGGAGCTGTCGCCAGGGCCGCGGCCCTACCAGAAAATGCGTCGCAGGCTGGCGCGGTGGCGCCACGTGGGCGCCGGTGTCGCCGAGGCTGACGTCCGCCGCAAAGCCCGCAGCCCCACGGGCTGTGGGGCCATGCGAGCGGCTGCCAAAGAGCTTTCCAACGAGGCACGGCTTTCCCTCCTGGCTCTTCGGGCGTGGGAGCTGTCGCTACAGCCGCGGCCCTACCAGAAAATGCTTTGCAGGCTGGCGCGGCGGCCCCACCTGGGCGCCGGTGGCGCCGAGGCTGACGGCCGCCGCAAAGCCCGCAGCCCCACGGGCTGTGGGGCCACGCGAGCGGCTGCCAAAGAGCTTTCCAATGAGGCACGGCTTTCCCTCCTGGCTCTTCGGGCGTGGGAGCTGTCGCCAGAGCCGCGGCCCTACCGGAAAATGCTTCGCAGGCTGGCGCGGCGGCGCCACGTGGGCGCCGGTGCATCGAGGCTGACGGCCGCCGGAAAGCCCGCATCCCCACGGGCTTTAGGGCCATGCGAGTAGCTGCCAAAGAGCTTTCCAACGAGGCACGGCTTTCCCTCCTGGCTCTTCGGGAGTGGGAGCTGTCGCCAGAGACGCGGCCCTACCAGAAAATGCTTCGCAGTCTGGCGCGGCGGCGCAATGTGGGCGCCGGTGGCGCCGAGGCTGACGGCCGCCGGAAAGCCCGCAGCCCCACAGGCTGTGGGGCCACGCGAGCGGCTGCCAAAGAGCTTTCCAACGAGGCACGGCTTTCCCTCCTGGCTCTTCGGCCGTGGGAGCTGTCGCCAGAGCCGCGGCCCTACCGGCAAAAGCTTCGCAGGCTGGCGCGGAGGCGTAACGTGGGCGCCGGTGGCGCCCAGGCTGACGGCCGCCGGAAAGCCCGCAGCCCCATGGGCTGTGGGGCCACGCGAGCGGCTGCCAAAGAGCTTTCCAACGAGGCATGGCTTTCCCTCCTGGCTCTTCGGGCGTGGGAGCTGTCGCCACAGCCGCGGCCCTACAGGAAAATGCTTCGCAGGCTGGCGCAGCGGCGCAACGTGGCCGCCTGTGGCGCCGAGGCTGACGGCCGCCGCAAAGCCCGCAGCCCCATGGGCGTTGGGGCCACGCGAGCGGCTGCCAAAGAGCTTTCCAACGAGGCACGGCTTTCCCTCCTGGCTCTTTGGGCGTGGGAGCTGTCGCCAGAGACGCGGCCATACCGGAAAAGGCTTCGCAGGCTGGCGCGGCGGCGCAACGTGGGCGCCGGTGTCACCCAGGCTGACGGCCGCCGCAAAGCCCACAGCCCCACGGGCTTTGGGGCCACGCGAGCAGCTGCCAAAGAGCTTTCCAACGAGGCACAGCTTTCCCTCCTGGCTCTTTGGGCGTGGGAGCTGTCGCCAGAGACGCGGCCCTACCGGAAAATGCTTCGCAGGCTGGCGCGGAGGCGTAACGTGGGCGCCGGTGGCGCCGAGGCTGACGGCCGCCGCAAAGCCCGCAGCCCCACGGGCTGTGGGGCCACGCGAGCGGCTGCCAAAGAGCTTTCCAACGAGGCACGGCTTTCCCTCCTGGCTCTTCGGGCGTGGGAGCTGTCGCCAGAGCTGCAGCCCTACCGGCAAATGCTTCGCAGGCTGGCGCGGCGGCGCCACGTGGGCGCCTGTGGCACCGAGGCTGACGGCCGCCGGAAAGCCCACAGCCCCATGGGCTGTGGGGCCACGCGAGCGGCTGCCAAAGAGCTTTCCAACGAGGCACGGCTTTCCCTCCTGGCTCTTCGGGTGTGGGAGCTGTCGCCAGAGACGCGGCCCTACCGGAAAAGGCTTTGCAGGCTGGCGCGGCGGCGCCACGTGGGCGACGCTGTTGCACAGGCTGACGGCCGCCGCAAAGCCCGCAGCCCCACGGGCTGTGGGGCCACGCGAGCGGCTGCCAAAGAGCTTTCCAACGAGGCACGGCTTTCCCTCCTGGCTCTTTGGGCGTGGGAGCTGTCGCCAGAGACGCGGCCCTACCGGAAAATGCTTAGCAGGCTAGCGCGGCGACCCCACCTGGGCGCCGGTGTCGCACAGGCTGACGGCCGCCGCAAAGCCCGCAGCCCCACAGGCTGTGGGGTCACGCGAGCGGCTGCCAAAGAGCTTTCCAACGAGGCGCGGCTTTCCCTCCTGGCTCTTCGGCCGTGGGAGCTGTCGCCAGAGCCGCGGCCCTACCGGAAAATGCTTCGCAGGCTGGCGCGGAGGCGTAACGTGGGCGCCGGTGGCGCCGAGGCTGACGGCCGCCGCAAAGCCCGCAGCCCCACGGGCTGTGGGGCCACGCGAGCGGCTGCCAAAGACCTTTCCAACGAGGCATGGCTTTCCCTCCTGGCTCTTCGGGCGTGGGAGCTGTCGCCAGAGCCGCGGCCCTACCGGAAAATGCTTCGCAGGCTGGCGCGGCGGCCTGACGTGGGCGCCGGTGGCACTGAGGCTGACGGCCGCCGCAAAGCCCGCAGCCCCATGGGCTGTGGGACCACGCGAGCGGCTGCCAAAGAGCTTTCCAACGAGGCACGGCTTTCCCTCCTGGCTCTTCGGCCGTGGGAGCTGTCGCCAGAGACGCGGCCCTACCAGAAAATGCTTCGCAGGCTGGCGCGGAGGTGTAACGTGGGCGCCGGTGGCGCCGAGGCTGACGGCCGCCGCAAAGCCCGCAGCCCCACGGGCTGTGGGACCACGCGAGCGGCTGCCAAAGAGCTTTCCAACGAGGCACGGCTTTCCCTCCTGGCTCTTCGGGCGTGGGAGCTGTCGCCAGAGCCGCGGCCCTACCGGAAAATGCTTCGCAGGCTGGCGTGGCGGCGCAATGTGGGCGCCGGTGGCGCCCAGGCTGACGGCCGCCGCAAAGCCCGCAGCCCCACGGGCTTTAGGGCCATGCGAGTAGATGCCAAAGAGCTTTCCAACGAGGCATGGCTTTCCCTCCTGGCTCTTCGGGAGTGGGAGCTGTCGCCAGA
Source organism: Larus michahellis (assembly GCF_964199755.1). Taxonomy (NCBI): domain Eukaryota; kingdom Metazoa; phylum Chordata; class Aves; order Charadriiformes; family Laridae; genus Larus; species Larus michahellis. The sequence goes on from NC_133921.1 coordinate 762,136, forward strand.
GCCGCGGCCCTACCAGAAAATGCGTCGCAGGCTGGCGCGGTGGCGCCATGTGGGCGCCGGTGTCGCCGAGGCTGACGTCCGCCGCAAAGCCCGCAGCCCCACGGGCTGTGGGGCCATGCGAGCGGCTGCCAAAGAGCTTTCCAACGAGGCACGGCTTTCCCTCCTGGCTCTTCGGCCGTGGGAGCTGTCGCCACAGCCGCGGCCCTACCAGAAAATGCTTTGCAGGCTGGCGCGGCGGCCCCAGCTGGGCGCCGGTGGCGCCGAGGCTGACGGCCGCCGCAAAGCCCGCAGCCCCACGGGCTGTGGGGCCACGCGAGCGGCTGCCAAAGAGCTTTCCAACGAGGCACGGCTTTCCCTCCTGGCTCTTCGGGCGTGGGAGCTGTCGCCAGAGACGCGGCCCTACCGGAAAATGCTTCGCAGGCTGGCGCGGCGGTGCAACGTGGGCGACGGTGCCGCCCAGGCTGACGGCCGCCGCAAAGCCCACAGCCCCACGGGCTTTGGGGCCACGCGAGCAGCTGCCAAAGAGCTTTCCAACGAGGCACGGCTTTCCCTCCTGGCTCTTTGGGCGTGGGAGCTGTCGCCAGAGCCGCGGCCCTCCCGGAAAATGCTTCGCAGGCTGGCGCGAAGGCGTAACGTGGGCGCCGGTGGCGCCGAGGCTGACGGCCGCCGCAAAGCCCGCAGCCCCACGGGCTGTGGGGCCACGCGAGCGGCTGCCAAAGAGCTTTCCAACGAGGCACGGCTTTCCCTCCTGGCTCTTCGGGCGTGGGAGCTGTCGCCAGAGCTGCAGCCCTACCGGCAAATGCTTCGCAGGCTGGCGCAGCGGCGCAACGTGGGCGTCAGTGGCGCCAAGGCTGACGGCCGCCGCAAAGCCCGCAGCCCCACGGGCTGTGGGGCCACGCGAGCGGCTGCCAAAGAGCTTTCCAACGAGGCACGGCTTTCCCTCCTCGCTCTTCGGGCGTGGGAGCTGTCGCCAGAGACGCGGCCCTACCGGAAAAGGCTTTGCAGGCTGGCGCGGCGGCGCCACGTGGGCGCCGCTGTCGCACAGGCTGACGGCCGCCGCAAAGCCCGCAGCCCCACGGGCTGTGGGGCCACGCGAGCGGCTGCCAAAGAGCTTTCCAACGAGGCACGGCTTTCCCTCCTGGCTCTTCGGGCGTGGGAGCTGTCGCCAGAGACGCGGCCCTACCGGAAAATGCTTCACAGGCTGGCGCGGCGGCGCAACGTGGGCGCCAGTGGCGCCGAGGCTGACGGCCGCCGCAAAGCCCGCAGCCCCACGGGCTGTGGGGCCACGCGAGCGGCTGCCAAAGAGCTTTCCAACGAGGCACGGCTTTCCCTCCTGGCTCTTCGGGCGTGGGAGCTGTCGCCAGAGACGCGGCCCTACCGGAAAATGCTTCGCAGGCTGGCGCGGCGTCCCGACGTGGGCGCCGGTGTCGCCGAGGCTGACGGCCGCTGCAAAGCCCGCATCCCCACGGGCTTTAGGGCCATGCGAGTAGCTGCCAAAGAGCTTTCCAACGAGGCATGGCTTTCCCTCCTGGCTCTTCGGGAGTGGGAGCTGTCGCCAGAGCCGCGGCCCTACCAGAAAATGCTTTGCAGGCTGGCGCGGCGGCCCCACGTGGGCGCCGGTGGTGCCGAGGCTGATGGCCGCCGCAAAGCCTGCAGCCCCATGGGCTGTGGGGCCACGCGAGCGGCTGCCAAAGAGCTTTCCAACGAGGCACGGCTTTCCCTCCTGGCTCTTCGGGCGTGGGAGCTGTCGCCACAGCCGCGGCCCTACAGGAAAATGCTTCGCAGGCTGGCGCAGCTGCGCAACGTGGGCGCCAGTGGCGCCGAGGCTGACGGCCGCCGCAAAGCCCGCAGCCCCACGGGCTGTGGGGCCACGCGAGCGGCTGCCAAAGAGCTTTCCAACGAGGCACGGCTTTCCCTCCTGGCTCTTCGGGCGTGGGAGCTGTCGCCAGAGACGCGGCCCTACCGGAAAAGGCTTCGCAGGCTGGCGCGGCGGCGCCACGTGGGCGCCGGTGTCGCACAGGCTGACGGCCGCCGCAAAGCCCGCAGCCCCACGGGCTGTGGGACCACGCGAGCGGCTGCCAAAGAGCTTTCCAACGAGGCACGGCTTTCCCTCCTGGCTCTTTGGGCGTGGGAGCTGTCGCCAGAGACGCGGCCCTACCGGAAAATGCTTCGCAGGCTAGCGCGGCGGCGCCACGTGGGCGCCGGTGTCGCACAGGCTGACGGCCGCCAGAAAGCCCGCATCCCCACGGGCTGTGGGACCACGCGAGCGGCTGCCAAAGAGCTTTCCAATGAGGCACGGCTTTCCCTCCTGGCTCTTCGGGCGTGGGAGCTGTCGCCAGAGCCGCGGCCCTACCAGAAAATGCGTCGCAGTCTGGCGCGGTGGCGCCACGTGGGCGCCGGTGGCATCGAGGCTGACGGCCGCCAGAAAGCCCGCATCCCCACGGGCTTTAGGGCCATGCGAGTAGCTGCCAAAGAGCTTTCCAACGAGGCGCGGCTTTCCCTCCTGGCTCTTCGGGAGTGGGAGATGTCGCCAGAGCCGCGGCCCTACCAGAAAATGCTTTGCAGGCTGGCGCGGCGGCCCCACGTGGGCGCCGGTGGCACCGAGGATGATGGCCGCCGCAAAGCCTGCAGCCCCACGGGCTGTGGGGCCACGCGAGCGGCTGCCAAAGAGCTTTCCAACGAGGCATGGCTTTCCCTCCTGGCTCTTCGGGTGTGGGAGCTGTCGCCACAGCCGCGGCCCTACCAGAAAATGCTTCGCAGGCTGGCGCAGCGGCGCAACGTGGGCGCCAGTGGCGCCGAGGCTGACGGCCGCCGCAAAGCCCGCAGCCCCACGGGCTGTGGGGCCACGCGAGCGGCTGCCAAAGAACTTTCCAACGAGGCACGGCTTTCCCTCCTGGCTCTTCGGGCGTGGGAGCTGTCGCCAGAGACGCGGCCCTACCGGAAAAGGCTTTGCAGGCTGGCGCGGCGGCGCCACGTGGGCGCCGGTGTCGCACAGGCTGACGGCCGCCGCAAAGCCCGCAGCCCCACAGGCTGTGGGGCCACGCGAGCGGCTGCCAAAGAGCTTTCCAACGAGGCACGGCTTTCCCTCCTGGCTCTTCGGCCGTGGGAGCTGTCGCCGGAGCCGCGGCCCTACCAGAACATGCTTTGCAGGCTAGCGCGGCGGCCCCACCTGGGCGCCGGTGGCGCCGAGGCTGACGGCTGCCGCAAAGCCCGCAGCCCCACGGGCTGTGGGGCCACGCGAGCGGCTGCCAAAGAGCTTTCCAACGAGGCACGGCTTTCCCTCCTGGCTCTTCGGGCGTGGGAGCTGTCGCCAGAGCCGCGGCCCTACCGGAAAATGCTTCGCAGGCTGGCGCGGCGGCGCAACGTGGGCGCCGGTGTCGCCCAGGCTGACGGCCGCCGCAAAGCCCACAGCCCCACGGGCTGTGGGGCCACGCGAGCAGCTGCCAAAGAGCTTTCCAACGAGGCACGGCTTTCCCTCCTGGCTCTTCGGCCGTGGGAGCTGTCGCCAGAGCCGCGGCCCTACAGGAAAATGCTTCGCAGGCTGGCGCGGAGGCGTAACGTGGGCGCCGGTGGCGCCGAGGCTGACGGCCGCCGCAAAGCCCGCAGCCCCACGGGCTGTGGGGCCACGCGAGCGGCTGCCAAAGTGCTTTCCAACGAGGCACGGCTTTCCCTCCTGGCTCTTCGGGCGTGGGAGCTGTCGCCAGAGCTGCAGCCCTACCGGCAAATGCTTCGCAGGCTGGCGCGGCGGCGCCACGTGGGCGCCGGTGTCGCCGAGGCTGACGGCCGCTGCAAAGCCCGCATCCCCACGGGCTTTAGGGCCATGCGAGTAGCTGCCAAAGAGCTTTCCAACGAGGCATGGCTTTCCCTCCTGGCTCTTCGGGAGTGGGAGCTGTCGCCAGAGCCGCGGCCCTACCAGAAAATGCTTTGCAGGCTGGCGCGGCGGCCCCACGTGGGCGCCGGTGGTGCCGAGGCTGATGGCCGCCGCAAAGCCTGCAGCCCCATGGGCTGTGGGGCCACGCGAGCGGCTGCCAAAGAGCTTTCCAACGAGGCACGGCTTTCCCTCCTGGCTCTTCGGGCGTGGGAGCTGTCGCCACAGCCGCGGCCCTACAGGAAAATGCTTCGCAGGCTGGCGCAGCTGCGCAACGTGGGCGCCAGTGGCGCCGAGGCTGACGGCCGCCGCAAAGCCCGCAGCCCCACGGGCTGTGGGGCCACGCGAGCGGCTGCCAAAGAGCTTTCCAACGAGGCACGGCTTTCCCTCCTGGCTCTTCGGGCGTGGGAGCTGTCGCCAGAGACGCGGCCCTACCGGAAAAGGCTTCGCAGGCTGGCGCGGCGGCGCCACGTGGGCGCCGGTGTCGCACAGGCTGACGGCCGCCGCAAAGCCCGCAGCCCCACGGGCTGTGGGACCACGCGAGCGGCTGCCAAAGAGCTTTCCAACGAGGCACGGCTTTCCCTCCTGGCTCTTTGGGCGTGGGAGCTGTCGCCAGAGACGCGGCCCTACCGGAAAATGCTTCGCAGGCTAGCGCGGCGGCGCCACGTGGGCGCCGGTGTCGCACAGGCTGACGGCCGCCAGAAAGCCCGCATCCCCACGGGCTGTGGGACCACGCGAGCGGCTGCCAAAGAGCTTTCCAATGAGGCACGGCTTTCCCTCCTGGCTCTTCGGGCGTGGGAGCTGTCGCCAGAGCCGCGGCCCTACCAGAAAATGCGTCGCAGTCTGGCGCGGTGGCGCCACGTGGGCGCCGGTGGCATCGAGGCTGACGGCCGCCAGAAAGCCCGCATCCCCACGGGCTTTAGGGCCATGCGAGTAGCTGCCAAAGAGCTTTCCAACGAGGCGCGGCTTTCCCTCCTGGCTCTTCGGGAGTGGGAGATGTCGCCAGAGCCGCGGCCCTACCAGAAAATGCTTTGCAGGCTGGCGCGGCGGCCCCACGTGGGCGCCGGTGTCACCGAGGATGATGGCCGCCGCAAAGCCTGCAGCCCCACGGGCTGTGGGGCCACGCGAGCGGCTGCCAAAGAGCTTTCCAACGAGGCATGGCTTTCCCTCCTGGCTCTTCGGGTGTGGGAGCTGTCGCCACAGCCGCGGCCCTACCAGAAAATGCTTCGCAGGCTGGCGCAGCGGCGCAACGTGGGCGCCAGTGGCGCCGAGGCTGACGGCCGCCGCAAAGCCCGCAGCCCCACGGGCTGTGGGGCCACGCGAGCGGCTGCCAAAGAACTTTCCAACGAGGCACGGCTTTCCCTCCTGGCTCTTCGGGCGTGGGAGCTGTCGCCAGAGACGCGGCCCTACCGGAAAAGGCTTTGCAGGCTGGCGCGGCGGCGCCACGTGGGCGCCGGTGTCGCACAGGCTGACGGCCGCCGCAAAGCCCGCAGCCCCACAGGCTGTGGGGCCACGCGAGCGGCTGCCAAAGAGCTTTCCAACGAGGCACGGCTTTCCCTCCTGGCTCTTCGGCCGTGGGAGCTGTCGCCGGAGCCGCGGCCCTACCAGAACATGCTTTGCAGGCTAGCGCGGCGGCCCCACCTTGGCGCCGGTGGCGCCGAGGCTGACGGCTGCCGCAAAGCCCGCAGCCCCACGGGCTGTGGGGCCACGCGAGCGGCTGCCAAAGAGCTTTCCAACGAGGCACGGCTTTCCCTCCTGGCTCTTCGGGCGTGGGAGCTGTCGCCAGAGCCGCGGCCCTACCGGAAAATGCTTCGCAGGCTGGCGCGGCGGCGCAACGTGGGCGCCGGTGTCGCCCAGGCTGACGGCCGCCGCAAAGCCCACAGCCCCACGGGCTGTGGGGCCACGCGAGCAGCTGCCAAAGAGCTTTCCAACGAGGCACGGCTTTCCCTCCTGGCTCTTCGGCCGTGGGAGCTGTCGCCAGAGCCGCGGCCCTACAGGAAAATGCTTCGCAGGCTGGCGCGGAGGCGTAACGTGGGCGCCGGTGGCGCCGAGGCTGACGGCCGCCGCAAAGCCCGCAGCCCCACGGGCTGTGGGGCCACGCGAGCGGCTGCCAAAGTGCTTTCCAACGAGGCACGGCTTTCCCTCCTGGCTCTTCGGGCGTGGGAGCTGTCGCCAGAGCTGCAGCCCTACCGGCAAATGCTTCGCAGGCTGGCGCGGCGGCGCCACGTGGGCGCCGGTGGCGCCGAGGCTGACGGCCGCCGGAAAGCCCGCAGCCCCACGGGCTGTGGGGCCACGCGAGCGGCTGCCAAAGAGCTTTCCAACGAGGCATGGCTTTCCCTCCTGGCTCTTCGGGCGTGGGAGCTGTCGCCACAGCCGCGGCCCTACAGGAAAATGCTTCGCAGGCTGGCGCAGCGGCGCAACGTGGGCGCCAGTGGCGCCGAGGCTGACGGCCGCCGCAAAGCCCGCAGCCCCACGGGCTGTGGGGCCCCGCGAGCGGCTGCCAAAGAGCTTTCCAACGAGGCACGGCTTTCCCTCCTGGCTCTTTGGGCGTGGGATCTGTCGCCAGAGCCGCGGCCCTACCGGAAAATGCTTCGCAGGCTGGCGCGGCGTCCCGACGTGGGCGCCGGTGGCGCCGAGGCTGACGGCCGCCGCAAAGCCCGCAGCCCCACGGGCTGTGGGGCCACGCGAGCGGCTGCCAAAGAGCTTTCCAACGAGGCACGGCTTTCCCTCCTGGCTCTTTGGGCGTGGGAGCTGTCGCCAGAGACCCGGCCCTGCCGGAAAATGCTTCGCAGGCTGGCGCGGCGTCCCGACGTGGACGCCTGTGGCGCCGAGGCTGACGGGCGCTGGAAAGCCCGCAGCCCCACGGGCTGTGGGGCCACGCGAGCGGCTGCCAAAGAGCTTTCCAACGAGGCACGGCTTTCCCTCCTGGCTCTTCGGGCGTGGGAGCTGTCGCCAGAGCTGCAGCCCTACCGGAAAATGCTTCGCAGGCTGGCGCGGCGGCGCAATGTGGGCGCCGGTGGCGCCCAGGCTGACGGCCGCCGCAAAGCCCGCAGCCCCACAGGCTGTGGGGTCACGCGAGCGGCTGCCAAAGAGCTTTCCAATGAGGCACGGCTTTCCCTCCTGGCTCTTTGGGCGTGGGAGCTGTCGCCAGAGACGCGGCCCTACCGGAAAATGCTTCGCAGGCTGGCGCGGCGTCCCGACGTGGGCGCCGGTGTCGCCGAGGCTGACGGCCGCTGCAAAGCCCGCATCCCCACGGGCTTTAGGGCCATGCGAGTAGCTGCCAAAGAGCTTTCCAACGAGGCATGGCTTTCCCTCCTGGCTCTTCGGGAGTGGGAGCTGTCGCCAGAGCCGCGGCCCTACCAGAAAATGCTTTGCAGGCTGGCGCGGCGGCCCCACGTGGGCGCCGGTGGCGCCGAGGCTGATGGCCGCCGCAAAGCCTGCAGCCCCATGGGCTGTGGGGCCACGCGAGCGGCTGCCAAAGAGCTTTCCAACGAGGCACGGCTTTCCCTCCTGGCTCTTTGGGCGTGGGATCTGTCGCCAGAGACGCGGCCCTACCAGAAAATGCTTCGCAGGCTGGCGCGGCGCCGCCACGTGGGCGCCGGTGTCGCCCAGGCTGACGGCCGCCGCAAAGCCCGCAGCCCCACGGGCTGTGGGGCCCCGCGAGCGGCTGCCAAAGAGCTTTCCAACGAGGCACGGCTTTCCCTCCTGGCTCTTTGGGCGTGGGATCTGTCGCCAGAGACGCGGCCCTACCAGAAAATGCTTCGCAGGCTGGCGCGGCGCCGCCACGTGGGCGCCGGTGTCGCCCAGGCTGACGGCCGCCGCAAAGCCCGCAGCCCCACGGGCTGTGGGACCACGCGAGCGGCTGCCAAAGAGCTTTCCAACGAGGCACGGCTTTCCCTCCTGGCTCTTTGGGCGTGGGAGCTGTCGCCAGAGACGCGGCCCTACCGGAAAATGCTTCGCAGGCTGGCGCGGCGGCGCCACGTGGGCGCCGGTGGAGCCGAGGCTGTCGGCCGCCGCAAAGCCCGCAGCCCCACGGGCTGTGGGGCCACGCGAGCGGCTGCCAAAGAGCTTTCCAACGAGGCACGGCTTTCCCTCCTGGCTCTTCGGGCGTGCGAGCTGTCGCTAGAGACGCGGCCCTACCGGAAAAGGCTTCGCAGGCTGGCGCGGCGGCGCCACGTGGGCGCCGGTGTCGCACAGGCTGACGGCCGCCGCAAAGCCCGCAGCCCCACGGGCTGTGGGGCCACGCGAGCAGCTGCCAAAGAGCTTTCCAACGAGGCATGGCTTTCCCTCCTGGCTCTTTGGGCGTGGGAGCTGTCGCCAGAGCCGCGGCCCTACCGGAAAATGCTTCGCAGGCTGGCGCAGCGGCGTAACGTGGGCGCCGGTGGCGCCGAGGCTGACGTCCGCCGCAAAGCCCGCAGCCCCACGGGCTGTGGGGCCACGCGAGCGGCTGCCAAAGAGCTTTCCAACGAGGCATGGCTTTCCCTCCTGGCTCTTCGGGCGTGGGAGCTGTCGCCACAGCCGCGGCCCTACCGGAAAATTCTTCGCAGGCTGGCGCAGCGGCGCAACTTGGGCGCCAGTGGCGCCGAGGCTGACGGCCGCCGCAAAGCCCGCAGCCCCACGGGCTGTGGGGCCACGCGAGCGGCTGCCAAAGAGCTTTCCAACGAGGCACGGCTTTCCCTCCTGGCTCTTCGGGCGTGGGAGCTGTCGCCAGAGACGCGGCCCTACCGGAAAAGGCTTCGCAGGCTGGCGCGGCGGCGCCACGTGGGCGCCGGTGTGGCACAGGCTGACGGCCGCCGCAAAGCCCGCAGCCCCACGGGCTGTGGGACCACGCGAGCGGCTGCCAAAGAGCTTTCCAATGAGGCACGGCTTTCCCTCCTGGCTCTTCGGGCGTGGGAGCTGTCGCCAGAGCCGCGGCCCTACCGGAAAATGCTTCGCAGGCTAGCGCGGCGGCCCCACCTGTGCGCCGGTGTCGCACAGGCTGACGGCCGCCGCAAAGCCCGCAGCCCCACAGGCTGTGGGGTCACGCGAGCGGCTGCCAAAGAGCTTTCCAATGAGGCACGGCTTTCCCTCCTGGCTCTTCGGGCGTGGGAGCTGTCGCCAGAGCCGCGGCCCTACCGGAAAATGCTTCGCAGGCTGGCGCGGCGTCCCGACGTGGGCGCCGGTGGCGCCGAGGCTGACGGCCGCCGCAAAGCCCGCAGCCCCACGGGCTGTGGGGCCACGCGAGCGGCTGCCAAAGAGCTTTCCAACGAGGCACGGCTTTCCCTCCTGGCTCTTTGGGCGTGGGAGCTGTCGCCAGAGACCCGGCCCTGCCGGAAAATGCTTCGCAGGCTGGCGCGGCGTCCCGACGTGGACGCCTGTGGCGCCGAGGCTGACGGGCGCTGGAAAGCCCGCAGCCCCACGGGCTGTGGGGCCACGCGAGCGGCTGCCAAAGAGCTTTCCAACGAGGCACGGCTTTCCCTCCTGGCTCTTCGGGCGTGGGAGCTGTCGCCAGAGCTGCAGCCCTACCGGAAAATGCTTCGCAGGCTGGCGCGGCGGCGCAATGTGGGCGCCGGTGGCGCCCAGGCTGACGGCCGCCGCAAAGCCCGCAGCCCCACGGGCTGTGGGGCCACGCGAGCGGCTGCCAAAGAGCTTTCCAACGAGGAACGGCTTTCCCTCCTGGCTCTTCGGGCGTGGGAGCTGTCGCCAGAGCCGCGGCCCTACCGGAAAATGCTTCGCAGGCTGGCGCGGAAGCGGAACGTGGGCGCCGGTGGCGCCGAGGCTGACGGCCGCCGCAAAGCCCGCAGCCCCACGGGCTGTGGGGCCACGCGAGCGGCTGCCAAAGAGCTTTCCAACGAGGCACGGCTTTCCCTCCTGGCTCTTCGGGCGTGGGAGCTGTCGCCATAGACGCGGCCCTACCGGAAAATGCTTCGCAGGCTGGCGCGGCGGCGCCACGTGGGCGCCGCTGTGGCACAGGCTGACGGCCGCCGCAAAGCCCGCAGCCCCACAGGCTGTGGGGTCACGCGAGCGGCTGCCAAAGAGCTTTCCAATGAGGCACGGCTTTCCCTCCTGGCTCTTTGGGCGTGGGAGCTGTCGCCAGAGACGCGGCCCTACCGGAAAATGCTTCGCAGGCTGGCGCGGCGTCCCGACGTGGGCGCCGGTGTCGCCGAGGCTGACGGCCGCTGCAAAGCCCGCATCCCCACGGGCTTTAGGGCCATGCGAGTAGCTGCCAAAGAGCTTTCCAACGAGGCATGGCTTTCCCTCCTGGCTCTTCGGGAGTGGGAGCTGTCGCCAGAGCCGCGGCCCTACCAGAAAATGCTTTGCAGGCTGGCGCGGCGGCCCCACGTGGGCGCCGGTGGCGCCGAGGCTGATGGCCGCCGCAAAGCCTGCAGCCCCATGGGCTGTGGGGCCACGCGAGCGGCTGCCAAAGAGCTTTCCAACGAGGCATGGCTTTCCCTCCTGGCTCTTTGGGCGTGGGAGCTGTCGCCAGAGCCGCGGCCCTACCGGAAAATGCTTCGCAGGCTGGCGCGGCGGCGTAACGTGGGCGCCGGTGGCGCCGAGGCTGACGGCCGCCGCAAAGCCCGCAGCCCCACAGGCTGTGGGGCCACGCGAGCGGCTGCCAAAGAGCTTTCCAACGAGGCATGGCTTTCCCTCCTGGCTCTTCGGGCGTGGGAGCTGTCGCCACAGCCGCGGCCCTACAGGAAAATTCTTCGCAGGCTGGCGCAGCGGCGCAACTTGGGCGCCAGTGGCGCCGAGGCTGACGGCCGCCGCAAAGCCCGCAGCCCCACGGGCTGTGGGGCCACGCGAGCGGCTGCCAAAGAGCTTTCCAACGAGGCACGGCTTTCCCTCCTGGCTCTTCGGGCGTGGGAGCTGTCGCCAGAGACGCGGCCCTACCGGAAAAGGCTTCGCAGTCTGGCGCGGCGGCGCCACGTGGGCGCCGGTGTGGCACAGGCTGACGGCCGCCGCAAAGCCCGCAGCCCCACGGGCTGTGGGACCACGCGAGCGGCTGCCAAAGAGCTTTCCAATGAGGCATGGCTTTCCCTCCTGGCTCTTTGGGCGTGGGAGCTGTCGCCAGAGCCGCGGCCCTACCGGAAAATGCTTCGCAGGCTAGCGCGGCGGCCCCACCTGTGCGCCGGTGTCGCACAGGCTGACGGCCGCCGCAAAGCCCGCAGCCCCACGGGCTGTGGGACCACGCGAGCGGCTGCCAAAGAGCTTTCCAACGAGGCATGGCTTTCCCTCCTGGCTCTTTGGGCGTGGGAGCTGTCGCCAGAGCCGCGGCCCTACCGGAAAATGCTTCGCAGGCTGGCGCGGCGGCGTAACGTGGGCGCCGGTGGCGCCGAGGCTGACGGCCGCCGCAAAGCCCGCAGCCCCACAGGCTGTGGGGCCACGCGAGCGGCTGCCAAAGAGCTTTCCAACGAGGCATGGCTTTCCCTCCTGGCTCTTCGGGCGTGGGAGCTGTCGCCACAGCCGCGGCCCTACAGGAAAATTCTTCGCAGGCTGGCGCAGCGGCGCAACTTGGGCGCCAGTGGCGCCGAGGCTGACGGCCGCCGCAAAGCCCGCAGCCCCACGGGCTGTGGGGCCACGCGAGCGGCTGCCAAAGAGCTTTCCAACGAGGCACGGCTTTCCCTCCTGGCTCTTCGGCCGTGGGAGCTGTCGCCAGAGACGCGGCCCTACCGGAAAAGGCTTCGCAGTCTGGCGCGGCGGCGCCACGTGGGCGCCGGTGTGGCACAGGCTGACGGCCGCCGCAAAGCCCGCAGCCCCACGGGCTGTGGGACCACGCGAGCGGCTGCCAAAGAGCTTTCCAATGAGGCACGGCTTTCCCTCCTGGCTCTTTGGGCGTGGGAGCTGTCGCCAGAGCCGCGGCCCTACCGGAAAATGCTTCGCAGGCTAGCGCGGCGGCCCCACCTGTGCGCCGGTGTCGCACAGGCTGACGGCCGCCGCAAAGCCCGCAGCCCCACAGGCTGTGGGGTCACGCGAGCGGCTGCCAAAGAGCTTTCCAATGAGGCACGGCTTTCCCTCCTGGCTCTTCGGGCGTGGGAGCTGTCGCCAGAGCCGCGGCCCTACCGGAAAATGCTTCGCAGGCTGGCGCGGCGTCCCGACGTGGGCGCCGGTGGCGCCGAGGCTGACGGCCGCCGCAAAGCCCGCAGCCCCACGGGCTGTGGGGCCACGCGAGCGGCTGCCAAAGAGCTTTCCAATGAGGCACGGCTTTCCCTCCTGGCTCTTCGGGCGTGGAAGCTGTCGCCAGAGACGCGGCACTACCGGAAAATGCTTCGCAGGCTGGCGCGGCGGCGCCACGTGGGCGCCGGTGGCATCGAGGCTGACGGCCGCCGGAAAGCCCGCATCCCCACGGGCTTTAGGGCCATGCGAGTAGCTGCCAAGGGCTTTCCAACGAGGCGCGGCTTTCCCTCCTGGCTCTTCGGGAGTGGGAGCTGTCGCCAGAGCCGCGGCCCTACCGGAAAATGCTTCTCTGGCTGGCGCGGCGGCGCAACGTGGGCGCCGGTGGCGCCGAGGCTGACGGCCGCCGCAAAGCCCGCAGCCCCACGGGCTGTGGGGCCACGCGAGCGGCTGCCAAAGAGCTTTCCAACGAGGCACGGCTTTCCCTCCTGGCTCTTCGGGCGTGGGAGCTGTCGCCAGAGCTGCAGCACTACCGGAAAATGCTTCGCAGGCTGGCGCGGCGGCCTGACGTGGGAGCCGGTGGCACTGAGGCTGAGGGCCGCCGCAAAGCCCGCAGCCCCACGGGCTGTGGGGCCACGCGAGCGGCTGCCAAAGAGCTTTCCAACGAGGCACGGCTTTCCCTCCTGGCTCTTCGAGCGTGGGAGCTGTCGCCAGAGCCGCGGCCCTACCGGAAAATGCTTCGCAGGCTGGCGCGGCGGCCCCACCTGTGCGCCGGTGTCGCACAGGCTGACGGCCGCCGCAAAGCCCGCAGCCCCACGGGCTGTGGGACCACGCGAGCGGCTGCCAAAGAGCTTTCCAACGAGGCATGGCTTTCCCTCCTGGCTCTTTGGGCGTGGGAGCTGTCGCCAGAGCCGCGGCCCTACCGGAAAATGCTTCGCAGGCTGGCGCGGCGGCGTAACGTGGGCGCCGGTGGCGCCGAGGCTGACGGCCGCCGCAAAGCCCGCAGCCCCACAGGCTGTGGGGCCACGCGAGCGGCTGCCAAAGAGCTTTCCAACGAGGCATGGCTTTCCCTCCTGGCTCTTCGGGCGTGGGAGCTGTCGCCACAGCCGCGGCCCTACAGGAAAATTCTTCGCAGGCTGGCGCAGCGGCGCAACTTGGGCGCCAGTGGCGCCGAGGCTGACGGCCGCCGCAAAGCCCGCAGCCCCACGGGCTGTGGGGCCACGCGAGCGGCTGCCAAAGAGCTTTCCAACAAGGCACGGCTTTCCCTCCTGGCTCTTCGGGCGTGGGAGCTGTCGCCAGAGACGCGGCCCTACCGGAAAAGGCTTCGCAGTCTGGCGCGGCGGCGCCACGTGGGCGCCGGTGTGGCACAGGCTGACGGCCGCCGCAAAGCCCGCAGCCCCACGGGCTGTGGGACCACGCGAGCGGCTGCCAAAGAGCTTTCCAATGAGGCACGGCTTTCCCTCCTGGCTCTTTGGGCGTGGGAGCTGTCGCCAGAGACGCGGCCCTACCGGAAAATGCTTCGCAGGCTAGCGCGGCGGCCCCACCTGTGCGCCGGTGTCGCACAGGCTGACGGCCGCCGCAAAGCCCGCAGCCCCACAGGCTGTGGGGTCACGCGAGCGGCTGCCAAAGAGCTTTCCAATGAGGCACGGCTTTCCCTCCTGGCTCTTCGGGCGTGGGAGCTGTCGCCAGAGCCGCGGCCCTACCGGAAAATGCTTCGCAGGCTGGCGCGGCGTCCCGACGTGGGCGCCGGTGGCGCCGAGGCTGACGGCCGCCGCAAAGCCCGCAGCCCCACGGGCTGTGGGGCCACGCGAGCGGCTGCCAAAGAGCTTTCCAATGAGGCACGGCTTTCCCTCCTGGCTCTTCGGGCGTGGAAGCTGTCGCCAGAGACGCGGCACTACCGGAAAATGCTTCGCAGGCTGGCGCGGCGGCGCCACGTGGGCGCCGGTGGCATCGAGGCTGACGGCCGCCGGAAAGCCCGCATCCCCACGGGCTTTAGGGCCATGCGAGTAGCTGCCAAGGGCTTTCCAACGAGGCGCGGCTTTCCCTCCTGGCTCTTCGGGAGTGGGAGCTGTCGCCAGAGCCGCGGCCCTACCGGAAAATGCTTCTCTGGCTGGCGCGGCGGCGCAACGTGGGCGCCGGTGGCGCCGAGGCTGACGGCCGCCGCAAAGCCCGCAGCCCCACGGGCTGTGGGGCCACGCGAGCGGCTGCCAAAGAGCTTTCCAACGAGGCACGGCTTTCCCTCCTGGCTCTTCGGGCGTGGGAGCTGTCGCCAGAGCTGCAGCACTACCGGAAAATGCTTCGCAGGCTGGCGCGGCGGCCTGACGTGGGAGCCGGTGGCACTGAGGCTGAGGGCCGCCGCAAAGCCCGCAGCCCCACGGGCTGTGGGGCCACGCGAGCGGCTGCCAAAGAGCTTTCCAACGAGGCACGGCTTTCCCTCCTGGCTCTTCGAGCGTGGGAGCTGTCGCCAGAGCTGCAGCCCTACCGGCAAATGCTTCGCAGGCTGGCGCGGCGGCACCACGTGGGCGCCGGTGGCGCCGAGGCTGCCGGCCGCCGAAAGCCCGCAGCCCCACGGGCTTTAGGGCCATGCCAGTAGCTGCCAAAGAGCTTTCCAACGAGGCGCGGCTTTCCCTCCTGGCTCTTCGGGAGTGGGAGCTGTCGCCAGAGCCGCGGCCCTACCGGAAAATGCTTCTCTGGCTGGCGCGGCGGCGCAACGTGGGCGCCGGTGGCGCCGAGGCTGACGGCCGCCGCAAAGCCCGCAGCCCCACGGGCTGTGGGGCCACGCGAGCGGCTGCCAAAGAGCTTTCCAACGAGGCATGGCTTTCCCTCCTGGCTCTTCGGGCGTGGGAGCTGTCGCCAGAGCTGCAGCCCTACCGGCAAATGCTTCGCAGGCTGGCGCGGAGGCGTAACGTGGGCGCCGGTGGCGCCGAGGCTGACGGCCGCCGCAAAGCCCGCAGCCCCACGGGCTGTGGGGCCACGCGAGCGGCTGCCAAAGAGCTTTCCAACGAGGCACGGCTTTCCCTCCTGGCTCTTCGGGCGTGGGAGCTGTCGCCAGAGCCGCGGCCCTACCAGAAAATGCTTCGCAGGCTGGCGCGGTGGCGCCACGTGGGCGCCGGTGGCGCCGAGGCTGACGTCCGCCGCAAAGCCCGCAGCCCCACGGGCTGTGGGGCCATGCGAGTGGCTGCCAAAGAGCTTTCCAACGAGGCACGGCTTTCCCTCCTGGCTCTTCGGGCGTGGGAGCTGTCGCCAGAGCCGCGGCCCTACCGGAAAATGCTTCGCAGGCTGGCGTGGCGGCCCGATGTGGGCTCCGATGGCGCCGAGGCTGACGGCCGCCGCAAAGCCCGCAGCCCCACGGGCTGTGGGGCCATGCGAGTGGCTGCCAAAGAGCTTTCCAACGAGGCACGGCTTTCCCTCCTGGCTCTTCGGGCGTGGGAGCTGTCGCCAGAGCCGCGGCCCTACCGGAAAATGCTTTGCAGGCTGGCGCGGCGGCCCCACCTGGGCGCCGGTGGGGCCGAGGCTGACGGCCGCCGCAAAGCCCGCAGCCCCATGGGCTGTGGGGGAACGCGAGCGGCTGCCAAAGAGCTTTCCAACGAGGCACGGCTTTCCCTCCTGGCTCTTCGGGCGTGGGAGCTGTCGCCAGAGACGCGGCCCTACCGGAAAATGCTTCGCAGGCTGGCGCGGCGGCGCAACGTGGGCGCCGGTGGCGCCGAGGCTGACGGCCGCCGCAAAGCCCGCAGCCCCACGGGCTGTGGGGCCACGCGAGCGGCTGCCAAAGAGCTTTCCAACGAGGCATGGCTTTCCCTCCTGGCTCTTCGGGCGTGGGAGCTGTCGCCAGAGCTGCAGCCCTACCGGCAAATGCTTCGCAGGCTGGCGCGGAGGCGTAATGTGGGCGCCGGTGGCGCCGAGGCTGACGGCCGCCGGAAAGCCCGCAGCGCCACGGGCTGTGGGGTCACGCGAGCGGCTGCCAAAGAGCTTTCCAACGAGGCACGGCTTTCCCTCCTGGCTCTTCGGGCGTGGGAGCTGTCGCCACAGCCGCGGCCCTACCGGAAAATGCTTCGCAGGCTGGCGCGGCGTCCCGACGTGGGCGCCGGTGGCGCCGAGGCTGACGGCCGCCGCAAAGCCCGCAGCCCCACGGGCTGTGGGGCCACGCGAGCGGCTGCCAAAGAGCTTTCCAATGAGGCACGGCTTTCCCTCCTGGCTCTTCGGGCGTGGGAGCTGTCGCCAGAAACGCGGCCCTACCGGAAAATGCTTCGCAGGCTGGCGCGGCGGCGCCACGTGGGCGCCGGTGGCATCGAGGCTGACGGCCGCCGGAAAGCCCGCATCCCCACGGGCTTTAGGGCCATGCGAGTAGCTGCCAAGGGCTTTCCAACGAGGCGCGGCTTTCCCTCCTGGCTCTTTGGGCGTGGGAGCTGTCGCCAGAGCCGCGGCCCTACCGGAAAATGCTTCTCTGGCTGGCGCGGCGGCGCAACGTGGGCGCCGGTGGCGCCGAGGCTGACAGCCGCCGCAAAGCCCGCAGCCCCACGGGCTGTGGGGCCACGCGAGCGGCTGCCAAAGAGCTTTCCAACGAGGCACGGCTTTCCCTCCTGGCTCTTCGGGCGTGGGAGCTGTCGCCAGAGCTGCAGCCCTACCGGCAAATGCTTCGCAGGCTGGCGCGGAGGCGTAACGTGGGCGCCGGTGGCGCCGAGGCTGACGGCCGCCGCAAAGCCCGCAGCCCCACGGGCTGTGGGGCCACGCGAGCGGCTGCCAAAGAGCTTTCCAACGAGGCATGGCTTTCCCTCCTGGCTCTTCGGGCGTGGGAGCTGTCGCCAGAGACGCGGCCCTACCGGATAATGCTTCGCAGGCTGGCGCGGCGGCGCAATATGGGCGCCGGTGGCGCCGAGGCTGACGGCCGCCGCAAAGCCCGCAGCCCCACGGGCTGTGGGGCGATGCGAGCGGTTGCCAAAGAGCTTTCCAACGAGGCACGGCTTTCCCTCCTGGCTCTTCGGCCGTGGGAGCTGTCGCCAGAGCCGCGGCCCTCCCGGAAAATGCTTCGCAGGCTGGCGCCACCGGCGCCACGAGGGCGCCGGTGGCGCCGAGGCTGATGTCCGCCGCAAAGCCTGCAGCCCCACGGGCTGTGGGGCCATGCGAGTGGCTGCCAAAGAGCTTTCCAACGAGGCACGTCTTTCCCTCCTGGCTCTTCGGGCGTGGGAGCTGTCGCCAGAGCCGCGGCCCTACCGGAAAATGCTTCGCAGGCTGGCGTGGCGGCCCGATGTGGGCTCCGATGGCGCCGAGGCTGACGTCCGCCGCAAAGCCCTCAGCCCCACGGGCTGTGGGGCCATGCGAGCGGCTGCCAAAGAGCTTTCCAATGAGGCACGGCTTTCCCTCCTGGCTCTTCGGGCGTGGGAGCTGTCGCCAGAGCTGCAGCCCTACCGGCAAATGCTTCGCAGGCTGGCGCGGCGGCGCAATGTGGGCGCCGGTGGCGCCCAGGCTGACGGCCGCCGCAAAGCCCGGAGCCCCACGGGCTGTGGGGTCACGCGAGCGGCTGCCAAAGACCTTTCCAACGAGGCACGGCTTTCCCTCCTGGCTCTTCGGGCGTGGGAGCTGTCGCCAGAGACGCGGCCCTACCGGAAAATGCTTCGCAGGTTTGCGCGGCGGCGCAATGTGGGCGCCGGTGGCGCCGAGGCTGACGGCCGCCGCAAAGCCCGCAGCCCCACGGGCTGTGGGGCCACGCGAGCGGCTGCCAAAGAGCTTTCCAACGAGGCACGGCTTTCCCTCCTGGCTCTTCGGCCGTGGGAGCTGTCGCCAGAGACCCGGCCCTACCAGAAAATGCTTCGCAGGCTGGCGCGGCGGCGCAACGTGGGCACCGGTGGCGCCGAGGCTGACGGCCGCCGCAAAGCCCGCAGCCCCACGGGCTGTGGGGCCACGCGAGCGGCTGCCAAAGAGCTTTCCAACGAGGCACGGCTTTCCCTCCTGGCTCTTCGGGCGTGGGAGCTGTCGCCAGAGCCGCGGCCCTACCGGAAAATGCTTCGCAGGTTTGCGCGGCGGCGCAATGTGGGCGCCGGTGGCGCCGAGGCTGACGGCCGCCGCAAAGCCCGCAGCCCCACGGGCTGTGGGGCCACGCGAGCGGCTGCCAAAGAGCTTTCCAACGAGGCACGGCTTTCCCTCCTGGCTCTTCGGGCGTTGGAGATGTCGCCAGAGCCGCGGCCCTACCGGAAAATGCTTTGCAGGCTGGTGCGGCGGCCCCACCTGGGCGCCGGTGGCGCCCAGGCTGACGACCGCCGCAAAGCCC
The DNA here is from genome assembly GCF_964199755.1 of Larus michahellis. Lineage (NCBI taxonomy): Eukaryota > Metazoa > Chordata > Aves > Charadriiformes > Laridae > Larus > Larus michahellis. The sequence goes on from NC_133921.1 coordinate 780,360, forward strand.
GCAGCCCCACGGGCTGTGGGGCCACGCGAGCGGCTGCCAAAGAGCTTTCCAACGAGGCACGGCTTTCCCTCCTGGCTCTTCGGGCGTGGGAGCTGTCGCCAGAGACGCGGCCCTACCGGAAAAGGCTTCGCAGGCTGGCGCGGCGGCGCCACGTGGGCGCCGGTGTCGCACAGGCTGACGGCCGCCGCAAAGCCCGCAGCCCCACGGGCTGTGGGACCACGCGAGCGGCTGCCAAAGAGCTTTCCAATGAGGCACGGCTTTCCCTCCTGGCTCTTTGGGCGTGGGAGCTGTCGCCAGAGACGCGGCCCTACCGGAAAATGCTTCGCAGGCTGGCGCGGCGGCCCCACCTGGGCGCCGCTGTCGCCCAGGCTGACGGCCGCCGCAAAGCCCGCATCCCCACAGGCTGTGGGGTCACGCGAGCGGCTGTCTAAGAGCTTTCCAACGAGGCGCGGCTTTCCCTCCTGGCTCTTCGGGCGTGGGAGCTGTCGCCAGAGCCGCGGCCCTACCAGAAAATGCGTCGCAGGCTGGCGCGGTGGCGCCACGTGGGCGCCGGTGTCGTCGAGGCCGACGTCCGCCGCAAAGCCCGCAGCCCCATGGGCTGTGGGGCCATGCGAGCGGCTGCCAAAGAGCTTTCCAACGAGGCACGGCTTTCCCTCCTGGCTCTTCGGGCGTGGGAGCTGTCGCTACAGCCGCGGCCCTACCTGAAAATGCTTCGCAGGCTGGCGCGGCGGGCCGATGTGGGCGCCGATGGCGCCGAGCCTGACGGCCGCCGCAAAGCCCGCAGCCCCACGGGCTGTGGGGCCACGCGAGCGGCTGCCAAAGAGCTTTCCAACGAGGCACGGCTTTCCCTCCTGGCTCTTCGGGCGTGGGAGCTGTCGCCAGAGCCACGGCCCTACCAGAAAATGCTTTGCAGGCTGGCGCGGCGGCCCCACCTGGGCGCCGGTGGCGCCGAGGCTGACGGCCGCCGCAAAGACCGCAGCCCCATGGGCTGTGGGGCCACGCGAGCGGCTGCCAAAGAGCTTTCCAACGAGGCACGGCTTTCCCTCCTGGCTCTTCGGGCGTGGGAGCTGTCGCCAGAGCCGCGGCCCTACTGGAAAATGCTTCGCAGGCTGGCACGGCGGCGCAACGTGGGCGCCGGTGTCGCCCAGGCTGACGGCCGCCGCAAAGCCCACAGCCCCACGGGCTGTGGGGCCACGCGAGCGGCTGCCAAAGAGCTTTCCAACGAGGCACGGCTTTCCCTCCTGGCTCTTCGGCCGTGGGAGCTGTCGCCAGAGCCGCGGCCCTACCGGAAAATGCTTCGCAGGCTGGCGCGGAGGCGTAACGTGGGCGCCGGTGGCGCCGAGGCTGACGGCCGCCGCAAAGCCCGCAGCCCCACGGGCTGTGGGGCCACGCGAGCGGCTGCCAAAGAGCTTTCCAACGAGGCACGGCTTTCCCTCCTGGCTCTTCGGGCGTGGGAGCTGTTGCCAGAGCTGCAGCCCTACTGGCAAATGCTTCACAGGCTGGCGCGGCGGCGCCACGTGGGCGCCGGTGGCGCCGAGGCTGACGGCCGACGGAAAGCCCGCAGCCCCACGGGCTTTAGGGCCATGCGAGTAGCTGCCAAAGAGCTTTCCAACGAGGCGCGGCTTTCCCTCCTGGCTCTTCGGGCGTGGGAGCTGTCGCCAGAGCCGCGGCCCTACCGGAATATGCTTCGCAGGCTGGCGCGGCGGCGCCACGTGGGCGCCGGTGGCATCGAGGCTGACGGCCGCCGGAAAGCCCGCAGCCCCACGGGCTTTAGGGCCATGCGAGTAGCTGCCAAAGAGCTTTCCAACGAGGCGCGGCTTTCCCTCCTGGCTCTTCGGCCGTGGGAGCTGTCGCCAGAGACGCGGCCCTACCGGAAAAGGCTTCGCAGGCTGGCGTGGCGGCGCAACGTGGGCGCCGGTGTCGCACAGGCTGACGGCCGCCGCAAAGCCCGCAGCCCCACGGGCTGTGGGACCACGCGAGCAGCTGCCAAAGAGCTTTCCAACGAGGCACGGCTTTCCCTCCTGGCTCTTTGGGCGTGGGAGCTGTCGCCAGAGACGCGGCCCTACCGGAAAAGGCTTCGCAGGCTGGCGTGGCGGCGCAACGTGGGCGCCGGTGTCGCACAGGCTGACGTCTACCGCAAAGCCCGCAGCCCCACAGGCTGTGGGGCCATGCGAGTGGCTGCCAAAGAGCTTTCCAACGAGGCACGGCTTTCCCTCCTGGCTCTTCGGGCGTGGGAGCTGTCGCCAGAGCCGCGGCCCTACCAGAAAATGCTTTGCAGGCTAGCGCGGCGGCCCCAGCTGGGCGCCGGTGGCGCCGAGGCTGACGGCCGCCGCAAAGCCCGCATCCCCACGGGCTTTAGGGCCATTCGAGTAGCTGCCAAAGAGCTTTCCAACGAGGCACGGCTTTCCCTCCTGGCTCTTCGGCCGTGGGAGCTGTCGCCAGAGCCGCGGCCCTACCAGAAAATGCTTTGCAGGCTGGCGCGGCGGCCCCACCTGGGCGCCGGTGGCGCCCAGGCTGATGGCCGCCGCAAAGCCTTCAGCCCCATGGGCTGTGGGGCCACGCGAGCGGCTGCCAAAGAGCTTTCCAACGAGGCACGGCTTTCCCTCCTGGCTCTTCGGGCGTGGGAGCTCTCGCCAGAAACGCGGCCCTACCGGAAAATGCTTCGCAGGCTGGCGCGGCGGCGCAATGTGGGCGTCGGTGGCGCCGAGGCTGACGGCCGCCGGAAAGCCCGAAGCCCCACGGGCTGTGGGGCCACGCGAGCGGCTGCCAAAGAGCTTTCCAACGAGGCATGGCTTTCCCTCCTGGCTCTTCGGGCGTGGGAGCTGTCGCCAGAGCCGCGGCCCTACCGGAAAATGCTTCGCAGGCTAGCGCGGCGGCCCCACCTGGGCGCCGGTGTCGCCCAGGCTGACGGCCGCCGCAAAGCCCGCAGCCCCACAGGCTGTGGGGTCACGCGAGCGGCTGCCAAAGAGCTTTCCAACGAGGCACGGCTTTCCCTCCTGGCTCTTCGGGCGTGGGAGCTGTCGCCAGAGCCGCGGCCCTACCGGAAAATGCTTCGCAGGCTGGCGCGGCGGCGCAACGTGGGCGCCGGTGTCGCCCAGGCTGACGGCCGCCGCAAAGCCCACAGCCCCACGGGCTGTGGGGCCACGCGAGCGGCTGCCAAAGAGCTTACCAACGAGGCACGGCTTTCCCTCCTGGCTCTTCGGGCGTGGGAGCTGTCGCCAGAGCCGCGGCCCTACCGGAAAATGCTTCGCAGGCTGGCGCGGAGGCGTAACGTGGGCGCCAGTGGCGCCGAGGCTGACGGCCGCCGCAAAGCCCGCAGCCCCACGGGCTGTGGGGCCACGCGAGCGGCTGCCAAAGAGCTTTCCAACGAGGCACGGCTTTCCCTCCTGGCTCTTCGGGAGTGGGAGCTGTCGCCAGAGCCGCGGCCCTACCAGAAAATGCTTTGCAGGCTGGCGCGGTGGCCCCACATGGGCGCCGGTGGCGCCGAGGCTGATGGCCGCCGCAAAGCCTGCAGCCCCATGGGCTGTGGGGCCACGCGAGCGGCTGCCAAAGAGCTTTCCAACGAGGCACGGCTTTCCCTCCTGGCTCTTCGGGCGTGGGAGCTGTCGCCAGAAACGCGGCCCTACCGGAAAATGCTTCGCAGGCTGGCGCGGCGGCGCAATGTGGGCGCCGGTGGCGCCGAGGCTGACGGCCGCCGGAAAGCCCGCAGCCCCACGGGCTGTGGGGCCACGCGAGCGGCTGCCAAAGAGCTTTCCAACGAGGCATGGCTTTCCCTCCTGGCTCTTCGGGCGTGGGAGCTGTCGCCAGAGCCGCGGCCCTACCGGAAAATGCTTCGCAGGCTGGCGCGGCGGCCTGACGTGGGCGCCGGTGGCACTGAGGCTGACGTCCGCCGCAAAGCCCGCAGCCCCATGGGCTGTGGGGCCACGTGAGCGGCTGCCAAAGAGCTTTCCAACGAGGCACGGCTTTCCCTCCTGGCTCTTCGGCCGTGGGAGCTGTCGCCAGAGACGCGGCCCTACCGGCAAATGCTTCGCAGGCTGGCGCGGAGGCGTAACGTGGGCGCCGGTGGCGCCGAGGCTGACGGCCGCCGCAAAGCCCGCAGCCCCACGGGCTGTGGGGCCACACGAGCGGCTGCCAAAGAGCTTTCCAACGAGGCATGGCTTTCCCTCCTGGCTCTTCGGGCGTGGGAGCTGTCGACACAGCCGCGGCCCTACAGGAAAATGCTTCGCAGGCTGGCGCAGCGGCGCAACGTGGGCGCCAGTGGCGCCGAGGCTGACGGCCGCCGCAAAGCCCGCAGCCCCACGGGCTGTGGGGCCACGCGAGCGGCTGCCAAAGAGCTTTCCAACGAGGCACGGCTTTCCCTCCTGGCTTTTCGGGCGTGGGAGCTGTCGCCAGAGACGCGGCCCTACCGGAAAAGGCTTCGCAGGCTGGCGCGGCGGCGCAACGTGGGCGCAGATATCGCACAGGCTGACGGCCGCCGCAAAGCCCGCAGCCCCACGGGCTGTGGGGCCACGCGAGCGGCTGCCAAAGAGCTTTCCAATGAGGCACGGCTTTCCCTCCTGGCTCTTCGGGCGTGGGAGCTGTCGCCAGAGCCGCAGCCCTACCGGAAAATGCTTCGCAGGCTGGCGCGGCGGCGCCACGTGGGCGCCGGTGCGATCGAGGCTGACGGCCGCCGGAAAGCCCGCATCCCCACGGGCTTTAGGGCCATGCGAGTAGCTGCCAAAGAGCTATCCAACGAGGCGCGGCTTTCCCTCCTGGCTCTTTGGGCGTGGGAGCTGTCGCCAGAGACGCGGCCCTACCGGAAAATGCTTCGCAGGCTAGCGCGGCGGCCCCACCTGGGCGCCGGTGTCGCCCAGGCTGACGGCCGCCGCAAAGCCCGCAGCCCCACAGGCTGTGGGGTCACGCGAGCGGCTGCCAAAGAGCTTTCCAACGAGGCACGGCTTTCCCTCCTGGCTCTTCGGGCGTGGGAGCTGTCGCCAGAGCCGCGGCCCTACCGGAAAATGCTTCGCAGGCTGGCGCGGCGGCGCAACGTGGGCGCCGGTGTCGCCCAGGCTGACGGCCGCCGCAAAGCCCACAGCCCCACGGGCTGTGGGGCCACGCGAGCGGCTGCCAAAGAGCTTTCCAACGAGGCACGGCTTTCCCTCCTGGCTCTTCGGGAGTGGGAGCTGTCGCCAGAGCCGCGGCCCTACCAGAAAATGTGTCGCAGGCTGGCGCGGCGTCCCGACGTGGGCGCCGGTGGCGCCGAGGCTGACGGCCGCCGCAAAGACCGCAGCCCCACGGGCTGTGGGGCCACGCGAGCGGCTGCCAAAGAGCTTTCCAACGAGGCACGGCTTTCCCTCCTGGCTCTTCGGGAGTAGGAGCTGTTGCCAGAGCTGCAGCCCTACCGGAAAATGCTTCGCAGGCTGGCGCGGCGGCGCCACGTGGGCGCCGGTGGCGCCGAGGCTGACGGCCGCCGGAAAGCCCGCAGCCCCACTGGCTGTGGGGCCACGCGAGCAGCTGCCAAAGAGCTTTCCAACGAGGCATGGCTTTCCCTCCTGGCTCTTCGGGCGTGGGAGCTGTCGCCACAGCCGCGGCCCTACAGGAAAATGCTTCGCAGGCTGGCGCAGTGGCGCAACGTGGGCGCCAGTGTCGCCGAGGCTGACGGCCGCCGCAAAGCCCGCAGCCCCACGGGCTGTGGGGCCACGCGAGCGGCTGCCAAAGAGCTTTCCAACGAGGCACGGCTTTCCCTCCTGGCTCTTCGGGCGTGGAAGCTGTCGCCAGAGACGCGGCACTACCAGAAAATGCTTCGCAGGCTGGCGCGGCGGCGCCACGTGGGCGCCGGTGTCATCGAGGCTGACGGCCGCCGGAAAGCCCGCATCCCCACGGGCTTTAGGGCCATGCGAGTAGCTGCCAAGGGCTTTCCAACGAGGCGCGGCTTTCCCTCCTGGCTCTTCGGGAGTGGGAGCTGTCGCCAGAGCCGCGGCCCTACCGGAAAAAGCTTCTCTGGCTGGCGCGGCGGCCTGACGTGGGAGCCGGTGGCACTGAGGCTGACGGCCGCCGCAAAGCCCGCAGCCCCACGGGCTGTGGGGCCACGCGAGCGGCTGCCAAAGAGCTTTCCAACGAGGCACGGCTTTCCCTCCTGGCTCTTTGGGCGTGGGAGCTGCCGCCAGAGACCCGGCCCTACCGGAAAATGCTTCGCAGGCTGGCGCGGCGTCCCGACGTGGGCGCCGGTGGCGCCGAGGCTGACGGCCGCCGGAAAGCCCGCAGCCCCACGGGCTGTGGGGCCACGCGAGCGGCTGCCAAAGAGCTTTCCAACGAGGCACAGCTTTCCCTCCTGGCTCTTCGGGCGTGGGAGATGTCGCCAGAGACACGGCCCTACCGGCAAATGCTTCGCAGGCTGGCGCGGCGGCGTCACGTGGGCGCCGATGGCGCCGAGGCTGACGGCCGCCGCAAAGCCCGCAGCCCCACGGGCTGTGGGGCCACGCGAGCGGCTGCCAAAGAGCTTTCCAACGAGGCATGGCTTTCCCTCCTGGCTCTTCGGGCGTGGGAGCTGTCGCCAGAGCCGCGGCCCTAACGGAAAATGCTTCACAGGCTGGAGCGGCGTCCCGACGTGGGCGCCGGTGGCGCCGAGGCTGACGTCCGCCGCAAAGCCCGCAGCCCCACGGGCTGTGGGGCCACGCGAGCGGCTGCCAAAGAGCTTTCCAACGAGGCACGGCTTTCCCTCCTGGCTCTTCGGGTGTGGGAGATGTCGCCAGAGACACGGCCCTACCGGCAAATGCTTCGCAGGCTGGCGTGGCGGCGCCACGTGGGCGCCGATGGCGCCGAGGCTGACGGCTGCCGGAAAGCCCGCAGACCCACGGGCTGTGGGGCCACACGAGCGGCTGCCAAAGACCTTTCCAACGAGGCACGGCTTTCCCTCCTGGCTCTTCGGGCGTGGGAGCTGTCGCCAGAGACGCGGCCCTACCGGAAAAGGCTTCGCAGGCTGGCGCGGCGGCGCAATGTGGGCTCCGGTATCGCACAGGCTGACGGCCGCCGCAAAGCCCGCAGCCCTACGGGCTGTGGGGCCACCTGAGCGGCTGCCAAAGAGCTTTCCAACGAGGCACGGCTTTCCCTCCTGGCTCTTTGGGCGTGGAAGCTGTCGCCAGAGACGCGGCCCTACCGGAAAATGCTTCGCAGGCTGGCGCGGCGGCGCCACGTGGGCGCCGGTGGCATCGAGGCTGACGGCCGCCGGAAAGCCCGCATCCCCACGGGCTTTAGGGCCATGCGAGTAGCTGCCAAGGGCTTTCCAACGAGGCGCGGCTTTCCCTCCTGGCTCTTCGGGAGTGGGAGCTGTCGCCAGAGCCGCGGCCCTACCGGAAAATGCTTCTCTGGCTGGCGCGGCGGCCTGACGTGGGAGCCGGTGGCACTGAGGCTGACGGCCGCCGCAAAGCCCGCAGCCCCACGGGCTGTGGGGCCACGCGAGCGGCTGCCAAAGAGCTTTCCAACGAGGCACGGCTTTCCCTCCTGGCTCTTTGGGCGTGGGAGCTGCCGCCAGAGACCCGCCCTACCGGAAAATGCTTCGCAGGCTGGCGCGGCGTCCCGACGTGGGCGCTGGTGGCGCCGAGGCTGACGGCCGCCGGAAAGCCCGCAGCCCCACGGGCTGTGGGGCCACGCGAGCGGCTGCCAAAGAGCTTTCCAACGAGGCACGGCTTTCCCTCCTGGCTCTTTGGGCGTGGAAGCTGTCGCCAGAGCCGCGGCCCTACCGGAAAATGCTTCGCAGACTGGCGCGGCGTCCCGACGTGGGCGCCGGTGTCTCCCAGGCTGACGGCGGCCGCAAAGCCCGCAGCCCCACGGGCTGTGGGGCCACGCGAGCGGCTGCCAAAGAGCTTTCCAATGAGGCACGGCTTTCCCTCCTGGATCTTTGGGCGTGGAAGCTGTCGCCAGAGACGCGGCCCTACCGGAAAATGCTTCGCAGGCTGGCGCGGCGGCGCCACGTGGTCGCCGGTGGCATCGAGGCTGACGGCCGCCGGAAAGCCCGCATCCCCACGGGCTTTAGGGCCATGCGAGTAGCTGCCAAGGGCTTTCCAACGAGGCGCGGCTTTCCCTCCTGGCTCTTCGGGAGTGGGAGCTGTCGCCAGAGCCGCGGCCCTACCGGAAAATGCTTCTCTGGCTGGCGCGGCGGCCTGAGGTGGGAGCCGGTGGCACTGAGGCTGACGGCCGCCGCAAAGCCCGCAGCCCCACGGGCTGTGGGGCCACGCGAGCGGCTGCCAAAGAGCTTTCCAAAGAGGCATGGCTTTCCCTCCTGGCTCTTTGGGCGTGGGAGCTGCCGCCAGAGACCCGGCCCTACCGGAAAATGCTTCGCAGGCTGGCGCGGCGTCCCGACGTGGGCGCCGGTGGCGCCGAGGCTGACGGCCGCCGGAAAGCCCGCAGCCCCACGGGCTGTGGGGCCACGCGAGCGGCTGCCAAAGAGCTTTCCAACGAGGCACGGCTTTCCCTCCCGGCTCTTCGGGCGTGGGAGATGTCGCCAGAGACACGGCCCTACCGGCAAATGCTTCGCAGGTTGGCGCGGCGGCGTCACGTGGGCGCCGATGGCGCCGAGGCTGACGTCCGCCGCAAAGCCCGCAGCCCCACGGGCTGTGGGGCCACGCGAGCGGCTGCCAAAGAGCTTTCCAACGAGGCATGGCTTTCCCTCCTGGCTCTTCGGGCGTGGGAGATGTCGCCAGAGCCACGGCCCTAACGGAAAATGCTTTACAGGCTGGAGCGGCGTCCCGACGTGGGCGCCGGTGTCTCCCAGGCTGACGTCCGCCGCAAAGCCCGCAGCCCCACGGGCTGTGGGGCCACGCGAGCGGCTGCCAAAGAGCTTTCCAACTAGGCACGGCTTTCCCTCCTGGCTCTTTGGGCGTGGAAGCTGTCGCCAGAGACGCGGCCCTACCGGAAAATGCTTCGCAGACTGGCGCGGCGTCCCGACGTGGGCGCCGGTTTCTCCCAGGCTGACGGCGGCCGCAAAGCCCGCAGCCCCACGGGCTGTGGGGCCACGCGAGCGGCTGCCAAAGAGCTTTCCAATGAGGCACGGCTTTCCCTCCTGGCTCTTCGGGAGTGGGAGCTGTCGCCAGAGCCGCGGCCCTACCGGAAAATGCTTCGCAGGCTGGCGCGGCGGCGCCACGTGGGCGCCGGTGGCATCGAGGCTGACGGCCGCCGGAAAGCCCTCATCCCCACGGGCTTTAGGGCCATGCCAGTAGCTGCCAAAGAGCTTTCCAACGAGGCGCGGCTTTCCCTCCTGGCTCTTCGGGCGTGGGAGCTGTCGCCAGAGCCGCGGCCCTACCGGAAAATGCTTCTCTGGCTGGCGCGGTGGCGCAACGTGGGCGCCGGTGGCGCCGAGGCTGACGGCCGCCGCAAAGCCCGCAGCCCCACGGGCTGTGGGGCCACGCGAGCGGCTGCCAAAGAGCTTTCCAACGAGGCATGGCTTTCCCTCCTGGCTCTTCGGGCGTGGGAGCTGTCGCCAGAGACGCGGCCCTACCGGATAATGCTTCGCAGGCTGGCGCAGCGGCACAACGTGGGCGCCAGTGGCGCCGAGGCTGACGGCCGCCGCAAAGCCCGCAGCCCCATGGGCTGTGGGGCCACGCGAGCGGCTGCCAAAGAGCTTTCCAACGAGGCACGGCTTTCCCTCCTGGCTCTTCGGGCGTGGGAGCTGTCGCCAGAGCCGCGGCCCTACCGGAAAATGCTTCGCAGGCTGGCGCGGCGGCCTGACGTGGGAGCCGGTGGCACTGAGGCTGACGGCCGCCGCAAAGCCCGCAGCCCCACGGGCTGTGGGGCCACGCGAGCGGCTGCCAAAGAGCTTTCCAACGAGGCACGGCTTTCCCTCCTGGCTCTTTGGGCGTGGGAGCTGTCGCCAGAGACCCGGCCCTACCGGAAAATGCTTCGCAGGCTGGCGCGGCGTCCCGACGTGGGCGCCGGTGGCGCCGAGGCTGACGGCCGCCGGAAAGCCCGCAGCCCCACGGGCTGTGGGGCCACGCGAGCGGCTGCCAAAGAGCTTTCCAACGAGGCACGGCTTTCCCTCCTGGCTCTTCGGGCGTGGGAGATGTCGCCAGAGACACGGCCCTACCGGCAAATGCTTCGCAGGCTGGCGCGGCGGCGCCACGTGGGCGCCGATGGCGCCGAGGCTGACGGCCGCCGCAAAGCCCGCAGCCCCACGGGCTGTGGGGCCACGCGAGCGGCTGCCAAAGAGCTTTCCAACGAGGCACGGCTTTCCCTCCTGGCTCTTTGGGCGTGGAAGCTGTCGCCAGAGCCGCGGCCCTACCGGAAAATGCTTCGCAGACTGGCGCGGCGTCCCGACGTGGGCGCCGGTGTCTCCCAGGCTGACGGCGGCCGCAAAGCCCGCAGCCCCACGGGCTGTGGGGCCACGCGAGCGGCTGCCAAAGAGCTTTCCAATGAGGCACGGCTTTCCCTCCTGGATCTTTGGGCGTGGAAGCTGTCGCCAGAGACGCGGCCCTACCGGAAAATGCTTCGCAGGCTGGCGCGGCGGCGCCACGTGGTCGCCGGTGGCATCGAGGCTGACGGCCGCCGGAAAGCCCGCATCCCCACGGGCTTTAGGGCCATGCGAGTAGCTGCCAAGGGCTTTCCAACGAGGCGCGGCTTTCCCTCCTGGCTCTTCGGGAGTGGGAGCTGTCGCCAGAGACGCGGCCCTACCGGAAAATGCTTCTCTGGCTGGCGCGGCGGCCTGAGGTGGGAGCCGGTGGCACTGAGGCTGACGGCCGCCGCAAAGCCCGCAGCCCCACGGGCTGTGGGGCCACGCGAGCGGCTGCCAAAGAGCTTTCCAAAGAGGCATGGCTTTCCCTCCTGGCTCTTTGGGCGTGGGAGCTGCCGCCAGAGACCCGGCCCTACCGGAAAATGCTTCGCAGGCTGGCGCGGCGTCCCGACGTGGGCGCCGGTGGCGCCGAGGCTGACGGCCGCCGGAAAGCCCGCAGCCCCACGGGCTGTGGGGCCACGCGAGCGGCTGCCAAAGAGCTTTCCAACGAGGCACGGCTTTCCCTCCCGGCTCTTCGGGCGTGGGAGATGTCGCCAGAGACACGGCCCTACCGGCAAATGCTTCGCAGGTTGGCGCGGCGGCGTCACGTGGGCGCCGATGGCGCCGAGGCTGACGTCCGCCGCAAAGCCCGCAGCCCCACGGGCTGTGGGGCCACGCGAGCGGCTGCCAAAGAGCTTTCCAACGAGGCATGGCTTTCCCTCCTGGCTCTTCGGGCGTGGGAGATGTCGCCAGAGCCACGGCCCTAACGGAAAATGCTTTACAGGCTGGAGCGGCGTCCCGACGTGGGCGCCGGTGTCTCCCAGGCTGACGTCCGCCGCAAAGCCCGCAGCCCCACGGGCTGTGGGGCCACGCGAGCGGCTGCCAAAGAGCTTTCCAACTAGGCACGGCTTTCCCTCCTGGCTCTTTGGGCGTGGAAGCTGTCGCCAGAGACGCGGCCCTACCGGAAAATGCTTCGCAGACTGGCGCGGCGTCCCGACGTGGGCGCCGGTTTCTCCCAGGCTGACGGCGGCCGCAAAGCCCGCAGCCCCACGGGCTGTGGGGCCACGCGAGCGGCTGCCAAAGAGCTTTCCAATGAGGCACGGCTTTCCCTCCTGGCTCTTCGGGAGTGGGAGCTGTCGCCAGAGCCGCGGCCCTACCGGAAAATGCTTCGCAGGCTGGCGCGGCGGCGCAATATGGGCGCCGGTGGCGCCGAGGCTGACGGCCGCCGCAAAGCCCGCAGCCCCACGGGCTGTGGGGCGATGCGAGCGGCTGCCAAAGAGCTTTCCAACGAGGCACGGCTTTCCCTCCTGGCTCTTTGGGCGTGGAAGCTGTCGCCAGAGCCGCGGCCCTACCGGAAAATGCTTCGCAGACTGGCGCGGCGTCCCGACGTGGGCGCCGGTGTCTCCCAGGCTGACGGCGGCCGCAAAGCCCGCAGCCCCACGGGCTGTGGGGCCACGCGAGCGGCTGCCAAAGAGCTTTCCAATGAGGCACGGCTTTCCCTCCTGGATCTTTGGGCGTGGAAGCTGTCGCCAGAGACGCGGCCCTACCGGAAAATGCTTCGCAGGCTGGCGCGGCGGCGCCACGTGGTCGCCGGTGGCATCGAGGCTGACGGCCGCCGGAAAGCCCGCATCCCCACGGGCTTTAGGGCCATGCGAGTAGCTGCCAAGGGCTTTCCAACGAGGCGCGGCTTTCCCTCCTGGCTCTTCGGGAGTGGGAGCTGTCGCCAGAGCCGCGGCCCTACCGGAAAATGCTTCTCTGGCTGGCGCGGCGGCCTGAGGTGGGAGCCGGTGGCACTGAGGCTGACGGCCGCCGCAAAGCCCGCAGCCCCACGGGCTGTGGGGCCACGCGAGCGGCTGCCAAAGAGCTTTCCAAAGAGGCATGGCTTTCCCTCCTGGCTCTTTGGGCGTGGGAGCTGCCGCCAGAGACCCGGCCCTACCGGAAAATGCTTCGCAGGCTGGCGCGGCGTCCCGACGTGGGCGCCGGTGGCGCCGAGGCTGACGGCCGCCGGAAAGCCCGCAGCCCCACGGGCTGTGGGGCCACGCGAGCGGCTGCCAAAGAGCTTTCCAACGAGGCACGGCTTTCCCTCCCGGCTCTTCGGGCGTGGGAGATGTCGCCAGAGACACGGCCCTACCGGCAAATGCTTCGCAGGTTGGCGCGGCGGCGTCACGTGGGCGCCGATGGCGCCGAGGCTGACGGCCGCCGCAAAGCCCGCAGCCCCACGGGCTGTGGGGCCACGCGAGCGGCTGCCAAAGAGCTTTCCAACGAGGCATGGCTTTCCCTCCTGGCTCTTCGGGCGTGGGAGATGTCGCCAGAGCCACGGCCCTAACGGAAAATGCTTTACAGGCTGGAGCGGCGTCCCGACGTGGGCGCCGGTGTCTCCCAGGCTGACGTCCGCCGCAAAGCCCGCAGCCCCACGGGCTGTGGGGCCACGCGAGCGGCTGCCAAAGAGCTTTCCAACTAGGCACGGCTTTCCCTCCTGGCTCTTTGGGCGTGGAAGCTGTCGCCAGAGACGCGGCCCTACCGGAAAATGCTTCGCAGACTGGCGCGGCGTCCCGACGTGGGCGCCGGTTTCTCCCAGGCTGACGGCGGCCGCAAAGCCCGCAGCCCCACGGGCTGTGGGGCCACGCGAGCGGCTGCCAAAGAGCTTTCCAATGAGGCACGGCTTTCCCTCCTGGCTCTTCGGGAGTGGGAGCTGTCGCCAGAGCCGCGGCCCTACCGGAAAATGCTTCGCAGGCTGGCGCGGCGGCGCCACGTGGGCGCCGGTGGCATCGAGGCTGACGGCCGCCGGAAAGCCCTCATCCCCACGGGCTTTAGGGCCATGCCAGTAGCTGCCAAAGAGCTTTCCAACGAGGCGCGGCTTTCCCTCCTGGCTCTTCGGGCGTGGGAGCTGTCGCCAGAGCCGCGGCCCTACCGGAAAATGCTTCTCTGGCTGGCGCGGTGGCGCAACGTGGGCGCCGGTGGCGCCGAGGCTGACGGCCGCCGCAAAGCCCGCAGCCCCACGGGCTGTGGGGCCACGCGAGCGGCTGCCAAAGAGCTTTCCAACGAGGCATGGCTTTCCCTCCTGGCTCTTCGGGCGTGGGAGCTGTCGCCAGAGACGCGGCCCTACCGGATAATGCTTCGCAGGCTGGCGCAGCGGCACAACGTGGGCGCCAGTGGCGCCGAGGCTGACGGCCGCCGCAAAGCCCGCAGCCCCATGGGCTGTGGGGCCACGCGAGCGGCTGCCAAAGAGCTTTCCAACGAGGCACGGCTTTCCCTCCTGGCTCTTCGGGCGTGGGAGCTGTCGCCAGAGACGCGGCCCTACCGGAAAATGCTTCGCAGGCTGGCGCGGCGGCCTGACGTGGGAGCCGGTGGCACTGAGGCTGACGGCCGCCGCAAAGCCCGCAGCCCCACGGGCTGTGGGGCCACGCGAGCGGCTGCCAAAGAGCTTTCCAACGAGGCACGGCTTTCCCTCCTGGCTCTTTGGGCGTGGGAGCTGTCGCCAGAGACCCGGCCCTACCGGAAAATGCTTCGCAGGCTGGCGCGGCGTCCCGACGTGGGCGCCGGTGGCGCCGAGGCTGACGGCCGCCGGAAAGCCCGCAGCCCCACGGGCTGTGGGGCCACGCGAGCGGCTGCCAAAGAGCTTTCCAACGAGGCACGGCTTTCCCTCCTGGCTCTTCGGGCGTGGGAGATGTCGCCAGAGACACGGCCCTACCGGCAAATGCTTCGCAGGCTGGCGCGGCGGCGCCACGTGGGCGCCGATGGCGCCGAGGCTGACGGCCGCCGCAAAGCCCGCAGCCCCACGGGCTGTGGGGCCACGCGAGCGGCTGCCAAAGAGCTTTCCAACGAGGCACGGCTTTCCCTCCTGGCTCTTCGGGCGTGGGAGCTGTCGCCAGAGCCGCGGCCCTACCAGAAAATGCTTCGCAGGCTGGCGCGGTGGCGCCACGTGGGCGCCGGTGGCGCCGAGGCTGACGTCCGCCGCAAAGCCCGCAGCCCCACGGGCTGTGGGGCCATGCGAGTGGCTGCCAAAGAGCTTTCCAACGAGGCACGGCTTTCCCTCCTGGCTCTTCGGGCGTGGGAGCTGTCGCCAGAGCCGCGGCCCTACCGGAAAATGCTTTGCAGGCTGGCGCGGCGGCCCCACCTGGGCGCCGGTGGGGCCGAGGCTGACGGCCGCCGCAAAGCCCGCAGCCCCATGGGCTGTGGGGGAACGCGAGCGGCTGCCAAAGAGCTTTCCAACGAGGCACGGCTTTCCCTCCTGGCTCTTCGGCCGTGGGAGCTGTCGCCAGAGACGCGGCCCTACCGGAAAATGCTTCACAGGCTGGCGCGGCGGCGCCACGTGGGCGCCGTTGGCGCCGAGGCTGAGGGCCGCCGCAAAGCCCGCAGCCCCACGGGCTGTGGGGCCACCTGAGCGGCTGCCAAAGAGCTTTCCAACGAGGCACGGCTTTCCCTCCTGGCTCTTTGGGCGTGGAAGCTGTCGCCAGAGACGCGGCCCTACCGGAAAATGCTTCGCAGACTGGCGCGGCGTCCCGACGTGGGCGCCGGTGTCTCCCAGGCTGACGGCCGCCGCAAAGCCCGCAGCCCCACGGGCTGTGGGGCCACGCGAGCGGCTGCCAAAGAGCTTTCCAAAGAGGCACGGCTTTCCCTCCTGGCTCTTCGGCCGTGGGAGCTGTCGCCAGAGACGCGGCCCTACCGGCAAATGCTTCGCAGGCTGGCGCGGAGGCGTAACGTGGGCGCTGGTGGCGCCGAGGCTGACGGCCGCCGCAAAGCCCGCAGCCCCACGGGCTGTGGGGCCACGCGAGCGGCTGCCAAAGAGCTTTCCAACGAGGCATGGCTTTCCCTCCTGGCTCTTCGGGCATGGGAGCTGTCGACACAGCCGCGGCCCTACAGGAAAATGCTTCGCAGGCTGGCGCAGCGGCGCAACGTGGGCGCCAGTGGCGCCGAGGCTGACGGCCGCCGCAAAGCCCGCAGCCCCACGGGCTGTGGGGCCACGCGAGCGGCTGCCAAAGAGCTTTCCAACGAGGCACGGCTTTCCCTCCTGGCTTTTCGGGCGTGGGAGCTGTCGCCAGAGACGCGGCCCTACCGGAAAAGGCTTCGCAGGCTGGCGCGGCGGCGCAACGTGGGCGCAGATATCGCACAGGCTGACGGCCGCCGCAAAGCCCGCAGCCCCACGGGCTGTGGGGCCACGCGAGCGGCTGCCAAAGAGCTTTCCAATGAGGCACGGCTTTCCCTCCTGGCTCTTCGGGCGTGGGAGCTGTCGCCAGAGCCGCAGCCCTACCGGAAAATGCTTTGCAGGCTGGCGCGGCGGCGCCACGTGGGCGCCGGTGCGATCGAGGCTGACGGCCGCCGGAAAGCCCGCATCCCCACGGGCTTTAGGGCCATGCGAGTAGCTGCCAAAGAGCTATCCAACGAGGCGCGGCTTTCCCTCCTGGCTCTTTGGGCGTGGGAGCTGTCGCCAGAGACGCGGCCCTACCGGAAAATGCTTCGCAGGCTAGCGCGGCGGCCCCACCTGGGCGCCGGTGTCGCCCAGGCTGACGGCCGCCGCAAAGCCCGCAGCCCCACAGGCTGTGGGGTCACGCGAGCGGCTGCCAAAGAGCTTTCCAACGAGGCATGGCTTTCCCTCCTGGCTCTTCGGGCGTGGGAGCTGTCGCCAGAGCCGCGGCCCTACCGGAAAATGCTTCGCAGGCTGGCGCGGCGGCGCAACGTGGGCGCCGGTGTCGCCCAGGCTGACGGCCGCCGCAAAGCCCACAGCCCCACGGGCTGTGGGGCCACGCGAGCGGCTGCCAAAGAGCTTTCCAACGAGGCACGGCTTTCCCTCCTGGCTCTTCGGGCGTGGGAGCTGTCGCCAGAGCCACTGCCCTACCAGAAAATGCTTTGCAGGGTGGCGCGGCGGCCCCACCTGAGCGCCGGTGGCGCCGAGGCTGACGGCCGCCGCAAAGACCGCAGCCCCACGGGCTGTGGGGCCACGCGAGCGGCTGCCAAAGAGCTTTCCAACGAGGCACGGCTTTCCCTCCTGGCTCTTCGGGCGTGGGAGCTGTTGCCAGAGCTGCAGCCCTACCGGCAAATGCTTCGCAGGCTGGCGCGGCGGCGCCACGTGGGCGCCGGTGGCGCCGAGGCTGACGGCCGCCGGAAAGCCCGCAGCCCCACTGGCTGTGGGGCCACGCGAGCAGCTGCCAAAGAGCTTTCCAACGAGGCATGGCTTTCCCTCCTGGCTCTTCGGGCGTGGGAGCTGTCGCCACAGCCGCGGCCCTACAGGAAAATGCTTCGCAGGCTGGCGCAGTGGCGCAACGTGGGCGCCGATGGCGCCGAGGCTGACGGCCGCCGCAAAGCCCGCAGCCCCACGGGCTGTGGGGCCACGCGAGCGGCTGCCAAAGAGCTTTCCAACGAGGCACGGCTTTCCCTCCTGGCTCTTCGGGCGTGGAAGCTGTCGCCAGAGACGCGGCACTACCAGAAAATGCTTCGCAGGCTGGCGCGGCGGCGCCACGTGGGCGCCGGTGGCATCGAGGCTGACGGCCGCCGGAAAGCCCGCATCCCCACGGGCTTTAGGGCCATGCGAGTAGCTGCCAAGGGCTTTCCAACGAGGCACGGCTTTCCCTCCTGGCTCTTCGGGAGTGGGAGCTGTCGCCAGAGCCGCGGCCCTACCGGAAAATGCTTCTCTGGCTGGCGCGGCGGCCTGACGTGGGAGCCGGTGGCACTGAGGCTGACGGCCGCCGCAAAGCCCGCAGCCCCACGGGCTGTGGGGCCACGCGAGCGGCTGCCAAAGAGCTTTCCAACGAGGCACGGCTTTCCCTCCTGGCTCTTTGGGCGTGGGAGCTGCCGCCAGAGACCCGGCCCTACCGGAAAATGCTTCGCAGGCTGGCGCGGCGTCCCGACGTGGGCGCCGGTGGCGCCGAGGCTGACGGCCGCCGGAAAGCCCGCAGCCCCACGGGCTGTGGGGCCACGCGAGCGGCTGCCAAAGAGCTTTCCAACGAGGCACGGCTTTCCCTCCTGGCTCTTCGGGCGTGGGAGATGTCGCCAGAGACACGGCCCTACCGGCAAATGCTTCGCAGGCTGGCGCGGCGGCGTCACGTGGGCGCCGATGGCGCCGAGGCTGACGGCCGCCGCAAAGCCCGCAGCCCCACGGGCTGTGGGGCCACGCGAGCGGCTGCCAAAGAGCTTTCCAACGAGGCATGGCTTTCCCTCCTGGCTCTTCGGGCGTGGGAGCTGTCGCCAGAGCCGCGGCCCTACCGGAAAATGCTTCACAGGCTGGAGCGGCGTCCCGACGTGGGCGCCGGTGGCGCCGAGGCTGACGTCCGCCGCAAAGCCCGCAGCCCCACGGGCTGTGGGGCCACGCGAGCGGCTGCCAAAGAGCTTTCCAACGAGGCACGGCTTTCCCTCCTGGCTCTTCGGGTGTGGGAGATGTCGCCAGAGACACGGCCCTACCGGCAAATGCTTCGCAGGCTGGCGTGGCGGCGCCACGTGGGCGCCGATGGCGCCGAGGCTGACGGCTGCCGGAAAGCCCGCAGCCCCACGGGCTGTGGGGCCACACGAGCGGCTGCCAAAAACCTTTCCAACGAGGCACGGCTTTCCCTCCTGGCTCTTCGGGCGTGGGAGCTGTCGCCAGAGACGCGGCCCTACCGGAAAAGGCTTCGCAGGCTGGCGCGGCGGCGCAATGTGGGCTCCGGTATCGCACAGGCTGACGGCCGCCGCAAAGCCCGCAGCCCTACGGGCTGTGGGGCCACCTGAGCGGCTGCCAAAGAGCTTTCCAACGAGGCATGGCTTTCCCTCCTGGCTCTTTGGGCGTGGAAGCTGTCGCCAGAGACGCGGCCCTACCGGAAAATGCTTCGCAGGCTGGCGCGGCGGCGCCACGTGGGCGCCGGTGGCATCGAGGCTGACGGCCGCCGGAAAGCCCGCATCCCCACGGGCTTTAGGGCCATGCGAGTAGCTGCCAAGGGCTTTCCAACGAGGCGCGGCTTTCCCTCCTGGCTCTTCGGGAGTGGGAGCTGTCGCCAGAGCCGCGGCCCTACCGGAAAATGCTTCTCTGGCTGGCGCGGCGGCCTGACGTGGGAGCCGGTGGCACTGAGGCTGACGGCCGCCGCAAAGCCCGCAGCCCCACGGGCTGTGGGGCCACGCGAGCGGCTGCCAAAGAGCTTTCCAACGAGGCACGGCTTTCCCTCCTGGCTCTTCGGGCGTGGGAGATGTCGCCAGAGACACGGCCCTACCGGCAAATGCTTCGCAGGTTGGCGCGGCGGCGTCACGTGGGCGCCGATGGCGCCGAGGCTGACGGCCGCCGCAAAGCCCGCAGCCCCACGGGCTGTGGGGCCACGCGAGCGGCTGCCAAAGAGCTTTCCAACGAGGCATGGCTTTCCCTCCTGGCTCTTCGGGCGTGGGAGATGTCGCCAGAGCCACGGCCCTAACGGAAAATGCTTTACAGGCTGGAGCGGCGTCCTGACGTGGGCGCCGGTGTCTCCCAGGCTGACGTCCGCCGCAAAGCCCGCAGCCCCACGGGCTGTGGGGCCACGCGAGCGGCTGCCAAAGAGCTTTCCAACGAGGCACGGCTTTCCCTCCTGGCTCTTTGGGCGTGGAAGCTGTCGCCAGAGACGCGGCCCTACCGGAAAATGCTTCGCAGACTGGCGCGGCGTCCCGACGTGGGCGCCGGTTTCTCCCAGGCTGACGGCGGCCGCAAAGCCCGCAGCCCCACGGGCTGTGGGGCCACGCGAGCGGCTGCCAAAGAGCTTTCCAATGAGGCACGGCTTTCCCTCCTGGCTCTTCGGGAGTGGGAGCTGTCGCCAGAGCCGCGGCCCTACCGGAAAATGCTTCGCAGGCTGGCGCGGCGGCGCCACGTGGGCGCCGGTGGCATCGAGGCTGACGGCCGCCGGAAAGCCCGCATCCCCACGGGCTTTAGGGCCATGCCAGTAGCTGCCAAAGAGCTTTCCAACGAGGCGCGGCTTTCCCTCCTGGCTCTTCGGGCGTGGGAGCTGTCGCCAGAGCCGCGGCCCTACCGGAAAATGCTTCTCTGGCTGGCGCGGCGGCGCAACGTGGGCGCCGGTGGCGCCGAGGCTGACGGCCGCCGCAAAGCCCGCAGCCCCACGGGCTGTGGGGCCACGCGAGCGGCTGCCAAAGAGCTTTCCAACGAGGCATGGCTTTCCCTCCTGGCTCTTCGGGCGTGGGAGCTGTCGCCAGAGCTGCAGCCCTACCGGCAAATGCTTCGCAGGCTGGCGCGGAGGCGTAACGTGGGCGCCGGTGGCGCCGAGGCTGACGGCCGCCGCAAAGCCCGCAGCCCCACGGGCTGTGGGGCCACGCGAGCGGCTGCCAAAGAGCTTTCCAACGAGGCATGGCTTTCCTTCCTTGCTCTTCGGGTGAGGGAGCTGTCGCCAGAGACGCGGCCCTACCGGATAATGCTTCGCAGGCTGGCGCAGCGGCACAACGTGGGCGCCAGTGGCGCCGAGGCTGACGGCCGCCGCAAAGCCCGCAGCCCCATGGGCTGTGGGGCCACGCGAGCGGCTGCCAAAGAGCTTTCCAACGAGGCACGGCTTTCCCTCCTGGCTCTTCGGGCGTGGGAGCTGTCGCCAGAGCCGCGGCCCTACCGGAAAATGCTTCGCAGGCTGGCGCGGCGGCCTGACGTGGGAGCCGGTGGCACTGAGGCTGACGGCCGCCGCAAAGCCCGCAGCCCCACGGGCTGTGGGGCCACGCGAGCGGCTGCCAAAGAGCTTTCCAACGAGGCACGGCTTTCCCTCCTGGCTCTTTGGGCGTGGGAGCTGTCGCCAGAGACCCGGCCCTACCGGAAAATGCTTCGCAGGCTGGCGCGGCGTCCCGACGTGGGCGCCGGTGGCGCCGAGGCTGACGGCCGCCGGAAAGCCCGCAGCCCCACGGTCTGTGGGGCCACGCGAGCGGCTGCCAAAGAGCTTTCCAACGAGGCACGGCTTTCCCTCCTGGCTCTTCGGGCGTGGGAGATGTCGCCAGAGACACGGCCCTACCGGCAAATGCTTCGCAGGCTGGCGCGGCGGCGCCACGTGGGCGCCGATGGCGCCGAGGCTGACGGCCGCCGTAAAGCCCGCAGCCCCACGGGCTGTGGGGCCACGCGAGCGGCTGCCAAAGGGCTTTCCAACGAGGCACGGCTTTCCCTCCTGGCTCTTCGGGCGTGGGAGCTGTCGCCAGAGCCGCGGCCCTACCGGCAAATGCTTCGCAGGCTGGCGCGGTGGCGCCACGTGGGCGCCGGTGGCGCCGAGGCTGACGTCCGCCGCAAAGCCCGCAGCCCCACGGGCTGTGGGGCCATGCGAGTGGCTGCCAAAGAGCTTTCCAACGAGGCACGGCTTTCCCTCCTGGCTCTTCGGGCGTGGGAGCTGTCGCCAGAGCCGCGGCCCTACCGGAAAATGCTTCGCAGGCTGGCGTGGCGGCCCGATGTGGGCTCCGATGGCGCCGAGGCTGACGGCCGCCGCAAAGCCCGCAGCCCCACGGGCTGTGGGGCCATGCGAGTGGCTGCCAAAGAGCTTTCCAACGAGGCACGGCTTTCCCTCCTGGCTCTTCGGGCGTGGGAGCTGTCGCCAGAGCCGCGGCCCTACCGGAAAATGCTTTGCAGGCTGGCGCGGCGGCCCCACCTGGGCGCCGGTGGGGCCGAGGCTGACGGCCGCCGCAAAGCCCGCAGCCCCATGGGCTGTGGGGGAACGCGAGCGGCTGCCAAAGAGCTTTCCAACGAGGCACGGCTTTCCCTCCTGGCTCTTCGGCCGTGGGAGCTGTCGCCAGAGACGCGGCCCTACCGGAAAATGCTTCACAGGCTGGCGCGGCGGCGCCACGTGGGCGCCGTTGGCGCCGAGGCTGAGGGCCGCCGCAAAGCCCGCAGCCCCACGGGCTGTGGGGCCACCTGAGCGGCTGCCAAAGAGCTTTCCAACGAGGCACGGCTTTCCCTCCTGGCTCTTTGGGCGTGGAAGCTGTCGCCAGAGACGCGGCCCTACCGGAAAATGCTTCGCAGGCTGGCGCGGCGGCGCCACGTGGGCGCCGGTGGCATCGAGGCTGACGGCCGCCGCAAAGCCCGCATACCCACGGGCTTTAGGGCTATGCCAGTAGCTGCCAAAGAGCTTTCCAACGAGGCGCGGCTTTCCCTCCTGGCTCTTCGGGCGTGGGAGCTGTCGCCAGAGCCGCGGCCCTACCGGAAAATGCTTCGCAGGCTGGCGCGGCGGCGCAACGTGGGCGCCGGTGGCGCCGAGTCTGACGGCCGCCGCAAAGCCCGCAGCCCCACAGGCTGTGGGGCCACGCGAGCGGCTGCCAAAGAGCTTTCCAACAAGGCATGGCTTTCCCTCCTGGCTCTTCGGGCGTGGGAGCTGTCGCCAGAGCTGCAGCCCTACCGGCAAATGCTTCGCAGGCTGGCGCGGAGGCGTAACGTGGGCGCCGGTGGCGCCGAGGCTGACGGCCGCCGGAAAGCCCGCAGTGCCACGGGCTGTGGGGTCACGCGAGCGGCTGCCAAAGAGCTTTCCAACGAGGCACGGCTTTCCCTCCTGGCTCTTCGGGCGTGGGAGCTGTCGCCAGAGCCGCGGCCCTACCGGAAAATGCTTCGCAGGCTGGCGCGGCGGCCTGACGTGGGAGCCGGTGGCAGTGAGGCTGACGGCCGCCGCAAAGCCCGCAGCCCCACGGGCTGTGGGGCCACGCGAGCGGCTGCCAAAGATCTTTCCAATGAGGCACGGCTTTCCCTCCTGGCTCTTTGGGCGTGGGAGCTGTCGCCAGAGCCGCGGCCCTACCGGAAAATGCTTCGCAGGCTGGCGCGGCGTCCCGACGTGGGCGCCGGTGGCGCCGAGGCTGACGGCCGCCGGAAAGCCCGCAGCCCCACGGGCTGTGGGGCCACGCGAGCGGCTGCCAAAGAGCTTTCCAACGAGGCACGGCTTTCCCTCCTGGCTCTTCGGGCGTGGGAGATGTCGCCAGAGACACGGCCCTACCGGCAAATGCTTCGCAGGCTGGCGCGGCGGCGCCACGTGGGCGCCGATGGCGCCGAGGCTGACGGCCGCCGCAAAGCCCGCAGCCCCACGGGCTGCGGGGCCACGCGAGCGGCTGCCAAAGAGCTTTCCAACGAGGCACGGCTTTCCCTCCTGGCTCTTCGGGCGTGGGAGCTGTCGCCAGAGCCGCGGCCCTACCAGAAAAGGCTTCGCAGGCTGGCGCGGTGGCGCCACGTGGGCGCCGGTGGCGCCGAGGCTGACGTCCGCCGCAAAGCCCGCAGCCCCACGGGCTGTGGGGCCACGCGAGCGGCTGCCAAAGAGCTTTCCAACGAGGCACGGCTTTCCCTCCTGGCTCTTCGGGCGTGGGAGCTGTCGCCAGAGCCGCGGCCCTACCGGAAAATGCTTCGCAGGCTGGCGTGGCGGCCCGATGTGGGCTCCGATGGCGCCGAGGCTGACGGCCGCCGCAAAGCCCGCAGCCCCATGGGCTGTGCGGCCACGCGAGTGGCTGCCAAAGAGCTTTCCAACGAGGCATGGCTTTCCTTCCTTGCTCTTCGGGCGTGGGAGCTGTCGCCAGAGACGCGGCCCTACCGGATAATGCTTCGCAGGCTGGCGCAGCGGCACAACGTGGGCGCCAGTGGCGCCGAGGCTGACGGCCGCCGCAAAGCCCGCAGCCCCACGGGCTGTGGGGCCACGCGAGTGGCTGCCAAAGAGCTTTCCAACGAGGCACGGCTTTCCCTCCTGGCTCTTCGGGCGTGGGAGCTGTCGCCAGAGCCGCGGCCCTACCGGAAAATGCTTCGCAGGCTGGCGTGGCGGCCCGATGTGGGCTCCGATGGCGCCGAGGCTGACGGCCGCCGCAAAGCCCGCAGCCCCATGGGCTGTGGGGGAACGCGAGCGGCTGCCAAAGAGCTTTCCAACGAGGCACGGCTTTCCCTCCTGGCTCTTCGGCCGTGGGAGATGCCGCCAGAGACGCGGCCCTACCGGAAAATGCTTCACAGGCTGGCGCGGCGGCGCCACGTGGGCGCCGTTGGCGCCGAGGCTGAGGGCCGCCGCAAAGCCCGCAGCCCCACGGGCTGTGGGGCCACGCGAGCGGCTGCCAAAGAGCTTTCCAACGAGGCACGGCTTTCCCTCTTGGCTCTTTGGGCGTGGGAGCTGTCGCCAGAGTCCCGGCCCTACCGGAAAATGCTTCGCAGGCTGGCGCGGCGTCCCGACGTGGGCGACGGTGGCGCCGAGGCTGACGGGCGCCGGAAAGCCCGCAGCCCCACGGGCTGTGGGGCCACGCGAGCGGCTGCCAAAGAGCTTTCCAATGAGGCACGGCTTTCCCTCCTGGCTCTTCGGGCGTGGGAGCTGTCGCCAGAGACGCGGCCCTACCGGATAATGCTTCGCAGGCTGGCGCGGCGGCGCAATATGGGCGCCGGTGGTGCCGAGGCTGACGGCCGCCGCAAAGCCCGCAGCCCCACGGGCTGTGGGGCGACGCGAGCGGCTGCCAAAGAGCTTTCCAACGAGGCACGGCTTTCCCTCCTGGCTGTTCGGGCGTGGGAGCTGTCGCCAGAGCCGCGGCCCTACCGGAAAATGCTTCGCAGGCTGGCGCGGTGGCGCCACGTGGGCGCCGGTGGCGCCGAGGCTGACGTCCGCCGCAAAGCCCGCAGCCCCACGGGCTGTGGGGCCATGCGAGCGGCTGCCAAAGAGCTTTCCAATGAGGCACGGCTTTCCCTCCTGGCTCTTCGGGCGTGGGAGCTGTCGCCAGAGCTGCAGCCCTACCGGAAAATGCTTCGCAGGCTGGCGTGGCGGCCCGATGTGGGCTCCGATGGCGCCGAGGCTGACGGCCGCCGCAAAGCCCGCAGCCCCACGGGCTGTGGGGCCATGCGAGCGGCTGCCAAAGAGCTTTCCAATGAGGCACGGCTTTCCCTCCTGGCTCTTCGGGCGTGGGAGCTGTCGCCAGAGCTGCAGCCCTACCGGAAAATGCTTCGCAGGCTGGCGCGGCGGCGCAATGTGGGCGCCGGTGGCGCCCAGGCTGACGGCCGCCGCAAAGCCCGGAGCCCCACGGGCTGTGGGGTCACGCGAGTGGCTGCCAAAGAGCTTTCCAACGAGGCACGGCTTTCCCTCCTGGCTCTTCGGGCGTGGGAGCTGTCGCCAGAGACCCGGCCCTACCGGAAAATGCTTCGCAGGTTTTCGCGGCGGCGCAATGTGGGCGCCGGGGGCGCCGAGGCTGACGGCCGCCGCAAAGCCCGCAGCCCCACGGGCTGTGGGGCCACGCGAGCGGCTGCCAAAGAGCTTTCCAACGAGGCACGGCTTTCCCTCCTGGCTCTTCGGCCGTGGGAGCTGTCGCCAGAGACCCGGCCCTACCGGAAAATGCTTCGCAGGCTGGCGCGGCGGCGCAACGTGGGCACCGGTGGCGCCGAGGCTGACGGCCGCCGCAAAGCCCGCAGCCCCACGGGCTGTGGGGCCACGCGAGCGGCTGCCAAAGAGCTTTCCAACGAGGCACGGCTTTCCCTCCTGGCTCTTTGGGCGTGGGAGCTGTCGCCAGAGACGCGGCCCTACCGGAAAATGCTTTGCAGGCTGGCGAGGCGGCCCCACCTGGGCGCCGGTGGCGCCGAGGCTGACGGCCGCCGCAAAGCCCGCAGCCCCATGGGCTGTGGGGCCACGCGAGCGGCTGCCAAAGAGCTTTCCAACGAGGCACGGCTTTCCCTCCTGGCTCTTCGGGCGTGGGAGCTGTCGCCAGAGACGCGGCCCTACCGGAAAATGCTTCGCAGGCTGGCGCGGCGGCGCAACGTGGGCACCGGTGGCGCCGAGGCTGACGGCCGCCACAAAGCCCGCGGCCCCACGGGCTGTGGGGCCACGCGAGCGGCTGCCAAAGAGCTTTCCAACGAGGCACGGCTTTCCCTCCTGGCTCTTCGGGCGTGGGAGCTGTCGCCAGAGCCGCGGCCCTACCGGAAAATGCTTCGCAGGTTTGCGCGGCGGCGCAATGTGGGCGCCGGTGGCGCCGAGGCTGACGGCCGCCGGAAAGCCCGCAGCCCCATGGGCTGTGGGGCCACGCGAGCGGCTGCCAAAGAGCTTTCCAACGAGGCACGGCTTTCCCTCCTGGCTCTTCGGGCGTGGGAGCTGTCGCCAGAGACGCGGCCCTACCGGAAAAGGCTTCGCAGGCTGGCGCGGCGGCGCAATGTGGGCGCCGGTGGCGCCGAGGCTGACGGCCGCCGCAAAGCCCGTAGTCCCACGGGCTGTGGGGCCACACGAGCGGCTGCCAAAGAGCTTTCCAACGAGGCACGGCTTTCCCTCCTGGCTCTTCGGGCGTGGGAGCTGTCGCCAGAGACCCGGCCCTACCGGAAAATGCTTCGCAGGCTGGCGCGGTGGCGCCACGTGGGCGCCGGTGGCGCCGAGGCTGACGGCCGCCGCAAAGCCCGCAGCCCCATGGGCTGTGGGGCCATGCGAGTGGCTGCCAAAGAGCTTTCCAACGAGGCACGGCTTTCCCTCCTGGCTCTTCGGGCGTGGGAGCTGTCGCCAGAGACGCGGCCCTACCGGAAAAGGCTTCGCAGGCTGGCGCGGCGGCGCAATGTGGGCGCCGGTGGCGCCGAGGCTGACGGCCGCCGCAAAGCCCGTAGTCCCACGGGCTGTGGGGCCACACGAGCGGCTGCCAAAGAGCTTTCCAACGAGGCACGGCTTTCCCTCCTGGCTCTTCGGGCGTGGGAGCTGTCGCCAGAGACCCGGCCCTACCGGAAAATGCTTCGCAGGCTGGCGCGGTGGCGCCACGTGGGCGCCGGTGGCGCCGAGGCTGACGGCCGCCGCAAAGCCCGCAGCCCCATGGGCTGTGGGGCCATGCGAGTGGCTGCCAAAGAGCTTTCCAACGAGGCACGGCTTTCCCTCCTGGCTCTTCGGGCGTGGGAGCTGTCGCCAGAGCCGCGGCCCTACCGGAAAATGCTTCGCAGGCTGGCGTGGCGGCCCGATGTGGGCTCCGATGGCGCCGAGGCTGACGGCCGCCGCAAAGCCCGCAGCCCCACGGGCTGTGGGGCCATGCGAGCGGCTGCCAAAGAGCTTTCCAATGAGGCACGGCTTTCCCTCCTGGCTCTTCGGGCGTGGGAGCTGTCGCCAGAGCTGCAGCCCTACCGGAAAATGCTTCGCAGGCTGGCGCGGCGGCGCAATGTGGGCGCCGGTGGCGCCCAGGCTGACGGCCGCCGCAAAGCCCGGAGCCCCACGGGCTGTGGGGTCACGCGAGTGGCTGCCAAAGAGCTTTCCAACGAGGCACGGCTTTCCCTCCTGGCTCTTCGGGCGTGGGAGCTGTCGCCAGAGACCCGGCCCTACCGGAAAATGCTTCGCAGGTTTTCGCGGCGGCGCAATGTGGGCGCCGGTGGCGCCGAGGCTGACGGCCGCCGCAAAGCCCGCAGCCCCACGGGCTGTGGGGCCACGCGAGCGGCTGCCAAAGAGCTTTCCAACGAGGCACGGCTTTCCCTCCTGGCTCTTCGGCCGTGGGAGCTGTCGCCAGAGACCCGGCCCTACCGGAAAATGCTTCGCAGGCTGGCGCGGCGGCGCAACGTGGGCACCAGTGGCGCCGAGGCTGACGGCCGCCGCAAAGCCCGCAGCCCCATGGGCTGTGGGGCCACGCGAGCGGCTGCCAAAGAGCTTTCCAACGAGGCACGGCTTTCCCTCCTGGCTCTTTGGGCGTGGGAGCTGTCGCCAGAGACGCGGCCCTACCGGAAAATGCTTTGCAGGCTGGCGAGGCGGCCCCACCTGGGCGCCGGTGGCGCCGAGGCTGACGGCCGCCGCAAAGCCCGCAGCCCCATGGGCTGTGGGGCCACGCGAGCGGCTGCCAAAGAGCTTTCCAACGAGGCACGGCTTTCCCTCCTGGCTCTTCGGGCGTGGGAGCTGTCGCCAGAGACGCGGCCCTACCGGAAAATGCTTCGCAGGCTGGCGCGGCGGCGCAACGTGGGCACCGGTGGCGCCGAGGCTGACGGCCGCCACAAAGCCCGCAGCCCCACGGGCTGTGGGGCCACGCGAGCGGCTGCCAAAGAGCTTTCCAACGAGGCACGGCTTTCCCTCCTGGCTCTTCGGGCGTGGGAGCTGTCGCCAGAGCCGCGGCCCTACCGGAAAATGCTTCGCAGGTTTGCGCGGCGGCGCAATGTGGGCGCCGGTGGCGCCGAGGCTGACGGCCGCCGGAAAGCCCGCAGCCCCATGGGCTGTGGGGCCACGCGAGCGGCTGCCAAAGAGCTTTCCAACGAGGCACGGCTTTCCCTCCTGGCTCTTCGGGCGTGGGAGCTGTCGCCAGAGACGCGGCCCTACCGGAAAAGGCTTCGCAGGCTGGCGCGGCGGCGCAATGTGGGCGCCGGTGGCGCCGAGGCTGACGGCCGCCGCAAAGCCCGTAGTCCCACGGGCTGTGGGGCCACACGAGCGGCTGCCAAAGAGCTTTCCAACGAGGCACGGCTTTCCCTCCTGGCTCTTCGGGCGTGGGAGCTGTCGCCAGAGACCCGGCCCTACCGGAAAATGCTTCGCAGGCTGGCGCGGTGGCGCCACGTGGGCGCCGGTGGCGCCGAGGCTGAGGGCCGCCGCAAAGCCCGCAGCCCCATGGGCTGTGGGGCCATGCGAGTGGCTGCCAAAGAGCTTTCCAACGAGGCACGGCTTTCCCTCCTGGCTCTTCGGGCGTGGGAGCTGTCGCCAGAGACGCGGCCCTACCGGAAAAGGCTTCGCAGGCTGGCGCGGCGGCGCAATGTGGGCGCCGGTGGCGCCGAGGCTGACGGCCGCCGCAAAGCCCGTAGTCCCACGGGCTGTGGGGCCACACGAGCGGCTGCCAAAGAGCTTTCCAACGAGGCACGGCTTTCCCTCCTGGCTCTTCGGGCGTGGGAGCTGTCGCCAGAGACCCGGCCCTACCGGAAAATGCTTCGCAGGCTGGCGCGGTGGCGCCACGTGGGCGCCGGTGGCGCCGAGGCTGACGGCCGCCGCAAAGCCCGCAGCCCCATGGGCTGTGGGGCCATGCGAGTGGCTGCCAAAGAGCTTTCCAACGAGGCACGGCTTTCCCTCCTGGCTCTTCGGGCGTGGGAGCTGTCGCCAGAGACGCGGCCCTACCGGAAAATGCTTCGCAGGCTGGCGTGGCGGCCCGATGTGGGCTCCGATGGCGCCGAGGCTGACGGCCGCCGCAAAGCCCGCAGCCCCACGGGCTGTGGGGCCATGCGAGTGGCTGCCAAAGAGCTTTCCAACGAGGCACGGCTTTCCCTCCTGCCTCTTCAGGCGTGGGAGCTGTCGCCAGAGCCGCGGCCCTACCGGAAAATGCTTTGCAGGCTGGCGCGGCGGCCCCACCTGGGCGCCGGTGGCGCCGAGGCTGACGGCCGCCGCAAAGCCCGCAGCCCCATGGGCTGTGGGGGAACGCGAGTGGCTGCCAAAGAGCTTTCCAACGAGGCACGGCTTTCCCTCCTGGCTCTTCGGGCGTGGGAGCTGTCGCCAGAGACGCGGCCCTACCGGAAAATGCTTCGCAGGCTGGCGCGGCGGCGCAACGTGGGCACTGGTGGCGCCGAGGCTGACGGCCGCCGCAAAGCCCGCAGCCCCACGGGCTGTGGGGCCACGCGAGCGGCTGCCAAAGAGCTTTCCAACGAGGCACGGCTTTCCCTCCTGGCTCTTCGGGCGTGGGAGCTGTCGCCAGAGACGCGGCCCTACCGGAAAAGGCTTCGCAGGCTGGCGCGGCGGCGCCACGTGGGCGCCGGTGTCGCACAGGCTGACGGCCGCCGCAAAGCCCACAGCCCCACGGGCTGTGGGGCCACGCGAGCGGCTGCCAAAGAGCTTTCCAACGAGGCACGGCTTTCCCTCCTGGCTCTTCGGGCGTGGGAGCTGTCGCCAGAGCCGCGGCCCTACCGGAAAATGCTTCGCAGGCTAGCGCGGCGGCCCCACCTGGGCGCCGGTGTCGCCCAGGCTGACGGCCGCCACAAAGCCCGCAGCCCCACAGGCTGTGGGGCCACGCGAGCGGCTGCCAAAGAGCTTTCCAACAAGGCATGGCTTTCCCTCCTGGCTCTTCGGGCGTGGGAGCTGTCGCCAGAGCCGCGGCCCTACCGGAATATGCTTCGCAGGCTGGAGCGGCGTCCCGACGTGGGCGCCGGTGGCGCCGAGGCTGACGGCTGCCGCAAAGCCCGCAGCCCCACGGGCTGTGGGTCACGCGAGCGGCTGCCAAAGAGCTTTCCAACGAGGCATGGCTTTCCCTCCTGGCTCTTCGGGCGTGGGAGCTGTCGCCAGAGACGCGGCCCTACCGGAAAATGCTTCGCAGGCTAGCGCGGCGGCCCCACCTGGGTGCCGGTGTCGCCCAGGCTGACGGCCGCCACAAAGCCCGCAGCCCCACAGGCTGTGGGGCCACGCGAGCGGCTGCCAAAGAGCTTTCCAACGAGGCATGGCTTTCCCTCCTGGCTCTTCGGCCGTGGGAGCTGTCGCCAGAGCCGCGGCCCTAACGGAAAATGCTTCGCAGGCTGGAGCGGCGTCCCGACGTGGGCGCCGGTGGCGCCGAGGCTGCCGTCCGCCGCAAAGCCCGCAGCCCCACGGGCTGTGGGGCCATGCGAGCGGCTGCCAAAGAGCTTTCCAACGAGGCACGGCTTTCCCTCCTGGCTCTTCGGGCGTGGGAGATTTCGCCAGAGACGCGGCCCTACCGGAAAATGCTTCGCAGGCTGGCGCGGCTGCGCAATGTGGGCGCTGGTGGCGCCGAGGCTGACGGCTGCCGCAAAGCCCGTAGTCCCACGGGCTGTGGGGCCACACGAGCGGCTGCCAAAGAGCTTTCCAACGAGGCACGGCTTTCCCTCCTGGCTCTTCGGGTGTGGGAGCTGTCGCGAGAACTGCAGCCCTACCGGAAAATGCTTCGCAGGCTGGCGCAGCGGCGCAACGTGGGCGCCAGTGGCGCCGAGGCTGATGGCCGCCGCAAAGCCCGCAGCCCCACGGGCTGTGGGGCCACGCGAGCGGCTGCCAAAGAGCTTTCCAACGAGGCACGGCTTTCCCTCCTGGCTCTTCGGGCGTGGGAGCTGTCGCCAGAAACGCGGCCCTACCGGAAAATGCTTCGCAGGCTGGCGCGGAGGCGTAACGTGGGCGCCGGTGGCGCCGAGGCTGACGGCCGCCGCAAAGCCCGCAGCCCCACGGGCTGTGGGGCCACGCGAGCGGCTGCCAAAGAGCTTTCCAACGAGGCATGGCTTTCCCTCCTGGCTCTTTGGGCGTGGGAGCTGTCGCCACAGCCGCGGCCCTACCGGAAAATGCTTCGCAGGCTGGCGCAGCGGCGCAACGTGGGCGCCAGTGGCGCCGAGGCTGACGGCCGCCGCAAAGCCCGCAGCCCCACGGGCTGTGGGGCCACGCGAGCGGCTGCCAAAGAGCTTTCCAACGAGGCACGGCTTTCCCTCCTGGCTCTTCGGCCGTGGGAGCTGTCGCCAGAGACGCGGCCCTACCGGAAAAGGCTTCGCAGGCTGGCGCGGCGGCGCCACGTGGGCGCCGGTGTCGCACAGGCTGACGGCCGCCGCAAAGCCCGCAGCCCCACGGGCTGTGGGACCACGCGAGCGGCTGCCAAAGAGCTTTCCAATGAGGCACGGCTTTCCCTCCTGGCTCTTTGGGCGTGGGAGCTGTCGCCAGAGCCGCGGCCCTACCAGAAAATGCGTCGCAGGCTGGCGCGGTGGCGCCACGTGGGCGCCGGTGTCGTCGAGGCCGACGTCCGCCGCAAAGCCCGCAGCCCCATGGGCTGTGGGGCCACGCGAGCGGCTGCCAAAGAGCTTTCCAACGAGGCACGGCTTTCCCTCCTGGCTCTTCGGGCGTGGGAGCTGTCGCCAGAGACCCGGCCCTACCGGAAAATGCTTCGCAGGCTGGCGCGGTGGCGCCACGTGGGCGCCGGTGGCGCCGAGGCTGACGGCCGCCGCAAAGCCCGCAGCCCCATGGGCTGTGGGGCCATGCGAGTGGCTGCCAAAGAGCTTTCCAACGAGGCACGGCTTTCCCTCCTGGCTCTTCGGGCGTGGGAGCTGTCGCCAGAGACGCGGCCCTACCGGAAAATGCTTCGCAGGCTGGCGTGGCGGCCCGATGTGGGCTCCGATGGCGCCGAGGCTGACGGCCGCCGCAAAGCCCGCAGCCCCACGGGCTGTGGGGCCATGCGAGTGGCTGCCAAAGAGCTTTCCAACGAGGCACGGCTTTCCCTCCTGGCTCTTCGGGCGTGGGAGCTGTCGCCAGAGCCGCGGCCCTACCGGAAAATGCTTTGCAGGCTGGCGCGGCGGCCCCACCTGGGCGCCGGTGGCGCCGAGGCTGACGGCCGCCGCAAAGCCCGCAGCCCCATGGGCTGTGGGGGAACGCGAGCGGCTGCCAAAGAGCTTTCCAACGAGGCACGGCTTTCCCTCCTGGCTCTTCGGGCGTGGGAGCTGTCGCCAGAGACGCGGCCCTACCGGAAAATGCTTCGCAGGCTGGCGCGGCGGCGCAACGTGGGCACTGGTGGCGCCGAGGCTGACGGCCGCCGCAAAGCCCGCAGCCCACGGGCTGTGGGGCCACGCGAGCGGCTGCCAAAGAGCTTTCCAACGAGGCACGGCTTTCCCTCCTGGCTCTTCGGGCGTGGGAGCTGTCGCCAGAGCCGCGGCCCTACCGGAAAATGCTTCGCAGGTTTGCGCGGCGGCGCAATGTGGGCGCCGGTGGCGCCGAGGCTGACGGCCGCCGCAAAGCCCGCAGCCCCACGGGCTGTGGGGCCACACGAGCGGCTGCCAAAGAGCTTTCCAACGAGGCACGGCTTTCCCTCCTGGCTCTTCGGGCGTTGGAGATGTCGCCAGAGCCGCGGCCCTACCGGAAAATGCTTTGCAGGCTGGTGCGGCGGCCCCACCTGGGCGCCGGTGGCGCCCAGGCTGACGACCGCCGCAAAGCCCGCAGCCCCATGGGCTGTGGGGCCACGCGAGCGGCTGCCAAAGAGCTTTCCAACGAGGCACGGCTTTCCCTCCTGGCTCTTCGGGCGTGGGAGCTGTCGTCAGAGACGCGGCCCTACCGGAAAATGCTTCGCAGGCTGGCGTGGCGGCGCAATGTGGGCGCCGGTGGCGCCGAGTCTGACGGCCGCTGGAAAGCCCGCAGCCCCACGGGCTGTGGGGCCACGCGAGCGGCTGCCAAAGAGTTTTCCAACGAGGCACAGCTTTCCCTCCTGGCTCTTCGGGCGTGGGAGCTGTCGCCAGAGCTGCAGCCCTACCGGAAAATGCTTCGCAGGCTGGCGCGGAGGCGCCACGTGGGCGCCGGTGGCGCCCAGGCTGACGGCCGCCGCAAAGCCCGCAGCCCCATGGGCTGTGGGGCCACGCGAGCGGCTGCCAAAGAGCTTTCCAACGAGGCACGGCTTTCCCTCCTGGCTCTTCGGGCGTGGGAGCTGTCGCCAGAGACGCGGCCCTACCGGAAAAGGCTTCGCAGGCTGGCGCGGCGGCGCCACGTGGGCGCCGGTGTCGCACAGGCTGACGGCCGCCGCAAAGCCCACAGCCCCACGGGCTGTGGGGCCACGCGAGCGGCTGCCAAAGAGCTTTCCAACGAGGCACGGCTTTCCCTCCTGGCTCTTCGGGCGTGGGAGCTGTCGCCAGAGCCGCGGCCCTACCGGAAAATGCTTCGCAGGCTAGCGCGGCGGCCCCACCTGGGCGCCGGTGTCGCCCAGGCTGACGGCCGCCACAAAGCCCGCAGCCCCACAGGCTGTGGGGCCACGCGAGCGGCTGCCAAAGAGCTTTCCAACAAGGCATGGCTTTCCCTCCTGGCTCTTCGGGCGTGGGAGCTGTCGCCAGAGCCGCGGCCCTACCGGAATATGCTTCGCAGGCTGGAGCGGCGTCCCGACGTGGGCGCCGGTGGCGCCGAGGCTGACGGCTGCCGCAAAGCCCGCAGCCCCACGGGCTGTGGGTCACGCGAGCGGCTGCCAAAGAGCTTTCCAACGAGGCATGGCTTTCCCTCCTGGCTCTTCGGGCGTGGGAGCTGTCGCCAGAGACGCGGCCCTACCGGAAAATGCTTCGCAGGCTAGCGCGGCGGCCCCACCTGGGTGCCGGTGTCGCCCAGGCTGACGGCCGCCACAAAGCCCGCAGCCCCACAGGCTGTGGGGCCACGCGAGCGGCTGCCAAAGAGATTTCCAACGAGGCATGGCTTTCCCTCCTGGCTCTTCGGCCGTGGGAGCTGTCGCCAGAGCCGCGGCCCTAACGGAAAATGCTTCGCAGGCTGGAGCGGCGTCCCGACGTGGGCGCCGGTGGCGCCGAGGCTGCCGTCCGCCGCAAAGCCCGCAGCCCCACGGGCTGTGGGGCCATGCGAGCGGCTGCCAAAGAGCTTTCCAACGAGGCACGGCTTTCCCTCCTGGCTCTTCGGGCGTGGGAGATTTCGCCAGAGACGCGGCCCTACCGGAAAATGCTTCGCAGGCTGGCGCGGCTGCGCAATGTGGGCGCTGGTGGCGCCGAGGCTGACGGCTGCCGCAAAGCCCGTAGTCCCACGGGCTGTGGGGCCACACGAGCGGCTGCCAAAGAGCTTTCCAACGAGGCACGGCTTTCCCTCCTGGCTCTTCGGGTGTGGGAGCTGTCGCGAGAACTGCAGCCCTACCGGAAAATGCTTCGCAGGCTGGCGCAGCGGCGCAACGTTGGCGCCAGTGGCGCCGAGGCTGATGGCCGCCGCAAAGCCCGCAGCCCCACGGGCTGTGGGGCCACGCGAGCGGCTGCCAAAGAGCTTTCCAACGAGGCACGGCTTTCCCTCCTGGCTCTTCGGCCGTGGGAGCTGTCACCAGAAACGCGGCCCTACCGGAAAATGCTTCGCAGGCTGGCGCGGAGGTGTAACGTGGGCGCCGGTGGCGCCGAGGCTGACGGCCGCCGCAAAGCCCGCAGCCCCACGGGCTGTGGGGCCACGCGAGCGGCTGCCAAAGAGCTTTCCAACGAGGCATGGCTTTCCCTCCTGGCTCTTTGGGCGTGGGAGCTGTCGCCACAGCCGCGGCCCTACCGGAAAATGCTTCGCAGGCTGGCGCAGCGGCGCAACGTGGGCGCCAGTGGCGCCGAGGCTGACGGCCGCCGCAAAGCCCGCAGCCCCACGGGCTGTGGGGCCACGCGAGCGGCTGCCAAAGAGCTTTCCAACGAGGCACGGCTTTCCCTCCTGGCTCTTCGGCCGTGGGAGCTGTCGCCAGAGACGCGGCCCTACCGGAAAAGGCTTCGCAGGCTGGGCGGCGGCGCCACGTGGGCGCCGGTGTCGCACAGGCTGACGGCCGCCGCAAAGCCCGCAGCCCCACGGGCTGTGGGACCACGCGAGCGGCTGCCAAAGAGCTTTCCAATGAGGCACGGCTTTCCCTCCTGGCTCTTTGGGCGTGGGAGCTGTCGCCAGAGCCGCGGCCCTACCAGAAAATGCGTCGCAGGCTGGCGCGGTGGCGCCACGTGGGCGCCGGTGTCGTCGAGGCCGACGTCCGCCGCAAAGCCCGCAGCCCCATGGGCTGTGGGGCCACGCGAGCGGCTGCCAAAGAGCTTTCCAACGAGGCACGGCTTTCCCTCCTGGCTCTTCGGGCGTGGGAGCTGTCGCTACAGCCGCGGCCCTACATGAAAATGCTTCGCAGGCTGGCGCGGCGGGCCGATGTGGGCGCCGATGGCGCCGAGGCTGACGGCCGCCGCAAAGCCCGCAGCCCCACGGGCTGTGGGGCCCCGCGAGCGGCTGCCAAAGAGCTTTCCAACGAGGCACGGCTTTCCCTCCTGGCTCTTCGGCCGTGGGAGCTGTCGCCAGAGCCGCGGCCCTACCGGAAAATGCTTCGCAGGCTGGCGCGGCGTCCCGACGTGGGCGCCGGTGGCGCCGAGGCTGACGGCCGCCGCAAAGCCCGCATCCCCACGGGCTGTGGGGCCACGCGAGCGGCTGCCAAAGAGCTTTCCAACGAGGCACGGCTTTCCCTCCTGGCTCTTCGGCCGTGGGAGCTGTCGCCAGAGCCGCGGCCCTACCGGAAAATGCTTTGCAGGCTGGCGCGGCATCCCGACGTGGGCGCCGGTGGCGCCGAGGCTGACGGCCACCGCAAAGCCCGCAGCCCCACGGGCTGTGGGGCCACGCGAGCGGCTGCCAAAGAGCTTTCCAACGAGGCACAGCTTTCCCTCCTGGCTCTTCGGGCGTGGGAGCTGTCGCCAGAGCTGCAGCCCTACCGGAAAATGCTTCGCAGGCTGGCGCGGAGGCGCCACGTGGGCGCCGGTGGCGCCCAGGCTGACGGCCGCCGCAAAGCCCGCAGCCCCATGGGCTGTGGGGCCACGCGAGCGGCTGCCAAAGAGCTTTCCAACGAGGCACGGCTTTCCCTCCTGGCTCTTCGGGCGTGGGAGCTGTCGCCAGAGACGCGGCCCTACCGGAAAAGGCTTCGCAGGCTGGCGCGGCGGCGCCACGTGGGCGCCGGTGTCGCACAGGCTGACGGCCGCCGCAAAGCCCACAGCCCCACGGGCTGTGGGGCCACGCGAGCGGCTGCCAAAGAGCTTTCCAACGAGGCACGGCTTTCCCTCCTGGCTCTTCGGGCGTGGGAGCTGTCGCCAGAGCCGCGGCCCTACCGGAAAATGCTTCGCAGGCTAGCGCGGCGGCCCCACCTGGGCGCCGGTGTCGCCCAGGCTGACGGCCGCCACAAAGCCCGCAGCCCCACAGGCTGTGGGGCCACGCGAGCGGCTGCCAAAGAGCTTTCCAACAAGGCATGGCTTTCCCTCCTGGCTCTTCGGGCGTGGGAGCTGTCGCCAGAGCCGCGGCCCTACCGGAATATGCTTCGCAGGCTGGAGCGGCGTCCCGACGTGGGCGCCTGTGGCGCCGAGGCTGACGGCTGCCGCAAAGCCCGCAGCCCCACGGGCTGTGGGTCACGCGAGCGGCTGCCAAAGAGCTTTCCAACGAGGCATGGCTTTCCCTCCTGGCTCTTCGGGCGTGGGAGCTGTCGCCAGAGACGCGGCCCTACCGGAAAATGCTTCGCAGGCTAGCGCGGCGGCCCCACCTGGGCGCCGGTGTCGCCCAGGCTGACGGCCGCCACAAAGCCCGCAGCCCCACAGGCTGTGGGGCCACGCGAGCGGCTGCCAAAGAGCTTTCCAACGAGGCATGGCTTTCCCTCCTAGCTCTTCGGCCGTGGGAGCTGTCGCCAGAGCCGCGGCCCTAACGGAAAATGCTTCGCAGGCTGGTGCGGCGTCCCGACGTGGGCGCCGGTGGCGCCGAAGCTGACGTCCGCCGCAAAGCCCGCAGCCCCACGGGCTGTGGGGCCATGCGAGCGGCTGCCAAAGAGCTTTCCAACGAGGCACGGCTTTCCCTCCTGGCTCTTCGGGCGTGGGAGATTTCGCCAGAGACGCGGCCCTACCGGAAAATGCTTCGCAGGCTGGCGCGGCGGCGCAATGTGGGCGCCGGTGGCGCCAAGGCTGACGGCTGCCGCAAAGCCCGTAGTCCCACGGGCTGTGGGGCCACACGAGCGGCTGCCAAAGAGCTTTCCAACGAGGCACGGCTTTCCCTCCTGGCTCTTCGGGTGTGGCAGCTGTCGCGAGAACTGCAGCCCTACCGGAAAATGCTTCGCAGGCTGGCGCAGCGGCGCAACGTGGGCGCCAGTGGCGCCGAGGCTGTCGGCCGCCGCAAAGCCCGCAGCCCCACGGGCTGTGGGGCCACGCGAGCGGCTGCCAAAGAGCTTTCCAACGAGGCACGGCTTTCCCTCCTGGCTCTTCGGCCGTGGGAGCTGTCGCCAGAGACGCGGCCCTACCGGAAAATGCTTCGCAGGCTGGCGCGGCGGCGCAATGTGGGCGCCGGTGGCGCCGAGGCTGACGGCCGCCGGAAAGCCCGCAGCCCCACGGGCTGTGGGGCCACGCGAGCGGCTGCCAAAGAGCTTTCCAACGAGGCATGGCTTTCCCTCCTGGCTCTTCGGGCGTGGGAGCTGTCGCCAGAGCCGCGGCCCTACCGGAAAATGCTTCGCAGGCTGGCGCGGCGGCCTGACGTGGGCGCCGGTGGCACTGAGGCTGACGTCCGCCGGAAAGCCCGCAGCCCCATGGGCTGTGGGGCCACGCGAGCGGCTGCCAAAGAGCTTTCCAACGAGGCACGGCTTTCCCTCCTGGCTCTTTGGGCGTGGGAGCTGTCGCCAGAGACGCGGCCCTACCGGCAAATGCTTCGCAGGCTGGCGCGGAGGCGTAACGTGGGCGCCGGTGGCGCCGAGGCTGACGGCCGCCGCAAAGCCTGCAGCCCCACGGGCTGTGGGGCCACACGAGCGGCTGCCAAAGAGCTTTCCAACGAGGCATGGCTTTCCCTCCTGGCTCTTCGGGCGTGGGAGCTGTCGACACAGCCGCGGCCCTACAGGAAAATGCTTCGCAGGCTGGCGCAGCGGCGCAACGTGGGCGCCAGTGGCGCCGAGGCTGACGGCCGCCGCAAAGCCCGCAGCCCCACGGGCTGTGGGGCCACGCGAGCGGCTGCCAAAGAGCTTTCCAATGAGGCACGGCTTTCCCTCCTGGCTCTTCGGGCGTGGGAGCTGTCGCCAGAGCCGCGGCCCTACCGGAAAATGCTTCGCAGGCTGGCGCGGCGGCGCCACGTGGGCACCGGTACGATCGAGGCTGACGGCCGCCGCAAAGCCCGCAGCCCCACAGGCTGTGGGGTCACGCGAGCGGCTGCCAAAGAGCTTTCCAATGAGGCACGGCTTTCCCTCCTGGCTCTTTGGGCGTGGGAGCTGTCGCCAGAGCCGCGGCCCTACCGGAAAATGCTTCGCAGGCTGGCGCGGAGGCGTAACGTGGGCGCCGGTGGCGCCGAGGCTGACGGCCGCCGCAAAGCCCGCAGCCCCACGGGCTGTGGGGCCACGCGAGCGGCTGCCAAAGAGCTTTCCAACGAGGCACGGCTTTCCCTCCTGGCTCTTCGGGCGTGGGAGCTATTGCCAGAGCTGCAGCCCTACCGGCAAATGCTTCGCAGGCTGGCGCGGCGGCGCCACGTGGGCACCGGTGGCGCCGAGGCTGACGGCCGCCGGAAAGCCCGCAGCCCCACGGGCTTTAGGGCCATGCGAGTAGCTGCCAAAGAGCTTTCCAACGAGGCGCGGCTTTCCCTCCTGGCTCTTCGGGAGTGGGAGCTGTCGCCAGAGCCGCGGCCCTACCAGAAAATGCTTTGCAGGCTGGCGCGGCGGCCCCACGTGGGCGCCGGTGGCGCCGAGGCTGATGGCCGCCGCAAAGCCTGCAGCCCCATGGGCTGTGGGGCCACGCGAGCGGCTGCCAAAGAGCTTTCCAACGAGGCATGGCTTTCCCTCCTGGCTCTTCGGGCGTGGGAGCTGTCGCCAGAGCCGCGGCCCTACCGGAAAATGCTTCGCAGGCTGGCGCGGCGGCCTGACGTGGGCGCCGGTGGCACTGAGGCTGACGGCCGCCGCAAAGCCCGCAGCCCCATGGGCTGTGGGGCCACGCGAGCGGCTGCCAAAGAGATTTCCAACGAGGCACGGCTTTCCCTCCTGGCTCTTCGGCCGTGGGAGCTGTCGCCAGAGACGCGGCCCTACAGGAAAATGCTTCGCAGGCTGGCGCAGCGGCGCAACGTGGGCGCCGGTGTCGCACAGGCTGACGGCCGCCGCAAAGCCCGCAGCCCCACGGGCTGTGGGGCCACGCGAGCAGCTGCCAAAGAGCTTTCCAACGAGGCACGGCTTTCCCTCCTGGCTCTTTGGGCGTGGGAGCTGTCGCCAGAGACGCGGCCCTACCGGAAAATGCTTCGCAGGCTAGCGCGGCGGCCCCACCTGGGCGCCGGTGTCGCCCAGGCTGACGGCCGCCGCAAAGCCCGCAGCCCCACAGGCTGTGGGGTCACGCGAGCGGCTGCCAAAGAGCTTTCCAACGAGGCACGGCTTTCCCTCCTGGCTCTTCGGGCGTGGGAGCTGTCGCCAGAGCCGCGGCCCTACCGGAAAATGCTTCGCAGGCTGGCGCGGCGGCGCAACGTGGGCGCCGGTGTCGCCCAGGCTGACGGCCGCCGCAAAGCCCACAGCCCCACGGGCTGTGGGGCCACGCGAGCGGCTGCCAAAGAGCTTTCCAACGAGGCGCGGCTTTCCCTCCTGGCTCTTCGGGAGTGGGAGCTGTCGCCAGAGCCGCGGCCCTACCAGAAAATGCTTTGCAGGCTGGCGCGGCGGCCCCACGTGGGCGCCGGAGGCGCCGAGGCTGATGGCCGCCGCAAAGCCTGCAGCCCCATGGGCTGTGGGGCCACGCGAGCGGCTGCCAAAGAGCTTTCCAACGAGGCACGGCTTTCCCTCCTGGCTCTTTGGGCGTGGGAGCTGTCGCCAGAGACGCGGCCCTACCGGAAAATGCTTCGCAGGCTAGCGCGGCGGCCCCACCTGGGCGCCGGTGTCGCCCAGGCTGACGGCCGCCGCAAAGCCCGCAGCCCCACAGGCTGTGGGGTCACGCGAGCGGCTGCCAAAGAGCTTTCCAACGAGGCACGGCTTTCCCTCCTGGCTCTTCGGGCGTGGGAGCTGTCGCCAGAGCCGCGGCCCTACCGGAAAATGCTTCGCAGGCTGGCGCGGCGGCGCAACGTGGGCGCCGGTGTCGCCCAGGCTGACGGCCGCCGCAAAGCCCACAGCCCCACGGGCTGTGGGGCCACGCGAGCGGCTGCCAAAGAGCTTTCCAACGAGGCGCGGCTTTCCCTCCTGGCTCTTCGGGAGTGGGAGCTGTCGCCAGAGCCGCGGCCCTACCAGAAAATGCTTTGCAGGCTGGCGCGGCGGCCCCACGTGGGCGCCGGTGGCGCCGAGGCTGATGGCCGCCGCAAAGCCTGCAGCCCCATGGGCTGTGGGGCCACGCGAGCGGCTGCCAAAGAGCTTTCCAACGAGGCACGGCTTTCCCTCCTGGCTCTTCGGCCGTGGGAGCTGTCGCCAGAAACGCGGCCCTACCGGAAAATGCTTCGCAGGCTGGTGCGGCGGCGCAATGTGGGCGCCGGTGGCACCGAGGCTGACGGCCGCCGCAAAGCCTGCAGCCCCACGGGCTGTGGGGCCACGCGAGCGGCTGCCAAAGAGCTTTCCAACGAGGCATGGCTTTCCCTCCTGGCTCTTCGGGCGTGGGAGCTGTCGCCAGAGCCGCGGCCCTACAGGAAAATGCTTCGCAGGCTGGCGCGGCGGCCTGACGTGGGCGCCGGTGGCACTGAGGCTGACGGCCGCCGCAAAGCCCGCAGCCCCATGGGCTGTGGGGCCACGCGAGCGGCTGCCAAAGAGATTTCCAACGAGGCACGGCTTTCCCTCCTGGCTCTTCGGCCGTGGGAGCTGTCGCCAGAGACGCGGCCCTACAGGAAAATGCTTCGCAGGCTGGCGCAGCGGCGCAACGTGGGCGCCGGTGTCGCACAGGCTGACGGCCGCCGCAAAGCCCGCAGCCCCACGGGCTGTGGGGCCACGCGAGCAGCTGCCAAAGAGCTTTCCAACGAGGCACGGCTTTCCCTCCTGGCTCTTTGGGCGTGGGAGCTGTCGCCAGAGACGCGGCCCTACCGGAAAATGCTTCGCAGGCTAGCGCGGCGGCCCCACCTGGGCGCCGGTGTCGCCCAGGCTGACGGCCGCCGCAAAGCCCGCAGCCCCACAGGCTGTGGGGTCACGCGAGCGGCTGCCAAAGAGCTTTCCAACGAGGCACGGCTTTCCCTCCTGGCTCTTCGGGCGTGGGAGCTGTCGCCAGAGACGCGGCCCTACCGGAAAATGCTTCGCAGGCTGGCGCGGCGGCACAACGTGGGCGCCGGTGTTGCCCAGGGTGACGGCCGCCGCAAAGCCCACAGCCCCACGGGCTGTGGGGCCACGCGAGCGGCTGCCAAAGAGCTTTCCAACGAGGCACGGCTTTCCCTCCTGGCTCTTCGGCCGTGGGAGCTGTCGCCAAAGATGCGGCCCTACCGGAAAATGCTTCGCAGGCTGGCGCGGAGGCGTAACGTGGGCGCCGGTGGCGCCGAGGCTGAC
Organism: Larus michahellis; assembly: GCF_964199755.1. Classification (NCBI taxonomy): domain Eukaryota; kingdom Metazoa; phylum Chordata; class Aves; order Charadriiformes; family Laridae; genus Larus; species Larus michahellis. The sequence continues at coordinate 821,476 of NC_133921.1, forward strand.
GGCCGCCGCAAAGCCCGCAGCCCCATGGGCTGTGGGGCCACGTGAGCGGCTGCCAAAGAGCTTTCCAACGAGGCACGGCTTTCCCTCCTGGCTCTTCGGCCGTGGGAGCTGTTGCCAGAGCTGCAGCCCTACCGGCAAATGCTTCGCAGGCTGGCGCAGCGGCGCCACGTGGGCGCCGGTGGCGCCGAGGCTCACGGCCGCCGGAAAGCCCGCACCCCACGGGCTGTGGGGCCACGCGAGCGGCTGCCAAAGAGCTTTCCAACGAGGCACGGCTTTCCCTCCTGGCTCTTCGGGCGTGGGAGCTGTCGCCAGAGCCGCGGCCCTACCGGAAAATGCTTCGCAGGCTGGCGCGGCGGCGCAACGTGGCCGTCGGTATCGCAGAGGCTGACGGCCGCCGCAAAGCCCGCAGCCCCACGGGCTGTGGGGCCACCTGAGCGGCTGCCAAAGAGCTTTCCAACGAGGCACGGCTTTCCCTCCTGGCTCTTTGGGCGTGGGAGCTGTCGCCAGAGACGCGGCCCTACCGGAAAATGCTTCGCAGACTGGCGCGGCGTCCCGACGTGGGCGCCGGTGTCGCCCAGGCTGACGGCCGCCGCAAAGCCCGCAGCCCCACGGGCTGTGGGGCCACGCGAGCGGCTGCCAAAGAGCTTTCCAACGAGGCACGGCTTTCCCTCCTGGCTCTTCGGGTGTGGGAACTGTCGCCAGAGCCGCGGCCCTACCGGAAAATGCTTCGCAGGCTGGCGCGGCGTCCCGACGTGGGCGCCGGTGGCATCGAGGCTGACGGCCGCCGGAAAGCCCGCATCCCCACGGGCTTTAGGGCCATGCGAGTAGCTGCCAAAGAGCTTTCCAACGAGGCACGGCTTTCCCTCCTGGCTCTTCGGGCGTGGGAGCTGTCGCCAGAGCCGCGGCCCTACCAGAAAATGCTTTGCAGGCTGGCGCGGCGGCCCCACGTGGGCGCCGGTGGCGCCGAGGCTGATGGCCGCCGCAAAGCCTGCAGCCCCATGGGCTGTGGGGCCACGCGAGCGGCTGCCAAAGACCTTTCCAACGAGGCACGGCTTTCCCTCCTGGCTCTTCGGGCGTGGGAGCTGTCGCCAGAAACGCGGCCCTACCGGAAAATGCTTCGCAGGCTGACGCGGCGGCGCAATGTGGGCGCCGGTGGCGCCGAGGCTGACGGCCGCCGGAAAGCCCGCACCCCACGGGCTGTGGGGCCACGCGAGCGGCTGCCAAAGAGCTTTCCAACGAGGCACGGCTTTCCCTCCTGGCTCTTCGGGCGTGGGAGCTGTCGCCAGAGCCGCGGCCCTACCGGAAAATGCTTCGCAGGCTGGCGCGGCGGCGCAACGTGGCCGTCGGTATCGCAGAGGCTGACGGCCGCCGCAAAGCCCGCAGCCCCACGGGCTGTGGGGCCACCTGAGCGGCTGCCAAAGAGCTTTCCAACGAGGCACGGCTTTCCCTCCTGGCTCTTTGGGCGTGGGAGCTGTCGCCAGAGACGCGGCCCTACCGGAAAATGCTTCGCAGACTGGCGCGGCGTCCCGACGTGGGCGCCGGTGTCGCCCAGGCTGACGGACGCCGCAAAGCCCGCAGCCCCACGGGCTGTGGGGCCACGCGAGCGGCTGCCAAAGAGCTTTCCAACGAGGCACGGCTTTCCCTCCTGGCTCTTCGGGTGTGGGAGCTGTCGCCAGAGCCGCGGCCCTACCGGAAAATGCTTCGCAGGCTGGCGCGGCGTCCCGACGTGGGCGCCGGTGGCATCGAGGCTGACGGCCGCCGCAAAGCCCGCATCCCCACGGGCTTTAGGGCCATGCGAGTAGCTGCCAAAGAGCTTTCCAACGAGGCACGGCTTTCCCTCCTGGCTCTTCGGGCGTGGGAGCTGTCGCCAGAGCCGCGGCCCTACCAGAAAATGCTTTGCAGGCTGGCGCGGCGGCCCCACGTGGGCGCCGGTGGCGCCGAGGCTGATGGCCGCCGCAAAGCCTGCAGCCCCATGGGCTGTGGGGCCACGCGAGCGGCTGCCAAAGAGCTTTCCAACGAGGCACGGCTTTCCCTCCTGGCTCTTCGGGCGTGGGAGCTGTCGCCAGAAACGCGGCCCTACCGTAAAATGCTTCGCAGGCTGGCGCGGCGGCGCAATGTGGGCGCCGGTGTCGCCGAGGCTGACGGCCGCCGGAAAGCCCGCAGCCCCACGGGCTGTGGGGCCACGCGAGCGGCTGCCAAAGAGCTTTCCAACGAGGCATGGCTTTCCCTCCTGGCTCTTCGGGCGTGGGAGCTGTCGCCAGAGCCGCGGCCCTACCGGAAAATGCTTCGCAGGCTGGCGCGGCGGCGCAACGTGGGCGCCGGTGGCACTGAGGCTGACGGCCGCCGGAAAGCCCGCAGCCCCATGGGCTGTGGGGCCACGCGAGCGGCTGCCAAAGAGCTTTCCAACGAGGCACGGCTTTCCCTCCTGGCTCTTCGGCCGTGGGAGCTGTCGCCAGAGACGCGGCCCTACCGGCAAATGCTTCGCAGGCTGGCGCGGAGGCGTAACATGGGCGCCGGTGGCGCCGAGGCTGACGGCCGCCGCAAAGCCCGCAGCCCCATGGGCTGTGGGGCCACGCGAGCGGCTGCCAAAGAGCTTTCCAACGAGGCATGGCTTTCCCTCCTGGCTCTTCGGGCGTGGGAGCTGTCGCCACAGACGCGGCCCTACAGGAAAATGCTTCGCAGGCTGGCGCAGCGGCGCAACGTGCGCGCCAGTGGCGCCGAGGCTGACGGCCGCCGCAAAGCCCGCAGCCCCACGGGCTGTGGGGCCACGCGAGCGGCTGCCAAAGAGCTTTCCAACGAGGCACGGCTTTCCCTCCTGGCTCTTCGGGCGTGGGAGCTGTCGCCAGAGCCGCAGCCCTACCGGAAAATGCTTCGCAGGCTGGCGCGGCGGCGCAACGTGGGCGCCGGTGTCGCCCAGGCTGACGGCCGCCGCAAAGCCCACAGCCCCACGGGCTGTGGGGCCACGCGAGCGGCTGCCAAAGAGCTTTCCAACGAGGCACGGCTTTCCCTCCTGGCTCTTCGGCCGTGGGAGCTGTTGCCAGAGCTGCAGCCCTACCGGCAAATGCTTCGCAGGCTGGCGCGGAGGCGCCACGTGGGCACCGGTGTCGCCCAGGCTGACGGCCGCCGCAAAGCCCGCAGCCCCACGGGCTGTGGGGCCACGCGAGCGGCTGCCAAAGTGCTTTCCAACGAGGCACGGCTTTCCCTCCTGGCTCTTCGGGCGTGGGAGCTGTCGCCAGAGACGCGGCCCTACCAGAAAAGGCTTCGCAGGCTGGCGCGGCGGCGCAACGTGGGCGCCGGTATCGCACAGGCTGACGGCCGCCGCAAAGCCCGCAGCCCCATGGGCTGTGGGGCCATGCGAGCGGCTGCCAAAGAGCTTTCCAACGAGGCACGGCTTTCCCTCCTGGCTCTTTGGGCGTGGGAGCTGTCGCCAGAGACGCGGCCCTACCGGAAAATGCTTCGCAGACTGGCGCGGCGTCCCGACGTGGGCGCCGGTGTCGCCCAGGCTGACGGCCGCCGCAAAGCCCGCAGCCCCACGGGCTGTGGGGCCACGTGAGCGGCTGCCAAAGAGCTTTCCAACGAGGCACGGCTTTCCCTCCTGGCTCTTCGGCCGTGGGAGCTGTCGCCAGAGCCGCGGCCCTACCGGAAAATGCTTCGCAGGCTGGGGCGGCGTCCCGACGTGGGCGCCGGTGTCATCGAGGCTGACGGCCGCCGGAAAGCCCGCATCCCCACGGGCTTTAGGGCCATGCGAGTAGCTGCCAAAGAGCTTTCCAACGAGGCACGGCTTTCCCTCCTGGCTCTTCGGGAGTAGGAGCTGTCGCCAGAACCGCGGCCCTACCAGAAAATGCTTTGCAGGCTGGCGCGGCGGCCCCACGTGGGCGCCGGTGGCGCCGAGGCTGATGGCCGCCGCAAAGCCTGCAGCCCCACGGGCTGTGGGGCCACGCGAGCGGCTGCCAAAGAGCTTTCCAACGAGGCACGGCTTTCCCTCCTGGCTCTTCGTGCGTGGGTGCTGTCGCCAGAAACGCGGCCCTACCGTAAAATGCTTCGCAGGCTGGCGCGGCGGCGCAATGTGGGCGCCGGTGGCGCCGAGGCTGACGGCCGCCGCAAAGCCCGCAGCCCCACGGGCTGTGGGGCCACGCGAGCGGCTGCCAAAGAGCTTTCCAACGAGGCATGGCTTTCCCTCCTGGCTCTTCGGGCGTGGGAGCTGTCGCCAGAGCCGCGGCCCTACCGGAAAATGCTTCGCAGGCTGGCGCGGCGGCCTGACGTGGGCGCCGGTGTCACTGAGGCTGACGGCCGCCGCAAAGCCCGCAGCCCCATGGGCTGTGGGGCCACGCGAGCGGCTGCCAAAGAGCTTTCCAACGAGGCACGGCTTTCCCTCCTGGCTCTTCGGGCGTGGGAGCTGTCGCCAGAGACGCGGCCCTACCGGAAAATGCTTCGCAGGCTGGCGCGGCGGCGCAACGTGGGCGCCGGTGTCGCCCAGGCTGACGGCCGCCGCAAAGCCCACAGCCCCACGGGCTGTGGGGCCACGCGAGCGGCTGCCAAAGAGCTTTCCAACGAGGCACGGCTTTCCCTCCTGGCTCTTCGGGCGTGGGAGCTGTCGCCAGAGCTGCAGCCCTACCGGCAAATGCTTCGCAGGCTAGCGCGGCGGCCCACGTTGGGCGCCAGTGTCGCCCAGGCTGACGGCCGCCACAAAGCCCGCAGCCCCACAGGCTGTGGGGCCACGCGAGCAGCTGCCAAAGAGCTTTCCAACGAGGCACGGCTTTCCCTCCTGGCTCTTCGGGCGTGGGAGCTGTCGCCAGAGACGCGGCCCTACCGGAAAATGCTTCGCAGGCTGGCGCGGCGGCCTGACGTGGGCGCCGGTGGCACTGAGGCTGACGGCCGCCGCAAAGCCCGCAGCCCCATGGGCTGTGGGGCCACGCGAGCGGCTGCCAAAGAGCTTTCCAACGAGGCACGGCTTTCCCTCCTGGCTCTTCGGCCGTGGGAGCTGTCGCCAGAGACGCGGCCCTACCGGAAAATGCTTCGCAGGCTGGCGCGGCGGCGCAACGTGGGCGCCGGTGTCGCCCAGGCTGACGGCCGCCGCAAAGCCCACAGCCCCACGGGCTGTGGGGCCACGCGAGCGGCTGCCAAAGAGCTTTCCAACGAGGCACGGCTTTCCCTCCTGGCTCTTCGGCCGTGGGAGCTGTCGCCAGAGCTGCAGCCCTACCGGAAAATGCTTCGCAGGCTGGCGCAGCGGCGCAACGTGGGCACCAGTGGCGCCGAGGCTGATGGCCGCCGCAAAGCCCGCTGCCCCACGGCCTCTGGGGCCAAGTGACTGGCTGCCAAAGAGCTTTCCAACGAGGCACGGCTTTCCCTCCTGGCTCTTTGGGCGTGGGAGCTGTCGCCAGAGACGCGGCCCTACCGGAAAATGCTTCGCAGGCTAGCGCGGCGGCCCCACCTGGGCGCCGGTGTCGCCCAGGCTGACGGCCGCCGCAAAGCCCGCAGCCCCACAGGCTGTGGGGTCACGCGAGCGGCTGCCAAAGAGCTTTCCAACGAGGCACGGCTTTCCCTCCTGGCTCTTCGGGCGTGGGAGCTGTCGCCAGAGACGCGGCCCTACCGGAAAATGCTTCGCAGGCTGGCGCGGCGGCGCAACGTGGGCGCCGGTGTCGCCCAGGCTGACGGCCGCCGCAAAGCCCACAGCCCCACGGGCTGTGGGGCCACGCGAGCGGCTGCCAAAGAGCTTTCCAACGAGGCACGGCTTTCCCTCCTGGCTCTTCGGCCGTGGGAGCTGTCGCCAGAGCCGCGGCCCTACCGGAAAATGCTTCGCAGGCTGGCGCGGAGGCGTAACGTGGGCGCCGGTGGCGCCGAGGCTGACGGCCGCCGCAAAGCCCGCAGCCCCATGGGCTGTGGGGCCACGCGAGCGGCTGCCAAAGAGCTTTCCAACGAGGCACGGCTTTCCCTCCTGGCTCTTCGGCCGTGGGAGCTGTTGCCAGAGCTGCAGCCCTACCGGCAAATGCTTCGCAGGCTGGCGCAGCGGCGCCACGTGGGCGCCGGTGGCGCCGAGGCTCACGGCCGCCGCAAAGCCCGCACCCCACGGGCTGTGGGGCCACGCGAGCGGCTGCCAAAGAGCTTTCCAACGAGGCACGGCTTTCCCTCCTGGCTCTTCGGGCGTGGGAGCTGTCGCCAGAGCCGCGGCCCTACCGGAAAATGCTTCGCAGGCTGGCGCGGCGGCGCAACGTGGCCGTCGGTATCGCAGAGGCTGACGGCCGCCGCAAAGCCCGCAGCCCCACGGGCTGTGGGGCCACCTGAGCGGCTGCCAAAGAGCTTTCCAACGAGGCACGGCTTTCCCTCCTGGCTCTTTGGGCGTGGGAGCTGTCGCCAGAGACGCGGCCCTACCGGAAAATGCTTCGCAGACTGGCGCGGCGTCCCGACGTGGGCGCCGGTGTCGCCCAGGCTGACGGCCGCCGCAAAGCCCGCAGCCCCACGGGCTGTGGGGCCACGCGAGCGGCTGCCAAAGAGCTTTCCAACGAGGCACGGCTTTCCCTCCTGGCTCTTCGGGTGTGGGAGCTGTCGCCAGAGCCGCGGCCCTACCGGAAAATGCTTCGCAGGCTGGCGCGGCGTCCCGACGTGGGCGCCGGTGGCATCGAGGCTGACGGCCGCCGGAAAGCCCGCATCCCCACGGGCTTTAGGGCCATGCGAGTAGCTGCCAAAGAGCTTTCCAACGAGGCACGGCTTTCCCTCCTGGCTCTTCGGGCGTGGGAGCTGTCGCCAGAGCCGCGGCCCTACCAGAAAATGCTTTGCAGGCTGGCGCGGCGGCCCCACGTGGGCGCCGGTGGCGCCGAGGCTGATGGCCGCCGCAAAGCCTGCAGCCCCATGGGCTGTGGGGCCACGCGAGCGGCTGCCAAAGAGCTTTCCAACGAGGCACGGCTTTCCCTCCTGGCTCTTCGGGCGTGGGAGCTGTCGCCAGAAACGCGGCCCTACCGGAAAATGCTTCGCAGGCTGGCGCGGCGGCGCAATGTGGGCGCCGGTGGTGCCGAGGCTGACGGCCGCCGGAAAGCCCGCACCCCACGGGCTGTGGGGCCACGCGAGCGGCTGCCAAAGAGCTTTCCAACGAGGCACGGCTTTCCCTCCTGGCTCTTCGGGCGTGGGAGCTGTCGCCAGAGCCGCGGCCCTACCGGAAAATGCTTCGCAGGCTGGCGCGGCGGCGCAACGTGGCCGTCGGTATCGCAGAGGCTGACGGCCGCCGCAAAGCCCGCAGCCCCACGGGCTGTGGGGCCACCTGAGCGGCTGCCAAAGAGCTTTCCAACGAGGCATGGCTTTCCCTCCTGGCTCTTTGGGCGTGGGAGCTGTCGCCAGAGACGCGGCCCTACCGGAAAATGCTTCGCAGACTGGCGCGGCGTCCCGACGTGGGCGCCGGTGTCGCCCAGGCTGACGGCCGCCGCAAAGCCCGCAGCCCCACGGGCTGTGGGGCCACGCGAGCGGCTGCCAAAGAGCTTTCCAACGAGGCACGGCTTTCCCTCCTGGCTCTTCGGGTGTGGGAGCTGTCGCCAGAGCCGCGGCCCTACCGGAAAATGCTTCGCAGGCTGGCGCGGCGTCCCGACGTGGGCGCCGGTGGCATCGAGGCTGACGGCCGCCGCAAAGCCCGCATCCCCACGGGCTTTAGGGCCATGCGAGTAGCTGCCAAAGAGCTTTCCAACGAGGCACGGCTTTCCCTCCTGGCTCTTCGGGCGTGGGAGCTGTCGCCAGAGCCGCGGCCCTACCAGAAAATGCTTTGCAGGCTGGCGCGGCGGCCCCACGTGGGCGCCGGTGGCGCCGAGGCTGATGGCCGCCGCAAAGCCTGCAGCCCCATGGGCTGTGGGGCCACGCGAGCGGCTGCCAAAGAGCTTTCCAACGAGGCACGGCTTTCCCTCCTGGCTCTTCGGGCGTGGGAGCTGTCGCCAGAAACGCGGCCCTACCGTAAAATGCTTCGCAGGCTGGCGCGGCGGCGCAATGTGGGCGCCGGTGGCGCCGAGGCTGACGGCCGCCGGAAAGCCCGCAGCCCCACGGGCTGTGGGGCCACGCGAGCGGCTGCCAAAGAGCTTTCCAACGAGGCATGGCTTTCCCTCCTGGCTCTTCGGGCGTGGGAGCTGTCGCCAGAGACGCGGCCCTACCGGAAAATGCTTCGCAGGCTGGTGCGGCGGCCTGACGTGGGCGCCGGTGGCACTGAGGCTGACGGCCGCCGGAAAGCCCGCAGCCCCATGGGCTGTGGGGCCACGCGAGCGGCTGCCAAAGAGCTTTCCAACGAGGCACGGCTTTCCCTCCTGGCTCTTCGGCCGTGGGAGCTGTTGCCAGAGCTGCAGCCCTACCGGCAAATGCTTCGCAGGCTGGCGCGGCGGCGCCACGTGGGCACCGGTGGCGCCGAGGCTGACGGCCGCCGCAAAGCCCGCAGCCCCACGGGCTGTGGGGCCACGCGAGCGGCTGCCAAAGAGCTTTCCAACGAGGCACGGCTTTCCCTCCTGGCTCTTCGGGCGTGGGAGCTGTCGCCAGAGACGCGGCCCTACCAGAAAAGGCTTCGCAGGCTGGCGCGGCGGCGCAACGTGGGCGCCGGTATCGCACAGGCTGACGGCCGCCGCAAAGCCCGCAGCCCCATGGGCTGTGGGGCCATGCGAGCGGCTGCGAAAGAGCTTTCCAACGAGGCACGGCTTTCCCTCCTGGCTCTTTGGGCGTGGGAGCTGTCGCCAGAGCCGCGGCCCTACCGGAAAATGCTTCGCAGACTGGCGCGGCGTCCCGACGTGGGCGCCGGTGTCGCCCAGGCTGACGGCCGCCGCAAAGCCCGCAGCCCCACGTGCTGTGGGGCCACGTGAGCGGCTGCCAAAGAGCTTTCCAACGAGGCACGGCTTTCCCTCCTGGCTCTTCGGGCGTGGGAGCTGTCGCCAGAGCCGCGGCCCTACCGGAAAATGCTTCGCAGGCTGGCGCGGCGTCCCGACGTGGGCGCCGGTGGCATCGAGGCTGACGGCCGCCGGAAAGCCCGCATCCCCACGGGATTTAGGGCCATGCGAGTAGCTGCCAAAGAGCTTTCCAACGAGGCACGGCTTTCCCTCCTGGCTCTTCGGGAGTAGGAGCTGTCGCCAGAGCCGCGGCCCTACCAGAAAATGCTTTGCAGGGTGGCGCGGCGGCCCCACGTGGGCGCCGGTGGCGCCGAGGCTGATGGCCGCCGCAAAGCCTGCAGCCCCATGGGCTGTGGGGCCACGCGAGCGGCTGCCAAAGAGCTTTCCAACGAGGCACGGCTTTCCCTCCTGGCTCTTCGGGCGTGGGAGCTGTCGCCAGAAACGCGGCCCTACCGTAAAATGCTTCGCAGGCTGGCGCGGCGGCGCAATGTGGGCGCCGGTGGCGCCGATGCTGACGGCCGCCGCAAAGCCCGCAGCCCCACGGGCTGTGGGGCCACGCGAGCGGCTGCCAAAGAGCTTTCCAACGAGGCATGGCTTTCCCTCCTGGCTCTTCGGGCGTGGGAGCTGTCGCCAGAGACGCGGCCCTACCGGAAAATGCTTCGCAGGCTGGCGCGGCGGCCTGACGTGGGCGCCGGTGGCACTGAGGCTGACGGCCGCCGCAAAGCCCGCAGCCCCATGGGCTGTGGGGCCACGCGAGCGGCTGCCAAAGAGCTTTCCAACGAGGCACGGCTTTCCCTCCTGGCTCTTCGGCCGTGGGAGCTGTCGCCAGAGACGCGGCCCTACCGGAAAATGCTTCGCAGGCTGGCGCGGCGGCGCAACGCGGGCGCCGGTGTCGCCCAGGCTGACGGCCGCCGCAAAGCCCACAGCCCCACGGGCTGTGGGGCCACGCGAGCGGCTGCCAAAGAGCTTTCCAACGAGGCACGGCTTTCCCTCCTGGCTCTTTGGCCGTGGGAGCTGTCGCCAGAGCTGCAGCCCTACCGGCAAATGCTTCGCAGGCTAGCGTGGCGGCCCCCGTTGGGCGCCAGTGTCGCCCAGGCTGACGGCAGCCGCAAAGCCCGCAGCCCCACAGGCTGTGGGGCCACGCGAGCAGCTGCCAAAGAGCTTTCCAACGAGGCACGGCTTTCCCTCCTGGCTCTTCGGGCGTGGGAGCTGTCGCCAGAGACGCGGCCCTACCGGAAAATGCTTCGCAGGCTGGCGCGGCGGCCTGACGTGGGCGCCGGTGGCACTGAGGCTGACTGCCGCCGCAAAGCCCGCAGCCCCACGGGCTGTGGGGCCACGCGAGCGGCTGCCAAAGAGCTTTCCAACGAGGCACAGCTTTCCCTCCTGGCTCTTCGGCCGTGGGAGCTGTCGCCAGAGACGCGGCCCTACCGGAAAATGCTTCGCAGGCTGGCGCGGCGGCCCCCGTTGGGCGCCAGTGTCGCCCAGGCTGACGGCAGCCGCAAAGCCCGCAGCCCCACAGGCTGTGGGGCCACGCGAGCAGCTGCCAAAGAGCTTTCCAACGAGGCACGGCTTTCCCTCCTGGCTCTTCGGCCGTGGGAGCTGTCGCCAGAGCCGCGGCCCTACCGGAAAATGCTTCGCAGGCTGGTGCGGCGGCGCAACGTGGGCGCCGGTGGTGCCGAGGCTGACGGCCGCCGGAAAGCCCGCAGCCCCACGGGCTGTGGGGCCACGCGAGCGGCTGCCAAAGAGCTTTCCAACGAGGCACAGCTTTCCCTCCTGGCTCTTTGGGCGTGGGAGCTGTCGCCAGAGACACGGCCCTACCGGAAAATGCTTCGCAGGCTGGCGCGGCGGCGCAACGTGGGCGCTGGTGTCGCCGAGGCTGACGGCCGCCGCAAAGCCCACAGCCCCATGGGCTGTGGGGCCACGCGAGTGGCTGCCAAAGACCTTTCCAACGAGGCACGGCTTTCCCTCCTGGCTCTTCGGGCGTGGGAGCTGTCGCCAGAGCCGCGGCCCTACCGGAAAATGCTTCGCAGTCTGGCGCGGCGGCACCATGTGGGCGCCGGTGGAGCCGAGGCTGACGGCCGCCGCAAAGCCCGCAGCCCCACGGGCTGTGGGGCCACGCGAGCGGCTGCCAAAGAGCTTTCCAACGAGGCACGGATTTCCCTCCTGGCTCTTCGGGCGTGGGAGCTGTCGCCAGAGCCGCGGCCCTACCGGAAAATGCTTCGCAGGCTGGCGCAGCGGCGCAACGTGGGCACCAGTGGCGCCGAGGCTGATGGCCGCCGCAAAGCCCGCTGCCCCACGGCCTCTGGGGCCAAGTGACTGGCTGCCAAAGAGCTTTCCAACGAGGCACGGCTTTCCCTCCTGGCTCTTCGGGCGTGGGAGCTGTCGCCAGAGACGCGGCCCTACCGGAAAATGCTTCGCAGGCTGGTGCGACGGCGCAACGTGGGCGCGGGTGGTGCCGAGGCTGACGGCCGCTGCAAAGCCCGCAGCCCCACGGGCTGTGGGGCCACGCAAGCGGCTGCCAAAGAGCTTTCCAACGAGGCACGGCTTTCCCTCCTGTCTCTTCGGTTGTGGGAGATGTCGCTAGAGCCGCGGCCCTACCGGAAATTGGTTCGCACGCTGGCGCGGCGGCCCGACGTGGGCGCCGGTGTCGCTGAGGCTGCCGGCCGCCGGAAAGTCCGCAGCCCCACGGGCGTTGGGGCCACGCGAGCGGCTGCCAAAGAGCTTTCCAACGAGGCACGGCTTTCCCTCCTGGCTCTTCGGCCGTGGGAGCTGTCGCCAGAGCCGCGGCCCTACCGGAAAATGCTTCGCAGGCTGGCGCGGCGGCGCAACGTGGGCACCGGTGGCGCCGAGGCTGACGGCCGCCGCAAAGCCCGCAGCCCCACGCGCTGTGGGGCCACGCGAGCGGCTGCCAAAGAGCTTTCCAACGAGGCACGGCTTTCCCTCCTGGCTCTTCGGGCGTGGGAGATGTCGTCAGAGACGCGGCCCTACCGGAAAATGCTTCGCAGGCTGGAGCGGCGTCCCGACGTGGGCGCCGGTGGCGATGAAGCTGACGGCCGCCGGAAAGCCCGCAGCCCCACGGGCTGTGGGGCCATGCGAGCGGCTGCCAAAGAGCTTTCCAACGAGGCACGGCTTTCCCTCCTGGCTCTTCGGGCGTGGGAGCTGTCGCCAGAGCCGCGGCCCTACCGGAAAATGCTTTGCAGGCTGGCGCGGCGGCCCCACCTGGGCGCCGGTGGCGCCCAGGCTGACGGCCGCCGCAAAGCCCGCAGCCCCATGGGCTGTGGGGCCACGCCAGCGGCTGCCAAACAGCTTTCCAACGAGGCACGGCTTTCCCTCCTGGCTCTTCGGGCGTGGGAGCTGTCGTCAGAGATGCGGCCCTACCGGAAAATGCTTCGCAGGCTGGAGCGGCGTCCCGACGTGGGCGCCGGTGGCGACGAAGCTGACGGCCGCCGCAAAGCCCGCAGCCCCACGGGCTGTGGGGCCACGCGAGCCGCTGCCAAAGAGCTTTCCAACGAGGCACGGCTTTCCCTCCTGGCTCTTCGGGCGTGGGAGATGTCGCCAGAGACACGGCCCTACCGGAAAATGCTTCGCAGGATGGCGCGGCGGCGCCACGTGGGCGCCGGTGGCGCCCAGGCTGACGGCCGCCGCAAAGCCCGCAGCCCCACGGGCTGTGGGGCCACGCGAGCGGCTGCCAAAGAGCTTTCCAACGAGGCATGGCTTTCCCTCCTGGCTCTTCGGCCGTGGGAGCTGTCGCCAGAGCCGCGGCCCTACCAGAAAATGCTTCGCAGGCTGGCGCAGTGGCGCCACGTGGGCGCCGGTGGCGCCGAGGCTGACGTCCGCCGCAAAGCCCGCAGCCCCACGGGCTGTGGGGCCATGCGAGTGGCTGCCAAAGAGCTTTCCAACGAGGCACGGCTTTCCCTCCTGGCTCTTCGGCAGTGGTAGCTGTTGCCAGAGCCGCGGCCCTACCGGAAAATGCTTCGCAGGCTGGCGCGGCGGCCCGATGTGGGCTCCGATGGCTCCGAGGCTGACGGCCGCCGGAAAGCCCGCAACCCCACGGGCTGTGGAGCCATGCGAGCGGCTGCCAAAGAGCTTTCCAACGAGGCACGGCTTTCCCTCCTGGCTCTTCGGGCGTGGGAGCTGTTGCCACAGCCGCGGCCCTACCGGAAAATGCTTTGCAGGCTGGCGCGGCGGCGCCACGTGGGAGCCAGCGTCGCCCAGGCTGACGGCCGCCGGAAAGCCCGCAGCCCCACGGGCTGTGGGGCCACGCGAGCGACTGCCAAAGAGCTTTCCAATGAGGCACGGCTTTCCCTCCTGGCTCTTCGGGCGTGGGAGCTGTCGCCAGAGCCGCGGCCCTACCGGAAAATGCTTCGCAGGCTGGCACGGCGGCGCAACGTGGGCGCCGGTGGCGCTGAGGATGACGGCCGCCGCAAAGCCCGCAGCCCCATGGGCTGTGGGGCCACGCGAGCGGCTGCCAAAGAGCTTTCCAACGAGGCACGGCTTTCCCTCCTGGCTCTTCGGGCGTGGGAGCTGTCGCCAGAGACGCGGCCCTACCGGAAAATGCTTCGCAGGCTGGCGCGGTGGCGCCACGTGGGCGCCAGCGTCACCCAGGCTGACGTCCGCCGCAAAGCCCGCAGCCCCACGGGCTGTGGGGCCACGCGAGCCGCTGCCAAAGAGCTTTCCAACGAGGCACGGCTTTCCCTCCTGGCTCTTCGGGCGTGGGAGATGTCGCCAGAGACAAGGCCCTACCGGAAAATGCTTCGCAGGCTGGCGCGGCGGCGCCACGTGGGCGCCGGTGGCGCCCAGGCTGACGGCCGCCGCAAAGCCCGCAGCCCCACGGGCTGTGGGGCCACGCGAGCGGCTGCCAAAGAGCTTTCCAACGAGGCATGGCTTTCCCTCCTGGCTCTTCGGCCGTGGGAGCTGTCGCCAGAGCCGCGGCCCTACCAGAAAATGCTTCGCAGGCTGGCGCAGTGGCGCCACGTGGGCGCGGGTGGCGCCGAGGCTGACGTCCGCCGCAAAGCCCGCAGCCCCACGGGCTGTGGGGCCATGCGAGTGGCTGCCAAAGAGCTTTCCAACGAGGCACGGCTTTCCCTCCTGGCTCTTCGGCAGTGGTAGCTGTTGCCAGAGCCGCGGCCCTACCGGAAAATGCTTCGCAGGCTGGCGCGGCGGCCCGATGTGGGCTCCGATGGCTCCGAGGCTGACGGCCGCCGGAAAGCCCGCAACCCCACGGGCTGTGGAGCCATGCGAGCGGCTGCCAAAGAGCTTTCCAACGAGGCACGGCTTTCCCTCCTGGCTCTTCGGGCGTGGGAGCTGTTGCCACAGCCGCGGCCCTACCGGAAAATGCTTTGCAGGCTGGCGCGGCGGCGCCACGTGGGAGCCAGCGTCGCCCAGGCTGACGGCCGCCGGAAAGCCCGCAGCCCCACGGGCTGTGGGGCCACGCGAGCGACTGCCAAAGAGCTTTCCAATGAGGCACGGCTTTCCCTCCTGGCTCTTCGGGCGTGGGAGCTGTCGCCAGAGCCGCGGCCCTACCGGAAAATGCTTCGCAGGCTGGCACGGCGGCGCAACGTGGGCGCCGGTGGCGCTGAGGATGACGGCCGCCGCAAAGCCCGCAGCCCCATGGGCTGTGGGGCCACGCGAGCGGCTGCCAAAGAGCTTTCCAACGAGGCACGGCTTTCCCTCCTGGCTCTTCGGGCGTGGGAGCTGTCGCCAGAGACGCGGCCCTACCGGAAAATGCTTCGCAGGCTGGCGCGGTGGCGCCACGTGGGCGCCAGCGTCACCCAGGCTGACGTCCGCCGCAAAGCCCGCAGCCCCACGGGCTGTGGGGCCACGCGAGCGGCTGCCAAAGAGCTTTCCAACGAGGCATGGCTTTCCCTCCTGGCTCTTCGGCCGTGGGAGCTGTCGCCAGAGACGCGGCCCAACAGGAAAATGCTTCGCAGGCTGGCGCGGCGGCCCCACGTGGGCGCCGGTGGCGCCGAGGCTGACGGCCGCCGCAAAGCCCGCAGCCCCACGGGCTGTGGGGCCACGCGAGCGGCTGCCAAAGAGCTTTCCAACGAGGCACGGCTTTCCCTCCTGGCTCTTCGGGCGTGGGAGCTGTCGCCAGAGACGCGGCCCTACCGGAAAATGCTTCGCAGGCTGGCGCAGAGGCGCAAATTGGGCGCCGGGCTCGCCAAGGCTGACGGCCACCGCAAAGCCCGCAGCCTCACGGGCTGTGGGGCCACGCAAGCGTCTGCCAAAGAGCTTTCCAACGAGGCACGGCTTTCCCTCCTGGCTCTTCGGACGTGGGAGCTGTCGCCAGAGACGCGGCCCTACCGGAAAATGCTTCGCAGGCTGGCGCGGCGGCGCCACGTGGGCGCCGGTGGCACCGAGGCTGACGGCCGCCGCAAAGCCCGCAGTCCCACGGGCTGTGGGGCCACGCGAGTGGCTGCCAAAGAGCTTTCCAACGAGGCACGGCTTTCCCTCCTGGCTCTTCGGCCGTGGGAGCTGTCGCCAGAGCTGCAGCCCTACCGGAAAATGCTTCGCAGGCTGGCGCGGAGGCGCCACGTGGGCGCCGGTGGCGCCGAGGCTGACGGCCGCCGCAAAGCCCGCAGCCCCACGGGCTGTGGGGCCACGCGAGCGGCTGCCAAAGAGCTTTCCAATGAGGCACGGCTTTCCCTCCTGGCTCTTCGGGTGTGGGAGCTGTCGCCAGAGCCGCGGCCCTACCGGAAAATGCTTCGCTGGCTGGAGCGGCGTCCCGACGTGGGCGCCGGTGGCGCCGAAGCTGACGGCCGCCGCAAAGCCCGCAGCCCCATGGGCTGTGGGGCCACGCGAGCGGCTGCCAAAGAGCTTTCCAACGAGGCACGGCTTTCCCTCCTGGCTCTTCGGACGTGGGAGATGTCGCCAGAGACACGGCCCTACCGGAAAATGCTTCGCAGGCTGGCGCGGCGGCGCCACGTGGGCGCCGGTGGCGCCGAGGCTGACAGCCGCCGCAAAGCCCGCAGCCCCACGGGCTGTGGGGCCACGCGAGCGGCTGCCAAAGAGCTTTCCAACGAGGCACGGCTTTCCCTCCTGGCTCTTCGGCCGTGGGAGCTGTCGCCAGAGCCGCGGCCCTACCGGAAAATGCTTCGCAGGCTGGCGCGGCGGCCCGATGTGGGCTCCGATGGCGCCGAGGCTGACGGCCGCCGGAAAGCCCGCAGCCCCACGGGCTGTGGGGCCACGCGAGCGGCTGCCAAAGAGCTTTCCAACGAGGCACGGCTTTCCCTCCTGGCTCTTCGGG
Organism: Larus michahellis; assembly: GCF_964199755.1. Lineage (NCBI taxonomy): Eukaryota > Metazoa > Chordata > Aves > Charadriiformes > Laridae > Larus > Larus michahellis. Next base: position 837,562 of record NC_133921.1, read on the forward strand.
CGTGGGAGCTGTCGCCAGAGCCACGGCCCTACCGGAAAATGCTTCGCAGGCTGGCGCGACGGCGCAACGTGGGCGCCGGTGTCGCCCAGGCTGACGGCCGCCGGAAAGCCCGCAGCCCCACGGGCTGTGGGGCCACGTGAGAGGCTGCCAAAGAGCTTTCCAACGAGGCACGGCTTTCCCTCCTGGCTCTTCGGCCGTGGGAGCTGTCGCCAGAGCCGCGGACCTACCGGAAAATGCTTCGCAGGCTGGTGCGGCGGCGCGACGTGGGCGCCGGGCTCGCCAAGGCTGACGGCCACCGCAAAGCCCGCAGCCTCACGGGCTGTGGGGCCACGCAAGCGGCTGCCAAAGAGCTTTCCAACGAGGCACGGCTTTCCCTCCTGGCTCTTCGGGCGTGGCAGCTGTCGCCAGAGCCGTGGCCCTAACGGAAAATGCTTCGCAGGCTGCTGCGGTGGCGCCACGTGGGCGCCGGTGGCGCCGACGCTGACAGCCGCCGCAAAGCCCGCAGCCCCACGGGCGTTGGGGCCATGTGAGCGGCTGCCAAAGAGCTTTCCAACGAGGCACGGCTTCCCCTCCTGGCTCTTCGGGCGTGGGAGCTGTCGCCAGAGAAGCGGCCCTACCGGAAAATGCTTCGCAGGCTGGCGCGGCAGCGACACATGGGCGCCGGTGTCGCCCAGGCTGACGGCCGCCGCAAAGCCCGCAGACCCACGGGCTGTGGGGCAACGCGAGTGGCTACCAAAGAGCTTTCCAACGAGGCACGGCTTTCCCTCCTGGCTCTTCGGGCGTGGGAGCTGTCGCCAGAGCCGCGGCCCTACCGGAAAATGCTTCGCAGGCTGGCGCGGCGGCGCCACGTGGGCGCCGGTGGCGCCGAGGCTGACGGCCGCCGCAAAGCCCGCAGCCCCACGGGCTGTGGGGCCACGCGAGTGGCTGCCAAAGAGCTTGCCAACGAGGCACGGCTTTCCCTCCTGGCTCTTCGGGCGTGGGAGCTGTCGCCAGAGCCGCGGCCCTACCGGAAAATGCTTCGCAGGCTGGCGCGGTGGCGCCAAGTGGGCGCCGGTGGCGCCGAGGCTGACGGCCGCCGCAAAGCCCGCAGCCCCACGGGCTGTGGGGCCACGCGAGCGACTGCCAAAGAGCTTTCCAGCAAGGTACGGCTTTCCCTCCTGGCTCTTCGGGCGTGGGAGCTGTCGCCAGAGACGTGGCCCTACCGGAAAATGCTTCGCAGGCTGGCGCGGCGGCGCCACGTGGGCGCCGGTGGCGCCGAGGCTGACGGCCGCCGCAAAGCCCGCAGCCCCACGGGCTGTGGGGCCACGCGAGCGGCTGCCAAAGAGCTTTCCAACGAGGCACGGCTTTCCCTCCTGGCTCTTCGGCCGTGGGAGCTGTCGCCAGAGCCGCGGCCCTACCGGAAAATGCTTCGCAGGCTGGCGCGGCGGCGCCACGTGGGCGCCGGTGGCGCCGAGGCTGACGGCCGCCGCAAAGCCCGCAGCCCCACGGGCTGTGGGGCCACGCGAGCGGCTGCCAAAGAGCTTTCCAACGAGGCATGGCTTTCCCTCCTGGCTCTTCGGGCGTGGGAGCTGTCGCCAAAGATGCGGCCCTACCGGAAAATGCTTCGCAGGCTGGCACGGCGGCCCCACCTGGGCGCCGGTGTCGCCCAGGCTGATGGCCGCCGGAAAGCCCGCAGCCCCACGGGCTGTGGGGCCACGCGAGCGGCTGCCAAAGAGCTTTCCAACGAGGCACGGCTTTCCCTCCTGGCTCTTCGGGTGTGGGAGCTGTCGCCAGAGACGCGGCCCTACCGGAAAATGCTTCGCAGGCTGGCGCGGCGGCGCAACGTGGGCGCCGGTGGCGCCGAGGCTGACGGCCGCCGCAAAGCCCGCAGCCCCACGGGCTGTGGGGCCACGCGAGCGGCTGCCAAAGAGCTTTCCAACGAGGCACGGCTTTCCCTCCTGGCTCTTCGGGCGTGGGAGCTGTCGCCAGAGCCGCGGCCCTACTGGAAAATGCTTCGCAGGCTGGCGCGGCGGCCCCACGTGGGCGCAGGTGGTGCCGAGGCTGACGGCCGCCGCATAGCCCGCAGCCCTACGGGCTGTGGGGCCACGCGAGCGGCTGCCAAAGAGCTTTCCAACGAGGCACGGCTTTCCCTCCTGGCTCTTCGGGCGTGGGAGCTGTCGCCAGAGACGCGGCCCTACCGGAAAATGCTTCGCAGGCTGGCGCGGCGGTTCCACTAGGACGCCGGTGGCGCTGAGGCTGACGGCCGCCGCAAAGCCCGCAGCCCCATGGGCTGTGGGGCCACGCGAACGGCTGCCAAAGAGCTTTCCAACGAGGCACGGCTTTCCCTCCTGGCTCTTCGGCCGTGGGAGCTGTCGCCAGAGACGCGGCCCTACCGGAAAATGCTTCGCAGGCTGGCACGGCAGCGCCAGGTGGGTGCCGGAGCCGCCGAGGCTGACGGCCGCTGCAAAGCCCGCAGCCCCACGGGCTGTGGGGCCACGCGAGCGGCTGCCAAAGAGCTTTCCAACGAGGCATGGCTTTCCCTCCTGGCTCTTCGGGCGTGGGAGCTGTCGCCAGAGACGCGGCCCTACCGGAAAATGCTTCGCAGGCTGGCGCAGCGGCGCCACGTGGGCGCCGGTGGCGCCGAGGCTGACGGCCGCCGCAAAGCCCGCAGCCCCACGGGCTGTGGGGCCACGCGAGCGGCTGCCAAAGAGCTTTCCAACGAGGCACGGCTTTCCCTCCTGGCTCTTCGGGCGTGGGAGCTGTCGCGAGAGACGCGGCCCTACCGGAAAATGCTTCGCAGGCTGGCGCGGCGGCGCCACGTGGGCGCCGGTGGCGCCGAGGCTGACGGCCGCCGCAAAGCCCGCAGCCCCACGGGCTGTGGGGCCACGCGAGCGGCTGCCAAAGAGCTTTCCAATGAGGCATGGCTTTCCCTCCTGGCTCTTCGGGCGTGGGAGCTGTCGCCAAAGATGCGGCCCTACCGGAAAATGCTTCGCAGGCTGGCACGGCGGCCCCACCTGGGCGCCGGTGTCGCCCAGGCTGATGGCCGCCGGAAAGCCCGCAGCCCCACGGGCTGTGGGGCCACGCGAGCGGCTGCCAAAGAGCTTTCCAACGAGGCACGGCTTTCCCTCCTGGCTCTTCGGCCGTGGGAGCTGTCGCCAGAGACGCGGCCCTACCGGAAAATGCTTCGCAGGCTGGCGCGGCGGCGCAACGTGGGCGCCGGTGGCGCCGAGGCTGACGGCCGCCGCAAAGCCCGCAGCCCCACGGGCTGTGGGGCCACGCGAGCGGCTGCCAAAGAGCTTTCCAACGAGGCACGGCTTTCCCTCCTGGCTCTTCGTGCGTGGGAGCTGTCGCCAGAGCCGCGGCCCTACTGGAAAATGCTTCGCAGGCTGGCGCGGCGGCCCCACGTGGGCGCAGGTGGTGCCGAGGCTGACGGCCGCCGCATAGCCCGCAGCCCTACGGGCTGTGGGACCACGCGAGCGGCTGCCAAAGAGCTTTCCAACGAGGCACGGCTTTCCCTCCTGGCTCTTCGGGCGTGGGAGCTGTCGCCAGAGACGCGGCCCTACCGGAAAATGCTTCGCAGGCTGGCACGGCGGTTCCACTAGGACGCCGGTGGCGCTGAGGCTGACGGCCGCCGCAAAGCCCGCAGCCCCATGGGATGTGGGGCCACGCGAGCGGCTGCCAAAGAGCTTTCCAACGAGGCACGGCTTTCCCTCCTGGCTCTTCGGCCGTGGGAGCTGTCGCCAGAGACGCGGCCCTACCGGAAAATGCTTCGCAGGCTGGCACGGCAGCGCCAGGTGGGTGCCGGAGCCGCCGAGGCTGACGGCCGCCGCAAAGCCCGCAGCCCCACGGGCTGTGGGGCCACGCGAGCGGCTGCCAAAGAGCTTTCCAACGAGGCATGGCTTTCCCTCCTGGCTCTTCGGGCGTGGGAGCTGTCGCCAGAGCCGCGGCCCTACCGGAAAATGCTTCGCAGGCTGGCGCAGCGGCGCCACGTGGGCGCCGGTGGCGCCCAGGCTGACGGCCGCCGCAAAGCCCGCAGCCCCACGGGCTGTGGGGCCACGCGAGTGGCTGCCAAAGAGCTTTCCAACGAGGCACGGCTTTCCCTCCTGGCTCTTCGGGCGTGGGAGCTGTCGCGAGAGACGCGGCCCTACCGGAAAATGCTTCGCAGGCTAGCGCGGAGGTGCCACGTGGGCGCCGGTGGCACTGAGGCTGACGGCCGCCGCAAAGCCCGCAGCCCCATGAGCTGTGGGGCCACGCGAGCGGCTGCCAAAGAGCTTTCCAACGAGGCACGGCTTTCCCTCCTGGCTCTTCGGGCATGGGAGCTGTCGCCAAAGATGCGGCCCTACCGGAAAATGCTTCGCAGGCTGGCACGGCGGCCCCACCTGGGCGCCGGTGTCGCCCAGGCTGATGGCCGCCGGAAAGCCCGCAGCCCCACGAGCTGTGGGGCCACGCGAGCGGCTGCCAAAGAGCTTTCCAACGAGGCACGGCTTTCCCTCCTGGCTCTTCGGCCGTGGGAGCTGTCGCCAGAGCCGCGGCCCTACCGGAAAATGCTTCGCAGGCTGGCGCGGCGGCGCAACGTGGGCGCCGGTGGCGCCGAGGCTGACGGCCGCCGCAAAGCCCGCAGCCCCACGGGCTGTGGGGCCACGCGAGCGGCTGCCAAAGAGCTTTCCAACGAGGCACGGCTTTCCCTCCTGGCTCTTCGGCCGTGGGAGCTGTCGCCAGAGAAGCAGCCCTACCGGAAAATGCTTCGCAGGCTGGCGCGGCAGCGACACATGGGCACCGGTGGCGCCGAGGCTGACGGCCGCCGCAAAGCCCGCAACCCCACGGGCTGTGGGGCAACGCGAGTGGCTACCAAAGAGCTTTCCAACGAGGCACGGCTTTCCCTCCTGGCTCTTCGGCCGTGGGAGCTGTCGCCAGAGCCGCGGCCCTACCGGAAAATGCTTCGCAGGCTGGCGCAGCGGCGCCACGTGGGCGCCGGTGGCGCCGAGGCTGACGGCCGCCGCAAAGCCCGCAGCCCCACGGGCTGTTGGGCCACGCGAGTGGCTGCCAAAGAGCTTTCCAACGAGGCACGGCTTTCCCTCCTGGCTCTTCGGGCGTGGGAGCTGTCGCCAGAGACGCGGCCCTACCGGAAAATGCTTCGCAGGCTGGCGCAGCGGCGCCACGTGGGCGCCGGTGGCGCCGAGGCTGACGGCCGCCGCAAAGCCCGCAGCCCCACGGGCTGTGGGGCCACGCGAGTGGCTGCCAAAGAGCTTTCCAACGAGGCACGGCTTTCCCTCCTGGCTCTTCGGGCGTGGGAGCTGTCGCCAGAGACGCGGCCCTACCGGAAAATGCTTCGCAGGCTGGCGCGGTGGCGTCACGTGGGCGCCGGTGGCGTCCAGGCTGACGGCGGCCGCAAAGCCCGCAGCCCCATGGGCTGTGGGGCCACGCGAGCGGCTGCCAAAGAGCTTTCCAACGAGGCACGGCTTTCCCTCCTGGCTCTTCGGGCGTGGGAGCTGTCGCCAGAGAAGCGGCCCTACCGGAAAATGCTTCGCAGGCTGGCGCGGCAGCGACACATGGGCACCGGTGGCGCCGAGGCTGACGGCCGCCGCAAAGCCCGCAGCCCCACGGGCTGTGGGGCAACGCGAGTGGCTACCAAAGAGCTTTCCAACGAGGCACGGCTTTCCCTCCTGGCTCTTCGGCCGTGGGAGCTGTCGCCAGAGACGCGGCCCTACCGGAAAATGCTTCGCAGGCTGGCGCGGCGGCGCCACGTGGGCGCCGGTGGCGCCGAGGCTGACGGCCGCCGCAAAGCCCGCAGCCCCACGGGCTGTGGGGCCACGCGAGCGGCTGCCAAAGAGCTTTCCAACGAGGCACGGCTTTCCCTCCTGGCTCTTCGGCCGTGGGAGCTGTCGCCAGAGCCGCGGCCCTACCGGAAAATGCTTTGCAGGCTGGCGCGGCGGCCCCACATGGGCGCCGGTGGAGCCGAGGCTGACGGCCGCCGCAAAGCCCGCAGCCCCACGGGCTGTGGGGCCACGCGAGCGGCTGCCAAAGAGCTTTCCAACGAGGCACGGCTTTCCCTCGTGGCTCTTCGGGCGTGGGAGCTGTCGCCAGAGACGCGGCCCTACCGGAAAATGCTTCGCAGGCTGGCGCGGTGGCGTCACGTGGGCGCCGGTGGCGTCCAGGCTGACGGCGGGCGCAAAGCCCGCAGCCCCACGGGCTGTGGGGCCACGCGAGCGGCTGCCAAAGAGCTTTCCAACGAGGCACGGCTTTCCCTCCTGGCTCTTCGGGCGTGGGAGCTGTCGCCAGAGACGCGGCCCTACCGGAAAATGCTTCGCAGGCTGGCGCGGCAGAGACACATGGGCACCGGTGGCGCCGAGGCTGCCGGCTGCCGCAAAGCCCGCAGCCCCACGGGCTGTGGGGCAACGCGAGTGGCTACCAAAGAGCTTTCCAACGAGGCACGGCTTTCCCTCCTGGCTCTTTGGGCGTGGGAGCTGTCGCCAGAGCCGCGGTCCTACCGGAAAATGCTTCGCAGGCTGGCGCGGCGGCGCCACGTGGGCGCCGGTGGTGCCGAGGCTGACGGCCGCCGCAAAGCCCGCAGCCCCACGGGCTGTGGGGCCACGCGAGCGGCTGCCAAAGAGCTTTCCAACGAGGCACGGCTTTCCCTCCTGGCTCTTCGGGCGTGGGAGCTTTCGCCAGAGACACGGCCCTACCGGAAAATGCTTCGCAGGCTGGCGCGGCGGCGCCACGTGGGCGCCGGTGGTGCCGAGGCTGACGGCCGCCGCAAAGCCCGCAGCCCCACGGGCTGTGGGGCCACGCGAGCGGCTGCCAAAGAGCTTTCCAACGAGGCACGGCTTTCCCTCCTGGCTCTTCGGCCGTGGGAGCTGTCGCCAGAGCCGCGGCCCTACCGGAAAATGCTTCGCAGGCTGGCGCGGCGGCGCCACGTGGGCGCCCTAAGCGCCAAGGGTGACGGCCGCCGCAAAGCCCGCAGCCCCACGCGCTGTGGGGCCACGCGAGCGGCTGCCAAAGAGCTTTCCAACGAGGCATGGCTTTCCCTCCTGGCTCTTCGGGCATGGGAGCTGTCGCCAGAGACGCAGCCCTACCGGAAAATGCTTCGCAGGCTGGCGCGGCGGCGCAACGTGGGCGCCGGTGGCGCCGAGGCTGACGGCCGCCGCAAAGCCAGCAGCCCCATGGGCTGTGGGGCCACGCGAGCGGCTGCCAAAGAGCTTTCCAACGAGGCACGGCTTTCCCTCCTGGCTCTTCGGGCGTGGGAGCTGTCGCCAGAGCCGCGGCCCTACCGGAAAATGCTTTGCAGGCTGGCGCGGCGGCGCAACGTGGGCGCCTGTGTCACCCAGGCTGACGGCCGCCGCAAAGCCCGCAGCCCCACGGGCTGTAGGGCCACGCGAGCGACTGCCAAAGAGCTTTCCAATGAGGCACGGCTTTCCCTCCTGGCTCTTCGGGCGTGGGAGCTGTCGCCAGAGACGCGGCCCTACCAGAAAATGCTTCACAGGCTGGCGCGGTCGGGCAACGTGGGCGCCGGTGGTGCCGAGGCTGACAGCCGCCGGAAAGCCCGCAGCCCCACGGGCTGTGGGGCCACGCGAGCGGCTGCCAAAGAGCTTTCCAATGAGGCACGGCTTTCCCTCCTGGCTCTTCGGGCGTGGGAGCTGTCGCCAGAGCCACGGCCCTACCGGAAAATGCTTCGCAGGCTGGCGCGGCGGCCGCACCTGGGCACCGGTGGCGCCGAGGCTGACGGCCGCCGCAAAGCCCGCAGCCCCATGGGCTGTGGGGCCACGCGAGCGGCTGCCAAAGAGCTTTCCAACGAGGCATGGCTTTCCCTCCTGGCTCTTCGGGCGTGGGAGCTGTCGCCAGAGCCGCGGCCCTACCGGAAAATGCTTCGCAGGCTGGCGCGGCGGCGCCACGTGGGTGTTTTGGCGCCGAGGCTGACGGCCGCCGCAAAGCCCGCAGCCCCACGGGCTGTGGGGCCACGCGAGCGGCTGCCAAAGAGCTTTCCAACGAGGCACGGCTTTCCCTCCTGGCTCTTCGGGTGTGGGAGCTGTCGCCAGAAACGCGGCCCTACCGGAAAATGCTTCTCAGGCTGGCGCGGCGGCGCAATGTGGGCGCCGGTGGCGCCGAGGCTGACGGCCGCCACAAAGACCGCAGCCCCACGGGCTGTGGGGCCACGCGAGCGGCTGCCAAAGAGCTTTCCAACGAGGCATGGCTTTCCCTCCTGGCTCTTCGGGCGTGGGAGCTGTCACCAGAGACGTGGCCCTACCGGAAAAGGCTTCGCAGGCTGGCGCGGCGGCGCCACGTGGGCGCTGGTGTCGCACAGGCTGACGGCCGCCGCAACGGCCGCAGCCCCACGGGCTGTGGGGCCACGCGAGCGGCTGCCAAAGATCTTTCCAACGAGGCACGGCTTTCCCTCCTGGATCTTCGGGCGTGGGAGCTGTCGCCAGAGACGCGGCCCTACCGGAAAAGGCTTCGCAGGCTAGCGCGGCGGCGCCACGTGGGCGCCGGTGTCGCCCAGGCTGACGGCCGCCGCAACGGCCGCAGCCCCACAGGCTGTGGGGCCACGCGAGTGGCTGCCAAAGATCTTTCCAACGAGGCACGGCTTTCCCTCCTGGCTCTTCGGGCGTTGGAGCTGTCGCCAGAGACGCGGCCCTACCGGAAAATGCTTCGCAGGCTGGCGCGGCAGAGACACATGGGCACCGGTGGCGCCGAGGCTGCCGGCTGCCGCAAAGCCCGCAGCCCCACGGGCTGTGGGGCAACGCGAGTGGCTACCAAAGAGCTTTCCAACGAGGCACGGCTTTCCCTCCTGGCTCTTTGGGCGTGGGAGCTGTCGCCAGAGCCGCGGTCCTACCGGAAAATGCTTCGCAGGCTGGCGCGGCGGCGCCACGTGGGCGCCGGTGGCGCCGAGGCTGACGGCCGCCGCAAAGCCCGCAGCCCCACGGGCTGTGGGGCCACGCGAGCGGCTGCCAAAGAGCTTTCCAACGAGGCACGGCTTTCCCTCCTGGCTCTTCGGGCGTGGGAGCTTTCGCCAGAGACACGGCCCTACCGGCAAATGCTTCGCAGGCTGGCGCGGCGGCGCCACGTGGGCGCCGGTTGTGCCGAGGCTGACGGCCGCCGCAAAGCCCGCAGCCCCACGGGCTGTGGGGCCACGCGAGCGGCTGCCAAAGAGCTTTCCAACGAGGCACGGCTTTCCCTCCTGGCTCTTCGGCCGTGGGAGCTGTCGCCAGAGCCGCGGCCCTACCGGAAAATGCTTCGCAGGCTGGCGCGGCGGCACCACGTGGGCGCCCTAGGCGCCAAGGGTGACGGCCGCCGCAAAGCCCGCAGCCCCACGGGCTGTGGGGCCACGCGAGCGGCTGCCAAAGAGCTTTCCAACGAGGCACGGCTTTCCCTCCTGGCTCTTCGGCCGTGGGAGCTGTCGCCAGAGACGCGACCCTACCGGAAAATGCTTCGCAGGCTGGCCCGGTGGCGCCACGTGGGCGCCAGTGGCGCCGAGGCTGACGGCCGCCGCAAAGCCCGCAGCCCCACGGGCTGTGGGGCCACGCGAGCGGCTGCCAAAGAGCTTTCCAACGAGGCACGGCTTTCCCTCCTGGCTCTTCGGGCGTGGGAGCTGTCGCCAGAGACGCGGCCCTACCGGAAAAGGCTTCGCAGGCTGGCGCGGCGGCGCCTCGTGGGCGCCGGTGGCGCCGAGGCTGACGGCCGCCGGAAACCCCGCAGCCCCACGGGCTGTGGGGCCACGCGAGCCGCTGCCAAAGAGCTTTCCAACGAGGCACGGCTTTCCCTCCTGGCTCTTTGGGCGTGGGAGCTGTCGCCAGAGACGCGGCCCTACCGGAAAATGCTTCGCAGGCTGGCGCGGCGGCGCCACGTGGGCTCCGATGGCGCCGAGGCTGACGGCCGCCGCAAAGCCCGCAGCCCCACGGGCTGTGGGGCCACGCGAGCGGCTGCCAAAGAGCTTTCCAACGAGGCACGGCTTTCCCTCCTGGCTCTTCGGCCGTGGGAGCTGTCGCCAGAGCCGCGGCCCTACCGGAAAATGCTTCGCAGGATGGTGCACCGGCGCCATGTGGTCACCGGTGTTGCCGAGGCTGCCGGCTGCCGCAAAGCCCGCAGCCCCACGGGCTGTGGGGCCACGCGAGCGGCTGCCAAAGAGCTTTCCAACGAGGCACGGCTTTCCCTCCTGGCTCTTCGGCCGTGGGAGCTGTCGCCAAAGATGCGGCCCTACCGGAAAATGCTTCGCAGGCTGGCGCGGCGGCGCCACGTGGGCGCCGGTGACGCCGAGGCTGACGGCCGCCGCAAAGCCCGCAGCCCCATGGGCTGTGGGGCCACGCGAGCGGCTGCCAAAGAGCTTTCCAACGAGGCACGGCTTTCCCTCCTGACTCTTTGGGCGTGGGAGCTGTCGCCAGAGCCGCGGCCCTACCGGAAAATGCTTCGCAGGCTGGCGCGGCGGCCCGACGTGGGCGCCGGCGTCGCCCAGGCTGACGGCCGCCGCAAAGCCCGCAGCCCCACGGGCTGTGGGGCCACGCGAGCGCCTGCCAAAGAGCTTTCCAATGAGGCATGGCTTTCCCTCCTGGCTCTTCGGGCGTGGGAGCTGTCGCCAGAGACGCGGCCCTACCGGAAAAGGCTTCGCAGGCTAGCGCGGCGGCGCCACGTGGGCGCCGGTGTCGCCCAGGCTGACGGCCGCCGCAACGGCCGCAGCCCCACAGGCTGTGGGGCCACGCGAGTGGCTGCCAAAGATCTTTCCAACGAGGCACGGCTTTCCCTCCTGGCTCTTCGGGCGTTGGAGCTGTCGCCAGAGACGCGGCCCTACCGGAAAATGCTTCGCAGGCTGGCGCGGCGGCGCAATGTGGGCGCCGGTGGCGCCGAGGCTGACGGCCGCCGCAAAGCCCGCAGTCCCACGGGCTGTGGGGCCACGCGAGCGGCTGCCAAAGAGCTTTCCAACGAGGCACGGCTTTCCCTCCTGACTCTTCGGGCGTGGGAGCTGTCGCCAGAGCCGCGGCCCTACCGGAAAATGCTTCGCAGGCTGGCGCGGCGGCCCGACGTGGGCGCCGGCGTCGCCCAGGCTGACGGCCGCCGCAAAGCCCGCAGCCCCACGGGCTGTGGGGCCACGCGAGCGGCTGCCAAAGAGCTTTCCAATGAGGCATGGCTTTCCCTCCTGGCTCTTCGGGCGTGGGAGCTGTCGCCAGAAACGCGGCCCTACCGGAAAATGCTTCGCAGGCTGGCGCGGCGGCGCAATGTGGGCGCCGGTGGCGCCGAGGCTGACGGCCGCCGCAAAGCCCGCAGCCCCACGGGCTGTGGGGCCATGCGAGCGGCTGCCAAAGAGCTTTCCAACGAGGCACGGCTTTCACTCCTGGCTCTTCGGGCGTGGGAGCTGTCGCCAGAGCCGCGGCCCTACCGGAAAATGCTTCGCAGGCTGGCGTGGCGGCAGCACGTGGGCGCCGGTGGCGCCGAGGCTGACGGCCGCTGCAAAGCCCGCAGCCCCACGGGCTGTGGGGCCACGCGAGCGGCTGCCAAAGAGCTTTCCAACGAGGCACGGCTTTCCCTCCTGGCTCTTCGGGTGTGGGAGCTGTCGCCAGAGACGCGGCCCTACCGGAAAATGCTTCGCAGGCTGGCGCGGCGGCGCCACGTGGGCGCCGGTGGCGCCGAGGCTGACGGCCGCCGCAAAGCCCGCAGCCCCACGGGCTGTGGGGCCACGCGAGCGGCTGCCAAAGAGCTTTCCAACGAGGCACGGCTTTCCCTCCTGGCTCTTCGGGCGTGGGAGCTGTCGCCAGAGCCGCGGCCCTACCGGAAAATGCTTCGCAGGCTGGCGCGGCGGCCCCACCTAGGCGCCGGGGCGCCGAGGCTGACGGCCGCCGCAAAGCCCACAGCCCCATGGGCTGTGGGGCCACGCGAGCGGCTGCCAAAGAGCTTTCCAACGAGGCACGGCTTTCCCTCCTGGCTCTTCGGCCGTGGGAGCTGTCGCCAGAGACGCGACCCTACCGGAAAATGCTTCGCAGGCTGGCCCGGTGGCGCCACGTGGGCGCCAGTGGCGCCGAGGCTGACGGCCGCCGCAAAGCCCGCAGCCCCACGGGCTGTGGGGCCACGCGAGCGGCTGCCAAAGAGCTTTCCAACGAGGCACGGCTTTCCCTCCTGGCTCTTCGGGCGTGGGAGCTGTCGCCAGAGACGCGGCCCTACCGGAAAAGGCTTCGCAGGCTGGCGCGGCGGCGCCTCGTGGGCGCCGGTGGCGCCGAGGCTGACGGCCGCCGGAAACCCCGCAGCCCCACGGGCTGTGGGGCCACGCGAGCCGCTGCCAAAGAGCTTTCCAACGAGGCACGGCTTTCCCTCCTGGCTCTTTGGGCGTGGGAGCTGTCGCCAGAGACGCGGCCCTACCGGAAAATGCTTCGCAGGCTGGCGCGGCGGCGCCACGTGGGCTCCGATGGCGCCGAGGCTGACGGCCGCCGCAAAGCCCGCAGCCCCACGGGCTGTGGGGCCACGCGAGCGGCTGCCAAAGAGCTTTCCAACGAGGCACGGCTTTCCCTCCTGGCTCTTCGGGCGTGGGAGCTGTCGCCAGAGACGCGGCCCTACCGGAAAATGCTTCGCAGGCTGGCGCGGCGGCGCTACATGGGCGTCAGTGGCGCCGAGGCTGACGGCCGCCGCAAAGCCCGCAGCCCCACGGGCTGTGGGGCCACGCGAGCGGCTGCCAAAGAGCTTTCCAACGAGGCACGGCTTTCCCTCCTGGCTCTTCGGCCGTGGGAGCTGTCGCCAGAGACGCGGCCCTACCGGAAAATGCTTCGCAGGATGGTGCACCGGCGCCATGTGGTCACCGGTGTTGCCGAGGCTGCCGGCTGCCGCAAAGCCCGCAGCCCCACGGGCTGTGGGGCCACGCGAGCGGCTGCCAAAGAGCTTTCCAACGAGGCACGGCTTTCCCTCCTGGCTCTTCGGCCGTGGGAGCTGTCGCCAAAGATGCGGCCCTACCGGAAAATGCTTCGCAGGCTGGCGCGGCGGCGCCACGTGGGCGCCGGTGGCGCCGAGGCTGACGGCCGCCGCAAAGCCCGCAGCCCCACGGGCTGTGGGGCCACGCGAGCGGCTGCCAAAGAGCTTTCCAACGAGGCACGGCTTTCCCTCCTGGCTCTTCGGCCGTGGGAGCTGTCGCAAGATCCGCGGCCCTACCGGAAAATGCTTCGCAGGCTGGCGCGGCGGCGCCACGTGGGCGCCGGTGGCGCCGAGGCTGACGGCCGTTGCAAAGCCCGCAGACCCACGGGCTGTGGGGCCATGCGAGCGGCTGCCAAAGAGCTTTCCAACGAGGCACGGCTTTCCCTCCTGGCTCTTCGGCCGTGGGAGCTGTCGCCAGAGCCGCGGCCCTACCGGAAAATGCTTCGCAGGCTGGCGCGGCGGCGCCACGTGGGCGCCGATGGCGCCGAGGCTGACGGCCGCCGGAAAGCCCGCAGCCCCACGCGCTGTGGGGCCATGCGAGCGGCTGCCAAAGAGCTTTCCAACGAGGCACGGCTTTCCCTCCTGGCTCTTCGGCCGTGGGAGCTGTCGCCAGAGACGCGGCCCTACCGGAAAATGCTTCGCAGGCTGGCGCGGCGGCCCCACCTAGGCGCCGGTGGCGCCGAGGCTGACGGCCGCCGCAAAGCCCGCAGCCCCATGGGCTGTGGGGCCACGCGAGCGGCTGCCAAAGAGCTTTCCAACGAGGCACGGCTTTCCCTCCTGGCTCTTCGGGCGTGGGAGCTGTCGCCAGAGCCGCGGCCCTACCGGAAAATGCTTCGCAGGCTGGCGCGGCGGCATCACGTGGGCGCCGGTGGCGCCGAGGCTGACGGCCGCCGGAAAGCCCGCAGCCCCATGGGCTGTGGGGCCACGCGAGCGGCTGCCAAAGAGCTTTCCAACGAGGCACGGCTTTCCCTCCTGACTCTTCGGGCGTGGGAGCTGTCGCCAGAGCCGCGGCCCTACCGGAAAATGCTTCGCAGGCTGGCGCGGCGGCCCGACGTGGGCGCCGGCGTCGCCCAGGCTGACGGCCGCCGCAAAGCCCGCAGCCCCACGGGCTGTGGGGCCACGCGAGCGCCTGCCAAAGAGCTTTCCAATGAGGCATGGCTTTCCCTCCTGGCTCTTCGGGCGTGGGAGCTGTCGCCAGAGACGCGGCCCTACCGGAAAAGGCTTCGCAGGCTAGCGCGGCGGCGCCACGTGGGCGCCGGTGTCGCCCAGGCTGACGGCCGCCGCAACGGCCGCAGCCCCACAGGCTGTGGGGCCACGCGAGTGGCTGCCAAAGATCTTTCCAACGAGGCACGGCTTTCCCTCCTGGCTCTTCGGGCGTTGGAGCTGTCGCCAGAGACGCGGCCCTACCGGAAAATGCTTCGCAGGCTGGCGCGGCGGCGCAATGTGGGCGCCGGTGGCGCCGAGGCTGACGGCCGCCGCAAAGCCCGCAGTCCCACGGGCTGTGGGGCCACGCGAGCGGCTGCCAAAGAGCTTTCCAACGAGGCACGGCTTTCCCTCCTGACTCTTCGGGCGTGGGAGCTGTCGCCAGAGCCGCGGCCCTACCGGAAAATGCTTCGCAGGCTGGCGCGGCGGCCCGACGTGGGCGCCGGCGTCGCCCAGGCTGACGGCCGCCGCAAAGCCCGCAGCCCCACGGGCTGTGGGGCCACGCGAGCGGCTGCCAAAGAGCTTTCCAATGAGGCATGGCTTTCCCTCCTGGCTCTTCGGGCGTGGGAGCTGTCGCCAGAAACGCGGCCCTACCGGAAAATGCTTCGCAGGCTGGCGCGGCGGCGCAATGTGGGCGCCGGTGGCGCCGAGGCTGACGGCCGCCGCAAAGCCCGCAGCCCCACGGGCTGTGGGGCCATGCGAGCGGCTGCCAAAGAGCTTTCCAACGAGGCACGGCTTTCACTCCTGGCTCTTCGGGCGTGGGAGCTGTCGCCAGAGCCGCGGCCCTACCGGAAAATGCTTCGCAGGCTGGCGTGGCGGCAGCACGTGGGCGCCGGTGGCGCCGAGGCTGACGGCCGCTGCAAAGCCCGCAGCCCCACGGGCTGTGGGGCCACGCGAGCGGCTGCCAAAGAGCTTTCCAACGAGGCACGGCTTTCCCTCCTGGCTCTTCGGGTGTGGGAGCTGTCGCCAGAGACGCGGCCCTACCGGAAAATGCTTCGCAGGCTGGCGCGGCGGCGCCACGTGGGCGCCGGTGGCGCCGAGGCTGACGGCCGCCGCAAAGCCCGCAGCCCCACGGGCTGTGGGGCCACGCGAGCGGCTGCCAAAGAGCTTTCCAACGAGGCACGGCTTTCCCTCCTGGCTCTTCGGGCGTGGGAGCTGTCGCCAGAGCCGCGGCCCTACCGGAAAATGCTTCGCAGGCTGGCGCGGCGCCCCCACCTAGGCGCCGGGGCGCCGAGGCTGACGGCCGCCGCAAAGCCCACAGCCCCATGGGCTGTGGGGCCACGCGAGCGGCTGCCAAAGAGCTTTCCAACGAGGCACGGCTTTCCCTCCTGGCTCTTCGGCCGTGGGAGCTGTCGCCAGAGACGCGACCCTACCGGAAAATGCTTCGCAGGCTGGCCCGGTGGCGCCACGTGGGCGCCAGTGGCGCCGAGGCTGACGGCCGCCGCAAAGCCCGCAGCCCCACGGGCTGTGGGGCCACGCGAGCGGCTGCCAAAGAGCTTTCCAACGAGGCACGGCTTTCCCTCCTGGCTCTTCGGGCGTGGGAGCTGTCGCCAGAGACGCGGCCCTACCGGAAAAGGCTTCGCAGGCTGGCGCGGCGGCGCCTCGTGGGCGCCGGTGGCGCCGAGGCTGACGGCCGCCGGAAACCCCGCAGCCCCACGGGCTGTGGGGCCACGCGAGCCGCTGCCAAAGAGCTTTCCAACGAGGCACGGCTTTCCCTCCTGGCTCTTTGGGCGTGGGAGCTGTCGCCAGAGACGCGGCCCTACCGGAAAATGCTTCGCAGGCTGGCGCGGCGGCGCCACGTGGGCTCCGATGGCGCCGAGGCTGACGGCCGCCGCAAAGCCCGCAGCCCCACGGGCTGTGGGGCCACGCGAGCGGCTGCCAAAGAGCTTTCCAACGAGGCACGGCTTTCCCTCCTGGCTCTTCGGGCGTGGGAGCTGTCGCCAGAGACGCGGCCCTACCGGAAAATGCTTCGCAGGCTGGCGCGGCGGCGCTACATGGGCGTCAGTGGCGCCGAGGCTGACGGCCGCCGCAAAGCCCGCAGCCCCACGGGCTGTGGGGCCACGCGAGCGGCTGCCAAAGAGCTTTCCAACGAGGCACGGCTTTCCCTCCTGGCTCTTCGGCCGTGGGAGCTGTCGCCAGAGCCGCGGCCCTACCGGAAAATGCTTCGCAGGATGGTGCACCGGCGCCATGTGGTCACCGGTGTTGCCGAGGCTGCCGGCTGCCGCAAAGCCCGCAGCCCCACGGGCTGTGGGGCCACGCGAGCGGCTGCCAAAGAGCTTTCCAACGAGGCACGGCTTTCCCTCCTGGCTCTTCGGCCGTGGGAGCTGTCGCCAAAGATGCGGCCCTACCGGAAAATGCTTCGCAGGCTGGCGCGGCGGCGCCACGTGGGCGCCGGTGGCGCCGAGGCTGACGGCCGCCGCAAAGCCCGCAGCCCCACGGGCTGTGGGGCCACGCGAGCGGCTGCCAAAGAGCTTTCCAACGAGGCACGGCTTTCCCTCCTGGCTCTTCGGCCGTGGGAGCTGTCGCAAGATCCGCGGCCCTACCGGAAAATGCTTCGCAGGCTGGCGCGGCGGCGCCACGTGGGCGCCGGTGGCGCCGAGGCTGACGGCCGTTGCAAAGCCCGCAGACCCACGGGCTGTGGGGCCATGCGAGCGGCTGCCAAAGAGCTTTCCAACGAGGCACGGCTTTCCCTCCTGGCTCTTCGGCCGTGGGAGCTGTCGCCAGAGCCGCGGCCCTACCGGAAAATGCTTCGCAGGCTGGCGCGGCGGCCCCACGTGGGCGCCGATGGCGCCGAGGCTGACGGCCGCCGGAAAGCCCGCAGCCCCACGCGCTGTGGGGCCATGCGAGCGGCTGCCAAAGAGCTTTCCAACGAGGCACGGCTTTCCCTCCTGGCTCTTCGGCCGTGGGAGCTGTCGCCAGAGACGCGGCCCTACCGGAAAATGCTTCGCAGGCTGGCGCGGCGGCCCCACCTAGGCGCCGGTGGCGCCGAGGCTGACGGCCGCCGCAAAGCCCGCAGCCCCATGGGCTGTGGGGCCACGCGAGCGGCTGCCAAAGAGCTTTCCAACGAGGCACGGCTTTCCCTCCTGGCTCTTCGGGCGTGGGAGCTGTCGCCAGAGCCGCGGCCCTACCGGAAAATGCTTCGCAGGCTGGCGCGGCGGCATCACGTGGGCGCCGGTGGCGCCGAGGCTGACGGCCGCCGGAAAGCCCGCAGCCCCATGGGCTGTGGGGCCACGCGAGCGGCTGCCAAAGAGCTTTCCAACGAGGCACGGCTTTCCCTCCTGACTCTTCGGGCGTGGGAGCTGTCGCCAGAGCCGCGGCCCTACCGGAAAATGCTTCGCAGGCTGGCGCGGCGGCCCGACG
This sequence comes from Larus michahellis, assembly GCF_964199755.1. Taxonomy (NCBI): domain Eukaryota; kingdom Metazoa; phylum Chordata; class Aves; order Charadriiformes; family Laridae; genus Larus; species Larus michahellis. The sequence goes on from NC_133921.1 coordinate 854,983, forward strand.
TGGGCGCCGGCGTCGCCCAGGCTGACGGCCGCCGCAAAGCCCGCAGCCCCACGGGCTGTGGGGCCACGCGAGCGCCTGCCAAAGAGCTTTCCAATGAGGCATGGCTTTCCCTCCTGGCTCTTCGGGCGTGGGAGCTGTCGCCAGAGACGCGGCCCTACCGGAAAAGGCTTCGCAGGCTAGCGCGGCGGCGCCACGTGGGCGCCGGTGTCGCCCAGGCTGACGGCCGCCGCAACGGCCGCAGCCCCACAGGCTGTGGGGCCACGCGAGTGGCTGCCAAAGATCTTTCCAACGAGGCACGGCTTTCCCTCCTGGCTCTTCGGGCGTTGGAGCTGTCGCCAGAGACGCGGCCCTACCGGAAAATGCTTCGCAGGCTGGCGCGGCGGCGCAATGTGGGCGCCGGTGGCGCCGAGGCTGACGGCCGCCGCAAAGCCCGCAGTCCCACGGGCTGTGGGGCCACGCGAGCGGCTGCCAAAGAGCTTTCCAACGAGGCACGGCTTTCCCTCCTGACTCTTCGGGCGTGGGAGCTGTCGCCAGAGCCGCGGCCCTACCGGAAAATGCTTCGCAGGCTGGCGCGGCGGCCCGACGTGGGCGCCGGCGTCGCCCAGGCTGACGGCCGCCGCAAAGCCCGCAGCCCCACGGGCTGTGGGGCCACGCGAGCGGCTGCCAAAGAGCTTTCCAATGAGGCATGGCTTTCCCTCCTGGCTCTTCGGGCGTGGGAGCTGTCGCCAGAAACGCGGCCCTACCGGAAAATGCTTCGCAGGCTGGCGCGGCGGCGCAATGTGGGCGCCGGTGGCGCCGAGGCTGACGGCCGCCGCAAAGCCCGCAGCCCCACGGGCTGTGGGGCCATGCGAGCGGCTGCCAAAGAGCTTTCCAACGAGGCACGGCTTTCACTCCTGGCTCTTCGGGCGTGGGAGCTGTCGCCAGAGCCGCGGCCCTACCGGAAAATGCTTCGCAGGCTGGCGCGGCGGCATCACGTGGGCGCCGGTGGCGCCGAGGCTGACGGCCGCCGGAAAGCCCGCAGCCCCATGGGCTGTGGGGCCACGCGAGCGGCTGCCAAAGAGCTTTCCAACGAGGCACGGCTTTCCCTCCTGACTCTTCGGGCGTGGGAGCTGTCGCCAGAGCCGCGGCCCTACCGGAAAATGCTTCGCAGGCTGGCGCGGCGGCCCGACGTGGGCGCCGGCGTCGCCCAGGCTGACGGCCGCCGCAAAGCCCGCAGCCCCACGGGCTGTGGGGCCACGCGAGCGCCTGCCAAAGAGCTTTCCAATGAGGCATGGCTTTCCCTCCTGGCTCTTCGGGCGTGGGAGCTGTCGCCAGAGACGCGGCCCTACCGGAAAAGGCTTCGCAGGCTAGCGCGGCGGCGCCACGTGGGCGCCGGTGTCGCCCAGGCTGACGGCCGCCGCAACGGCCGCAGCCCCACAGGCTGTGGGGCCACGCGAGTGGCTGCCAAAGATCTTTCCAACGAGGCACGGCTTTCCCTCCTGGCTCTTCGGGCGTTGGAGCTGTCGCCAGAGACGCGGCCCTACCGGAAAATGCTTCGCAGGCTGGCGCGGCGGCGCAATGTGGGCGCCGGTGGCGCCGAGGCTGACGGCCGCCGCAAAGCCCGCAGTCCCACGGGCTGTGGGGCCACGCGAGCGGCTGCCAAAGAGCTTTCCAACGAGGCACGGCTTTCCCTCCTGACTCTTCGGGCGTGGGAGCTGTCGCCAGAGCCGCGGCCCTACCGGAAAATGCTTCGCAGGCTGGCGCGGCGGCCCGACGTGGGCGCCGGCGTCGCCCAGGCTGACGGCCGCCGCAAAGCCCGCAGCCCCACGGGCTGTGGGGCCACGCGAGCGGCTGCCAAAGAGCTTTCCAATGAGGCATGGCTTTCCCTCCTGGCTCTTCGGGCGTGGGAGCTGTCGCCAGAAACGCGGCCCTACCGGAAAATGCTTCGCAGGCTGGCACGGCGGCGCAATGTGGGCGCCGGTGGCGCCGAGGCTGACGGCCGCCGCAAAGCCCGCAGCCCCACGGGCTGTGGGGCCATGCGAGCGGCTGCCAAAGAGCTTTCCAACGAGGCACGGCTTTCACTCCTGGCTCTTCGGGCGTGGGAGCTGTCGCCAGAGCCGCGGCCCTACCGGAAAATGCTTCGCAGGCTGGCGTGGCGGCAGCACGTGGGCGCCGGTGGCGCCGAGGCTGACGGCCGCTGCAAAGCCCGCAGCCCCACGGGCTGTGGGGCCACGCGAGCGGCTGCCAAAGAGCTTTCCAACGAGGCACGGCTTTCCCTCCTGGCTCTTCGGGCGTGGGAGCTGTCGCCAGAGCCGCGGCCCTACCGGAAAATGCTTCGCAGGCTGGCGCGGCGGCCCCACCTAGGCGCCGGGGCGCCGAGGCTGACGGCCGCCGCAAAGCCCACAGCCCCATGGGCTGTGGGGCCACGCGAGCGGCTGCCAAAGAGCTTTCCAACGAGGCACGGCTTTCCCTCCTGGCTCTTCGGCCGTGGGAGCTGTCGCCAGAGACGCGACCCTACCGGAAAATGCTTCGCAGGCTGGCCCGGTGGCGCCACGTGGGCGCCGGTGGTGCCGAGGGTGACGGCCGCCGCAAAGCCCACAGCCCCACGTGCTGTGGGGCCATGCGAGCGGCTGCCAAAGTGCTTTCCAAGGAGGCACGGCTTTCCCTCCTGGCTCTTCGGGCGTGGGAGCTGTCGCCAGAGCCACGGCTCTACCGGAAAATGCTTCACAGGCTGGCGCGGCGGCGCAATGTGGGCGCCGGTGGAGCCGAGGCTGACGGCCGCCGCAAAGGCCGCAGCCCCACGGGCTGTGGGGCCACGCGAGCGGCTGCCAAAGAGCTTTCCAACGAGGCACGGCTTTCCCTCCTGGCTCTTCGGGCGTGGGAGCTGTCGCCAGAGCCACGGCCCTACCTGAAAATGCTTTGCAGGCTGGCGCGGTGGCCCGACGTGGGTGCCGGTGTCGCCCAGGCTGATGGCCGACGGAAAGCCCGCAGCCCCACGGGCTGTGAGCCATGCGAGCGGCTGCCAAAGAGCTTTCCAACGAGGCACGGCTTTCCCTCCTGGCTCTTCGGACGTGGGAGCTGTCGCCAGAGACGCGGCCCTAACGGAAAATGCTTCACAGGCTGGCGCGGCGGCGCAACGTGGGCGCCGGTGGCGCCGAGGCTGACGGCCGCCGCAAAGCCCGCAGCCCCACGGGCTGTGGGGCCACGCGAGCGGCTGCCAAAGAGCTTTCCAACGAGGCACGGCTTTCCCTCCTGGCTCTTCGGCCGTGGGAGCTGTCGCAAGATCCGCGGCCCTACCGGAAAATGCTTCGCAGGCTGGCGCGGCGGCGCCACGTGGGCGCCGGTGGCGCCGAGGCTGAGGGCCGTTGCAAAGCCCGCAGACCCACGGGCTGTGGGGCCATGCGAGCGGCTGCCAAAGAGCTTTCCAACGAGGCACGGCTTTCCCTCCTGGCTCTTCGGCCGTGGGAGCTGTCGCCAGAGCCGCGGCCCTACCGGAAAATGCTTCGCAGGCTGGCGCGGCGGCCCCACGTGGGCGCCGATGGCGCCGAGGCTGACGGCCGCCGGAAAGCCCGCAGCCCCACGCGCTGTGGGGCCATGCGAGCGGCTGCCAAAGAGCTTTCCAACGAGGCACGGCTTTCCCTCCTGGCTCTTCGGCCGTGGGAGCTGTCGCCAGAGACGCGGCCCTACCGGAAAATGCTTCGCAGGCTGGCGCGGCGGCCCCACCTAGGCGCCGGTGGCGCCGAGGCTGACGGCCGCCGCAAAGCCCGCAGCCCCATGGGCTGTGGGGCCACGCGAGCGGCTGCCAAAGAGCTTTCCAACGAGGCACGGCTTTCCCTCCTGGCTCTTCGGGCGTGGGAGCTGTCGCCAGAGCCGCGGCCCTACCGGAAAATGCTTCGCAGGCTGGCGCGGCGGCATCACGTGGGCGCCGGTGGCGCCGAGGCTGACGGCCGCCGGAAAGCCCGCAGCCCCATGGGCTGTGGGGCCACGCGAGCGGCTGCCAAAGAGCTTTCCAACGAGGCACGGCTTTCCCTCCTGACTCTTCGGGCGTGGGAGCTGTCGCCAGAGCCGCGGCCCTACCGGAAAATGCTTCGCAGGCTGGCGCGGCGGCCCGACGTGGGCGCCGGCGTCGCCCAGGCTGACGGCCGCCGCAAAGCCCGCAGCCCCACGGGCTGTGGGGCCACGCGAGCGCCTGCCAAAGAGCTTTCCAATGAGGCATGGCTTTCCCTCCTGGCTCTTCGGGCGTGGGAGCTGTCGCCAGAGACGCGGCCCTACCGGAAAAGGCTTCGCAGGCTAGCGCGGCGGCGCCACGTGGGCGCCGGTGTCGCCCAGGCTGACGGCCGCCGCAACGGCCGCAGCCCCACAGGCTGTGGGGCCACGCGAGTGGCTGCCAAAGATCTTTCCAACGAGGCACGGCTTTCCCTCCTGGCTCTTCGGGCGTTGGAGCTGTCGCCAGAGACGCGGCCCTACCGGAAAATGCTTCGCAGGCTGGCGCGGCGGCGCAATGTGGGCGCCGGTGGCGCCGAGGCTGACGGCCGCCGCAAAGCCCGCAGTCCCACGGGCTGTGGGGCCACGCGAGCGGCTGCCAAAGAGCTTTCCAACGAGGCACGGCTTTCCCTCCTGACTCTTCGGGCGTGGGAGCTGTCGCCAGAGCCGCGGCCCTACCGGAAAATGCTTCGCAGGCTGGCGCGGCGGCCCGACGTGGGCGCCGGCGTCGCCCAGGCTGACGGCCGCCGCAAAGCCCGCAGCCCCACGGGCTGTGGGGCCACGCGAGCGGCTGCCAAAGAGCTTTCCAATGAGGCATGGCTTTCCCTCCTGGCTCTTCGGGCGTGGGAGCTGTCGCCAGAAACGCGGCCCTACCGGAAAATGCTTCGCAGGCTGGCGCGGCGGCGCAATGTGGGCGCCGGTGGCGCCGAGGCTGACGGCCGCCGCAAAGCCCGCAGCCCCACGGGCTGTGGGGCCATGCGAGCGGCTGCCAAAGAGCTTTCCAACGAGGCACGGCTTTCACTCCTGGCTCTTCGGGCGTGGGAGCTGTCGCCAGAGCCGCGGCCCTACCGGAAAATGCTTCGCAGGCTGGCGTGGCGGCAGCACGTGGGCGCCGGTGGCGCCGAGGCTGACGGCCGCTGCAAAGCCCGCAGCCCCACGGGCTGTGGGGCCACGCGAGCGGCTGCCAAAGAGCTTTCCAACGAGGCACGGCTTTCCCTCCTGGCTCTTCGGCCGTGGGACCTGTCGCCAGAGACGCGACCCTACCGGAAAATGCTTCGCAGGCTGGCCCGGTGGCGCCACGTGGGCGCCGGTGGTGCCGAGGGTGACGGCCGCCGCAAAGCCCACAGCCCCACGTGCTGTGGGGCCATGCGAGCGGCTGCCAAAGAGCTTTCCAAGGAGGCACGGCTTTCCCTCCTGGCTCTTCGGGCGTGGGAGCTGTCGCCAGAGCCACGGCTCTACCGGAAAATGCTTCGCAGGCTGGCGTGGCGGCAGCACGTGGGCGCCGGTGGCGCCGAGGCTGACGGCCGCTGCAAAGCCCGCAGCCCCACGGGCTGTGGGGCCACGCGAGCGGCTGCCAAAGAGCTTTCCAACGAGGCACGGCTTTCCCTCCTGGCTCTTCGGCCGTGGGACCTGTCGCCAGAGACGCGACCCTACCGGAAAATGCTTCGCAGGCTGGCCCGGTGGCGCCACGTGGGCGCCGGTGGTGCCGAGGGTGACGGCCGCCGCAAAGCCCACAGCCCCACGTGCTGTGGGGCCATGCGAGCGGCTGCCAAAGAGCTTTCCAAGGAGGCACGGCTTTCCCTCCTGGCTCTTCGGGCGTGGGAGCTGTCGCCAGAGCCACGGCTCTACCGGAAAATGCTTCACAGGCTGGCGCGGCGGCGCAATGTGGGCGCCGGTGGAGCCGAGGCTGACGGCCGCCGCAAAGGCCGCAGCCCCACGGGCTGTGGGGCCACGCGAGCGGCTGCCAAAGAGCTTTCCAACGAGGCACGGCTTTCCCTCCTGGCTCTTCGGGCGTGGGAGCTGTCGCCAGAGCCACGGCCCTACCTGAAAATGCTTTGCAGGCTGGCGCGGTGGCCCGACGTGGGTGCCGGTGTCGCCCAGGCTGATGGCCGACGGAAAGCCCGCAGCCCCACGGGCTGTGAGCCATGCGAGCGGCTGCCAAAGAGCTTTCCAACGAGGCACGGCTTTCCCTCCTGGCTCTTCGGACGTGGGAGCTGTCGCCAGAGACGCGGCCCTAACGGAAAATGCTTCACAGGCTGGCGCGGCGGCGCAACGTGGGCGCCGGTGGCGCCGAGGCTGACAGCCGCCGCAAAGCCCGCAGCCCCACGGGCTGTGGGGCCACGTGAGCGGCTGCCAAAGAGCTTTCCAACGAGGCAAGGCTTTCTCTCCTGGCTCTTCAGGCGTGGGAGCTGTCGCCAGAGCCGCGGCCCTACCGGAAAATGCTTCGCAGGCTGGCGCGGCGGCGCCACGTGGGCGCCGGTGGCGCCGAGGCTGACGGCCGCCGCAAAGCCCGCAGCCCCACGGGCTGTGGGGCCATGCGAGCGGCTGCCAAAGAGCTTTCCAACGAGGCACGGCTTTCCCTCCTGGCTCTTCGGCCGTGGGAGCTGTCGCGAGAGACGCGGCCCTACCGGAAAATGCTTCGCAGGCTGGCGCGGCGGCGCCACGTGGGCGCCGGTGGCGCCGAGGCTGACGGCCGCCGGAAAGCCCGCAGACCCACGGGCTGTGGGGCCATGCGAGCGGCTGCCAAAGAGCTTTCCAACGAGGCACGGCTTTCCCTCCTGGCTCTTCGGGCGTGGGAGCTGTCACCAGAGCCGCGGCCCTACCGGAAAATGTTTCGCAGGCTGGCGCGGCGGCCCCACGTGGGCGCCGATGGCGCCGAGGCTGACGGCCGCCGGAAAGCCCGCAGCCCCACGCGCTGTGGGGCCACGCGAGCGGCTGCCAAAGAGCTTTCCAACGAGGCACGGCTTTCCCTCCTGGCTCTTCGGCCGTGGGAGCTGTCGCCAGAGCCGCGGCCCTACCGGAAAATGCTTCGCAGGCTGGCGCGGCGGCCCCACCTGGGCGCCGGTGGCGCCGAGGCTGACGGCCGCCGCAAAGCCCGCAGCCCCATGGGCTGTGGGGCCACGCGAGCGGCTGCCAAAGAGCTTTCCAACGAGGCACGGCTTTCCCTCCTGGCTCTTCGGCCGTGGGAGCTGTCGCCAGAGCCACGGCCCTACCGGAAAATGCTTCGCAGGCTGGCGCGGCGGCGTAATGTGGGCGCCGGTGGCGCCGAGGCTGACGGCCGCCCGAAAGCCCACAGCCCCACGGGCTGTGGGGCCATGCGAGTGGCTGCCAAAGAGCTTTCCAACGAGGCACGGCTTTCCCTCCTGGCTCTTCGGGCGTGGGACCTGTCGCCAGAGCCATGGCCCTACCGGGAAATGCTTTGCAGGCTGGCGCGGTGGCCCGAAGTGGGCGCCGGTGGCGCCGAGGCTGACAGCCGCCGCAAAGCCCGCAGCCCCACGGGCTGTGGGGCCACGCGAGCGGATGCCAAAGAGCTTTCCAACGAGGCACGGCTTTCCCTCCTGGCTCTTCGGCCGTGGGAGCTGTCGTGAGAGATGCGGCCCTACCGGAAAATGCTTCGCAGGCTGGCGCGGAGGCGCCACGTGGGCGCAGGTGGCGCCGAGGCTGACGGCCACCGCAAAGCCCGCAGCCCCACGGGCTGTGGGGCCACGCGAGCGGCTGCCAAAGAGCTTTCCAACGAGGCACGGCTTTCCCTCCTGGCTCTTCGGGCGTGGGAGCTGTCGCCAGAGCCGCGGCCCTACCGGAAAATGCTTCGCAGGCTGGCGCGGCGGCGCAATGTGGGCGCCCGTGGCGCCGAGGCTGACGGCCGCCGCAAAGCCCGCAGCCCCACGGGCTGTGGGGCCACGCGAGCGGCTGCCAAAGAGCTTTCCAACGAGGCACGACTTTCCCTCCTGACTCTTCGGGCGTGGGAGCTGTCGCCAGAGCCGCGGCCCTACCGGAAAATGCTTCGCAGGCTGGCGCGGCGGCCCGACGTGGGCGCCGGCGTCGCCCAGGCTGACGGCCGCCGCAAAGCCCGCAGCCCCACGGGCTGTGGGGCCACGCGAGCGGCTGCCAAAGAGCTTTCCAATGAGGCATGGCTTTCCCTCCTGGCTCTTCGGGCGTGGGAGCTGTCGCCAGAAACGCGGCCCTACCGGAAAATGCTTCGCAGGCTGGCGCGGCGGCGCAATGTGGGCGCCGGTGGCGCCGAGGCTGACGGCCGCCGCAAAGCCCGCAGCCCCACGGGCTGTGGGGCCATGCGAGCGGCTGCCAAAGAGCTTTCCAACGAGGCACGGCTTTCACTCCTGGCTCTTCGGGCGTGGGAGCTGTCGCCAGAGCCGCGGCCCTACCGGAAAATGCTTCGCAGGCTGGCGTGGCGGCAGCACGTGGGCGCCGGTGGCGCCGAGGCTGACGGCCGCTGCAAAGCCCGCAGCCCCACGGGCTGTGGGGCCACGCGAGCGGCTGCCAAAGAGCTTTCCAACGAGGCACGGCTTTCCCTCCTGGCTCTTCGGCCGTGGGACCTGTCGCCAGAGACGCGACCCTACCGGAAAATGCTTCGCAGGCTGGCCCGGTGGCGCCACGTGGGCGCCGGTGGTGCCGAGGGTGACGGCCGCCGCAAAGCCCACAGCCCCACGTGCTGTGGGGCCATGCGAGCGGCTGCCAAAGAGCTTTCCAAGGAGGCACGGCTTTCCCTCCTGGCTCTTCGGGCGTGGGAGCTGTCGCCAGAGCCACGGCTCTACCGGAAAATGCTTCACAGGCTGGCGCGGCGGCGCAATGTGGGCGCCGGTGGAGCCGAGGCTGACGGCCGCCGCAAAGGCCGCAGCCCCACGGGCTGTGGGGCCACGCGAGCGGCTGCCAAAGAGCTTTCCAACGAGGCACGGCTTTCCCTCCTGGCTCTTCGGGCGTGGGAGCTGTCGCCAGAGCCACGGCCCTACCTGAAAATGCTTTGCAGGCTGGCGCGGTGGCCCGACGTGGGTGCCGGTGTCGCCCAGGCTGATGGCCGACGGAAAGCCCGCAGCCCCACGGGCTGTGAGCCATGCGAGCGGCTGCCAAAGAGCTTTCCAACGAGGCACGGCTTTCCCTCCTGGCTCTTCGGACGTGGGAGCTGTCGCCAGAGACGCGGCCCTAACGGAAAATGCTTCACAGGCTGGCGCGGCGGCGCAACGTGGGCGCCGGTGGCGCCGAGGCTGACAGCCGCCGCAAAGCCCGCAGCCCCACGGGCTGTGGGGCCACGTGAGCGGCTGCCAAAGAGCTTTCCAACGAGGCAAGGCTTTCTCTCCTGGCTCTTCAGGCGTGGGAGCTGTCGCCAGAGCCGCGGCCCTACCGGAAAATGCTTCGCAGGCTGGCGCGGCGGCGCCACGTGGGCGCCGGTGGCGCCGAGGCTGACGGCCGCCGCAAAGCCCGCAGCCCCACGGGCTGTGGGGCCATGCGAGCGGCTGCCAAAGAGCTTTCCAACGAGGCACGGCTTTCCCTCCTGGCTCTTCGGCCGTGGGAGCTGTCGCGAGAGACGCGGCCCTACCGGAAAATGCTTCGCAGGCTGGCGCGGCGGCGCCACGTGGGCGCCGGTGGCGCCGAGGCTGACGGCCGCCGGAAAGCCCGCAGACCCACGGGCTGTGGGGCCATGCGAGCGGCTGCCAAAGAGCTTTCCAACGAGGCACGGCTTTCCCTCCTGGCTCTTCGGGCGTGGGAGCTGTCACCAGAGCCGCGGCCCTACCGGAAAATGTTTCGCAGGCTGGCGCGGCGGCCCCACGTGGGCGCCGATGGCGCCGAGGCTGACGGCCGCCGGAAAGCCCGCAGCCCCACGCGCTGTGGGGCCACGCGAGCGGCTGCCAAAGAGCTTTCCAACGAGGCACGGCTTTCCCTCCTGGCTCTTCGGCCGTGGGAGCTGTCGCCAGAGCCGCGGCCCTACCGGAAAATGCTTCGCAGGCTGGCGCGGCGGCCCCACCTGGGCGCCGGTGGCGCCGAGGCTGACGGCCGCCGCAAAGCCCGCAGCCCCATGGGCTGTGGGGCCACGCGAGCGGCTGCCAAAGAGCTTTCCAACGAGGCACGGCTTTCCCTCCTGGCTCTTCGGCCGTGGGAGCTGTCGCCAGAGCCACGGCCCTACCGGAAAATGCTTCGCAGGCTGGCGCGGCGGCGTAATGTGGGCGCCGGTGGCGCCGAGGCTGACGGCCGCCCGAAAGCCCACAGCCCCACGGGCTGTGGGGCCATGCGAGTGGCTGCCAAAGAGCTTTCCAACGAGGCACGGCTTTCCCTCCTGGCTCTTCGGGCGTGGGACCTGTCGCCAGAGCCATGGCCCTACCGGGAAATGCTTTGCAGGCTGGCGCGGTGGCCCGAAGTGGGCGCCGGTGGCGCCAAGGCTGACAGCCGCCGCAAAGCCCGCAGCCCCACGGGCTGTGGGGCCACGCGAGCGGATGCCAAAGAGCTTTCCAACGAGGCACGGCTTTCCCTCCTGGCTCTTCGGCCGTGGGAGCTGTCGTGAGAGATGCGGCCCTACCGGAAAATGCTTCGCAGGCTGGCGCGGAGGCGCCACGTGGGCGCAGGTGGCGCCGAGGCTGACGGCCACCGCAAAGCCCGCAGCCCCACGGGCTGTGGGGCCACGCGAGCGGCTGCCAAAGAGCTTTCCAACGAGGCACGGCTTTCCCTCCTGGCTCTTCGGGCGTGGGAGCTGTCGCCAGAGCCGCGGCCCTACCGGAAAATGCTTCGCAGGCTGGCGCGGCGGCGCAATGTGGGCGCCCGTGGCGCCGAGGCTGACGGCCGCCGCAAAGCCCGCAGCCCCACGGGCTGTGGGGCCACGCGAGCGGCTGCCAAAGAGCTTTCCAACGAGGCACGACTTTCCCTCCTGGCTCTTCGGCCGTGGGAGCTGTCGCCAGAGCCGCGGCCCTACCGGGAAATGCTTCGCAGGCTGGCGCGGTGGCGCAACGTGTGCGCCGTTGGAGCCGAGGCTGACGGCCGCCGCAAACCCCGCAGCCCCACGGGCTGTGGGGCCACGCGAGCGGCTGCCAAAGAGCTTTCCAACGAGGCACGGCTTTCCCTCCTGGCTCTTCGGCCGTGGGAGCTGTCGCCAGAGCCGCGGCCCTACCGGAAAATGCTTCGCAGGCTGGCACGGCACGCCACGTGGGTGCCGGAGCCGCCGAGGCTGACGGCCGCCGCAAAGCCCGCAGCCCCACGGGCTGTGGGGCCACGCGAGCGGCTGCGAAAGAGCTTTCCAACGAGGCACGGCTTTCCCTCCTGGCTCTTCGGGCGTGGGAGCTGTCGACAAAGATGCGGCCCTACCGGAAAATGCTTCGCAGGCTGGCACGGCGGCACCACCTGGGCGCCGGTGTCGCCCAGGCTGATGGCCGCCGCAAAGCCCGCAGCCCCACGGGCTGTGGGGCCACGCGAGCGGCTGCCAAAGAGCATTCCAACGAGGCACGGCTTTCCCTCCTGGCTCTTCGGCCGTGGGAGCTGTCGCCAGAGCTGCGGCTCTACCGGAAAATGCTTCGCAGGCTGGCGCGGCGGCCCCACATGTGCGCCGGTGGAGCCGAGGCTGACGGCAGCCGCAAAGCCCGCAGCCCCACGGGCTGTGGGGCCACGCGAGCGGCTGCCAAAGAGCTTTCCAACGAGGCACGGCTTTCCCTCCTGGCTCTTCGGGCGTGGGAGCTGTCGCCAGAGCCGCGGCCCTACTGGAAAATGCTTCACAGGCTGGCGCGGTGGCGCCAAGTGGGCGCCGGTGGCGTCCAGGCTGACGGCCGCCGCAAAGCCCGCAGCCCCATGGACTGTGGGGCCACGCGAGCGGCTGCCAAAGAGCTTTCCAACGAGGCACGGCTTTCCCTCCTGGCTCTTCGGGCGTGGGAGCTGTCGCCAGAGCCGCGGCCCTACCGGAAAATGCTTCGCAGGATGGCGCGGTGGCGCCACGTGGGTGCCGGTGGTGCCGAGGCTGACGGCCGCCGCATAGCCCGCAGCCCTACGGGCTGTGGGGCCACGCGAGCGGCTGCCAAAGAGCTTTCCAACGAGGCACGGCTTTCCCTCCTGGCTCTTCGGGCGTGGGAGCTGTCGCCAGAGCCGCGGCCCTACCGGAAAATGCTTCGCAGGCTGGCGCGGCGGCGCCACGTGGGCGCCGGTGGCGCCGAGGCTGACGGCCGTTGCAAAGCCCGCAGACCCACGGGCTGTGGGGCCACGCGAGCGGCTGCCAAAGAGCTTTCCAACGAGGCACGGCTTTCCCTCCTGGCTCTTCGGCCGTGGGAGCTGTCGCCAGAGCCGCGGCCCTACCGGAAAATGCTTCGCAGGCTGGCGCGGCGGCCCCACGTGGGCGCCGATGGCGCCGAGGCTGACGGCCGCCGGAAAGCCCGCAGCCCCACGCGCTGTGGGGCCATGCGAGCGGCTGCCAAAGAGCTTTCCAATGAGGCACGGCTTTCCCTCCTGGCTCTTCGGGTGTGGGAGCTGTCGCCAGAGACGCGGCCCTACCGGAAAATGCTGCGCAGGCTGGCGCGGCGGCCCCACCTAGGCGCCGGTGGCGCCGAGGCTGACGGCCGCCGCAAAGCCCGCAGCCCCATGGGCTGTGGGGCCACGCGAGCGGCTGCCAAAGAGCTTTCCAACGAGGCACGGCTTTCCCTCCTGGCTCTTCGGGCGTGGGAGCTGTCGCCAGAGCCGTGACCCTACCGGAAAATGCTTCGCAGGCTGGCGCGGCGGCATCACGTGGGCGCCGGTGGCGCCGAGGCTGACGGCCGCCGGAAAGCCCGCAGCCCCATGGGCTGTGGGGCCACGCGAGCGGCTGCCAAAGAGCTTTCCAACGAGGCACGGCTTTCCCTCCTGGCTCTTCGGCCGTGGGAGCTGTCGTGAGAGACGCGGCCCTACCGGAAAATGCTTCGCAGGCTGGCGCGGCGGCGCCACGTGGGCGCCGGTGGCGCCGAGGCTGACGGCCGCCGCAAAGCCCGCAGCCCCACGGGCTGTGGGGCCACGCGAGCGGCTGCCAAAGAGCTTTCCAACGAGGCACGGCTTTCCCTCCTGGCTCTTCGGCCGTGGGAGCTGTCGCCAGAGCCACGGCCCTACCGGGAAATGCTTTGCAAACTGGCGCGGTGGCCCGACGTGGGCGCCGGTGGCGCCGAGGCTGACAGCCGCCGCAAAGCCCGCAGCCCCACGGGCTGTGGGGCCACGCGAGCGGCTGCCAAAGAGCTTTCCAACGAGGCACGGCTTTCCCTCCTGACTCTTCGGGCGTGGGAGCTGTCGCCAGAGCCGCGGCCCTACCGGAAAATGCTTCGCAGGCTGGCGCGGCAGCCCGACGTGGGCGCCGGCGTCGCCCAGGCTGACGGCCGCCGCAAAGCCCGCAGCCCCACGGGCTGTGGGGCCACGCGAGCGGCTGCCAAAGAGCTTTCCAATGAGGCATGGCTTTCCCTCCTGGCTCTTCGGGCGTGGGAGCTGTCGCCAGAAACGCGGCCCTACCGGAAAATGCTTCGCAGGCTGGCGCGGCGGCGCAATGTGGGCGCCGGTGGCGCCCAGGCTGACGGCCGCCGCAAAGCCCGCAGCCCCACGGGCTGTGGGGCCATGCGAGCGGCTGCCAAAGAGCTTTCCAACGAGGCACGGCTTTCCCTCCTGGCTCTTCGGGCGTGGGAGCTGTCGCCAGAGCCGCGGCCCTACCGGAAAATGCTTCGCAGGCTGGCGTGGCGGCAGCACGTGGGCGCCGGTGGCGCCGAGGCTGACGGCCGCTGCAAAGCCCGCAGCCCCACGGGCTGTGGGGCCACGCGAGCGGCTGCCAAAGAGCTTTCCAACGAGGCACGGCTTTCCCTCCTGGCTCTTCGGGTGTGGGAGCTGTCGCCAGAGACGCGGCCCTACCGGAAAATGCTTCGCAGGCTGGCGCGGCGGCGCCACGTGGGCGCCGGTGGCGCCGAGGCTGACGGCCGCCGCAAAGCCCGCAGCCCCACGGGCTGTGGGGCCACGCGAGCGGCTGCCAAAGAGCTTTCCAACGAGGCACGGCTTTCCCTCCTGGCTCTTCGGGCGTGGGAGCTGTCGCCAGAGCCGCGGCCCTACCGGAAAATGCTTCGCAGGCTGGCGCGGCGGCCCCACCTAGGCGCCGGGGCGCCGAGGCTGACGGCCGCCGCAAAGCCCACAGCCCCATGGGCTGTGGGGCCACGCGAGCGGCTGCCAAAGAGCTTTCCAACGAGGCACGGCTTTCCCTCCTGGCTCTTCGGCCGTGGGAGCTGTCGCCAGAGACGCGACCCTACCGGAAAATGCTTCGCAGGCTGGCCCGGTGGCGCCACGTGGGCGCCGGTGGTGCCGAGGGTGACGGCCGCCGCAAAGCCCACAGCCCCACGTGCTGTGGGGCCATGCGAGCGGCTGCCAAAGAGCTTTCCAAGGAGGCACGGCTTTCCCTCCTGGCTCTTCGGGCGTGGGAGCTGTCGCCAGAGCCACGGCTCTACCGGAAAATGCTTCACAGGCTGGCGCGGCGGCGCAATGTGGGCGCCGGTGGAGCCGAGGCTGACGGCCGCCGCAAAGGCCGCAGCCCCACGGGCTGTGGGGCCACGCGAGCGGCTGCCAAAGAGCTTTCCAACGAGGCACGGCTTTCCCTCCTGGCTCTTCGGGCGTGGGAGCTGTCGCCAGAGCCACGGCCCTACCTGAAAATGCTTTGCAGGCTGGCGCGGTGGCCCGACGTGGGTGCCGGTGTCGCCCAGGCTGATGGCCGACGGAAAGCCCGCAGCCCCACGGGCTGTGAGCCATGCGAGCGGCTGCCAAAGAGCTTTCCAACGAGGCACGGCTTTCCCTCCTGGCTCTTCGGACGTGGGAGCTGTCGCCAGAGCCGCGGCCCTACCGGAAAATGCTTCGCAGTCTGGCGCGGCGGCGCCACGTGGGCGCCGGTGGCGCCGAGGCTGACGGCCGCCGCAAAGCCCGCAGCCCCACGGGCTGTGGGGCCATGCGAGCGGCTGCCAAAGAGCTTTCCAACGAGGCACGGCTTTCCCTCCTGGCTCTTCGGCCGTGGGAGCTGTCGCGAGAGACGCGGCCCTACCGGAAAATGCTTCGCAGGCTGGCGCGGCGGCGCCACGTGGGCGCCGGTGTCGCCGAGGCTGACGGCCGCCGGAAAGCCCGCAGACCCACGGGCTGTGGGGCCATGCGAGCGGCTGCCAAAGAGCTTTCCAACGAGGCACGGCTTTCCCTCCTGGCTCTTCGGGCGTGGGAGCTGTCACCAGAGCCGCGGCCCTACCGGAAAATGTTTCGCAGGCTGGCGCGGCGGCCCCACGTGGGCGCCGATGGCGCCGAGGCTGACGGCCGCCGGAAAGCCCGCAGCCCTACGCGCTGTGGGGCCACGCGAGCGGCTGCCAAAGAGCTTTCCAACGAGGCACGGCTTTCCCTCCTGGCTCTTCGGCCGTGGGAGCTGTCGCCAGAGCCGCGGCCCTACCGGAAAATGCTTCGCAGGCTGGCGCGGCGGCGCAATGTGGGCGCCGGTGGCGCCGAGGCTGACGGCCGCCCGAAAGCCCACAGCCCCACGGGCTGTGGGGCCATGCGAGTGGCTGCCAAAGAGCTTTCCAACGAGGCACGGCTTTCCCTCCTGGCTCTTCGGGCGTGGGACCTGTCGCCAGAGCCATGGCCCTACCGGGAAATGCTTTGCAGGCTGGCGCGGTGGCCCGAAGTGGGCGCCGGTGGCGCCGAGGCTGACAGCCGCCGCAAAGCCCGCAGCCCCACGGGCTGTGGGGCCACGCGAGCGGCTGCCAAAGAGCTTTCCAACGAGGCACGGCTTTCCCTCCTGGCTCTTCGGCCGTGGGAGCTGTCGTGAGAGATGCGGCCCTACCGGAAAATGCTTCGCAGGCTGGCGCGGAGGCGCCACGTGGGCGCCGGTGGCGCCGAGGCTGACGGCCACCGCAAAGCCCGCAGCCCCACGGGCTGTGGGGCCACGCGAGCGGCTGCCAAAGAGCTTTCCAACGAGGCACGGCTTTCCCTCCTGGCTCTTCGGGCGTGGGAGCTGTCGCCAGAGCCGCGGCCCTACCGGAAAATGCTTCGCAGGCTGGCGCGGCGGCGCAATGTGGGCGCCCGTGGCGCCGAGGCTGACGGCCGCCGCAAAGCCCGCAGCCCCACGGGCTGTGGGGCCACGCGAGCGGCTGCCAAAGAGCTTTCCAACGAGGCACGACTTTCCCTCCTGGCTCTTCGGCCGTGGGAGCTGTCGCCAGAGCCGCGGCCCTACCGGGAAATGCTTCGCAGGCTGGCGCGGTGGCGCAACGTGTGCGCCGTTGGAGCCGAGGCTGACGGCCGCCGCAAAGCCCGCAGCCCCACGGGCTGTGGGGCCACGCGAGCGGCTGCCAAAGAGCTTTCCAACGAGGCACGGCTTTCCCTCCTGGCTCTTCGGCCGTGGGAGCTGTCGCCAGAGCCGCGGCCCTACCGGAAAATGCTTCGCAGGCTGGCACGGCACGCCACGTGGGTGCCGGACCGCCGAGGCTGACGGCCGCCGCAAAGCCCGCAGCCCCACGGGCTGTGGGGCCACGCGAGCGGCTGCCAAAGAGCTTTCCAACGAGGCACGGCTTTCCCTCCTGGCTCTTCGGGCGTGGGAGCTGTCGACAAAGATGCGGCCCTACCGGAAAATGCTTCGCAGGCTGGCACGGCGGCGCCACGTGGGCGCCGGTGTCGCCCAGGCTGATGGCCGCCGCAAAGCCCGCAGCCCCACGGGCTGTGGGGCCACGCGAGCGGCTGCCAAAGAGCATTCCAACGAGGCACGGCTTTCCCTCCTGGCTCTTCGGCCGTGGGAGCTGTCGCCAGAGCTGCGGCTCTACCGGAAAATGCTTCGCAGGCTGGCGCGGCGGCCCCACATGTGCGCCGGTGGAGCCGAGGCTGACGGCAGCCGCAAAGCCCGCAGCCCCACGGGCTGTGGGGCCACGCGAGCGGCTGCCAAAGAGCTTTCCAACGAGGCACGGCTTTCCCTCCTGGCTCTTCGGGCGTGGGAGCTGTCGCCAGAGCCGCGGCCCTACTGGAAAATGCTTCACAGGCTGGCGCGGTGGCGCCAAGTGGGCGCCGGTGGCGTCCAGGCTGACGGCCGCCGCAAAGCCCGCAGCCCCATGGACTGTGGGGCCACGCGAGCGGCTGCCAAAGAGCTTTCCAACGAGGCACGGCTTTCCCTCCTGGCTCTTCGGGCGTGGGAGCTGTCGCCAGAGCCGCGGCCCTACCGGAAAATGCTTCGCAGGATGGCGCGGTGGCGCCACGTGGGCGCCGGTGGTGCCGAGGCTGACGGCCGCCGCAAAGCCCGCAGCCCCACGGGCTGTGGGGCCACGCGAGCGGCTGCCAAAGAGCTTTCCAACGAGGCACGGCTTTCCCTCCTGGCTCTTCGGGCGTGGGAGCTGTCGCCAGAGCCGCGGCCCTACCGGAAAATGCTTCGCAGGCTGGAGCGGCGGCGCCACGTGGGCGCCGGTGGCGCCGAGGCTGACGGCCGCCGCAAAGCCCGCAGCCCCACGGGCTGTGGGGCCACCTGAGTGGCTGCCAAAGAGCTTTCCAACGAGGCACGGCTTTCCCTCCTGGCTCTTCGGGCGTGGGAGCTGTTGCCAGAGACGCGGCCCTACCGGAAAAAGCTTCGCAGGCTGGCGCGGCGGCCCCACCTGGGCGCCGGTGTCGCCCAGGCTGACGGCCGCCGGAAAGCCCGCAGCCCCACGGGCTGTGGGGCCACGCGAGCGGCTGCCAAAGAGCTTTCCAACGAGGCACGGCTTTCCCTCCTGGCTCTTCGGCCGTGGGAGCTGTCATGAGAGCCGCGGCCCTACCGGAAAATGCTTCGCAGGCTAGCGTGGCAGCGCCACGTGGGCGCCGGTGTAGCCGAGGCTGACGGCCGCCGCAAAGCCCGCAGCCCCACGGGCTGTGGGGCCACGCGAGCGGCTGCCAAAGAGCTTTCCAACGAGGCACGGCTTTCCCTCGTGGCTCTTCGGGCGTGGGAGCTGTCGCCAGAGCCACGGCCCTACCGGAAAATGCTTCGCAGGCTGGCGCGGCGGCGCAATGTGGGCGCCGGTGGCGCCGAGGCTGACGGCCGCCGCAAAGCCCGCAGCCCCACGGGCTGTGGGGCCACGCGAGCGGCTGCCAAAGAGCTTTCCAACGAGGCACGACTTTCCCTCCTGGCTCTTCGGCCGTGGGAGCTGTCGCCAGAGCCGCGGCCCTACCGGGAAATGCTTCGCAGGCTGGCGCGGTGGCGCAACGTGGGCGCCGTTGGAGCTGAGGCTGACGGCCGCCGCAAAGCCCGCAGCCCCACGGGCTGTGGGGCCACGCGAGCGGCTGCCAAAGAGCTTTCCAACGAGGCACGGCTTTCCCTCCTGGCTCTTCGGGCGTGGGAGCTGTCGCCAGAGCCGCGGCCCTACCGGAAAATGCTTCGCAGGCTGGCACGGCACGCCACGTGGGTGCCGGAGCCGCCGAGGCTGACGGCCTCCGCAAAGCCCACAGCCCCACGGGCTGTGGGGGAACGCGAGCGGCTGCGAAAGAGCTTTCCAACGAGGCACGGCTTTCCCTCCTGGCTCTTCGGGCGTGGGAGCTGTCGACAAAGATGCGGCCCTACCGGAAAATGCTTCGCAGGCTGGCACGGCGGCCCCACCTGGGCGCCGGTGTCGCGCAGGCTGATGGCCGCCGCAAAGCCCGCAGCCCCACGGGCTGTGGGGCCACGCGAGCGGCTGCCAAAGAGCATTCCAACGAGGCACGGCTTTCCCTCCTGGCTCTTCGGCCGTGGGAGCTGTCGCCAGAGCTGCGGCTCTACCGGAAAATGCTTCGCAGGCTGGCGCGGCGGCGCCATGTGGGCGCCGGTGGCGCCGAGGCTGACGGCCGCCGCAAAGCCCGCAGCCCCACGGGCTGTGGGGCCACGCGAGCGGCTGCGAAAGAGCTTTCCAACGAGGCACGGCTTTCCCTCCTGGCTCTTCGGGCGTGGGAGCTGTCGACAAAGATGCGGCCCTACCGGAAAATGCTTCGCAGGCTGGCACGGCGGCCCCACCTGGGCGCCGGTGTCGCCCAGGCTGATGGCCGCCGCAAAGCCCGCAGCCCCACGGGCTGTGGGGCCACGCGAGCGGCTGCCAAAGAGCATTCCAACGAGGCACGGCTTTCCCTCCTGGCTCTTCGGCCGTAGGAGCTGTCGCCAGAGCTGCGGCTCTACCGGAAAATGCTTCGCAGGCTGGCGCGGCGGCCCCAGCTGGGCGCCGGTGGAGCCGAGGCTGACGGCAGCCACAAAGCCCGCAGCCCCACGGGCTGTGGGGCCACGCGAGCGGCTGCCAAAGAGCTTTCCAACGAGGCACGGCTTTCCCTCCTGGCTCTTCGGCCGTGGGAGCTGTCGCCAGAGCCGCGGCCCTACCGGAAAATGCTTCGCAGGCTGGCACGGCGGCGCCATGTGGGCGCCGGTGGCGCCGAGGCTGACGGCCGCCGCAAAGCCCGCAGCCCCACGGGCTGTGGGGCCACGCGAGCGGCTGCCAAAGAGCTTTCCAACGAGGCACGGCTTTCCCTCCTGGCTCTTCGGGCGTGGGAGCTGTCGCCAGAGCCACGGCCCTACCGGGAAATGCTTTGCAAACTGGCGCGGTGGCCCGACGTGGGCGCCGGTTGCGCCGAGGCTGACAGCCGCCGCAAAGCCCGCAGCCCCACGGGCTGTGGGGCCACGCGAGCGGCTGCCAAAGAGCTTTCCAACGAGGCACGGCTTTCCCTCCTGACTCTTCGGGCGTGGGAGCTGTCGCCAGAGCCGCGGCCCTACCGGAAAATGCTTCGCAGGCTGGCGCGGCGGCCCGACGTGGGCGCCGGCGTCGCCCAGGCTGACGGCCGCCGCAAAGCCCGCAGCCCCACGGGCTGTGGGGCCACGCGAGCGGCTGCCAAAGAGCTTTCCAATGAGGCATGGCTTTCCCTCCTGGCTCTTCGGGCGTGGGAGCTGTCGCCAGAAACGCGGCCCTACCGGAAAATGCTTCGCAGGCTGGCGCGGCGGCGCAATGTGGGCGCCGGTGGCGCCCAGGCTGACGGCCGCCGCAAAGCCCGCAGCCCCACGGGCTGTGGGGCCATGCGAGCGGCTGCCAAAGAGCTTTCCAACGAGGCACGGCTTTCCCTCCTGGCTCTTCGGGCGTGGGAGCTGTCGCCAGAGCCGCGGCCCTACCGGAAAATGCTTCGCAGGCTGGCGTGGCGGCAGCACGTGGGCGCCGGTGGCGCCGAGGCTGACGGCCGCTGCAAAGCCCGCAGCCCCACGGGCTGTGGGGCCACGCGAGCGGCTGCCAAAGAGCTTTCCAACGAGGCACGGCTTTCCCTCCTGGCTCTTCGGGTGTGGGAGCTGTCGCCAGAGCCGCGGCCCTACCGGAAAATGCTTCGCAGGCTGGCGCGGCGGCGCCACGTGGGCGCCGGTGGCGCCGAGGCTGACGGCCGCCGCAAAGCCCACAGCCCCATGGGCTGTGGGGCCACGCGAGCGGCTGCCAAAGAGCTTTCCAACGAGGCACGGCTTTCCCTCCTGGCTCTTCGGCCGTGGGAGCTGTCGCCAGAGACGCGACCCTACCGGAAAATGCTTCGCAGGCTGGCCCGGTGGCGCCACGTGGGCGCCGGTGGTGCCGAGGGTGACGGCCGCCGCAAAGCCCACAGCCCCACGTGCTGTGGGGCCATGCGAGCGGCTGCCAAAGAGCTTTCCAAGGAGGCACGGCTTTCCCTCCTGGCTCTTCGGCCGTGGGAGCTGTCGCCAGAGCCACGGCTCTACCGGAAAATGCTTCACAGGCTGGCGCGGCGGCGCAATGTGGGCGCCGGTGGAGCCGAGGCTGACGGCCGCCGCAAAGGCCGCAGCCCCACGGGCTGTGGGGCCACGCGAGCGGCTGCCAAAGAGCTTTCCAACGAGGCACGGCTTTCCCTCCTGGCTCTTCGGGCGTGGGAGCTGTCGCCAGAGCCACGGCCCTACCTGAAAATGCTTTGCAGGCTGGCGCGGTGGCCCGACGTGGGTGCCGGTGTCGCCCAGGCTGATGGCCGACGGAAAGCCCGCAGCCCCACGGGCTGTGAGCCATGCGAGCGGCTGCCAAAGAGCTTTCCAACGAGGCACGGCTTTCCCTCCTGGCTCTTCGGACGTGGGAGCTGTCGCCAGAGACGCGGCCCTAACGGAAAATGCTTCACAGGCTGGCGCGGCGGCGCAACGTGGGCGCCGGTGGCGCCGAGGCTGACAGCCGCCGCAAAGCCCGCAGCCCCACGGGCTGTGGGGCCACGTGAGCGGCTGCCAAAGAGCTTTCCAACGAGGCAAGGCTTTCTCTCCTGGCTCTTCAGGCGTGGGAGCTGTCGCCAGAGCCGCGGCCCTACCGGAAAATGCTTCGCAGGCTGGCGCGGCGGCGCCACGTGGGCGCCGGTGGCGCCGAGGCTGACGGCCGCCGCAAAGCCCGCAGCCCCATGGGCTGTGGGGCCACGCGAGCGGCTGCCAAAGAGCTTTCCAACGAGGCACGGCTTTCCCTCCTGGCTCTTCGGGCGTGGGAGCTGTCGCCAGAGCCACGGCCCTACCGGAAAATGCTTCGCAGGCTGGCGCGGCGGCGTCACGTGGGCGCCGGTGGCGCCGAGTCTGACGGCCGCCCGAAAGCCCACAGCCCCACGGGCTGTGGGGCCATGCGAGTGGCTGCCAAAGAGCTTTCCAACGAGGCACGGCTTTCCCTCCTGGCTCTTCGGGCGTGGGACCTGTCGCCAGAGCCATGGCCCTACCGGAAAATGCTTTGCAGGCTGGCGCGGTGGCCCGAAGTGGGCGCCGGTGGCGCCGAGGCTGACAGCCGCCGCAAAGCCCGCAGCCCCACGGGCTGTGGGGCCACGCGAGCGGCTGCCAAAGAGCTTTCCAACGAGGCACGGCTTTCCCTCCTGGCTCTTCGGCCGTGGGAGCTGTCGTGAGAGATGCGGCCCTACCGGAAAATGCTTCGCAGGCTGGCGCGGAGGCGCCACGTGGGCGCCGGTGGCGCCGAGGCTGACGGCCACCGCAAAGCCCGCAGCCCCACGGGCTGTGGGGCCACGCGAGCGGCTGCCAAAGAGCTTTCCAACGAGGCACGGCTTTCCCTCCTGGCTCTTCGGGCGTGGGAGCTGTCGCCAGAGCCGCGGCCCTACCGGAAAATGCTTCGCAGGCTGGCGCGGCGGCGCAATGTGGGCGCCCGTGGCGCCGAGGCTGACGGCCGCCGCAAAGCCCGCAGCCCCACGGGCTGTGGGGCCACGCGAGCGGCTGCCAAAGAGCTTTCCAACGAGGCACGACTTTCCCTCCTGGCTCTTCGGCCGTGGGAGCTGTCGCCAGAGCCGCGGCCCTACCGGGAAATGCTTCGCAGGCTGGCGCGGTGGCGCAACGTGTGCGCCGTTGGAGCCGAGGCTGACGGCCGCCGCAAAGCCCGCAGCCCCACGGGCTGTGGGGCCACGCGAGCGGCTGCCAAAGAGCTTTCCAACGAGGCACGGCTTTCCCTCCTGGCTCTTCGGCCGTGGGAGCTGTCGCCAGAGCCGCGGCCCTACCGGAAAATGCTTCGCAGGCTGGCACGGCACGCCACGTGGGTGCCGGAGCCGCCGAGGCTGACGGCCGCCGCAAAGCCCGCAGCCCCACGGGCTGTGGGGCCACGCGAGCGGCTGCGAAAGAGCTTTCCAACGAGGCACGGCTTTCCCTCCTGGCTCTTCGGGCGTGGGAGCTGTCGACAAAGATGCGGCCCTACCGGAAAATGCTTCGCAGGCTGGCACGGCGGCACCACCTGGGCGCCGGTGTCGCCCAGGCTGATGGCCGCCGCAAAGCCCGCAGCCCCACGGGCTGTGGGGCCACGCGAGCGGCTGCCAAAGAGCTTTCCAACGAGGCACGGCTTTCCCTCCTGGCTCTTCGGCCGTGGGAGCTGTCGCCAGAGCTGCGGCTCTACCGGAAAATGCTTCGCAGGCTGGCGCGGCGGCCCCACATGTGCGCCGGTGGAGCCGAGGCTGACGGCAGCCGCAAAGCCCGCAGCCCCACGGGCTGTGGGGCCACGCGAGCGGCTGCCAAAGAGCTTTCCAACGAGGCACGGCTTTCCCTCCTGGCTCTTCGGGCGTGGGAGCTGTCGCCAGAGCCGCGGCCCTACTGGAAAATGCTTCACAGGCTGGCGCGGTGGCGCCAAGTGGGCGCCGGTGGCGTCCAGGCTGACGGCCGCCGCAAAGCCCGCAGCCCCATGGACTGTGGGGCCACGCGAGCGGCTGCCAAAGAGCTTTCCAACGAGGCACGGCTTTCCCTCCTGGCTCTTCGGGCGTGGGAGCTGTCGCCAGAGCCGCGGCCCTACCGGAAAATGCTTCGCAGGATGGCGCGGTGGCGCCACGTGGGCGCCGGTGGTGCCGAGGCTGACGCCGCCGCAAAGCCCGCAGCCCCACGGGCTGTGGGGCCACGCGAGCGGCTGCCAAAGAGCTTTCCAACGAGGCACGGCTTTCCCTCCTGGCTCTTCGGGCGTGGGAGCTGTCGCCAGAGCCGCGGCCCTACCGGAAAATGCTTCGCAGGCTGGCGCGGCGGCGCCACGTGGGCGCCGGTGGAGCCGAGGCTGACGGCCGCCGCAAAGCCCGCAGCCCCACGGGCTGTGGGGCCACCTGAGTGGCTGCCAAAGAGCTTTCCAACGAGGCACGGCTTTCCCTCCTGGCTCTTCGGGCGTGGGAGCTGTTGCCAGAGCCGCGGCCCTACCGGAAAAAGCTTCGCAGGCTGGCGCGGCGGCCCCACCTGGGCGCCGGTGTCGCCCAGGCTGATGGCCGCCGCAAAGCCCGCAGCCCCACGGGCTGTGGGGCCACGCGAGCGGCTGCCAAAGAGCTTTCCAACGAGGCACGGCTTTCCCTCCTGGCTCTTCGGGCGTGGGAGCTGTCATGAGAGCCGCGGCCCTACCGGAAAATGCTTCGCAGGCTAGCGTGGCAGCGCCACGTGGGCGCCGGTGTAGCCGAGGCTGACGGCCGCCGCAAAGCCCGCAGCCCCACGGGCTGTGGGGCCACGCGAGCGGCTGCCAAAGAGCTTTCCAACGAGGCACGGCTTTCCCTCGTGGCTCTTCGGGCGTGGGAGCTGTCGCCAGAGCCACGGCCCTACCGGAAAATGCTTCGCAGGCTGGCGCGGCGGCGCAGTGTGGGCGCCGGTGGCGCCGAGGCTGACGGCCGCCGCAAAGCCCGCAGCCCCACGGGCTGTGGGGCCACGCGAGCGGCTGCCAAAGAGCTTTCCAACGAGGCACGACTTTCCCTCCTGGCTCTTCGGCCGTGGGAGCTGTCGCCAGAGCCGCGGCCCTACCGGGAAATGCTTCGCAGGCTGGCGCGGTGGCGCAACGTGGGCGCCGTTGGAGCTGAGGCTGACGGCCGCCGCAAAGCCCGCAGCCCCACGGGCTGTGGGGCCACGCGAGCGGCTGCCAAAGAGCTTTCCAACGAGGCACGGCTTTCCCTCCTGGCTCTTCGGGCGTGGGAGCTGTCGCCAGAGCCGCGGCCCTACCGGAAAATGCTTCGCAGGCTGGCACGGCACGCCACGTGGGTGCCGGAGCCGCCGAGGCTGACGGCCTCCGCAAAGCCCACAGCCCCACGGGCTGTGGGGGAACGCGAGCGGCTGCGAAAGAGCTTTCCAACGAGGCACGGCTTTCCCTCCTGGCTCTTCGGGCGTGGGAGCTGTCGCCAAAGATGCGGCCCTACCGGAAAATGCTTCGCAGGCTGGCACGGCGGCCCCACCTGGGCGCCGGTGTCGCCCAGGCTGATGGCCGCCGCAAAGCCCGCAGCCCCACGGGCTGTGGGGCCACGCGAGCGGCTGCCAAAGAGCATTCCAACGAGGCACGGCTTTCCCTCCTGGCTCTTCGGCCGTGGGAGCTGTCGCCAGAGCTGCGGCTCTACCGGAAAATGCTTCGCAGGCTGGCGCGGCGGCGCCATGTGGGCGCCGGTGGCGCCGAGGCTGACGGCCGCCGCAAAGCCCGCAGCCCCACGGGCTGTGGGGCCACCTGAGTGGCTGCCAAAGAGCTTTCCAACGAGGCACGGCTTTCCCTCCTGGCTCTTCGGGCGTGGGAGCTGTTGCCAGAGCCGCGGCCCTACCGGAAAAAGCTTCGCAGGCTGGGGCGGCGGCCCCACCTGGGCGCCGGTGTCGCCCAGGCTGACGGCCGCCGCAAAGCCCGCAGCCCCACGGGCTGTGGGGCCACGCGAGCGGCTGCCAAAGAGCTTTCCAACGAGGAACGGCTTTCCCTCCTGGCTCTTCGAGCGTGGGAGCTGTCGCCAGAGCCGCGGCCCTACCGGAAAATTCTTCGCAGGCTAGCGTGGCAGCGCCACGTGGGCGCCGGTGGCGCCGAGGCTGACGGCCGGCGCAAAGCCCGCAGCCCCACGGGCTGTGGGGCCACGCGAGCGACTGCCAAAGAGCTTTCCAACGAGGCACGGCTTTCCCTCCTGACTCTTCGGGCGTGGGAGGTGTCGCCAGAGCCGCGGCCCTACCGGAAAATGCTTCGCAGGCTGGCGCGGCGGTTCCACTTGGGCGCCGGTGGCGCCGAGGCTGACGGCCGCCGCAAAGCCCGCAGCCCCATGGGCTGTGGGGCCACGCGAGCGGCTGCCAAAGAGCTTTCCAACGAGGCACGGCTTTCCCTCCTGGCTCTTCGGCCGTGGGAGCTGTCGCCAGAGACGCGGCCCTACCGGAAAATGCTTCGCAGGCTGGCGCGGCGGCGCCACGTGGGCGCCGGTGGCGCCGAGGCTGACGGCCGCCGCAAAGCCCGCAGCCCCACGGGCTGTGGGGCCACGCGAGCGGCTGCCAAAGAGCATTCCAACGAGGCACGGCTTTCCCTCGTGGCTCTTCGGGCGTGGGAGCTGTCGCCAGAGCTGCGGCCCTACCGGAAAATGCTTCGCAGGCTGGCGCGGCGGCCCCACGTGGGCGTCGGTGGGGCCGAGGCTGACGGCTGCCGCAAAGCCCGCAGCCCCACAGGCTGTGGGGCCACGCGAGCGGCTGCCAAAGAGCTTTCCAACGAGGCACGGCTTTCCCTCCTGGCTCTTCGGGCATGGGAGCTGTCGCCAGAGCCGCGGCCCTACCGGAAAATGCTTCGCAGGCTGGCACGGCACGCCACGTGGGTGCCGGAGCCGCCGAGGCTGACGGCCGCCGCAAAGCCCGCAGCCCCACGGGCTGTGGGGCCACGCGAGCGGATGCCAAAGAGCTTTCCAACGAGGCACGGCTTTCCCTCCTGGCTCTTCGGGCGTGGGAGCTGTCGCCAAAGATGCGGCCCTACCGGAAAATGCTTCGCATGCTGGCACGGCGGCCCCAGCTTGGCGCCGGTGTCGCCCAGGCTGATGGCCGCCGGAAAGCCCGCAGCCCCACGGGCTGTGGGGCCACGCGAGCGGCTGCCAAAGAGCTTTCCAACGAGGCACGGCTTTCCCTCCTGGCTCTTCGGCCGTGGGAGCTGTCGCCAGAGCCGCGGCCCTACCGGAAAATGCTTCGCAGGCTGGCGCGGCGGCGCAACGTGGGCGCCGGTGGCGCCGAGGCTGACGGCCGCCGCAAAGCCCGCAGCCCCACGGGCTGTGGGGCCACGCGAGCGGCTGCCAAAGAGCTTTCCAACGAGGCACGGCTTTCCCTTCTGGCTCTTCGGGCGTGGGAGCTGTCGTGAGAGACGCGGCCCTATCGGAAAATGCTTCGCAGGCTGGCGCGGCGGCGCCACGTGGGCGCCGGTGGAGCCCAGGCTGACGGCCGCCGCAAAGCCCGCAGACCCACGGGCTGTGGGGCCACGCGAGCGGCTGCCAAAGAGCTTTCCAACGAGGCACGGCTTTCCCTCCTGGCTCTTCGGGCGTGGGAGCTGTCGCCAGAGCCACGGCCCTACCGGAAAATGCTTCGCAGGCTGGCGCGGCGGCGCAATGTGGGCGCCGGTGGCGCCGAGGCTGACGGCCGCCGCAAAGCCCGCAGCCCCACGGGCTGTGGGGCCACGCGAGCGGCTGCCAAAGAGCTTTCCAACGAGGCACGACTTTCCCTCCTGGCTCTTCGGCCGTGGGAGCTGTCGCCAGAGCCGCGGCCCTACCGGAAAATGCTTCGCAGGCTGGGACGGCACGCCACGTGGGTGCCCGAGCCCCCGAGGCTGACGGCCTCCGCAAAGCCCACAGCCCCACGGGCTGTGGGGCCACGCGAGCGGCTGCGAAAGAGCTTTCCAACGAGGCACGGCTTTCCCTCCTGGCTCTTCGGGCGTGGGAGCTGTCGACAAAGATGCGGCCCTACCGGAAAATGCTTCGCAGGCTGGCACGGCGGCCCCACCTGGGCGCCGGTGTCGCGCAGGCTGATGGCCGCCGCAAAGCCCGCAGCCCCACGGGCTGTGGGGCCACGCGAGCGGCTGCCAAAGAGCATTCCAACGAGGCACGGCTTTCCCTCCTGGCTCTTCGGCCGTGGGAGCTGTCGCCAGAGCTGCGGCTCTACCGGAAAATGCTTCGCAGGCTGGCGCGGCGGCCCCAGCTGGGCGCCGGTGGAGCCGAGGCTGACGGCAGCCACAAAGCCCGCAGCCCCACGGGCTGTGGGGCCACGCGAGCGGCTGCCAAAGAGCTTTCCAACGAGGCACGGCTTTCCCTCCTGGCTCTTCGGCCGTGGGAGCTGTCGCCAGAGCCGCGGCCCTACCGGAAAATGCTTCGCAGGCTGGCACGGCGGCGCCATGTGGGCGCCGGTGGCGCCGAGGCTGACGGCCGCCGCAAAGCCCGCAGCCCCACGGGCTGTGGGGCCACCTGAGTGGCTGCCAAAGAGCTTTCCAACGAGGCACGGCTTTCCCTCCTGGCTCTTCGGGCGTGGGAGCTGTTGCCAGAGCCGCGGCCCTACCGGAAAAAGCTTCGCAGGCTGGCGCGGCGGCCCCACCTGGGCGCCGGTGTCGCCCAGGCTGATGGCCGCCGCAAAGCCCGCAGCCCCACGGGCTGTGGGGCCACGCGAGCGGCTGCCAAAGAGCTTTCCAACAAGGCACGGCTTTCCCTCCTGGCTCTTCGAACGTGGGAGCTGTCGCCAGAGCCGCGGCCCTACCGGAAAATTCTTCGCAGGCTAGCGTGGCAGCGCCACGTGGGCGCCGGTGGCGCCGAGGCTGACGGCCGGCGCAAAGCCCGCAGCCCCACGGGCTGTGGGGCCACGCGAGCGACTGCCAAAGAGCTTTCCAACGAGGCACGACTTTCCCTCCTGACTCTTCGGGCGTGGGAGCTGTCGCCAGAGCCGCGGCCCTACCGGAAAATGCTTCGCAGGCTGGCGCGGCGGTTCCACTTGGGCGCCGGTGGCGCTGAGGCTGACGGCCGCCGCAAAGCCCGCAGCCCCATGGGCTGTGGGGCCACACGAGCGGCTGCCAAAGAGCTTTCCAACGAGGCACGGCTTTCCCTCCTGGCTCTTCGGCCGTGGGAGCTGTCGCCAGAGACGCGGCCCTACCGGAAAATGCTTCGCAGGCTGGCACGGCAGCGCCACGTGGGTGCCGGAGCCGCCGAGGCTGACGGCCGCCGCAAAGCCCGCAGCCCCACGGGCTGTGGGGCCACGCGAGCGGCTGCCAAAGAGCATTCCAACGAGGCACGGCTTTCCCTCGTGGCTCTTCGGGCGTGGGAGCTGTCGCCAGAGCTGCGGCCCTACCGGAAAATGCTTCGCAGGCTGGCGCGGCGGCCCCACCTGGGCGTCGGTGGGGCCGAGGCTGACGGCTGCCGCAAAGCCCGCAGCCCCACAGGCTGTGGGGCCACGCGAGCGGCTGCCAAAGAGCTTTCCAACGAGGCACGGCTTTCCCTCCTGGCTATTCGGGCATGGGAGCTGTCCCCAGAGCCGCGGCCCTACCGGAAAATGCTTCGCAGGCTGGCGCGGCGGCGCAACGTGGACGCCGGTGGCGCCGAGGCTGACGGCCGCCGAAAGCCCACAGCCCCACGGGCTGTGGGGCCATGCGAGTGGCTGCCAAAGAGCTTTCCAACGAGGCATGGCTTTCCCTCCTGGCTCTTCGGGCGTGGGAGCTGTCGCCAGAGCTGCGGCCCTACCGGAAAATGCTTCGCAGGCTGGCGCGGCGGCCCCACCTGGGCGTCGGTGGGGCCGAGGCTGACTCCTGCCGCAAAGCCCGCAGCCCCACAGGCTGTGGGGCCACGCGAGCGGCTGCCAAAGAGCTTTCCAACGAGGCACGGCTTTCCCTCCTGGCTCTTCGGGCGTGGGAGCTGTCGTGAGAGCCGCGGCCCTACCGGAAAATGCTTCGCAGGCTGGCGCGGCGGCGCCACGTGGGCGCCGGTGGCGCCAAGGCTGACGGCCACCGCAAAGCCCGCAGCCCCACGGGCTGTGGGGCCACGCGAGCGGCTGCCAAAGAGCTTTCCAACGAGGCACGGCTTTCCCTCCTGGCTCTTCGGGCGTGGGAGCTGTCGCCAGAGCCACGGCCCTACCGGAAAATGCTTCGAAGGCTGGCGCGGCGGCGCAATGTGGGCGCCGGTGGCGCCGAGGCTGACCGCCGCCGCAAAGCCCGCAGCCCCACGGGCTGTGGGGCCACGCGAGCGGCTGCCAAAGAGCTTTCCAACGAGGCACGACTTTCCCTCCTGGCTCTTCGGCCGTGGGAGCTGTCGACAAAGATGCGGCCCTACCGGAAAATGCTTCGCAGGCTGGCACGGCGGCCCCACCTGGGCGCCGGTGTCGCCCAGGCTGATGGCCGCCGCAAAGCCCGCAGCCCCACGGGCTGTGGGGCCACGCGAGCGGCTGCCAAAGAGCTTTCCAACGAGGCACAGCTTTCCCTCCTGGCTCTTTGGCCGTGGGAGCTGTCGCCAGAGCTGCGGCTCTACCGGAAAATGCTTCGCAGGCTGGCGCGGCGGCCCCACATGTGCGCCGGTGGAGCCGAGGCTGACGGCCGCCGCAAAGCCCGCAGCCCCACGGGCTGTGGGGCCACGCGAGCGGATGCCAAAGAGCTTTCCAACGAGGCACGGCTTTCCCTCCTGGCTCTTCGGGCGTGGGAGCTGTCGCCAAAGATGCGGCCCTACCGGAAAATGCTTCGCAGGCTGGCACGGCGGCCCCAGCTGGGCGCCGGTGTCGCCCCGGCTGATGGCCGCCGGAAAGCCCGCAGCCCCACGGGCTGTGGGGCCACGCGAGCGGCTGCCAAAGAGCTTTCCAACGAGGCACAGCTTTCCCTCCTGGCTCTTCGGCCGTGGGAGCTGTCGCCAGAGACGCGGCCCTACCGGAAAATGCTTCGCAGGCTGGCGCGGCGGCGCAACGTGGGTGCCGGTGGCGCCGAGGCTGACGGCCGCCGCAAAGCCCGCAGCCCCACGGGCTGTGGGGCCACGCGAGTGGCTGCCAAAGAGCTTTCCAACGAGGCACGGCTTTCCCTCCTGGCTCTTCGGGCGTGGGAGCTGTCGCCAGAGCCGCGGCACTACTGGAAAATGCTTCGCAGGCTGGCGCGGCGGCCCCACGTGGGCGCCAGTGGTGCCGAGGCTGACGGCCGCCGCAAAGCCCGCAGCCCCACGGGCTGTGGGGCCACGCGAGCGGCTGCCAAAGAGCTTTCCAACGAGGCATGGCTTTCCCTCCTGGCTCTTCGGGCGTGGCAGCTGTCGCCAGAGCCGCGGCCATACCGGAAAATGCTTCGCAGGCTGGCGCAGCGGCGCAACATGGGCGCCGGTGGCGCCGAGGCTGACGGCCGCCGCAAAGCCCGCAGCCCCACGGGCTGTGGGGCCACGCGAGCGGCTGCCAAAGAGCTTTCCAACGAGGCACGGCTTTCCCTCCTGGCTCTTCGGGCGTGGGAGCTGTCGCCAGAGCCGCGGCCCTACCGGAAAATGCTTCGCAGGCTGGCGCGGCGGCGCAACGTGGGCGCCGGTGGCGCTGAGGGTGACGGCCGCCGCAAAGCCCGCAGCCCCACGGGCTGTGGGGCCACGCGAGCGGCTGCCAAAGAGCTTTCCAACGAGGCACGGCTTTCCCTCCTGGCTCTTCGGGCGTGGGAGCTGTCGCCAGAGCCGCGGCCCTACCGGAAAATGCTTCGCAGGCTGGTGCGGCGGCATCACGTGGGCCCCGGTGGCGCCGAGGCTGACGGCCGCCGCAAAGCCCGCAGCCCCATGGGCTGTGGGGCCACGCGAGCGGCTGCCAAAGAGCTTTCCAACGAGGCACGGCTTTCCCTCCTGGCTCTTCGGGCGTGGGAGCTGTCGTGAGAGACGCGGCCCTACCGGAAAATGCTTCGCAGGCTGGCGCGGCGGCGCCACGTGGGCGCCGGTGGAGCCCAGGCTGACGGCCGCCGCAAAGCCCGCAGCCCCACTGGCTGTGGGGCCACGCGAGCGGCTGCCAAAGAGCTTTCCAACGAGGCACGGCTTTCCCTCCTGGCTCTTCGGGCGTGGGAGCTGTCGCCGGAGCCACAGCCCTACCGGAAAATGCTTCGCAGGCTGGCGCGGCGGCGCAATGTGGGCGCCGGTGGCGCCGAGGCTGACGGCCGCCGCAAAGCCCGCAGCCCCACGGGCTGTGGGACCACGCGAGCGGCTGCCAAAGAGCTTTCCAACGAGGCACGACTTTCCCTCCTAGCTCTTTGGGCGTGGGAGCTGTCGCCAGAGACGCGGCCCTAATGGAAAATGCTTCGCAGGCTGGCGCGGTGGCGCCACGTGGGCGCCGGTGGCGCCGAGGCTGACGGCCGCCGAAAGCCCACAGCCCCACGGGCTGTGGGGCCATGCGAGTGGCTGCCAAAGAGCTTTCCAACGAGGCACGGCTTTCCCTCCTGGCTCTTCGGGCGTGGGAGCTGTCGCCAGAGCCGCGGCACTACTGGAAAATGCTTCGCAGGCTGGCGCGGCGGCCCCACGTGGGCGCCGGTGGTGCCGAGGCTGACGGCCGCCGCAAAGCCCGCAGCCCCACGGGCTGTGGGGCCACGCGAGCGGCTGCCAAAGAGCTTTCCAACGAGGCATGGCTTTCCCTCCTGGCTCTTCGGGCGTGGGAGCTGTCGCCAGAGCCGCGGCCATACCGGAAAATGCTTCGCAGGCTGGCGAGGCGGCCCGATGTGGGCGCCGATGGCGCCGAGGCTGACGGCCGCCGCAAAGCCCGCAGCCCCACGGGCTGTGGGGCCACGCGAGCGGCTGCCAAAGAGCTTTCCAACGAGGCACGGCTTTCCCTCCTGGCTCTTCGGGCGTGGGAGCTGTCGCCAGAGCCGCGGCCCTACCGGAAAATGCTTCGCAGGCTGGCGCGGCGGCGCAACGTGGGCGCCGGTGGCGCTGAGGGTGACGGCCGCCGGAAAGCCCGCAGCCCCATGGGCTGTGGGGCCACGCGAGCGGCTGCCAAAGAGCTTTCCAACGAGGCACGGCTTTCCCTCCTGGCTCTTCGGGCGTGGGAGCTGTCGCCAGAGCCGCGGCCCTACCGGAAAATGCTTCGCAGGCTGGCGAGGCGGCATCACGTGAGCCCCGGTGGCGCCGAGGCTGACGGCCGCCGCAAAGCCCGCAGCCCCATGGGCTGTGGGGCCACGCGAGCGGCTGCCAAAGAGCTTTCCAACGAGGCACGGCTTTCCCTCCTGGCTCTTCGGGCGTGGGAGCTGTCGCCAGAGACGCGGCCCTACCGGAAAATGCTTCGCAGGCTGGCGCGGCGGCGCCACGTGGGCGCCGGTGGAGTCCAGGCTGACGGCCGCCGCAAAGCCCGCAGCCCCACGGGCTGTGGGGCCACGCGAGCGGCTGCCAAAGAGCTTTCCAACGAGGCACGGCTTTCCCTCCTGGCTCTTCGGGCGTGGGAGCTGTCGCCGGAGCCACGGCCCTACCGGAAAATGCTTCGCAGGCTGGCGCGGCGGCGCAATGTGGGCGCCGGTGGCGCCGAGGCTGACGGCCGCCGGAAAGACCACAGCCCCACAGGCTGTGGGGCCACGCGAGTGGCTGCCAAAGAGCTTTCCAATGAGGCACGGCTTTCCCTCGTGGCTCTTCGGGCGTGGGAGCTGTCGCCAGAGCCGTGGCCCTACCGGAAAATGCTTCGCAGGCTGGCGCGGCGGCGCCACGTGGGCGCCGGTGTCGCCCAAGCTGACGGCCGCCGCAAAGCCCGCAGCCCCACGGGCTGTGGGGCCACGCGAGTGGCTGCCAAAGAGCTTTCCAACGAGGCACGGCTTTCCCTCCTGGTTCTTCGGGCGTGGGAGCTGTTGCCAGAGCCGCGGCCCTAACGGAAAATGCTTCGCAGGCTGGCGCGGTGACGCCACGTGGGCGCCGGTGGCGCCCAGGCTGACGGCCACCGGAAAGCCCGCAGCCCCACGGGCTGTGGGGCCACGCGAGCGGCTGCCAAAGAGCTTTCCAACGAGGCACGGTTTTCCCTCCTGGCTCTTCGGGCGTGGGAGCTGTCGCCAGAGCCGCGGCCCTACCGGAAAATGCTTCACAGGCTGGCGCGGCGGCCTGACGTGGGCGCCGGTGGCGCTGAGGCTGACGGCCGCCGCAAAGCCCGCAGCCCCACGGGCTGTGGGGCCACGCGAGCGGCTGCCAAAGAGCTTTCCAACGAGGCATGGCTTTCCCTCCTGGCTCTTCGGGCCTGGGAGCTGTCCCCAGAGCCGCGGCCCTACCGCAAAATGCTTCGCAGGCTGGCGCGGCAGCGCCGCGTGGGTGCCGGTGGCGCCGAAGCTGACGGCCGCCGGAAAGCCCGCAGCCCCACGGGCTGTGGGGCCATGCGAGTGGCTGCCAAAGAGCTTTCCAACGAGGCACGGCTTTCCCTCCTGGCTCTTCGGGCGTGGGAGCTGTCGCCATAGACGCGGCCCTACCGGAAAATGCTTTGCAGGCTGGCGCGGAGGCCCGACGTGGGCGCCGGTGTCGCCCAGGCTGACGGCCGCCGCAAAGCCCGCAGCCCCACGGGCTGTGGGGCCACGCGAGCGGCTGCCAAAGAGCTTTCCAACGAGGCACGGCTTTCCCTCCTGGCTCTTCGGGCGTGGGAGCTCTCGCCAGAGCCGCGGCCCGACCGGAAAATGCTTCACAGGCTGGTGCGGCGGTTCCACCTGCGCGCCGGTGGCGCTGAGGCTGACGGCCAAAGCAAAGCCCACAGCCCCATGGGCTGTGGGGCCACGCGAGCGGCTGCCAAAGAGCTTTCCAACGAGGCACGGCTTTCCCTCCTGGCTCTTCGGGCGTGGGAGCTGTTGCCAGAGCCGCGGCCCTAACGGAAAATGCTTCGCAGGCTGGCGCGGCGGCACCACGTGGGCGCCGGTGGCGACGAGGCTGACGGCCGCCGCAAAGCCCGCAGCCCCACGGGCTGTGGGGCCACGCTAGCGGCTGCCAAAGAGCTTTCCAACGAGGCATGGCTTTCCCTCCTGGCTCTTCGGGCGTGGGAGCTG
This sequence comes from Larus michahellis, assembly GCF_964199755.1. Taxonomy (NCBI): domain Eukaryota; kingdom Metazoa; phylum Chordata; class Aves; order Charadriiformes; family Laridae; genus Larus; species Larus michahellis. Next base: position 889,032 of record NC_133921.1, read on the forward strand.
TTGCCAGAGCCGCGGCCCTACCGGAAAATGCTTCGCAGGGTGGCGCGGCGGCGCAACGTGGGCGCCGGTGGCGCCGAGGCTGACGGCCGCCGCAAAGCCCGCAGCCCCATGGGCTGTGGGGCCATGCGAGCGGCTGCCAAAGAGCTTTCCAACGAGGCACGGCTTTCCCTCCTGGCTCTTCGGGTGTGGGAGCTGTCGCCAGAGCCGCAGCCCTACCGGAAAATGCTTCGCAGGCTGGTGCGGCGGCGCAACGTGGACGCCGGTGGCGCCGAGGCAGACGGCCGCCACAAAGCCCGCAGCCCCACGGGCTGTGGGGTCACGAGAGCGGCTGCCAAAGAGCATTCCAACGAGGCACGGCTTTCCCTGCTGGCTCTTCGGCCGTGGGAGCTGTTGCCAGAGCCGCGGCCCTACCGGAAAATGCTTCGCAGGCTGGCGCGGCGGCGCAACGTGGGCGCCGGTGGCGCCGAGGCTGACGGCCGCCGCAAAGCCCGCAGCCCCATGGGCTGTGGGGCCACGCGAGTGGCTGCCAAAGAGCTTTCCAACGAGGCACGGCTTTCCCTCCTGGCTCTTCGGGCGTGGGAGCTGTCGCCAGAGCCGCGGCCCTACCGGAAAATGCTTCACAGGCTGGCGCGGCGGTTCCACTTGGTCACCGGTGGTGCTGAGGCTGACGGCTGCCGCAAAGCCCGCAGGCCCACGGGCTGTGGGACCACGCGAGCGGCTGCCAAAGAGCTCTCCAACAAGGCACGGCTTTCCCTCCTGGCTCTTCGGCCGTGGGAGCTGTCGCCAGAGCCGCGGCCCTACCGGAAAATGCTTCGCAGGCTGGCGCGGCGGCGCAACGTGGGCGCTGGTGGCGCCGAGGCTGACGGCTGCCGCAAAGCCCGCAGCCCCACGGGCTGTGGGGCCATGCGAGCGGCTGCCAAAGAGCTTTCCAACGAGGCACGGCTTTCCCTCCTGGCTCTTCGGGCGTGGGAGCTGTCGCCAGAGCCGCGGCCCTACCGGAAAATGCTTCGCAGGCTGGTGCGGCGGCGCACCGTGGACGCCGGTGGCGCCGAGGCAGACGGCCGCAACAAAGCCCGCAGCCCCACGGGCTGTGGGTCCACGCGAGCGGCTGCCAAAGAGCTTTCCAACGAGGCACGGCTTTCCCTCCTGGCTCTTCGGCCGTGGGAGCTGTCGCCAGAGAGGCGGCCCTACCGGAAAATGCTTCGCAGGCTTGCGCGGTGGCGCCACGTGGGTTCCGGTGGCGCCGAGGCTGACGGCCGCCGCAAAGCCCGCTGCCCCACGGGCTCTGGGGCCACGTTACTGGCTGCCAAAGAGCTTTCCAACGAGGCACGGCTTTCCCTCCTGGCTCTTCGGGCGTGGGAGCTGTCGCCAGAGCCGCAGCCCTACCGGAAAACGCTTCACAGGCTGGCGCGGCGGTTCCACTTGGGCGCCGGTGGTGCTGAGGCTGACGGCCGCCATAAAGCCCGCAGCCCCACGGGCTGTGGGGCCACGCGAGCGGCTGCCAAAGAGCTCTCCAACGAGGCACGGCTTTCCCTCCTGGCTCTTCGGGCGTGGGAGCTGTCGCCAGAGCCGCGGCCCTACCGGAAAATGCTTCTCTGACTGGCGCAGCGGCCCCACGTGGGCGCCGGTGGTACGGAGGCTGACGGCCGCCGGAAAGCCCGCAGCCCCATGGGCTGTGGGGCCACGCGAGCGGCTGCCAAAGAGCTTTCCAAAGAGGCACGGCTTTCCCTCCTGGCTCTTCGGCCGTGGGAGCTGTCGCCAGAGACGCGGCCCTACCGGAAAATGGTTCGCAGGCTGGCGCGGCGGCCACACGTGGGCGCCGGTGGCGCCGAGGCTGACGGCCGACGCAAAGCCCGCAGCCCCACGGGCTGTGGGGCCACGCGAGTGGCTGCCAAAGAGGTTTCCAACGAGGCACGGCTTTCCCTCCTGGCTCTTCGGGCGTGGGAGCTGTCGCCAGAACCGCGGCCCTACTGGAAAATGCTTCGCAGGCTGGCGCGGCGGCGCAACATGGGCGCTGCTGGCGCCGAGGCTGACGGCTGCCGCAAAGCCCGCAGCCCCACGGGCTGTGGGGCCATGCGAGCGGCTGCCAAAGAGCTTTCCAACGAGGCACGGCTTTCCCTCCTGGCTCTTCGGGTGTGGGAGCTGTCGCCAGAGCCGCGGCCCTACCGGAAAATGCTTCGCAGGCTGGTGCGGCGGCGCAACATGGACGCCGGTGGCGCCGAGGCTGACGGCCGCAACAAAGCCCGCAGCCCCATGGGCTGTGGGGCCACGCGAGCGGCTGCCAAAGAGCTTTCCAACGAGGCACGGCTTTCCCTCCTGGCTCTTCGGGCGTGGGAGCTATTGCCAGAGACGCGGCCCTACCGGAAAATGCTTCGCAGGCTGGCGCAGAGGCCCCACGTGGGTGCCAGTGGCGCCGAGGCTGACGGCTGACGCAAAGCCCGCAGCCCCACGGGCTGTGGGGCCACGTGAGCGACTGCCAAAGAGCTTTCCAACGAGGCACGGCCTGCCCTCCTGGCTCTTCAAGCGTGGGAGCTGTCGCCAGAGACGCGGCCCTACCGGAAAATGCTTCGCAGGTTGGCGCGGCAACGCAACGTGGGCGCCGGTGGCGCCGAGGCTGACGGCCGCCGGAAAGCCCGCAGCCCCACGGGCTGTGGGGCCACGCGAGCGGCTGCCAAAGAGCTTTCCAACGAGGCACGGCTTTCCCTCCTGGCTCTTCGGGCGTGGGAGCTGTTGCCAGAGCCGCGGCCCTACCGGAAAATGCTTCGCAGGCTGGCGCGGCGGCCCCACCTGGGCGCCGGTGTCGCCCAGGCTGACGGCCGCCGGAAAGCCCGCAGCCGCACGGGCTGTGGGGCCACGCGAGCGGCTGCCAAAGAGCTTTCCAACGAGGCACGGCTTTCCCTCCTGGCTCTTCGTCCATGGGATCTGTCGCCGGAGATGCGGCCCTACCGGAAAATGCTTCGCAGGCTGGAGCGGCGGCGCCACCTGGGCGCCGGTGGCGCCGAGGCTGACGGCCGCCGCAAAGCCCGCAGCCCCACGGGCTGTGGGGCCACGCGAGCGGCTGCCAAAGAGCTTTCCAACGAGGCACGGCTTTCCCTCCTGGCTCTTCGGGCGTGGGAGCTGTCGCCAGAGCCGCGGCCCTACCGGAAAATGCTTCGCAGGCTGGCACGGCGGCACCACGTGGGCTCCGGAGCCGCCGAGGCTGACGGCCGCCTCAAAGCCCGCAGCCCCACGGGCTGTGGGGCCACGCGAGTGGCTGCCAAGCAGCATTCCAACGAGGCACGGCTTTCCCTCCTGGCTTTTCGGGCGTGGGAGCTGTTGCCAGAGAAGCAGCCCTACCGGAAAATGCTTCGCAGGCTGGCGCGGCGGCGCAACTTGGGCGCCGGTGGCGCCGAGGCTGACGGCCGCCGCAAAGCCCGCAGCCCCATGGGCTGTGGGGCCACGCGAGCGGCTGCCAAAGAGCTTTCCAACGAGGCACGGCTTTCCCTCCTGGCTCTTCGGGTGTGGGAGCTGTCGCCAGAGACGCGGCCCTACCGGAAAATGCTTCACAGGCTGGTGCGGCGGTTCCACCTGCGCGCCGGTGGCGCTGAGGCTGACGGCCAAAGCAAAGCCCACAGCCCCATGGGCTGTGGGGCCACGCGAGCGGCTGCCAAAGAGCTTTCCAACGAGGCACGGCTTTCCCTCCTGGCTCTTCGGGCGTGGGAGCTGTTGCCAGAGATGCGGCCCTAACGGAAAATGCTTCGCAGGCTGGCGCGGCGGCGCCACGTGGGCGCCGGTGGCGACGAGGCTGACGGCCGCCGGAAACCCGCAGCCCCACGGGCTGTGGGGCCACGCGAGCGGCTGCCAAAGAGCTTTCCAACGAGGCATGGCTTTCCCTCCTGGCTCTTCGGGCGTGGGAGCTGTTGCCAGAGCCGCGGCCCTACCGGAAAATGCTTCGCAGGGTGGCGCGGCAACGCAACGTGGGCGCCGGTGGCGCCGAGGCTGACGGCCGCCGCAAAGCCCGCAGCCCCATGGGATGTGGGGCCATGCGAGCGGCTGCCAAAGAGCTTTCCAACGAGGCACGGCTTTCCCTCCTGGCTCTTCGGGCGTGGGAGCTGTCGCCAGAGCCGCAGCCCTACCGGAAAATGCTTCGCAGGCTGGTGCGGCGGCGCAACGTGGACGCCGGTGGCGCCGAGGCAGACGGCCGCAACAAAGCCCGCAGCCCCACGGGCTGTGGGGCCATGCGAGCGGCTGCCAAAGAGCTTTCCAACGAGGCACGGCTTTCCCTCCTGGCTCTTCGGCCGTGGGAGCTGTCGCCAGAGCCGCGGCCCTACCGGAAAATGCTTCGCAGGCTGGCGCGGCGTCACCACGTGGGCGCCGGTGGCGAGGAGGCTGACGGCCGCCGGAAAGCCCGCAGCCCCACGGGCTGTGGGGCCACGCGAGCGGCTGCCAAAGAGCTTTCCAACGAGGCATGGCTTTCCCTCCTGGCTCTTCGGGCGTGGGAGCTGTAGCCAGAGCCGCGGCCCTACCGGAAAATGCTTCGCAGGCTGGCACGGCGGCAACACGTGGGCTCCGGAGCCGCCGAGGCTGACGGCCGCCACAAAGCCCGCAGCCCCACGGGCTGTGGGGTCACGAGAGCGGCTGCCAAAGAGCATTCCAACGAGGCACGGCTTTCCCTGCTGGCTCTTCGGCCATGGGAGCTGTTGCCAGAGCCGCGGCCCTACCGGAAAATGCTTCGCAGGCTGGCGCGGCGGCGCAACGTGGGCGCCGGTGGCGCCGAGGCTGACGGCCGCCGCAAAGCCCGCAGCCCCATGGGCTGTGGGGCCACGCGAGTGGCTGCCAAAGAGCTTTCCAACGAGGCACGGCTTTCCCTCCTGGCTCTTCGGCCGTGGGAGCTGTCGCCAGAGCCGCGGCCCTACCGGAAAATGCTTCACAGGCTGGCGCGGCGGTTCCACTTGGTCACCGGTGGTGCTGAGGCTGACGGCTGCCGCAAAGCCCGCAGGCCCACGGGCTGTGGGACCACGCGAGCGGCTGCCAAAGAGCTCTCCAACGAGGCACGGCTTTCCCTCCTGGCTCTTCGGGCGTGGGAGCTGTCGCCAGAGCCGCGGCCCTACCGGAAAATGCTTCGCAGGCTGGCGCGGCGGCGCAACGTGGGCGCTGGTGGCGCCGAGGCTGACGGCTGCCGCAAAGCCCGCAGCCCCACGGGCTGTGGGGCCATGCGAGCGGCTGCCAAAGAGCTTTCCAACGAGGCACGGCTTTCCCTCCTGGCTCTTCGGGCGTGGGAGCTGTCGCCAGAGCCGCGGCCCTACCGGAAAATGCTTCGCAGGCTGGTGCGGCGGCGCAACGTGGACGCCGGTGGCGCCGAGGCTGACGGCCGCCGCAAAGCCCGCAGCCCCACGGGCTGTGGGGCCACGCGAGCGGCTGCCAAAGAGCTTTCCAACGAGGCACGGCTTTCCCTCCTGGCTCTTCGGCCGTGGGAGCTGTCGCCAGAGAGGCGGCCCTACCGGAAAATGCTTCGCAGGCTTGCGCGGTGGCGCCACGTGGGTTCCGGTGGCGCCGAGGCTGACGGCCGCCGCAAAGCCCGCTGCCCCACGGGCTCTGGGGCCACGTTACTGGCTGCCAAAGAGCTTTCCAACGAGGCACGGCTTTCCCTCCTGGCTCTTCGGGCGTGGGAGCTGTCGCCAGAGCCGTGGCCCTACCGGAAAACGCTTCACAGGCTGGCGCGGCGGTTCCACTTGGGCGCCGGTGGTGCTGAGGCTGACGGCCGCCATAAAGCCCGCAGCCCCACGGGCTGTGGGGCCACGCGAGCGGCTGCCAAAGAGCTCTCCAACGAGGCACGGCTTTCCCTCCTGGCTCTTCGGGCGTGGGAGCTGTTGCCAGAGCCGCGGCCCTACCGGAAAATGCTTCGCAGGCTGACGCGGCGGCCCCACCTGGGCGCCGGTGTCGCCCAGGCTGACGGCCGCCGGAAAGCCCGCAGCCCCACGGGCTGTGGGGCCACGCGAGCGGCTGCCAAAGAGCTTTCCAACGAGGCACGGCTTTCCCTCCTGGCTCTTCGTCCATGGGATCTGTCGCCGGAGATGCGGCCCTACCGGAAAATGCTTCGCAGGCTGGAGCGGCGGCGCCACCTGGGCGCCGGTGGCGCCGAGGCTGACGGCCGCCGGAAAGCCCGCAGCCCCACGGGCTGTGGGGCCACGCGAGCGGCTGCCAAAGAGCTTTCCAACGAGGCACGGCTTTCCCTCCTGGCTCTTCGGGCGTGGGAGCTGTCGCCAGAGCCGCGGCCCTACCGGAAAATGCTTCGCAGGCTGGCACGGCGGCACCACGTGGGCTCCGGAGCCGCCGAGGCTGACGGCCGCCGCAAAGCCCGCAGCCCCACGGGCTGTGGGGCCACGCGAGCGGCTGCCAAGCAGCATTCCAACGAGGCACGGCTTTCCCTCCTGGCTTTTCGGGCGTGGGAGCTGTTGCCAGAGAAGCAGCCCTACCGGAAAATGCTTCGCAGGCTGGCGCGGCGGCGCAACTTGGGCGCCGGTGGCGCCGAGGCTGACGGCCGCCGCAAAGCCCGCAGCCCCATGGGCTGTGGGGCCACGCGAGCGGCTGCCAAAGAGCTTTCCAACGAGGCACGGCTTTCCCTCCTGGCTCTTCGGGTGTGGGAGCTGTCGCCAGAGACGCGGCCCTACCGGAAAATGCTTCACAGGCTGGTGCGGCGGTTCCACCTGCGCGCCGGTGGCGCTGAGGCTGACGGCCAAAGCAAAGCCCACAGCCCCATGGGCTGTGGGGCCACGCGAGCGGCTGCCAAAGAGCTTTCCAACGAGGCACGGCTTTCCCTCCTGGCTCTTCGGGCGTGGGAGCTGTTGCCAGAGATGCGGCCCTAACGGAAAATGCTTCGCAGGCTGGCGCGGCGGCGCCACGTGGGCGCCGGTGGCGACGAGGCTGACGGCCGCCGGAAAGCCCGCAGCCCCACGGGCTGTGGGGCCACGCGAGCGGCTGCCAAAGAGCTTTCCAACGAGGCATGGCTTTCCCTCCTGGCTCTTCGGGCGTGGGAGCTGTTGCCAGAGCCGCGGCCCTACCGGAAAATGCTTCGCAGGGTGGCGCGGCAACGCAACGTGGGCGCCGGTGGCGCCGAGGCTGACGGCCGCCGCAAAGCCCGCAGCCCCATGGGCTGTGGGGCCATGCGAGCGGCTGCCAAAGAGCTTTCCAACGAGGCACGGCTTTCCCTCCTGGCTCTTCGGGCGTGGGAGCTGTCGCCAGAGCCGCAGCCCTACCGGAAAATGCTTCGCAGGCTGGTGCGGCGGCGCAACGTGGACGCCGGTGGCGCCGAGGCAGACGGCCGCAACAAAGCCCGCAGCCCCACGGGCTGTGGGGCCATGCGAGCGGCTGCCAAAGAGCTTTCCAACGAGGCACGGCTTTCCCTCCTGGCTCTTCGGGTGTGGGAGCTGTCGCCAGAGCCGCGGCCCTACCGGAAAATGCTTCGCAGGCTGGTGCGGCGGCGCAACATGGACGCCGGTGGCGCCGAGGCTGACGGCCGCAACAAAGCCCGCAGCCCCATGGGCTGTGGGGCCACGCGAGCGGCTGCCAAAGAGCTTTCCAACGAGGCACGGCTTTCCCTCCTGGCTCTTCGGGCGTGGGAGCTATTGCCAGAGACGCGGCCCTACCGGAAAATGCTTCGCAGGCTGGCGCAGAGGCCCCACGTGGGTGCCAGTGGCGCCGAGGCTGACGGCTGACGCAAAGCCCGCAGCCCCACGGGCTGTGGGGCCACGTGAGCGACTGCCAAAGAGCTTTCCAACGAGGCACGGCCTGCCCTCCTGGCTCTTCAAGCGTGGGAGCTGTCGCCAGAGACGCGGCCCTACCGGAAAATGCTTCGCAGGTTGGCGCGGCAACGCAACGTGGGCGCCGGTGGCGCCGAGGCTGACGGCCGCCGGAAAGCCCGCAGCCCCACGGGCTGTGGGGCCACGCGAGCGGCTGCCAAAGAGCTTTCCAACGAGGCACGGCTTTCCCTCCTGGCTCTTCGGGCGTGGGAGCTGTTGCCAGAGCCGCGGCCCTACCGGAAAATGCTTCGCAGGCTGACGCGGCGGCCCCACCTGGGCGCCGGTGTCGCCCAGGCTGACGGCCGCCGGAAAGCCCGCAGCCCCACGGGCTGTGGGGCCACGCGAGCGGCTGCCAAAGAGCTTTCCAACGAGGCACGGCTTTCCCTCCTGTCTCTTCGTCCATGGGATCTGTCGCCGGAGATGCGGCCCTACCGGAAAATGCTTCGCAGGCTGGAGCGGCGGCGCCACCTGGGCGCCGGTGGCGCCGAGGCTGACGGCCGCCGGAAAGCCCGCAGCCCCACGGGCTGTGGGGCCACGCGAGCGGCTGCCAAAGAGCTTTCCAACGAGGCACGGCTTTCCCTCCTGGCTCTTCGGGCGTGGGAGCTGTCGCCAGAGCCGCGGCCCTACCGGAAAATGCTTCGCAGGCTGGCACGGCGGCACCACGTGGGCTCCGGAGCCGCCGAGGCTGACGGCCGCCGCAAAGCCCGCAGCCCCACGGGCTGTGGGGCCACGCGAGCGGCTGCCAAGCAGCATTCCAACGAGGCACGGCTTTCCCTCCTGGCTTTTCGGGCGTGGGAGCTGTTGCCAGAGAAGCAGCCCTACCGGAAAATGCTTCGCAGGCTGGCGCGGCGGCGCAACTTGGGCGCCGGTGGCGCCGAGGCTGACGGCCGCCGCAAAGCCCGCAGCCCCATGGGCTGTGGGGCCACGCGAGCGGCTGCCAAAGAGCTTTCCAACGAGGCACGGCTTTCCCTCCTGGCTCTTCGGGTGTGGGAGCTGTCGCCAGAGACGCGGCCCTACCGGAAAATGCTTCACAGGCTGGTGCGGCGGTTCCACCTGCGCGCCGGTGGCGCTGAGGCTGACGGCCAAAGCAAAGCCCACAGCCCCATGGGCTGTGGGGCCACGCGAGCGGCTGCCAAAGAGCTTTCCAACGAGGCACGGCTTTCCCTCCTGGCTCTTCGGGCGTGGGAGCTGTTGCCAGAGATGCGGCCCTAACGGAAAATGCTTCGCAGGCTGGCGCGGCGGCGCCACGTGGGCGCCGGTGGCGACGAGGCTGACGGCCGCCGCAAAGCCCGCAGCCCCACGGGCTGTGGGGCCACGCGAGCGGCTGCCAAAGAGCTTTCCAACGAGGCATGGCTTTCCCTCCTGGCTCTTCGGGCGTGGGAGCTGTTGCCAGAGCCGCGGCCCTACCGGAAAATGCTTCGCAGGGTGGCGCGGCAACGCAACGTGGGCGCCGGTGGCGCCGAGGCTGACGGCCGCCGCAAAGCCCGCAGCCCCATGGGCTGTGGGGCCATGCGAGCGGCTGCCAAAGAGCTTTCCAACGAGGCACGGCTTTCCCTCCTGGCTCTTCGGGCGTGGGAGCTGTCGCCAGAGCCGCAGCCCTACCGGAAAATGCTTCGCAGGCTGGTGCGGCGGCGCAACGTGGACGCCGGTGGCGCCGAGGCAGACGGCCGCAACAAAGCCCGCAGCCCCACGGGCTGTGGGGCCATGCGAGCGGCTGCCAAAGAGCTTTCCAACGAGGCACGACTTTCCCTCCTGGCTCTTCGGCCGTGGGAGCTGTCGCCAGAGCCGCGGCCCTACCGGAAAATGCTTCGCAGGCTGGCACGGCGGCACCACGTGGGCTCCGGAGCCGCCGAGGCTGACGGCCGCCGCAAAGCCCGCAGCCCCACGGGCTGTGGGGCCACGCGAGCGGCTGCCAAGCAGCATTCCAACGAGGCACGGCTTTCCCTCCTGGCTTTTCGGGCGTGGGAGCTGTTGCCAGAGAAGCAGCCCTACCGGAAAATGCTTCGCAGGCTGGCGCGGCGGCGCAACTTGGGCGCCGGTGGCGCCGAGGCTGACGGCCGCCGCAAAGCCCGCAGCCCCATGGGCTGTGGGGCCACGCGAGCGGCTGCCAAAGAGCTTTCCAACGAGGCACGGCTTTCCCTCCTGGCTCTTCGGGTGTGGGAGCTGTCGCCAGAGACGCGGCCCTACCGGAAAATGCTTCACAGGCTGGTGCGGCGGTTCCACCTGCGCGCCGGTGGCGCTGAGGCTGACGGCCAAAGCAAAGCCCACAGCCCCATGGGCTGTGGGGCCACGCGAGCGGCTGCCAAAGAGCTTTCCAACGAGGCACGGCTTTCCCTCCTGGCTCTTCGGGCGTGGGAGCTGTTGCCAGAGATGCGGCCCTAACGGAAAATGCTTCGCAGGCTGGCGCGGCGGCGCCACGTGGGCGCCGGTGGCGACGAGGCTGACGGCCGCCGGAAAGCCCGCAGCCCCACGGGCTGTGGGGCCACGCGAGCGGCTGCCAAAGAGCTTTCCAACGAGGCATGGCTTTCCCTCCTGGCTCTTCGGGCGTGGGAGCTGTTGCCAGAGCCGCGGCCCTACCGGAAAATGCTTCGCAGGGTGGCGCGGCAACGCAACGTGGGCGCCGGTGGCGCCGAGGCTGACGGCCGCCGCAAAGCCCGCAGCCCCATGGGCTGTGGGGCCATGCGAGCGGCTGCCAAAGAGCTTTCCAACGAGGCACGGCTTTCCCTCCTGGCTCTTCGGGCGTGGGAGCTGTCGCCAGAGCCGCAGCCCTACCGGAAAATGCTTCGCAGGCTGGTGCGGCGGCACAACGTGGACGCCGGTGGCGCCGAGGCAGACGGCCGCAACAAAGCCCGCAGCCCCACGGGCTGTGGGGCCATGCGAGCGGCTGCCAAAGAGCTTTCCAACGAGGCACGACTTTCCCTCCTGGCTCTTCGGCCGTGGGAGCTGTCGCCAGAGCCGCGGCCCTACCGGAAAATGCTTCGCAGGCTGGCGCGGCGTCGCCACGTGGGCGCCGGTGGCGAGGAGGCTGACGGCCGCCGGAAAGCCCGCAGCCCCACGGGCTGTGGGGCCACGCGAGCGGCTGCCAAAGAGCTTTCCAACGAGGCATGGCTTTCCCTCCTGGCTCTTCGGGCGTGGGAGCTGTCGCCAGAGCCGCGGCCCTACCGGAAAATGCTTCGCAGGCTGGCACGGCGGCAACACGTGGACGCCGGTGGCGCCGAGGCAGACGGCCGCAACAAAGCACGCAGCCCCACGGGCTGTGGGTCCACGCGAGCGGCTGCCAAAGAGCTTTCCAACGAGGCACGGCTTTCCCTGCTGGCTCTTCGGCCATGGGAGCTGTCGCCAGAGCCGCGGCCCTACCGCAAAATGCTTCGCAGGCTGGTGCGGCGGCGCAACGTGGACGCCGGTGGCGCCGAGGCTGACGGCCGCCGCAAAGCCCGCAGCCCCACGGGCTGTGGGGCCACGCGAGCGGCTGCCAAAGAGCTTTCCAACGAGGCACGGCTTTCCCTCCTGGCTCTTCGGCCGTGGGAGCTGTCGCCAGAGAGGCGGCCCTACCGGAAAATGCTTCGCAGGCTTGCGCGGTGGCGCCACGTGGGTTCCGGTGGCGCCGAGGCTGACGGCCGCCGCAAAGCCCGCTGCCCCACGGGCTCTGGGGCCACGTTACTGGCTGCCAAAGAGCTTTCCAACGAGGCACGGCTTTCCCTCCTGGCTCTTCGGGCGTGGGAGCTGTCGCCAGAGACGCGGCCCTACCGGAAAATGCTTCGCAGGCTGGTGCGGCGGCGCAACGTGGACGCCGGTGGCGCCGAGGCTGACGGCCGCAGCAAAGCCCACAGCGCCATGGGCTGTGGGGCCACGCGAGCGGCTGCCAAAGAGCTTTCCAACGAGGCACGGCTTTCCCTCCTGGCTCTTCGGCCGTGGGAGCTGTCGCCAGAGCCGCGGCCCTACCGCAAAATGCTTCGCAGGCTGGTGCGGCGGCGCAACGTGGACGCCGGTGGCGCCGAGGCTGACGGCCGCCGCAAAGCCCGCAGCCCCACGGGCTGTGGGGCCACGCGAGCGGCTGCCAAAGAGCTTTCCAACGAGGCACGGCTTTCCCTCCTGGCTCTTCGGCCGTGGGAGCTGTCGCCAGAGAGGCGGCCCTACCGGAAAATGCTTCGCAGGCTTGCGCGGTGGCGCCACGTGGGTTCCGGTGGCGCCGAGGCTGACGGCCGCCGCAAAGCCCGCTGCCCCACGGGCTCTGGGGCCACGTTACTGGCTGCCAAAGAGCTTTCCAACGAGGCACGGCTTTCCCTCCTGGCTCTTCGGGCGTGGGAGCTGTCGCCAGAGACGCGGCCCTACCGGAAAATGCTTCGCAGGCTGGTGCGGCGGCGCAACGTGGACGCCGGTGGCGCCGAGGCTGACGGCCGCAGCAAAGCCCACAGCGCCATGGGCTCTGGGGCCACGCGAGCGGCTGCCAAAGAGCTTTCCAACGAGGCACGGCTTTCCCTCCTGGCTCTTCGGGCGTGGGAGCTGTCGCCAGAGACGCGGCCCTATCGGAAAATGCTTCGCAGGCTGGCGCGGCGGCGCAAGGTGGGCGACGGTGACGCCGAGGCTGACGGCCGCCGCAAAGCCCGCAGCCCCACGGGCTGTGGGGCCACGCGAGCGGCTGCCAAAGAGCTTTCCAACGAGGCACGGCTTTCCCTCCTGGCTCTTCGGGCCTGGGAGCTGTCGCCAGAGCCACGGCCCTACCGGAAAATGCTTCGCAGGATGGCGCGGTGGCGCCACGTGGGCGCCGGTGGCGCCGAGGCTGACAGCCGCCGCAAAGCCCGCAGCGCCACAGGCTTTAGGGCCATGCGAGTGGCTGCCAAAGAGCTTTCCAACGAGGCACGGCTTTCCCTCCTGGCTCTTCGGGCGTGGGAGCTGTTGCCAGAGATGCAGCCCTAACGGAAAATGCTTCGCAGGCTGGCGCGGCGGCGCCACGTGGGCGCCGGTGGCGACGAGGCTGACGGCCGCCGGAAAGCCCGCAGCCCCACGGGCTGTGGGGCCACGCGAGCGGCTGCCAAAGAGCTTTCCAACGAGGCATGGCTTTCCCTCCTGGCTCTTCGGGCGTGGGAGCTGTTGCCAGAGCCGCGGCCCTACCGGAAAATGCTTCGCAGGGTGGCGCGGCAACGCAACGTGGGCGCCGGTGGCGCCGAGGCTGACGGCCGCCGCAAAGCCCGCAGCCCCATGGGCTGTGGGGCCATGCGAGCGGCTGCCAAAGAGCTTTCCAACGAGGCACGGCTTTCCCTCCTGGCTCTTCGGGCGTGGGAGCTGTCGCCAGAGCCGCAGCCCTACCGGAAAATGCTTCGCAGGCTGGTGCGGCGGCGCAACGTGGACGCCGGTGGCGCCGAGGCAGACGGCCGCAACAAAGCCCGCAGCCCCACGGGCTGTGGGGCCATGCGAGCGGCTGCCAAAGAGCTTTCCAACGAGGCACGACTTTCCCTCCTGGCTCTTCGGCCGTGGGAGCTGTCGCCAGAGCCGCGGCCCTACCGGAAAATGCTTCGCAGGCTGGCGCGGCGTCGCCACGTGGGCGCCGGTGGCGAGGAGGCTGACGGCCGCCGGAAAGCCCGCAGCCCCACGGGCTGTGGGGCCACGCGAGCGGCTGCCAAAGAGCTTTCCAACGAGGCATGGCTTTCCCTCCTGGCTCTTCGGGCGTGGGAGCTGTCGCCAGAGCCGCGGCCCTACCGGAAAATGCTTCGCAGGCTGGCACGGCGGCAACACGTGGGCTCCGGAGCCGCCGAGGCTGACGGCCGCCACAAAGCCCGCAGCCCCACGGGCTGTGGGGTCACGAGAGCGGCTGCCAAAGAGCATTCCAACGAGGCACGGCTTTCCCTGCTGGCTCTTCGGCCATGGGAGCTGTTGCCAGAGCCGCGGCCCTACCGGAAAATGCTTCGCAGGCTGGCGCGGCGGCGCAACGTGGGCGCCGGTGGCGCCGAGGCTGACGGCCGCCGCAAAGCCCGCAGCCCCATGGGCTGTGGGGCCACGCGAGTGGCTGCCAAAGAGCTTTCCAACGAGGCACGGCTTTCCCTCCTGGCTCTTCGGGCGTGGGAGCTGTCGCCAGAGCCGCGGCCCTACCGGAAAATGCTTTGCAGGCTGGCGCGGCGGTTCCACTTGGTCACCGGTGGTGCTGAGGCTGACGGCTGCCGCAAAGACCGCAGGCCCACGGGCTGTGGGACCACGCGAGCGGCTGCCAAAGAGCTCTCCAACGAGGCACGGCTTTCCCTCCTGGCTCTTCGGGCGTGGGAGCTGTCGCCAGAGCCGCGGCCCTACCGGAAAATGCTTCGCAGGCTGCCGCGGCGGCGCAACGTGGGCGCTGGTGGCGCCGAGGCTGACGGCTGCCGCAAAGCCCGCAGCCCCACGGGCTGTGGGGCCATGCGAGCGGCTGCCAAAGAGCTTTCCAACGAGGCACGGCTTTCCCTCCTGGCTCTTCGGGCGTGGGAGCTGTCGCCAGAGCCGCGGCCCTACCGGAAAATGCTTCGCAGGCTGGTGCGGCGGCGCACCGTGGACGCCGGTGGCGCCGAGGCAGACGGCCGCAACAAAGCCCGCAGCCCCACGGGCTGTGGGTCCACGCGAGCGGCTGCCAAAGAGCTTTCCAACGAGGCACGGCTTTCCCTCCTGGCTCTTCGGCCGTGGGAGCTGTCGCCAGAGCCGCGGCCCTACCGCAAAATGCTTCGCAGGCTGGTGCGGCGGCGCAACGTGGACGCCGGTGGCGCCGAGGCTGACGGCCGCCGCAAAGCCCGCAGCCCCACGGGCTGTGGGGCCACGCGAGCGGCTGCCAAAGAGCTTTCCAACGAGGCACGGCTTTCCCTCCTGGCTCTTCGGCCGTGGGAGCTGTCGCCAGAGAGGCGGCCCTACCGGAAAATGCTTCGCAGGCTTGCGCGGTGGCGCCACGTGGGTTCCGGTGGCGCCGAGACTGACGGCCGCCGCAAAGCCCGCTGCCCCACGGGCTCTGGGGCCACGTTACTGGCTGCCAAAGAGCTTTCCAACGAGGCACGGCTTTCCCTCCTGGCTCTTCGGGCGTGGGAGCTGTCGCCAGAGACGCGGCCCTACCGGAAAATGCTTCGCAGGCTGGTGCGGCGGCGCAACGTGGACGCCGGTGGCGCCGAGGCTGACGGCCGCAGCAAAGCCCACAGCGCCATGGGCTCTGGGGCCACGCGAGCGGCTGCCAAAGAGCTTTCCAACGAGGCACGGCTTTCCCTCCTGGCTCTTCGGGCGTGGGAGCTGTCGCCAGAGACGCGGCCCTATCGGAAAATGCTTCGCAGGCTGGCGCGGCGGCGCAAGGTGGGCGACGGTGACGCCGAGGCTGACGGCCGCCGCAAAGCCCGCAGCCCCACGGGCTGTGGGGCCACGCGAGCGGCTGCCAAAGAGCTTTCCAACGAGGCACGGCTTTCCCTCCTGGCTCTTCGGGCCTGGGAGCTGTCGCCAGAGCCACGGCCCTACCGGAAAATGCTTCGCAGGTTGGCGCGGTGGCGCCACGTGGGCGCCGGTGGCGCCGAGGCTGACAGCCGCCGCAAAGCCCGCAGCGCCACAGGCTTTAGGGCCATGCGAGTGGCTGCCAAAGAGCTTTCCAAGGAGGCACGGCTTTCCCTCCTGGCTCTTCGGCCGTGGGAGATGTCGCCAGAGCTGCAGCCCTACAGGAAAATGCTTCACAGGCTGGCGCGGCGGCGCCACGTGGGCGCCGGTGGCGCCCAGGCTGACGGCCGCCGCAAAGCCCGCAGCCCTACGGGCTGTGGGGCCACGCGAGCGGCTGCCAAAGAGCTTTCCAACGAGGCACGGCTTTCCCTCCTGGCTCTTCGGCCGTGGGAGCTGTCGCCAGAGACGCGGCCCTACCGGAAAATGCTTCTCTGACTGGCGCAGCGGCCCCACGTGGGCGCCGGTGGCGCCCAGGCTGACGGCCGCCGCAAAGCCCGCAGCCCCACGGGCTGTGGGGCCACGCGAGCGGCTGCCAAAGAGCTTTCCAACGAGGCACGGCTTTCCCTCCTGGCTCTTCGGGCGTGGGAGCTGTCGCCAGAAACGCGGCCCTACCGGAAAATGCTTCGCAGGCTGGCGCGGCGGCCCCACCTGGGCGCCGGTGGCGCCGAGGCTGACGGCCGCCGGAAAGACCACAGCCCCACAGGCTGTGGGGCCACGCGAGTGGCTGCCAAAGAGCTTTCCAATGAGGCACGGCTTTCCCTCCTGGCTCTTCGGGCGTGGGAGCTGTCGCCAGAGCCGTGGCCCTACCGGAAAATGCTTCGCAGGCTGGCGCGGCGGCGCCACGTGGGCGCCGGTGTCGCCCAAGCTGACGGCCGCCGCAAAGCCCGCAGCCCCACGGGCTGTGGGGCCACGCGAGTGGCTGCCAAAGAGCTTTCCAACGAGGCACGGCTTTCCCTCCTGGCTCTTCGGGCGTGGGAGCTGTCGCCAGAGCCGCGGCCCTACCGGAAAATGCTTCGCAGGCTGGCGCGGCGGCCTGACGTGGGCGCCGGTGTCGCCCAGGGTGACGGCCGCCGGAACGCCCGCGGCCCCACGGGCTGTGGGGCCACGCGAGCGGCTGCCAAAGAGCTTTCCAATGAGGCACGGCTTTCCCTCCTGGCTCTTCGGGCATGGGAGATGTCGCCAGAGCTGCAGCCCTACCGGAAAATGCTTCACAGGCTGGCGCGGCGGCGCCACGTGGGCGCCGGTGGCGCCCAGGCTGACGGCCGCCGCAAAGCCCGCAGCCCCACGGGCTGTGGGGCCACGCGAGCGGCTGCCAAAGAGCTTTCCAACGAGGCACGGCTTTCCCTCCTGGCTCTTCGGCCGTGGGAGCTGTCGCCAGAGACGCGGCCCTACCGGAAAATGCTTCTCTGACTGGCGCAGCGGCCCCACGTGGGCGCCGGTGGCGCCCAGGCTGACGGCCGCCGCAAAGCCCGCAGCCCCACGGGCTGTGGGGCCACGCGAGCGGCTGCCAAAGAGCTTTCCAACGAGGCACGGCTTTCCCTCCTGGCTCTTCGGGCGTGGCAGCTGTCGCCAGAGACGCGGCCCTACTGGAAAATGCTTCGCAGGCTGGCGCGGCGGCCCCACCTGGGCGCCGGTGTCGCCGAGGCTGACGGCCGCCGGAAAGCCCACAACCCCACAGGCTGTGGGGCCACGCAAGTGGCTGCCAAAGAGCTTTCCAACGAGGCACGGCTTTCCCTCGTGGCTCTTCGGGCGTGGGAGCTGTCGCCAGAGCCGTGGCCCTACCGGAAAATGCTTCGCAGGCTGGCGCGGCGGCGCAACGTGGGCGACGGTGACACTGAGGCTGACGGCCGCCGCAAAGCCCGCAGCCCCACGGGCTGTGGGGCCACGCGAGCGGCTGCCAAAGAGCTTTCCAACGAGGCATGGCTTTCCCTCCTGGCTCTTCGGGCCTGGGAGCTGTCCCCAGAGCCGCGGCCCTACCGGAAAATGCTTCGCAGGCTGGCGCGGCAGCGCCGCGTGGGTGCCGGTGGCGCCGAAGCTGACGGCCGCCGGAAAGCCCGCAGCCCCACAGGCTTTAGGGCCATGCGAGTGGCTGCCAAAGAGCTTTCCAACGAGGCACGGCTTTCCCTCCTGGCTCTTCGGGCGTGGGAGCTGTCGCCAGAGACGCGGCCCTACCGGAAAATGCTTCGCAGGCTGGCGCGGAGGCCCGACGTGGGCGCCGGTGGCGCCCAGGCTGACGGCCGCCGCAAAGCCCGCAGCCCCACGGGCTGTGGGGCCACGCGAGCGACTGCCAAAGAGCTTTCCAACGAGGCACGGCTTTCCCTCCTGGCTCTTCGGGCGTGGGAGCTCTCGCCAGAGCCGCGGCCCTACCGGAAAATGCTTCGCAGGCTTGCGCGGTGGCGCCACGTGGGTTCCGGTGGTGCCGAGGCTGACGGCCGCCGCAAAGCCCGCTGCCCCACGGGCTCTGGGGCCACGTTACTGGCTGCCAAAGAGCTTTCCAACGAGGCACGGCTTTCCCTCCTGGCTCTTCGGGCGTGGGAGCTGTCGCCAGAGACGCGGCCCTACCGGAAAATGCTTCGCAGGCTGGTGCGGCGGCGCAACGTGGACGCCGGTGGCGCCGAGGCTGACGGCCGCAGCAAAGCCCACAGCGCCATGGGCTCTGGGGCCACGCGAGCGGCTGCCAAAGAGCTTTCCAACGAGGCACGGCTTTCCCTCCTGGCTCTTCGGGCGTGGGAGCTGTCGCCAGAGACGCGGCCCTATCGGAAAATGCTTCGCAGGCTGGCGCGGCGGCGCAAGGTGGGCGACGGTGACGCCGAGGCTGACGGCCGCCGCAAAGCCCGCAGCCCCACGGGCTGTGGGGCCACGCGAGCGGCTGCCAAAGAGCTTTCCAACGAGGCACGGCTTTCCCTCCTGGCTCTTCGGGCCTGGGAGCTGTCGCCAGAGCCACGGCCCTACCGGAAAATGCTTCGCAGGATGGCGCGGTGGCGCCACGTGGGCGCCGGTGGCGCCGAGGCTGACAGCCGCCGCAAAGCCCGCAGCGCCACAGGCTTTAGGGCCATGCGAGTGGCTGCCAAAGAGCTTTCCAAGGAGGCACGGCTTTCCCTCCTGGCTCTTCGGCCGTGGGAGATGTCGCCAGAGCTGCAGCCCTACAGGAAAATGCTTCACAGGCTGGCGCGGCGGCGCCACGTGGGCGCCGGTGGCGCCCAGGCTGACGGCCGCCGCAAAGCCCGCAGCCCTACGGGCTGTGGGGCCACGCGAGCGGCTGCCAAAGAGCTTTCCAACGAGGCACGGCTTTCCCTCCTGGCTCTTCGGCCGTGGGAGCTGTCGCCAGAGACGCGGCCCTACCGGAAAATGCTTCTCTGACTGGCGCAGCGGCCCCACGTGGGCGCCGGTGGCGCCCAGGCTGACGGCCGCCGCAAAGCCCGCAGCCCCACGGGCTGTGGGGCCACGCGAGCGGCTGCCAAAGAGCTTTCCAACGAGGCACGGCTTTCCCTCCTGGCTCTTCGGGCGTGGGAGCTGTCGCCAGAAACGCGGCCCTACCGGAAAATGCTTCGCAGGCTGGCGCGGCGGCCCCACCTGGGCGCCGGTGGCGCCGAGGCTGACGGCCGCCGGAAAGACCACAGCCCCACAGGCTGTGGGGCCACGCGAGTGGCTGCCAAAGAGCTTTCCAATGAGGCACGGCTTTCCCTCCTGGCTCTTCGGGCGTGGGAGCTGTCGCCAGAGCCGTGGCCCTACCGGAAAATGCTTCGCAGGCTGGCGCGGCGGCGCCACGTGGGCGCCGGTGTCGCCCAAGCTGACGGCCGCCGCAAAGCCCGCAGCCCCACGGGCTGTGGGGCCACGCGAGTGGCTGCCAAAGAGCTTTCCAACGAGGCACGGCTTTCCCTCCTGGCTCTTCGGGCGTGGGAGCTGTCGCCAGAGCCGCGGCCCTACCGGAAAATGCTTCGCAGGCTGGCGCGGCGGCCTGACGTGGGCGCCGGTGTCGCCCAGGGTGACGGCCGCCGGAACGCCCGCAGCCCCACGGGCTGTGGGGCCACGCGAGCGGCTGCCAAAGAGCTTTCCAATGAGGCACGGCTTTCCCTCCTGGCTCTTCGGGCATGGGAGATGTCGCCAGAGCTGCAGCCCTACCGGAAAATGCTTCACAGGCTGGCGCGGCGGCGCCACGTGGGCGCCGGTGGCGCCCAGGCTGACGGCCGCCGCAAAGCCCGCAGCCCCACGGGCTGTGGGGCCACGCGAGCGGCTGCCAAAGAGCTTTCCAACGAGGCACGGCTTTCCCTCCTGGCTCTTCGGCCGTGGGAGCTGTCGCCAGAGACGCGGCCCTACCGGAAAATGCTTCTCTGACTGGCGCAGCGGCCCCACGTGGGCGCCGGTGGCGCCCAGGCTGACGGCCGCCGCAAAGCCCGCAGCCCCACGGGCTGTGGGGCCACGCGAGCGGCTGCCAAAGAGCTTTCCAACGAGGCACGGCTTTCCCTCCTGGCTCTTCGGGCGTGGCAGCTGTCGCCAGAGACGCGGCCCTACTGGAAAATGCTTCGCAGGCTGGCGCGGCGGCCCCACCTGGGCGCCGGTGTCGCCGAGGCTGACGGCCGCCGGAAAGCCCACAACCCCACAGGCTGTGGGGCCACGCAAGTGGCTGCCAAAGAGCTTTCCAACGAGGCACGGCTTTCCCTCGTGGCTCTTCGGGCGTGGGAGCTGTCGCCAGAGCCGTGGCCCTACCGGAAAATGCTTCGCAGGCTGGCGCGGCGGCGCAACGTGGGCGACGGTGACACTGAGGCTGACGGCCGCCGCAAAGCCCGCAGCCCCACGGGCTGTGGGGCCACGCGAGCGGCTGCCAAAGAGCTTTCCAACGAGGCATGGCTTTCCCTCCTGGCTCTTCGGGCCTGGGAGCTGTCCCCAGAGCCGCGGCCCTACCGGAAAATGCTTCGCAGGCTGGCGCGGCAGCGCCGCGTGGGTGCCGGTGGCGCCGAAGCTGACGGCCGCCGGAAAGCCCGCAGCCCCACAGGCTTTAGGGC
This sequence comes from Larus michahellis, assembly GCF_964199755.1. Lineage (NCBI taxonomy): Eukaryota > Metazoa > Chordata > Aves > Charadriiformes > Laridae > Larus > Larus michahellis. The sequence goes on from NC_133921.1 coordinate 909,238, forward strand.
CATGCGAGTGGCTGCCAAAGAGCTTTCCAACGAGGCACGGCTTTCCCTCCTGGCTCTTCGGGCGTGGGAGCTGTCGCCAGAGACGCGGCCCTACCGGAAAATGCTTCGCAGGCTGGCGCGGAGGCCCGACGTGGGCGCCGGTGGCGCCCAGGCTGACGGCCGCCGCAAAGCCCGCAGCCCCACGGGCTGTGGGGCCACGCGAGCGGCTGCCAAAGAGCTTTCCAACGAGGCACGGCTTTCCCTCCTGGCTCTTCGGCCGTGGGAGCTGTCGCCAGAGACGCGGCCCTACCGGAAAATGCTTCTCTGACTGGCGCAGCGGCCCCACGTGGGCGCCGGTGGCGCCCAGGCTGACGGCCGCCGCAAAGCCCGCAGCCCCACGGGCTGTGGGGCCACGCGAGCGGCTGCCAAAGAGCTTTCCAACGAGGCACGGCTTTCCCTCCTGGCTCTTCGGGCGTGGGAGATGTCGCCAGAGACGCGGCCCTACTGGAAAATGCTTCGCAGGCTGGCGCGGCGGCCCCACCTGGGCGCCGGTGTCGCCGAGGCTGACGGCCGCCGGAAAGCCCACAACCCCACAGGCTGTGGGGCCACGCAAGTGGCTGCCAAAGAGCTTTCCAACGAGGCACGGCTTTCCCTCGTGGCTCTTCGGGCGTGGGAGCTGTCGCCAGAGCCGTGGCCCTACCGGAAAATGCTTCGCAGGCTGGCGCGGCGGCGCAACGTGGGCGACGGTGACACTGAGGCTGACGGCCGCCGCAAAGCCCGCAGCCCCACGGGCTGTGGGGCCACGCGAGCGGCTGCCAAAGAGCTTTCCAACGAGGCATGGCTTTCCCTCCTGGCTCTTCGGGCCTGGGAGCTGTCCCCAGAGCCGCGGCCCTACCGGAAAATGCTTCGCAGGCTGGCGCGGCGGCCCCACCTGGGCGCCGGTGGCGCCGAGGCTGACGGCCGCCGGAAAGACCACAGCCCCACAGGCTGTGGGGCCACGCGAGTGGCTGCCAAAGAGCTTTCCAATGAGGCACGGCTTTCCCTCCTGGCTCTTCGGGCGTGGGAGCTGTCGCCAGAGCCGTGGCCCTACCGGAAAATGCTTCGCAGGCTGGCGCGGCGGCGCCACGTGGGCGCCGGTGTCGCCCAAGCTGACGGCCGCCGCAAAGCCCGCAGCCCCACGGGCTGTGGGGCCACGCGAGCGGCTGCCAAAGAGCTTTCCAACGAGGCACGGCTTTCCCTCCTGGCTCTTCGGGCGTGGGAGCTGTCGCCAGAGCCGCGGCCCTACCGGAAAATGCTTCGCAGGCTGGCGCGGCGGCCTGACGTGGGCGCCGGTGTCGCCCAGGGTGACGGCCGCCGGAACGCCCGCAGCCCCACGGGCTGTGGGGCCACGCGAGCGGCTGCCAAAGAGCTTTCCAATGAGGCACGGCTTTCCCTCCTGGCTCTTCGGGCATGGGAGATGTCGCCAGAGCTGCAGCCCTACCGGAAAATGCTTCACAGGCTGGCGCGGCGGCGCCACGTGGGCGCCGGTGGCGCCCAGGCTGACGGCCGCCGCAAAGCCCGCAGCCCCACGGGCTGTGGGGCCACGCGAGCGGCTGCCAAAGAGCTTTCCAACGAGGCACGGCTTTCCCTCCTGGCTCTTCGGCCGTGGGAGCTGTCGCCAGAGACGCGGCCCTACCGGAAAATGCTTCTCTGACTGGCGCAGCGGCCCCACGTGGGCGCCGGTGGCGCCCAGGCTGACGGCCGCCGCAAAGCCCGCAGCCCCACGGGCTGTGGGGCCACGCGAGCGGCTGCCAAAGAGCTTTCCAACGAGGCACGGCTTTCCCTCCTGGCTCTTCGGGCGTGGCAGCTGTCGCCAGAGACGCGGCCCTACTGGAAAATGCTTCGCAGGCTGGCGCGGCGGCCCCACCTGGGCGCCGGTGTCGCCGAGGCTGACGGCCGCCGGAAAGCCCACAACCCCACAGGCTGTGGGGCCACGCAAGTGGCTGCCAAAGAGCTTTCCAACGAGGCACGGCTTTCCCTCGTGGCTCTTCGGGCGTGGGAGCTGTCGCCAGAGCCGTGGCCCTACCGGAAAATGCTTCGCAGGCTGGCGCGGCGGCGCAACGTGGGCGACGGTGACACTGAGGCTGACGGCCGCCGCAAAGCCCGCAGCCCCACGGGCTGTGGGGCCACGCGAGCGGCTGCCAAAGAGCTTTCCAACGAGGCATGGCTTTCCCTCCTGGCTCTTCGGGCCTGGGAGCTGTCCCCAGAGCCGCGGCCCTACCGGAAAATGCTTCGCAGGCTGGCGCGGCAGCGCCACGTGGGTGCCGGTGGCGCCGAAGCTGACGGCCGCCGGAAAGCCCGCAGCCCCACAGGCTTTAGGGCCATGCGAGTGGCTGCCAAAGAGCTTTCCAACGAGGCACGGCTTTCCCTCCTGGCTCTTCGGGCGTGGGAGCTGTCGCCAGAGACGCGGCCCTACCGGAAAATGCTTCGCAGGCTGGCGCGGAGGCCCGACGTGGGCGCCGGTGGCGCCCAGGCTGACGGCCGCCGCAAAGCCCGCAGCCCCACGGGCTGTGGGGCCACGCGAGCGGCTGCCAAAGAGCTTTCCAACGAGGCACGGCTTTCCCTCCTGGCTCTTCGGCCGTGGGAGCTGTCGCCAGAGACGCGGCCCTACCGGAAAATGCTTCTCTGACTGGCGCAGCGGCCCCACGTGGGCGCCGGTGGCGCCCAGGCTGACGGCCGCCGCAAAGCCCGCAGCCCCACGGGCTGTGGGGCCACGCGAGCGGCTGCCAAAGAGCTTTCCAACGAGGCACGGCTTTCCCTCCTGGCTCTTCGGGCGTGGGAGATGTCGCCAGAGACGCGGCCCTACTGGAAAATGCTTCGCAGGCTGGCGCGGCGGCCCCACCTGGGCGCCGGTGTCGCCGAGGCTGACGGCCGCCGGAAAGCCCACAACCCCACAGGCTGTGGGGCCACGCAAGTGGCTGCCAAAGAGCTTTCCAACGAGGCACGGCTTTCCCTCGTGGCTCTTCGGGCGTGGGAGCTGTCGCCAGAGCCGTGGCCCTACCGGAAAATGCTTCGCAGGCTGGCGCGGCGGCGCAACGTGGGCGACGGTGACACTGAGGCTGACGGCCGCCGCAAAGCCCGCAGCGCCACGGGCTGTGGGGCCACGCGAGCGGCTGCCAAAGAGCTTTCCAACGAGGCATGGCTTTCCCTCCTGGCTCTTCGGGCCTGGGAGCTGTCCCCAGAGCCGCGGCCCTACCGGAAAATGCTTCGCAGGCTGGCGCGGCGGCGCAACGTGGGCGCCGGTGGCGCCGAGGCTGACGGCTGCCGCAAAGCCCGCAGACCCACGGGCTGTGGGGCCATGCGAGCGGCTGCCAAAGAGCTTTCCAACGAGGCACGGCTTTCCCTCCTGGCTCTTCGGCCGTGGGAGCTGTCGCCAGAGACGCGGCCCTACCGGAAAATGCTTCGCAGGCTGGTGCGGCGGCGCAACGTGGACGCCGGTGGCGCCGAGGCTGACGGCCGCAGCAAAGCCCACAGCGCCATGGGCTGTGGGGCCACGCGAGCGGCTGCCAAAGAGCTTTCCAACGAGGCACGGCTTTCCTTCCTGGCTCTTCGGGCGTGGGAGCTGTCGCCAGAGACGCGGCCCTACCGGAAAATGCTTCGCAGGCTGGTGCGGCGGCGCAACGTGGACGCCGGTGGCGCCGAGGCAGACGGCCGCAACAAAGCCCGCAGCCCCACGGGCTGTGGGGCCATGCGAGCGGCTGCCAAAGAGCTTTCCAACGAGGCACGGCTTTCCCTCCTGGCTCTTCGGCCGTGGGAGCTGTCGCCAGAGCCGCGGCCCTACCGGAAAATGCTTCGCAGGCTGGCGCGGCGTCGCCACGTGGGCGCCGGTGGCGAGGAGGCTGACGGCCGCCGGAAAGCCCGCAGCCCCACGGGCTGTGGGGCCACGCGAGCGGCTGCCAAAGAGCTTTCCAATGAGGCATGGCTTTCCCTCCTGCCTCTTCGGGCGTGGGAGCTGTCGCCAGAGCCGCGGCCCTACCGGAAAATGCTTCGCAGGCTGGCACGGCGGCAACACGTGGGCTCCGGAGCCGCCGAGGCTGACGGCCGCCACAAAGCCCGCAGCCCCACGGGCTGTGGGGTCACGAGAGCGGCTGCCAAAGAGCATTCCAACGAGGCACGGCTTTCCCTCCTGGCTCTTCGGCCGTGGGAGCTGTCGCCAGAGCCGCGGCCCTACCGGAAAATGCTTCGCAGGCTGGCGCGGCGGCGCAACGTGGGCGCCGGTGGCGCCGAGGCTGACGGCCGCCGCAAAGCCCGCAGCCCCATGGGCTGTGGGGCCACGCGAGCGGCTGCCAAAGAGCTTTCCAACGAGGCACGGCTTTCCCTCCTGGCTCTTCGGGCGTGGGAGCTGTCGCCAGAGCCGCGGCCCTACCGGAAAATGCTTCACAGGCTGGCGCGGCGGTTCCACTTGGTCACCGGTGGTGCTGAGGCTGACGGCTGCCGCAAAGCCCGCAGGCCCACGGGCTGTGGGACCACGCGAGCGGCTGCCAAAGAGCTCTCCAACGAGGCACGGCTTTCCCTCCTGGCTCTTCGGGCGTGGGAGCTGTCGCCAGAGCCGCGGCCCTACCGGAAAATGCTTCGCAGGCTGGCGCGGCGGCGCATCGTGGGCGCTGGTGGCGCTGAGGCTGACGGCTGCCGCAAAGCCCGCAGCCCCACGGGCTGTGGGGCCATGCGAGCGGCTGCCAAAGAGCTTTCCAACGAGGCACGGCTTTCCCTCCTGGCTCTTCGGGCGTGGGAGCTGTCGCCAGAGCCGCGGCCCTACCGGAAAATGCTTCGCAGGATGGTGCGGCGGCGCACCGTGGACGCCGGTGGCGCCGAGGCAGACGGCCGCAACAAAGCCCGCAGCCCCACGGGCTGTGGGGCCACGCGAGCGGCTGCCAAAGAGCTTTCCAACGAGGCACGGCTTTCCCTCCCGGCTCTTCGGGCGTGGGAGCTGTCGCCAGAGCCGCGGCCCTACCGGAAAATGCTTCGCAGGCTGGTGCGGCGGCGCAACGTGGACGCCGGTGGCGCCGAGGCTGACGGCCGCCGCAAAGCCCGCAGCCCCACGGGCTGTGGGGCCACGCGAGCGGCTGCCAAAGAGCTTTCCAACGAGGCACGGCTTTCCCTCCTGGCTCTTCGGCCGTGGGAGCTGTCGCCAGAGCCGCGGCCCTACCGGAAAATGCTTCGCAGGCTGGCGCGGCGGCGCAACGTCGGTGCCGGTGGCGCCGAGGCTGACGGCCGCCGCAAAGCCCGCAGCCCCACGGGCTGTGGGGCCACGCGAGCGGCTGCCAAAGAGCTTTCCAACGAGGCACGGCTTTCCCTCCTGGCTCTTCGGGCGTGGGAGCTGTCGCCAGAGAGGCGGCCCTACCGGAAAATGCTTCGCAGGCTTGCGCGGTGGCGCCACGTGGGTTCCGGTGGCGCCGAGGCTGACGGCCGCCGCAAAGCCCGCTGCCCCACGGGCTCTGGGGCCACGTTACTGGCTGCCAAAGAGCTTTCCAACGAGGCACGGCTTTCCCTCCTGGCTCTTCGGGCGTGGGAGCTGTCGCCAGAGCCGCGGCCCTACCGGAAAACGCTGCACAGGCTGGCGCGGCGGTTCCACTTGGGCGCCGGTGGTGCTGAGGCTGACGGCCGCCATAAAGCCCGCAGCCCCACGGGCTGTGGGGCCACGCGAGCGGCTGCCAAAGAGCTCTCCAACGAGGCACGGCTTTCCCTCCTGGCTCTTCGGGCGTGGGAGCTGTCGCCAGAGCCGCGGCCCTACCGGAAAATGCTTCGCAGGCTGGCGCGGCGGTCCGACCTGGGCGCCGGTGGCGCCGAGGCTGACGGCCGCTGCAAACCCCGCAGCCCCACGGGCTGTGGGGCCACGCGAGCGGCTGCCAAAGAGCTTTCCAACGAGGCACGGCTTTCCTTCCTGGCTCTTCGGGCGTGGGAGCTGTCGCCAGAGCCGCGGCCCTACCGGAAAATGCTTCGCAGGCTGGCGCGGCGGCGCAACGTGGGGGCTGGTGGCGCCGAGGCTGACGGCTGCCGCAAAGCCCGCAGACCCACGGGCTGTGGGGCCATGCGAGCGGCTGCCAAAGAGCTTTCCAACGAGGCACGGCTTTCCCTCCTGGCTCTTCGGCCGTGGGAGCTGTCGCCAGAGCCGCGGCCCTACCGGAAAATGCTTCGCAGGCTGGTGCGGCGGCGCAACGTGGACGCCGGTGGCGCCGAGGCTGACGGCTGCCGCAAAGCCCGCAGCCCCACGGGCTGTGGGGCCATGCGAGCGGCTGCCAAAGAGCTTTCCAACGAGGCACGGCTTTCCCTCCTGGCTCTTCGGGCGTGGGAGCTGTCGCCAGAGACGCGGCCCTACCGGAAAATGCTTCGCAGGCTGGTGCGGCGGCGCAACGTGGACGCCGGTGGCGCCGAGGCTGACGGCCGCAACAAAGCCCACAGCGCCATGGGCTGTGGGGCCACGCGAGCGGCTGCCAAAGAGCTTTCCAACGAGGCACGGCTTTCCCTCCTGGCTCTTCGGGCGTGGGAGCTGTCGCCAGAGCCGCGGCCCTACCGGAAAATGCTTCGCAGGCTGGTGCGGCGGCGCAACGTGGACGCCGGTGGCGCCGAGGCTGACGGCCGCCGCAAAGCCCGCAGCCCCACGGGCTGTGGGGCCACGCGAGCGGCTGCCAAAGAGCTTTCCAACGAGGCACGGCTTTCCCTCCTGGCTCTTCGGGCGTGGGAGCTGTCGCCAGAGCTGCGGCCCTACCGGAAAATGCTTTGCAGGCTGGCGTGGCGGCGCCACGTGGGCGCCGGTGGCGCCGAGGCTGACGGCCACTGCAAAGCCCGCAGCCCCACGGGCTGTGGGGCCACGCGAGCGGCTGCCAAAGAGCTTTCCAACGAGGCACGGCTTTCCCTCCTGGCTCTTCGTCCGTGGGATCTGTCGCCAGAGAAGCGGCCCTACCGGAAAATGCTTCGCAGGCTGGCGCGGCGGCCCAAGCTGGGCGCCGGTGTCGCCCAGGCTGACGGCCGCCGGAAAGCCCGCAGCCCCACGGGCTGTGGGGCCACGCGAGCGGCTGCCAAAGAGCTTTCCAACGAGGCACGGCTTTCCCTCCTGGCTCTTCGGGCGTGGGAGCTGTCGCCAGAGACGCGGCCCTACCGGAAAATGCTTCGCAGGCTGGCGCGGTGGCGCAACGTGGGCGCCGTTGGAGCCCAGGCTGACGGCCGCCGCAAACCCCGCAGCCCCACGGGCTGTGGGGCCACGCGAGCGGCTGCCAAAGAGCTTTCCAACGAGGCACGGCTTTCCCTCCTGGCTCTTCGGCCGTGGGAGCTGTCGCCAGAGAGGCGGCCCTACCGGAAAATGCTTCGCAGGCTGGCGCGGCGGCGCAACGTGGGCGCCGGTGGCGCCGAGGCTGACGGCCGCCGCAAAGCCCGCAGCCCCACGGGCTGTGGGGCCTCGCGAGCGGCTGCCAAAGAGCTTTCCAACGAGGCACGGCTTTCCCTCCTGGCTCTTCGGCCGTGGGAGCTGTCGCCAGAGAGGCGGCCCTGCCGGAAAATGCTTCGAAGGCTGGCACAGCGGCCCCACGTGGGCGCCGGTGGCGCCGAGGCTGACGGCCGCCACAAAGCCCGCAGCCCCACGGGCTGTGGGGCCACGCGAGCGGCTGCCAAAGAGCTTTTCAACGAGGCACGGCTTTCCCTCCTGGCTCTTGGGCGTGGGAGCTGTCGCCAGAGCCGCGGCCCTACTGGAAAATTCTTCGCAGGCTGGCGCGGCGGCCCCACCTTGGCGCCGGTGTCGCCCAGGCTGACGGCCGCCGCAAAGCCCGCAGTCCCACGGGCTGTGGGGCCACGCGAGCGGCTGCCAAAGAGCTTTCCAACGAGGCACGGCTTTCCCTCCTGGCTCTTCGGCCGTGGGAGCTGTCGCCAGAGACGCGGCCCTACCGGAAAATGCTTCGCAGGCTGGTGCGGCGGCGCAACGTGGACGCCGGTGGCGCCGAGGCTGACGGCCGCCGCAAAGCCCGCAGCCCCACGGGCTGTGGGGCCACGCGAGTGGCTGCCAAAGAGCTTTCCAACGAGGCACGGCTTTCCCTCCTGGCTCTTCGGGCGTGGGAGCTGTCGCCAGAACCGCGGCCCTACCGGAAAATGCTTCGCAGGCTGGCGCGGCGGCGCAACATGGGCGCTGCTGGCGCCGAGGCTGACGGCTGCCGCAAAGCCTGCAGCCCCACGGGCTGTGGGGCCATGCGAGCGGCTGCCAAAGAGCTTTCCAACGAGGCACGGCTTTCCCTCCTGGCTCTTCGGGCGTGGGAGCTGTCGCCAGAGACGCGGCCCTACCGGAAAATGCTTCGCAGGCTGGTGCGGCGGCGCAACGTGGACGCCGGTGGCGCCGAGGCTGACGGCCGCAACAAAGCCCACAGAGCCATGGGCTGTGGGGCCACGCGAGCGGCTGCCAAAGAGCTTTCCAACGAGGCACGGCTTTCCCTCCTGGCTCTTCGGGCGTGGGAGCTGTCGCCAGAGCCGCGGCCCTATCGGAAAATGCTTCGCAGGCTGGCGCGGCGGCGCAAGGTGGGCGACGGTGACGCCGAGGCTGACGGCCGCCGCAAAGCCCGCAGCCCCACGGGCTGTGGGGCCACGCGAGCGGCTGCCAAAGAGCTTTCCAACGAGGCACGGCTTTCCCTCCTGGCTCTTCGGGCGTGGGAGCTGTCGCCAGAGCCGCGGCCCTACCGGAAAATGCTTCGCAGGATGGCGCGGTGGCGCCACGTGGGCGCCGGTGGCGCCGAGGCTGACGGCCGCCGCAAAGCCCGCAGCGCCACAGGCTTTAGGGCCATGCGAGTGGCTGCCAAAGAGCTTTCCAAGGAGGCACGGCTTTCCCTCCTGGCTCTTCGGCCGTGGGAGCTGTCGCCAGAGCTGCAGCCCTACAGGAAAATGCTCCACAGGCTGGCGCGGCGGCGCCACGTGGGCGCCGGTGGCGCCCAGGCTGACGGCCGCCGCAAAGCCCGCAGCCCCACGGGCTGTGGGGCCACGCGAGCGGCTGCCAAAGAGCTTTCCAACGAGGCATGGCTTTCCCTCCTGGCTCTTCGGCCGTGGGAGCTGTCGCCAGAGACGCGGCCCTACCGGAAAATGCTTCTCTGACTGGCGCAGCGGCCCCACGTGGGCGCCGGTGGCGCCCAGGCTGACGGCCGCCGCAAAGCCCGCAGCCCCACGGGCTGTGGGGCCACGCGAGCGGCTGCCAAAGAGCTTTCCAACGAGGCACGGCTTTCCCTCTTGGCTCTTCGGGCGTGGGAGCTGTCGCCAGAGACGCGGCCCTACTGGAAAATGCTTCGCAGGCTGGCGCGGCGGCCCCACCTGGGCGCCGGTGGCGCCGAGGCTGACGGCCGCCGGAAAGACCACAGCCCCACAGGCTGTGGGGCCACGCGAGTGGCTGCCAAAGAGCTTTCCAATGAGGCACGGCTTTCCCTCGTGGCTCTTCGGGCGTGGGAGCTGTCGCCAGAGCCGTGGCCCTACCGGAAAATGCTTCGCAGGCTGGCGCGGCGGCGCCACGTGGGCGCCGGTGTCGCCCAAGCTGACGGCCGCCGCAAAGCCCGCAGCCCCACGGGCTGTGGGGCCACGCGAGTGGCTGCCAAAGAGCTTTCCAACGAGGCACGGCTTTCCCTCCTGGCTCTTCGGGCGTGGGAGCTGTTGCCAGAGCCGCGGCCCTAACGGAAAATGCTTCGCAGGCTGGCGCGGTGACGCCACGTGGGCGCCGGTGGCGCCCAGGCTGACGGACACCAGAAAGCCCGCAGCCCCACGGGCTGTGGGGCCACGCGAGCGGCTGCCAAAGAGCTTTCCAACGAGGCACGGTTTTCCCTCCTGGCTCTTCGGGCGTGGGAGCTGTCGCCAGAGACGCGGCCCTACCGGAAAATGCTTCACAGGCTGGCGCGGCGGCCTGACGTGGGCGCCGGTGTCGCCCAGGGTGACGGCCGCCGGAACGCCCGCAGCCCCACGGGCTGTGGGGCCACGCGAGCAGCTGCCAAAGAGCTTTCCAATGAGGCACGGCTTTCCCTCCTGGCTCTTCGGGCATGGGAGATGTCGCCAGAGCTGCAGCCCTACCGGAAAATGCTTCACAGGCTGGCGCGGCGGCGCCACGTGGGCGCCGGTGGCGCCCAGGCTGACGGCCGCCGCAAAGCCCGCAGCCCCACGGGCTGTGGGGCCACGCGAGCGGCTGCCAAAGAGCTTTCCAACGAGGCACGGCTTTCCCTCCTGGCTCTTCGGCCGTGGGAGCTGTCGCCAGAGACGCGGCCCTACCGGAAAATGCTTCTCTGACTGGCGCAGCGGCCCCACGTGGGCGCCGGTGGCGCCCAGGCTGACGGCCGCCGCAAAGCCCGCAGCCCCACGGGCTGTGGGGCCACGCGAGCGGCTGCCAAAGAGCTTTCCAACGAGGCACGGCTTTCCCTCCTGGCTCTTCGGGCGTGGCAGCTGTCGCCAGAGACGCGGCCCTACTGGAAAATGCTTCGCAGGCTGGCGCGGCGGCCCCACCTGGGCGCCGGTGTCGCCGAGGCTGACGGCCGCCGGAAAGCCCACAACCCCACAGGCTGTGGGGCCACGCAAGTGGCTGCCAAAGACCTTTCCAACGAGGCACGGCTTTCCCTCGTGGCTCTTCGGGCGTGGGAGCTGTCGCCAGAGCCATGGCCCTACCGGAAAATGCTTCGCAGGCTGGCGCGGCGGCGCAACGTGGGCGACGGTGACACTGAGGCTGACGGCCGCCGCAAAGCCCGCAGCCCCACGGGCTGTGGGGCCACGCGAGCGGCTGCCAAAGAGCTTTCCAACGAGGCATGGCTTTCCCTCCTGGCTCTTCGGGCCTGGGAGCTCTTGCCAGAGCCGCGGCCCTACCGGAAAATGCTTCGCAGGCTGGCGCGGCGGCGCAACGTGGGGGCTGGTGGCGCCGAGGCTGACGGCTGCCGCAAAGCCCGCAGACCCACGGGCTGTGGGGCCATGCGAGCGGCTGCCAAAGAGCTTTCCAACGAGGCACGGCTTTCCCTCCTGGCTCTTCGGGCGTGGGAGCTGTCGCCAGAGACGCGGCCCTACCGGAAAATGCTTCGCAGGCTGGTGCGGCGGCGCAACGTGGACGCCGGTGGCGCCGAGGCTGACGGCCGCAACAAAGCCCACAGCGCCATGGGCTGTGGGGCCACGCGAGCGGCTGCCAAAGAGCTTTCCAACGAGGCACGGCTTTCCGTCCTGGCTCTTCGGGCGTGGGAGCTGTCGCCAGAGACGCGGCCCTACCGGAAAATGCTTCGCAGGCTGGTGCGGCGGCGCAACGTGGACGCCGGTGGCGCCGAGGCAGACGGCCGCAACAAAGCCCGCAGCCCCACGGGCTGTGGGGCCACGCGAGCGGCTGCCAAAGAGCTTTCCAACGAGGCACGGCTTTCCCTCCTGGCTCTTCGGCCGTGGGAGCTGTCGCCAGAGCCGCGGCCCTACCGGAAAATGCTTCGCAGGCTGGCGCGGCGGCGCAACGTCGGTGCCGGTGGCGCCGAGGCTGACGGCCGCCGCAAAGCCCGCAGCCCCACGGGCTGTGGGGCCACGCGAGCGGCTGCCAAAGAGCTTTCCAACGAGGCACGGCTTTCCCTCCTGGCTCTTCGGGCGTGGGAGCTGTCGCCAGAGAGGCGGCCCTACCGGAAAATGCTTCGCAGGCTTGCGCGGTGGCGCCACGTGGGTTCCGGTGGCGCCGAGGCTGACGGCCGCCGCAAAGCCCGCTGCCCCACGGGCTCTGGGGCCACGTTACTGGCTGCCAAAGAGCTTTCCAACGAGGCACGGCTTTCCCTCCTGGCTCTTCGGGCGTGGGAGCTGTCGCCAGAGCCGCGGCCCTACCGGAAAACGCTGCACAGGCTGGCGCGGCGGTTCCACTTGGGCGCCGGTGGTGCTGAGGCTGACGGCCGCCATAAAGCCCGCAGCCCCACGGGCTGTGGGGCCACGCGAGCGGCTGCCAAAGAGCTCTCCAACGAGGCACGGCTTTCCCTCCTGGCTCTTCGGGCGTGGGAGCTGTCGCCAGAGCCGCGGCCCTACCGGAAAATGCTTCGCAGGCTGGCGCAGCGGTCCGACCTGGGCGCCGGTGGCGCCGAGGCTGACGGCCGCTGCAAACCCCGCAGCCCCACGGGCTGTGGGGCCACGCGACCGGCTGCCAAAGAGCTTTCCAACGAGGCACGGCTTTCCTTCCTGGCTCTTCGGGCGTGGGAGCTGTCGCCAGAGCCGCGGCCCTACCGGAAAATGCTTCGCAGGCTGGCGCGGCGGCGCAACGTGGGGGCTGGTGGCGCCGAGGCTGACGGCTGCCGCAAAGCCCGCAGCCCCACGGGCTGTGGGGCCATGCGAGCGGCTGCCAAAGAGCTTTCCAACGAGGCACGGCTTTCCCTCCTGGCTCTTCGGCCGTGGGAGCTGTCGCCAGAGACGCGGCCCTACCGGAAAATGCTTCGCAGGCTGGTGCGGCGGCGCAACGTGGACGCCGGTGGCGCCGAGGCTGACGGCTGCCGCAAAGCCCGCAGCCCCACGGGCTGTGGGGCCATGCGAGCGGCTGCCAAAGAGCTTTCCAACGAGGCACGGCTTTCCCTCCTGGCTCTTCGGGCGTGGGAGCTGTCGCCAGAGACGCGGCCCTACCGGAAAATGCTTCGCAGGCTGGTGCGGCGGCGCAACGTGGACGCCGGTGGCGCCGAGGCTGACGGCCGCAACAAAGCCCACAGCGCCATGGGCTGTGGGGCCACGCGAGCGGCTGCCAAAGAGCTTTCCAACGAGGCACGGCTTTCCCTCCTGGCTCTTCGGGCGTGGGAGCTGTCGCCAGAGCCGCGGCCCTACCGGAAAATGCTTCGCAGGCTGGTGCGGCGGCGCAACGTGGACGCCGGTGGCGCCGAGGCTGACGGCCGCCGCAAAGCCCGCAGCCCCATGGGCTGTGGGGCCACGCGAGCGGCTGCCAAAGAGCTTTCCAACGAGGCACGGCTTTCCCTCCTGGCTCTTCGGGCGTGGGAGCTGTCGCCAGAGCTGCGGCCCTACCGGAAAATGCTTTGCAGGCTGGCGTGGCGGCGCCACGTGGGCGCCGGTGGCGCCGAGGCTGACGGCCACTGCAAAGCCCGCAGCCCCACGGGCTGTGGGGCCACGCGAGCGGCTGCCAAAGAGCTTTCCAACGAGGCACGGCTTTCCCTCCTGGCTCTTCGTCCGTGGGATCTGTCGCCAGAGAAGCGGCCCTACCGGAAAATGCTTCGCAGGCTGGCGCGGCGGCCCAAGCTGGGCGCCGGTGTCGCCCAGGCTGACGGCCGCCGGAAAGCCCGCAGCCCCACGGGCTGTGGGGCCACGCGAGCGGCTGCCAAAGAGCTTTCCAACGAGGCACGGCTTTCCCTCCTGGCTCTTCGGGCGTGGGAGCTGTCGCCAGAGACGCGGCCCTACCGGAAAATGCTTCGCAGGCTGGCGCGGTGGCGCAACGTGGGCGCCGTTGGAGCCCAGGCTGACGGCCGCCGCAAACCCCGCAGCCCCACGGGCTGTGGGGCCTCGCGAGCGGCTGCCAAAGAGCTTTCCAACGAGGCACGGCTTTCCCTCCTGGCTCTTCGGCCGTGGGAGCTGTCGCCAGAGAGGCGGCCCTACCGGAAAATGCTTCGCAGGCTGGCGCGGCGGCGCAACGTGGGCGCCGGTGGCGCCGAGGCTGACGGCTGCCGCAAAGCCCGCAGCCCCACGGGCTGTGGGGCCTCGCGAGCGGCTGCCAAAGAGCTTTCCAACGAGGCACGGCTTTCCCTCCTGGCTCTTCGGCCGTGGGAGCTGTCGCCAGAGAGGCGGCCCTGCCGGAAAATGCTTCGAAGGCTGGCACAGCGGCCCCACGTGGGCGCCGGTGGCGCCGAGGCTGACGGCCGCCACAAAGCCCGCAGCCCCACGGGCTGTGGGGCCACGCGAGCGGCTGCCAAAGAGCTTTTCAACGAGGCACGGCTTTCCCTCCTGGCTCTTGGGCGTGGGAGCTGTCGCCAGAGCCGCGGCCCTACTGGAAAATTCTTCGCAGGCTGGCGCGGCGGCCCCACCTTGGCGCCGGTGTCGCCCAGGCTGACGGCCGCCGCAAAGCCCGCAGTCCCACGGGCTGTGGGGCCACGCGAGCGGCTGCCAAAGAGCTTTCCAACGAGGCACGGCTTTCCCTCCTGGCTCTTCGGCCGTGGGAGCTGTCGCCAGAGCCGCAGCCCTACCGGAAAATGCTTCGCAGGCTGGTGCGGCGGCGCAACGTGGACGCCGGTGGCGCCGAGGCTGACGGCCGCCGCAAAGCCCGCAGCCCCACGGGCTGTGGGGCCACGCGAGTGGCTGCCAAAGAGCTTTCCAACGAGGCACGGCTTTCCCTCCTGGCTCTTCGGGCGTGGGAGCTGTCGCCAGAACCGCGGCCCTACCGGAAAATGCTTCGCAGGCTGGCGCGGCGGCGCAACATGGGCGCTGCTGGCGCCGAGGCTGACGGCTGCCGCAAAGCCTGCAGCCCCACGGGCTGTGGGGCCATGCGAGCGGCTGCCAAAGAGCTTTCCAACGAGGCACGGCTTTCCCTCCTGGCTCTTCGGGCGTGGGAGCTGTCGCCAGAGACGCGGCCCTACCGGAAAATGCTTCGCAGGCTGGTGCGGCGGCGCAACGTGGACGCCGGTGGCGCCGAGGCTGACGGCCGCAACAAAGCCCACAGAGCCATGGGCTGTGGGGCCACGCGAGCGGCTGCCAAAGAGCTTTCCAACGAGGCACGGCTTTCCCTCCTGGCTCTTCGGCCGTGGGAGCTGTCGCCAGAGCCGCGGCCCTATCGGAAAATGCTTCGCAGGCTGGCGCGGCGGCGCAAGGTGGGCGACGGTGACGCCGAGGCTGACGGCCGCCGCAAAGCCCGCAGCCCCACGGGCTGTGGGGCCACGCGAGCGGCTGCCAAAGAGCTTTCCAACGAGGCACGGCTTTCCCTCCTGGCTCTTCGGGCCTGGGAGCTGTCGCCAGAGCCACGGCCCTACCGGAAAATGCTTCGCAGGATGGCGCGGTGGCGCCACGTGGGCGCCGGTGGCGCCGAGGCTGACGGCCGCCGCAAAGCCCGCAGCGCCACATGCTTTAGGGCCATGCGAGTGGCTGCCAAAGAGCTTTCCAAGGAGGCACGGCTTTCCCTCCTGGCTCTTCGGCCGTGGGAGATGTCGCCAGAGCTGTAGCCCTACAGGAAAATGCTCCACAGGCTGGCGCGGCGGCGCCACGTGGGCGCCGGTGGCGCCCAGGCTGACGGCCGCCGCAAAGCCCGCAGCCCCACGGGCTGTGGGGCCACGCGAGCGGCTGCCAAAGAGCTTTCCAACGAGGCATGGCTTTCCCTCCTGGCTCTTCGGCCGTGGGAGCTGTCGCCAGAGACGCGGCCCTACCGGAAAATGCTTCTCTGACTGGCGCAGCGGCCCCACGTGGGCGCCGGTGGCGCACAGGCTGACGGCCGCCGCAAAGCCCGCAGCCCCACGGGCTGTGGGGCCACGCGAGCGGCTGCCAAAGAGCTTTCCAACGAGGCACGGCTTTCCCTCCTGGCTCTTCGGGCGTGGGAGCTGTCGCCAGAGACGCGGCCCTACTGGAAAATGCTTCGCAGGCTGGCGCGGCGGCCCCACCTGGGCGCCGGTGGCGCCGAGGCTGACGGCCGCCGGAAAGACCACAGCCCCACAGGCTGTGGGGCCACGCGAGTGGCTGCCAAAGAGCTTTCCAATGAGGCACGGCTTTCCCTCGTGGCTCTTCGGGCGTGGGAGCTGTCGCCAGAGCCGTGGCCCTACCGGAAAATGCTTCGCAGGCTGGCGCGGCGGCGCCACGTGGGCGCCGGTGTCGCCCAAGCTGACGGCCGCCGCAAAGCCCGCAGCCCCACGGGCTGTGGGGCCACGCGAGTGGCTGCCAAAGAGCTTTCCAACGAGGCACGGCTTTCCCTCCTGGCTCTTCGGGCGTGGGAGCTGTTGCCAGAGCCGCGGCCCTAACGGAAAATGCTTCGCAGGCTGGCGCGGTGACGCCACGTGGGCGCCGGTGGCGCCCAGGCTGACGGACACCGGAAAGCCCGCAGCCCCACGGGCTGTGGGGCCACGCGAGCGGCTGCCAAAGAGCTTTCCAACGAGGCACGGTTTTCCCTCCTGGCTCTTCGGGCGTGGGAGCTGTCGCCAGAGACGCGGCCCTACCGGAAAATGCTTCACAGGCTGGCGCGGCGGCCTGACGTGGGCGCCGGTGTCGCCCAGGGTGACGGCCGCCGGAACGCCCGCAGCCCCACGGGCTGTGGGGCCACGCGAGCAGCTGCCAAAGAGCTTTCCAATGAGGCACGGCTTTCCCTCCTGGCTCTTCGGGCATGGGAGATGTCGCCAGAGCTGCAGCCCTACCGGAAAATGCTTCACAGGCTGGCGCGGCGGCGCCACGTGGGCGCCGGTGGCGCCCAGGCTGACGGCCGCCGCAAAGCCCGCAGCCCCACGGGCTGTGGGGCCACGCGAGCGGCTGCCAAAGAGCTTTCCAACGAGGCACGGCTTTCCCTCCTGGCTCTTCGGCCGTGGGAGCTGTCGCCAGAGACGCGGCCCTACCGGAAAATGCTTCTCTGACTGGCGCAGCGGCCCCACGTGGGCGCCGGTGGCGCCCAGGCTGACGGCCGCCGCAAAGCCCGCAGCCCCACGGGCTGTGGGGCCACGCGAGCGGCTGCCAAAGAGCTTTCCAACGAGGCACGGCTTTCCCTCCTGGCTCTTCGGGCGTGGCAGCTGTCGCCAGAGACGCGGCCCTACTGGAAAATGCTTCGCAGGCTGGCGCGGCGGCCCCACCTGGGCGCCGGTGTCGCCGAGGCTGACGGCCGCCGGAAAGCCCACAACCCCACAGGCTGTGGGGCCACGCAAGTGGCTGCCAAAGACCTTTCCAACGAGGCACGGCTTTCCCTCGTGGCTCTTCGGGCGTGGGAGCTGTCGCCAGAGCCGTGGCCCTACCGGAAAATGCTTCGCAGGCTGGCGTGGCGGCGCAACGTGGGCGACGGTGACACTGAGGCTGACGGCCGCCGCAAAGCCCGCAGCCCCACGGGCTGTGGGGCCACGCGAGCGGCTGCCAAAGAGCTTTCCAACGAGGCATGGCTTTCCCTCCTGGCTCTTCGGGCCTGGGAGCTGTTGCCAGAGCCGCGGCCCTACCGGAAAATGCTTCGCAGGCTGGCGCGGCGGCGCAACGTGGGGGCTGGTGGCGCCGAGGCTGACGGCTGCCGCAAAGCCCGCAGACCCACGGGCTGTGGGGCCATGCGAGCGGCTGCCAAAGAGCTTTCCAACGAGGCACGGCTTTCCCTCCTGGCTCTTCGGGCGTGGGAGCTGTCGCCAGAGACGCGGCCCTACCGGAAAATGCTTCGCAGGCTGGTGCGGCGGCGCAACGTGGACGCCGGTGGCGCCGAGGCTGACGGCCGCAACAAAGCCCACAGCGCCATGGGCTGTGGGGCCACGCGAGCGGCTGCCAAAGAGCTTTCCAACGAGGCACGGCTTTCCATCCTGGCTCTTCGGGCGTGGGAGCTGTCGCCAGAGACGCGGCCCTACCGGAAAATGCTTCGCAGGCTGGTGCGGCGGCGCAACGTGGACGCCGGTGGCGCCGAGGCAGACGGCCGCAACAAAGCCCGCAGCCCCACGGGCTGTGGGGCCATGCGAGCGGCTGCCAAAGAGCTTTCCAACGAGGCACGGCTTTCCCTCCTGGCTCTTCGGCCGTGGGAGCTGTCGCCAGAGCCGCGGCCCTACCGGAAAATGCTTCGCAGGCTGGCGCGGCGTCGCCACGTGGGCGCCGGTGGCGAGGAGGCTGACGGCCGCCGGAAAGCCCGCAGCCCCACGGGCTGTGGGGCCACGCGAGCGGCTGCCAAAGAGCTTTCCAATGAGGCATGGCTTTCCCTCCTGGCTCTTCGGGCGTGGGAGCTGTCGCCAGAGCCGCGGCCCTACCGGAAAATGCTTCGCAGGCTGGCACGGCAGCAACACGTGGGCTCCGGAGCCGCCGAGGCTGACGGCCGCCACAAAGCCCGCAGCCCCACGGGCTGTGGGGTCACGAGAGCGGCTGCCAAAGAGCATTCCAACGAGGCACGGCTTTCCCTCCTGGCTCTTCGGCCGTGGGAGCTGTCGCCAGAGCCGCGGCCCTACCGGAAAATGCTTCGCAGGCTGGCGCGGCGGCGCAACGTGGGCGCCGGTGGCGCCGAGGCTGACGGCCGCCGCAAAGCCCGCAGCCCCATGGGCTGTGGGGCCACGCGAGCGGCTGCCAAAGAGCTTTCCAACGAGGCACGGCTTTCCCTCCTGGCTCTTCGGGCGTGGGAGCTGTCGCCAGAGCCGCGGCCCTACCGGAAAATGCTTCACAGGCTGGCGCGGCGGTTCCACTTGGTCACCGGTGGTGCTGAGGCTGACGGCTGCCGCAAAGCCCGCAGGCCCACGGGCTGTGGGACCACGCGAGCGGCTGCCAAAGAGCTCTCCAACGAGGCACGGCTTTCCCTCCTGGCTCTTCGGGCGTGGGAGCTGTCGCCAGAGCCGCGGCCCTACCGGAAAATGCTTCGCAGGCTGGCGCGGCGGCGCATCGTGGGCGCTGGTGGCGCTGAGGCTGACGGCTGCCGCAAAGCCCGCAGCCCCACGGGCTGTGGGGCCATGCGAGCGGCTGCCAAAGAGCTTTCCAACGAGGCACGGCTTTCCCTCCTGGCTCTTCGGGCGTGGGAGCTGTCGCCAGAGCCGCGGCCCTACCGGAAAATGCTTCGCAGGATGGTGCGGCGGCGCACCGTGGACGCCGGTGGCGCCGAGGCTGACGGCCGCCGCAAAGCCCGCAGCCCCACGGGCTGTGGGGCCACGCGAGCGGCTGCCAAAGAGCTTTCCAACGAGGCACGGCTTTCCCTCCTGGCTCTTCGGGCGTGGGAGCTGTCGCCAGAGACGCGGCCCTACCGGAAAATGCTTCGCAGGCTGGCGCGGCGGCGCAACGTCGGTGCCGGTGGCGCCGAGGCTGACGGCCGCCACAAAGCCCGCAGCCCCACGGGCTGTGGGGCCACGCGAGCGGCTGCCAAAGAGCTTTCCAACGAGGCACGGCTTTCCCTCCTGGCTCTTCGGGCGTGGGAGCTGTCGCCAGAGAGGCAGCCCTACCGGAAAATGCTTCGCAGGCTTGCGCGGTGGCGCCACGTGGGTTCCGGTGGCGCCGAGGCTGACGGCCGCCGCAAAGCCCGCTGCCCCACGGGCTCTGGGGCCACGTTACTGGCTGCCAAAGAGCTTTCCAACGAGGCACGGCTTTCCCTCCTGGCTCTTCGGGCGTGGGAGCTGTCGCCAGAGCCGCGGCCCTACCGGAAAACGCTGCACAGGCTGGCGCGGCGGTTCCACTTGGGCGCCGGTGGTGCTGAGGCTGACGGCCGCCATAAAGCCCGCAGCCCCACGGGCTGTGGGGCCACGCGAGCGGCTGCCAAAGAGCTCTCCAACGAGGCACGGCTTTCCCTCCTGGCTCTTCGGGCGTGGGAGCTGTCGCCAGAGCCGCGGCCCTACCGGAAAATGCTTCGCAGGCTGGCGCAGCGGTCCGACCTGGGCGCCGGTGGCGCCGAGGCTGACGGCCGCTGCAAACCCCGCAGCCCCACGGGCTGTGGGGCCACGCGAGCGGCTGCCAAAGAGCTTTCCAACGAGGCACGGCTTTCCCTCCTGGCTCTTCGGGCGTGGGAGCTGTTGCCAGAGCCGCGGCCCTACCGGAAAATGCTTCGCAGGCTGGCGCGGCGGCGCAACGTGGGGGCTGGTGGCGCCGAGGCTGACGGCTGCCGCAAAGCCCGCAGACCCACGGGCTGTGGGGCCATGCGAGCGGCTGCCAAAGAGCTTTCCAACGAGGCACGGCTTTCCCTCCTGGCTCTTCGGCCGTGGGAGCTGTCGCCAGAGACGCGGCCCTACCGGAAAATGCTTCGCAGGCTGGTGCGGCGGCGCAACGTGGACGCCGGTGGCGCCGAGGCTGACGGCTGCCGCAAAGCCCGCAGACCCACGGGCTGTGGGGCCATGCGAGCGGCTGCCAAAGAGCTTTCCAACGAGGCACGGCTTTCCCTCCTGGCTCTTCGGGCGTGGGAGCTGTCGCCAGAGACGCGGCCCTACCGGAAAATGCTTCGCAGGCTGGTGCGGCGGCGCAACGTGGACGCCGGTGGTGCCCAGGCTGACGGCCGCAACAAAGCCCACAGCGCCATGGGCTGTGGGGCCACGCGAGCGGCTGCCAAAGAGCTTTCCAACGAGGCACGGCTTTCCCTCCTGGCTCTTCGGGCGTGGGAGCTGTCGCCAGAGACGCGGCCCTACCGGAAAATGCTTCGCAGGCTGGTGCGGCGGCGCAACGTGGACGCCGGTGGCGCCGAGGCTGACGGCCGCCGCAAAGCCCGCAGCCCCACAGGCTGTGGGGCCACGCGAGCGGCTGCCAAAGAGCTTTCCAACGAGGCACGGCTTTCCCTCCTGGCTCTTCGGGCGTGGGAGCTGTCGCCAGAGCTGCGGCCCTACCGGAAAATGCTTTGCAGGCTGGCGCGGCGGCGCCACGTGGGCGCCGGTGGCGCCGAGGCTGACGGCCACTGCAAAGCCCGCAGCCCCACGGGCTGTGGGGCCACGCGAGCGGCTGCCAAAGAGCTTTCCAACGAGGCACGGCTTTCCCTCCTGGCTCTTCGTCCGTGGGATCTGTCGCCAGAGAAGCGGCCCTACCGGAAAATGCTTCGCAGGCTGGCGCGGCGGCCCAAGCTGGGCGCCGGTGTCGCCCAGGCTGACGGACGCCGGAAAGCCCGCAGCCCCACGGGCTGTGGGGCCACGCGAGCGGCTGCCAAAGAGCTTTCCAACGAGGCACGGCTTTCCCTCCTGGCTCTTCGGCCGTGGGAGCTGTCGCCAGAGCCGCGGCCCTACCGGAAAATGCTTCGCAGGCTGGCGCGGTGGCGCCACGTGGGCGCCGTTGGAGCCCAGGCTGACGGCCGCCGCAAACCCCGCAGCCCCACGGGCTGTGGGGCCACGCGAGCGGCTGCCAAAGAGCTTTCCAACGAGGCACGGCTTTCCCTCCTGGCTCTTCGGCCGTGGGAGCTGTCGCCAGAGAGGCGGCCCTACCGGAAAATGCTTCGCAGGCTGGCGCGGCGGCGCAACGTGGGCGCCGGTGGCGCCGAGGCTGACGGCCGCCGCAAAGCCCGCAGCCCCACGGGCTGTGGGGCCTCGCGAGCGGCTGCCAAAGAGCTTTCCAACGAGGCACGGCTTTCCCTCCTGGCTCTTCGGCCGTGGGAGCTGTCGCCAGAGAGGCGGCCCTGCCGGAAAATGCTTCAAAGGCTGGCACAGCGGCCCCACGTGGGCGCCGGTGGCGCCGAGGCTGACGGCCGCCACAAAGCCCGCAGCCCCACGGGCTGTGGGGCCACGCGAGCGGCTGCCAAAGAGCTTTCCAACGAGGCACGGCTTTCCCTCCTGGCTCTTCGGGCGTGGGAGCTGTCGCCAGAGAGGCGGCCCTACCGGAAAATGCTTCGCAGGCTTGCGCGGTGGCGCCACGTGGGTTCCGGTGGCGCCGAGGCTGACGGCCGCCGCAAAGCCCGCTGCCCCACGGGCTCTGGGGCCACGTTACTGGCTGCCAAAGAGCTTTCCAACGAGGCACGGCTTTCCCTCCTGGCTCTTCGGGCGTGGGAGCTGTCGCCAGAGCCGCGGCCCTACCGGAAAACGCTTCACAGGCTGGCGCGGCGGTTCCACTTGGGCGCCGGTGGTGCTGAGGCTGACGGCCGCCATAAAGCCCGCAGCCCCACGGGCTGTGGGGCCACGCGAGCGGCTGCCAAAGAGCTCTCCAACGAGGCACGGCTTTCCCTCCTGGCTCTTCGGGCGTGGGAGCTGTCGCCAGAGCCGCGGCCCTACCGGAAAATGCTTCGCAGGCTGGCGCGGCGGCGCAACGTGGGGGCTGGTGGCGCCGAGGCTGACGGCTGCCGCAAAGCCCGCAGACCCACGGGCTGTGGGGCCATGCGAGCGGCTGCCAAAGAGCTTTCCAACGAGGCACGGCTTTCCCTCCTGGCTCTTCGGGCGTGGGAGCTGTCGCCAGAGACGCGGCCCTACCGGAAATTGCTTCGCAGGCTAGTGCGGCGGCGCAACGTGGACGCCGGTGTCGCCGAGGCTGACGGCCGCAACAAAGCCCACAGCGCCATGGGCTGTGGGGCCACGCGAGCGGCTGCCAAAGAGCTTTCCAACGAGGCACGGCTTTCCCTCCTGGCTCTTCGGGCGTGGGAGCTGTCGCCAGAGCTGCGGCCCTACCGGAAAATGCTTCGCAGGCTGGCGCGGCGGCGCAACGTGGGTGCCGGTGTCGCCGAGGCTGACGGCCGCCGCAAAGCCCGCAGCCCCACGGGCTGTGGGGCCATGCGAGCGGCTGCCAAAGAGCTTTCCAACGAGGCACGGCTTTCCCTCCTGGCTCTTCGTCCGTGGGAGCTGTCGCCAGAGACGCGGCCCTACCGGAAAATGCTTCGCAGGCTGGCGCGGTGGCGCCACGTGGGTTCCCGTGGAGCCGAGACTGATGGCCGCCGCAAAGCCCGCTGCCCCACGGGCTGTGGGGCCACGCGAGCGGCTGCCAAAGAGCTTTCCAACGAGGCACGGCTTTCCCTCATGGCTGTTCGGGCGTGGGAGCTGTCGCCAGAGAGGCGGCCCTACCGGAAAATGCTTCGCAGGCTGGCGTGGCGGCGTCACGTGGGCGCCGGTGGCGCCGAGGCTGACGGCCACCGCAAAGCCCGCAGCCCCACGGGCTGTGGGGCCACGCGAGCGGCTGCCAAAGAGCTTTCCAACGAGGCACGGCTTTCCCTACTGGCTCTTCGTCCGTGGGATCTGTCGCCAGAGAAGCGGCCCTACCGGAAAATGCTTCGCAGGCTGGCGCGGCGGCCCAAGCTGGGCGCCGGTGTCGCCCAGGCTGACGGCCACCGGAAAGCCCGCAGCCCCACGGGCTGTGGGGCCACGCGAGCGGTTGCCAAAGAGCTTTCCAACGAGGCACGGCTTTCCCTCCTGGCTCTTCGGCCGTGGGAGCTGTTGCCAGAGCCGCGGCCCTACCGGAAAATGCTTCGCAGG
The DNA here is from genome assembly GCF_964199755.1 of Larus michahellis. Lineage (NCBI taxonomy): Eukaryota > Metazoa > Chordata > Aves > Charadriiformes > Laridae > Larus > Larus michahellis. The sequence continues at coordinate 932,163 of NC_133921.1, forward strand.
CTGGCGCGGTGGCGCAACATGGGCGCCGTTGGAGCCCAGGCTGACGGCCGCCGCAAACCCCGCAGCCCCACGGGCTGTGGGGCCACGCGAGCGGCTGCCAAAGAGCTTTCCAACGAGGCACGGCTTTCCCTCCTGGCTCTTCGGGCGTGGGAGCTGTCGCCAGAGCCGCGGCCCTACCGGAAAATGCTTCGCAGGCTGGCGCGGCGGCGCAACGTGGGCGCCGGTGGCGCCGAGGCTGACGGCCGCCGCAAAGCCCGCAGCCCCATGGGCTGTGGGGCCACGCGAGCGGCTGCCAAAGAGCTTTCCAACGAGGCACGGCTTTCCCTCCTGGCTCTTCGGGCGTGGGAGCTGTCGCCAGAGCCGCGGCCCTACCGGAAAATGCTTCACAGGCTGGCGCGGCGGTTCCACTTGGGCACCGGTGGTGCTGAGGCTGACGGCTGCCGCAAAGCCCGCAAGCCCACGGGCTGTGGGACCACGCGAGCGGCTGCCAAAGAGCTCTCCAACGAGGCACGGCTTTCCCTCCTGGCTCTTCGGCCGTGGGAGCTGTCGCCAGAGCCGCGGCCCTACCGGAAAATGCTTCGCAGGCTGGCGCGGCGGCGCAACGTGGGCGCTGGTGGCGCCGAGGCTGACGGCTGCCGCAAAGCCCGCAGCCCCACGGGCTGTGGGGCCATGCGAGCGGCTGCCAAAGAGCTTTCCAACGAGGCACGGCTTTCCCTCCTGGCTCTTCGGGCGTGGGAGCTGTCGCCAGAGCCGCGGCCCTACCGGAAAATGCTTCGCAGGCTGGTGCGGCGGCGCAACGTGGACGCCGGTGGCGCCGAGGCAGACGGCCGCAACAAAGCCCGCAGCCCCACGGGCTGTGGGGCCACGCGAGCGGCTGCCAAAGAGCTTTCCAACGAGGCACGGCTTTCCCTCCTGGCTCTTCGGCCGTGGGAGCTGTTGCCAGAGCCGCGGACCTAACGGAAAATGCTTCGCAGGATGGCGCGGCGGCGCAACGTGGGCGCCGGTGGCGCCGAGGCTGACGGCCGCCGCAAAACCCGCAGCCCCATGGGCTGTGGGGCCACGCGAGCAGCTGCCAAAGAGCTTTCCAACGAGGCACGGCTTTCCCTCCTGGCTCTTCGTCCGTGGGAGCTGTCGCCAGAGCCGCGTCCCTACCGGAAAATGCTTCACAGGCTGGCACGGCGGTTCCACTTGGGCACCGGTGGTGCTGAGGCTGACGGCTGACGCAAAGCCCGCAGCCCCACGGGCTGTGGGACCACGCGAGCGGCTGCCAAAGAGCTCTCCAACGAGGCACGGCTTTCCCTCCTGGCTCTTCGGCCGTGGGAGCTGTCGCCAGAGCCGCGGCCCTACCGCAAAATGCTTCGCAGGCTGGTGCGGCGGCGCAACGTGGACGCCGGTGGCGCCAAGGCAGACGGCCGCCGCAAAGCCCGCAGCCCCACGGGCTGTGGGGCCACGCGAGCGGCTGCCAAAGAGCTTTCCAACGAGGCACGGCTTTCCCTCCTGGCTCTTCGGCCGTGGGAGCTGTCGCCAGAGCTGCGGCCCTACCGGAAAATGCTTCGCAGGCTGGCGCGGCGGCGCAACGTGGGTGCCGGTGGCGCCGAGGCTGACGGCCGCCGCAAAGCCCGCAGCCCCACGGGCTGTGGGGCCACGCGAGCGGCTGCCAAAGAGCTTTCCAACGAGGCACGGCTTTCCCTCCTGGCTCTTCGGCCGTGGGAGCTGTCGCCAGAGAGGCGGCCCTACCGGAAAATGCTTCGCAGGCTTGCGCGGTGGCGCCACGTGGGTTCCGGTGGCGCCGAGGCTGACGGCCGCCGCAAAGCCCGCAGCCCCATGGGCTGTGGGGCCACGCGAGCGGCTGCCAAAGAGCTTTCCAACGAGGCACGGCTTTCCCTCCTGGCTCTTCGGGCGTGGGAGCTGTCGCCAGAGCCGCGGCCCTAACGGAAAATGCTTCACAGGCTGGCACAGCGGTTCCACTTGGGCACCGGTGGTGCTGATGCTGACGGCTGCCGCAAAGCCCGCAGCCCCACGGGCTGTGGGACCACGCGAGCGGCTGCCAAAGAGCTCTCCAACGAGGCACGGCTTTCCCTCCTGGCTCTTCGGGCGTGGGAGCTGTCGCCACAGCCGCGGCCCTACCGGAAAATGCTTCGCAGGCTGGCGCGGCGGCGCAACGTGGGCGCTGGTGGCGCCGAGGCTGACGGCTGCCGCAAAGCCCGCAGCCCCACGGGCTGTGGGACCACGCGAGCGGCTGCCAAAGAGCTCTCCAACGAGGCACGGCTTTCCCTTCTGGCTCTTCGGGCGTGGGAGCTGTGGCCAGAGACGCGGCCCTACCGGAAAATGCTTCGCAGGCTGGTGCGGCGGCGCAACGTAGACGCCGGTGGCGCCGAGGCAGACGGCCGCAACAAAGCCCGCAGCCCCACGGGCTGTGGGGCCACGCGAGCGGCTGCCAAAGAGCTTTCCAACGAGGCACGGCTTTCCCTCCTGGCTCTTCGGGCGTGGGAGCTGTCGCCAGAGCTGCGGCCCTACCGGAAAATGCTTCGCAGGCTGGCGCGGCGGCGCAACGTGGGTGCCGGTGGCGCCGAGGCTGACGGCCGCCGCAAAGCCCGCAGCCCCACGGGCTGTGGGGCCACGCGAGCGGCTGCCAAAGAGCTTTCCTACGAGGCACGGCTTTCCCTCCTGGCTCTTCGGGCGTGGCAGCTGTCGCCAGAGACGCGGCCCTACCGGAAAATGCTTCGCACGCTGGCGCGGCGGCCCCACGTGGCCGCACGTGTCGCCCAGGCTGACGGCCGCCAGAAAGCCCACAGCCCCACGGGCTGTGGGGCCACGCGAGCGGCTGCCAAAGAGCTTTCCAACGAGGCACGGCTTTCCCTCCTGGCTCTTCGGGCGTGGGAGCTGTCGCCAGAGACGCGACCCTACCGGAAAATGGTTCGCAGGCTGGCGCGGCGGCCTGACGTGGGCGCCGGTGGCGCCGAGGCTGACGGCCACCGCAAAGCCCGCAGCCCCATGGGCTGTGGGGCCACGCGAGCGGCTGCCAAAGAGCTTTCCAACGAGGCATGGCTTTCCCTCCTGGCTCTTCGGGCGTGGGAGCTGTCGCCAGAGCCGCGGCCCTACCGGAAAATGCTTCACAGGCTGGCACGGCGGTTCCACTTGGGCACCGGTGGTGCTGAGGCTGACGGCTGCCGCAAAGCCCGCAGCCCCACGGGCTGTGGGACCATGCGAGCGGCTGCCAAAGAGCTTTCCAACGAGGCACGGCTTTCCCTCCTGGCTCTTCGGGCGTGGGAGCTGTCACCAGAGCCGCGGCCCTACCGGAAAATGCTTCGCAGGCTGGCGCGGCGGCGCAACGTGGGCGCTGGTGGCGCCGAGGCTGACGGCTGCCGCAAAGCCCGCAGCCCCACGGGCTGTGGGGCCATGCGAGCGGCTGCCAAAGAGCTTTCCAACGAGGCACGGCTTTCCCTTCTGGCTCTTCGGGCGTGGGAGCTGTCGCCAGAGACGCGGCCCTACCGGAAAATGCTTCGCAGGCTGGTGCGGCGGCGCAACGTGGACGCCGGTGGCGCCGAGGCAGACGGCCGCAACAAAGCCCGCAGCCCCACGGGCTGTGGGGCCACGCGAGCGGCTGCCAAAGAGCTTTCCAACGAGGCACGGCTTTCCCTCCTGGCTCTTCGGGCGTGGGAGCTGTCGCCAGAGCCGCGGCCCTACCGCAAAATGCTTCGCAGGCTGGTGCGGCGGCGCAACGTGGACGCCGGTGGCGCCGAGGCTGACGGCCGCCGCAAAGCCCGCAGCCCCACGGGCTGTGGGGCCACACGAGCGGCTGCCAAAGAGCTTTCCAACGAGGCACGGCTTTCCCTCCTGGCTCTTCGGGCGTGGGAGCTGTCGCCAGAGCTGCGGCCCTACCGGAAAATGCTTCGCAGGCTGGCGCGGCGGCGCAACGTGGGTGCCGGTGGTGCCGAGGCTGACGGCCGCCGCAAAGCCCGCAGCCCCACGGGCTGTGGGGCCACGCGAGCGGCTGCCAAAGAGCTTTCCAACGAGGCACGGCTTTCCCTCCTGGCTCTTCGGCCGTGGGAGCTGTCGCCAGAGAGGCGGCCCTACCGGAAAATGCTTCGCAGGCTTGCGCGGTGGCGCCACGTGGGTTCCGGTGGCGCCAAGGCTGACGGCCGCCGCAAAGCCCGCAGCCCCATTGGCTGTGGGGCCACGCGAGCGGCTGCCAAAGAGCTTTCCAACGAGGCATGGCTTTCCCTCCTGGCTCTTCGGGCGTGGCAGCTGTCGCCAGAGACGCGGCCCTACCGGAAAATGCTTCGCACGCTGGCGCGGCGGCCCCACGTGGCCGCACGTGTCGCCCAGGCTGACGGCCGCCAGAAAGCCCGCAGCCCCACGGGCTGTGGGGCCACGCGAGCGGCTGCCAAAGAGCTTTCCAACGAGGCACGGCTTTCCCTCCTGGCTCTTCGGGCGTGGGAGCTGTCGCCAGAGCCGCGGCCCTACCGGAAAATGCTTCGCAGGCTGGCGCGGCGGTTCCAATTGGGCGCCGGTGGTGCTGAGGCTGACGGCCGCCGCAAAGCCCGCAGCCCCACGGGCTGTGGGGCCACGCCAGCGGCTGCCAAAGAGCTCTCCAACGAGGAACGGCTTTCCCTCCTGGCTCTTCGGGCGTGGGAGCTGTTGCCAGAGCCGCGGCCCTACCGCAAAATGCTTCGCAGGCTGGCGCGGCGGCCTGACGTGGGCGCCGGTGGCGCCGAGGCTGACGGCCGCCGGAAAGCCCGCAGCCCCACGGGCTGTGGGGCCACCCGAGCGGCTGCCAAAGAGCTTTCCAACGAGGCACGGCTTTCCCTCCTGGCTCTTCGGGTGTGGGAGCTGTCGCCAGAGACGCGACCCTACCGGAAAATGCTTCGCAGGCTGGCGCGGCAGCGCCACGTGGGCGCCGGGCTCGCAGAGGCAGACGGCCGCCGCAAAGCCCGCAGCCCCATGGGCTGTGGGGCCATGCGAGCGGCTGCCAAAGAGCTTTCCAACGAGGCACGGCTTTCCCTCCTGGCTCTTCGGGCGTGGGAGCTGTCGCCAGAGCTGCGGCCCTACCGGAAAATGCTTCGCAGGCTGGCGCAGCGGCCCGACGTGGGCGCCGGTGGCACCGAGGCTGACGGCCACCGCAAAGCCCGCAGCCCCATTGGCTGTGGGGCCACGCGAGCGGCTGCCAAAGAGCTTTCCAACGAGGCACGGCTTTCCCTCCTGGCTCTTCGGCCGTGGGAGCTGTCGCCAGAGACGCGGCCCTACCGGAAAATGCTTCACAGGCTGGCGCGGCAGTTCCACTTGGGCGCCGGTGGCGCCGAGGCTGACGGCCGCCGGAAAGCCCGCAGCCCCACGGGCTGTGGGGCCACGCGAGCGGCTGCCAAAGAGCTTTCCAACGAGGCACGGCTTTCCCTCCTGGCTCTTCGGCCGTGGGAGCTGTCGCCAGAGCCGCGGCCCTACCGGAAAATGCTTCGCAGGCTGGCGCGGCAGCACCACGTGGGCGCCGGTGGCGCCGAGGCTGACGACCGCCGCAAAGCCCGCAGCCCCACGGGCTGTGGGGCCACGCGAGCGGCTGCCAAAGAGCTTTCCAACGAGGCACGGCTTTCCCTCCTGGCTCTTCGGGCGTGGGAGCTGTCGCCAGAGCCGCAGCCCTACCGGAAAATGCTTCGCAGGCTGGCGTGGCGGCGCAACGTGGGTGCCGGTGGCGCCGAGGCTGACGGCCGCCGCAAAGCCCGCAGCCCCACGGGCTGTGGGGCCACGCGAGCGGCTGCCAAAGAGCTTTCCAACGAGGCACGGCTTTCCCTCCTGGCTCTTCGGGCGTGGGAGCTGTCGCCAGAGCCGCGGCCCTACCGGAAAATGCTTCGCAGGCTGGCGCGGCGGCGCCACGTGGGCGCCGGTGGCGACGAGGCTGACGGCCGCCGGAATGCCCGCAGCCCCACGGGCTGTGGGGCCACGCGAGCGGCTGCCAAAGAGCTTTCCAACGAGGCATGGCTTTCCCTCCTGGCTCTTCGGGCGTGGGAGCTGTCGCCAGAGCCGCGGCCATACCGGAAAATGCTTCGCAGGCTGGCACGGCGGCAACACGTGGGCTCCGGAGCCGCCGAGGCTGACGGCCGCCACAAAGCCCGCAGCCCCACGGGCTGTGGGGTCACGCGAGCGGCTGCCAAAGAGCATTCCAACGAGGCACGGCTTTCCCTCCTGGCTCTTCGGCCGTGGGAGCTGTCGCCAGAGAGGCGGCCCTACCGGAAAATGCTTCGCAGGCTTGCGCGGTGGCGCCACGTGGGTTCCGGTGGCGCCGAGGATGACGGCCGCCGCAAAGCCCGCAGCCCCATGGGCTGTGGGGCCACGCGAGCGGCTGCCAAAGAGCTTTCCAACGAGGCACGGCTTTCCCTCCTGGCTCTTCGGGCGTGGGAGCTGTCGCCAGAGCCGCGGCCCTACCGGAAAATGCTTCGCAGGCTGGCGCGGCGGTTCCACTTGGGCACCGGTGGTGCTGAGGCTGACGGCTGCCGCAAAGCCCGCAGGCCCACGGGCTGTGGGACCACGCGAGTGGCTGCCAAAGAGCTCTCCAACGAGGCACGGCTTTCCCTCCTGGCTCTTCGGCCGTGGGAGCTGTCGCCAGAGCCGCGGCCCTACCGGAAAATGCTTCGCAGGCTGGCGCTGCGGCGCAACGTGGGCGCTGGTGGCGCCGAGGCTGACGGCTGCCGCAAAGCCCGCAGCCCCACGGGCTGTGGGGCCACGCGAGCGGCTGCCAAAGAGCTTTCCAACGAGGCACGGCTTTCCCTCCTGGCTCTTCGGGCGTGGGAGCTGTCGCCAGAGCCGCGGCCCTACCGGAAAATGCTTCGCAGGCTCGCGCGGCGGCCCCACGTGGGCGCCGGTGGCGCCAAGGCTGACGGCCGCCGCAAAGCCCGCAGCCCCACGGGCTGTGGGGCCATGCGAGCGGCTGCCAAAGAGCTTTCCAACGAGGCACGGCTTTCCCTTCTGGCTCTTCGGGCGTGGGAGCTGTCACCAGAGCCACGGCCCTACCGGAAAATGCTTTGCAGGCTCGCGCGGCGGCAACACGTGGGCGCCGGTGTAGCCGAGGTTGACGGCCGCCAGAAAGCCCGCAGCCCCACGGGCTGTGGGGCCACGCCAGCGGCTGCCAAAGAGCTTTCCAACGAGGCACAGCTTTCCCTCCTGGCTCTTTGGGCGTGGGAGCTCTCGCCAGAGCCGCGGCCCTACCGGAAAATGCTTCGCAGGCTGGCGCGGCGGCGCCACGTGGGCGCCGGTGGCGCCGAGGCTGACGGCCGCCGCAAAGCCCGCAGCCCCACGGGCTGTGGGGCCACGCGAGCGGCTGCCAAAGAGCTTTCCAACGAGGCACGGCTTTCCCTCCTGGCTCTTCGGCCGTGGGAGCTGTCGCCAGAGCCGAGCCCTACCCGAAAATGCTTCGCAGGCTGGCGCGGCGGCGCCACTTGGGCGCAGGTGTAGCCGAGGCTGACGGCCGCTGCAAAGCCCACAGCCCCACTGGCTGTGGGGCCACACGAGCGGCTGCCAAAGAGCTTTCCAACGAGGCACGGCTTTCCCTCCTGGCTCTTCGGGCGTGGGAGCTGTCGCCAGAGCCGCGGCCCTACCGGAAAATGCTTCGCAGGCTGGCGTGGCGGTGCAACGTGGGTGCCGGTGGCGCCGAGGCTGACGGCCGCCGCAAAGCCCGCAGCCCCACGGGCTGTGGGGCCACGCGAGCGGCTGCCAAAGAGCTTTCCAACGAGGCACGGCTTTCCCTCCTGGCTCTTTGGGCGTGGGAGCTGTCGCCAGAGCCGCGGCCCTACCGCAAAATGCTTCGCAGGCTGGCGCGGCAGCACCACGTGGGTGCCGGTGGCACCGAGGCTGACGGCCGCCGGAAAGCCCGCAGCCCCACGGGCTGTGGGGCCACGCGAGCGGCTGCCAAAGAGCTTTCCAACGAGGCACAGCTTTCCCTCCTGGCTCTTCGGCCGTGGGAGCTGTCACCAGAGCCACGGCCCTACCGGAAAATGCTTCGCAGGCTGGCGCGGCGGCGCAACGTGGAAGCCGGTGGCGCCGAGGCTGACGGCCGCCGCAAAGCCCGCAGCCCCAGGGGCTGTGGGGCCACGCCAGCGGCTGCCACAGGGCTTTCCAACGAGGCACGGCTTTCCCTCCTGGCTCTTCGGGCGTGAGAGCTGTCGCCAGAGCCGCGGCCCTACCGGAAAATACTTCGCAGACTCGCACGGCGGCCCCACGTGGGCGCCGGTGGCGCCGAGGCTGACGGCCGCCGCAAAGCCTGCAGCCCCACTGGCTGTGGGGCCACACGAGCGGCTGCCAAAGAGCTTTCCAACGAGGCACGGCTTTCCCTCCTGGCTCTTCAGGCGTGGGAGCTGTCGCCAGAGCCGCGGCCCTACCGGAAAATGCTTCGCAGGCTGGCGTGGCGGCGCAACGTGGGCGCCGGTGGCGCCGAGGCTGACGGCCGCCGCAAAGCCCGCAGCCCCACGGGCTGTGGGGCCACGCGAGCGGCTGCCAAAGAGCTTTCCAACGAGGCACGGCTTTCCCTCCTGGCTCTTCGGCCGTGGGAGCTGTCGCCAGAGACGCGGCCCTACCGGAAAATGCTTCGCAGGCTGGCGCGGCGGCGCCACGTGGGCGCCGGTGGCGACGAGGCTGACGGCCGCCGGAATGCCCGCAGCCCCACGGGCTGTGGGGCCACGCGAGCGGCTGCCAAAGAGCTTTCCAACGAGGCATGGCTTTCCCTCCTGGCTCTTCGGGCGTGGGAGCTGTCGCCAGAGCCGCGGCCCTACCGGACAATGCTTCGCAGGCTGGCACTGCGGCAACACGTGGGCTCCGGAGCCGCCGAGGCTGACGGCCGCCACAAAGCCCGCAGCCCCACGGGCTGTGGGGTCACGCCAGCGGCTGCCAAAGAGCATTCCAACGAGGCACGGCTTTCCCTCCTGGCTCTTCGGCCGTGGGAGCTGTCGCCAGAGAGGCGGCCCTACCGGAAAATGCTTCGCAGGCTTGCGCGGTGGCGCCACGTGGGTTCCGGTGGCGCCGAGGATGACGGCCGCCGCAAAGCCCGCAGCCCCACGGGCTGTGGGGCCACGCTAGCGGCTGCCAAAGAGCTTTCCAACGAGGCACGGCTTTCCCTCCTGGCTCTTCGGGCGTGGGAGCTGTCGCCAGAGCCGCGGCCCTACCGGAAAATGCTTCGCAGGCTGGCGCGGCGGTTCCACTTGGGCACCGGTGGTGCTGAGGCTGACGGCTGCCGCAAAGCCCGCAGGCCCACGGGCTGTGGGACCACGCGAGCGGATGCCAAAGAGCTCTCCAACGAGGCACGGCTTTCCCTCCTGGCTCTTCGGCCGTGGGAGCTGTCGCCAGAGCCGCGGCCCTACCGGAAAATGCTTCGCAGGCTGGCGCTGCGGCGCAACGTGGGCGCTGGTGGCGCCGAGGCTGACGGCTGCCGCAAAGCCCGCAGCCCCACGGGCTGTGGGGCCATGCGAGCGGCTGCCAAAGAGCTTTCCAACGAGGCACGGCTTTCCCTCCTGGCTCTTCGGGCGTGGGAGCTGTCGCCAGAGCCGCGGCCCTACCGGAAAATGCTTCGCAGGCTGGTGCGGCGGCGCAACGTGGACGCCGGTGGCGCCGAGGCAGACGGCCGCAACAAAGCCCGCAGCCCCACGGGCTGTGGGGCCACGCGAGCGGCTGCCAAAGAGCTTTCCAACGAGGCACGGCTTTCCCTCCTGGCTCTTCGGCCGTGGGAGCTGTTGCCAGAGCCGCGGCCCTAACGGAAAATGCTTCGCAGGCTGGCGCGGCGGCGCAACGTGGGCGCCGGTGGCGCCGAGGCTGACGGCCGCCGCAAAACCCGCAGCCCCATGGGCTGTGGGGCCACGCGAGCGGCTGCCAAAGAGCTTTCCAACGAGGCACGGCTTTCCCTCCTGGCTCTTCGGGCGTGGGAGCTGTCGCCAGAGCCGCGGCCCTACCGGAAAATGCTTCACAGGCTGGCACGGCGGTTCCCACTTGGGCACCGGTGGTGCTGAGGCTGACGGCTGCCGCAAAGCCCACAGCCCCACGGGCTGTGGGACCACGCGAGCGGCTGCCAAAGAGCTCTCCAACGAGGCACGGCTTTCCCTCCTGGCTCTTCGGGCGTGGGAGCTGTCGCCACAGCCGCGGCCCTACCGGAAAATGCTTCGCAGGCTGGCGCGGCGGCGCAACGTGGGCGCTGGTGGCGCCGAGGCTGACGGCCGCCGCAAAGCCCGCAGCCCCATTGCTGTGGGGCCACGCGAGCGGCTGCCAAAGAGCTTTCCAACGAGGCACGGCTTTCCCTCGGGGCTCTTCGGGCGTGGCAGCTGTCGCCAGAGACGCGGCCCTACCGGAAAATGCTTCGCACGCTGGCGCGGCGGCCCCACGTGGCCGCACGTGTCGCCCAGGCTGACGGCCGCCAGAAAGCCCGCAGCCCCACGGGCTGTGGGGCCACGCCAGCGGCTGCCAAAGAGCTTTCCAACGAGGCACGGCTTTCCCTCCTGGCTCTTCGGCCGTGGGAGCTCTCGCCAGAGCCGCGGCCCTACCGCAAAATGCTTCGCAGGCTGGCGCGGCGGTTCCAATTGGGCGCCGGTGGTGCTGAGGCTGACGGCCGCCGCAAAGCCCGCAGCCCCACGGGCTGTGGGGCCACGCCAGCGGCTGCCAAAGAGCTCTCCAACGAGGAACGGCTTTCCCTCCTGGCTCTTCGGGCGTGGGAGCTGTTGCCAGAGCCGCGGCCCTACCGCAAAATGCTTCGCAGGCTGGCGCGGCGGCCTGACGTGGGCGCCGGTGGCACTGAGGCTGACGGCCACCGCAAAGCCCGCAGCCCCACGGGCTGTGGGGCCACCCGAGCGGCTGCCAAAGAGCTTTCCAACGAGGCACGGCTTTCCCTCCTGGCTCTTCGGGTGTGGGAGCTGTCGCCAGAGACGCGACCCTACCGGAAAATGGTTCGCAGGCTGGCGCGGCAGCGCCACGTGGGCGCCGGGCTCGCAGAGGCAGACGGCCGCCGCAAAGCCCGCAGCCCCATGGGCTGTGGGGCCATGCGAGCGGCTGCCAAAGAGCTTTCCAACGAGGCACGGCTTTCCCTCCTGGCTCTTCGGGCATGGGAGCTGTCGCCAGAGCCGCGGCCCTACCGGAAAATGCTTCGCAGGCTGGCGCAGCGGCCCGACGTGGGCGCCGGTGGCGCCGAGGCTGTCGGCCGCCGCAAAGCCCGCAGCCCCATTGGCTGTGGGGCCACGCGAGCGGCTGCCAAAGAGCTTTCCAACGAGGCACGGCTTTCCCTCCTGGCTCTTCGGGCGTGGGAGCTGTCGCCAGAGACGCGGCCCTACCGGAAAATGCTTCACAGGCTGGCGCGGCGGTTCCACTTGGGCGCCGGTGGCGCCGAGGCTGACGGCCGCCGGAAAGCCCGCAGCCCCACATGCTGTGGGGCCACGCGAGCGGCTGCCAAAGAGCTTTCCAACGAGGCACGGCTTTCCCTCCTGGCTCTTCGGCCGTGGGAGCTGTCGCCAGAGCCGCGGCCCTACCGGAAAATGCTTCGCAGACTGGCGCGGCAGCACCACGTGGGCGCCGGTGGCGCCGAGGCTGACGACCGCCGCAAAGCCCGCAGCCCCACGGGCTGTGGGGCCACGCGAGCGGCTGCCAAAGAGCTTTCCAACGAGGCACGGCTTTCCCTCCTGGCTCTTCGGGCGTGGGAGCTGTCGCCAGAGCCGCAGCCCTACCGGAAAATGCTTCGCAGGCTGGCGCGGCGGCGCAACGTGGGCGCCGGTGGCGCCGAGGCTGACGGCCGCCGCAAAGCCCGCAGCCCCACGGGCTGTGGGGCCACGCGAGCGGCTGCCAAAGAGCTTTCCAACGAGGCACGGCTTTCCCTCCTGGCTCTTCGGGCGTGGGAGCTGTCGCCAGAGCCGCGGCCCTACCGGAAAATGCTTCGCAGGCTCGCGCGGCGGCCCCACGTGGGCGCCGGTGGCGCCAAGGCTGACGGCCGCCGCAAAGCCCGCAGCCCCACGGGCTGTGGGGCCATGCGAGCGGCTGCCAAAGAGCTTTCCAACGAGGCACGGCTTTCCCTCCTGGCTCTTCGGGCGTGGGAGCTGTCGCCAGAGCCGCGGCCCTACCCGAAAATGCTTCGCAGGCTGGCGTGGCGGCGCAACGTGGGTGCCGGTGGCGCCGAGGCTGACGGCCGCCGCAAAGCCCGCAGCCCCACGGGCTGTGGGGCCACGCGAGCGGCTGCCAAAGAGCTTTCCAACGAGGCACGGCTTTCCCTCCTGGCTCTTCGGGCGTGGGAGCTGTCGCCAGAGCCGCGGCCCTACCGGAAAATGCTTCGCAGGCTGGCGCGGCAGCACCACGTGGGTGCCGGTGGCACCGAGGCTGACGGCCGCCGCAAAGCCCGCAGCCCCACGGGCTGTGGGGCCACGCGAGCGGCTGCCAAAGAGCTTTCCAACGAGGCACGGCTTTCCCTCCTGGCTCTTCGGGCGTGGGAGCTGTCGCCAGAGCCACGGCCCTACCGGAAAATGCTTCGCAGGCTGGCGCGGCGGCGCAACGTGGAAGCCGGTGGCGCCGAGGCTGACGGCCGCCGCAAAGCCCGCAGCCCCAGGGGCTGTGGGGCCACGCCAGCGGCTGCCAAAGGGCTTTCCAACGAGGCACGGCTTTCCCTCCTGGCTCTTCGGGCGTGAGAGCTGTCGCCAGAGCCGCGGCCCTACCGGAAAATGCTTCGCAGGCTCGCGCGGCGGCCCCACGTGGGCGCCGGTGGCGCCGAGGCTGACGGCCGCCGCAAAGCCCGCAGCCCCACTGGCTGTGGGGCCACGCGAGCGGCTGCCAAAGAGCTTTCCAACGAGGCACGGCTTTCCCTCCTGGCTCTTCGGTCGTGGGAGCTGTCGCCAGAGCCGCGGCCCTACCGGAAAATGCTTCGCAGGCTGGCGCGGCGGCACCACGTGGGCGCCGGTGTCGCCCAGGCTGACGGCCGCCGCAAAGCCCGCAGCCCCACGGGCTGTGGGGCCACGCCAGCGGCTGCCAAAGAGCTTTCCAACGAGGCACGGCATTCCCTCCTGGCTCTTCGGCCGTGGGAGCTGTCGCCAGAGCCGCGGCCCTACCGGAAAATGCTTCGCAGGATGGCGCGGCGGCCCCACGTGGGCGCCGGTGGTGCCGAGGCTGACGGCCGCCGCAAAGCCCGCAGCCCCACGGGCTGTGGGGCCACGCGAGCGGCTGCCAAAGAGCTTTCCAACGAGGCACGGCTTTCCCTCCTGGCTCTTCGGGCGTGGGAGCTGTCGCCAGAGCCGCAGCCCTACCGGAAAATGCTTCGCAGGCTGGCCCGGCGGTCCCACGTGGGCGCCGGTGGCGCCGAGGCTGACGGACGCCGCAAAGCCCGCAGCCCCACGGGCTGTCGGGCCACGCCAGCGGCTGCCAAAGAGCTTTCCAACGAGGCACGGCTTTCCCTCCTGGCTCTTCGGGCGTGGGAGCTGTCGCCAGAGCCGCAGCCCTACCGGAAAATGCTACGCAGGCTCGCGCGGCGGCGCAAAGTGGGCGCCAGTGGCGCCAAGGCTGACGGCCGTCGCAAAGCCCGCAGCCCCACGGGCTGTGGGGCCACGCGAGCGGCTGCCAAAGAGCTTTCCAACGAGGCACGGCTTTCCCTCCTGGCTCTTCGGCCGTGGGAGCTGTCGCCAGAGCCGCGGCCCTACCCGAAAATGCTTCGCAGGCTGGCGCGGCGGCGCCACGTGGGCGCCGGTGTAGCAGAGGCTGACGGCCGCCGCAAAGCCCGCAGCCCCACTGGCTGTGGGGCCACACGAGCGGCTGCCAAAGAGCTTTCCAACGAGGCACGGCTTTCCCTCCTGGCTCTTCGGGCGTGGGAGCTGTCGCCAGAGCCGCGGCCCTACTGGAAAATGCTTCGCAGGCTTGCGCGGTGGCGCCACGTGGGTTCCGGTGGCGCCGAGGCTGACGGCCGCCGCAAAGCCCGCAGCCCCATTGCTGTGGGGCCACGCGAGCGGCTGCCAAAGAGCTTTCCAACGAGGCACGGCTTTCCCTCGGGGCTCTTCGGGCGTGGCAGCTGTCGCCAGAGACGCGGCCCTACCGGAAAATGCTTCGCACGCTGGCGCGGCGGCCCCACGTGGCCGCACGTGTCGCCCAGGCTGACGGCCGCCAGAAAGCCCGCAGCCCCACGGGCTGTGGGGCCACGCCAGCGGCTGCCAAAGAGCTTTCCAACGAGGCACGGCTTTCCCTCCTGGCTCTTCGGCCGTGGGAGCTCTCGCCAGAGCCGCGGCCCTACCGCAAAATGCTTCGCAGGCTGGCGCGGCGGTTCCAATTGGGCGCCGGTGGTGCTGAGGCTGACGGCCGCCGCAAAGCCCGCAGCCCCACGGGCTGTGGGGCCACGCCAGCGGCTGCCAAAGAGCTCTCCAACGAGGAACGGCTTTCCCTCCTGGCTCTTCGGGCGTGGGAGCTGTTGCCAGAGCCGCGGCCCTACCGCAAAATGCTTCGCAGGCTGGCGCGGCGGCCTGACGTGGGCGCCGGTGGCACTGAGGCTGACGGCCACCGCAAAGCCCGCAGCCCCACGGGCTGTGGGGCCACCCGAGCGGCTGCCAAAGAGCTTTCCAACGAGGCACGGCTTTCCCTCCTGGCTCTTCGGGTGTGGGAGCTGTCGCCAGAGACGCGACCCTACCGGAAAATGGTTCGCAGGCTGGCGCGGCAGCGCCACGTGGGCGCCGGGCTCGCAGAGGCAGACGGCCGCCGCAAAGCCCGCAGCCCCATGGGCTGTGGGGCCATGCGAGCGGCTGCCAAAGAGCTTTCCAACGAGGCACGGCTTTCCCTCCTGGCTCTTCGGGCATGGGAGCTGTCGCCAGAGCCGCGGCCCTACCGGAAAATGCTTCGCAGGCTGGCGCAGCGGCCCGACGTGGGCGCCGGTGGCGCCGAGGCTGTCGGCCGCCGCAAAGCCCGCAGCCCCATTGGCTGTGGGGCCACGCGAGCGGCTGCCAAAGAGCTTTCCAACGAGGCACGGCTTTCCCTCCTGGCTCTTCGGGCGTGGGAGCTGTCGCCAGAGACGCGGCCCTACCGGAAAATGCTTCACAGGCTGGCGCGGCGGTTCCACTTGGGCGCCGGTGGCGCCGAGGCTGACGGCCGCCGGAAAGCCCGCAGCCCCACGGGCTGTGGGGCCACGCGAGCGGCTGCCAAAGAGCTTTCCAACGAGGCACGGCTTTCCCTCCTGGCTCTTCGGCCGTGGGAGCTGTCGCCAGAGCCGCGGCCCTACCGGAAAATGCTTCGCAGACTGGCGCGGCAGCACCACGTGGGCGCCGGTGGCGCCGAGGCTGACGACCGCCGCAAAGCCCGCAGCCCCACGGGCTGTCGGGCCACGCCAGCGGCTGCCAAAGAGCTTTCCAACGAGGCACGGCTTTCCCTCCTGGCTCTTCGGCCGTGGGAGCTGTCGCCAGAGCCGCGGCCCTACCGGAAAATGCTTCGCAGGCTGGCGCGGCGGCGCAACGTGGACGCCGGTGGCGCCGAGGCTGACGGCCGCCGCAAAGCCCGCAGCCCCACGGGCTGTGGGGCCACGCGAGCGGCTGCCAAAGAGCTTTCCAACGAGGCACGGCTTTCCCTCCTGGCTCTTCGGGCGTGGGAGCTGTCGCCAGAGCCGCGGCCCTACCGGAAAATGCTTCGCAGGCTCGCGCGGCGGCCCCACGTGGGCGCCGGTGGCGCCAAGGCTGACGGCCGCCGCAAAGCCCGCAGCCCCACGGGCTGTGGGGCCATGCGAGCGGCTGCCAAAGAGCTTTCCAACGAGGCACGGCTTTCCCTCCTGGCTCTTCGGGCGTGGGAGCTGTCGCCAGAGCCGCGGCCCTACCGGAAAATGCTTCGCAGGCTGGCGTGGCGGCGCAACGTGGGTGCCGGTGGCGCCGAGGCTGACGGCCGCCGCAAAGCCCGCAGCCCCACGGGCTGTGGGGCCACGCGAGCGGCTGCCAAAGAGCTTTCCAACGAGGCACGGCTTTCCCTCCTGGCTCTTCGGGCGTGGGAGCTGTCGCCAGAGCCGCGGCCCTACCGGAAAATGCTTCGCAGGCTGGCGCGGCAGCACCACGTGGGTGCCGGTGGCACCGAGGCTGACGGCCGCCGCAAAGCCCGCAGCCCCACGGGCTGTGGGGCCAAGCGAGCGGCTGCCAAAGAGCTTTCCAACGAGGCACGGCTTTCCCTCCTGGCTCTTCGGGCGTGGGAGCTGTCGCCAGAGCCACGGCCCTACCGGAAAATGCTTCGCAGGCTGGCGCGGCGGCGCAACGTGGAAGCCGGTGGCGCCGAGGCTGACGGCCGCCGCAAAGCCCGCAGCCCCAGGGGCTGTGGGGCCACGCCAGCGGCTGCCAAAGGGCTTTCCAACGAGGCACGGCTTTCCCTCCTGGCTCTTCGGGCGTGAGAGCTGTCGCCAGAGCCGCGGCCCTACCGGAAAATGCTTCGCAGGCTCGCGCGGCGGCCCCACGTGGGCGCCGGTGGCGCCGAGGCTGACGGCCGCCGCAAAGCCCGCAGCCCCACTGGCTGTGGGGCCACGCGAGCGGCTGCCAAAGAGCTTTCCAACGAGGCACGGCTTTCCCTCCTGGCTCTTCGGTCGTGGGAGCTGTCGCCAGAGCCGCGGCCCTACCGGAAAATGCTTCGCAGGCTGGCGCGGCGGCACCACGTGGGCGCCGGTGTCGCCCAGGCTGACGGCCGCCGCAAAGCCCGCAGCCCCACGGGCTGTGGGGCCACGCCAGCGGCTGCCAAAGAGCTTTCCAACGAGGCACGGCATTCCCTCCTGGCTCTTCGGCCGTGGGAGCTGTCGCCAGAGCCGCGGCCCTACCGGAAAATGCTTCGCAGGATGGCGCGGCGGCCCCACGTGGGCGCCGGTGGTGCCGAGGCTGACGGCCGCCGCAAAGCCCGCAGCCCCACGGGCTGTGGGGCCACGCGAGCGGCTGCCAAAGAGCTTTCCAACGAGGCACGGCTTTCCCTCCTGGCTCTTCGGGCGTGGGAGCTGTCGCCAGAGCCGCAGCCCTACCGGAAAATGCTTCGCAGGCTGGCGCGGCGGTCCCACGTGGGCGCCGGTGGCGCCGAGGCTGACGGACGCCGCAAAGCCCGCAGCCCCACGGGCTGTGGGGCCACGCCAGCGGCTGCCAAAGAGCTTTCCAACGAGGCACGGCTTTCCCTCCTGGCTCTTCGGGCGTGGGAGCTGTCGCCAGAGCCGCAGCCCTACCGGAAAATGCTACGCAGGCTCGCGCGGCGGCGCAAAGTGGGCGCCAGTGGCGCCAAGGCTGACGGCCGCCGCAAAGCCCGCAGCCCCACGGGCTGTGGGGCCACGCCAGCGGCTGCCAAAGAGCTTTCCAACGAGGCACGGCATTCCCTCCTGGCTCTTCGGCCGTGGGAGCTGTCGCCAGAGCCGCGGCCCTACCGGAAAATGCTTCGCAGGATGGCGCGGCGGCCCCACGTGGGCGCCGGTGGTGCCGAGGCTGACGGCCGCCGCAAAGCCCGCAGCCCCACGGGCTGTGGGGCCACGCGAGCGGCTGCCAAAGAGCTTTCCAACGAGGCACGGCTTTCCCTCCTGGCTCTTCGGGCGTGGGAGCTGTCGCCAGAGCCGCAGCCCTACCGGAAAATGCTTCGCAGGCTGGCGCGGCGGTCCCACGTGGGCGCCGGTGGCGCCGAGGCTGACGGACGCCGCAAAGCCCGCAGCCCCACGGGCTGTCGGGCCACGCCAGCGGCTGCCAAAGAGCTTTCCAACGAGGCACGGCTTTCCCTCCTGGCTCTTCGGGCGTGGGAGCTGTCGCCAGAGCCGCAGCCCTACCGGAAAATGCTACGCAGGCTCGCGCGGCGGCGCAAAGTGGGCGCCAGTGGCGCCAAGGCTGACGGCCGTCGCAAAGCCCGCAGCCCCACGGGCTGTGGGGCCACGCGAGCGGCTGCCAAAGAGCTTTCCAACGAGGCACGGCTTTCCCTCCTGGCTCTTCGGCCGTGGGAGCTGTCGCCAGAGCCGCGGCCCTACCCGAAAATGCTTCGCAGGCTGGCGCGGCGGCGCCACGTGGGCGCCGGTGTAGCAGAGGCTGACGGCCGCCGCAAAGCCCGCAGCCCCACTGGCTGTGGGGCCACACGAGCGGCTGCCAAAGAGCTTTCCAACGAGGCACGGCTTTCCCTCCTGGCTCTTCGGGCGTGGGAGCTGTCGCCAGAGCCGCGGCCCTACTGGAAAATGCTTCGCAGGCTGTCGCGGCGGCACCACGTGGGCGCCGGTGGCGCCGAGGCTGACGGCCGCCGCAAAGCCCGCAGCCCCACGGGCTGTGGGGCCACGCGAGCGGCTGCCAAAGAGCTTTCCAACAAGGCACGGCTTTCCCTCCTGGCTCTTCGGGCGTGGGAGCTGTCGCCAGAGGCGCGGCCCTACCGGAAAATGCTTCGCAGGCTGGCGCGGCAGCCCCACGTGGGCGCCGGTGGCGCCGAGGCTGACGGCCGCCGCAAAGCCCGCAGCCCCACGGGCTGTGGGGCCACACGAGCGGCTGCCAAAGAGCTTTCCAACGAGGCACGGCTTTCCCTCCTGGCTCTTCGGGCGTGGGAGCTGTCGCCAGAGCCGCGGCCCTACCGCAAAATGCTTCGCAGGCTGGCGCGGCGGTCCCACGTGGGCGCCGGTGGCGCCGAGGCTGACGGCTGCCGCAAACCCCGCAGCCCCACGGGCTGTGGGGCCACGCCAGCGGCTGCCAAAGAGCTTTCCAACGAGGCACGGCTTTCCCTCCTGGCTCTTCGGGCGTGGGAGCTGTCGCCAGAGCCGCATCCCTACCGGAAAATGCTTCGCAGGCTCGCGCGGCGGCGCAAAGTGGGCGCCAGTGGCGCTGAGGCTGACGGCCGCCGCAAAGCCCGCAGCCCCACGGGCTGTGGGGCCACGCGAGCGGCTGCCAAAGAGCTTTCCAACGAGGCACGGCTTTCCCTCCTGGCTCTTCGGGTGTGGGAGCTGTCGCCAGAGACGCGGCCCTACCGGAAAATGCTTCGCAGGCTGGCGCGGCGGCGCAACGTGGGCGCCGGTGGCGCCGAGACTGACGGCCGCCGCAAAGCCCGCAGCTTCATGGGCTGTGGGGCCACGCCAGCGGCTGCCAAAGAGCTTTCCAACGAGGCACGGCTTTCCCTCCTGGCTCTTCCGGTGTGGGAGCTGTCGCCAGAGCCGCGGCCCTACTGGAAAATGCTTCGCAGCCTTGTGCGGCGGCGCCACGTGGGTGCCGGTGGCGCCCAGGCTGACGGCTGCCGCAAAGCCCGCAGCCCCACGGGCTGTGGGGCCACGCCAGCGGCTGCCAAAGAGCTTTCCAACGAGGCACGGCTTTCCCTCCTGGCTCTTTGGGCGTGGGAGCTGTCGCCAGAGCCGCGGCCCTACCGGAAAATGCTTCGCAGGCTGGCGCGGCGGCCCCAAGTGGGCGCCGGTGGCGCCGAGGCTGACGGCCGCCGCAAAGCCCGCAGCTTCATGGGCTGTGGGGCCACGCGAGCGGCTGCCAAAGAGCTTTCCAACGAGGCACGGCTTTCCCTCCTGGCTCTTCGGCCGTGGGAGCTGTCGCCAGAGCCGCGGCCCTACCGGAAATCGCTTCGCAGGCTGGCGCGGCGGCGCAACGTGGGCGCCGGTGGCGCCGAGGCTGACGACCGCCGCAAAGCCCGCAACCCCACGGGCTGTGGGGCCACACAAGCGGCTGCCAAAGAGCTTTCCAACAAGGCACAGCTTTCCCTCCTGGCTCTTCGGGCGTGGGAGCTGTCGCCAGAGCCGCGGCCCTACCGGAAAATGCTTCGGAGGCTGGCGCGGCGTCGCAACGTGGGCGCCGGTGGCGCCCAGGCTGACGGCCATCGCAAAGCCCGCAGCCCCACGGGCTGTGGGGGAACGCGAGCAGCTGCCAAAGAGCTTTCCAACGAGCCACGGCTTTCCCTCCTGGCTCTTCGGGCGTGGGAGCTGTCGCCAGAGCCGCGCCCCTACCGGAAAATGCTTCGCAGGCTGGCGCGGCGGTCCCACGTGGGCGCCGGTGGCGCCGAGGCTGACGGCTGCCGCAAAGCCCACAGCCCCACGGGCTGTGGGGCCACGCCAGCGGCTGCCAAAGAGCTTTCCAACGAGGCACGGCTTTCCCTCCTGGCTCTTCGGCCGTGGGAGCTGTCGCCAGAGCCGCAGCCCTACCGGAAAATGCTTCGCAGGCTCGCGCGGCGGCGCAAAGTGGGCGCCAGTGGCGCTGAGGCTGACGGCCGCCGCAAAGCCCGCAGCCCCACGGGCTGTGGGGCCACGCGAGCGGCTGCCAAAGAGCTTTCCAACGAGGCACGGCTTTCCCTCCTGGCTCTTCGGGTGTGGGAGCTGTCGCCAGAGACGCGGCCCTACAGGAAAATGCTTCGCAGGCTCACGCGGCGGCACCACGTGGGCGCCGGTGTCGCCCAGGCTGACGGCCGCCGCAAAGCCCGCAGCCCCACGGGCTGTGGGGTCACGCGAGCGGCTGCCAAAGAGCTTTCCAACAAGGCACGGCTTTCCCTCCTGGCTCTTCGGCCGTGGGAGCTGTCGCCAGAGCCGCGGCCCTACCGGAAAATGCTTCGCAGGCTGGCGCGGCGGCCCCACGTGGGCGCCGGTGGCGCCCAGGCTGACAGCCGCCGCAAAGCCCGCAGCCCCACGGGCTGTGGGGCCACGCGAGCGGCTGCCAAAGAGCTTTCCAACGAGGCACGGCTTTCCCTCCTGGCTCTTCGGGCGTGGGAGCTGTCGCCAGAGACGCGGCCCTACCGGAAAATGCTTCGCAGGCTCACGCGGCGGCCCCACGTGGGCGCCGGTGGCGCCGAGGCTGACGGCCGCCGCAAAGCCCGCAGCCCCACGGGCTGTGGGGCCACGCGAGCGGCTGCCAAAGAGCTTTCCAACGAGGCACGGCTTTCCCTCCGGGCTCTTCGGGCGTGGGAGCTGTCGCCAGAGCCGCGGCCCTACCGGAAAATGCTTCGCAGTCTGGCGCGGCGGTCCCACGTGGGCGCCGGTGGCGCCGAGGCTGACCGCTGATGCAAAGCCCGCAGCCCCACGGGCTGTGGGGCCACGCCAGCGGCTGCCAAAGAGCTTTCCAACGAGGCACGGCTTTCCCTCCTGGCTCTTCGGGTGTGGGAGCTGTCGCCAGAGACGCGGCCCTACCGGAAAATGCTTCGCAGGCTGGCGCGGCGGCGCAACGTGGGCGCCGGTGGCGCCGAGGCTGACGGCCGCCGCAAAGCCCGCAGCTTCATGGGCTGTGGGGCCACGCGAGCGGCTGCCAAAGAGCTTTCCAACGAGGCACGGCTTTCCCTCCTGGCTCTTCCGGTGTGGGAGGTGTCGCCAGAGCCGCGGCCCTACTGGAAAATGCTTCGCAGCCTGGTGCAGCGGCGCCACGTGGGTGCCGGTGGCGCCCAGGCTGACGGCTGCCGCAAAGCCCGCAGCTTCATGGGCTATGGGGCCACGCGAGCAGCTGCCAAAGAGCTTTCCAACGAGGCACGGCTTTCCCTCCTGGCTCTTCGGGCGTGGGAGCTGTCGCCAGAGCCGCGGCCCTACCGGAAAATGCTTCGCAGGCTGGCGCGGCGGCCCCACGTAGGCGCCGGTGGCGCCGAGGCTGACGGCTGCCGCAAAGCCCGCAGCCCCACGGGCTGTGGGGCCACGCCAGCGGCTGCCAAAGAGCTTTCCAACGAGGCACGGCTTTCCCTCCTGGCTCTTCGGCCGTGGGAGCTGTCGCCAGAGCCGCAGCCCTACCGGAAAATGCTTCGCAGGCTGGCGCGGCGGCGCAAAGTGGGCGCCAGTGGCGCTGAGGCTGACGGCCGCCGCAAAGCCCGCAGCCCCACGGGCTGTGGGGCCACGCGAGCGGCTGCCAAAGAGCTTTCCAACGAGGCACGGCTTTCCCTCCTGGCTCTTCGGGTGTGGGAGCTGTCGCCAGAGACGCGGCCCTACCGGAAAATGCTTCGCAGGCTGGCGCAGCGGCGCAACGTGGGCGCCGGTGGCGCCGAGGCTGACGGCCGCCGCAAAGCCCGCAGCCCCACGGGCTGTGGGGCCACATGAGCGGCTGCCAAAGAGCTTTCCAACGAGGCACGGCTTTCCCTCCTGGCTCTTCGGGTGTGGGAGCTGTCGCCAGAGCCGCAGCCCTACCGGAAAATGCTTCGCAGGCTGGCGCAGCGGCGCAACGTGGGCGCCGGTGGCGCTGAGGCTGACGGCCGCCGCAAAGCCCGCAGCTTCATGGGCTGTGGGGCAACACGAGCGGCTGCCAAAGAGCTTTCCAATGAGGCACGGCTTTCCCTCCTGGCTCTTCCGGTGTGGGAGCTGTCGCCAGGGCCGCGGCCCTACTGGAAAATGCTTCACAGGCTCGCGCGGCGGCCCCACGTGGGCGCTGGTGGCGCCGAGGCTGACAGCTGCCGCAAAGCCCTCAGCCCCACGGGCTGTGGGGCCACGCGAGCGGCTGCCAAAGAACTTTCCAACAATGCACGGCTTTCCCTCCTGGCTCTTCGGGCGTGGGAGCTGTCGCCAGAGCCGCGGCCCTACCGGAAAATGCTTCGCAGGCTCGCGCGGCAGCGCAAAGTGGGCGCCAGTGGCGCTGAGGCTGACGGCCGCCGCAAAGCCCGCAGCCCCACGGGCTGTGGGGCCACGCGAGCGGCTGCCAAAGAGCTTTCCAAAGAGGCACGGCTTTCCCTCCTGGCTCTTCGGGCGTGGGAGCTGTCGCCAGAGCCGCGGCCCTACCTGAAAATGCTTCGCAGGATGGCGCGGCGGCGCAACGTGGACGCCGGTGTCGCCCAGGCTGACGGCCCCCGCAAAGCCCGCAGCCCCACGGGCTGTGGGGCCACGCGAGCGGCTGCCAAAGAGCTTTCCAACGAGGCACGGCTTTCCCTCCTGGCTCTTCGGGCGTGGGAGCTGTCGCCAGAGACGCGGCCCTACCGGAAAATGCTTCGCAGGCTGGTGCGTCGGCCTGACATGGGCGCCGGTGGCGCCGAGTCTGACGGCCGCCGCAAAGCCCGCAGCTTCATGGGCTGTGGGGCCACGCGAGCGGCTGCCAAAGAGCTTTCCAACGAGGCACGGCTTTCCCTCCTGGCTCTTCGGGCGTGGGAGCTGTCGCCAGAGACGCGGCCCTACCGGAAAATGCTTCGCAGGCTGGTGCGTCGCCCTGACGTGGGCGCCCGTGGCGCCCAGGCTGACGGCTGCCGCAAAGCCCGCAGCCCCACGGGCTGTGGGGCCACGCCAGCGGCTGCCAAAGAGCTTTCCAACGAGGCACGGCTTTCCCTCCTGGCTCTTCGGGTGTGGGAGCTGTCGCCAGAGACGCGGCCCTACAGGAAAATGCTTCGCAGGCTCACGCGGCGGCACCACGTGGGCGCCGGTGTCGCCCAGGCTGACGGCCGCCGCAAAGCCCGCAGCCCCACGGGCTGTGGGGTCACGCGAGCGGCTGCCAAAGAGCTTTCCAACAAGGCATGGCTTTCCCTCCTGGCTCTTCGGCCGTGGGAGCTGTCGCCAGAGCCGCGGCCCTACCGGAAAATGCTTCGCAGGCTGGCGCGGCGGCCCCACGTGGGCGCCGGTGGCGCCCAGGCTGACAGCCGCCGCAAAGCCCGCAGCCCCACGGGCTGTGGGGCCACGCGAGCGGCTGCCAAAGAGCTTTCCAACGAGGCACGGCTTTCCCTCCTGGCTCTTCGGGCGTGGGAGCTGTCGCCAGAGACGCGGCCCTACCGGAAAATGCTTCGCAGGCTCACGCGGCGGCCCCACGTGGGCGCCGGTGGCGCCGAGGCTGACGGCCGCCGCAAAGCCCGCAGCCCCACGGGCTGTGGGGCCACGCGAGCGGCTGCCAAAGAGCTTTCCAACGAGGCACGGCTTTCCCTCCGGGCTCTTCGGGCGTGGGAGCTGTCGCCAGAGCCGCGGCCCTACCGGAAAATGCTTCGCAGTCTGGCGCGGCGGTCCCACGTGGGCGCCGGTGGCGCCGAGGCTGACCGCTGATGCAAAGCCCGCAGCCCCACGGGCTGTGGGGCCACGCCAGCGGCTGCCAAAGAGCTTTCCAACGAGGCACGGCTTTCCCTCCTGGCTCTTCGGGTGTGGGAGCTGTCGCCAGAGACGCGGCCCTACCGGAAAATGCTTCGCAGGCTGGCGCGGCGGCGCAACGTGGGCGCCGGTGGCGCCGAGGCTGACGGCCGCCGCAAAGCCCGCAGCTTCATGGGCTGTGGGGCCACGCGAGCGGCTGCCAAAGAGCTTTCCAACGAGGCACGGCTTTCCCTCCTGGCTCTTCCGGTGTGGGAGGTGTCGCCAGAGCCGCGGCCCTACTGGAAAATGCTTCGCAGCCTGGTGCAGCGGCGCCACGTGGGTGCCGGTGGCGCCCAGGCTGACGGCTGCCGCAAAGCCCGCAGCTTCATGGGCTATGGGGCCACGCGAGCAGCTGCCAAAGAGCTTTCCAACGAGGCACGGCTTTCCCTCCTGGCTCTTCGGGCGTGGGAGCTGTCGCCAGAGCCGCGGCCCTACCGGAAAATGCTTCGCAGGCTGGCGCGGCGGCCCCACGTAGGCGCCGGTGGCGCCGAGGCTGACGGCTGCCGCAAAGCCCGCAGCCCCACGGGCTGTGGGGCCACGCCAGCGGCTGCCAAAGAGCTTTCCAACGAGGCACGGCTTTCCCTCCTGGCTCTTCGGGTGTGGGAGCTGTCGCCAGAGCCGCAGCCCTACCGGAAAATGCTTCGCAGGCTGGCGCGGCGGCGCAAAGTGGGCGCCAGTGGCGCTGAGGCTGACGGCCGCCGCAAAGCCCGCAGCCCCACGGGCTGTGGGGCCACGCGAGCGGCTGCCAAAGAGCTTTCCAACGAGGCACGGCTTTCCCTCCTGGCTCTTCGGGTGTGGGAGCTGTCGCCAGAGACGCGGCCCTACCGGAAAATGCTTCGCAGGCTGGCGCAGCGGCGCAACGTGGGCGCCGGTGGCGCCGAGGCTGACGGCCGCCGCAAAGCCCGCAGCCCCACGGGCTGTGGGGCCACATGAGCGGCTGCCAAAGAGCTTTCCAACGAGGCACGGCTTTCCCTCCTGGCTCTTCGGGTGTGGGAGCTGTCGCCAGAGCCGCAGCCCTACCGGAAAATGCTTCGCAGGCTGGCGCAGCGGCGCAACGTGGGCGCCGGTGGCGCTGAGGCTGACGGCCGCCGCAAAGCCCGCAGCTTCATGGGCTGTGGGGCAACACGAGCGGCTGCCAAAGAGCTTTCCAATGAGGCACGGCTTTCCCTCCTGGCTCTTCCGGTGTGGGAGCTGTCGCCAGGGCCGCGGCCCTACTGGAAAATGCTTCACAGGCTCGCGCGGCGGCCCCACGTGGGCGCTGGTGGCGCCGAGGCTGACAGCTGCCGCAAAGCCCTCAGCCCCACGGGCTGTGGGGCCACGCGAGCGGCTGCCAAAGAACTTTCCAACAATGCACGGCTTTCCCTCCTGGCTCTTCGGGCGTGGGAGCTGTCGCCAGAGCCGCGGCCCTACCGGAAAATGCTTCGCAGGCTCGCGCGGCAGCGCAAAGTGGGCGCCAGTGGCGCTGAGGCTGACGGCCGCCGCAAAGCCCGCAGCCCCACGGGCTGTGGGGCCACGCGAGCGGCTGCCAAAGAGCTTTCCAAAGAGGCACGGCTTTCCCTCCTGGCTCTTCGGGCGTGGGAGCTGTCGCCAGAGCCGCGGCCCTACCTGAAAATGCTTCGCAGGATGGCGCGGCGGCGCAACGTGGACGCCGGTGTCGCCCAGGCTGACGGCCCCCGCAAAGCCCGCAGCCCCACGGGCTGTGGGGCCACGCGAGCGGCTGCCAAAGAGCTTTCCAACGAGGCACGGCTTTCCCTCCTGGCTCTTCGGGCGTGGGAGCTGTCGCCAGAGACGCGGCCCTACCGGAAAATGCTTCGCAGGCTGGTGCGTCGGCCTGACATGGGCGCCGGTGGCGCCGAGTCTGACGGCCGCCGCAAAGCCCGCAGCTTCATGGGCTGTGGGGCCACGCGAGCGGCTGCCAAAGAGCTTTCCAACGAGGCACGGCTTTCCCTCCTGGCTCTTCGGGCGTGGGAGCTGTCGCCAGAGACGCGGCCCTACCGGAAAATGCTTCGCAGGCTGGTGCGTCGCCCTGACGTGGGCGCCCGTGGCGCCCAGGCTGACGGCTGCCGCAAAGCCCGCAGCCCCACGGGCTGTGGGGCCACGCCAGCGGCTGCCAAAGAGCTTTCCAACGAGGCACGGCTTTCCCTCCTGGCTCTTCGGGCGTGGGAGCTGTCGCCAGAGCCGCAGCCCTACCGGAAAATGCTACGCAGGCTCGCGCGGCGGCGCCACTTGGGCGCCGGTGTAGCAGAGGCTGACGGCCGCCGCAAAGCCCGCAGCCCCACTGGCTGTGGGGCCACACGAGCGGCTGCCAAAGAGCTTTCCAACGAGGCACGGCTTTCCCTCCTGGCTCTTCGGGCGTGGGAGCTGTCGCCAGAGCCGCGGCCCTACTGGAAAATGCTTCGCAGGCTGTCGCGGCGGCACCACGTGGGCGCCGGTGTCGCCCAGGCTGACGGCCGCCGCAAAGCCCGCAGCCCCACGGGCTGTGGGGCCACGCGAGCGGCTGCCAAAGAGCTTTCCAACGAGGCACGGCTTTCCCTCCTGGCTCTTCGGGCGTGGGAGCTGTCGCCAGAGCCGCGGCCCTACCGGAAAATGCTTCGCAGGCTGGCGCGGCGGCCCCACGTGGGTGCCGGTGGCGCCGAGGCTGACGGCTGCCGCAAAGCCCGCAGCCCCACGGGCTGTGGGGCCACGCGAGCGGCTGCCAAAGAGCTTTCCAACGAGGCACGGCTTTCCCTCCGGGCTCTTCGGGCGTGGGAGCTGTCGCCAGAGCCGCGGCCCTACCGGAAAATGCTTCGCAGTCTGGCGCGGCGGTCCCACGTGGGCGCCGGTGGCGCCGAGGCTGACCGCTGATGCAAAGCCCGCAGCCCCACGGGCTGTGGGGCCACGCCAGCGGCTGCCAAAGAGCTTTCCAACGAGGCACGGCTTTCCCTCCTGGCTCTTCGGGTGTGGGAGCTGTCGCCAGAGACGCGGCCCTACCGGAAAATGCTTCGCAGGCTGGCGCGGCGGCGCAACGTGGGCGCCGGTGGCGCCGAGGCTGACGGCCGCCGCAAAGCCCGCAGCTTCATGGGCTGTGGGGCCACGCGAGCGGCTGCCAAAGAGCTTTCCAACGAGGCACGGCTTTCCCTCCTGGCTCTTCCGGTGTGGGAGGTGTCGCCAGAGCCGCGGCCCTACTGGAAAATGCTTCGCAGCCTGGTGCAGCGGCGCCACGTGGGTGCCGGTGGCGCCCAGGCTGACGGCTGCCGCAAAGCCCGCAGCTTCATGGGCTGTGGGGCCACGCGAGCAGCTGCCAAAGAGCTTTCCAACGAGGCACGGCTTTCCCTCCTGGCTCTTCGGGCGTGGGAGCTGTCGCCAGAGCCGCGGCCCTACCGGAAAATGCTTCGCAGGCTGGCGCGGCGGCCCCACGTAGGCGCCGGTGGCGCCGAGGCTGACGGCTGCCGCAAAGCCCGCAGCCCCACGGGCTGTGGGGCCACGCCAGCGGCTGCCAAAGAGCTTTCCAACGAGGCACGGCTTTCCCTCCTGGCTCTTCGGGTGTGGGAGCTGTCGCCAGAGCCGCAGCCCTACCGGAAAATGCTTCGCAGGCTGGCGCGGCGGCGCAAAGTGGGCGCCAGTGGCGCTGAGGCTGACGGCCGCCGCAAAGCCCGCAGCCCCACGGGCTGTGGGGCCACGCGAGCGGCTGCCAAAGAGCTTTCCAACGAGGCACGGCTTTCCCTCCTGGCTCTTCGGGTGTGGGAGCTGTCGCCAGAGACGCGGCCCTACCGGAAAATGCTTCGCAGGCTGGCGCAGCGGCGCAACGTGGGCGCCGGTGGCGCCGAGGCTGACGGCCGCCGCAAAGCCCGCAGCCCCACGGGCTGTGGGGCCACATGAGCGGCTGCCAAAGAGCTTTCCAACGAGGCACGGCTTTCCCTCCTGGCTCTTCGGGTGTGGGAGCTGTCGCCAGAGCCGCAGCCCTACCGGAAAATGCTTCGCAGGCTGGCGCAGCGGCGCAACGTGGGCGCCGGTGGCGCTGAGGCTGACGGCCGCCGCAAAGCCCGCAGCTTCATGGGCTGTGGGGCAACACGAGCGGCTGCCAAAGAGCTTTCCAATGAGGCACGGCTTTCCCTCCTGGCTCTTCCGGTGTGGGAGCTGTCGCCAGGGCCGCGGCCCTACTGGAAAATGCTTCACAGGCTCGCGCGGCGGCCCCACGTGGGCGCTGGTGGCGCCGAGGCTGACAGCTGCCGCAAAGCCCTCAGCCCCACGGGCTGTGGGGCCACGCGAGCGGCTGCCAAAGAACTTTCCAACAATGCACGGCTTTCCCTCCTGGCTCTTCGGGCGTGGGAGCTGTCGCCAGAGCCGCGGCCCTACCGGAAAATGCTTCGCAGGCTCGCGCGGCAGCGCAAAGTGGGCGCCAGTGGCGCTGAGGCTGACGGCCGCCGCAAAGCCCGCAGCCCCACGGGCTGTGGGGCCACGCGAGCGGCTGCCAAAGAGCTTTCCAAAGAGGCACGGCTTTCCCTCCTGGCTCTTCGGGCGTGGGAGCTGTCGCCAGAGCCGCGGCCCTACCTGAAAATGCTTCGCAGGATGGCGCGGCGGCGCAACGTGGACGCCGGTGTCGCCCAGGCTGACGGCCCCCGCAAAGCCCGCAGCCCCACGGGCTGTGGGGCCACGCGAGCGGCTGCCAAAGAGCTTTCCAACGAGGCACGGCTTTCCCTCCTGGCTCTTCGGGCGTGGGAGCTGTCGCCAGAGACGCGGCCCTACCGGAAAATGCTTCGCAGGCTGGTGCGTCGGCCTGACATGGGCGCCGGTGGCGCCGAGTCTGACGGCCGCCGCAAAGCCCGCAGCTTCATGGGCTGTGGGGCCACGCGAGCGGCTGCCAAAGAGCTTTCCAACGAGGCACGGCTTTCCCTCCTGGCTCTTCGGGCGTGGGAGCTGTCGCCAGAGACGCGGCCCTACCGGAAAATGCTTCGCAGGCTGGTGCGTCGCCCTGACGTGGGCGCCCGTGGCGCCCAGGCTGACGGCTGCCGCAAAGCCCGCAGCCCCACGGGCTGTGGGGCCACGCCAGCGGCTGCCAAAGAGCTTTCCAACGAGGCACGGCTTTCCCTCCTGGCTCTTCGGGCGTGGGAGCTGTCGCCAGAGCCGCAGCCCTACCGGAAAATGCTACGCAGGCTCGCGCGGCGGCGCCACTTGGGCGCCGGTGTAGCAGAGGCTGACGGCCGCCGCAAAGCCCGCAGCCCCACTGGCTGTGGGGCCACACGAGCGGCTGCCAAAGAGCTTTCCAACGAGGCACGGCTTTCCCTCCTGGCTCTTCGGGCGTGGGAGCTGTCGCCAGAGCCGCGGCCCTACTGGAAAATGCTTCGCAGGCTGTCGCGGCGGCACCACGTGGGCGCCGGTGTCGCCCAGGCTGACGGCCGCCGCAAAGCCCGCAGCCCCACGGGCTGTGGGGCCACGCGAGCGGCTGCCAAAGAGCTTTCCAACGAGGCACGGCTTTCCCTCCTGGCTCTTCGGGCGTGGGAGCTGTCGCCAGAGCCGCGGCCCTACCGGAAAATGCTTCGCAGGCTGGCGCGGCGGCCCCACGTGGGCGCCGGTGGCGCCGAGGCTGACGGCCGCCGGAAAGCCCGCAGCCCCACGGGCTGTGGGGCCACGCGAGCGGCTGCCAAAGAGCTTTCCAACGAGGCACGGATTTCCCTCCTGGCTCTTCGGGCGTGGGAGCTGTCGCCAGAGAGGCGGCCCTACCGGAAAATGCTTCGCAGGCTGGCGCGGCGGTCCCACGTCGGTGCCGGTGGCGCCGAGGCTGACGGCTGCCGCAAAGCCCGCAGCCCCACGGGCTGTGGGGCCACGCGAGCGGCTGCCAAAGAGCTTTCCAACGAGGCACGGCTTTCCCTCCTGGCTCTTCGGGTGTGGGAGCTGTCGCCAGAGCCGCAGCCCTACCGGAAAATGCTTCGCAGGCTCGCGCGGCGGCGCAAAGTGGGCGCCAGTGGCGCTGAGGCTGACGGCCGCCGCAAAGCCCGCAGCCCCACGGGCTGTGGGGCCACGCGAGCGGCTGCCAAAGAGCTTTCCAACGAGGCACGGCTTTCCCTCCTGGCTCTTCGGGTGTGGGAGCTGTCGCCAGAGACGCGGCCCTACCGGAAAATGCTTCGCAGGCTGGCGCGGCGGCGCAACGTGGACGCCGGTGGCGCCCAGGCTGACGGCCGCCGCAAGCCCGCAGCCCCACGGGCTGTGGGGCCACGCCAGCAGCTGCCAAAGAGCTTTCCAACGAGGCACGGCTTTCCCTCCTGGCTCTTCGGCCGTGGGAGCTGTCGCCAGAGCCGCAGCCCTACCGGAAAATGCTTCGCAGGCTCGCGCGGCGGCGCCACTTGGGCGCCGGTGTAGCAGAGGCTGACGGCCGCCGCAAAGCCCGCAGCCCCACTGGCTGTGGGGCCACACGAGCGGCTGCCAAAGAGCTTTCCAACGAGGCACGGCTTTCCCTCCTGGCTCTTCGGGCGTGGGAGCTGTCGCCAGAGCCGCGGCCCTACCCGAAAATGCTTCGCAGGCTGGCGCGGCGGCGCCACGTGGGCGCCGGTGTAGCAGAGGCTGACGGCCGCCGCAAAGCCCGCAGCCCCACTGGCTGTGGGGCCACACGAGCGGCTGCCAAAGAGCTTTCCAACGAGGCACGGCTTTCCCTCCTGGCTCTTCGGGCGTGGGAGCTGTCGCCAGAGCCGCGGCCCTACTGGAAAATGCTTCGCAGGCTGTCGCGGCGGCACCACGTGGGCGCCGGTGGCGCCGAGGCTGACGGCCGCCGCAAAGCCCGCAGCCCCACGGGCTGTGGGGCCACGCGAGCGGCTGCCAAAGAGCTTTCCAACAAGGCACGGCTTTCCCTCCTGGCTCTTCGGGCGTGGGAGCTGTCGCCAGAGGCGCGGCCCTACCGGAAAATGCTTCGCAGGCTGGCGCGGCAGCCCCACGTGGGCGCCGGTGGCGCCGAGGCTGACGGCCGCCGCAAAGCCCGCAGCCCCACGGGCTGTGGGGCCACACGAGCGGCTGCCAAAGAGCTTTCCAACGAGGCACGGCTTTCCCTCCTGGCTCTTCGGGCGTGGGAGCTGTCGCCAGAGCCGCGGCCCTACCGCAAAATGCTTCGCAGGCTGGCGCGGCGGTCCCACGTGGGCGCCGGTGGCGCCGAGGCTGACGGCTGCCGCAAAGCCCGCAGCCCCACGGGCTGTGGGGCCACGCCAGCGGCTGCCAAAGAGCTTTCCAACGAGGCACGGCTTTCCCTCCTGGCTCTTCGGGCGTGGGAGCTGTCGCCAGAGCCGCATCCCTACCGGAAAATGCTTCGCAGGCTCGCGCGGCGGCGCAAAGTGGGCGCCAGTGGCGCTGAGGCTGACGGCCGCCGCAAAGCCCGCAGCCCCACGGGCTGTGGGGCCACGCGAGCGGCTGCCAAAGAGCTTTCCAACGAGGCACGGCTTTCCCTCCTGGCTCTTCGGGTGTGGGAGCTGTCGCCAGAGACGCGGCCCTACCGGAAAATGCTTCGCAGGCTGGCGCGGCGGCGCAACGTGGGCGCCGGTGGCGCCGAGACTGACGGCCGCCGCAAAGCCCGCAGCTTCTTGGGCTGTGGGGCCACGCCAGCGGCTGCCAAAGAGCTTTCCAACGAGGCACGGCTTTCCCTCCTGGCTCTTCCGGTGTGGGAGCTGTCGCCAGAGCCGCGGCCCTACTGGAAAATGCTTCGCAGCCTTGTGCGGCGGCGCCACGTGGGTGCCGGTGGCGCCCAGGCTGACGGCTGCCGCAAAGCCCGCAGCCCCACGGGCTGTGGGGCCACGCCAGCGGCTGCCAAAGAGCTTTCCAACGAGGCACGGCTTTCCCTCCTGGCTCTTCCGGTGTGGGAGCTGTGGCCAGAGCCGCGGCCCTACCGGAAAATGCTTCGCAGGCTGGCGCGGCGGCCCCAAGTGGGCGCCGGTGGCGCCGAGGCTGACGGCCGCCGCAAAGCCCGCAGCTTCATGGGCTGTGGGGCCACGCGAGCGGCTGCCAAAGAGCTTTCCAACGAGGCACGGCTTTCCCTCCTGGCTCTTCGGGCGTGGGAGCTGTCGCCAGAGCCGCGGCCCTACCGGAAATCGCTTCGCAGGCTGGCGCGGCGGCGCAACGTGGGCGCCGGTGGCGCCGAGGCTGACGACCGCCGCAAAGCCCGCAACCCCACGGGCTGTGGGGCCACACAAGCGGCTGCCAAAGAGCTTTCCAACAAGGCACAGCTTTCCCTCCTGGCTCTTCGGGCGTGGGAGCTGTCGCCAGAGCCGCGGCCCTACCGGAAAATGCTTCGGAGGCTGGCGCGGCGTCGCAACGTGGGCGCCGGTGGCGCCCAGGCTGACGGCCATCGCAAAGCCCGCAGCCCCACGGGCTGTGGGGGAACGCGAGCAGCTGCCAAAGAGCTTTCCAACGAGCCACGGCTTTCCCTCCTGGCTCTTCGGGCGTGGGAGCTGTCGCCAGAGCCGCGCCCCTACCGGAAAATGCTTCGCAGGCTGGCGCGGCGGTCCCACGTGGGCGCCGGTGGCGCCGAGGCTGACGGCTGCCGCAAAGCCCACAGCCCCACGGGCTGTGGGGCCACGCCAGCGGCTGCCAAAGAGCTTTCCAACGAGGCACGGCTTTCCCTCCTGGCTCTTCGGCCGTGGGAGCTGTCGCCAGAGCCGCAGCCCTACCGGAAAATGCTTCGCAGGCTTGCGCGGCGGCGCAAAGTGGGCGCCAGTGGCGCTGAGGCTGACGGCCGCCGCAAAGCCCGCAGCCCCACGGGCTGTGGGGCCACGCGAGCGGCTGCCAAAGAGCTTTCCAACGAGGCACGGCTTTCCCTCCTGGCTCTTCGGGTGTGGGAGCTGTCGCCAGAGACGCGGCCCTACAGGAAAATGCTTCGCAGGCTCACGCGGCGGCACCACGTGGGCGCCGGTGTCGCCCAGGCTGACGGCCGCCGCAAAGCCCGCAGCCCCACGGGCTGTGGGGTCACGCGAGCGGCTGCCAAAGAGCTTTCCAACAAGGCACGGCTTTCCCTCCTGGCTCTTCGGCCGTGGGAGCTGTCGCCAGAGCCGCGGCCCTACCGGAAAATGCTTCGCAGGCTGGCGCGGCGGCCCCACGTGGGCGCCGGTGGCGCCCAGGCTGACAGCCGCCGCAAAGCCCGCAGCCCCACGGGCTGTGGGGCCACGCGAGCGGCTGCCAAAGAGCTTTCCAACGAGGCACGGCTTTCCCTCCTGGCTCTTCGGGCGTGGCAGCTGTCGCCAGAGACGCGGCCCTACCGGAAAATGCTTCGCAGGCTCACGCGGCGGCCCCACGTGGGCGCCGGTGGCGCCGAGGCTGACGGCCGCCGCAAAGCCCGCAGCCCCACGGGCTGTGGGGCCACGCGAGCGGCTGCCAAAGAGCTTTCCAACGAGGCACGGCTTTCCCTCCGGGCTCTTCGGGCGTGGGAGCTGTCGCCAGAGCCGCGGCCCTACCGGAAAATGCTTCGCAGTCTGGCGCGGCGGTCCCACGTGGGCGCCGGTGGCGCCGAGGCTGACCGCTGATGCAAAGCCCGCAGCCCCACGGGCTGTGGGGCCACGCCAGCGGCTGCCAAAGAGCTTTC
This sequence comes from Larus michahellis, assembly GCF_964199755.1. Classification (NCBI taxonomy): domain Eukaryota; kingdom Metazoa; phylum Chordata; class Aves; order Charadriiformes; family Laridae; genus Larus; species Larus michahellis. Next base: position 965,615 of record NC_133921.1, read on the forward strand.
CAACGAGGCACGGCTTTCCCTCCTGGCTCTTCGGGTGTGGGAGCTGTCGCCAGAGACGCGGCCCTACCGGAAAATGCTTCGCAGGCTGGCGCGGCGGCGCAACGTGGGCGCCGGTGGCGCCGAGGCTGACGGCCGCCGCAAAGCCCGCAGCTTCATGGGCTGTGGGGCCACGCGAGCGGCTGCCAAAGAGCTTTCCAACGAGGCACGGCTTTCCCTCCTGGCTCTTCCGGTGTGGGAGGTGTCGCCAGAGCCGCGGCCCTACTGGAAAATGCTTCGCAGCCTGGTGCAGCGGCGCCACGTGGGTGCCGGTGGCGCCCAGGCTGACGGCTGCCGCAAAGCCCGCAGCCCCACGGGCTGTGGGGCCACGCCAGCGGCTGCCAAAGAGCTTTCCAACGAGGCACGGCTTTCCCTCCTGGCTCTTCGGCCGTGGGAGCTGTCGCCAGAGCCGCGGCCCTACCGGAAAATGCTTCGCAGGCTGGCGCGGCGGCCCCACGTAGGCGCCGGTGGCGCCGAGGCTGACGGCTGCCGCAAAGCCCGCAGCCCCACGGGCTGTGGGGCCACGCCAGCGGCTGCCAAAGAGCTTTCCAACGAGGCACGGCTTTCCCTCCTGGCTCTTCGGGTGTGGGAGCTGTCGCCAGAGCCGCAGCCCTACCGGAAAATGCTTCGCAGGCTGGCGCGGCGGCGCAAAGTGGGCGCCAGTGGCGCTGAGGCTGACGGCCGCCGCAAAGCCCGCAGCCCCACGGGCTGTGGGGCCACGCGAGCGGCTGCCAAAGAGCTTTCCAACGAGGCACGGCTTTCCCTCCTGGCTCTTCGGGTGTGGGAGCTGTCGCCAGAGACGCGGCCCTACCGGAAAATGCTTCGCAGGCTGGCGCAGCGGCGCAACGTGGGCGCCGGTGGCGCCGAGGCTGACGGCCGCCGCAAAGCCCGCAGCCCCACGGGCTGTGGGGCCACATGAGCGGCTGCCAAAGAGCTTTCCAACGAGGCACGGCTTTCCCTCCTGGCTCTTCGGGTGTGGGAGCTGTCGCCAGAGCCGCAGCCCTACCGGAAAATGCTTCGCAGGCTGGCGCAGCGGCGCAACGTGGGCGCCGGTGGCGCTGAGGCTGACGGCCGCCGCAAAGCCCGCAGCTTCATGGGCTGTGGGGCAACACGAGCGGCTGCCAAAGAGCTTTCCAATGAGGCACGGCTTTCCCTCCTGGCTCTTCCGGTGTGGGAGCTGTCGCCAGGGCCGCGGCCCTACTGGAAAATGCTTCACAGGCTCGCGCGGCGGCCCCACGTGGGCGCTGGTGGCGCCGAGGCTGACAGCTGCCGCAAAGCCCTCAGCCCCACGGGCTGTGGGGCCACGCGAGCGGCTGCCAAAGAACTTTCCAACAATGCACGGCTTTCCCTCCTGGCTCTTCGGGCGTGGGAGCTGTCGCCAGAGCCGCGGCCCTACCGGAAAATGCTTCGCAGGCTCGCGCGGCAGCGCAAAGTGGGCGCCAGTGGCGCTGAGGCTGACGGCCGCCGCAAAGCCCGCAGCCCCACGGGCTGTGGGGCCACGCGAGCGGCTGCCAAAGAGCTTTCCAAAGAGGCACGGCTTTCCCTCCTGGCTCTTCGGGCGTGGGAGCTGTCGCCAGAGCCGCGGCCCTACCTGAAAATGCTTCGCAGGATGGCGCGGCGGCGCAACGTGGACGCCGGTGTCGCCCAGGCTGACGGCCCCCGCAAAGCCCGCAGCCCCACGGGCTGTGGGGCCACGCGAGCGGCTGCCAAAGAGCTTTCCAACGAGGCACGGCTTTCCCTCCTGGCTCTTCGGGCGTGGGAGCTGTCGCCAGAGACGCGGCCCTACCGGAAAATGCTTCGCAGGCTGGTGCGTCGGCCTGACATGGGCGCCGGTGGCGCCGAGTCTGACGGCCGCCGCAAAGCCCGCAGCTTCATGGGCTGTGGGGCCACGCGAGCGGCTGCCAAAGAGCTTTCCAACGAGGCACGGCTTTCCCTCCTGGCTCTTCGGGCGTGGGAGCTGTCGCCAGAGACGCGGCCCTACCGGAAAATGCTTCGCAGGCTGGTGCGTCGCCCTGACGTGGGCGCCCGTGGCGCCCAGGCTGACGGCTGCCGCAAAGCCCGCAGCCCCACGGGCTGTGGGGCCACGCCAGCGGCTGCCAAAGAGCTTTCCAACGAGGCACGGCTTTCCCTCCTGGCTCTTCGGGCGTGGGAGCTGTCGCCAGAGCCGCAGCCCTACCGGAAAATGCTACGCAGGCTCGCGCGGCGGCGCCACTTGGGCGCCGGTGTAGCAGAGGCTGACGGCCGCCGCAAAGCCCGCAGCCCCACTGGCTGTGGGGCCACACGAGCGGCTGCCAAAGAGCTTTCCAACGAGGCACGGCTTTCCCTCCTGGCTCTTCGGGCGTGGGAGCTGTCGCCAGAGCCGCGGCCCTACTGGAAAATGCTTCGCAGGCTGTCGCGGCGGCACCACGTGGGCGCCGGTGTCGCCCAGGCTGACGGCCGCCGCAAAGCCCGCAGCCCCACGGGCTGTGGGGCCACGCGAGCGGCTGCCAAAGAGCTTTCCAACGAGGCACGGCTTTCCCTCCTGGCTCTTCGGGCGTGGGAGCTGTCGCCAGAGCCGCGGCCCTACCGGAAAATGCTTCGCAGGCTGGCGCGGCGGCCCCACGTGGGCGCCGGTGGCGCCGAGGCTGACGGCCGCCGGAAAGCCCGCAGCCCCACGGGCTGTGGGGCCACGCGAGCGGCTGCCAAAGAGCTTTCCAACGAGGCACGGATTTCCCTCCTGGCTCTTCGGGCGTGGGAGCTGTCGCCAGAGAGGCGGCCCTACCGGAAAATGCTTCGCAGCCTGGCACGGCGGTCCCACGTGGGTGCCGGTGGCGCCGAGGCTGACGGCTGCCGCAAAGCCCGCAGCCCCACGGGCTGTGGGGCCACGCCAGCGGCTGCCAAAGAGCTTTCCAACGAGGCACGGCTTTCCCTCCTGGCTCTTCGGGTGTGGGAGCTGTCGCCAGAGCCGCAGCCCTACCGGAAAATGCTTCGCAGGCTCGCGCGGCGGCGCAAAGTGGGCGCCAGTGGCGCTGAGGCTGACGGCCGCCGCAAAGCCCGCAGCCCCACGGGCTGTGGGGCCACGCGAGCGGCTGCCAAAGAGCTTTCCAACGAGGCACGGCTTTCCCTCCTGGCTCTTCGGGTGTGGGAGCTGTCGCCAGAGACGCGGCCCTACCGGAAAATGCTTCGCAGGCTGGCGCGGCGGCGCAACGTGGGCGCCGGTGGCGCCGAGGCTGACGGCCGCCGCAAAGCCCGCAGCTTCATGGGCTGTGGGGCCACGCGAGCGGCTGCCAAAGAGCTTTCCAACGAGGCACGGCTTTCCCTCCTGGCTCTTCCGGTGTGGGAGCTGTCGCCAGAGCCGCGGCCCTACTGGAAAATGCTTCGCAGCCTGGTGCGGCGGCGCCACGTGGGTGCCGGTGGCGCCGAGGCTGACGGCTGCCGCAAAGCCCGCAGCCCCACGGGCTGTGGGGCCACGCGAGCGGCTGCCAAAGAGCTTTCCAACGAGGCACGGCTTTCCCTCCTGGCTCTTCGGGTGTGGGAGCTGTCGCCAGAGACGCGGCCCTACCGGAAAATGCTTCGCAGGCTGGCGCGGCGGCGCAACGTGGACGCCGGTGGCGCCCAGGCTGACGGCCGCCGCAAGCCCGCAGCCCCACGGGCTGTGGGGCCACGCCAGCAGCTGCCAAAGAGCTTTCCAACGAGGCACGGCTTTCCCTCCTGGCTCTTCGGCCGTGGGAGCTGTCGCCAGAGCCGCAGCCCTACCGGAAAATGCTTCGCAGGCTCACGCGGCGGCACCACGTGGGCGCCGGTGTCGCCCAGGCTGACGGCAGCCGCAAAGCCCGCAGCCGCACGGGCTGTGGGGCCACGCGAGCGGCTGCCAAAGAGCTTTCCAACGAGGCACGGCTTTCCCTCCTGGCTCTTCGGCCGTGGGAGCTGTCGCCAGAGCCGCGGCCCTACCGGAAAATGCTTCGCAGGCTGGCGCGGCGGCCGCACGTGGGCGCCGGTGGCGCCGAGGCTGACGGCCGCCGCAAAGCCCGCAGCCCCACGGGCTGTGGGGCCACGCGAGCGGCTGCCAAAGAGCTTTCCAACGAGGCACGGCTTTCCCTCCTGGCTCTTCGGGTGTGGGAGCTGTCGCCAGAGACGCGGCCCTACCGGAAAATGCTTCGCAGGCTGGCGCGGCGGTCCTACGTGGGCGCCGGTGGCGCCGAGGCTGATGGCTGCCGCAAAGCCCGCAGCTTCATGGGCTGTGGGGCCACGCGAGCGGCTGCCAAAGAGCTTTCCAACGAGGCACGGCTTTCCCTCCTGGCTCTTCCGGTGTGGGAGGTGTCGCCAGAGCCGCGGCCCTACTGGAAAATGCTTCGCAGCCTGGTGCGGCGGCGCCACGTGGGTGCCGGTGGCGCACAGGCTGACGGCTGCCGCAAAGCCCGCAGCCCCACGGGCTGTGGGGCCACGCGAGCGGCTGCCAAAGAGCTTTCCAACGAGGCACGGCTTTCCCTCCTGGCTCTTCGGGCATGGGAGCTGTCGCCAGAGCCGCAGCCCTACCGGAAATTGCTTCGCAGGCTCGCGCGGCGGCGCAACGTGGGCGCCGGTGGCGCCGAGGCTGACGACCGCCGCAAAGCCCGCAACCCCACGGGCTGTGGGGCCACACAAGCGGCTGCCAAAGAGCTTTCCAACAAGGCACAGCTTTCCCTCCTGGCTCTTCGGGCGTGGGAGCTGTCGCCAGAGCCACGGCCCTACCGGAAAATGCTTCGCAGGCTGGCGCGGCGTCGCAACGTGGGCGCCGGTGGCGCCCAGGCTGACGGCCGCCGCAAAGCCCGCAGCCCCACGGGCTGTGGGGCCACGCGAGCGGCTGCCAAAGAGCTTTCCAACGAGGCACGGCTTTCCCTCCTGGCTCTTCGGGCGTGGGAGCTGTCGCCAGAGCCGCGGCCCTACCGGAAAATGCTTCGCAGGCTGGCGCGGCGGCCCCACGTGGGCACCGGTGGCGCCGAGGCTGACGGCCGCCGCAAAGCCCGCAGCCCCACGGGCTGTGGGGCCACGCGAGCGGCTGCCAAAGAGCTTTCCAACGAGGCACGGCTTTCCCTCCTGGCTCTTCGGGCGTGGGAGCTGTCGCCAGAGCCGCGGCCCTACCGGAAAATGGTTCGCAGGCTGGCGCGGCGGTCCTACGTGGGCGCCGGTGGCGCCGAGGCTGATGGCTGCCGCAAAGCCCGCAGCTTCATGGGCTGTGGGGCCACGCGAGCGGCTGCCAAAGAGCTTTCCAACGAGGCACGGCTTTCCCTCCTGGCTCTTCGGGCGTGGGAGCTGTCGCCAGAGCCGCAGCCCTACCGGAAAATGCTTCGCAGGCTCGCGCGGCGGCGCAAAGTGGGCGCCAGTGGCGCTGAGGCTGACGGCCGCCGCAAAGCCCGCAGCCCCACGGGCTGTGGGGCCACGCGAGCGGCTGCCAAAGAGCTTTCCAACGAGGCACGGCTTTCCCTCCTGGCTCTTCGGGTGTGGGAGCTGTCGCCAGAGACGCGGCCCTACCGGAAAATGCTTCGCAGGCTGGCGCGGCGGCGCAACGTGGGCGCCGGTGGCGCCGAGGCTGACGGCCGCCGCAAAGCCCGCAGCTTCATGGGCTGTGGGGCCACGCGAGCGGCTGCCAAAGAGCTTTCCAACGAGGCACGGCTTTCCCTCCTGGCTCTTCCGGTGTGGGAGCTGTCGCCAGAGCCGCGGCCCTACCGGAAAATGCTTCGCAGCCTGGTGCGGCGGCGCCACGTGGGTGCCGGTGGCGCCGAGGCTGACGGCTGCCGCAAAGCCCGCAGCCCCACGGGCTGTGGGGCCACGCGAGCGGCTGCCAAAGAGCTTTCCAACGAGGCACGGCTTTCCCTCCTGGCTCTTCGGGTGTGGGAGCTGTCGCCAGAGACGCGGCCCTACCGGAAAATGCTTCGCAGGCTGGCGCGGCGGCGCAACGTGGACGCCGGTGGCGCCCAGGCTGACGGCCGCCGCAAGCCCGCAGCCCCACGGGCTGTGGGGCCACGCCAGCGACTGCCAAAGAGCTTTCCAACGAGGCACGGCTTTCCCTCCTGGCTCTTCGGCCGTGGGAGCTGTCGCCAGAGCCGCAGCCCTACCGGAAAATGCTTCGCAGGCTCACGCGGCGGCACCACGTGGGCGCCGGTGTCGCCCAGGCTGACGGCCGCCGCAAAGCCCGCAGCCCCACGGGCTGTGGGGCCACGCGAGCGGCTGCCAAAGAGCTTTCCAACGAGGCACGGCTTTCCCTCCTGGCTCTTCGGCCGTGGGAGCTGTCGCCAGAGCCGCGGCCCTACTGGAAAATGCTTCGCAGGCTCGCGCGGCGGCCCCACGTGGGCGCCGGTGGCGCCGAGGCTGACGGCCGCCGCAAAGCCCGCAGCCCCATGGGCTGTGGGGCCACGCGAGCGGCTGCCAAAGAGCTTTCCAACGAGGCACGGCTTTCCCTCCTGGCTCTTCGGGCGTGGGAGCTGTCGCCAGAGACGCGGCCCTACCGGAAAATGCTTCGCAGTCTGGCGCGGCGGTCCTACGTGGGCGCCGGTGGCGCCGAGGCTGATGGCTGCCGCAAATCCCGCAGCTTCATGGGCTGTGGGGCCACGCGAGCGGCTGCCAAAGAGCTTTCCAACGAGGCACGGCTTTCCCTCCTGGCTCTTCCGGTGTGGGAGGTGTCGCCAGAGCCGCGGCCCTACCGGAAAATGCTTCGCAGCCTGGTGCGGCGGCGCCACGTGGGTGCCGGTGGCGCACAGGCTGACGGCTGCCGCAAAGCCCGCAGCCCCACTGGCTGTGGGGCCACGCGAGCGGCTGCCAAAGAGCTTTCCAACGAGCCACGACTTTCCCTCCTGGCTCTTCGGGCATGGGAGCTGTCGCCAGAGCCGCGGCCCTACCGGAAATTGCTTCGCAGGCTGGCGCGGCGGCGCAACGTGGGCGCCGGTGGCGCCGAGGCTGACGACCGCCGCAAAGCCCGCAACCCCACGGGCTGTGGGGCCACACAAGCGGCTGCCAAAGAGCTTTCCAACAAGGCACAGCTTTCCCTCCTGGCTCTTCGGGCGTGGGAGCTGTCGCCAGGGCCGCAGCCCTACCGGAAAATGCTTCGCAGGCTGGCGCGGCGGCGCAACGTGGGCGCCGGTGGCGCCCAGGCTGACGGCCGCCGCAAAGCCCGCAGCCCCACGGGCTGTGGGGCCACGCGAGCGGCTGCCAAAGAGCTTTCCAACGAGGCACGGCTTTCCCTCCTGGCTCTTCGGGCGTGGGAGCTGTCGCCAGAGCCGCGGCCCTACCGGAAAATGCTTCGCAGGCTGGCGCGGCGGTCCCACGTGGGCGCCGGTGGCGCCGAGGCTGACGGCTGCCGCAAAGCCCGCAGCCCCACGGGCTGTGGGGCCACGCCAGCGGCTGCCAAAGAGCTTTCCAACGAGGCACGGCTTTCCCTCCTGGCTCTTCGGGCGTGGGAGCTGTCGCCAGAGACGCGGCCCTACCGGAAAATGCTTCGCAGGCTCGCGCGGCGGCGCAAAGTGGGCGCCAGTGGCGCTGAGGCTGACGGCCGCCGCAAAGCCCGCAGCCCCACGGGCTGTGGGGCCACGCGAGCGGCTGCCAAAGAGCTTTCCAACGAGGCACGGCTTTCCCTCCTGGCTCCTCGGCCGTGGGAGCTGTCACCAGAGACGCGGCCCTTCCGGAAAATGCTTCGCAGGCTGGTGCGGCGGTTCCACCTGCGCGCCGGTGGCGCTGAGGCTGACGGCCGCCGCAAAGCCCGCAGCCCCACGGGCTGTGGGGCCACGCGAGCGGCTGCCAAAGAGCTTTCCAACGAGGCACGGCTTTCCCTCCTGGCTCTTCGGGTGTGGGAGCTGTCGCCAGAGACGCGGCCCTACCGGAAAATGCTTCGCAGGCTGGCGCGGCGGCGCAACGTGGGCGCCGGTGGCGCCGAGGCTGACGGCCGCCGCAAAGCCCGCAGCTTCATGGGCTGTGGGGCCACGCGAGCGGCTGCCAAAGAGCTTTCCAACGAGGCACGGCTTTCCCTCCTGGCTCTTCCGGTGTGGGAGGTGTCGCCAGAGCCGCGGCCCTACTGGAAAATGCTTCGCAGCCTGGTGCGGCGGCGCCACGTGGGTGCCGGTGGCGCCCAGGCTGACGGCTGCCGCAAAGCCCGCAGCCCCACGAGCTGTGGGGCCACGCGAGCGGCTGCCAAAGAGCTTTCCAACGAGGCACGGCTTTCCCTCCTGGCTCTTTGGGCATGGGAGCTCTCGCCAGAGACGCGGCCCTACCGGAAAATGCTTCGCAGGCTGGCGCGGCGTCGCAACGTGGACGCCGGTGGCGCCCAGGCTGACGGCCGCCGAAAGCCCGCAGCCCCACGGGCTGTGGGGCCACGCCAGCGGCTGCCAAAGAGCTTTCCAACGAGGCACGGCTTTCCCTCCTGGCTCTTCGGCCGTGGGAGCTGTCGCCAGAGCCGCAGCCCTACCGGAAAATGCTTCGCAGGCTCACGCGGCGGCACCACGTGGGCGCCGGTGTCGCCCAGGCTGACGGCCGCCGCAAAGCCCGCAGCCCCACGGGCTGTGGGGCCACGCGAGCGGCTGCCAAAGAGCTTTCCAACGAGGCACGGCTTTCCCTCCTGGCTCTTCGGCCGTGGGAGCTGTCGCCAGAGCCGCGGCCCTACCGGAAAATGCTTCGCAGGCTGGCACGGCGGCCCCACGTGGGCGCCGGTGGCGCCGAGGCTGACGGCCGCCGCAAAGCCCGCAGCCCCACGGGCTGTGGGGCCACGCGAGCGGCTGCCAAAGAGCTTTCCAACGAGGCACGGCTTTCCCTCCTGGCTCTTCGGGCGTGGGAGCTGTCGCCAGAGCCGCGGCCCTACCGGAAAATGCTTCGCAGGCTGGCGCGGCGGTCCCACGTGGGCGCCGGTGGCGCCGAGGCTGACGGCTGCCGCAAAGCCCGCAGCCCCACGGGCTGTGGGGCCACGCGAGCGGCTGCCAAAGAGCTTTCCAACGAGGCACGGCTTTCCCTCCTGGCTCTTCGGGTGTGGGAGCTGTCGCCAGAGCCGCAGCCCTACCGGAAAATGCTTCGCAGGCTGGCGCGGCGGCACCACGTGGGCGCCGGTGTCGCCCAGGCTGACGGCCGCCGCAAAGCCCGCAGCCCCACGGCTGTGGGGCCACGCGAGCGGCTGCCAAAGAGCTTTCCAACGAGGCACGGCTTTCCCTCCTGGCTCTTCGGACGTGGGAGCTGTCGCCAGAGCCGCGGCCCTACCGGAAAATGCTTCGCAGGCTGGCGCGGCGGCCCCACGTGGGCACCGGTGGCGCCGAGGCTGACGGCCGCCGCAAAGCCCGCAGCCCCACGGGCTGTGGGGCCACGCGAGCGGCTGCCAAAGAGCTTTCCAACGAGGCACGGCTTTCCCTCCTGGCTCTTCGGGCGTGGGAGCTGTCGCCAGAGCCGCGGCCCTACCGGAAAATGCTTCGCAGTCTGGCGCGGCGGTCCTACGTGGGCGCCGGTGGCACCGAGGCTGATGGCTGCCGCAAAGCCCGCAGCCCCACGGGCTGTGGGGCCACGCGAGCGGCTGCCAAAGAGCTTTCCAACGAGGCACGGCTTTCCCTCCTGGCTCTTCGGGCGTGGGAGCTGTCGCCAGAGCCGCAGCCCTACCGGAAAATGCTTCGCAGGCTCGCGCGGCGGCGCAAAGTGGGCGCCAGTGGCGCTGAGGCTGACGGCCGCCGCAAAGCCCGCAGCCCCACGGGCTGTGGGGCCACGCGAGCGGCTGCCAAAGAGCTTTCCAACGAGGCACGGCTTTCCCTCCTGGCTCTTCGGCCGTGGGAGCTGTCGTGAGAGACGCGGCCCTACCGGAAAATGCTTCGCAGGCTGGCGCGGCGGCGCAACGTGGGCGCCGGTGGCGCCGAGGCTGACGGCCGCCGCAAAGCCCGCAGCTTCATGGGCTGTGGGGCCACGCGAGCGGCTGCCAAAGAGCTTTCCAACGAGGCACGGCTTTCCCTCCTGGCTCTTCGGGCGTGGGAGCTGTCGCCAGAGCCGCGGCCCTACCGCAAAATGCTTCGCAGGCTGGCGCGGCGTCGCAACGTGGACGCCGGTGGCGCCCAGGCTGACGGCCGCCGCAAGCCCGCAGCCCCACGGGCTGTGGGGCCACGCGAGCGGCTGCCAAAGAGCTTTCCAACGAGGCACGGCTTTCCCTCCTGGCTCTTCGGGCGTGGGAGCTGTCGCCAGAGACGCGGCCCTACCGGAAAATGCTTCGCAGGCTCGCGCGGCGGCGCAAAGTGGGCGCCAGTGGCGCTGAGGCTGACGGCCGCCGCAAAGCCCGCAGCCCCACGGGCTGTGGGGCCACGCGAGCGGCTGCCAAAGAGCTTTCCAACGAGGCACGGCTTTCCCTCCTGGCTCCTCGGCCGTGGGAGCTGTCACCAGAGACGCGGCCCTTCCGGAAAATGCTTCGCAGGCTGGTGCGGCGGTTCCACCTGCGCGCCGGTGGCGCTGAGGCTGACGGCCGCCGCAAAGCCCGCAGCCCCACGGGCTGTGGGGCCACGCGAGCGGCTGCCAAAGAGCTTTCCAACGAGGCACGGCTTTCCCTCCTGGCTCTTCGGGTGTGGGAGCTGTCGCCAGAGACGCGGCCCTACCGGAAAATGTTTCGCAGGCTGGCGCGGCGGCGCAACGTGGGCGCCGGTGGCGCCGAGGCTGACGGCCGCCGCAAAGCCCGCAGCCCCACGGGCTGTGGGGCCACGCGAGCGGCTGCCAAAGAGCTTTCCAACGAGGCACGGCTTTCCCTCCTGGCTCTTCCGGTGTGGGAGGTGTCGCCAGAGCCGCGGCCCTACTGGAAAATGCTTCGCAGCCTGGTGCGGCGGCGCCACGTGGGTGCCGGTGGCGCCCAGGCTGACGGCTGCCGCAAAGCCCGCAGCCCCACGAGCTGTGGGGCCACGCGAGCGGCTGCCAAAGAGCTTTCCAACGAGGCACGGCTTTCCCTCCTGGCTCTTTGGGCATGGGAGCTCTCGCCAGAGACGCGGCCCTACCGGAAAATGCTTCGCAGGCTGGCGCGGCGTCGCAACGTGGACGCCGGTGGCGCCCAGGCTGACGGCCGCCGCAAGCCCGCAGCCCCACGGGCTGTGGGGCCACGCCAGCGGCTGCCAAAGAGCTTTCCAACGAGGCACGGCTTTCCCTCCTGGCTCTTCGGCCGTGGGAGCTGTCGCCAGAGCCGCAGCCCTACCGGAAAATGCTTCGCAGGCTCACGCGGCGGCACCACGTGGGCGCCGGTGTCGCCCAGGCTGACGGCCGCCGCAAAGCCCGCAGCCCCACGGGCTGTGGGGCCACGCGAGCGGCTGCCAAAGAGCTTTCCAACGAGGCACGGCTTTCCCTCCTGGCTCTTCGGCCGTGGGAGCTGTCGCCAGAGCCGCGGCCCTACCGGAAAATGCTTCGCAGGCTGGCACGGCGGCCCCACGTGGGCGCCGGTGGCGCCGAGGCTGACGGCCGCCGCAAAGCCCGCAGCCCCACGGGCTGTGGGGCCACGCGAGCGGCTGCCAAAGAGCTTTCCAACGAGGCACGGCTTTCCCTCCTGGCTCTTCGGGCGTGGGAGCTGTCGCCAGAGCCGCGGCCCTACCGGAAAATGCTTCGCAGGCTGGCGCGGCGGTCCCACGTGGGCGCCGGTGGCGCCGAGGCTGACGGCTGCCGCAAAGCCCGCAGCCCCACGGGCTGTGGGGCCACGCGAGCGGCTGCCAAAGAGCTTTCCAACGAGGCACGGCTTTCCCTCCTGGCTCTTCGGGTGTGGGAGCTGTCGCCAGAGCCGCAGCCCTACCGGAAAATGCTTCGCAGGCTGGCGCGGCGGCACCACGTGGGCGCCGGTGTCGCCCAGGCTGACGGCCGCCGCAAAGCCCGCAGCCCCACGGCTGTGGGGCCACGCGAGCGGCTGCCAAAGAGCTTTCCAACGAGGCACGGCTTTCCCTCCTGGCTCTTCGGACGTGGGAGCTGTCGCCAGAGCCGCGGCCCTACCGGAAAATGCTTCGCAGGCTGGCGCGGCGGCCCCACGTGGGCACCGGTGGCGCCGAGGCTGACGGCCGCCGCAAAGCCCGCAGCCCCACGGGCTGTGGGGCCACGCGAGCGGCTGCCAAAGAGCTTTCCAACGAGGCACGGCTTTCCCTCCTGGCTCTTCGGGCGTGGGAGCTGTCGCCAGAGCCGCGGCCCTACCGGAAAATGCTTCGCAGTCTGGCGCGGCGGTCCTACGTGGGCGCCGGTGGCGCCGAGGCTGATGGCTGCCGCAAAGCCCGCAGCTTCATGGGCTGTGGGGCCACGCGAGCGGCTGCCAAAGAGCTTTCCAACGAGGCACGGCTTTCCCTCCTGGCTCTTCGGGCGTGGGAGCTGTCGCCAGAGCCGCGGCCCTACCGCAAAATGCTTCGCAGGCTGGCGCGGCGGCCCCACGTGGGCGCCAGTGGCGCTGAGGCTGACGGCCGCCGCAAAGCCCGCAGCCCCACGGGCTGTGGGGCCACGCGAGCGGCTGCCAAAGAGCTTTCCAACGAGGCACGGCTTTCCCTCCTGGCTCTTCGGCCGTGGGAGCTGTCGTGAGAGACGCGGCCCTACCGGAAAATGCTTCGCAGGCTGGCGCGGCGGCGCAACGTGGGCGCCGGTGGCGCCGAGGCTGACGGCCGCCGCAAAGCCCGCAGCTTCATGGGCTGTGGGGCCACGCGAGCGGCTGCCAAAGAGCTTTCCAACGAGGCACGGCTTTCCCTCCTGGCTCTTCGGGCGTGGGAGCTGTCGCCAGAGCCGCGGCCCTACCGCAAAATGCTTCGCAGGCTGGCGCGGCGTCGCAACGTGGACGCCGGTGGCGCCCAGGCTGACGGCCGCCGCAAGCCCGCAGCCCAACGGGCTGTGGGGCCACGCGAGCGGCTGCCAAAGAGCTTTCCAACGAGGCACGGCTTTCCCTCCTGGCTCTTCGGCCGTGGGAGCTGTCGCCAGAGCCGCAGCCCTACCGGAAAATGCTTCGCAGGCTCACGCGGCGGCACCACGTGGGCGCCGGTGTCGCCCAGGCTGACGGCCGCCGCAAAGCCCGCAGCCCCACGGGCTGTGGGGCCACGCGAGCGGCTGCCAAAGAGCTTTCCAACGAGGCACGGCTTTCCCTCCTGGCTCTTCGGCCGTGGGAGCTGTCGCCAGAGCCGCGGCCCTACCGGAAAATGCTTCGCAGGCTGGCACGGCGGCCCCACGTGGGCGCCGGTGGCGCCGAGGCTGACGGCCGCCGCAAAGCCCGCAGCCCCACGGGCTGTGGGGCCACGCGAGCGGCTGCCAAAGAGCTTTCCAACGAGGCACGGCTTTCCCTCCTGGCTCTTCGGCCGTGGGAGCTGTCGCCAGAGCCGCAGCCCTACCGGAAAATGCTTCGCAGGCTGGTGCGGCGGCGCAACGTGGACGCCGGTGGCGCCGAGACTGACGGCCGCAACAAAGGCCGCAGCCCCACGGGCTGTGGGGCCACGCGAGCGGCTGCCAAAGAGCTTTCCAACGAGGCACGGCTTTCCCTCCTGGCTCTTCAGCCGTGGGAGCTGTCGCCAGAGACGCGGCCCTACCGGAAAATGCTTCACAGGCTGGCGCGGCGGCCCCACGTGGGCGCCTGTGGCGCCCAGGCTGACGGCCGCCACAAAGCCCGCAGCCCCACGGGCTGTGGGGCCACACGAGCGGCTGCCAAAGAGCTTTCCAACGAGGCACGGCTTTCCCTCCTGGCTCTTCGGGCGTGGGAGCTGTCGCCAGAGCCGCGGCCCTACCGGAAAATGCTTCGCAGTCTGGCGCGTCGGTCCCACGTGGGCGCCGGTGGCGCCGAGGCTGACGGCTGCCGCAAAGCCCGCAGCCCCACGGGCTGTGGGGCCACGCGAGCGGCTGCCAAAGAGCTTTCCAACGAGGCACGGCTTTCCCTCCTGGCTCTTCCGGTGTGGGAGGTGTCGCCAGAGCCGCGGCCCTACCGGAAATTGCTTCGCAGGCTCGCGCGGCGGCGCAACGTGGGCGCCGGTGGCGCCGAGGCTGACGACCGCCGCAAAGCCCGCAACCCCACGGGCTGTGGGAACACAAGCGGCTGCCAAAGAGCTTTCCAACAAGGCACGGCTTTCCCTCCTGGCTCTTTGGGCGTGGGAGCTGTCGCCAGAGACGCGGCCCTACCGGAAAATGCTTCGCAGGCTGGCGCGGCGTCGCAACGTGGGCGCCGGTGGCGCCCAGGCTGACGGCCGCCGCAAAGCCCGCAGCCCCACGGGCTGTGGGGCCACGCGAGCAGCGGCCAAAGAGCTTTCCAACGAGGCACGGCTTTCCCTCCTGGCTCTTCGGGCGTGGGAGCTGTCGCCAGAGCCGCGGCCCTACCGGAAAATGCTTCGCAGGCTGGCGCGGCGGTCCCACGTGGGCGCCGGTGGCGCCGAGGCTGACGGCTGCCGCAAAGCCCGCAGCCCCACGGGCTGTGGGGCCACGCCAGCGGCTGCCAAAGAGCTTTCCAACGAGGCACGGCTTTCCCTCCTGGCTCTTCGGGCGTGGGAGCTGTCGCCAGAGCCGCAGCCCTACCGGAAAATGCTTCGCAGGCTCGCGCGGCGGCGCAAAGTGGGCGCCAGTGGCGCTGAGGCTGACGGCCGCCGCAAAGCCCGCAGCCCCACGGGCTGTGGGGCCACGCGAGCAGCTGCCAAAGAGCTTTCCAACGAGGCACGGCTTTCCCTCCTGGCTCCTCGGCCGTGGGAGCTGTCACCAGAGACGCGGCCCTACCGGAAAATGCTTCGCAGGCTGGTGCGGCGGTTCCACCTGCGCGCCGGTGGCGCTGAGGCTGACGGCCAAAGCAAAGCCCACAGCCCCATGGGCTGTGGGGCCACGCGAGCGGCTGCCAAAGAGCTTTCCAACGAGGCACGGCTTTCCCTCCTGGCTCTTCGGGTGTGGGAGCTGTCGCCAGAGACGCGGCCCTACCGGAAAATGCTTCGCAGGCTGGCGCGGCGGCGCAACGTGGGCGCCGGTGGCGCCGAGGCTGACGGCCGCCGCAAAGCCCGCAGCTTCATGGGCTGTGGGGCCACGCGAGCGGCTGCCAAAGAGCTTTCCAACGAGGCACGGCTTTCCCTCCTGGCTCTTCCGGTGTGGGAGGTGTCGCCAGAGCCGCGGCCCTACTGGAAAATGCTTCGCAGCCTGGTGCGGCGGCGCCACGTGGGTGCCGGTGGCGCCCAGGCTGACGGCTGCCGCAAAGCCCGCAGCCCCACGAGCTGTGGGGCCACGCGAGCGGCTGCCAAAGAGCTTTCCAACGAGGCACGGCTTTCCCTCCTGGCTCTTTGGGCATGGGAGCTCTCGCCAGAGACGCGGCCCTACCGGAAAATGCTTCGCAGGCTGGCGCGGCGTCGCAACGTGGACGCCGGTGGCGCCCAGGCTGACGGCCGCCGCAAGCCCGCAGCCCCACGGGCTGTGGGGCCACGCCAGCGGCTGCCAAAGAGCTTTCCAACGAGGCACGGCTTTCCCTCCTGGCTCTTCGGCCGTGGGAGCTGTCGCCAGAGCCGCAGCCCTACCGGAAAATGCTTCGCAGGCTCACGCGGCGGCACCACGTGGGCGCCGGTGTCGCCCAGGCTGACGGCCGCCGCAAAGCCCGCAGCCCCACGGGCTGTGGGGCCACGCGAGCGGCTGCCAAAGAGCTTTCCAACGAGGCACGGCTTTCCCTCCTGGCTCTTCGGCCGTGGGAGCTGTCGCCAGAGCCGCGGCCCTACCGGAAAATGCTTCGCAGGCTGGCACGGCGGCCCCACGTGGGCGCCGGTGGCGCCGAGGCTGACGGCCGCCGCAAAGCCCGCAGCCCCACGGGCTGTGGGGCCACGCGAGCGGCTGCCAAAGAGCTTTCCAACGAGGCACGGCTTTCCCTCCTGGCTCTTCGGGCGTGGGAGCTGTCGCCAGAGCCGCGGCCCTACCGGAAAATGCTTCGCAGTCTGGCGCGGCGGTCCCACGTGGGCGCCGGTGGCGCCGAGGCTGACGGCTGCCGCAAAGCCCGCAGCCCTACGGGCTGTGGGGCCACGCGAGCGGCTGCCAAAGAGCTTTCCAACGAGGCACGGCTTTCCCTCCTGGCTCTTCGGGTGTGGGAGCTGTCGCCAGAGCCGCAGCCCTACCGGAAAATGCTTCGCAGGCTGGCGCGGCGGCGCAACGTGGACGCCGGTGGCGCCCAGGCTGACGGCCGCCGCAAAGCCCGCAGCTTCATGGGCTGTGGGGCCACGCGAGCGGCTGCCAAAGAGCTTTCCAACGAGGCACGGCTTTCCCTCCTGGCTCTTCCGGTGTGGGAGGTGTCGCCAGAGCCGCGGCCCTACTGGAAAATGCTTCGCAGCCTGGTGCGGCGGCGCCACGTGGGTGCCGGTGGCGCCCAGGCTGACGGCTGCCGCAAAGCCCGCAGCCCCACGAGCTGTGGGGCCACGCGAGCGGCTGCCAAAGAGCTTTCCAACGAGGCACGGCTTTCCCTCCTGGCTCTTTGGGCATGGGAGCTCTCGCCAGAGACGCGGCCCTACCGGAAAATGCTTTGCAGGCTGGCGCGGCGGCGCAACGTGGGCGCCGGTGGCGCCGAGGCTGACGGCCGCCGCAAAGCCCGCAGCCCCACGGGCTGTGGGGCCACGCGAGCGGCTGCCAAAGAGCTTTCCAACGAGGCACGGCTTTCCCTCCTGGCTCTTCGGGCGTGGGAGCTGTCACCAGAGACGCGGCCCTACCGGAAAATGCTTCACAGGCTGGTGCGGCGGTTCCACCTGCGCGCCGGTGGCGCTGAGGCTGACGGCCAAAGCAAAGCCCACAGCCCCATGGGCTGTGGGGCCACGCGAGCGGCTGCCAAAGAGCTTTCCAACGAGGCACGGCTTTCCCTCCTGGCTCTTCGGCCGTGGGAGCTGTCGCCAGAGACGCGGCCCTACCGGAAAATGCTTCGCAGGCTGGCGCGGCGGCGCAACGTGGGCGCCGGTGGCGCCGAGGCTGACGGCCGCCGCAAAGCCCGCAGCCCCACGGGCTGTGGGGCCACGCGAGCGGCTGCCAAAGAGCTTTCCAACGAGGCACGGCTTTCCCTCCTGGCTCTTCCGGTGTGGGAGGTGTCACCAGAGCAGCGGCCCTACTGGAAAATGCTTCGCAGCCTGGTACGGCGGCGCCACGTGGGTGCCGGTGGCGCCCAGTCTGACGGCTGCCGCAAAGCCCGCAGCCCCACGAGCTGTGGGGCCACGCGAGCGGCTGCCAAAGAGCTTTCCAACGAGGCACGGCTTTCCCTCCTGGCTCTTTGGGCATGGGAGCTGTCGCCAGAGACGCGGCCCTACCGGAAAATGCTTTGCAGGCTGGCGCGGCGGCCCCACGTGGGCGCCGGTGGCGCTGAGGCTGACGGCCGCCGCAAAGCCCGCAGCCCCACGGGCTGTGGGGCCACGCGAGCGGCTGCCAAAGAGCTTTCCAACGAGGCACGGCTTTCCCTCCTGGCTCTTAGGCCGTGGGAGCTGTCGCCAGAGCCGCGGCCCTACCGGAAAACGCTTCGCAGCCTGGCGCAGCGGCGCAACGTGGGCGCCGGTGGCGCCGAGGCTGCCGGCCGCCGCAAAGCCCGCAGCTTCATGGGCTGTGGGGCCACGCGAGCGGCTGCCAAAGAGCTTTCCAACGAGGCACAGCTTTCCCTCCTGGCTCTTCGGGCGTGGGAGCTGTCGCCAGAGCCGCGGCCCTACCGGAAAATGCTTCGCAGGCTGGCGCGGCGTCGCAACGTGGACGCCGGTGGCGCCCAGGCTGACGGCCGCCGCAAGCCCGCAGCCCCACAGGCTGTGGGGCCACGCGAGCGGCTGCCAAAGAGCTTTCCAACGAGGCACGGCTTTCCCTCCTGGCTCTTCGGCCGTGGGAGCTGTCGCCAGAGCCGCAGCCCTACCGGAAAATGCTTCGCAGGCTCACGCAGCGGCACCACGTAGGCGCCGGTGTCGCCCAGGCTGACGGCCGCCGCAAAGCCCGCAGCCCCACGGGCTGTGGGGCCACGCGACCGGCTGCCAAAGAGCTTTCCAACGAGGCACGGCTTTCCCTCCTGGCTCTTCGGCCGTGGGAGCTGTCGCCAGAGCCGCGGCCCTACCGGAAAATGCTTCGCAGGCTGGCATGGCGGCCCCACGTGGGCGCCGGTGGCGCCGAGGCTGACGGCCGCCGCAAAGCCCGCAGCCCCACGGGCTGTGGGGCACGCGAGCGGCTGCCAAAGAGCTTTCCAACGAGGCACGGCTTTCCCTCCTGGCTCTTCGGGCGTGGGAGCTGTCGCCAGAGCCGCGGCCCTACCAGAAAACGTTTCGCAGGCTGGCGCAGCAGCGCCACATGGGCGCCGGTCTCGCCGAGGCTGACGGCCGCCGCAAAGCCCGCAGCCCCACGGGCTGTGGGGCCACGCGAGCGGCTGCCAAAGAGCTTTCCAACGAGGCACGGCTTTCCCTCCTGGCTCTTCGGGCATGGGAGCTGTCGCCAGAGACGCGGCCCTACCGGAAAATGCTTCGCAGGCTGGCGCGGCGGCGCAACGTGGGCGCTGTTGGCGCCGAGGCTGACGGCCGCCGCAAAGCCCGCAGCCCCACGGGCTGTGGGGCCACGCGAGCGGCTGCCAAAGAGCTTTCCAACGAGGCACGGCTTTCCCTCCTGGCTCTTCCGGTGTGGGAGGTGTCGCCAGAGCCGCGGCCCTACTGGAAAATGCTTCGCAGCCTGGTGCGGCGGCGCCACGTGGGTGCCGGTGGCGCCCAGGCTGACGGCTGCCGCAAAGCCCGCAGCCCCACGAGCTGTGGGGCCACGCGAGCGGCTGCCAAAGAGCTTTCCAACGAGGCACGGCTTTCCCTCCTGGCTCTTTGGGCATGGGAGCTCTCGCCAGAGACGCGGCCCTACTGGAAAATGCTTCGCAGTCTGGTGCGGCGGCGCCACGTGGGTGCCGGTGGCGCACAGGCTGACGGCTGCCGCAAAGCCCGCAGCCCCACGGGCTGTGGGGCCACGCGAGCGGCTGCCAAAGAGCTTTCCAACGAGGCACGACTTTCCCTCCTGGCTCTTCGGGCATGGGAGCTGTCGCCAGAGCCGCGGCCCTACCGGAAATTGCTTCGCAGGCTCGCGCGGCGGCGCAACGTGGGCGCCGGTGGCGCCGAGGCTGACGACCGCCGCAAAGCCCGCAACCCCACGGGCTGTGGGAACACAAGCGGCTGCCAAAGAGCTTTCCAACAAGGCACGGCTTTCCCTCCTGGCTCTTCGGGCGTGGGAGCTGTCGCCAGAGACGCGGCCCTACCGGAAAATGCTTCGCAGGCTGGCGCGGCGTCGCAACGTGGGCGCCGGTGGCGCCCAGGCTGACGGCCGCCGCAAAGCCCGCAGCCCCACGGGCTGTGGGGCCACGCGAGCAGCTGCCAAAGAGCTTTCCAACGAGGCACGGCTTTCCCTCCTGGCTCTTCGGGCGTGGGAGCTGTCGCCAGAGACGCGGCCCTACCGGAAAATGCTTCGCAGGCTGGCGCGGCGGCGCAACGTGGGCGCCGGTGGCGCCGAGGCTGACGGCCGCCGCAAAGCCCGCAGCTTCATGGGCTGTGGGGCCACGCGAGCGGCTGCCAAAGAGCTTTCCAACGAGGCACGGCTTTCCCTCCTGGCTCCTCGGCCGTGGGAGCTGTCACCAGAGACGCGGCCCTACCGGAAAATGCTTCGCAGGCTGGTGCGGCGGTTCCACCTGCGCGCCGGTGGCGCTGAGGCTGACGGCCAAAGCAAAGCCCACAGCCCCATGGGCTGTGGGGCCACGCGAGCGGCTGCCAAAGAGCTTTCCAACGAGGCACGGCTTTCCCTCCTGGCTCTTCGGGCGTGGGAGCTGTCGCCAGAGACGCGGCCCTACCGGAAAATGCTTCGCAGGCTGGCGCGGCGTCGCAACGTGGGCGCCGGTGGCGCCCAGGCTGACGGCCGCCGCAAAGCCCGCAGCCCCACGGGCTGTGGGGCCACGCGAGCAGCTGCCAAAGAGCTTTCCAACGAGGCACGGCTTTCCCTCCTGGCTCTTCGGGCGTGGGAGCTGTCGCCAGAGACGCGGCCCTACCGGAAAATGCTTCGCAGGCTGGCGCGGCGGCGCAACGTGGGCGCCGGTGGCGCCGAGGCTGACGGCCGCCGCAAAGCCCGCAGCTTCATGGGCTGTGGGGCCACGCGAGCGGCTGCCAAAGAGCTTTCCAACGAGGCACGGCTTTCCCTCCTGGCTCTTCCGGTGTGGGAGGTGTCGCCAGAGCCGCGGCCCTACTGGAAAATGCTTCGCAGCCTGGTGCGGCGGCGCCACGTGGGTGCCGGTGGCGCCCAGGCTGACGGCTGCCGCAAAGCCCGCAGCTTCATGGGCTGTGGGGCCACGCGAGCGGCTGCCAAAGAGCTTTCCAACGAGGCACGGCTTTCCCTCCTGGCTCTTTGGGAATGGGAGCTCTCGCCAGAGACGCGGCCCAACCGGAAAATGCTTTGCAGGCTGGCGCGGCGGCCCCACGTGGGCGCCGGTGGCGCTGAGGCTGACGGCCGCCGCAAAGCCCACAGCCCCACGGGCTGTGGGGCCACGCGAGCGACTGCCAAAGAGCTTTCCAACGAGGCACGGCTTTCCCTCCTGGCTCTTCGGGCGTGGGAGCTGTCACCAGAGACGCGGCCCTACCGGAAAATGCTTCACAGGCTGGTGCGGCGGTTCCACCTGCGCGCCGGTGGCGCTGAGGCTGACGGCCAAAGCAAAGCCCACAGCCCCATGGGCTGTGGGGCCACGCGAGCGGCTGCCAAAGAGCTTTCCAACGAGGCACGGCTTTCCCTCCTGGCTCTTCGGCCGTGGGAGCTGTCGCCAGAGACGCGGCCCTACCGGAAAATGCTTCGCAGGCTGGCGCGGCGGCGCCACGTGGGCGCCGGTGGCGCCGAGGCTGACGGCCGCCGCAAAGCCCGCAGCCCCACGGGCTGTGGGGCCACGCGAGCGGCTGCCAAAGAGCTTTCCAACGAGGCACGGCTTTCCCTCCTGGCTCTTCCGGTGTGGCAGGTGTCACCAGAGCCGCGGCCCTACTGGAAAATGCTTCGCAGCCTGGTGCGGCGGCGCCACGTGGGTGCCGGTGGCGCCCAGGCTGACGGCTGCCGCAAAGCCCGCAGCCCCACGAGCTGTGGGGCCACGCGAGCGGCTGCCAAAGAGCTTTCCAACGAGGCACGGCTTTCCCTCCTGGCTCTTTGGGCATGGGAGCTGTCGCCAGAGACGCGGCCCTACCGGAAAATGCTTTGCAGGCTGGCGCGGCGGCCCCACGTGGGCGCCGGTGGCGCTGAGGCTGACGGCCGCCGCAAAGCCCGCAGCCCCACGGGCTGTGGGGCCACGCGAGCGGCTGCCAAAGAGCTTTCCAACGAGGCACGGCTTTCCCTCCTGGCTCTTAGGCCGTGGGAGCTGTCGCCAGAGCCGCGGCCCTACCGGAAAACGCTTCGCAGCCTGGCGCAGCGGCGCAACGTGGGCGCCGGTGGCGCCGAGGCTGACGGCCGCCGCAAAGCCCGCAGCTTCATGGGCTGTGGGGCCACGCGAGCGGCTGCCAAAGAGCTTTCCAACGAGGCACGGCTTTCCCTCCTGGCTCTTCGGGCGTGGGAGCTGTCGCCAGAGCCGCGGCCCTACCGGAAAATGCTTCGCAGGCTGGCGCGGCGTCGCAACGTGGATGCCGGTGGCGCCCAGGCTGACGGCTGCCGCAAGCCCGCAGCCCCACGGGCTGTGGGGCCACGCGAGCGGCTGCCAAAGAGCTTTCCAACGAGGCACGGCTTTCCCTCCTGGCTCTTCGGCCGTGGGAGCTGTCGCCAGAGCCGCAGCCCTACCGGAAAATGCTTCGCAGGCTCACGCAGCGGCACCACGTAGGCGCCGGTGTCGCCCAGGCTGACGGCCGCCGCAAAGCCCGCAGCCCCACGGGCTGTGGGGCCACGCGAGCGGCTGCCAAAGAGCTTTCCAACGAGGCACGGCTTTCCCTCCTGGCTCTTCGGCCGTGGGAGCTGTCGCCAGAGCCGCGGCCCTACCGGAAAATGCTTCGCAGGCTGGCACGGCGGCCCCACGTGGGTGCCGGTGGCGCCGAGGCTGACGGCCGCCGCAAAGCCCGCAGCCCCACGGGCTGTGGGACCACGCGAGCGGCTGCCAAAGAGCTTTCCAGCGAGGCACGGCTTTCCCTCCTGGCTCTTCGGGCGTGGGAGCTGTCGTCAGAGCCGCGGCCCTACCGCAAAATGCTTCGCAGGCTGGCGCGGCGGTCCCACGTGGGCGCCGGTGGCACCCAGGCTGACGGCCGCCGCAAAGCCCACAGCCCCACGGGCTGTGGGGCACGCGAGCGGCTGCCAAAGAGCTTTCCAACGAGGCACGGCTTTCCCTCCTGGCTCTTCGGGCGTGGGAGCTGTCGCCAGAGCCGCGGCCCTACCAGAAAACGTTTCGCAGGCTGGCGCAGCAGCGCCACATGGGCGCCGGTCTCGCCGAGGCTGATGGCCGCCGCAAAGCCCGCAGCCCCACGGGCTGTGGGGCCACGCGAGCGGCTGCCAAAGAGCTTTCCAACGAGGCACGGCTTTCCCTCCTGGCTCTTCGGGCATGGGAGCTGTCGCCAGAGACGCGGCCCTACCGGAAAATGCTTCGCAGGCTGGCGCGGCGGCGCAACGTGGGCGCCGGTGGCACCCAGGCTGACGGCCGCCGCAAAGCCCACAGCCCCACGGGCTGTGGGGCCACGCGAGCGGCTGCCAAAGAGCTTTCCAACGAGGCACGGCTTTCCCTCCTGGCTCTTCGGCCGTGGGAGCTGTCGCCAGAGACGCGGCCCTACCGGAAAATGCTTCGCAGGCTGGCGCGGCGGCCCCACGTGGGCGCTGTTGGCGCCGAGGCTGACGGCCGCCACAAAGCCCGGAGCACCACGGGCTGTGGGGCCACGCGAGCGGCTGCCAAAGAGCTTTCCAACGAGGCACGGCTTTCCCTCCTGGCTCTTCGGGCATGGGAGCTGTCGCCAGAGCCGCGGCCCTACCGGAAAATGCTTCGCAGGCTGGCGCGGCGGCGCAACGTGGGCGCCGGTGGCACCCAGGCTGACGGCCGCCGCAAAGCCCACAGCCCCACGGGCTGTGGGGCACGCGAGCGGCTGCCAAAGAGCTTTCCAACGAGGCACGGCTTTCCCTCCTGGCTCTTCGGCCGTTGGAGCTGTCGCCAGAGACGCGGCCCTACCAGAAAACGTTTCGCAGGCTGGCGCAGCAGCGCCACATGGGCGCCGGTCTCGCCGAGGCTGACGGCCGCCGCAAAGCCCGCAGCCCCACGGGCTGTGGGGCCACGCGAGCGGCTGCCAAAGAGCTTTCCAACGAGGCACGGCTTTCCCTCCTGGCTCTTCGGGCATGGGAGCTGTCGCCAGAGACGCGGCCCTACCGGAAAATGCTTCGCAGGCTGGCGCGGCGGCGCAACGTGGGCGCCGGTGGCACCCAGGCTGACGGCCGCCGCAAAGCCCACAGCCCCACGGGCTGTGGGGCCACGCGAGCGGCTGCCAAAGAGCTTTCCAACGAGGCACGGCTTTCCCTCCAGGCTCTTCGGGCGTGGGAGCTGTCGCCAGAGACGCGGCCCTACCGGAAAATGCTTCGCAGGCTGGCGCGGCGGCCCCACGTGGGCGCTGTTGGCGCCGAGGCTGACGGCCGCCGCAAAGCCCACAGCCCCACGGGCTGTGGGGCCACGCGAGCGGCTGCCAAAGAGCTTTCCAACGAGGCACGGCTTTCCCTCCTGGCTCTTCGGGCGTGGGAGCTGTCGCCAGAGCCGCGGCCCTACCAGAAAACGTTTCGCAGGCTGGCGCAGCAGCGCCACATGGGCGCCGGTCTCGCCGAGGCTGACGGCCGCCGCAAAGCCCGCAGCCCCACGGGCTGTGGGGCCACGCGAGCGGCTGCCAAAGAGCTTTCCAATGAGGCACGGCTTTCCCTCCTGGCTCTTCGGGCATGGGAGCTGTCGCCAGAGCCGCGGCCCTACCGGAAAATGCTTCGCAGGCTGGCGCGGCGGCGCCACGTGGGCGCCGGTGGCGCTGAGGGTGACGGCCGCCGGAAAGCCCGCAGCCCCACGGGCTGTGGGGCCACGCGAGCGGCTGCCAAAGAGCTTTCCAATGAGGCACGGCTTTCCCTCCTGGCTCTTCGGGCGTGGGAGCTGTCGCCAGAGCCGCGGCCCTACCGGAAAATGCTTCGCAGGCTGGCGCGGCGGCGCAACGTGGGCGCCGGTGGCGCCCAGGCTGACGGCCGCCGCAAAGCCCGCAGCCCCACGGGCTGTGGGGCCTCGCGACCGGCTGCCAAAGAGCTTTCCAACGAGGCACGGCTTTCCCTCCTGGCTCTTCGGGCGTGGGAGCTGTCGCCAGAGACGCGGCCGTACCGGAAAATGCTTCGCAGGCTGGCGCAGCGGCGCCACGTGGGCGCCGGTGGCGCCGACGCTGACGGCCGCGGGAAAGTCCACAGCCCCACGGGCTGTGGGGCCACGCGAGCGGCTGCCAAAGAGCTTTCCAACGAGGCATGGCTTTCCCTCCTGGCTCTTCGGCCGTGGGAGCTGTCGCCAGAGCCGCGGCCCTACCAGAAAACGTTTCGCAGGCTGGCGCGGCAGCGCCACGTGGGCGCCGGTCTCGCCGAGGCTGACGGCCGCCGCAAAGCCCGCAGCCCCACGGGCTGTGGGGCCACGCGAGCGGCTGCCAAAGAGCTTTCCAACGAGGCACGGCTTTCCCTCCTGGCTCTTCGGGCGTGGGAGCTGTCGACAAAGATGCGGCCCTACCGGAAAATGCTTCGCAGGCTGGCACGGCGGCCCCACCTGGGCGCCGGTGTCGCCCAGGCTGATGGCCGCCGCAAAGCCCGCAGCCCCACGGGCTGTGGGGCCACGCGAGCGGCTGCCAAAGAGCTTTCCAACGAGGCACGGCTTTCCCTCCTGGCTCTTCGGGCGTGGGAGCTGTCGCCAGAGCCGCGGCCCTACTGGAATATGCTTCGCAGCCTGGCGCGGTGGCGCCACGTGGGCGCCGGTGGCGCCGAGGCTGTCGGCCGCCACAAAGCCCGCATCCCCACGGGCTGTGGGGCCACGCGAGCGGCTGCCAAAGAGCTTTCCAACGAGGCACGGCTTTCCCTCCTGGCTCTTCGGGCGTGGGAGCTGTCGCCAGAGACGCGGCCCTACCGGAAAATGCTTCGCAGGCTGGCGCAGCGGCGCCACGTGGGCGCCGGTGGCACCGACGCTGACGGCCGCGGGAAAGTCCACAGCCCCACGGGCTGTGGGGCCACGCGAGCGGCTGCCAAAGAGCTTTCCAACGAGGCATGGCTTTCCCTCCTGGCTCTTCGGGCGTGGGAGCTGTCGCCAGAGACGCGGCCCTACCAGAAAACGTTTCGCAGGCTGGCGCAGCAGCGCCACATGGGCGCCGGTCTCGCCGAGGCTGACGGCCGCCGCAAAGCCCGCAGCCCCACGGGCTGTGGGGCCACGCCAGCGGCTGCCAAAGAGCTTTCCAATGAGGCACGGCTTTCCCTCCTGGCTCTTCAGGCGTGGGAGCTGTCGCCAGAGCTGCGGCCCTACCGGAAAAAGCTTCGCAGGCTGGCACGGCGGTGCCACGTGGGTGCCGGTGGCGCCGAGGCTGACGGCCGCCGCAAAGCCCGCAGCCCCACGGGCTGTGGGGCCACGCGAGCGGCTGCCAAAGAGCTTTCCAACGAGGCACGGCTTTCCCTCCTGGCTCTTCGGGCGTGGGAGCTGTCGCCAGAGCCGCGGCCCTACTGGAAAATGCTTCGCAGGCTAGCACGGCGGCCCCACCTGGGCGCTGGTGGCGCCGAGTCTCACAGCCGCCGCAAAGCCCGCAGCCCCATGGGCTGTGGGGCCACGCCAGCGGCTGCCAAAGAGCTTTCCAACGAGGCACGGCTTTCCCTCCTGGCTCTTCGGGCGTGGGAGCTGTCGCCAGAGCCGCGGCCCTACCAGAAAACGTTTCGCAGGCTGGCGCGGCAGCGCCACGTGGGCGCTGGTCTCGCCGAGGCTGACGGCCGCCGCAAAGCCCGCAGCCCCACGGGCTGTGGGGCCACGCGAGCGGCTGCCAAAGAGCTTTCCAACGAGGCACGGCTTTCCCTCCTGGCTCTTCGGGCGTGGGAGCTGTCGCAGAGCCGCGGCCCTACCGGAAAATGCTTCGCAGGCTGGCGCGGCGGCGCCACGTCGGCGCCGGTGGCGCCCAGGCTGACGGCCGCCGCAAAGCCCGCAGCCCCACAGACTGTGGGGCCACGCGAGCGGCTGCCAAAGAGCTTTCCAACGAGGCACGGCTTTCCCTCCTGGCTCTTCGGGCGTGGGTGCTGTCCCCAGAGCTGCGGCCCTACCGGAAAATGCTTCGCAGGCTGGCGCGGCGGCACCACGTGGGCGCCAGTGTCGCCCAGGCTGACGGCCGCCGCAAAGCCCGCAGCCCCACGGGCTGTGGGGCCAGCAAGCAGCTGCCAAAGAGCTTTCCAACGAGGCACGGCTTTCCCTCCTGGCTCTTCGGGCGTGGGAGCTGTCGCCAGAGCCGCGGCCCTACCGGAAAATGCTTCGCAGCCTGGCACGGCGGCCCCACGTGGGCGCCGGTGGCGCCGAGGCTGAAAGCCGACAGAAAGCCCGCAGCCCCACGGGCTGTGGGGTCACGCGAGCGGCTGCCAAAGAGCTTTCCATCGAGGCGCGGCTTTCCCTCCTGGCTCTTCGGCCGTGGGAGCTGTCGCCAGAGACGTGGCACTACCGGAAAATGCTTCGCAGGCTCGCGCGGCGGCCCCACCTGTGCGCCGGTGTCGCCCAGGCTGATGGCCGCCGGAAAGCCCGCAGCCCCACAGGCTGTGGGGCCACGCGGGTGGCTGCCAAAGAGCTTTCCAACGAGGCACGGCTTTCCCTCCTGGCTCTTCGGGCGTGGGAGCTGTCGCCAGAGCCGCGGCCCTACCGGAAAATGCTTCGCAGCCTCGCGCGGAACCGCCACGTGGGCGCCGGTGGTGCTGAGGCTGACGGCCGCCGCAAAGCCCACAGCCCCACGGGCTGTGAGGCCACGCGAGCGGCAGCCAAAGAGCTTTCCAACGAAGCACGGCTTTCCCTCCTGGCTCTTCGGGCGTGGGAGCTGTCGCCAGAGACGCGGCCCTACCGGAAAATGCTTCGCAGGCTGGCGCGGCGGCGCCACGTGGGCGCCGGTGGCGCCGAGGCTGACGGCCGCCGCAAAGCCCGCAGTCCCACGGGCTGTGGGGCCACGCGAGCGGCTGCCAAAGAGCTTTCCAACGAGGCATGGCTTTCCCTCCTGGCTCTTCGGGCGTGGGAGCTGTTGCCAGAGCCGCGGCCCTACCGGAAAATGCTTCACAGGCTGGCGCGGCAGCTCCACGTGGGCGCCGGTGGCGCCGAGGCTGACGGCCGCCGCAAAGCCCGCAGCCCCACGGGCTGTGGGGCCACGCGAGCGGCTGCCAAAGAGCTTTCCAACGAGGCACGGCTTTCCCTCCTGGCTCTTCGGGCATGGGAGCTGTCGCCAGAGACGCAGCCCTACCGGAAAATGCTTCGCAGGCTGGCGCGGCGGCGCCACGTGGGCGCCGGTGGCGCTGAGGCTGACGGCCGCTGCAAACCCCGCAGCCCCACGGGCTGTGGGGCCACGCGAGCGGCTGCCAAAGAGCTTTCCAATGAGGCACGGCTTTCCCTCCTGGCTCTTCGGGCGTGGGAGCTGTCGCCAGAGACGCGGCCCTACCGGAAAATGCTTCGCAGGCTGGCGCGGCAGCGCTACGTGGGCGCCGGTGGCGCCGAGGCTGACGGCCGCCGCAAAGCCCGCAGCCCCACGGGCTGTGGGGCCACGCGAGCGGCTGCCAAAGAGCTTTCCAACGAGGCACGGCTTTCCCTCCTGGCTCTTCGGGTGTGGGAGCTGTCGCCAGAGACGCGGCCCTACCGGAAAATGCTTCGCAGGCTGGCGCGGCGGCGCCACGTGGGCGCCGGTGGCGCCGAGGCTGACGGCCGCCGCAAAGCCCGCAGCCCCACGGGCTGTGGGGCCACGCGAGCGGCTGCCAAAGAGCTTTCCAACGAGGCACGGCTTTCCCTCCTGGCTCTTCGGGCGTGGGAGCTGTCGCCAGAGCCCCGGCCCTACCGGAAAATGCTTCGCAGGCTGGCGCGGTGGCCCCACGTGGGCGCCGGTGTCGCCCAGGCTGACGGCCGCAGCAAAGCCCGCAGCCCCACGGGCTGTGGGGCCACGCGAGCGGCTGCCAAAGAGCTTTTCAGTGAGGCACGGCTTTCCCTCCTGGCTCTTCGGGCATGGGAGCTGTCGCCAGAGCCGCGGCCCTACCGGAAAATGCTTCGCAGGCTGGCGCGGCGGCGCCACGTGGGCGCCGGTGGCGCTGAGGCTGACGGCCACCGCAAAGCCCGCAGCCCCACGGGCTGTGGGGCCACGCGAGCGGCTGCCAAAGAGCTTTCCAACGAGGCACGGCTTTCCCTCCTGGCTCTTCGGGCGTGGGAGCTGTCGCCAGAGCCGCGGCCCTACCAGAAAACGTTTCGCAGCCTGGCGCAGCAGCGCCACATGGGGGCCGGTCTCGCCGAGGCTGACGGCCGCCGCAAAGCCCGCAGCCCCACGGGCTGTGGGGCCACGCGAGCGGCTGCCAAAGAGCTTTCCAACGTGGCACGGCTTTCCCTCCTGGCTCTTCGGGCGTGGGAGCTGTCGCCAGAGACGCGGCCCTACTGGAAAATGCTTCGCAGGCTGGCGCAGCGGCGCCACGTGGGCGCCAGTGGCGCCGACGCTGACGGCCGCGGGAAAGTTCACAGCCCCACGGGCTGTGGGGCCACGCGAGCGGCTGCCAAAGAGCTTTCCAACAAGGCACGGCTTTCCCTCCTGGCTCTTCGGGCGTGGGAGCTGTCGCCAGAGACGCGGCCCTACCGGAAAATGCTTTGCAGGCTGGCGCGGCAGCGCCACGTGGGCGCCGGTGGCGCCCAGGCTGACGGCCGCCGCAAAGCCCGCAGCCCCACGGGCTGTGGGGCCACGCGAGCGGCTGCCAAAGAGCTTTCCAACGAGGCACGGCTTTCCCTCCTGGCTCTTCGGGCGTGGCAGCTGTCGCCACAGAGGCGGCCCGACCGGAAAATGCTTCGCAGGCTGGCGCGGCGGCCCCACGTGGGCGCCGGTGGCGCCGAGGCTGACGGCCGCCGCAAAGCCCGCAGCCCCACGGGCTGTGGGGCCACGCGAGCGGCTGCCAAAGAGCTTTCCAACGAGGCACGGCTTTCCCTCCTGGCTCTTCGGGCGTGGGAGCTGTCGCCAGAGCCGCGGCCCTACCAGAAAACGTTTCGCAGGCTGGCGCGGCAACGCCACGTGGGCGCCGGTCTCGCCGACGCTGATGGCCGCCGCAAAGCCCGCAGCCCCACGGGCTGTGGGGCCACGCCAGCGGCTGCCAAAGAGCTTTCCAACGAGGCACGGCTTTCCCTCCTGGCTCTTCGGGTGTGGGAGCTGTCGCCAGAGACGCGGCCCTACCGGAAAATGCTTCGCAGGCAGGTGTGGCGGACCCACGTGGGCGCCGGTGGCGCCGAGGCTGACGGCCGCCGCAAAGCCCGCAGCCCACGGGCTGTGGGGCCACGCGAGCGGCTGCCAAAGAGCTTTCCAACGAGGCACGGCTTTCCCTCCTGGCTCTTCGGGCGTGGGAGCTGTCGCCAGAGACGCGGCCCTACTGGAAAATGCTTCGCAGGCTGGCGCGGCGGCCCCACGTGGGCGCCGGTGGCGCCCAGGCTGATGGCCGCCGGAAAGCCCGCAGCCCCACAGGCTGTGGGGCCATGCGCGCGGCTGCCAAAGAGCTTTCCAACGAGGCACGGCTTTCCCTCCTGGCTCTTCGGCCGTGGGAGCTGTCGCCAGAGAGGCGGCCCTACCGGAAAATGTTTCGCAGGCTGGCGCGGCGGCCGCACGTGGGCGCCTGTGGCGCCGAGTCTGACGGCCGCCGCAAAGCCCGCAGCCCCACGGGCTGTGGGGCCACGCGAGCGGCTGCCAAAGAGCTTTCCAACGAGGCACGGCTTTCCCTACTGGCTCTTCGGGCGTGGGAGCTGTCGCCAGAGCCGCGGCCCTACCAGAAAACGTTTCGCAGGCTGGCGCAGCAGCGCCACGTGGGCGCCAGTGGCGCCGAGGCTGACAGCCGCCGCAAAGCCCGCAGCCCCACGGGCTGTGGGGCCACGCGAGCGGCTGCCAAAGAGCTTTCCTACGAGGCACGGCTTTCCCTCCTGGCTCTTCGGGCGTGGGAGCTGTCGCCAGAGCCGCGGCCCTACCGGAAAATGCTTCGCAGGCTGGCGTGGGGGCGCCACGTGGGCGCCGGTGGCGCCGAGGCTGACGGCCGCCGCAAAGCCCGCAGCCCCACGGCTGTGGGGCCACGCCAGCGGCTGCCAAAGAGCTTTCCAACGAGGCACGGCTTTCCCTCCTGGCTCTTCGGGCGTGGGAGCTGTCGCCAGAGCCGCAGCCAAACCGGAAAATGTTTCGCAGGCTGGCGCGGCGGCGTCACGTGGGCGCCGGTGGCGCCGAGGCTGACGGCCGCTGCAAAGCCCGCAGCCCCACGGGCTGTGGGGCCACGCGAGCGGCTGCCAAAGAGCTTTCCAACGAGGCACGGCTTTCCCTCCTGGCTCTTCGGGCATGGGATCTGTCGCCAGAGCCGCGGCCCTACCCGAAAATGCTTCGCAGGCTGGCGCGGCGGCGCCACATGGGCGCCGGTGGCGCCAAGGCTGACGGCCGCCGCAAAGCCCGCAGCCCCACGGGCTGTGGGGCCACGCGAGCGGCTGCCAAAGAGATTTCCAACGAGGCACGGCTTTCCCTCCTGGCTCTTCGGCCGTGGGAGCTGTCGCCAGAGCCGCGGCCCTACCGCAAAATGCTTCGCAGGCTGGCGCGGCAGCGCCACGTGGGCGCCGGTGGCGCCGAGGCTGACGGCCGCCGCAAAGCCCGCAGCCCCACGGCTGTGGGGCCACGCGAGCAGCTGCCAAAGAGCTTTCCAATGAGGCACGGCTTTCCCTCCTGGCTCTTTGGTCGCGGGATCTATCGCGAGAGCCGCGGCCCTACCCGAAAATGCTTCGCAGGCTGGCGCGGCGGCGTCACGTGGGTGCCGGTGGCGCCGAGGCTGTCGGCCGCCGCAAAGCCCGCAGCCCCACGGGCTGTGGGGCCACGCGAGCGGCTGCCAAAGAGCTTTCCAACGAGGCACGGCTTTCCCTCCTGGCTCTTCGGGCATGGGAGATGTCGCCAGAGACGCGGCCCTACCGGAAAATGGTTCGCAGGCTGGCGCGGTGGCGACACGTGGGCGCCGGTGGCGCCAAGGCTGACGGCCGCCACAAAGCCCGCAGCCCCACGGGCTGTGGGGCCACGCCAGCGGCTGCCAAAGAGCTTTCCAACGAGGCACGGCTTTCCCTCCTGGCTCTTCGGGCGTGGGAGCTGTCGCCAGAGCCGCGGCCCTACCGGCAAATGCTTCACAGGCTGGCGCGGCGTCGCCACGTGGGCGCCGGTGGCGCCGAGGCTGACGGCCGCCGCAAAGCCCGCAGCCCCACGGGCTGTGGGGCCACGCGAGCGGCTGCCAATGAGCTTTCCAACGAGGCACGGCTTTCCCTCCTGGCTCTTCGGGCGTGGGAGCTGTCGCCAGAGCCGCGGCCCTACCCGAAAATGCTTCGCAGGCTGGTGCGGCGGCGCCACGTGGGCGTCGGTGGCGCCAAGGCTAACGGCCGCCGCAAAGCCCGCAGCCCCACGGGCTGTGGGGCCACGCGAGCAGCTGCCAAAGAGCTTTCCAACAAGGCACGGCTTTCCCTCCTGGCTCTTCGGGTGTGGGAGCTGACGCCAGAGCCGCGGCCCTACCGGAAAATGCTTGGCAGGCTGGCGTGGAGGCGCCACGTGGGCGCCGGTGGCGCCGAGGCTGACGGCCTCCGCAAAGCCCGCAGCCCCAAGGGCTGTGGGGCCACGCGAGCGGCTGCCAAAGAGCTTTCCAACGAGGCACGGCTTTCCCTCCTGGCTCTTCGGGTGTGGGAGCTGTCGCCAGAGCTGTGGCCCTACCCGAAAATGCTTCGCAGGCTGGCGCAGCAGCGCCACGTGGGCGCCGGTGGCGCCGAGGCTGATGACCGCCGCAAAGCCCGCAGCCCCACGGGCTGTGGGGCCACGCCAGCGGCTGCCAAAGAGCTTTCCAACGAGGCACGGCTTTCCCTCCTGGCTCTTCGGCCGTGGGAGCTGTCGACAGAGACGCGGCCCTACCGCAAAATGCTTCGCAGGCCGGCGCGGCGGCGCCACGTGGGCGCCGCTGGCGCCGAGGCTGATGGCCGCCGCAAAGCCCGCAGCCCCACGGGCTGTGGGGCCACGCGAGCGGCTGCCAAAGAGCTTTCCAACGAGGCACGGCTTTCCCTCCTGGCTCTTCGGGCGTGGGAGCTGTTGCCAGAGCCGCGGCCCTACCAGAAAATGCTTCGCAGGCTGGCGCGGCGGCGCCACGTGGGCGCTGGTGGCGCCGAGGCTGACGGCCGCCGCAAAGCCCACAGCCCCACGGGCTGTGCGGCCACGCGAGCGGCTGCCAAAGAGCTTTCCAACGAGGCACGGCTTTCCCTCCTGGCTCTTCGGGCGTGGGAGCTGTCGCCAGAGCCGCGGCCCTACCGCAAAATGCTTCGCAGGCTGGCGCGGCGGCGCCACGTGGGCGCCGGTGGCGCCGAGGCTGTCGGCCGCGGCAAAGCCCGCAGCCCCACGGGCTGTGGGGCCACGCGAGCGGCTGCCAAAGAGCTTTCCAATGAGGCACGGCTTTCCCTCCTGGCTCTTCGGGCGTGGGAGCTGTCGCCAGAGCCGCGGCCCTACCAGAAAACGTTTCGCAGGCTGGCGCGGCAACGCCACGTGGGCGCCGGTCTCGCCGACGCTGACGGCCGCCGCAAAGCCCGCAGCCCCACGGGCTGTGGGGCCACGCCAGCGGCTGCCAAAGAGCTTTCCAACGAGGCACGGCTTTCCCTCCTGGCTCTTCGGGTGTGGGAGCTGTCGCCAGAGACGCGGCCCTACCGGAAAATGCTTCGCAGGCAGGTGTGGCGGCCTCACGTGGGCGCCGGTGGCGCCGAGGCTCACGGCCGCCGCAAAGCCCGCAGCCCCACGGGCTGTGGGGCCACGCCAGCGGCTGCCAAAGAGCTTTCCAACGAGGCACGGCTTTCCCTCCTGGCTCTTCGGGCGTGGGAGCTGTCGCCAGAGCCGCAGCCCTACCGGAAAATGCTTCGCAGCCTCGCGCGGAAGCGCGACGCGGGCGCCGGTGGCGCCGAGGCTGACGGCTGCCGCAAAGCCCGCAGCCCACGGGCTGTGGGGCCACGCGAGCAGCTGCCAAAGAGCTTTCCAACGAGGCACGGCTTTCCCTCCTGGCTCTTCGTGCGTGGGAGCTGTCGCCAGAGACGCGGCCCTACCGGAAAATGCTTCGCAGGCTGGCGCGGCGGCCCCACGTGGGCGCCGGTGGGGCCGAGGCTGATGGCCGCCGGAAACCCCGCAGCCCCACAGGCTGTGGGGCCATGCGCGCGGCTGCCAAAGAGCTTTCCAACGAGGCACGGCTTTCCCTCCTGGGTCTTCGGCTCTGGGAGCTGTCGCCAGAGAGGCGGCCCTACCGGAAAATGTTTCGCAGGCTGGCGCGGCGGCCCCACGTGGGCGCCTGTGGCGCCGAGTCTGACGGCCGCCGCAAAGCCCGCAGCCCCACGGGCTGTGGGGCCACGCGAGCGGCTGCCAAAGACCTTTCCAACGAGGCACGGCCTTCCCTAC
This sequence comes from Larus michahellis, assembly GCF_964199755.1. Taxonomy (NCBI): domain Eukaryota; kingdom Metazoa; phylum Chordata; class Aves; order Charadriiformes; family Laridae; genus Larus; species Larus michahellis. The sequence continues at coordinate 999,154 of NC_133921.1, forward strand.
TGGCTCTTCGGGCGTGGGAGCTGTCGCCAGAGCCGCGGCCCTACCAGAAAACGTTTCGCAGGCTGGCGCAGCAGCGCCACGTGGGCGCCAGTGGCGCCGAGGCTGACAGCCGCCGCAAAGCCCGCAGCCCCACGGGCTGTGGGGCCACGCGAGCGGCTGCCAAAGAGCTTTCCTACGAGGCACGGCTTTCCCTCCTGGCTCTTCGGGCGTGGGAGCTGTCGCCACAGCCGCGGCCCTACCGGAAAATGCTTCGCAGGCTGGCGCGGCGGCGCCACGTGGGCGCCGGTGGCGCCGAGGCTGACGGCCTCCGCAAAGCCCGCAGCCCCACGGGCTGTGGGGCCACGCGAGCGGCTGCCAAAGAGCTTTCCAACGAGGCACGGCTTTCCCTCCTGGCTCTTCGGGCGTGGGAGATGTCGCCAGAGACGCGGCCCTACCGGAAAATGGTTCGCAGGCTGGCGCGGTGGCGCCACGTGGGCGCCGGTGGCGCCAAGGCTGACGGCCGCCACAAAGCCCGCAGCCCCACGGGCTGTGGGGCCACGCGAGCGGCTGCCAAAGAGCTTTCCAACGAGGCACGGCTTTCCCTCCTGGCTCTTCGGTCGTGGGAGCTGTCGCCAGAGCCGCGGCCCTACCGGAAAATGCTTCGCAGGCTGGCGTGGAGGCGCCACGTGGGCGCCGGTGGCGCCGAGGCTGACGGCCTCCGCAAAGCCCGCAGCCCCAAGGGCTGTGGGGCCACGCGAGCGGCTGCCAAAGAGCTTTCTAACGAGGCACGGCTTTCCCTCCTGGCTCTTCGGGTGTGGGAGCTGTCGCCAGAGCTGTGGCCCTACCCGAAAATGCTTCGCAGGCTGGCGCAGCAGCGCCACGTGGGCGCCGGTGGCGCCGAGGCTGATGACCGCCGCAAAGCCCACAGCCCCACGGGCTGTGGGGCCACGCCAGCGGCTGCCAAAGAGCTTTCCAACGAGGCACGGCTTTCCCTCCTGGCTCTTCGGGCGTGGGAGCTGTCGCCAGAGACGCGGCCCTACCGGAAAATGCTTCGCAGGCTGGCGCGGCAGCGCTACGTGGGCGCCGGTGGCGCCGAGGCTGACGGCCGCCGCAAAGCCCGCAGCCCCACGGGCTGTGGGGCCACGCGAGCGGCTGCCAAAGAGCTTTCCAACGAGGCACGGCTTTCCCTCCTGGCTCTTCGGGTGTGGGAGCTGTCGCCAGAGACGCGGCCCTACCGGAAAATGCTTCGCAGGCTGGCGCGGCGGCGCCACGTGGGCGCCGGTGGCGCCGAGGCTGACGGCCGCCGCAAAGCCCGCAGCCCCACGGGCTGTGGGGCCACGCGAGCGGCTGCCAAAGAGCTTTCCAACGAGGCACGGCTTTCCCTCCTGGCTCTTCGGGCGTGGGAGCTGTCGCCAGAGCCCCGGCCCTACCGGAAAATGCTTCGCAGGCTGGCGCGGTGGCCCCACGTGGGCGCCGGTGTCGCCCAGGCTGACGGCCGCAGCAAAGCCCGCAGCCCCACGGGCTGTGGGGCCACGCGAGCGGCTGCCAAAGAGCTTTTCAGTGAGGCACGGCTTTCCCTCCTGGCTCTTCGGGCATGGGAGCTGTCGCCAGAGCCGCGGCCCTACCGGAAAATGCTTCGCAGGCTGGCGCGGCGGCGCCACGTGGGCGCCAGTGGCGCCGAGGCTGACAGCCGCCACAAAGCCCGCAGCCCCACGGGCTGTGCGGCCACGCGAGCGGCTGCCAAAGAGCTTTCCAACGAGGCACGGCTTTCCCTCCTGGCTCTTCGGGCGTGGGAGCTGTCGCCAGAGCCGCGGCCCTACCGGAAAATGCTTCGCAGGCTGGCGCGGCGGCGCCACGTGGGCGCCGGTGGCGCCGAGGCTGACGGCCGCCGCAAAGCCCACAGCCCCACGGGCTGTGGGGCCACACGAGCGGCTGCCAAAGAGCTTTCCAACGAGGCACAGCTTTCCCTCCTGGCTCTTTGGGCGTGGGAGCAATCTCCCTTTCTCCCGATATATGGAAATTTTGGAGCATTTTCCTGCTGCCTTCAGCCTCAAAACCACCCTTTCCCACTTGGCGCCGCGCCAGCCTCCAAAATTTCCATATATCCGGACATCGGGAGATTGCTCCCACGCCCAAACGTGAGGAGGGAAAACTGTGCCTTGTTCTAAAGCTCTATGGAACCCACTTCGTTTGACTGCTTAGCCAGCGCTGGCCTGCAGCCGTGCCCAGGCACCCCCTCCCCAGCTAGAGACCCTCAGCACAGCAGGCCCATCCCCACCTGCAGCCCTCTTAAGCCCTTGGCCCAGACCATGGTCACCTCACGGGTCCCACCTGGGCGTCCTCAGCCCCAGCTGGAGCCCATTGGGAAGAGGGGCCATTGCCAAAGCCCCACAGCACATCACCCCCTCCCCTGAGCCTCTCGCAGACAGAAAAGAGAAACAGGGACCCCGACAGAAGCACACGTTGAAAGAAAACTTCGAAAAACAACAGGGCACAAGAAACATAAGCAAAAAAATATCAGGGAGATGTAGAAAAAAAACATGAAAAAAGTGACAGGGTGCAGGACAGAGAGGGAAGAATGGGGAATCACAGACAGGGAAATGGTTAGTAGGAGACGGAGACCCAAAATTTCGAAAGGCGCAGGATGCAAGAATCATACCCAAGACTTGAAAGACAGGTACGCAGGACTGCACAGAAAGAGAGGAAGATGATGATGAAAAACGACGGGGTACAAGAAACATGGGAAAGAAATTAAAATTTATTTTGGGGAGACAGATAGAGGGAAAGGCAGCAAGAAGAACTGAAAACTGACGGGGATCAAGAAACATCAGAATCAGAAAGAAAGAGATGGAAAGTAAGAAATTAAGTCTCGAAAGAGACCGGGTACAAGAAACCCAGTCAAGCGTGAAAAGACGAGGCCAGGGAGCGCAGCAGAAGTCATCTGTGGTGGGTTGACCTCGGCTGGCCCCTGGGGACCCACCCAGCCGCTCCGTCGCTGCCCTTCCTCGACGAGACACGGGGAGAAATTAATTTTCTGCGCCGACAGCGGGGCCTCCACGGGTTGCAGGGGACTCTCTGCTCCGCTCCCGGCCGGCGTTGCCGACCGCGGCCTTGTTTGACCAGCGGCAGGTCCCTCTCTCAGCTGGCTGTGCCCAGCGTGGGGGGAGCTCCTGGTGTCTTCTCACACAACCCACCCCCGCAAAGACCTCATCACGTAAACCCGAGACAACGGCCGTCTGCTGCGGGGCAGAGAAGCCGGGGCGGCAGGGGACGGGCAAAGGGAGCCACAGGGGAAAGAAGACAGCCATGGGCTACAGCCCAGACAGGAGAACGCGAGAGGGGGAGAACCACGGAGACAAAAGTTGGCTGTGGGACAGATCTTTCCATACGATAACATCGTTTCTCTAATATAGCAGACGCAGGTACAGCTCTGCTCATCCCAAAAAAAACCCTTAATTAAAGAGCTGCCCACGCCACCTGCTGATGGCTACTCGATGGGAATTGACTCCACCACCTTGGCCTCGACGGCCTCGTTAGAACGTATTAACCGCGAACTCTTTTGCTGTTCCTCCTCCCCCTGACTCTACGCGACCGGGCAGAGCAGCTCCGAGCCCCAACACGCGCAAGCACAGACCCAACGCCACACACCACACGGCGAACAACGCCCCTCGGCGAGGAGAGAAGACTCTCGGCGAGGAGGACGACACCCCGACGCAAGCAACCGTCAGGCAAGAAGACCTGCGGGACCACGACGGCGACGTGAGAAAGGCTCGAGGGAAGCCCCAGGAAATGAGCACAACGCCACGGCCCGGGACAACGAGCGACTCTCAAACGGAGAAGACGAACGCGCAGGACGCCCGGCTCCCAGACCCAAGAACTCAAGGACGCAGGGAAGAAGTCGCAGTCACTGAAAATGGATGGCTAGAGAAGAGAGCTGCTCCCACAGCCAGGAGCAAGGCTGCAAACCAGGACCGTCCAGAAACTTCCGAGACGCCGGACCCAGCCACGCTTTAAGCTTACGATGCAAGAAAAGCAGCCCCCGACTGGGGCGATGCCGATGAGGACGGGCCTTCGAGGCTTTAGGGATGGTGCCTCAAGCACAGATCGCGCTCCTCAAGCGTAGGGAGAACATCGAGACCCACGGAAGGTCTAAGCCACAGAAAACACACCGCGCACACCGCACAACGGACACAGGCCGGAACCGCCCTGCCCGGCTCGCGCTAGCGTCGTGCTGACGACCATCCCGCTCCCGTTGCCTACCCAAAGGGGACGGCGTCCAGCCCTCTGCCCGTCTCCAAAACGCCTCCCTGCGACTCCCAAACTTCTCCCCTCCTCCCAAGCCCTCCCCGGCTCCGGCCGCTCAACTTGGCTTCCGGAGGGCCGGAGGCCTTAAATCCCTTGTCGTCAAAAAAAAAAACCCAGCGCCTCGACCCTCCGGGACATTCCCTTGGTCACCGGGTTCCTCTTCGTCGTCCGCCATTGAGGAAAAGAAAACGGCGCCAGCGAGAAGTTGCGGAGAGGCCAGCGCCGACCTCTCCCGCGGCTTCCCCTTCCTCCGAAGCACGACAGGACGCTGCTCGCCGCGGCCGTCCTCGCCGGAGACACCGGGACACAAAACGACCGTCGCCCGCGCGAGAAGTCACCGGCCCCAAGCGCCTCCTCGCCGCTGCCTCGGCTTAGCCCCTCTCCACGCGCGTCCTGCGCCCGAAGGGGGAAAAAAAAAAAAGCCAACCAAAAGGCGTGGGCTGAGATACCGCCCGAAAACCTCAGCCTGCCCGCGGCCATTCCCGTCTCCTGCTCCTTTACCCCGGCCTCGCGCCCGCCTGCCCCCCATGGTTTCGGGCTGCCGCTTTGAGGCTCACAGACGCCCCGGAAAACAGACCCAAAGGACACTTGAACCTTCACCCACCGTACAACGTGGGAGAAAGAATCGCTGCTGCAGGCCACCAGCCATCGCTCGCTTTGCCCGAGTCGCTTCCGGTGCCAAGATCCCGCTTTACTCGCCACTTCGCGCCTCCAAAATTAAAAAAAAACCACAAAAACAAGAACACCCCACCGCCAAGCCGTCACACGGTGTCGCGTAGCCACCGGTGGCACCGTCCCTCCCAGCACCACGCACCCACCCGCCTCCTCACGGGGCCCCGCTTGCCGCGTCCGTCACCCTTTGGTGGCCAGAGCAGACGGGACCCTGCCGACACCCAAACCCAGGGGCAAAACCGACGCGGCGGAGGCCGGTGAACCCGCCGACCCCTCTCCCGGCCGACCCCCGGCGCCGAAACTGGAGAAAAACCCCTTCCCTCCTCCGCAGCCGTCGGGGAAGGGCCCCCCGCTCCCTCATGGCGGCGCCCGTCGGTCAACCAACGGGAAAGGCACCGCGCGTGCGCAGTGCGGCTGTACGGCACAGGGGGGCGCCATGAGCCGTACGGCTGTACGGAAAAGAGGCCGCGCGTGCGCAGTACGGCTGTACGTCACTGGGAGCCGCCATGAGCCGTACGGAAAAGGCGCCGCGCATGCGCAGTGCGGCTGTACGGCACAGGGGGGCGCCATGATCCGTACGGCTGTACGGAAAAGACGCCGCGCATGCGCAGTACAGCTGTACGGTACAGGGGGGCGCCATGATCCGTACGGCTGTACGGAAAAGAGTCCGCGCATGCGCAGTAGGGCTGTACGGAAAAGAGTCCGCGCATGCGCAGTGCGGCTGTACGGCACAGGGGGCGCCATGATCCGTACGGCTGTACGGAAAAGAGGCCGCGCATGCGCAGTACGGCTGTACGAAAAAAAGGGGCCGCGCATGCGCAGTACGGCTGTACGGAAACGGCGCCGCGCATGCGCAGTACGGCTGTACGGCAGAGGTAGGCGCCATGAGCCGTACGGCTGTACGGAAAAGAGTCCGCGCATGCGCAGTAGGGCTGCACGGCACAGGGGGGCGCCATGAGCCGTACGGCTGCACAGAAAAGAGGCCGCGCATGCGCAGTACGGCTGTACGGGAAAGAGGCCGCGCATGCGCAGTACGGCTGTACGGCACTGGGGGGCGCCATGAGCCGTACGACTGTACGGAAAAGAGTCCGCGCATGCGCAGTACGGCTGTACGGTACAGGGGGGCGCCATGAGCCGTACGACTGTACGGAAAAGAGTCCGCGCATGCGCAGTACGGCTGTACGGCACTGGGGGGCGCCATGAGCCGTACGACTGTACGGAAAAGAGTCCGCGCATGCGCAGTACGGCTGTACGGCACAGGGGGGCGCCATGAGCCGTACGGAAAAGACGTCGCGCATGCGCAGTGCGGCTGTACGGCACAGGGGGCGCCATGAGCCGTAGGGAAAAGAGGACGCACATGCGCAGTACTGCTGTCCGGTAAATTCCCCTCACTTTCCCCCCAATTTGCCCACTTTTCCCCTCAACTCGCCCGCTCTACCCCACGAAATGGCGCCCAGCCCCTTAAGATGGCGGCGCACACACCCACCCCCCTCCCCCCCCGCACGCGCCCGACGCACTGCGCACGCGCCTGACGCACCGCCCCGCTCCCCCGGAGGGGCGGGGCCGGGGAGCGGCGCGGAGGGGTTCGCGTAACGCGCCCCTGTCCGGAGGCGGAGGGATCCGCTCCGGCGCGCTGAGTCCCTTTAAAGAGGCGGAGGGCGCCGTGCCTGCGCAGTGCGGCCCGCGGCCGCCGCCGCCGCTTTTTTCGGTTTTCTCGGGGCGGGGGATTAAAAGTCGGTTCTGGCGCCGGGAACACGGTCTCCGTGCGCGCTCGGACGTGGCTCCGGCTCCGGCGGGGGTCGAAGGTTGCAGCTTGAGGCCGGGGCGGGGGAGGGTGGGGGTCGATCCCTGAGGGGGGTCGGGGGGTCCTGGGGAGTCTCAAGGGGTCCCAGAGGCTCCTGGGGGGGGTCTCGGGGGGGTATTGGGGGTCCTGGGGGGTATCAGGGGGCTATTGGGGATCTCAGGGGGTCCCAGAGGCGTCTGGGGGGGGTATTGGGGGGTCCTGGGGGGCATCAGGGGGCTATTGGGGATCTTGGGGGGTCTCAGGGGAGATTTTGCGGGGCCCTGGGGTGCCCTAGGGGGGGTTGGGGGCTCTAGGGGGATCCTGGGGGGAGATTGGGGGGGTCCCAAGTGATTGGGGTGGGGGGGTGGCTGAGGGAGCATTAGGGGGTGCCAGGAGGTTTGGGGGTATTTTTTGGAGAGGGGGGGGGTCTCGGGGGTTTGGGCGTCCCGGGATGGTTTTGGGGCATCCCAGGGGGTTTTGGGGGGGGTCCCTGGGGGGCTTCAGAGGGGCGTTGGATGGATTTTGGGGGGGGGGGGTCCCAGGGCGTTTTGGGGAGTTCTGGGGGGTTTTTGGAGGTTCCGGAGTGGCTTGGGGGGGGGGGGGTGGAGGGGGGTCGATTTTGGAAGGTCCCGGGGTGGTTTTGGGGGATCCCAAGGGGATTTTCGGAGGGTCCTGGGTGGGGTTGGGGGGGGGAGGGGCATTGTGAGGGTTTTGGGGGTCCCTGGGGTGATTTGGGAGGGGGTCTTGGGGAATTCTGGAAGGTTCTGGGGTGGTTTTGAGCCGTTCCGGGGTTTTTGGGGATCCCTGTGGTGATTTTTGGGGGCTCCCGGGGGGGTTTTGGGGCATCCCAAGGGGATTTGGGGGGGTCCTGGATGGATCTTGGGGGGGGGGGTGGTTCTGGGGACTCTCGTCTGCATTTTGGGGGGTTCCTGGGGGATTTGGAGGGTCCTGGGGGATTTGGGGGGGGGGGTCCCAGGGTGGTTTTGGGGCATCCCAAGAGATTTGGGGGGTCCTGGGTGGGGTTGGGGGGGATTCAGGGAGGCCTTGGGTAGATCTGGGGGGGTCCTGGGTGGATTTTTGGGGGTCCTGGGGTGGTTTTGGGGCATCCCAGGGTTTTTGGGGGGGGGAGGGGGGGGAGTTGGGGATGGATTTGGGGGGGGGGTTCCAAGGGGGTTTGGGGGGGGACTTGGGGGGGGGGACGGGACCCTGGAGTGGTTTTGGCGCTTCCCGGGTGCGTTTTTTTGGGGGGTTCCCGTGGCCTTCCAAACCCAAAGCGGGGCGGGGTCTATGGGGCGGGGGCGCCCCCCCCCAGGCTGCCCCGAGAGAGGGTGCGGCTGCGGCCCCGCTCGCCCTCCCCGGAGGCGGAGCTGGAGACGGAGGCGGTGCGGAAGCGGGAGAGGCGCGTCATGGCCGCCGCCGCCACTGCCGGGAGGGCGTGGCGTCAGGGGACACGCCCCCTGCCCCGCAAGCCCCGCACCTTGGAGCCCCCCCCCGCCCCCCGCAGCGCCCCCCCCCCCCCCCAGGGGGGTTAGTGCAGGGGGAAATGCCCTCAGGCCCCACCCCCGGGGTGTAGGCCACGCCCCCTCCCCGAAGCCCCGCCCCATGCCAACGCAAGGAAACAGGCCCCGCCCCCTCCAAGCGGCTCCAGTAGGGTTAATGGAAGGGAGGAGGCCACGCCCCCTTGCTGCAAGCCATGCCCCCAAGCCCCCAGTGGGGTTAGTGCGGAGCTGCAGGACACGCCCCCTTTATTAGGCCACGCCCCCCCCACGGGGTTAGTGCAGGGGAGGCCTCCCCGAGGCCACGCCCCTCGTGCACCCCGTGACATCACACGTGACCTCACAAAGGGGCGGTGCCGTCACACGTTGGAGGGGGGGAGGGGGAGGGGGGAGGTGACGTGAGGCGGGGGGGGAGGGTGTGGCCTCACGCGTGACATCACCGCTGACGTCATTGCTGACGTCTCTCCCTACCTGGCCCCACGCTGCGCTTGCGGTCCAGGACGTGGGGGACTGGGGGGCGGGGTAATTAACCCCCCGGAGCAATTAATTACCCCCCCGGGTCACTGATTACCCCCACACCCCCCCCCCCCCCGCAGCCATTCATTACCCCCCCCAGGGCCATTAATTAACCTGCAGGGGGGCTAATAATGCACCCCACCCCCTCGAGCAGATTTATACCCCAGGAAAAGCAGTTAATTACCCCCCCCGGAGCACTAATTAACCCAGGGGTCATTAATTGCTGTCCCCGGGGGTCTTCATTACCCCCCAGGGCAATTAATTGCCCCCCCCCCTTGGGTGCTAATTTTTCCCCGGGGGGGGGGGGTGGGGTGGGTTAATTACCCCCGCGGGGGGGGGGTTAATGAGCTCTCATGAATATTAATGAGCACTAATTGTACTCACTGTAGCCCATGCCCTGCACGAAGTACTTGAAGGCCTCTGTCAGCTTGGCCGGCTGGGGGGGGCGGGGGGGGGGTCAAGACCACGCCCCTTTAGGCCACGCCCCCTTTAAGCCACACCCCAACCCCCCCATAGGGGGCCCCTCCCCTTTAAGCCCCGCTCCCTCCCCTTAGGCTACGCCCCCCTCCCCCTCAAACCACACCCACACCCCCCTTATATGGGGGACGCCCTGAGGCCACGCCCCCTCCCCCCTTAGCCACGCCCCCCCCAACCAACCCCTTCTATGGCTTTGGTGCCCCCTTACGCCACGCCCCCTCCCTTCCAAGCCCTGCCCCTACAGCCCCCCATAGAAGGCCGGTGCCAGGCCACGCCCCCCCTTAGGCCATGCCCCCTCAGTCTCCCAGACCACGCCCCCTCCCCCTTAAGCCACGCCCCCCTGTTGGCGCTGGTGACCTTTGACCCCTCACCTGGCTGAGCTGGGGCTGCCCCCCTCCGTCCGCCATCTGTGGGGTGTCAAAGGTCACGGTGTAGGGGGTCAAAGGTCACGGGGTCGGGGTGTCAAAGGTCACCTTGAGGAAGGAGGTCTGGGTGGGGTCCAGCTTGGCGTTGCACTCCACCTGGGGGGGGGGGGGACGGGCCGTGGCGGGGGTCACGTGACTCCACGAGGGTCACGGGACGGGCCATGTGACCCCGGCACGTGACCTCACGGGGGGGCGGGGTCAGGTGACGTCACTCACCACGGCCTCCTCGTGGGGGGAGCCGTCGCCCACCACCAGCAACATGGGGCAGCTTTGGGGGGGGGTGGAGGGGAGAGGGGGTCAAAGGTCACTGTGGGGGGTCGGAGGCCATCCCGGAGGCACGGGGTCAAAGGTCAGAGGGGCGAGGGGGGGTCGCTCACCGCAGGCTGCCGGCCCCGCTGCGCGCCAGGCCCAGGTCACCGCGGCTGCGCGGCCCCGGCAGGAGCAGGAGCAGGAGCAGGGAGCCGCCACCGCCACGGTGAGTGCCCCCAGTACACACCAGTACACACCGGTGCCCCCCCGGTGCCCTCCCAGTATAGCCCAGTGCCCTCCCAGTGCCTCCCAGTACAGCCCAGTCCCTCCTAGTGCCCCCCAGTACAGCCCAGTCCCTCCCAGTGCCCCACAGCCCCCTCCCAGTGCCTCCCAGTATAGCCCAGTGCCCCACAGCCCCCTCCCAGTGCCTCCCAGTATATCCCAGTGCCCTCCCAGTGCCCCACAGCCCCCCCCCAGTGCCTCCCAGTATAACCCAGTGCCCTCCCAGTGCCCCACAGCCCCCTCCCAGTGCCCCCCAGTACAGCCCAGTGCCTCCCAGTGCCCCACAGCCCCCCACCTGTTGTACATGCCCCACAGCAGGGGGGCGTTGGGGGTCGCCCCCAGCCAGGCCCGGCTGCTCTGCACGGCCGGGGGGGCGGCCGACAGCTCCTCCTGTGGGGCAGACCCACAAGTGAGCCACAACTGACCCCCCGCCGCTCCCCCGGACCCACAACCGACCCGTAACCCACCCCGAGACCCATAACTGACCCACCCCAGGGCCACGGCTGACTCACCACCGACCCACAAGTGACCCCCCAGGACCCATAACTGATGCCCCCAGCCCCACAAGTTCCTCCCCCCGGCCCCACAAGTGCCCCCGGCCCCACCTGGGTGAAGAGATGGGCCAGGATCATGTCGGTGGTGGAGGACGTCAGGCCCGAGAGCTGTGGGGCAGCAAGTGGGGCGCCATGGGACCCACAGCGACCCATAAGGAGCCACGGGACCCATGGAACCTACAGGGACCCATGGGACCCACAGAGACCCATAGCGACCCATAAGACCCATAGAGACCCACAGTGACCCATAGAGACCCACGGGACCCATTGGGACCCATGGGACCCACGGAGACCCGTGGGACCCACAGGGACCCGGCGGGACCCATAGGTGCCCCATAGTCCCATGGACACCCGTAAGTGACCCACAGAACATCTAGAGGTGCCCCATAGCGCCGTGGAGACCCATAAGTGACCCGCGGCTGCTCCGTAGCCCCATGGAGACCCATAAGTGACCCATAGGTGCCCCATGGAGACCCATAGAAGACCTAAAGGTGCCCCATATGCCCACGGAGACCCACTAGAGCGCCCCACAGCCGCCCCATGGCCGCCCCACGGCCGCCCCACCTTGTGCGCGGCCCAGTCCATCCAGCCCTTGGCCTGGGGGTCGATGTTGACCAGCACCAGCCCCTCCACCGCCTCGGGGTGCAGCAGCTGTGGGGCAGGGCCGGGGGTCACCTCCTGCCCCACGGCGGCCCTCTCTGCCACATAGACACCTCCCCGGACCCATAGATTCCCCGCCGGCCCCACAGTGACCCCCAAGAACCCAACGCAGGAGCTCCTCAAACTTCCTCCGGACCCACAGCGATCCCACCCAAGGGCCCTCCTGCCCCACAGCGACCCCCCTGCCCCATAGCGACCTCCCCAGCCCCATAGATTCCCCCCCCAGAGCCCTCCAGACCCACGGCGACCCCCCCAGACCCCCAAATTCCCCCCCCGGAGACCCTTCAGGACCCCTCCAGAACCCCCCCAGATCCCTCCAGCCCCACAGCGACCCCCAAGTTCTCCCCCAAGGAACCCCCCCAAACCCCCTCCAGACCCACAATGACACTCCCCCCCCCCCCGACCCACATGTGTCCCCCCAGATGCCCCGCAACCCCCCCGCCAGACCCACAGATCCCCCCCAGGTGACCCATAGCCCCCCTGAGACCCACAGAACCCCACAGAACCCCCCCCAGATGCCCCATACACCCCCCCCAGAGACCCTCAGGACCCCCCCTCCAAGGACCCACAGATCTCCCCCCCCCAAGATGCCCCATAACCACCCCCGAGCCCCTCCATGTGCCCCCCCTCCCCAGCCCCACTCACCCCAAATTTCGCCAGGATGAAGGCGCCGGCCCCCACCCCCATCCCGATGATGCTGGCGATGCTGGGGGCGGGGGGTGGAGTGTCACGAGGTCAAGGTCATCCTGACCCCCCCCCCCCCCCGCTATGGGGCAGCCCCCCAACTCACTTGAGGTACTGGAGGATGCAGGGGATCATCTCGGCCAGTTGCTCCAGCGAGGGGTACTGGTACCTGGGGGGCAGGGGGGGTCAACGGGTCAACGGGGGGGTGACAGGGGGTCAACGGGGTCAACTCGGGGGTTGGTGGGGTCAATGGGGCCAGCTTGGGGGTCAATGGGATCATGGGAGGTCAACTGTGGGTCAACGGGGCCAACTTGGGGGTCAATGGGACCATGGGAGGTCAACTGTGGGTCAACGGGGCCAACTTGGGGGTCAATGGGATCATGGGAGGTCAACTGTGGGTCAACGGGGCCAACTTGGGGGTCAATGGGATCATGGGAGGTCAACTGTGGGTCAGCGGGGCCAACTTGGGGGTCACTGGGGTCAACCGGGAGGTCGGTGGGGCCAACTTGGGGGTCAATGAAGCCAACTGGGGGGCCAATAGGGTCAACTCGGGGGTCGGTGGGGTCAATGGGATCATGGGACATCAACTGTGGGTCAACGGGGCCAACTTGGGGGTCAGCGGGGCCAACTTGGGGGTCAATGAAGCCAACTGGGGGGCCAACAGGGTCAACTCGGGGGTCGGTGGGGTCAATGGGATCATGGGAGGTCAACTGTGGGTCAGTGGGGCCAACTTGGGGGTCAATGGGATCATGGGAGGTCAACTGTGGGTCAGCGGGGCCAACTTGGGGGTCAGCGGGGCCAACGGGGAGGGGCAACGGAGACTCAAGGTGGTCAATCAAGGGTTCAAGCGGGATCAAGCGGGGCGGGATCAGCGGGGCTGGGGGAGGGGGGGGTTGGGGGGCGGGCGATGGGGGTCGCGGGGCGCCGTGGGTCGCACCCTGGGGGATAGGGGGGGGCGCCCTCCTCCATGCTGGGGGGGTCGACGTGGACCACCAGGAAGTTCTTGACGATCTCCCCCATCTCCTCGTGGGCGAAGAGCGGGGTGAAGCACGACTCGTCTGGGGATGGCCCCACCCCACGGCTATGGGGCTGGACCCACGGCCGTGGGGCAGGGGGCACCCATGGGGCCAGGGAAGGGATGGAAGGGCCCCAGGTGCCCGGGGAGGGGGGACCCAGGGGACTGGGGAGGGGACCCAGGTGGCCGGGGGGACCCCCACCTATGGGGCTGGACCCGGATCTATGGGGCAGAGGGGACCCAGGTGTCCAGGGGCACACACATCTATGGGGCTGGGACCCCCACCTGTGGGTCTGTCCCCCCATCTCTGGGTCTGGGTCCCCCATCTATGGGTCTTGGACCCCCTGGTGTGGGTCTAGAACCCCTATCTCCAGGTCTGGGACCCCCAGGTGTGGGTCTGGAACACCCGTCTCTGGGTCTGGGCCCCCCATGTGTGGGTCCGTCCCCCCACCTCTGGGTCTGGGCCCCCCGTGTGTGAGACTGGTCCCCCATCTATGGGTCTGGGCCCCCCATGTGTGGCTCTGGGACCCACCTCTATGGGTCTAGAACCCCCAGGTGTGGCCCTGGTCCCCCATCTCTGGGTCTGGGCCCCCCATGTGTGGGTCTGTCCCCCCATCTCTGGGCCTGGTCCCCATCTATGGGTTTGGGACCCCCAGGTGTGGGTCTAGAACCCCCATCTCTGGGTCTGGGCCCCCCATGTGTGGGCCTGGTCCCCCATCTAAGAGAGCTTGCTCTCCCTGTCTTTGAGTACTGTTTTCACTGTCCCGGTTACCTCTTTGCTAACATTCTCTTCAGAGCTGCAGTGAAACCAGGAACCACGTGGAGAAGGCACCCACACTGAAAGTGCCTGGAGGGAACATTGGGGCTTCTTCTCAGTGTCTCTGACATAGGGTTTCACTGTCCCGGGAAAGTCTCTGCTAACACCCTGCAGAGCGCTGTGCCCAATATACAGAAACGTCTTGCGGTATCTCCTACAGGGAAAGTGCCAGGAGGGAATTGTGGAGCTTGTTCTCAGTGTCTCTGAGAATTGCTCTGATTATCTGTGTGACCTCTTTGCTAAGACTCTCCAGAGAGCCGTCCTCAAAACCAACACACATCTTGACATATCTCCCGCATTGATGGCAGTGTCTCCAGAAACGGCATTCAAGGAGCCAGGACCTTTTCTCCCTACACTGTCCATTGAGTTGTCCTCAAAACCAATATACATCCTGCTATATCTCCCACATGGAAAGTGCCAGGAGGGAGAAGTGGGGATTATGTTTAGACTTTCTCGGAACTGCTTCAAATCAACTAGATATCTTTGTGCTGTAAATCTCCCAACAGCCAAACGCAAAAGCAGCAAACATCTCGCTGTATGTCCCGCATCCAAAGTGCCAAGAGAGAGCTTGCTCTCCCTGTCTTTGAGTACTGTTTTCACTGTCCCGGTTACCTCTTTGCTAACATTCTCTTCAGAGCTGCAGTGAAACCAGGAACCACGTGGAGAAGGCACCCACACTGAAAGTGCCTGGAGGGAACATTGGGGCTTCTTCTCAGTGTCTCTGACATAGGGTTTCACTGTCCCGGGAAAGTCTCTGCTAACACCCTGCAGAGCGCTGTGCCCAATATACAGAAACGTCTTGCGGTATCTCCTACAGGGAAAGTGCCAGGAGGGAATTGTGGAGCTTGTTCTCAGTGTCTCTGAGAATTGCTCTGGTTATCCGTGTGACCTCTTTGCTAAGACTCTCCAGAGAGCCGTCCTCAAAACCAACACACATCTTGACATATCTCCCACATTGATCGCAGTGTCTCCAGAAACGGCATTCAAGGAGCCAGGACCTTTTCTCCCTACACTGTCCATTGAGTTGTCCTCAAAACCAATATACATCCTGCTATATCTCCCACATGGAAAGTGCCAGGAGGGAGAAGTGGGGATTATGTTTAGACTTTCTCGGAACTGCTTCAAATCAACTAGATATCTTTGTGCTGTAAATCTCCCAACAGCCAAACGCAAAAGCAGCAAACATCTCGCTGTATGTCCCACATCCAAAGTGCCAAGAGAGAGCTTGCTCTCCCTGTCTTTGAGTACTGTTTTCACTGTCCCGGTTACCTCTTGGCTAACATTCTCTTCAGAGCTGCAGTGAAACCAGGAACCACGTGGAGAAGGCACCCACACTGAAAGTGCCTGGAGGGAACATTGGGGCTTCTTCTCAGTGTCTCTGACATAGGGTTTCACTGTCCCGGGAAAGTCTCTGCTAACACCCTGCAGAGCGCTGTGCCCAATATACAGAAACGTCTTGCGGTATCTCCTACAGGGAAAGTGCCAGGAGGGAATTGTCGAGCTTGTTCTCAGTGTCTCTGAGAATTGCTCTGATTATCCCTGTGACCTCTTTGCTAAGACTCTCCAGAGAGCCGTCCTCAAAACCAACACACATCTTGACATATCTCCCGCATTGATCGCAGTGTCTCCAGAAACGGCATTCAAGGAGCCAGGACCTTTTCTCCCTACACTGTCCATTGAGTTGTCCTCAAAACCAATATACATCCTGCTATATCTCCCACATGGAAAGTGCCAGGAGGGAGAAGTGGGGATTATGTTTAGACTTTCTCGGAACTGCTTCAAATCAACTAGATATCTTTGTGCTGTAAATCTCCCAACAGCCAAACGCAAAAGCAGCAAACATCTCGCTGTATGTCCCACATCCAAAGTGCCAAGAGAGAGCTTGCTCTCCCTGTCTTTGAGTACTGTTTTCACTGTCCCGGTTACCTCTTTGCTAACATTCTCTTCAGAGCTGCAGTGAAACCAGGAACCACGTGGAGAAGGCACCCACACTGAAAGTGCCTGGAGGGAACATTGGGGCTTCTTCTCAGTGTCTCTGACATAGGGTTTCACTGTCCCGGGAAAGTCTCTGCTAACACCCTGCAGAGCGCTGTGCCCAATATACAGAAACGTCTTGCGGTATCTCCTACAGGGAAAGTGCCAGGAGGGAATTGTGGAGCTTGTTCTCAGTGTCTCTGAGAATTGCTCTGATTATCTGTGTGACCTCTTTGCTAAGACTCTCCAGAGAGCCGTCCTCAAAACCAACACACATCTTGACATATCTCCCGCATTGATGGCAGTGTCTCCAGAAACGGCATTCAAGGAGCCAGGACCTTTTCTCCCTACACTGTCCATTGAGTTGTCCTCAAAACCAATATACATCCTGCTATATCTCCCACATGGAAAGTGCCAGGAGGGAGAAGTGGGGATTATGTTTAGACTTTCTCGGAACTGCTTCAAATCAACTAGATATCTTTGTGCTGTAAATCTCCCAACAGCCAAACGCAAAAGCAGCAAACATCTCGCTGTATGTCCCGCATCCAAAGTGCCAAGAGAGAGCTTGCTCTCCCTGTCTTTGAGTACTGTTTTCACTGTCCCGGTTACCTCTTTGCTAACATTCTCTTCAGAGCTGCAGTGAAACCAGGAACCACGTGGAGAAGGCACCCACACTGAAAGTGCCTGGAGGGAACATTGGGGCTTCTTCTCAGTGTCTCTGACATAGGGTTTCACTGTCCCGGGAAAGTCTCTGCTAACACCCTGCAGAGCGCTGTGCCCAATATACAGAAACGTCTTGCGGTATCTCCTACAGGGAAAGTGCCAGGAGGGAATTGTGGAGCTTGTTCTCAGTGTCTCTGAGAATTGCTCTGGTTATCCGTGTGACCTCTTTGCTAAGACTCTCCAGAGAGCCGTCCTCAAAACCAACACACATCTTGACATATCTCCCACATTGATCGCAGTGTCTCCAGAAACGGCATTCAAGGAGCCAGGACCTTTTCTCCCTACACTGTCCATTGAGTTGTCCTCAAAACCAATATACATCCTGCTATATCTCCCACATGGAAAGTGCCAGGAGGGAGAAGTGGGGATTATGTTTAGACTTTCTCGGAACTGCTTCAAATCAACTAGATATCTTTGTGCTGTAAATCTCCCAACAGCCAAACGCAAAAGCAGCAAACATCTCGCTGTATGTCCCACATCCAAAGTGCCAAGAGAGAGCTTGCTCTCCCTGTCTTTGAGTACTGTTTTCACTGTCCCGGTTACCTCTTTGCTAACATTCTCTTCAGAGCTGCAGTGAAACCAGGAACCACGTGGAGAAGGCACCCACACTGAAAGTGCCTGGAGGGAACATTGGGGCTTCTTCTCAGTGTCTCTGACATAGGGTTTCACTGTCCCGGGAAAGTCTCTGCTAACACCCTGCAGAGCGCTGTGCCCAATATACAGAAACGTCTTGCGGTATCTCCTACAGGGAAAGTGCCAGGAGGGAATTGTGGAGCTTGTTCTCAGTGTCTCTGAGAATTGCTCTGATTATCTGTGTGACCTCTTTGCTAAGACTCTCCAGAGAGCCGTCCTCAAAACCAACACACATCTTGACATATCTCCCGCATTGATGGCAGTGTCTCCAGAAACGGCATTCAAGGAGCCAGGACCTTTTCTCCCTACACTGTCCATTGAGTTGTCCTCAAAACCAATATACATCCTGCTATATCTCCCACATGGAAAGTGCCAGGAGGGAGAAGTGGGGATTATGTTTAGACTTTCTCGGAACTGCTTCAAATCAACTAGATATCTTTGTGCTGTAAATCTCCCAACAGCCAAACGCAAAAGCAGCAAACATCTCGCTGTATGTCCCGCATCCAAAGTGCCAAGAGAGAGCTTGCTCTCCCTGTCTTTGAGTACTGTTTTCACTGTCCCGGTTACCTCTTTGCTAACATTCTCTTCAGAGCTGCAGTGAAACCAGGAACCACGTGGAGAAGGCACCCACACTGAAAGTGCCTGGAGGGAACATTGGGGCTTCTTCTCAGTGTCTCTGACATAGGGTTTCACTGTCCCGGGAAAGTCTCTGCTAACACCCTGCAGAGCGCTGTGCCCAATATACAGAAACGTCTTGCGGTATCTCCTACAGGGAAAGTGCCAGGAGGGAATTGTGGAGCTTGTTCTCAGTGTCTCTGAGAATTGCTCTGATTATCCCTGTGACCTCTTTGCTAAGACTCTCCAGAGAGCCGTCCTCAAAACCAACACACATCTTGACATATCTCCCACATTGATCGCAGTGTCTCCAGAAACGGCATTCAAGGAGCCAGGACCTTTTCTCCCTACACTGTCCATTGAGTTGTCCTCAAAACCAATATACATCCTGCTATATCTCCCACATGGAAAGTGCCAGGAGGGAGAAGTGGGGATTATGTTTAGACTTTCTCGGAACTGCTTCAAATCAACTAGATATCTTTGTGCTGTAAATCTCCCAACAGCCAAACGCAAAAGCAGCAAACATCTCGCTGTATGTCCCACATCCAAAGTGCCAAGAGAGAGCTTGCTCTCCCTGTCTTTGAGTACTGTTTTCACTGTCCCGGTTACCTCTTGGCTAACATTCTCTTCAGAGCTGCAGTGAAACCAGGAACCACGTGGAGAAGGCACCCACACTGAAAGTGCCTGGAGGGAACATTGGGGCTTCTTCTCAGTGTCTCTGACATAGGGTTTCACTGTCCCGGGAAAGTCTCTGCTAACACCGTGCAGAGCGCTGTGCCCAATATACAGAAACGTCTTGCGGTATCTCCTACAGGGAAAGTGCCAGGAGGGAATTGTGGAGCTTGTTCTCAGTGTCTCTGAGAATTGCTCTGATTATCCCTGTGACCTCTTTGCTAAGACTCTCCAGAGAGACGTCCTCAAAACAAACACACATCTTGACATATCTCCCGCATTGATGGCAGTGTCTCCAGAAACGGCATTCAAGGAGCCAGGACCTTTTCTCCCTACACTGTCCATTGAGTTGTCCTCAAAACCAATATACATCCTGCTATATCTCCCACATGGAAAGTGCCAGGAGGGAGAAGTGGGGATTATGTTTAGACTTTCTCGGAACTGCTTCAAATCAACTAGATATCTTTGTGCTGTAAATCTCCCAACAGCCAAACGCAAAAGCAGCAAACATCTCGCTGTATGTCCCACATCCAAAGTGCCAAGAGAGAGCTTGCTCTCCCTGTCTTTGAGTACTGTTTTCACTGTCCCGGTTACCTCTTGGCTAACATTCTCTTCAGAGCTGCAGTGAAACCAGGAACCACGTGGAGAAGGCACCCACACTGAAAGTGCCTGGAGGGAACATTGGGGCTTCTTCTCAGTGTCTCTGACATAGGGTTTCACTGTCCCGGGAAAGTCTCTGCTAACACCGTGCAGAGCGCTGTGCCCAATATACAGAAACGTCTTGCGGTATCTCCTACAGGGAAAGTGCCAGGAGGGAATTGTGGAGCTTGTTCTCAGTGTCTCTGAGAATTGCTCTGATTATCCCTGTGACCTCTTTGCTAAGACTCTCCAGAGAGCCGTCCTCAAAACAAACACACATCTTGACATATCTCCCGCATTGATGGCAGTGTCTCCAGAAACGGCATTCAAGGAGCCAGGACCTTTTCTCCCTACACTGTCCATTGAGTTGTCCTCAAAACCAATATACATCCTGCTATATCTCCCACATGGAAAGTGCCAGGAGGGAGAAGTGGGGATTATGTTTAGACTTTCTCGGAACTGCTTCAAATCAACTAGATATCTTTGTGCTGTAAATCTCCCAACAGCCAAACGCAAAAGCAGCAAACATCTCGCTGTATGTCCCGCATCCAAAGTGCCAAGAGAGAGCTTGCTCTCCCTGTCTTTGAGTACTGTTTTCACTGTCCCGGTTACCTCTTTGCTAACATTCTCTTCAGAGCTGCAGTGAAACCAGGAACCACGTGGAGAAGGCACCCACACTGAAAGTGCCTGGAGGGAACATTGGGGCTTCTTCTCAGTGTCTCTGACATAGGGTTTCACTGTCCCGGGAAAGTCTCTGCTAACACCCTGCAGAGCGCTGTGCCCAATGTACAGAAACGTCTTGCGGTATCTCCTACAGGGAAAGTGCCAGGAGGGAATTGTCGAGCTTGTTCTCAGTGTCTCTGAGAATTGCTCTGATTATCCCTGTGACCTCTTTGCTAAGACTCTCCAGAGAGACGTCCTCAAAACAAACACACATCTTGACATATCTCCCACATTGATCGCAGTGTCTCCAGAAACGGCATTCAAGGAGCCAGGAGCTTTTCTCCCTACACTGTCCATTGAGTTGTCCTCAAAACCAATATACATCCTGCTATATCTCCCACATGGAAAGTGCCAGGAGGGAGAAGTGGGGATTATGTTTAGACTTTCTCGGAACTGCTTCAAATCAACTAGATATCTTTGTGCTGTAAATCTCCCAACAGCCAAACGCAAAAGCAGCAAACATCTCGCTGTATGTCCCACATCCAAAGTGCCAAGAGAGAGCTTGCTCTCCCTGTCTTTGAGTACTGTTTTCACTGTCCCGGTTACCTCTTTGCTAACATTCTCTTCAGAGCTGCAGTGAAACCAGGAACCACGTGGAGAAGGCACCCACACTGAAAGTGCCTGGAGGGAACATTGGGGCTTCTTCTCAGTGTCTCTGACATAGGGTTTCACTGTCCCGGGAAAGTCTCTGCTAACACCCTGCAGAGCGCTGTGCCCAATATACAGAAACGTCTTGCGGTATCTCCTACAGGGAAAGTGCCAGGAGGGAATTGTGGAGCTTGTTCTCAGTGTCTCTGAGAATTGCTCTGATTATCCCTGTGACCTCTTTGCTAAGACTCTCCAGAGAGCCGTCCTCAAAACCAACACACATCTTGACATATCTCCCGCATTGATGGCAGTGTCTCCAGAAACGGCATTCAAGGAGCCAGGACCTTTTCTCCCTACACTGTCCATTGAGTTGTCCTCAAAACCAATATACATCCTGCTATATCTCCCACATGGAAAGTGCCAGGAGGGAGAAGTGGGGATTATGTTTAGACTTTCTCGGAACTGCTTCAAATCAACTAGATATCTTTGTGCTGTAAATCTCCCAACAGCCAAACGCAAAAGCAGCAAACATCTCGCTGTATGTCCCGCATCCAAAGTGCCAAGAGAGAGCTTGCTCTCCCTGTCTTTGAGTACTGTTTTCACTGTCCCGGTTACCTCTTTGCTAACATTCTCTTCAGAGCTGCAGTGAAACCAGGAACCACGTGGAGAAGGCACCCACACTGAAAGTGCCTGGAGGGAACATTGGGGCTTCTTCTCAGTGTCTCTGACATAGGGTTTCACTGTCCCGGGAAAGTCTCTGCTAACACCCTGCAGAGCGCTGTGCCCAATATACAGAAACGTCTTGCGGTATCTCCTACAGGGAAAGTGCCAGGAGGGAATTGTGGAGCTTGTTCTCAGTGTCTCTGAGAATTGCTCTGGTTATCCGTGTGACCTCTTTGCTAAGACTCTCCAGAGAGCCGTCCTCAAAACCAACACACATCTTGACATATCTCCCACATTGATCGCAGTGTCTCCAGAAACGGCATTCAAGGAGCCAGGACCTTTTCTCCCTACACTGTCCATTGAGTTGTCCTCAAAACCAATATACATCCTGCTATATCTCCCACATGGAAAGTGCCAGGAGGGAGAAGTGGGGATTATGTTTAGACTTTCTCGGAACTGCTTCAAATCAACTAGATATCTTTGTGCTGTAAATCTCCCAACAGCCAAACGCAAAAGCAGCAAACATCTCGCTGTATGTCCCACATCCAAAGTGCCAAGAGAGAGCTTGCTCTCCCTGTCTTTGAGTACTGTTTTCACTGTCCCGGTTACCTCTTGGCTAACATTCTCTTCAGAGCTGCAGTGAAACCAGGAACCACGTGGAGAAGGCACCCACACTGAAAGTGCCTGGAGGGAACATTGGGGCTTCTTCTCAGTGTCTCTGACATAGGGTTTCACTGTCCCGGGAAAGTCTCTGCTAACACCCTGCAGAGCGCTGTGCCCAATATACAGAAACGTCTTGCGGTATCTCCTACAGGGAAAGTGCCAGGAGGGAATTGTGGAGCTTGTTCTCAGTGTCTCTGAGAATTGCTCTGATTATCTGTGTGACCTCTTTGCTAAGACTCTCCAGAGAGCCGTCCTCAAAACCAACACACATCTTGACATATCTCCCGCATTGATGGCAGTGTCTCCAGAAACGGCATTCAAGGAGCCAGGACCTTTTCTCCCTACACTGTCCATTGAGTTGTCCTCAAAACCAATATACATCCTGCTATATCTCCCACATGGAAAGTGCCAGGAGGGAGAAGTGGGGATTATGTTTAGACTTTCTCGGAACTGCTTCAAATCAACTAGATATCTTTGTGCTGTAAATCTCCCAACAGCCAAACGCAAAAGCAGCAAACATCTCGCTGTATGTCCCGCATCCAAAGTGCCAAGAGAGAGCTTGCTCTCCCTGTCTTTGAGTACTGTTTTCACTGTCCCGGTTACCTCTTTGCTAACATTCTCTTCAGAGCTGCAGTGAAACCAGGAACCACGTGGAGAAGGCACCCACACTGAAAGTGCCTGGAGGGAACATTGGGGCTTCTTCTCAGTGTCTCTGACATAGGGTTTCACTGTCCCGGGAAAGTCTCTGCTAACACCCTGCAGAGCGCTGTGCCCAATATACAGAAACGTCTTGCGGTATCTCCTACAGGGAAAGTGCCAGGAGGGAATTGTGGAGCTTGTTCTCAGTGTCTCTGAGAATTGCTCTGGTTATCCGTGTGACCTCTTTGCTAAGACTCTCCAGAGAGCCGTCCTCAAAACCAACACACATCTTGACATATCTCCCACATTGATCGCAGTGTCTCCAGAAACGGCATTCAAGGAGCCAGGACCTTTTCTCCCTACACTGTCCATTGAGTTGTCCTCAAAACCAATATACATCCTGCTATATCTCCCACATGGAAAGTGCCAGGAGGGAGAAGTGGGGATTATGTTTAGACTTTCTCGGAACTGCTTCAAATCAACTAGATATCTTTGTGCTGTAAATCTCCCAACAGCCAAACGCAAAAGCAGCAAACATCTCGCTGTATGTCCCACATCCAAAGTGCCAAGAGAGAGCTTGCTCTCCCTGTCTTTGAGTACTGTTTTCACTGTCCCGGTTACCTCTTGGCTAACATTCTCTTCAGAGCTGCAGTGAAACCAGGAACCACGTGGAGAAGGCACCCACACTGAAAGTGCCTGGAGGGAACATTGGGGCTTCTTCTCAGTGTCTCTGACATAGGGTTTCACTGTCCCGGGAAAGTCTCTGCTAACACCGTGCAGAGCGCTGTGCCCAATATACAGAAACGTCTTGCGGTATCTCCTACAGGGAAAGTGCCAGGAGGGAATTGTGGAGCTTGTTCTCAGTGTCTCTGAGAATTGCTCTGATTATCCCTGTGACCTCTTTGCTAAGACTCTCCAGAGAGACGTCCTCAAAACAAACACACATCTTGACATATCTCCCGCATTGATGGCAGTGTCTCCAGAAACGGCATTCAAGGAGCCAGGACCTTTTCTCCCTACACTGTCCATTGAGTTGTCCTCAAAACCAATATACATCCTGCTATATCTCCCACATGGAAAGTGCCAGGAGGGAGAAGTGGGGATTATGTTTAGACTTTCTCGGAACTGCTTCAAATCAACTAGATATCTTTGTGCTGTAAATCTCCCAACAGCCAAACGCAAAAGCAGCAAACATCTCGCTGTATGTCCCACATCCAAAGTGCCAAGAGAGAGCTTGCTCTCCCTGTCTTTGAGTACTGTTTTCACTGTCCCGGTTACCTCTTGGCTAACATTCTCTTCAGAGCTGCAGTGAAACCAGGAACCACGTGGAGAAGGCACCCACACTGAAAGTGCCTGGAGGGAACATTGGGGCTTCTTCTCAGTGTCTCTGACATAGGGTTTCACTGTCCCGGGAAAGTCTCTGCTAACACCGTGCAGAGCGCTGTGCCCAATATACAGAAACGTCTTGCGGTATCTCCTACAGGGAAAGTGCCAGGAGGGAATTGTGGAGCTTGTTCTCAGTGTCTCTGAGAATTGCTCTGATTATCCCTGTGACCTCTTTGCTAAGACTCTCCAGAGAGCCGTCCTCAAAACAAACACACATCTTGACATATCTCCCGCATTGATCGCAGTGTCTCCAGAAACGGCATTCAAGGAGCCAGGACCTTTTCTCCCTACACTGTCCATTGAGTTGTCCTCAAAACCAATATACATCCTGCTATATCTCCCACATGGAAAGTGCCAGGAGGGAGAAGTGGGGATTATGTTTAGACTTTCTCGGAACTGCTTCAAATCAACTAGATATCTTTGTGCTGTAAATCTCCCAACAGCCAAACGCAAAAGCAGCAAACATCTCGCTGTATGTCCCGCATCCAAAGTGCCAAGAGAGAGCTTGCTCTCCCTGTCTTTGAGTACTGTTTTCACTGTCCCGGTTACCTCTTTGCTAACATTCTCTTCAGAGCTGCAGTGAAACCAGGAACCACGTGGAGAAGGCACCCACACTGAAAGTGCCTGGAGGGAACATTGGGGCTTCTTCTCAGTGTCTCTGACATAGGGTTTCACTGTCCCGGGAAAGTCTCTGCTAACACCCTGCAGAGCGCTGTGCCCAATGTACAGAAACGTCTTGCGGTATCTCCTACAGGGAAAGTGCCAGGAGGGAATTGTCGAGCTTGTTCTCAGTGTCTCTGAGAATTGCTCTGATTATCCCTGTGACCTCTTTGCTAAGACTCTCCAGAGAGACGTCCTCAAAACAAACACACATCTTGACATATCTCCCACATTGATCGCAGTGTCTCCAGAAACGGCATTCAAGGAGCCAGGAGCTTTTCTCCCTACACTGTCCATTGAGTTGTCCTCAAAACCAATATACATCCTGCTATATCTCCCACATGGAAAGTGCCAGGAGGGAGAAGTGGGGATTATGTTTAGACTTTCTCGGAACTGCTTCAAATCAACTAGATATCTTTGTGCTGTAAATCTCCCAACAGCCAAACGCAAAAGCAGCAAACATCTCGCTGTATGTCCCACATCCAAAGTGCCAAGAGAGAGCTTGCTCTCCCTGTCTTTGAGTACTGTTTTCACTGTCCCGGTTACCTCTTTGCTAACATTCTCTTCAGAGCTGCAGTGAAACCAGGAACCACGTGGAGAAGGCACCCACACTGAAAGTGCCTGGAGGGAACATTGGGGCTTCTTCTCAGTGTCTCTGACATAGGGTTTCACTGTCCCGGGAAAGTCTCTGCTAACACCCTGCAGAGCGCTGTGCCCAATATACAGAAACGTCTTGCGGTATCTCCTACAGGGAAAGTGCCAGGAGGGAATTGTGGAGCTTGTTCTCAGTGTCTCTGAGAATTGCTCTGATTATCTGTGTGACCTCTTTGCTAAGACTCTCCAGAGAGCCGTCCTCAAAACCAACACACATCTTGACATATCTCCCGCATTGATGGCAGTGTCTCCAGAAACGGCATTCAAGGAGCCAGGACCTTTTCTCCCTACACTGTCCATTGAGTTGTCCTCAAAACCAATATACATCCTGCTATATCTCCCACATGGAAAGTGCCAGGAGGGAGAAGTGGGGATTATGTTTAGACTTTCTCGGAACTGCTTCAAATCAACTAGATATCTTTGTGCTGTAAATCTCCCAACAGCCAAACGCAAAAGCAGCAAACATCTCGCTGTATGTCCCGCATCCAAAGTGCCAAGAGAGAGCTTGCTCTCCCTGTCTTTGAGTACTGTTTTCACTGTCCCGGTTACCTCTTTGCTAACATTCTCTTCAGAGCTGCAGTGAAACCAGGAACCACGTGGAGAAGGCACCCACACTGAAAGTGCCTGGAGGGAACATTGGGGCTTCTTCTCAGTGTCTCTGACATAGGGTTTCACTGTCCCGGGAAAGTCTCTGCTAACACCCTGCAGAGCGCTGTGCCCAATATACAGAAACGTCTTGCGGTATCTCCTACAGGGAAAGTGCCAGGAGGGAATTGTCGAGCTTGTTCTCAGTGTCTCTGAGAATTGCTCTGATTATCCCTGTGACCTCTTTGCTAAGACTCTCCAGAGAGACGTCCTCAAAACAAACACACATCTTGACATATCTCCCACATTGATCGCAGTGTCTCCAGAAACGGCATTCAAGGAGCCAGGACCTTTTCTCCCTACACTGTCCATTGAGTTGTCCTCAAAACCAATATACATCCTGCTATATCTCCCACATGGAAAGTGCCAGGAGGGAGAAGTGGGGATTATGTTTAGACTTTCTCGGAACTGCTTCAAATCAACTAGATATCTTTGTGCTGTAAATCTCCCAACAGCCAAACGCAAAAGCAGCAAACATCTCGCTGTATGTCCCACATCCAAAGTGCCAAGAGAGAGCTTGCTCTCCCTGTCTTTGAGTACTGTTTTCACTGTCCCGGTTACCTCTTGGCTAACATTCTCTTCAGAGCTGCAGTGAAACCAGGAACCACGTGGAGAAGGCACCCACACTGAAAGTGCCTGGAGGGAACATTGGGGCTTCTTCTCAGTGTCTCTGACATAGGGTTTCACTGTCCCGGGAAAGTCTCTGCTAACACCCTGCAGAGCGCTGTGCCCAATATACAGAAACGTCTTGCGGTATCTCCTACAGGGAAAGTGCCAGGAGGGAATTGTGGAGCTTGTTCTCAGTGTCTCTGAGAATTGCTCTGATTATCCCTGTGACCTCTTTGCTAAGACTCTCCAGAGAGCCGTCCTCAAAACCAACACACATCTTGACATATCTCCCGCATTGATGGCAGTGTCTCCAGAAACGGCATTCAAGGAGCCAGGACCTTTTCTCCCTACACTGTCCATTGAGTTGTCCTCAAAACCAATATACATCCTGCTATATCTCCCACATGGAAAGTGCCAGGAGGGAGAAGTGGGGATTATGTTTAGACTTTCTCGGAACTGCTTCAAATCAACTAGATATCTTTGTGCTGTAAATCTCCCAACAGCCAAACGCAAAAGCAGCAAACATCTCGCTGTATGTCCCGCATCCAAAGTGCCAAGAGAGAGCTTGCTCTCCCTGTCTTTGAGTACTGTTTTCACTGTCCCGGTTACCTCTTGGCTAACATTCTCTTCAGAGCTGCAGTGAAACCAGGAACCACGTGGAGAAGGCACCCACACTGAAAGTGCCTGGAGGGAACATTGGGGCTTCTTCTCAGTGTCTCTGACATAGGGTTTCACTGTCCCGGGAAAGTCTCTGCTAACACCGTGCAGAGCGCTGTGCCCAATATACAGAAACGTCTTGCGGTATCTCCTACAGGGAAAGTGCCAGGAGGGAATTGTGGAGCTTGTTCTCAGTGTCTCTGAGAATTGCTCTGATTATCCCTGTGACCTCTTTGCTAAGACTCTCCAGAGAGCCGTCCTCAAAACAAACACACATCTTGACATATCTCCCACATTGATCGCAGTGTCTCCAGAAACGGCATTCAAGGAGCCAGGACCTTTTCTCCCTACACTGTCCATTGAGTTGTCCTCAAAACCAATATACATCCTGCTATATCTCCCACATGGAAAGTACCAGGAGGGAGAAGTGGGGATTATGTTTAGACTTTCTCGGAACTGCTTCAAATCAACTAGATATCTTTGTGCTGTAAATCTCCCAACAGCCAAACGCAAAAGCAGCAAACATCTCGCTGTATGTCCCACATCCAAAGTGCCAAGAGAGAGCTTGCTCTCCCTGTCTTTGAGTACTGTTTTCACTGTCCCGGTTACCTCTTGGCTAACATTCTCTTCAGAGCTGCAGTGAAACCAGGAACCACGTGGAGAAGGCACCCACACTGAAAGTGCCTGGAGGGAACATTGGGGCTTCTTCTCAGTGTCTCTGACATAGGGTTTCACTGTCCCGGGAAAGTCTCTGCTAACACCGTGCAGAGCGCTGTGCCCAATATACAGAAACGTCTTGCGGTATCTCCTACAGGGAAAGTGCCAGGAGGGAATTGTGGAGCTTGTTCTCAGTGTCTCTGAGAATTGCTCTGATTATCCCTGTGACCTCTTTGCTAAGACTCTCCAGAGAGCCGTCCTCAAAACAAACACACATCTTGACATATCTCCCACATTGATCGCAGTGTCTCCAGAAACGGCATTCAAGGAGCCAGGACCTTTTCTCCCTACACTGTCCATTGAGTTGTCCTCAAAACCAATATACATCCTGCTATATCTCCCACATGGAAAGTACCAGGAGGGAGAAGTGGGGATTATGTTTAGACTTTCTCGGAACTGCTTCAAATCAACTAGATATCTTTGTGCTGTAAATCTCCCAACAGCCAAACGCAAAAGCAGCAAACATCTCGCTGTATGTCCCACATCCAAAGTGCCAAGAGAGAGCTTGCTCTCCCTGTCTTTGAGTACTGTTTTCACTGTCCCGGTTACCTCTTGGCTAACATTCTCTTCAGAGCTGCAGTGAAACCAGGAACCACGTGGAGAAGGCACCCACACTGAAAGTGCCTGGAGGGAACATTGGGGCTTCTTCTCAGTGTCTCTGACATAGGGTTTCACTGTCCCGGGAAAGTCTCTGCTAACACCCTGCAGAGCGCTGTGCCCAATATACAGAAACGTCTTGCGGTATCTCCTACAGGGAAAGTGCCAGGAGGGAATTGTGGAGCTTGTTCTCAGTGTCTCTGAGAATTGCTCTGATTATCCCTGTGACCTCTTTGCTAAGACTCTCCAGAGAGCCGTCCTCAAAACCAACACACATCTTGACATATCTCCCACATTGATCGCAGTGTCTCCAGAAATGGCATTCAAGGAGCCAGGACCTTTTCTCCCTACACTGTCCATTGAGTTGTCCTCAAAACCAATATACATCCTGCTATATCTCCCACATGGAAAGTGCCAGGAGGGAGAAGTGGGGATTATGTTTAGACTTTCTCGGAACTGCTTCAAATCAACTAGATATCTTTGTGCTGTAAATCTCCCAACAGCCAAACGCAAAAGCAGCAAACATCTCGCTGTATGTCCCGCATCCAAAGTGCCAAGAGAGAGCTTGCTCTCCCTGTCTCTGAGTACTGTTTTCACTGTCCCGGTTACCTCTTGGCTAACATTCTCTTCAGAGCTGCAGTGAAACCAGGAACCACGTGGAGAAGGCACCCACACTGAAAGTGCCTGGAGGGAACATTGGGGCTTCTTCTCAGTGTCTCTGACATAGGGTTTCACTGTCCCGGGAAAGTCTCTGCTAACACCCTGCAGAGCGCTGTGCCCAATATACAGAAACATCTTGCGGTATCTCCTACAGGGAAAGTGCCAGGAGGGAATTGTGGAGCTTGTTCTCAGTGTCTCTGAGAATTGCTCTGATTATCCCTGTGACCTCTTTGCTAGGACTCTCCAGAGAGCCGTCCTCAAAACAAACACACATCTTGACATATCTCCCGCATTGATCGCAGTGTCTCCAGAAACGGCATTCAAGGAGCCAGGACCTTTTCTCCCTACACTGTCCATTGAGTTGTCCTCAAAACCAATATACATCCTGCTATATCTCCCACATGGAAAGTGCCAGGAGGGAGAAGTGGGGATTATGTTTAGACTTTCTCGGAACTGCTTCAAATCAACTAGATATCTTTGTGCTGTAAATCTCCCAACAGCCAAACGCAAAAGCAGCAAACATCTCGCTGTATGTCCCACATCCAAAGTGCCAAGAGAGAGCTTGCTCTCCCTGTCTCTGAGTACTGTTTTCACTGTCCCGGTTACCTCTTGGCTAACATTCTCTTCAGAGCTGCAGTGAAACCAGGAACCACGTGGAGAAGGCACCCACACTGAAAGTGCCTGGAGGGAACATTGGGGCTTCTTCTCAGTGTCTCTGACATAGGGTTTCACTGTCCCGGGAAAGTCTCTGCTAACACCGTGCAGAGCGCTGTGCCCAATATACAGAAACATCTTGCGGTATCTCCTACAGGGAAAGTGCCAGGAGGGAATTGTGGAGCTTGTTCTCAGTGTCTCTGAGAATTGCTCTGATTATCCCTGTGACCTCTTTGCTAGGACTCTCCAGAGAGCCGTCCTCAAAACAAACACACATCTTGACATATCTCCCGCATTGATCGCAGTGTCTCCAGAAACGGCATTCAAGGAGCCAGGACCTTTTCTCCCTACACTGTCCATTGAGTTGTCCTCAAAACCAATATACATCCTGCTATATCTCCCACATGGAAAGTGCCAGGAGGGAGAAGTGGGGATTATGTTTAGACTTTCTCGGAACTGCTTCAAATCAACTAGATATCTTTGTGCTGTAAATCTCCCAACAGCCAAACGCAAAAGCAGCAAACATCTCGCTGTATGTCCCGCATCCAAAGTGCCAAGAGAGAGCTTGCTCTCCCTGTCTCTGAGTACTGTTTTCACTGTCCCGGTTACCTCTTGGCTAACATTCTCTTCAGAGCTGCAGTGAAACCAGGAACCACGTGGAGAAGGCACCCACACTGAAAGTGCCTGGAGGGAACATTGGGGCTTCTTCTCAGTGTCTCTGACATAGGGTTTCACTGTCCCGGGAAAGTCTCTGCTAACACCCTGCAGAGCGCTGTGCCCAATATACAGAAACGTCTTGCGGTATCTCCTACAGGGAAAGTGCCAGGAGGGAATTGTGGAGCTTGTTCTCAGTGTCTCTGAGAATTGCTCTGATTATCCCTGTGACCTCTTTGCTAAGACTCTCCAGAGAGACGTCCTCAAAACAAACACACATCTTGACATATCTCCCGCATTGATCGCAGTGTCTCCAGAAACGGCATTCAAGGAGCCAGGACCTTTTCTCCCTACACTGTCCATTGAGTTGTCCTCAAAACCAATATACATCCTGCTATATCTCCCACATGGAAAGTGCCAGGAGGGAGAAGTGGGGATTATGTTTAGACTTTCTCGGAACTGCTTCAAATCAACTAGATATCTTTGTGCTGTAAATCTCCCAACAGCCAAACGCAAAAGCAGCAAACATCTCGCTGTATGTCCCGCATCCAAAGTGCCAAGAGAGAGCTTGCTCTCCCTGTCTTTGAGTACTGTTTTCACTGTCCCGGTTACCTCTTGGCTAACATTCTCTTCAGAGCTGCAGTGAAACCAGGAACCACGTGGAGAAGGCACCCACACTGAAAGTGCCTGGAGGGAACATTGGGGCTTCTTCTCAGTGTCTCTGACATAGGGTTTCACTGTCCCGGGAAAGTCTCTGCTAACACCCTGCAGAGCGCTGTGCCCAATATACAGAAACGTCTTGCGGTATCTCCTACAGGGAAAGTGCCAGGAGGGAATTGTGGAGCTTGTTCTCAGTGTCTCTGAGAATTGCTCTGATTATCCCTGTGACCTCTTTGCTAAGACTCTCCAGAGAGCCGTCCTCAAAACCAACACACATCTTGACATATCTCCCGCATTGATCGCAGTGTCTCCAGAAACGGCATTCAAGGAGCCAGGACCTTTTCTCCCTACACTGTCCATTGAGTTGTCCTCAAAACCAATATACATCCTGCTATATCTCCCACATGGAAAGTGCCAGGAGGGAGAAGTGGGGATTATGTTTAGACTTTCTCGGAACTGCTTCAAATCAACTAGATACCTTTGTGCTGTAAATCTCCCAACAGCCAAACGCAAAAGCAGCAAACATCTCGCTGTATGTCCCGCATCCAAAGTGCCAAGAGAGAGCTTGCTCTCCCTGTCTTTGAGTACTGTTTTCACTGTCCCGGTTACCTCTTGGCTAACATTCTCCTCAGAGCTGCAGTGAAACCAGGAACCACGTGGAGAAGGCACCCACACTGAAAGTGCCTGGAGGGAACATTGGGGCTTCTTCTCAGTGTCTCTGACATAGGGTTTCACTGTCCCGGGAAAGTCTCTGCTAACACCGTGCAGAGCGCTGTGCCCAATATACAGAAACGTCTTGCGGTATCTCCTACAGGGAAAGTGCCAGGAGGGAATTGTCGAGCTTGTTCTCAGTGTCTCTGAGAATTGCTCTGATTATCCCTGTGACCTCTTTGCTAAGACTCTCCAGAGAGACGTCCTCAAAACCAACACACATCTTGACATATCTCCCGCATTGATCGCAGTGTCTCCAGAAACGGCATTCAAGGAGCCAGGACCTTTTCTCCCTACACTGTCCATTGAGTTGTCCTCAAAACCAATATACATCCTGCTATATCTCCCACATGGAAAGTGCCAGGAGGGAGAAGTGGGGATTATGTTTAGACTTTCTCGGAACTGCTTCAAATCAACTAGATATCTTTGTGCTGTAAATCTCCCAACAGCCAAACGCAAAAGCAGCAAACATCTCGCTGTATGTCCCGCATCCAAAGTGCCAAGAGAGAGCTTGCTCTCCCTGTCTTTGAGTACTGTTTTCACTGTCCCGGTTACCTCTTGGCTAACATTCTCTTCAGAGCTGCAGTGAAACCAGGAACCACGTGGAGAAGGCACC
The DNA here is from genome assembly GCF_964199755.1 of Larus michahellis. Taxonomy (NCBI): domain Eukaryota; kingdom Metazoa; phylum Chordata; class Aves; order Charadriiformes; family Laridae; genus Larus; species Larus michahellis. The sequence goes on from NC_133921.1 coordinate 1,031,480, forward strand.
CACACTGAAAGTGCCTGGAGGGAACATTGGGGCTTCTTCTCAGTGTCTCTGACATAGGGTTTCACTGTCCCGGGAAAGTCTCTGCTAACACCCTGCAGAGCGCTGTGCCCAATATACAGAAACGTCTTGCGGTATCTCCTACAGGGAAAGTGCCAGGAGGGAATTGTGGAGCTTGTTCTCAGTGTCTCTGAGAATTGCTCTGATTATCCCTGTGACCTCTTTGCTAAGACTCTCCAGAGAGCCGTCCTCAAAACAAACACACATCTTGACATATCTCCCACATTGATCGCAGTGTCTCCAGAAACGGCATTCAAGGAGCCAGGACCTTTTCTCCCTACACTGTCCATTGAGTTGTCCTCAAAACCAATATACATCCTGCTATATCTCCCACATGGAAAGTGCCAGGAGGGAGAAGTGGGGATTATGTTTAGACTTTCTCGGAACTGCTTCAAATCAACTAGATATCTTTGTGCTGTAAATCTCCCAACAGCCAAACGCAAAAGCAGCAAACATCTCGCTGTATGTCCCGCATCCAAAGTGCCAAGAGAGAGCTTGCTCTCCCTGTCTTTGAGTACTGTTTTCACTGTCCCGGTTACCTCTTGGCTAACATTCTCTTCAGAGCCGCAGTGAAACCAGGAACCACGTGGAGAAGGCACCCACACTGAAAGTGCCTGGAGGGAACATTGGGGCTTCTTCTCAGTGTCTCTGACATAGGGTTTCACTGTCCCGGGAAAGTCTCTGCTAACACCCTGCAGAGCGCTGTGCCCAATATACAGAAACGTCTTGCGGTATCTCCTACAGGGAAAGTGCCAGGAGGGAATTGTCGAGCTTGTTCTCAGTGTCTCTGAGAATTGCTCTGATTATCCCTGTGACCTCTTTGCTAAGACTCTCCAGAGAGCCGTCCTCAAAACCAACACACATCTTGACATATCTCCCGCATTGATGGCAGTGTCTCCAGAAACGGCATTCAAGGAGCCAGGACCTTTTCTCCCTACACTGTCCATTGAGTTGTCCTCAAAACCAATATACATCCTGCTATATCTCCCACATGGAAAGTGCCAGGAGGGAGAAGTGGGGATTATGTTTAGACTTTCTCGGAACTGCTTCAAATCAACTAGATATCTTTGTGCTGTAAATCTCCCAACAGCCAAACGCAAAAGCAGCAAACATCTCGCTGTATGTCCCGCATCCAAAGTGCCAAGAGAGAGCTTGCTCTCCCTGTCTTTGAGTACTGTTTTCACTGTCCCGGTTACCTCTTGGCTAACATTCTCTTCAGAGCTGCAGTGAAACCAGGAACCACGTGGAGAAGGCACCCACACTGAAAGTGCCTGGAGGGAACATTGGGCCTTCTTCTCAGTGTCTCTGACATAGGGTTTCACTGTCCCGGGAAAGTCTCTGCTAACACCCTGCAGAGCGCTGTGCCCAATATACAGAAACGTCTTGCGGTATCTCCTACAGGGAAAGTGCCAGGAGGGAATTGTGGAGCTTGTTCTCAGTGTCTCTGAGAATTGCTCTGATTATCCCTGTGACCTCTTTGCTAAGACTCTCCAGAGAGCCGTCCTCAAAACAAACACACATCTTGACATATCTCCCACATTGATCGCAGTGTCTCCAGAAACGGCATTCAAGGAGCCAGGACCTTTTCTCCCTACACTGTCCATTGAGTTGTCCTCAAAACCAATATACATCCTGCTATATCTCCCACATGGAAAGTGCCAGGAGGGAGAAGTGGGGATTATGTTTAGACTTTCTCGGAACTGCTTCAAATCAACTAGATATCTTTGTGCTGTAAATCTCCCAACAGCCAAACGCAAAAGCAGCAAACATCTCGCTGTATGTCCCGCATCCAAAGTGCCAAGAGAGAGCTTGCTCTCCCTGTCTTTGAGTACTGTTTTCACTGTCCCAGTTACCTCTTGGCTAACATTCTCTTCAGAGCTGCAGTGAAACCAGGAACCACGTGGAGAAGGCACCCACACTGAAAGTGCCTGGAGGGAACATTGCGGCTTCTTCTCAGTGTCTCTGACATAGGGTTTCACTGTCCCGGGAAAGTCTCTGCTAACACCCTGCAGAGCGCTGTGCCCAATATACAGAAACGTCTTGCGGTATCTCCTACAGGGAAAGTGCCAGGAGGGAATTGTGGAGCTTGTTCTCAGTGTCTCTGAGAATTGCTCTGGTTATCCGTGTGACCTCTTTGCTAAGACTCTCCAGAGAGCCGTCCTCAAAACCAACACACATCTTGACATATCTCCCACATTGATCGCAGTGTCTCCAGAAACGGCATTCAAGGAGCCAGGACCTTTTCTCCCTACACTGTCCATTGAGTTGTCCTCAAAACCAATATACATCCTGCTATATCTCCCACATGGAAAGTGCCAGGAGGGAGAAGTGGGGATTATGTTTAGACTTTCTCGGAACTGCTTCAAATCAACTAGATATCTTTGTGCTGTAAATCTCCCAACAGCCAAACGCAAAAGCAGCAAACATCTCGCTGTATGTCCCGCATCCAAAGTGCCAAGAGAGAGCTTGCTCTCCCTGTCTTTGAGTACTGTTTTCACTGTCCCGGTTACCTCTTGGCTAACATTCTCTTCAGAGCTGCAGTGAAACCAGGAACCACGTGGAGAAGGCACCCACACTGAAAGTGCCTGGAGGGAACATTGGGGCTTCTTCTCAGTGTCTCTGACATAGGGTTTCACTGTCCCGGGAAAGTCTCTGCTAACACCGTGCAGAGCGCTGTGCCCAATATACAGAAACGTCTTGCGGTATCTCCTACAGGGAAAGTGCCAGGAGGGAATTGTCGAGCTTGTTCTCAGTGTCTCTGAGAATTGCTCTGATTATCCCTGTGACCTCTTTGCTAAGACTCTCCAGAGAGACGTCCTCAAAACCAACACACATCTTGACATATCTCCCACATTGATCGCAGTGTCTCCAGAAACGGCATTCAAGGAGCCAGGACCTTTTCTCCCTACACTGTCCATTGAGTTGTCCTCAAAACCAATATACATCCTGCTATATCTCCCACATGGAAAGTGCCAGGAGGGAGAAGTGGGGATTATGTTTAGACTTTCTCGGAACTGCTTCAAATCAACTAGATATCTTTGTGCCGTAAATCTCCCAACAGCCAAACGCAAAAGCAGCAAACATCTCGCTGTATATCCCGCATCCAAAGTGCCAAGAGAGAGCTTGCTCTCCCTGTCTTTGAGTACTGTTTTCACTGTCCCGGTTACCTCTTTGCTAACATTCTCTTCAGAGCTGCAGTGAAACCAGGAACCACGTGGAGAAAGCACCCACACTGAAAGTGCCTGGAGGGAACATTGGGGCTTCTTCTCAGTGTCTCTGACATAGGGTTTCACTGTCCCGGGAAAGTCTCTGCTAACACCGTGCAGAGCGCTGTGCCCAATATACAGAAACGTCTCGCGGTATCTCCTACAGGGAAAGTGCCAGGAGGGAATTGTGGAGCTTGTTCTCAGTGTCTCTGAGAATTGCTCTGGTTATCTGTGTGACCTCTTTGCTAAGACTCTCCAGAGAGCCGTCCTCAAAACAAACACACATCTTGACATATCTCCCGCATTGATCGCAGTGTCTCCAGAAACGGCATTCAAGGAGCCAGGACCTTTTCTCCCTACACTGTCCATTGAGTTGTCCTCAAAACCAATATACATCCTGCTATATCTCCCACATGGAAAGTGCCAGGAGGGAGAAGTGGGGATTATGTTTAGACTTTCTCGGAACTGCTTCAAATCAACTAGATATCTTTGTGCTGTAAATCTCCCAACAGCCAAACGCAAAAGCAGCAAACATCTCGCTGTATGTCCCGCATCCAAAGTGCCAAGAGAGAGCTTGCTCTCCCTGTCTTTGAGTACTGTTTTCACTGTCCCGGTTACCTCTTGGCTAACATTCTCTTCAGAGCTGCAGTGAAACCAGGAACCACGTGGAGAAGGCACCCACACTGAAAGTGCCTGGAGGGAACATTGGGGCTTCTTCTCAGTGTCTCTGACATAGGGTTTCACTGTCCCGGGAAAGTCTCTGCTAACACCGTGCAGAGCGCTGTGCCCAATATACAGAAACGTCTTGCGGTATCTCCTACAGGGAAAGTGCCAGGAGGGAATTGTCGAGCTTGTTCTCAGTGTCTCTGAGAATTGCTCTGATTATCTGTGTGACCTCTTTGCTAAGACTCTCCAGAGAGACGTCCTCAAAACCAACACACATCTTGACATATCTCCCACATTGATCGCAGTGTCTCCAGAAACGGCATTCAAGGAGCCAGGACCTTTTCTCCCTACACTGTCCATTGAGTTGTCCTCAAAACCAATATACATCCTGCTATATCTCCCACATGGAAAGTGCCAGGAGGGAGAAGTGGGGATTATGTTTAGACTTTCTCGGAACTGCTTCAAATCAACTAGATATCTTTGTGCTGTAAATCTCCCAACAGCCAAACGCAAAAGCAGCAAACATCTCGCTGTATGTCCCGCATCCAAAGTGCCAAGAGAGAGCTTGCTCTCCCTGTCTTTGAGTACTGTTTTCACTGTCCCGGTTACCTCTTGGCTAACATTCTCTTCAGAGCTGCAGTGAAACCAGGAACCACGTGGAGAAGGCACCCACACTGAAAGTGCCTGGAGGGAACATTGGGGCTTCTTCTCAGTGTCTCTGACATAGGGTTTCACTGTCCCGGGAAAGTCTCTGCTAACACCCTGCAGAGCGCTGTGCCCAATATACAGAAACGTCTTGCGGTATCTCCTACAGGGAAAGTGCCAGGAGGGAATTGTCGAGCTTGTTCTCAGTGTCTCTGAGAATTGCTCTGATTATCCCTGTGACCTCTTTGCTAAGACTCTCCAGAGAGACGTCCTCAAAACCAACACACATCTTGACATATCTCCCGCATTGATCGCAGTGTCTCCAGAAACGGCATTCAAGGAGCCAGGACCTTTTCTCCCTACACTGTCCATTGAGTTGTCCTCAAAACCAATATACATCCTGCTATATCTCCCACATGGAAAGTGCCAGGAGGGAGAAGTGGGGATTATGTTTAGACTTTCTCGGAACTGCTTCAAATCAACTAGATATCTTTGTGCCGTAAATCTCCCAACAGCCAAACGCAAAAGCAGCAAACATCTCGCTGTATATCCCGCATCCAAAGTGCCAAGAGAGAGCTTGCTCTCCCTGTCTTTGAGTACTGTTTTCACTGTCCCGGTTACCTCTTTGCTAACATTCTCTTCAGAGCTGCAGTGAAACCAGGAACCACGTGGAGAAAGCACCCACACTGAAAGTGCCTGGAGGGAACATTGGGGCTTCTTCTCAGTGTCTCTGACATAGGGTTTCACTGTCCCGGGAAAGTCTCTGCTAACACCGTGCAGAGCGCTGTGCCCAATATACAGAAACGTCTCGCGGTATCTCCTACAGGGAAAGTGCCAGGAGGGAATTGTGGAGCTTGTTCTCAGTGTCTCTGAGAATTGCTCTGGTTATCTGTGTGACCTCTTTGCTAAGACTCTCCAGAGAGCCGTCCTCAAAACAAACACACATCTTGACATATCTCCCACATTGATCGCAGTGTCTCCAGAAACGGCATTCAAGGAGCCAGGACCTTTTCTCCCTACACTGTCCATTGAGTTGTCCTCAAAACCAATATACATCCTGCTATATCTCCCACATGGAAAGTGCCAGGAGGGAGAAGTGGGGATTATGTTTAGACTTTCTCGGAACTGCTTCAAATCAACTAGATATCTTTGTGCTGTAAATCTCCCAACAGCCAAACGCAAAAGCAGCAAACATCTCGCTGTATGTCCCGCATCCAAAGTGCCAAGAGAGAGCTTGCTCTCCCTGTCTTTGAGTACTGTTTTCACTGTCCCGGTTACCTCTTGGCTAACATTCTCTTCAGAGCTGCAGTGAAACCAGGAACCACGTGGAGAAGGCACCCACACTGAAAGTGCCTGGAGGGAACATTGGGGCTTCTTCTCAGTGTCTCTGACATAGGGTTTCACTGTCCCGGGAAAGTCTCTGCTAACACCGTGCAGAGCGCTGTGCCCAATATACAGAAACGTCTTGCGGTATCTCCTACAGGGAAAGTGCCAGGAGGGAATTGTCGAGCTTGTTCTCAGTGTCTCTGAGAATTGCTCTGATTATCTGTGTGACCTCTTTGCTAAGACTCTCCAGAGAGACGTCCTCAAAACCAACACACATCTTGACATATCTCCCACATTGATCGCAGTGTCTCCAGAAACGGCATTCAAGGAGCCAGGACCTTTTCTCCCTACACTGTCCATTGAATTGTCCTCAAAACCAATATACATCCTGCTATATCTCCCACATGGAAAGTGCCAGGAGGGAGAAGTGGGGATTATGTTTAGACTTTCTCGGAACTGCTTCAAATCAACTAGATATCTTTGTGCTGTAAATCTCCCAACAGCCAAACGCAAAAGCAGCAAACATCTCGCTGTATGTCCCGCATCCAAAGTGCCAAGAGAGAGCTTGCTCTCCCTGTCTTTGAGTACTGTTTTCACTGTCCCGGTTACCTCTTTGCTAACATTCTCTTCAGAGCTGCAGTGAAACGAGGAACCACGTGGAGAAGGCACCCACACTGAAAGTGCCTGGAGGGAACATTGGGGCTTCTTCTCAGTGTCTCTGACATAGGGTTTCACTGTCCCGGGAAAGTCTCTGCTAACACCCTGCAGAGCGCTGTGCCCAATATACAGAAACGTCTTGCGGTATCTCCTACAGGGAAAGTGCCAGGAGGGAATTGTGGAGCTTGTTCTCAGTGTCTCTGAGAATTGCTCTGATTATCCCTGTGACCTCTTTGCTAAGACTCTCCAGAGAGCCGTCCTCAAAACAAACACACATCTTGACATATCTCCCACATTGATCGCAGTGTCTCCAGAAACGGCATTCAAGGAGCCAGGACCTTTTCTCCCTACACTGTCCATTGAGTTGTCCTCAAAACCAATATACATCCTGCTATATCTCCCACATGGAAAGTGCCAGGAGGGAGAAGTGGGGATTATGTTTAGACTTTCTCGGAACTGCTTCAAATCAACTAGATATCTTTGTGCTGTAAATCTCCCAACAGCCAAACGCAAAAGCAGCAAACATCTCGCTGTATGTCCCGCATCCAAAGTGCCAAGAGAGAGCTTGCTCTCCCTGTCTTTGAGTACTGTTTTCACTGTCCCGGTTACCTCTTTGCTAACATTCTCTTCAGAGCTGCAGTGAAACCAGGAACCACGTGGAGAAGGCACCCACACTGAAAGTGCCTGGAGGGAACATTGGGGCTTCTTCTCAGTGTCTCTGACATAGGGTTTCACTGTCCCGGGAAAGTCTCTGCTAACACCCTGCAGAGCGCTGTGCCCAATATACAGAAACGTCTTGCGGTATCTCCTACAGGGAAAGTGCCAGGAGGGAATTGTGGAGCTTGTTCTCAGTGTCTCTGAGAATTGCTCTGATTATCCCTGTGACCTCTTTGCTAAGACTCTCCAGAGAGACGTCCTCAAAACCAACACACATCTTGACATATCTCCCGCATTGATCGCAGTGTCTCCAGAAACGGCATTCAAGGAGCCAGGACCTTTTCTCCCTACACTGTCCATTGAGTTGTCCTCAAAACCAATATACATCCTGCTATATCTCCCGCATGGAAAGTGCCAGGAGGGAGAAGTGGGGATTATGTTTAGACTTTCTCGGAACTGCTTCAAATCAACTAGATATCTTTGTGCTGTAAATCTCCCAACAGCCAAACGCAAAAGCAGCAAACATCTCGCTGTATGTCCCGCATCCAAAGTGCCAAGAGAGAGCTTGCTCTCCCTGTCTTTGAGTACTGTTTTCACTGTCCCGGTTACCTCTTTGCTAACATTCTCTTCAGAGCTGCAGTGAAACCAGGAACCACGTGGAGAAGGCACCCACACTGAAAGTGCCTGGAGGGAACATTGGGGCTTCTTCTCAGTGTCTCTGACATAGTGTTTCACTGTCCCGGGAAAGTCTCTGCTAACACCGTGCAGAGCACTGTGCCCAATATACAGAAACGTCTTGCGGTATCTCCTACAGGGAAAGTGCCAGGAGGGAATTGTCGAGCTTGTTCTCAGTGTCTCTGAGAATTGCTCTGATTATCCCTGTGACCTCTTTGCTAAGACTCTCCAGAGAGCCGTCCTCAAAACAAACACACATCTTGACATATCTCCCGCATTGATCGCAGTGTCTCCAGAAACGGCATTCAAGGAGCCAGGACCTTTTCTCCCTACACTGTCCATTGAGTTGTCCTCAAAACCAATATACATCCTGCTATATCTCCCACATGGAAAGTGCCAGGAGGGAGAAGTGGGGATTATGTTTAGACTTTCTCGGAACTGCTTCAAATCAACTAGATATCTTTGTGCTGTAAATCTCCCAACAGCCAAACGCAAAAGCAGCAAACATCTCGCTGTATGTCCCACATCCAAAGTGCCAAGAGAGAGCTTGCTCTCCCTGTCTTTGAGTACTGTTTTCACTGTCCCGGTTACCTCTTGGCTAACATTCTCTTCAGAGCTGCAGTGAAACCAGGAACCACGTGGAGAAGGCACCCACACTGAAAGTGCCTGGAGGGAACATTGGGGCTTCTTCTCAGTGTCTCTGACATAGGGTTTCACTGTCCCGGGAAAGTCTCTGCTAACACCCTGCAGAGCACTGTGCCCAATATACAGAAACGTCTTGCGGTATCTCCTACAGGGAAAGTGCCAGGAGGGAATTGTGGAGCTTGTTCTCAGTGTCTCTGAGAATTGCTCTGATTATCCCTGTGACCTCTTTGCTAAGACTCTCCAGAGAGACGTCCTCAAAACCAACACACATCTTGACATATCTCCCACATTGATCGCAGTGTCTCCAGAAACGGCATTCAAGGAGCCAGGACCTTTTCTCCCTACACTGTCCATTGAATTGTCCTCAAAACCAATATACATCCTGCTATATCTCCCACATGGAAAGTGCCAGGAGGGAGAAGTGGGGATTATGTTTAGACTTTCTCGGAACTGCTTCAAATCAACTAGATATCTTTGTGCTGTAAATCTCCCAACAGCCAAACGCAAAAGCAGCAAACATCTCGCTGTATGTCCCGCATCCAAAGTGCCAAGAGAGAGCTTGCTCTCCCTGTCTTTGAGTACTGTTTTCACTGTCCCGGTTACCTCTTGGCTAACATTCTCTTCAGAGCTGCAGTGAAACCAGGAACCACGTGGAGAAAGCACCCACACTGAAAGTGCCTGGAGGGAACATTGGGGCTTCTTCTCAGTGTCTCTGACATAGGGTTTCACTGTCCCGGGAAAGTCTCTGCTAACACCCTGCAGAGCGCTGTGCCCAATATACAGAAACGTCTTGCGGTATCTCCTACAGGGAAAGTGCCAGGAGGGAATTGTGGAGCTTGTTCTCAGTGTCTCTGAGAATTGCTCTGATTATCCCTGTGACCTCTTTGCTAAGACTCTCCAGAGAGCCGTCCTCAAAACAAACACACATCTTGACATATCTCCCGCATTGATCGCAGTGTCTCCAGAAACGGCATTCAAGGAGCCAGGACCTTTTCTCCCTACACTGTCCATTGAGTTGTCCTCAAAACCAATATACATCCTGCTATATCTCCCGCATGGAAAGTGCCAGGAGGGAGAAGTGGGGATTATGTTTAGACTTTCTCGGAACTGCTTCAAATCAACTAGATATCTTTGTGCTGTAAATCTCCCAACAGCCAAACGCAAAAGCAGCAAACATCTCGCTGTATGTCCCACATCCAAAGTGCCAAGAGAGAGCTTGCTCTCCCTGTCTTTGAGTACTGTTTTCACTGTCCCGGTTACCTCTTGGCTAACATTCTCTTCAGAGCTGCAGTGAAACCAGGAACCACGTGGAGAAGGCACCCACACTGAAAGTGCCTGGAGGGAACATTGGGGCTTCTTCTCAGTGTCTCTGACATAGGGTTTCACTGTCCCGGGAAAGTCTCTGCTAACACCCTGCAGAGCGCTGTGCCCAATATACAGAAACGTCTTGCGGTATCTCCTACAGGGAAAGTGCCAGGAGGGAATTGTGGAGCTTGTTCTCAGTGTCTCTGAGAATTGCTCTGATTATCCCTGTGACCTCTTTGCTAAGACTCTCCAGAGAGACGTCCTCAAAACAAACACACATCTTGACATATCTCCCGCATTGATCGCAGTGTCTCCAGAAACGGCATTCAAGGAGCCAGGACCTTTTCTCCCTACACTGTCCATTGAGTTGTCCTCAAAACCAATATACATCCTGCTATATCTCCCGCATGGAAAGTGCCAGGAGGGAGAAGTGGGGATTATGTTTAGACTTTCTCGGAACTGCTTCAAATCAACTAGATATCTTTGTGCTGTAAATCTCCCAACAGCCAAACGCAAAAGCAGCAAACATCTCGCTGTATGTCCCACATCCAAAGTGCCAAGAGAGAGCTTGCTCTCCCTGTCTTTGAGTACTGTTTTCACTGTCCCGGTTACCTCTTGGCTAACATTCTCTTCAGAGCTGCAGTGAAACCAGGAACCACGTGGAGAAAGCACCCACACTGAAAGTGCCTGGAGGGAACATTGGGGCTTCTTCTCAGTGTCTCTGACATAGGGTTTCACTGTCCCGGGAAAGTCTCTGCTAACACCCTGCAGAGCGCTGTGCCCAATATACAGAAACGTCTTGCGGTATCTCCTACAGGGAAAGTGCCAGGAGGGAATTGTGGAGCTTGTTCTCAGTGTCTCTGAGAATTGCTCTGATTATCCCTGTGACCTCTTTGCTAAGACTCTCCAGAGAGACGTCCTCAAAACCAACACACATCTTGACATATCTCCCGCATTGATCGCAGTGTCTCCAGAAACGGCATTCAAGGAGCCAGGACCTTTTCTCCCTACACTGTCCATTGAGTTGTCCTCAAAACCAATATACATCCTGCTATATCTCCCACATGGAAAGTGCCAGGAGGGAGAAGTGGGGATTATGTTTAGACTTTCTCGGAACTGCTTCAAATCAACTAGATATCTTTGTGCTGTAAATCTCCCAACAGCCAAACGCAAAAGCAGCAAACATCTCGCTGTATGTCCCGCATCCAAAGTGCCAAGAGAGAGCTTGCTCTCCCTGTCTTTGAGTACTGTTTTCACTGTCCCGGTTACCTCTTTGCTAACATTCTCTTCAGAGCCGCAGTGAAACCAGGAACCACGTGGAGAAGGCACCCACACTGAAAGTGCCTGGAGGGAACATTGGGGCTTCTTCTCAGTGTCTCTGACATAGGGTTTCACTGTCCCGGGAAAGTCTCTGCTAACACCGTGCAGAGCGCTGTGCCCAATGTACAGAAACGTCTTGCGGTATCTCCTACAGGGAAAGTGCCAGGAGGGAATTGTGGAGCTTGTTCTCAGTGTCTCTGAGAATTGCTCTGGTTATCTGTGTGACCTCTTTGCTAAGACTCTCCAGAGAGACGTCCTCAAAACAAACACACATCTTGACATATCTCCCACATTGATCGCAGTGTCTCCAGAAACGGCATTCAAGGAGCCAGGACCTTTTCTCCCTACACTGTCCATTGAGTTGTCCTCAAAACCAATATACATCCTGCTATATCTCCCACATGGAAAGTGCCAGGAGGGAGAAGTGGGGATTATGTTTAGACTTTCTCGGAACTGCTTCAAATCAACTAGATATCTTTGTGCTGTAAATCTCCCAACAGCCAAACGCAAAAGCAGCAAACATCTCGCTGTATGTCCCACATCCAAAGTGCCAAGAGAGAGCTTGCTCTCCCTGTCTTTGAGTACTGTTTTCACTGTCCCGGTTACCTCTTGGCTAACATTCTCTTCAGAGCTGCAGTGAAACCAGGAACCACGTGGAGAAGGCACCCACACTGAAAGTGCCTGGAGGGAACATTGGGGCTTCTTCTCAGTGTCTCTGACATAGGGTTTCACTGTCCCGGGAAAGTCTCTGCTAACACCGTGCAGAGCGCTGTGCCCAATATACAGAAACGTCTTGCGGTATCTCCTACAGGGAAAGTGCCAGGAGGGAATTGTGGAGCTTGTTCTCAGTGTCTCTGAGAATTGCTCTGATTATCCCTGTGACCTCTTTGCTAAGACTCTCCAGAGAGACGTCCTCAAAACCAACACACATCTTGACATATCTCCCACATTGATCGCAGTGTCTCCAGAAATGGCATTCAAGGAGCCAGGACCTTTTCTCCCTACACTGTCCATTGAATTGTCCTCAAAACCAATATACATCCTGCTATATCTCCCACATGGAAAGTGCCAGGAGGGAGAAGTGGGGATTATGTTTAGACTTTCTCGGAACTGCTTCAAATCAACTAGATATCTTTGTGCTGTAAATCTCCCAACAGCCAAACGCAAAAGCAGCAAACATCTCGCTGTATGTCCCGCATCCAAAGTGCCAAGAGAGAGCTTGCTCTCCCTGTCTTTGAGTACTGTTTTCACTGTCCCGGTTACCTCTTGGCTAACATTCTCTTCAGAGCTGCAGTGAAACCAGGAACCACGTGGAGAAGGCACCCACACTGAAAGTGCCTGGAGGGAACATTGGGGCTTCTTCTCAGTGTCTCTGACATAGGGTTTCACTGTCCCGGGAAAGTCTCTGCTAACACCCTGCAGAGCGCTGTGCCCAATATACAGAAACGTCTTGCGGTATCTCCTACAGGGAAAGTGCCAGGAGGGAATTGTCGAGCTTGTTCTCAGTGTCTCTGAGAATTGCTCTGATTATCCCTGTGACCTCTTTGCTAAGACTCTCCAGAGAGACGTCCTCAAAACCAACACACATCTTGACATATCTCCCACATTGATCGCAGTGTCTCCAGAAACGGCATTCAAGGAGCCAGGACCTTTTCTCCCTACACTGTCCATTGAGTTGTCCTCAAAACCAATATACATCCTGCTATATCTCCCACATGGAAAGTGCCAGGAGGGAGAAGTGGGGATTATGTTTAGACTTTCTCGGAACTGCTTCAAATCAACTAGATATCTTTGTGCTGTAAATCTCCCAACAGCCAAACGCAAAAGCAGCAAACATCTCGCTGTATGTCCCGCATCCAAAGTGCCAAGAGAGAGCTTGCTCTCCCTGTCTTTGAGTACTGTTTTCACTGTCCCGGTTACCTCTTTGCTAACATTCTCTTCAGAGCCGCAGTGAAACCAGGAACCACGTGGAGAAGGCACCCACACTGAAAGTGCCTGGAGGGAACATTGGGGCTTCTTCTCAGTGTCTCTGACATAGGGTTTCACTGTCCCGGGAAAGTCTCTGCTAACACCGTGCAGAGCGCTGTGCCCAATGTACAGAAACGTCTTGCGGTATCTCCTACAGGGAAAGTGCCAGGAGGGAATTGTGGAGCTTGTTCTCAGTGTCTCTGAGAATTGCTCTGATTATCCCTGTGACCTCTTTGCTAAGACTCTCCAGAGAGACGTCCTCAAAACAAACACACATCTTGACATATCTCCCACATTGATCGCAGTGTCTCCAGAAACGGCATTCAAGGAGCCAGGACCTTTTCTCCCTACACTGTCCATTGAGTTGTCCTCAAAACCAATATACATCCTGCTATATCTCCCACATGGAAAGTGCCAGGAGGGAGAAGTGGGGATTATGTTTAGACTTTCTCGGAACTGCTTCAAATCAACTAGATATCTTTGTGCTGTAAATCTCCCAACAGCCAAACGCAAAAGCAGCAAACATCTCGCTGTATGTCCCACATCCAAAGTGCCAAGAGAGAGCTTGCTCTCCCTGTCTTTGAGTACTGTTTTCACTGTCCCGGTTACCTCTTTGCTAACATTCTCTTCAGAGCCGCAGTGAAACCAGGAACCACGTGGAGAAGGCACCCACACTGAAAGTGCCTGGAGGGAACATTGGGCCTTCTTCTCAGTGTCTCTGACATAGGGTTTCACTGTCCCGGGAAAGTCTCTGCTAACACCCTGCAGAGCGCTGTGCACAATATACAGAAACGTCTTGCGGTATCTCCTACAGGGAAAGTGCCAGGAGGGAATTGTCGAGCTTGTTCTCAGTGTCTCTGAGAATTGCTCTGATTATCCCTGTGACCTCTTTGCTAAGACTCTCCAGAGAGACGTCCTCAAAACAAACACACATCTTGACATATCTCCCACATTGATCGCAGTGTCTCCAGAAACGGCATTCAAGGAGCCAGGACCTTTTCTCCCTACACTGTCCATTGAGTTGTCCTCAAAACCAATATACATCCTGCTATATCTCCCACATGGAAAGTGCCAGGAGGGAGAAGTGGGGATTATGTTTAGACTTTCTCGGAACTGCTTCAAATCAACTAGATATCTTTGTGCTGTAAATCTCCCAACAGCCAAACGCAAAAGCAGCAAACATCTCGCTGTATGTCCCACATCCAAAGTGCCAAGAGAGAGCTTGCTCTCCCTGTCTTTGAGTACTGTTTTCACTGTCCCGGTTACCTCTTGGCTAACATTCTCTTCAGAGCTGCAGTGAAACCAGGAACCACGTGGAGAAGGCACCCACACTGAAAGTGCCTGGAGGGAACATTGGGGCTTCTTCTCAGTGTCTCTGACATAGGGTTTCACTGTCCCGGGAAAGTCTCTGCTAACACCCTGCAGAGCACTGTGCCCAATATACAGAAACGTCTTGCGGTATCTCCTACAGGGAAAGTGCCAGGAGGGAATTGTGGAGCTTGTTCTCAGTGTCTCTGAGAATTGCTCTGATTATCCCTGTGACCTCTTTGCTAAGACTCTCCAGAGAGACGTCCTCAAAACCAACACACATCTTGACATATCTCCCACATTGATCGCAGTGTCTCCAGAAATGGCATTCAAGGAGCCAGGACCTTTTCTCCCTACACTGTCCATTGAATTGTCCTCAAAACCAATATACATCCTGCTATATCTCCCACATGGAAAGTGCCAGGAGGGAGAAGTGGGGATTATGTTTAGACTTTCTCGGAACTGCTTCAAATCAACTAGATATCTTTGTGCTGTAAATCTCCCAACAGCCAAACGCAAAAGCAGCAAACATCTCGCTGTATGTCCCGCATCCAAAGTGCCAAGAGAGAGCTTGCTCTCCCTGTCTTTGAGTACTGTTTTCACTGTCCCGGTTACCTCTTGGCTAACATTCTCTTCAGAGCTGCAGTGAAACCAGGAACCACGTGGAGAAGGCACCCACACTGAAAGTGCCTGGAGGGAACATTGGGGCTTCTTCTCAGTGTCTCTGACATAGGGTTTCACTGTCCCGGGAAAGTCTCTGCTAACACCGTGCAGAGCGCTGTGCCCAATATACAGAAACGTCTTGCGGTATCTCCTACAGGGAAAGTGCCAGGAGGGAATTGTCGAGCTTGTTCTCAGTGTCTCTGAGAATTGCTCTGATTATCCCTGTGACCTCTTTGCTAAGACTCTCCAGAGAGACGTCCTCAAAACAAACACACATCTTGACATATCTCCCACATTGATCGCAGTGTCTCCAGAAACGGCATTCAAGGAGCCAGGACCTTTTCTCCCTACACTGTCCATTGAGTTGTCCTCAAAACCAATATACATCCTGCTATATCTCCCACATGGAAAGTGCCAGGAGGGAGAAGTGGGGATTATGTTTAGACTTTCTCGGAACTGCTTCAAATCAACTAGATATCTTTGTGCTGTAAATCTCCCAACAGCCAAACGCAAAAGCAGCAAACATCTCGCTGTATGTCCCACATCCAAAGTGCCAAGAGAGAGCTTGCTCTCCCTGTCTTTGAGTACTGTTTTCACTGTCCCGGTTACCTCTTTGCTAACATTCTCTTCAGAGCCGCAGTGAAACCAGGAACCACGTGGAGAAGGCACCCACACTGAAAGTGCCTGGAGGGAACATTGGGGCTTCTTCTCAGTGTCTCTGACATAGGGTTTCACTGTCCCGGGAAAGTCTCTGCTAACACCCTGCAGAGCACTGTGCCCAATATACAGAAACGTCTTGCGGTATCTCCTACAGGGAAAGTGCCAGGAGGGAATTGTGGAGCTTGTTCTCAGTGTCTCTGAGAATTGCTCTGATTATCCCTGTGACCTCTTTGCTAAGACTCTCCAGAGAGCCGTCCTCAAAACAAACACACATCTTGACATATCTCCCACATTGATCGCAGTGTCTCCAGAAACGGCATTCAAGGAGCCAGGACCTTTTCTCCCTACACTGTCCATTGAGTTGTCCTCAAAACCAATATACATCCTGCTATATCTCCCACATGGAAAGTGCCAGGAGGGAGAAGTGGGGATTATGTTTAGACTTTCTCGGAACTGCTTCAAATCAACTAGATATCTTTGTGCTGTAAATCTCCCAACAGCCAAACGCAAAAGCAGCAAACATCTCGCTGTATGTCCCGCATCCAAAGTGCCAAGAGAGAGCTTGCTCTCCCTGTCTTTGAGTACTGTTTTCACTGTCCCGGTTACCTCTTGGCTAACATTCTCTTCAGAGCTGCAGTGAAACCAGGAACCACGTGGAGAAGGCACCCACACTGAAAGTGCCTGGAGGGAACATTGGGGCTTCTTCTCAGTGTCTCTGACATAGGGTTTCACTGTCCCGGGAAAGTCTCTGCTAACACCCTGCAGAGCGCTGTGCCCAATATACAGAAACGTCTTGCGGTATGTCCTACAGGGAAAGTGCCAGGAGGGAATTGTCGAGCTTGTTCTCAGTGTCTCTGAGAATTGCTCTGATTATCCCTGTGACCTCTTTGCTAAGACTCTCCAGAGAGACGTCCTCAAAACCAACACACATCTTGACATATCTCCCACATTGATCGCAGTGTCTCCAGAAACGGCATTCAAGGAGCCAGGACCTTTTCTCCCTACACTGTCCATTGAGTTGTCCTCAAAACCAATATACATCCTGCTATATCTCCCACATGGAAAGTGCCAGGAGGGAGAAGTGGGGATTATGTTTAGACTTTCTCGGAACTGCTTCAAATCAACTAGATATCTTTGTGCTGTAAATCTCCCAACAGCCAAACGCAAAAGCAGCAAACATCTCGCTGTATGTCCCGCATCCAAAGTGCCAAGAGAGAGCTTGCTCTCCCTGTCTTTGAGTACTGTTTTCACTGTCCCGGTTACCTCTTTGCTAACATTCTCTTCAGAGCCGCAGTGAAACCAGGAACCACGTGGAGAAGGCACCCACACTGAAAGTGCCTGGAGGGAACATTGGGGCTTCTTCTCAGTGTCTCTGACATAGGGTTTCACTGTCCCGGGAAAGTCTCTGCTAACACCGTGCAGAGCGCTGTGCCCAATGTACAGAAACGTCTTGCGGTATCTCCTACAGGGAAAGTGCCAGGAGGGAATTGTGGAGCTTGTTCTCAGTGTCTCTGAGAATTGCTCTGATTATCCCTGTGACCTCTTTGCTAAGACTCTCCAGAGAGACGTCCTCAAAACAAACACACATCTTGACATATCTCCCACATTGATCGCAGTGTCTCCAGAAACGGCATTCAAGGAGCCAGGACCTTTTCTCCCTACACTGTCCATTGAGTTGTCCTCAAAACCAATATACATCCTGCTATATCTCCCACATGGAAAGTGCCAGGAGGGAGAAGTGGGGATTATGTTTAGACTTTCTCGGAACTGCTTCAAATCAACTAGATATCTTTGTGCTGTAAATCTCCCAACAGCCAAACGCAAAAGCAGCAAACATCTCGCTGTATGTCCCACATCCAAAGTGCCAAGAGAGAGCTTGCTCTCCCTGTCTTTGAGTACTGTTTTCACTGTCCCGGTTACCTCTTTGCTAACATTCTCTTCAGAGCCGCAGTGAAACCAGGAACCACGTGGAGAAGGCACCCACACTGAAAGTGCCTGGAGGGAACATTGGGCCTTCTTCTCAGTGTCTCTGACATAGGGTTTCACTGTCCCGGGAAAGTCTCTGCTAACACCCTGCAGAGCGCTGTGCACAATATACAGAAACGTCTTGCGGTATCTCCTACAGGGAAAGTGCCAGGAGGGAATTGTGGAGCTTGTTCTCAGTGTCTCTGAGAATTGCTCTGATTATCCCTGTGACCTCTTTGCTAAGACTCTCCAGAGAGACGTCCTCAAAACCAACACACATCTTGACATATCTCCCGCATTGATCGCAGTGTCTCCAGAAACGGCATTCAAGGAGCCAGGACCTTTTCTCCCTACACTGTCCATTGAGTTGTCCTCAAAACCAATATACATCCTGCTATATCTCCCACATGGAAAGTGCCAGGAGGGAGAAGTGGGGATTATGTTTAGACTTTCTCGGAACTGCTTCAAATCAACTAGATATCTTTGTGCTGTAAATCTCCCAACAGCCAAACGCAAAAGCAGCAAACATCTCGCTGTATGTCCCGCATCCAAAGTGCCAAGAGAGAGCTTGCTCTCCCTGTCTTTGAGTACTGTTTTCACTGTCCCGGTTACCTCTTGGCTAACATTCTCTTCAGAGCTGCAGTGAAACCAGGAACCACGTGGAGAAGGCACCCACACTGAAAGTGCCTGGAGGGAACATTGGGGCTTCTTCTCAGTGTCTCTGACATAGGGTTTCACTGTCCCGGGAAAGTCTCTGCTAACACCCTGCAGAGCGCTGTGCCCAATATACAGAAACGTCTTGCGGTATCTCCTACAGGGAAAGTGCCAGGAGGGAATTGTCGAGCTTGTTCTCAGTGTCTCTGAGAATTGCTCTGATTATCCCTGTGACCTCTTTGCTAAGACTCTCCAGAGAGACGTCCTCAAAACCAACACACATCTTGACATATCTCCCACATTGATCGCAGTGTCTCCAGAAACGGCATTCAAGGAGCCAGGACCTTTTCTCCCTACACTGTCCATTGAGTTGTCCTCAAAACCAATATACATCCTGCTATATCTCCCACATGGAAAGTGCCAGGAGGGAGAAGTGGGGATTATGTTTAGACTTTCTCGGAACTGCTTCAAATCAACTAGATATCTTTGTGCTGTAAATCTCCCAACAGCCAAACGCAAAAGCAGCAAACATCTCGCTGTATGTCCCGCATCCAAAGTGCCAAGAGAGAGCTTGCTCTCCCTGTCTTTGAGTACTGTTTTCACTGTCCCGGTTACCTCTTTGCTAACATTCTCTTCAGAGCCGCAGTGAAACCAGGAACCACGTGGAGAAGGCACCCACACTGAAAGTGCCTGGAGGGAACATTGGGGCTTCTTCTCAGTGTCTCTGACATAGGGTTTCACTGTCCCGGGAAAGTCTCTGCTAACACCGTGCAGAGCGCTGTGCCCAATGTACAGAAACGTCTTGCGGTATCTCCTACAGGGAAAGTGTCAGGAGGGAATTGTGGAGCTTGTTCTCAGTGTCTCTGAGAATTGCTCTGATTATCCCTGTGACCTCTTTGCTAAGACTCTCCAGAGAGACGTCCTCAAAACAAACACACATCTTGACATATCTCCCACATTGATCGCAGTGTCTCCAGAAACGGCATTCAAGGAGCCAGGACCTTTTCTCCCTACACTGTCCATTGAGTTGTCCTCAAAACCAATATACATCCTGCTATATCTCCCACATGGAAAGTGCCAGGAGGGAGAAGTGGGGATTATGTTTAGACTTTCTCGGAACTGCTTCAAATCAACTAGATATCTTTGTGCTGTAAATCTCCCAACAGCCAAACGCAAAAGCAGCAAACATCTCGCTGTATGTCCCACATCCAAAGTGCCAAGAGAGAGCTTGCTCTCCCTGTCTTTGAGTACTGTTTTCACTGTCCCGGTTACCTCTTTGCTAACATTCTCTTCAGAGCCGCAGTGAAACCAGGAACCACGTGGAGAAGGCACCCACACTGAAAGTGCCTGGAGGGAACATTGGGCCTTCTTCTCAGTGTCTCTGACATAGGGTTTCACTGTCCCGGGAAAGTCTCTGCTAACACCCTGCAGAGCGCTGTGCACAATATACAGAAACGTCTTGCGGTATCTCCTACAGGGAAAGTGCCAGGAGGGAATTGTCGAGCTTGTTCTCAGTGTCTCTGAGAATTGCTCTGATTATCCCTGTGACCTCTTTGCTAAGACTCTCCAGAGAGACGTCCTCAAAACAAACACACATCTTGACATATCTCCCACATTGATCGCAGTGTCTCCAGAAACGGCATTCAAGGAGCCAGGACCTTTTCTCCCTACACTGTCCATTGAGTTGTCCTCAAAACCAATATACATCCTGCTATATCTCCCACATGGAAAGTGCCAGGAGGGAGAAGTGGGGATTATGTTTAGACTTTCTCGGAACTGCTTCAAATCAACTAGATATCTTTGTGCTGTAAATCTCCCAACAGCCAAACGCAAAAGCAGCAAACATCTCGCTGTATGTCCCACATCCAAAGTGCCAAGAGAGAGCTTGCTCTCCCTGTCTTTGAGTACTGTTTTCACTGTCCCGGTTACCTCTTGGCTAACATTCTCTTCAGAGCTGCAGTGAAACCAGGAACCACGTGGAGAAGGCACCCACACTGAAAGTGCCTGGAGGGAACATTGGGGCTTCTTCTCAGTGTCTCTGACATAGGGTTTCACTGTCCCGGGAAAGTCTCTGCTAACACCCTGCAGAGCACTGTGCCCAATATACAGAAACGTCTTGCGGTATCTCCTACAGGGAAAGTGCCAGGAGGGAATTGTGGAGCTTGTTCTCAGTGTCTCTGAGAATTGCTCTGATTATCCCTGTGACCTCTTTGCTAAGACTCTCCAGAGAGACGTCCTCAAAACCAACACACATCTTGACATATCTCCCACATTGATCGCAGTGTCTCCAGAAATGGCATTCAAGGAGCCAGGACCTTTTCTCCCTACACTGTCCATTGAATTGTCCTCAAAACCAATATACATCCTGCTATATCTCCCACATGGAAAGTGCCAGGAGGGAGAAGTGGGGATTATGTTTAGACTTTCTCGGAACTGCTTCAAATCAACTAGATATCTTTGTGCTGTAAATCTCCCAACAGCCAAACGCAAAAGCAGCAAACATCTCGCTGTATGTCCCGCATCCAAAGTGCCAAGAGAGAGCTTGCTCTCCCTGTCTTTGAGTACTGTTTTCACTGTCCCGGTTACCTCTTGGCTAACATTCTCTTCAGAGCTGCAGTGAAACCAGGAACCACGTGGAGAAGGCACCCACACTGAAAGTGCCTGGAGGGAACATTGGGGCTTCTTCTCAGTGTCTCTGACATAGGGTTTCACTGTCCCGGGAAAGTCTCTGCTAACACCGTGCAGAGCGCTGTGCCCAATATACAGAAACGTCTTGCGGTATCTCCTACAGGGAAAGTGCCAGGAGGGAATTGTCGAGCTTGTTCTCAGTGTCTCTGAGAATTGCTCTGATTATCCCTGTGACCTCTTTGCTAAGACTCTCCAGAGAGACGTCCTCAAAACAAACACACATCTTGACATATCTCCCACATTGATCGCAGTGTCTCCAGAAACGGCATTCAAGGAGCCAGGACCTTTTCTCCCTACACTGTCCATTGAGTTGTCCTCAAAACCAATATACATCCTGCTATATCTCCCACATGGAAAGTGCCAGGAGGGAGAAGTGGGGATTATGTTTAGACTTTCTCGGAACTGCTTCAAATCAACTAGATATCTTTGTGCTGTAAATCTCCCAACAGCCAAACGCAAAAGCAGCAAACATCTCGCTGTATGTCCCACATCCAAAGTGCCAAGAGAGAGCTTGCTCTCCCTGTCTTTGAGTACTGTTTTCACTGTCCCGGTTACCTCTTTGCTAACATTCTCTTCAGAGCCGCAGTGAAACCAGGAACCACGTGGAGAAGGCACCCACACTGAAAGTGCCTGGAGGGAACATTGGGGCTTCTTCTCAGTGTCTCTGACATAGGGTTTCACTGTCCCGGGAAAGTCTCTGCTAACACCCTGCAGAGCACTGTGCCCAATATACAGAAACGTCTTGCGGTATCTCCTACAGGGAAAGTGCCAGGAGGGAATTGTGGAGCTTGTTCTCAGTGTCTCTGAGAATTGCTCTGATTATCCCTGTGACCTCTTTGCTAAGACTCTCCAGAGAGCCGTCCTCAAAACAAACACACATCTTGACATATCTCCCACATTGATCGCAGTGTCTCCAGAAACGGCATTCAAGGAGCCAGGACCTTTTCTCCCTACACTGTCCATTGAGTTGTCCTCAAAACCAATATACATCCTGCTATATCTCCCACATGGAAAGTGCCAGGAGGGAGAAGTGGGGATTATGTTTAGACTTTCTCGGAACTGCTTCAAATCAACTAGATATCTTTGTGCTGTAAATCTCCCAACAGCCAAACGCAAAAGCAGCAAACATCTCGCTGTATGTCCCGCATCCAAAGTGCCAAGAGAGAGCTTGCTCTCCCTGTCTTTGAGTACTGTTTTCACTGTCCCGGTTACCTCTTGGCTAACATTCTCTTCAGAGCTGCAGTGAAACCAGGAACCACGTGGAGAAGGCACCCACACTGAAAGTGCCTGGAGGGAACATTGGGGCTTCTTCTCAGTGTCTCTGACATAGGGTTTCACTGTCCCGGGAAAGTCTCTGCTAACACCCTGCAGAGCGCTGTGCCCAATATACAGAAACGTCTTGCGGTATCTCCTACAGGGAAAGTGCCAGGAGGGAATTGTCGAGCTTGTTCTCAGTGTCTCTGAGAATTGCTCTGATTATCCCTGTGACCTCTTTGCTAAGACTCTCCAGAGAGACGTCCTCAAAACCAACACACATCTTGACATATCTCCCGCATTGATCGCAGTGTCTCCAGAAACGGCATTCAAGGAGCCAGGACCTTTTCTCCCTACACTGTCCATTGAGTTGTCCTCAAAACCAATATACATCCTGCTATATCTCCCACATGGAAAGTGCCAGGAGGGAGAAGTGGGGATTATGTTTAGACTTTCTCGGAACTGCTTCAAATCAACTAGATATCTTTGTGCTGTAAATCTCCCAACAGCCAAACGCAAAAGCAGCAAACATCTCGCTGTATGTCCCACATCCAAAGTGCCAAGAGAGAGCTTGCTCTCCCTGTCTTTGAGTACTGTTTTCACTGTCCCGGTTACCTCTTTGCTAACATTCTCTTCAGAGCTGCAGTGAAACCAGGAACCACGTGGAGAAGGCACCCACACTGAAAGTGCCTGGAGGGAACATTGGGCCTTCTTCTCAGTGTCTCTGACATAGGGTTTCACTGTCCCGGGAAAGTCTCTGCTAACACCCTGCAGAGCGCTGTGCCCAATATACAGAAACGTCTTGCGGTATCTCCTACAGGGAAAGTGCCAGGAGGGAATTGTGGAGCTTGTTCTCAGTGTCTCTGAGAATTGCTCTGATTATCCCTGTGACCTCTTTGCTAAGACTCTCCAGAGAGCCGTCCTCAAAACAAACACACATCTTGACATATCTCCCGCATTGATCGCAGTGTCTCCAGAAACGGCATTCAAGGAGCCAGGACCTTTTCTCCCTACACTGTCCATTGAGTTGTCCTCAAAACCAATATACATCCTGCTATATCTCCCACATGGAAAGTGCCAGGAGGGAGAAGTGGGGATTATGTTTAGACTTTCTCGGAACTGCTTCAAATCAACTAGATATCTTTGTGCTGTAAATCTCCCAACAGCCAAACGCAAAAGCAGCAAACATCTCGCTGTATGTCCCGCATCCAAAGTGCCAAGAGAGAGCTTGCTCTCCCTGTCTTTGAGTACTGTTTTCACTGTCCCGGTTACCTCTTGGCTAACATTCTCTTCAGAGCTGCAGTGAAACCAGGAACCACGTGGAGAAGGCACCCACACTGAAAGTGCCTGGAGGGAACATTGGGGCTTCTTCTCAGTGTCTCTGACATAGGGTTTCACTGTCCCGGGAAAGTCTCTGCTAACACCGTGCAGAGCGCTGTGCCCAATATACAGAAACGTCTTGCGGTATCTCCTACAGGGAAAGTGCCAGGAGGGAATTGTCGAGCTTGTTCTCAGTGTCTCTGAGAATTGCTCTGATTATCCCTGTGACCTCTTTGCTAAGACTCTCCAGAGAGACGTCCTCAAAACCAACACACATCTTGACATATCTCCCGCATTGATGGCAGTGTCTCCAGAAACGGCATTCAAGGAGCCAGGACCTTTTCTCCCTACACTGTCCATTGAGTTGTCCTCAAAACCAATATACATCCTGCTATATCTCCCACATGGAAAGTGCCAGGAGGGAGAAGTGGGGATTATGTTTAGACTTTCTCGGAACTGCTTCAAATCAACTAGATATCTTTGTGCTGTAAATCTCCCAACAGCCAAACGCAAAAGCAGCAAACATCTCGCTGTATGTCCCGCATCCAAAGTGCCAAGAGAGAGCTTGCTCTCCCTGTCTTTGAGTACTGTTTTCACTGTCCCGGTTACCTCTTGGCTAACATTCTCTTCAGAGCTGCAGTGAAACCAGGAACCACGTGGAGAAAGCACCCACACTGAAAGTGCCTGGAGGGAACATTGGGGCTTCTTCTCAGTGTCTCTGACATAGGGTTTCACTGTCCCGGGAAAGTCTCTGCTAACACCCTGCAGAGCGCTGTGCCCAATATACAGAAACGTCTTGCGGTATCTCCTACAGGGAAAGTGCCAGGAGGGAATTGTCGAGCTTGTTCTCAGTGTCTCTGAGAATTGCTCTGATTATCCCTGTGACCTCTTTGCTAAGACTCTCCAGAGAGCCGTCCTCAAAACAAACACACATCTTGACATATCTCCCGCATTGATCGCAGTGTCTCCAGAAACGGCATTCAAGGAGCCAGGACCTTTTCTCCCTACACTGTCCATTGAGTTGTCCTCAAAACCAATATACATCCTGCTATATCTCCCGCATGGAAAGTGCCAGGAGGGAGAAGTGGGGATTATGTTTAGACTTTCTCGGAACTGCTTCAAATCAACTAGATATCTTTGTGCTGTAAATCTCCCAACAGCCAAACGCAAAAGCAGCAAACATCTCGCTGTATGTCCCGCATCCAAAGTGCCAAGAGAGAGCTTGCTCTCCCTGTCTTTGAGTACTGTTTTCACTGTCCCGGTTACCTCTTTGCTAACATTCTCTTCAGAGCTGCAGTGAAACCAGGAAACACGTGGAGAAGGCACCCACACTGAAAGTGCCTGGAGGGAACATTGGGGCTTCTTCTCAGTGTCTCTGACATAGGGTTTCACTGTCCCGGGAAAGTCTCTGCTAACACCCTGCAGAGCACTGTGCCCAATATACAGAAACGTCTTGCGGTATCTCCTACAGGGAAAGTGCCAGGAGGGAATTGTGGAGCTTGTTCTCAGTGTCTCTGAGAATTGCTCTGGTTATCTGTGTGACCTCTTTGCTAAGACTCTCCAGAGAGACGTCCTCAAAACAAACACACATCTTGACATATCTCCCACATTGATCGCAGTGTCTCCAGAAACGGCATTCAAGGAGCCAGGACCTTTTCTCCCTACACTGTCCATTGAGTTGTCCTCAAAACCAATATACATCCTGCTATATCTCCCACATGGAAAGTGCCAGGAGGGAGAAGTGGGGATTATGTTTAGACTTTCTCGGAACTGCTTCAAATCAACTAGATATCTTTGTGCTGTAAATCTCCCAACAGCCAAACGCAAAAGCAGCAAACATCTCGCTGTATGTCCCACATCCAATGTGCCAAGAGAGAGCTTGCTCTCCCTGTCTTTGAGTACTGTTTTCACTGTCCCGGTTACCTCTTTGCTAACATTCTCTTCAGAGCCGCAGTGAAACCAGGAACCACGTGGAGAAGGCACCCACACTGAAAGTGCCTGGAGGGAACATTGGGCCTTCTTCTCAGTGTCTCTGACATAGGGTTTCACTGTCCCGGGAAAGTCTCTGCTAACACCGTGCAGAGCGCTGTGCCCAATATACAGAAACGTCTTGCGGTATCTCCTACAGGGAAAGTGCCAGGAGGGAATTGTCGAGCTTGTTCTCAGTGTCTCTGAGAATTGCTCTGATTATCCCTGTGACCTCTTTGCTAAGACTCTCCAGAGAGACGTCCTCAAAACAAACACACATCTTGACATATCTCCCACATTGATCGCAGTGTCTCCAGAAACGGCATTCAAGGAGCCAGGACCTTTTCTCCCTACACTGTCCATTGAGTTGTCCTCAAAACCAATATACATCCTGCTATATCTCCCACATGGAAAGTGCCAGGAGGGAGAAGTGGGGATTATGTTTAGACTTTCTCGGAACTGCTTCAAATCAACTAGATATCTTTGTGCTGTAAATCTCCCAACAGCCAAACGCAAAAGCAGCAAACATCTCGCTGTATGTCCCGCATCCAAAGTGCCAAGAGAGAGCTTGCTCTCCCTGTCTTTGAGTACTGTTTTCACTGTCCCGGTTACCTCTTGGCTAACATTCTCTTCAGAGCTGCAGTGAAACCAGGAACCACGTGGAGAAGGCACCCACACTGAAAGTGCCTGGAGGGAACATTGGGGCTTCTTCTCAGTGTCTCTGACATAGGGTTTCACTGTCCCGGGAAAGTCTCTGCTAACACCGTGCAGAGCGCTGTGCCCAATATACAGAAACGTCTTGCGGTATCTCCTACAGGGAAAGTGCCAGGAGGGAATTGTGGAGCTTGTTCTCAGTGTCTCTGAGAATTGCTCTGATTATCCCTGTGACCTCTTTGCTAAGACTCTCCAGAGAGCCGTCCTCAAAACAAACACACATCTTGACATATCTCCCGCATTGATCGCAGTGTCTCCAGAAACGGCATTCAAGGAGCCAGGACCTTTTCTCCCTACACTGTCCATTGAGTTGTCCTCAAAACCAATATACATCCTGCTATATCTCCCACATGGAAAGTGCCAGGAGGGAGAAGTGGGGATTATGTTTAGACTTTCTCGGAACTGCTTCAAATCAACTAGATATCTTTGTGCTGTAAATCTCCCAACAGCCAAACGCAAAAGCAGCAAACATCTCGCTGTATGTCCCGCATCCAAAGTGCCAAGAGAGAGCTTGCTCTCCCTGTCTTTGAGTACTGTTTTCACTGTCCCGGTTACCTCTTGGCTAACATTCTCTTCAGAGCTGCAGTGAAACCAGGAACCACGTGGAGAAGGCACCCACACTGAAAGTGCCTGGAGGGAACATTGGGGCTTCTTCTCAGTGTCTCTGACATAGGGTTTCACTGTCCCGGGAAAGTCTCTGCTAACACCGTGCAGAGCGCTGTGCCCAATATACAGAAACGTCTTGCGGTATCTCCTACAGGGAAAGTGCCAGGAGGGAATTGTCGAGCTTGTTCTCAGTGTCTCTGAGAATTGCTCTGATTATCCCTGTGACCTCTTTGCTAAGACTCTCCAGAGAGACGTCCTCAAAACCAACACACATCTTGACATATCTCCCGCATTGATCGCAGTGTCTCCAGAAACGGCATTCAAGGAGCCAGGACCTTTTCTCCCTACACTGTCCATTGAGTTGTCCTCAAAACCAATATACATCCTGCTATATCTCCCACATGGAAAGTGCCAGGAGGGAGAAGTGGGGATTATGTTTAGACTTTCTCGGAACTGCTTCAAATCAACTAGATATCTTTGTGCTGTAAATCTCCCAACAGCCAAACGCAAAAGCAGCAAACATCTCGCTGTATGTCCCGCATCCAAAGTGCCAAGAGAGAGCTTGCTCTCCCTGTCTTTGAGTACTGTTTTCACTGTCCCGGTTACCTCTTGGCTAACATTCTCTTCAGAGCTGCAGTGAAACCAGGAACCACGTGGAGAAAGCACCCACACTGAAAGTGCCTGGAGGGAACATTGGGGCTTCTTCTCAGTGTCTCTGACATAGGGTTTCACTGTCCCGGGAAAGTCTCTGCTAACACCCTGCAGAGCGCTGTGCCCAATATACAGAAACGTCTTGCGGTATCTCCTACAGGGAAAGTGCCAGGAGGGAATTGTCGAGCTTGTTCTCAGTGTCTCTGAGAATTGCTCTGATTATCCCTGTGACCTCTTTGCTAAGACTCTCCAGAGAGCCGTCCTCAAAACAAACACACATCTTGACATATCTCCCGCATTGATCGCAGTGTCTCCAGAAACGGCATTCAAGGAGCCAGGACCTTTTCTCCCTACACTGTCCATTGAGTTGTCCTCAAAACCAATATACATCCTGCTATATCTCCCGCATGGAAAGTGCCAGGAGGGAGAAGTGGGGATTATGTTTAGACTTTCTCGGAACTGCTTCAAATCAACTAGATATCTTTGTGCTGTAAATCTCCCAACAGCCAAACGCAAAAGCAGCAAACATCTCGCTGTATGTCCCGCATCCAAAGTGCCAAGAGAGAGCTTGCTCTCCCTGTCTTTGAGTACTGTTTTCACTGTCCCGGTTACCTCTTTGCTAACATTCTCTTCAGAGCTGCAGTGAAACCAGGAAACACGTGGAGAAGGCACCCACACTGAAAGTGCCTGGAGGGAACATTGGGGCTTCTTCTCAGTGTCTCTGACATAGGGTTTCACTGTCCCGGGAAAGTCTCTGCTAACACCCTGCAGAGCACTGTGCCCAATATACAGAAACGTCTTGCGGTATCTCCTACAGGGAAAGTGCCAGGAGGGAATTGTGGAGCTTGTTCTCAGTGTCTCTGAGAATTGCTCTGGTTATCTGTGTGACCTCTTTGCTAAGACTCTCCAGAGAGACGTCCTCAAAACAAACACACATCTTGACATATCTCCCACATTGATCGCAGTGTCTCCAGAAACGGCATTCAAGGAGCCAGGACCTTTTCTCCCTACACTGTCCATTGAGTTGTCCTCAAAACCAATATACATCCTGCTATATCTCCCACATGGAAAGTGCCAGGAGGGAGAAGTGGGGATTATGTTTAGACTTTCTCGGAACTGCTTCAAATCAACTAGATATCTTTGTGCTGTAAATCTCCCAACAGCCAAACGCAAAAGCAGCAAACATCTCGCTGTATGTCCCACATCCAATGTGCCAAGAGAGAGCTTGCTCTCCCTGTCTTTGAGTACTGTTTTCACTGTCCCGGTTACCTCTTTGCTAACATTCTCTTCAGAGCCGCAGTGAAACCAGGAACCACGTGGAGAAGGCACCCACACTGAAAGTGCCTGGAGGGAACATTGGGCCTTCTTCTCAGTGTCTCTGACATAGGGTTTCACTGTCCCGGGAAAGTCTCTGCTAACACCGTGCAGAGCGCTGTGCCCAATATACAGAAACGTCTTGCGGTATCTCCTACAGGGAAAGTGCCAGGAGGGAATTGTCGAGCTTGTTCTCAGTGTCTCTGAGAATTGCTCTGATTATCCCTGTGACCTCTTTGCTAAGACTCTCCAGAGAGACGTCCTCAAAACAAACACACATCTTGACATATCTCCCACATTGATCGCAGTGTCTCCAGAAACGGCATTCAAGGAGCCAGGACCTTTTCTCCCTACACTGTCCATTGAGTTGTCCTCAAAACCAATATACATCCTGCTACATCTCCCACATGGAAAGTGCCAGGAGGGAGAAGTGGGGATTATGTTTAGACTTTCTCGGAACTGCTTCAAATCAACTAGATATCTTTGTGCTGTAAATCTCCCAACAGCCAAACGCAAAAGCAGCAAACATCTCGCTGTATGTCCCACATCCAAAGTGCCAAGAGAGAGCTTGCTCTCCCTGTCTTTGAGTACTGTTTTCACTGTCCCGGTTACCTCTTGGCTAACATTCTCTTCAGAGCTGCAGTGAAACCAGGAACCACGTGGAGAAGGCACCCACACTGAAAGTGCCTGGAGGGAACATTGGGGCTTCTTCTCAGTGTCTCTGACATAGGGTTTCACTGTCCCGGGAAAGTCTCTGCTAACACCGTGCAGAGCGCTGTGCCCAATATACAGAAACGTCTTGCGGTATCTCCTACAGGGAAAGTGCCAGGAGGGAATTGTCGAGCTTGTTCTCAGTGTCTCTGAGAATTGCTCTGATTATCCCTGTGACCTCTTTGCTAAGACTCTCCAGAGAGCCGTCCTCAAAACAAACACACATCTTGACATATCTCCCGCATTGATCGCAGTGTCTCCAGAAACGGCATTCAAGGAGCCAGGACCTTTTCTCCCTACACTGTCCATTGAGTTGTCCTCAAAACCAATATACATCCTGCTATATCTCCCGCATGGAAAGTGCCAGGAGGGAGAAGTGGGGATTATGTTTAGACTTTCTCGGAACTGCTTCAAATCAACTAGATATCTTTGTGCTGTAAATCTCCCAACAGCCAAACGCAAAAGCAGCAAACATCTCGCTGTATGTCCCGCATCCAAAGTGCCAAGAGAGAGCTTGCTCTCCCTGTCTTTGAGTACTGTTTTCACTGTCCCGGTTACCTCTTTGCTAACATTCTCTTCAGAGCTGCAGTGAAACCAGGAACCACGTGGAGAAGGCACCCACACTGAAAGTGCCTGGAGGGAACATTGGGGCTTCTTCTCAGTGTCTCTGACATAGGGTTTCACTGTCCCGGGAAAGTCTCTGCTAACACCCTGCAGAGCGCTGTGCCCAATATACAGAAACGTCTTGCGGTATCTCCTACAGGGAAAGTGCCAGGAGGGAATTGTCGAGCTTGTTCTCAGTGTCTCTGAGAATTGCTCTGGTTATCTGTGTGACCTCTTTGCTAAGACTCTCCAGAGAGACGTCCTCAAAACAAACACACATCTTGACATATCTCCCGCATTGATCGCAGTGTCTCCAGAAACGGCATTCAAGGAGCCAGGACCTTTTCTCCCTACACTGTCCATTGAGTTGTCCTCAAAACCAATATACATCCTGCTATATCTCCCACATGGAAAGTGCCAGGAGGGAGAAGTGGGGATTATGTTTAGACTTTCTCGGAACTGCTTCAAATCAACTAGATATCTTTGTGCTGTAAATCTCCCAACAGCCAAACGCAAAAGCAGCAAACATCTCGCTGTATGTCCCACATCCAAAGTGCCAAGAGAGAGCTTGCTCTCCCTGTCTTTGAGTACTGTTTTCACTGTCCCGGTTACCTCTTTGCTAACATTCTCTTCAGAGCTGCAGTGAAACCAGGAACCACGTGGAGAAGGCACCCACACTGAAAGTGCCTGGAGGGAACATTGGGGCTTCTTCTCAGTGTCTCTGACATAGGGTTTCACTGTCCCGGGAAAGTCTCTGCTAACACCCTGCAGAGCGCTGTGCCCAATATACAGAAACGTCTTGCGGTATCTCCTACAGGGAAAGTGCCAGGAGGGAATTGTCGAGCTTGTTCTCAGTGTCTCTGAGAATTGCTCTGGTTATCTGTGTGACCTCTTTGCTAAGACTCTCCAGAGAGACGTCCTCAAAACAAACACACATCTTGACATATCTCCCACATTGATCGCAGTGTCTCCAGAAACGGCATTCAAGGAGCCAGGACCTTTTCTCCCTACACTGTCCATTGAGTTGTCCTCAAAACCAATATACATCCTGCTATATCTCCCACATGGAAAGTGCCAGGAGGGAGAAGTGGGGATTATGTTTAGACTTTCTCGGAACTGCTTCAAATCAACTAGATATCTTTGTGCTGTAAATCTCCCAACAGCCAAACGCAAAAGCAGCAAACATCTCGCTGTATGTCCCGCATCCAAAGTGCCAAGAGAGAGCTTGCTCTCCCTGTCTTTGAGTACTGTTTTCACTGTCCCGGTTACCTCTTTGCTAACATTCTCTTCAGAGCTGCAGTGAAACCAGGAACCACGTGGAGAAAGCACCCACACTGAAAGTGCCTGGAGGGAACATTGGGGCTTCTTCTCAGTGTCTCTGACATAGGGTTTCACTGTCCCGGGAAAGTCTCTGCTAACACCCTGCAGAGCGCTGTGCCCAATATACAGAAACGTCTTGCGGTATCTCCTACAGGGAAAGTGCCAGGAGGGAATTGTCGAGCTTGTTCTCAGTGTCTCTGAGAATTGCTCTGATTATCCCTGTGACCTCTTTGCTAAGACTCTCCAGAGAGCCGTCCTCAAAACAAACACACATCTTGACATATCTCCCGCATTGATCGCAGTGTCTCCAGAAACGGCATTCAAGGAGCCAGGACCTTTTCTCCCTACACTGTCCATTGAGTTGTCCTCAAAACCAATATACATCCTGCTATATCTCCCGCATGGAAAGTGCCAGGAGGGAGAAGTGGGGATTATGTTTAGACTTTCTCGGAACTGCTTCAAATCAACTAGATATCTTTGTGCTGTAAATCTCCCAACAGCCAAACGCAAAAGCAGCAAACATCTCGCTGTATGTCCCGCATCGAAAGTGCCAAGAGAGAGCTTGCTCTCCCTGTCTTTGAGTACTGTTTTCACTGTCCCGGTTACCTCTTTGCTAACATTCTCTTCAGAGCTGCAGTGAAACCAGGAACCACGTGGAGAAGGCACCCACACTGAAAGTGCCTGGAGGGAACATTGGGGCTTCTTCTCAGTGTCTCTGACATAGGGTTTCACTGTCCCGGGAAAGTCTCTGCTAACACCCTGCAGAGCACTGTGCCCAATATACAGAAACGTCTTGCGGTATCTCCTACAGGGAAAGTGCCAGGAGGGAATTGTGGAGCTTGTTCTCAGTGTCTCTGAGAATTGCTCTGGTTATCTGTGTGACCTCTTTGCTAAGACTCTCCAGAGAGACGTCCTCAAAACAAACACACATCTTGACATATCTCCCACATTGATCGCAGTGTCTCCAGAAACGGCATTCAAGGAGCCAGGACCTTTTCTCCCTACACTGTCCATTGAGTTGTCCTCAAAACCAATATACATCCTGCTATATCTCCCACATGGAAAGTGCCAGGAGGGAGAAGTGGGGATTATGTTTAGACTTTCTCGGAACTGCTTCAAATCAACTAGATATCTTTGTGCTGTAAATCTCCCAACAGCCAAACGCAAAAGCAGCAAACATCTCGCTGTATGTCCCACATCCAATGTGCCAAGAGAGAGCTTGCTCTCCCTGTCTTTGAGTACTGTTTTCACTGTCCCGGTTACCTCTTTGCTAACATTCTCTTCAGAGCCGCAGTGAAACCAGGAACCACGTGGAGAAGGCACCCACACTGAAAGTGCCTGGAGGGAACATTGGGCCTTCTTCTCAGTGTCTCTGACATAGGGTTTCACTGTCCCGGGAAAGTCTCTGCTAACACCGTGCAGAGCGCTGTGCCCAATATACAGAAACGTCTTGCGGTATCTCCTACAGGGAAAGTGCCAGGAGGGAATTGTCGAGCTTGTTCTCAGTGTCTCTGAGAATTGCTCTGATTATCCCTGTGACCTCTTTGCTAAGACTCTCCAGAGAGCCGTCCTCAAAACAAACACACATCTTGACATATCTCCCACATTGATCGCAGTGTCTCCAGAAACGGCATTCAAGGAGCCAGGACCTTTTCTCCCTACACTGTCCATTGAGTTGTCCTCAAAACCAATATACATCCTGCTACATCTCCCACATGGAAAGTGCCAGGAGGGAGAAGTGGGGATTATGTTTAGACTTTCTCGGAACTGCTTCAAATCAACTAGATATCTTTGTGCTGTAAATCTCCCAACAGCCAAACGCAAAAGCAGCAAACATCTCGCTGTATGTCCCACATCCAAAGTGCCAAGAGAGAGCTTGCTCTCCCTGTCTTTGAGTACTGTTTTCACTGTCCCGGTTACCTCTTGGCTAACATTCTCTTCAGAGCTGCAGTGAAACCAGGAACCACGTGGAGAAGGCACCCACACTGAAAGTGCCTGGAGGGAACATTGGGGCTTCTTCTCAGTGTCTCTGACATAGGGTTTCACTGTCCCGGGAAAGTCTCTGCTAACACCGTGCAGAGCGCTGTGCCCAATATACAGAAACGTCTTGCGGTATCTCCTACAGGGAAAGTGCCAGGAGGGAATTGTGGAGCTTGTTCTCAGTGTCTCTGAGAATTGCTCTGATTATCCCTGTGACCTCTTTGCTAAGACTCTCCAGAGAGACGTCCTCAAAACAAACACACATCTTGACATATCTCCCACATTGATCGCAGTGTCTCCAGAAACGGCATTCAAGGAGCCAGGACCTTTTCTCCCTACACTGTCCATTGAGTTGTCCTCAAAACCAATATACATCCTGCTATATCTCCCACATGGAAAGTGCCAGGAGGGAGAAGTGGGGATTATGTTTAGACTTTCTCGGAACTGCTTCAAATCAACTAGATATCTTTGTGCTGTAAATCTCCCAACAGCCAAACGCAAAAGCAGCAAACATCTCGCTGTATGTCCCACATCCAAAGTGCCAAGAGAGAGCTTGCTCTCCCTGTCTTTGAGTACTGTTTTCACTGTCCCGGTTACCTCTTTGCTAACATTCTCTTCAGAGCCGCAGTGAAACCAGGAACCACGTGGAGAAGGCACCCACACTGAAAGTGCCTGGAGGGAACATTGGGGCTTCTTCTCAGTGTCTCTGACATAGGGTTTCACTGTCCCGGGAAAGTCTCTGCTAACACCGTGCAGAGCGCTGTGCCCAATATACAGAAACGTCTTGCGGTATCTCCTACAGGGAAAGTGCCAGGAGGGAATTGTGGAGCTTGTTCTCAGTGTCTCTGAGAATTGCTCTGGTTATCTGTGTGACCTCTTTGCTAAGACTCTCCAGAGAGACGTCCTCAAAACAAACACACATCTTGACATATCTCCCGCATTGATCGCAGTGTCTCCAGAAACGGCATTCAAGGAGCCAGGACCTTTTCTCCCTACACTGTCCATTGAGTTGTCCTCAAAACCAATATACATCCTGCTATATCTCCCACATGGAAAGTGCCAGGAGGGAGAAGTGGGGATTATGTTTAGACTTTCTCGGAACTGCTTCAAATCAACTAGATATCTTTGTGCTGTAAATCTCCCAACAGCCAAACGCAAAAGCAGCAAACATCTCGCTGTATGTCCCACATCCAAAGTGCCAAGAGAGAGCTTGCTCTCCCTGTCTTTGAGTACTGTTTTCACTGTCCCGGTTACCTCTTTGCTAACATTCTCTTCAGAGCCGCAGTGAAACCAGGAACCACGTGGAGAAGGCACCCACACTGAAAGTGCCTGGAGGGAACATTGGGGCTTCTTCTCAGTGTCTCTGACATAGGGTTTCACTGTCCCGGGAAAGTCTCTGCTAACACCGTGCAGAGCGCTGTGCCCAATATACAGAAACGTCTTGCGGTATCTCCTACAGGGAAAGTGCCAGGAGGGAATTGTGGAGCTTGTTCTCAGTGTCTCTGAGAATTGCTCTGATTATCCCTGTGACCTCTTTGCTAAGACTCTCCAGAGAGACGTCCTCAAAACAAACACACATCTTGACATATCTCCCACATTGATCGCAGTGTCTCCAGAAACGGCATTCAAGGAGCCAGGACCTTTTCTCCCTACACTGTCCATTGAGTTGTCCTCAAAACCAATATACATCCTGCTATATCTCCCACATGGAAAGTGCCAGGAGGGAGAAGTGGGGATTATGTTTAGACTTTCTCGGAACTGCTTCAAATCAACTAGATATCTTTGTGCTGTAAATCTCCCAACAGCCAAACGCAAAAGCAGCAAACATCTCGCTGTATGTCCCACATCCAAAGTGCCAAGAGAGAGCTTGCTCTCCCTGTCTTTGAGTACTGTTTTCACTGTCCCGGTTACCTCTTGGCTAACATTCTCTTCAGAGCTGCAGTGAAACCAGGAACCACGTGGAGAAGGCACCCACACTGAAAGTGCCTGGAGGGAACATTGGGCCTTCTTCTCAGTGTCTCTGACATAGGGTTTCACTGTCCCGGGAAAGTCTCTGCTAACACCGTGCAGAGCGCTGTGCCCAATATACAGAAACGTCTTGCGGTATCTCCTACAGGGAAAGTGCCAGGAGGGAATTGTGGAGCTTGTTCTCAGTGTCTCTGAGAATTGCTCTGATTATCCCTGTGACCTCTTTGCTAAGACTCTCCAGAGAGACGTCCTCAAAACAAACACACATCTTGACATATCTCCCACATTGATCGCAGTGTCTCCAGAAACGGCATTCAAGGAGCCAGGACCTTTTCTCCCTACACTGTCCATTGAGTTGTCCTCAAAACCAATATACATCCTGCTATATCTCCCACATGGAAAGTGCCAGGAGGGAGAAGTGGGGATTATGTTTAGACTTTCTCGGAACTGCTTCAAATCAACTAGATATCTTTGTGCTGTAAATCTCCCAACAGCCAAACGCAAAAGCAGCAAACATCTCGCTGTATGTCCCACATCCAAAGTGCCAAGAGAGAGCTTGCTCTCCCTGTCTTTGAGTACTGTTTTCACTGTCCCGGTTACCTCTTGGCTAACATTCTCTTCAGAGCTGCAGTGAAACCAGGAACCACGTGGAGAAGGCACCCACACTGAAAGTGCCTGGAGGGAACATTGGGCCTTCTTCTCAGTGTCTCTGACATAGGGTTTCACTGTCCCGGGAAAGTCTCTGCTAACACCGTGCAGAGCGCTGTGCCCAATATACAGAAACGTCTTGCGGTATCTCCTACAGGGAAAGTGCCAGGAGGGAATTGTGGAGCTTGTTCTCAGTGTCTCTGAGAATTGCTCTGGTTATCTGTGTGACCTCTTTGCTAAGACTCTCCAGAGAGCCGTCCTCAAAACAAACACACATCTTGACATATCTCCCACATTGATCGCAGTGTCTCCAGAAACGGCATTCAAGGAGCCAGGACCTTTTCTCCCTACACTGTCCATTGAGTTGTCCTCAAAACCAATATACATCCTGCTATATCTCCCACATGGAAAGTGCCAGGAGGGAGAAGTGGGGATTATGTTTAGACTTTCTCGGAACTGCTTCAAATCAACTAGATATCTTTGTGCTGTAAATCTCCCAACAGCCAAACGCAAAAGCAGCAAACATCTCGCTGTATGTCCCACATCCAAAGTGCCAAGAGAGAGCTTGCTCTCCCTGTCTTTGAGTACTGTTTTCACTGTCCCGGTTACCTCTTTGCTAACATTCTCTTCAGAGCTGCAGTGAAACCAGGAACCACGTGGAGAAGGCACCCACACTGAAAGTGCCTGGAGGGAACATTGGGGCTTCTTCTCAGTGTCTCTGACATAGGGTTTCACTGTCCCGGGAAAGTCTCTGCTAACACCCTGCAGAGCGCTGTGCCCAATATACAGAAACGTCTTGCGGTATCTCCTACAGGGAAAGTGCCAGGAGGGAATTGTGGAGCTTGTTCTCAGTGTCTCTGAGAATTGCTCTGATTATCCCTGTGACCTCTTTGCTAAGACTCTCCAGAGAGACGTCCTCAAAACAAACACACATCTTGACATATCTCCCACATTGATCGCAGTGTCTCCAGAAACGGCATTCAAGGAGCCAGGACCTTTTCTCCCTACACTGTCCATTGAGTTGTCCTCAAAACCAATATACATCCTGCTATATCTCCCACATGGAAAGTGCCAGGAGGGAGAAGTGGGGATTATGTTTAGACTTTCTCGGAACTGCTTCAAATCAACTAGATATCTTTGTGCTGTAAATCTCCCAACAGCCAAACGCAAAAGCAGCAAACATCTCGCTGTATGTCCCGCATCCAAAGTGCCAAGAGAGAGCTTGCTCTCCCTGTCTTTGAGTACTGTTTTCACTGTCCCGGTTACCTCTTTGCTAACATTCTCTTCAGAGCTGCAGTGAAACCAGGAACCACGTGGAGAAGGCACCCACACTGAAAGTGCCTGGAGGGAACATTGGGCCTTCTTCTCAGTGTCTCTGACATAGGGTTTCACTGTCCCGGGAAAGTCTCTGCTAACACCGTGCAGAGCGCTGTGCCCAATATACAGAAACGTCTTGCGGTATCTCCTACAGGGAAAGTGCCAGGAGGGAATTGTGGAGCTTGTTCTCAGTGTCTCTGAGAATTGCTCTGATTATCCCTGTGACCTCTTTGCTAAGACTCTCCAGAGAGACGTCCTCAAAACAAACACACATCTTGACATATCTCCCACATTGATCGCAGTGTCTCCAGAAACGGCATTCAAGGAGCCAGGACCTTTTCTCCCTACACTGTCCATTGAGTTGTCCTCAAAACCAATATACATCCTGCTATATCTCCCACATGGAAAGTGCCAGGAGGGAGAAGTGGGGATTATGTTTAGACTTTCTCGGAACTGCTTCAAATCAACTAGATATCTTTGTGCTGTAAATCTCCCAACAGCCAAACGCAAAAGCAGCAAACATCTCGCTGTATGTCCCGCATCCAAAGTGCCAAGAGAGAGCTTGCTCTCCCTGTCTTTGAGTACTGTTTTCACTGTCCCGGTTACCTCTTTGCTAACATTCTCTTCAGAGCTGCAGTGAAACCAGGAACCACGTGGAGAAGGCACCCACACTGAAAGTGCCTGGAGGGAACATTGGGGCTTCTTCTCAGTGTCTCTGACATAGGGTTTCACTGTCCCGGGAAAGTCTCTGCTAACACCGTGCAGAGCGCTGTGCCCAATATACAGAAACGTCTTGCGGTATCTCCTACAGGGAAAGTGCCAGGAGGGAATTGTCGAGCTTGTTCTCAGTGTCTCTGAGAATTGCTCTGGTTATCCATGTGACCTCTTTGCTAAGACTCTCCAGAGAGCCGTCCTCAAAACAAACACACATCTTGACATATCTCCCACATTGATCGCAGTGTCTCCAGAAACGGCATTCAAGGAGCCAGGACCTTTTCTCCCTACACTGTCCATTGAGTTGTCCTCAAAACCAATATACATCCTGCTATATCTCCCACATGGAAAGTGCCAGGAGGGAGAAGTGGGGATTATGTTTAGACTTTCTCGGAACTGCTTCAAATCAACTAGATATCTTTGTGCTGTAAATCTCCCAACAGCCAAACGCAAAAGCAGCAAACATCTCGCTGTATGTCCCACATCCAAAGTGCCAAGAGAGAGCTTGCTCTCCCTGTCTTTGAGTACTGTTTTCACTGTCCCGGTTACCTCTTTGCTAACATTCTCTTCAGAGCTGCAGTGAAACCAGGAACCACGTGGAGAAGGCACCCACACTGAAAGTGCCTGGAGGGAACATTGGGCCTTCTTCTCAGTGTCTCTGACATAGGGTTTCACTGTCCCGGGAAAGTCTCTGCTAACACCCTGCAGAGCGCTGTGCCCAATATACAGAAACGTCTTGCGGTATCTCCTACAGGGAAAGTGCCAGGAGGGAATTGTGGAGCTTGTTCTCAGTGTCTCTGAGAATTGCTCTGGTTATCTGTGTGACCTCTTTGCTAAGACTCTCCAGAGAGACGTCCTCAAAACAAACACACATCTTGACATATCTCCCACATTGATCGCAGTGTCTCCAGAAACGGCATTCAAGGAGCCAGGACCTTTTCTCCCTACACTGTCCATTGAGTTGTCCTCAAAACCAATATACATCCTGCTATATCTCCCACATGGAAAGTGCCAGGAGGGAGAAGTGGGGATTATGTTTAGACTTTCTCGGAACTGCTTCAAATCAACTAGATATCTTTGTGCTGTAAATCTCCCAACAGCCAAACGCAAAAGCAGCAAACATCTCGCTGTATGTCCCACATCCAAAGTGCCAAGAGAGAGCTTGCTCTCCCTGTCTTTGAGTACTGTTTTCACTGTCCCGGTTACCTCTTTGCTAACATTCTCTTCAGAGCCGAAGTGAAACCAGGAACCACGTGGAGAAGGCACCCACACTGAAAGTGCCTGGAGGGAACATTGGGGCTTCTTCTCAGTGTCTCTGACATAGGGTTTCACTGTCCCGGGAAAGTCTCTGCTAACACCGTGCAGAGCGCTGTGCCCAATATACAGAAACGTCTTGCGGTATCTCCTACAGGGAAAGTGCCAGGAGGGAATTGTGGAGCTTGTTCTCAGTGTCTCTGAGAATTGCTCTGATTATCCCTGTGACCTCTTTGCTAAGACTCTCCAGAGAGACGTCCTCAAAACAAACACACATCTTGACATATCTCCCACATTGATCGCAGTGTCTCCAGAAACGGCATTCAAGGAGCCAGGACCTTTTCTCCCTACACTGTCCATTGAGTTGTCCTCAAAACCAATATACATCCTGCTATATCTCCCACATGGAAAGTGCCAGGAGGGAGAAGTGGGGATTATGTTTAGACTTTCTCGGAACTGCTTCAAATCAACTAGATATCTTTGTGCTGTAAATCTCCCAACAGCCAAACGCAAAAGCAGCAAACATCTCGCTGTATGTCCCACATCCAAAGTGCCAAGAGAGAGCTTGCTCTCCCTGTCTTTGAGTACTGTTTTCACTGTCCCGGTTACCTCTTTGCTAACATTCTCTTCAGAGCTGCAGTGAAACCAGGAACCACGTGGAGAAGGCACCCACACTGAAAGTGCCTGGAGGGAACATTGGGCCTTCTTCTCAGTGTCTCTGACATAGGGTTTCACTGTCCCGGGAAAGTCTCTGCTAACACCGTGCAGAGCGCTGTGCCCAATATACAGAAACGTCTTGCGGTATCTCCTACAGGGAAAGTGCCAGGAGGGAATTGTGGAGCTTGTTCTCAGTGTCTCTGAGAATTGCTCTGGTTATCTGTGTGACCTCTTTGCTAAGACTCTCCAGAGAGCCGTCCTCAAAACAAACACACATCTTGACATATCTCCCACATTGATCGCAGTGTCTCCAGAAACGGCATTCAAGGAGCCAGGACCTTTTCTCCCTACACTGTCCATTGAGTTGTCCTCAAAACCAATATACATCCTGCTATATCTCCCACATGGAAAGTGCCAGGAGGGAGAAGTGGGGATTATGTTTAGACTTTCTCGGAACTGCTTCAAATCAACTAGATATCTTTGTGCTGTAAATCTCCCAACAGCCAAACGCAAAAGCAGCAAACATCTCGCTGTATGTCCCACATCCAAAGTGCCAAGAGAGAGCTTGCTCTCCCTGTCTTTGAGTACTGTTTTCACTGTCCCGGTTACCTCTTTGCTAACATTCTCTTCAGAGCCGAAGTGAAACCAGGAACCACGTGGAGAAGGCACCCACACTGAAAGTGCCTGGAGGGAACATTGGGCCTTCTTCTCAGTGTCTCTGACATAGGGTTTCACTGTCCCGGGAAAGTCTCTGCTAACACCGTGCAGAGCGCTGTGCCCAATATACAGAAACGTCTTGCGGTATCTCCTACAGGGAAAGTGCCAGGAGGGAATTGTGGAGCTTGTTCTCAGTGTCTCTGAGAATTGCTCTGATTATCCCTGTGACCTCTTTGCTAAGACTCTCCAGAGAGACGTCCTCAAAACAAACACACATCTTGACATATCTCCCACATTGATCGCAGTGTCTCCAGAAACGGCATTCAAGGAGCCAGGACCTTTTCTCCCTACACTGTCCATTGAGTTGTCCTCAAAACCAATATACATCCTGCTATATCTCCCACATGGAAAGTGCCAGGAGGGAGAAGTGGGGATTATGTTTAGACTTTCTCGGAACTGCTTCAAATCAACTAGATATCTTTGTGCTGTAAATCTCCCAACAGCCAAACGCAAAAGCAGCAAACATCTCTCTGTATGTCCCGCATCCAAAGTGCCAAGAGAGAGCTTGCTCTCCCTGTCTTTGAGTACTGTTTTCACTGTCCCGGTTACCTCTTTGCTAGCATTCTCTTCAGAGCCGCAGTGAAACCAGGAACCACGTGGAGAAAGCACCCACACTGAAAGTGCCTGGAGGGAACATTGGGCCTTCTTCTCAGTGTCTCTGACATAGGGTTTCACTGTCCCGGGAAAGTCTCTGCTAACACCGTGCAGAGCGCTGTGCCCAATATACAGAAACGTCTTGCGGTATCTCCTACAGGGAAAGTGCCAGGAGGGAATTGTCGAGCTTGTTCTCAGTGTCTCTGAGAATTGCTCTGATTATCCCTGTGACCTCTTTGCTAAGACTCTCCAGAGAGCCGTCCTCAAAACAAACACACATCTTGACATATCTCCCACATTGATCGCAGTGTCTCCAGAAACGGCATTCAAGGAGCCAGGACCTTTTCTCCCTACACTGTCCATTGAGTTGTCCTCAAAACCAATATACATCCTGCTATATCTCCCACATGGAAAGTGCCAGGAGGGAGAAGTGGGGATTATGTTTAGACTTTCTCGGAACTGCTTCAAATCAACTAGATATCTTTGTGCTGTAAATCTCCCAACAGCCAAACGCAAAAGCAGCAAACATCTCGCTGTATGTCCCACATCCAAAGTGCCAAGAGAGAGCTTGCTCTCCCTGTCTTTGAGTACTGTTTTCACTGTCCCGGTTACCTCTTTGCTAACATTCTCTTCAGAGCTGCAGTGAAACCAGGAACCACGTGGAGAAGGCACCCACACTGAAAGTGCCTGGAGGGAACATTGGGGCTTCTTCTCAGTGTCTCTGACATAGGGTTTCACTGTCCCGGGAAAGTCTCTGCTAACACCGTGCAGAGCGCTGTGCCCAATATACAGAAACGTCTTGCGGTATCTCCTACAGGGAAAGTGCCAGGAGGGAATTGTGGAGCTTGTTCTCAGTGTCTCTGAGAATTGCTCTGGTTATCCGTGTGACCTCTTTGCTAAGACTCTCCAGAGAGCCGTCCTCAAAACAAACACACATCTTGACATATCTCCCACATTGATCGCAGTGTCTCCAGAAACGGCATTCAAGGAGCCAGGACCTTTTCTCCCTACACTGTCCATTGAGTTGTCCTCAAAACCAATATACATCCTGCTATATCTCCCACATGGAAAGTGCCA
Organism: Larus michahellis; assembly: GCF_964199755.1. Classification (NCBI taxonomy): domain Eukaryota; kingdom Metazoa; phylum Chordata; class Aves; order Charadriiformes; family Laridae; genus Larus; species Larus michahellis. The sequence continues at coordinate 1,073,932 of NC_133921.1, forward strand.
GGAGGGAGAAGTGGGGATTATGTTTAGACTTTCTCGGAACTGCTTCAAATCAACTAGATATCTTTGTGCTGTAAATCTCCCAACAGCCAAACGCAAAAGCAGCAAACATCTCGCTGTATGTCCCACATCCAAAGTGCCAAGAGAGAGCTTGCTCTCCCTGTCTTTGAGTACTGTTTTCACTGTCCCGGTTACCTCTTTGCTAACATTCTCTTCAGAGCTGCAGTGAAACCAGGAACCACGTGGAGAAGGCACCCACACTGAAAGTGCCTGGAGGGAACATTGGGCCTTCTTCTCAGTGTCTCTGACATAGGGTTTCACTGTCCCGGGAAAGTCTCTGCTAACACCGTGCAGAGCGCTGTGCCCAATATACAGAAACGTCTTGCGGTATCTCCTACAGGGAAAGTGCCAGGAGGGAATTGTGGAGCTTGTTCTCAGTGTCTCTGAGAATTGCTCTGGTTATCTGTGTGACCTCTTTGCTAAGACTCTCCAGAGAGCCGTCCTCAAAACAAACACACATCTTGACATATCTCCCACATTGATCGCAGTGTCTCCAGAAACGGCATTCAAGGAGCCAGGACCTTTTCTCCCTACACTGTCCATTGAGTTGTCCTCAAAACCAATATACATCCTGCTATATCTCCCACATGGAAAGTGCCAGGAGGGAGAAGTGGGGATTATGTTTAGACTTTCTCGGAACTGCTTCAAATCAACTAGATATCTTTGTGCTGTAAATCTCCCAACAGCCAAACGCAAAAGCAGCAAACATCTCGCTGTATGTCCCACATCCAAAGTGCCAAGAGAGAGCTTGCTCTCCCTGTCTTTGAGTACTGTTTTCACTGTCCCGGTTACCTCTTTGCTAACATTCTCTTCAGAGCCGAAGTGAAACCAGGAACCACGTGGAGAAGGCACCCACACTGAAAGTGCCTGGAGGGAACATTGGGGCTTCTTCTCAGTGTCTCTGACATAGGGTTTCACTGTCCCGGGAAAGTCTCTGCTAACACCGTGCAGAGCGCTGTGCCCAATATACAGAAACGTCTTGCGGTATCTCCTACAGGGAAAGTGCCAGGAGGGAATTGTGGAGCTTGTTCTCAGTGTCTCTGAGAATTGCTCTGATTATCCCTGTGACCTCTTTGCTAAGACTCTCCAGAGAGACGTCCTCAAAACAAACACACATCTTGACATATCTCCCACATTGATCGCAGTGTCTCCAGAAACGGCATTCAAGGAGCCAGGACCTTTTCTCCCTACACTGTCCATTGAGTTGTCCTCAAAACCAATATACATCCTGCTATATCTCCCACATGGAAAGTGCCAGGAGGGAGAAGTGGGGATTATGTTTAGACTTTCTCGGAACTGCTTCAAATCAACTAGATATCTTTGTGCTGTAAATCTCCCAACAGCCAAACGCAAAAGCAGCAAACATCTCGCTGTATGTCCCGCATCCAAAGTGCCAAGAGAGAGCTTGCTCTCCCTGTCTTTGAGTACTGTTTTCACTGTCCCGGTTACCTCTTTGCTAACATTCTCTTCAGAGCTGCAGTGAAACCAGGAACCACGTGGAGAAGGCACCCACACTGAAAGTGCCTGGAGGGAACATTGGGCCTTCTTCTCAGTGTCTCTGACATAGGGTTTCACTGTCCCGGGAAAGTCTCTGCTAACACCGTGCAGAGCGCTGTGCCCAATATACAGAAACGTCTTGCGGTATCTCCTACAGGGAAAGTGCCAGGAGGGAATTGTGGAGCTTGTTCTCAGTGTCTCTGAGAATTGCTCTGATTATCCCTGTGACCTCTTTGCTAAGACTCTCCAGAGAGCCGTCCTCAAAACAAACACACATCTTGACATATCTCCCACATTGATCGCAGTGTCTCCAGAAACGGCATTCAAGGAGCCAGGACCTTTTCTCCCTACACTGTCCATTGAGTTGTCCTCAAAACCAATATACATCCTGCTATATCTCCCACATGGAAAGTGCCAGGAGGGAGAAGTGGGGATTATGTTTAGACTTTCTCGGAACTGCTTCAAATCAACTAGATATCTTTGTGCTGTAAATCTCCCAACAGCCAAACGCAAAAGCAGCAAACATCTCGCTGTATGTCCCACATCCAAAGTGCCAAGAGAGAGCTTGCTCTCCCTGTCTTTGAGTACTGTTTTCACTGTCCCGGTTACCTCTTTGCTAACATTCTCTTCAGAGCTGCAGTGAAACCAGGAACCACGTGGAGAAGGCACCCACACTGAAAGTGCCTGGAGGGAACATTGGGCCTTCTTCTCAGTGTCTCTGACATAGGGTTTCACTGTCCCGGGAAAGTCTCTGCTAACACCGTGCAGAGCGCTGTGCCCAATATACAGAAACGTCTTGCGGTATCTCCTACAGGGAAAGTGCCAGGAGGGAATTGTCGAGCTTGTTCTCAGTGTCTCTGAGAATTGCTCTGGTTATCCGTGTGACCTCTTTGCTAAGACTCTCCAGAGAGCCGTCCTCAAAACAAACACACATCTTGACATATCTCCCACATTGATCGCAGTGTCTCCAGAAACGGCATTCAAGGAGCCAGGACCTTTTCTCCCTACACTGTCCATTGAGTTGTCCTCAAAACCAATATACATCCTGCTATATCTCCCACATGGAAAGTGCCAGGAGGGAGAAGTGGGGATTATGTTTAGACTTTCTCGGAACTGCTTCAAATCAACTAGATATCTTTGTGCTGTAAATCTCCCAACAGCCAAACGCAAAAGCAGCAAACATCTCGCTGTATGTCCCACATCCAAAGTGCCAAGAGAGAGCTTGCTCTCCCTGTCTTTGAGTACTGTTTTCACTGTCCCGGTTACCTCTTGGCTAACATTCTCTTCAGAGCTGCAGTGAAACCAGGAACCACGTGGAGAAGGCACCCACACTGAAAGTGCCTGGAGGGAACATTGGGCCTTCTTCTCAGTGTCTCTGACATAGGGTTTCACTGTCCCGGGAAAGTCTCTGCTAACACCCTGCAGAGCGCTGTGCCCAATATACAGAAACGTCTTGCGGTATCTCCTACAGGGAAAGTGCCAGGAGGGAATTGTCGAGCTTGTTCTCAGTGTCTCTGAGAATTGCTCTGGTTATCTGTGTGACCTCTTTGCTAAGACTCTCCAGAGAGACGTCCTCAAAACAAACACACATCTTGACATATCTCCCGCATTGATCGCAGTGTCTCCAGAAACGGCATTCAAGGAGCCAGGACCTTTTCTCCCTACACTGTCCGTTGAGTTGTCCTCAAAACCAATATACATCCTGCTATATCTCCCACATGGAAAGTGCCAGGAGGGAGAAGTGGGGATTATGTTTAGACTTTCTCGGAACTGCTTCAAATCAACTAGATATCTTTGTGCTGTAAATCTCCCAACAGCCAAACGCAAAAGCAGCAAACATCTCGCTGTATGTCCCACATCCAAAGTGCCAAGAGAGAGCTTGCTCTCCCTGTCTTTGAGTACTGTTTTCACTGTCCCGGTTACCTCTTTGCTAACATTCTCTTCAGAGCCGAAGTGAAACCAGGAACCACGTGGAGAAGGCACCCACACTGAAAGTGCCTGGAGGGAACATTGGGGCTTCTTCTCAGTGTCTCTGACATAGGGTTTCACTGTCCCGGGAAAGTCTCTGCTAACACCGTGCAGAGCGCTGTGCCCAATATACAGAAACGTCTTGCGGTATCTCCTACAGGGAAAGTGCCAGGAGGGAATTGTCGAGCTTGTTCTCAGTGTCTCTGAGAATTGCTCTGGTTATCTGTGTGACCTCTTTGCTAAGACTCTCCAGAGAGACGTCCTCAAAACAAACACACATCTTGACATATCTCCCACATTGATCGCAGTGTCTCCAGAAACGGCATTCAAGGAGCCAGGACCTTTTCTCCCTACACTGTCCATTGAGTTGTCCTCAAAACCAATATACATCCTGCTATATCTCCCACATGGAAAGTGCCAGGAGGGAGAAGTGGGGATTATGTTTAGACTTTCTCGGAACTGCTTCAAATCAACTAGATATCTTTGTGCTGTAAATCTCCCAACAGCCAAACGCAAAAGCAGCAAACATCTCGCTGTATGTCCCACATCCAAAGTGCCAAGAGAGAGCTTGCTCTCCCTGTCTTTGAGTACTGTTTTCACTGTCCCGGTTACCTCTTTGCTAACATTCTCTTCAGAGCCGCAGTGAAACCAGGAACCACGTGGAGAAGGCACCCACACTGAAAGTGCCTGGAGGGAACATTGGGGCTTCTTCTCAGTGTCTCTGACATAGGGTTTCACTGTCCCGGGAAAGTCTCTGCTAACACCCTGCAGAGCGCTGTGCACAATATACAGAAACGTCTTGCGGTATCTCCTACAGGGAAAGTGCCAGGAGGGAATTGTCGAGCTTGTTCTCAGTGTCTCTGAGAATTGCTCTGGTTATCTGTGTGACCTCTTTGCTAAGACTCTCCAGAGAGACGTCCTCAAAACAAACACACATCTTGACATATCTCCCACATTGATCGCAGTGTCTCCAGAAACGGCATTCAAGGAGCCAGGACCTTTTCTCCCTACACTGTCCATTGAGTTGTCCTCAAAACCAATATACATCCTGCTATATCTCCCACATGGAAAGTGCCAGGAGGGAGAAGTGGGGATTATGTTTAGACTTTCTCGGAACTGCTTCAAATCAACTAGATATCTTTGTGCTGTAAATCTCCCAACAGCCAAACGCAAAAGCAGCAAACATCTCGCTGTATGTCCCACATCCAAAGTGCCAAGAGAGAGCTTGCTCTCCCTGTCTTTGAGTACTGTTTTCACTGTCCCGGTTACCTCTTGGCTAACATTCTCTTCAGAGCCGCAGTGAAACCAGGAACCACGTGGAGAAGGCACCCACACTGAAAGTGCCTGGAGGGAACATTGGGCCTTCTTCTCAGTGTCTCTGACATAGGGTTTCACTGTCCCGGGAAAGTCTCTGCTAACACCGTGCAGAGCGCTGTGCCCAATATACAGAAACGTCTTGCGGTATCTCCTACAGGGAAAGTGCCAGGAGGGAATTGTGGAGCTTGTTCTCAGTGTCTCTGAGAATTGCTCTGGTTATCTGTGTGACCTCTTTGCTAAGACTCTCCAGAGAGCCGTCCTCAAAACAAACACACATCTTGACATATCTCTCACGTTGATCGCAGTGTCTCCAGAAACGGCATTCAAGGAGCCAGGACCTTTTCTCCCTACACTGTCCATTGAGTTGTCCTCAAAACCAATATACATCCTGCTATATCTCCCACATGGAAAGTGCCAGGAGGGAGAAGTGGGGATTATGTTTAGACTTTCTCGGAACTGCTTCAAATCAACTAGATATCTTTGTGCTGTAAATCTCCCAACAGCCAAACGCAAAAGCAGCAAACATCTCGCTGTATGTCCCACATCCAAAGTGCCAAGAGAGAGCTTGCTCTCCCTGTCTTTGAGTACTGTTTTCACTGTCCCGGTTACCTCTTTGCTAACATTCTCTTCAGAGCCGCAGTGAAACCAGGAACCACGTGGAGAAGGCACCCACACTGAAAGTGCCTGGAGGGAACATTGGGCCTTCTTCTCAGTGTCTCTGACATAGGGTTTCACTGTCCCGGGAAAGTCTCTGCTAACACCGTGCAGAGCGCTGTGCCCAATATACAGAAACGTCTTGCGGTATCTCCTACAGGGAAAGTGCCAGGAGGGAATTGTCGAGCTTGTTCTCAGTGTCTCTGAGAATTGCTCTGGTTATCTGTGTGACCTCTTTGCTAAGACTCTCCAGAGAGACGTCCTCAAAACAAACACACATCTTGACATATCTCCCACATTGATCGCAGTGTCTCCAGAAACGGCATTCAAGGAGCCAGGACCTTTTCTCCCTACACTGTCCATTGAGTTGTCCTCAAAACCAATATACATCCTGCTATATCTCCCACATGGAAAGTGCCAGGAGGGAGAAGTGGGGATTATGTTTAGACTTTCTCGGAACTGCTTCAAATCAACTAGATATCTTTGTGCTGTAAATCTCCCAACAGCCAAACGCAAAAGCAGCAAACATCTCGCTGTATGTCCCACATCCAAAGTGCCAAGAGAGAGCTTGCTCTCCCTGTCTTTGAGTACTGTTTTCACTGTCCCGGTTACCTCTTTGCTAACATTCTCTTCAGAGCCGAAGTGAAACCAGGAACCACGTGGAGAAGGCACCCACACTGAAAGTGCCTGGAGGGAACATTGGGCCTTCTTCTCAGTGTCTCTGACATAGGGTTTCACTGTCCCGGGAAAGTCTCTGCTAACACCGTGCAGAGCGCTGTGCCCAATATACAGAAACGTCTTGCGGTATCTCCTACAGGGAAAGTGCCAGGAGGGAATTGTCGAGCTTGTTCTCAGTGTCCCTGAGAATTGCTCTGATTATCCGTGTGACCTCTTTGCTAAGACTCTCCAGAGAGACATCCTCAAAACAAACACGCATCTTGACATATCTCCCACATTGATCGCAGTGTCTCCAGAAACGGCATTCAAGGAGCCAGGACCTTTTCTCCCTACACTGTCCATTGAGTTGTCCTCAAAACCAATATACATCCTGCTATATCTCCCACATGGAAAGTGCCAGGAGGGAGAAGTGGGGATTATGTTTAGACTTTCTCGGAACTGCTTCAAATCAACTAGATATCTTTGTGCTGTAAATCTCCCAACAGCCAAACGCAAAAGCAGCAAACATCTCGCTGTATGTCCCGCATCCAAAGTGCCAAGAGAGAGCTTGCTCTCCCTGTCTTTGAGTACTGTTTTCACTGTCCCGGTTACCTCTTTGCTAACATTCTCTTCAGAGCCGCAGTGAAACCAGGAACCACGTGGAGAAGGCACCCACACTGAAAGTGCCTGGAGGGAACATTGGGCCTTCTTCTCAGTGTCTCTGACATAGGGTTTCACTGTCCCGGGAAAGTCTCTGCTAACACCGTGCAGAGCGCTGTGCCCAATATACAGAAACGTCTTGCGGTATCTCCTACAGGGAAAGTGCCAGGAGGGAATTGTGGAGCTTGTTCTCAGTGTCTCTGAGAATTGCTCTGATTATCCCTGTGACCTCTTTGCTAAGACTCTCCAGAGAGCCGTCCTCAAAACAAACACACATCTTGACATATCTCCCACATTGATCGCAGTGTCTCCAGAAACGGCATTCAAGGAGCCAGGACCTTTTCTCCCTACACTGTCCATTGAGTTGTCCTCAAAACCAATATACATCCTGCTATATCTCCCACATGGAAAGTGCCAGGAGGGAGAAGTGGGGATTATGTTTAGACTTTCTCGGAACTGCTTCAAATCAACTAGATATCTTTGTGCTGTAAATCTCCCAACAGCCAAACGCAAAAGCAGCAAACATCTCGCTGTATGTCCCACATCCAAAGTGCCAAGAGAGAGCTTGCTCTCCCTGTCTTTGAGTACTGTTTTCACTGTCCCGGTTACCTCTTTGCTAACATTCTCTTCAGAGCCGCAGTGAAACCAGGAACCACGTGGAGAAGGCACCCACACTGAAAGTGCCTGGAGGGAACATTGGGGCTTCTTCTCAGTGTCTCTGACATAGGGTTTCACTGTCCCGGGAAAGTCTCTGCTAACACCGTGCAGAGCGCTGTGCCCAATATACAGAAACGTCTTGCGGTATCTCCTACAGGGAAAGTGCCAGGAGGGAATTGTCGAGCTTGTTCTCAGTGTCTCTGAGAATTGCTCTGGTTATCCCTGTGACCTCTTTGCTAAGACTCTCCAGAGAGCCGTCCTCAAAACAAACACACATCTTGACATATCTCCCACATTGATCGCAGTGTCTCCAGAAACGGCATTCAAGGAGCCAGGACCTTTTCTCCCTACACTGTCCATTGAGTTGTCCTCAAAACCAATATACATCCTGCTATATCTCCCACATGGAAAGTGCCAGGAGGGAGAAGTGGGGATTATGTTTAGACTTTCTCGGAACTGCTTCAAATCAACTAGATATCTTTGTGCTGTAAATCTCCCAACAGCCAAACGCAAAAGCAGCAAACATCTCGCTGTATGTCCCACATCCAAAGTGCCAAGAGAGAGCTTGCTCTCCCTGTCTTTGAGTACTGTTTTCACTGTCCCGGTTACCTCTTTGCTAACATTCTCTTCAGAGCTGCAGTGAAACCAGGAACCACGTGGAGAAGGCACCCACACTGAAAGTGCCTGGAGGGAACATTGGGCCTTCTTCTCAGTGTCTCTGACATAGGGTTTCACTGTCCCGGGAAAGTCTCTGCTAACACCGTGCAGAGCGCTGTGCCCAATATACAGAAACGTCTTGCGGTATCTCCTACAGGGAAAGTGCCAGGAGGGAATTGTGGAGCTTGTTCTCAGTGTCTCTGAGAATTGCTCTGGTTATCTGTGTGACCTCTTTGCTAAGACTCTCCAGAGAGCCGTCCTCAAAACCAACACACATCTTGACATATCTCTCACGTTGATCGCAGTGTCTCCAGAAACGGCATTCAAGGAGCCAGGACCTTTTCTCCCTACACTGTCCATTGAGTTGTCCTCAAAACCAATATACATCCTGCTATATCTCCCACATGGAAAGTGCCAGGAGGGAGAAGTGGGGATTATGTTTAGACTTTCTCGGAACTGCTTCAAATCAACTAGATATCTTTGTGCTGTAAATCTCCCAACAGCCAAACGCAAAAGCAGCAAACATCTCGCTGTATGTCCCACATCCAAAGTGCCAAGAGAGAGCTTGCTCTCCCTGTCTTTGAGTACTGTTTTCACTGTCCCGGTTACCTCTTTGCTAACATTCTCTTCAGAGCCGAAGTGAAACCAGGAACCACGTGGAGAAGGCACCCACACTGAAAGTGCCTGGAGGGAACATTGGGGCTTCTTCTCAGTGTCTCTGACATAGGGTTTCACTGTCCCGGGAAAGTCTCTGCTAACACCGTGCAGAGCGCTGTGCCCAATATACAGAAACGTCTTGCGGTATCTCCTACAGGGAAAGTGCCAGGAGGGAATTGTCGAGCTTGTTCTCAGTGTCCCTGAGAATTGCTCTGATTATCCGTGTGACCTCTTTGCTAAGACTCTCCAGAGAGACATCCTCAAAACAAACACGCATCTTGACATATCTCCCACATTGATCGCAGTGTCTCCAGAAACGGCATTCAAGGAGCCAGGACCTTTTCTCCCTACACTGTCCATTGAGTTGTCCTCAAAACCAATATACATCCTGCTATATCTCCCACATGGAAAGTGCCAGGAGGGAGAAGTGGGGATTATGTTTAGACTTTCTCGGAACTGCTTCAAATCAACTAGATATCTTTGTGCTGTAAATCTCCCAACAGCCAAACGCAAAAGCAGCAAACATCTCGCTGTATGTCCCGCATCCAAAGTGCCAAGAGAGAGCTTGCTCTCCCTGTCTTTGAGTACTGTTTTCACTGTCCCGGTTACCTCTTTGCTAACATTCTCTTCAGAGCCGCAGTGAAACCAGGAACCACGTGGAGAAGGCACCCACACTGAAAGTGCCTGGAGGGAACATTGGGCCTTCTTCTCAGTGTCTCTGACATAGGGTTTCACTGTCCCGGGAAAGTCTCTGCTAACACCGTGCAGAGCGCTGTGCCCAATATACAGAAACGTCTTGCGGTATCTCCTACAGGGAAAGTGCCAGGAGGGAATTGTGGAGCTTGTTCTCAGTGTCTCTGAGAATTGCTCTGATTATCCCTGTGACCTCTTTGCTAAGACTCTCCAGAGAGACGTCCTCAAAACAAACACACATCTTGACATATCTCCCACATTGATCGCAGTGTCTCCAGAAACGGCATTCAAGGAGCCAGGACCTTTTCTCCCTACACTGTCCATTGAGTTGTCCTCAAAACCAATATACATCCTGCTATATCTCCCACATGGAAAGTGCCAGGAGGGAGAAGTGGGGATTATGTTTAGACTTTCTCGGAACTGCTTCAAATCAACTAGATATCTTTGTGCTGTAAATCTCCCAACAGCCAAACGCAAAAGCAGCAAACATCTCGCTGTATGTCCCGCATCCAAAGTGCCAAGAGAGAGCTTGCTCTCCCTGTCTTTGAGTACTGTTTTCACTGTCCCGGTTACCTCTTTGCTAACATTCTCTTCAGAGCCGCAGTGAAACCAGGAACCACGTGGAGAAGGCACCCACACTGAAAGTGCCTGGAGGGAACATTGGGCCTTCTTCTCAGTGTCTCTGACATAGGGTTTCACTGTCCCGGGAAAGTCTCTGCTAACACCGTGCAGAGCGCTGTCCCCAATATACAGAAACGTCTTGCGGTATCTCCTACAGGGAAAGTGCCAGGAGGGAATTGTGGAGCTTGTTCTCAGTGTCTCTGAGAATTGCTCTGATTATCCCTGTGACCTCTTTGCTAAGACTCTCCAGAGAGCCGTCCTCAAAACAAACACACATCTTGACATATCTCCCACATTGATCGCAGTGTCTCCAGAAACGGCATTCAAGGAGCCAGGACCTTTTCTCCCTACACTGTCCATTGAGTTGTCCTCAAAACCAATATACATCCTGCTATATCTCCCACATGGAAAGTGCCAGGAGGGAGAAGTGGGGATTATGTTTAGACTTTCTCGGAACTGCTTCAAATCAACTAGATATCTTTGTGCTGTAAATCTCCCAACAGCCAAACGCAAAAGCAGCAAACATCTCGCTGTATGTCCCACATCCAAAGTGCCAAGAGAGAGCTTGCTCTCCCTGTCTTTGAGTACTGTTTTCACTGTCCCGGTTACCTCTTTGCTAACATTCTCTTCAGAGCCGCAGTGAAACCAGGAACCACGTGGAGAAGGCACCCACACTGAAAGTGCCTGGAGGGAACATTGGGGCTTCTTCTCAGTGTCTCTGACATAGGGTTTCACTGTCCCGGGAAAGTCTCTGCTAACACCGTGCAGAGCGCTGTGCCCAATATACAGAAACGTCTTGCGGTATCTCCTACAGGGAAAGTGCCAGGAGGGAATTGTCGAGCTTGTTCTCAGTGTCTCTGAGAATTGCTCTGGTTATCCGTGTGACCTCTTTGCTAAGACTCTCCAGAGAGCCGTCCTCAAAACAAACACACATCTTGACATATCTCCCACATTGATCGCAGTGTCTCCAGAAACGGCATTCAAGGAGCCAGGACCTTTTCTCCCTACACTGTCCATTGAGTTGTCCTCAAAACCAATATACATCCTGCTATATCTCCCACATGGAAAGTGCCAGGAGGGAGAAGTGGGGATTATGTTTAGACTTTCTCGGAACTGCTTCAAATCAACTAGATATCTTTGTGCTGTAAATCTCCCAACAGCCAAACGCAAAAGCAGCAAACATCTCGCTGTATGTCCCACATCCAAAGTGCCAAGAGAGAGCTTGCTCTCCCTGTCTTTGAGTACTGTTTTCACTGTCCCGGTTACCTCTTTGCTAACATTCTCTTCAGAGCTGCAGTGAAACCAGGAACCACGTGGAGAAGGCACCCACACTGAAAGTGCCTGGAGGGAACATTGGGCCTTCTTCTCAGTGTCTCTGACATAGGGTTTCACTGTCCCGGGAAAGTCTCTGCTAACACCGTGCAGAGCGCTGTGCCCAATATACAGAAACATCTTGCGGTATCTCCTACAGGGAAAGTGCCAGGAGGGAATTGTGGAGCTTGTTCTCAGTGTCTCTGAGAATTGCTCTGGTTATCTGTGTGACCTCTTTGCTAAGACTCTCCAGAGAGCCGTCCTCAAAACCAACACACATCTTGACATATCTCCCGCATTGATCGCAGTGTCTCCAGAAACGGCATTCAAGGAGCCAGGACCTTTTCTCCCTACACTGTCCATTGAGTTGTCCTCAAAACCAATATACATCCTGCTATATCTCCCACATGGAAAGTGCCAGGAGGGAGAAGTGGGGATTATGTTTAGACTTTCTCGGAACTGCTTCAAATCAACTAGATATCTTTGTGCTGTAAATCTCCCAACAGCCAAACGCAAAAGCAGCAAACATCTCGCTGTATGTCCCACATCCAAAGTGCCAAGAGAGAGCTTGCTCTCCCTGTCTTTGAGTACTGTTTTCACTGTCCCGGTTACCTCTTTGCTAACATTCTCTTCAGAGCTGCAGTGAAACCAGGAACCACGTGGAGAAGGCACCCACACTGAAAGTGCCTGGAGGGAACATTGGGCCTTCTTCTCAGTGTCTCTGACATAGGGTTTCACTGTCCCGGGAAAGTCTCTGCTAACACCGTGCAGAGCGCTGTGCCCAATATACAGAAACGTCTTGCGGTATCTCCTACAGGGAAAGTGCCAGGAGGGAATTGTCGAGCTTGTTCTCAGTGTCTCTGAGAATTGCTCTGATTATCCCTGTGACCTCTTTGCTAAGACTCTCCAGAGAGCCGTCCTCAAAACCAACACACATCTTGACATATCTCCCGCATTGATCGCAGTGTCTCCAGAAACGGCATTCAAGGAGCCAGGACCTTTTCTCCCTACACTGTCCATTGAGTTGTCCTCAAAACCAATATACATCCTGCTATATCTCCCACATGGAAAGTGCCAGGAGGGAGAAGTGGGGATTATGTTTAGACTTTCTCGGAACTGCTTCAAATCAACTAGATATCTTTGTGCTGTAAATCTCCCAACAGCCAAACGCAAAAGCAGCAAACATCTCGCTGTATGTCCCACATCCAAAGTGCCAAGAGAGCTTGCTCTCCCTGTCTTTGAGTACTGTTTTCACTGTCCCGGTTACCTCTTTGCTAACATTCTCTTCAGAGCCGCAGTGAAACCAGGAACCACGTGGAGAAGGCACCCACACTGAAAGTGCCTGGAGGGAACATTGGGGCTTCTTCTCAGTGTCTCTGACATAGGGTTTCACTGTCCCGGGAAAGTCTCTGCTAACACCGTGCAGAGCGCTGTGCCCAATATACAGAAACGTCTTGCGGTATCTCCTACAGGGAAAGTGCCAGGAGGGAATTGTGGAGCTTGTTCTCAGTGTCTCTGAGAATTGCTCTGATTATCCCTGTGACCTCTTTGCTAAGACTCTCCAGAGAGCCGTCCTCAAAACAAACACACATCTTGACATATCTCCCACATTGATCGCAGTGTCTCCAGAAACGGCATTCAAGGAGCCAGGACCTTTTCTCCCTACACTGTCCATTGAGTTGTCCTCAAAACCAATATACATCCTGCTATATCTCCCACATGGAAAGTGCCAGGAGGGAGAAGTGGGGATTATGTTTAGACTTTCTCGGAACTGCTTCAAATCAACTAGATATCTTTGTGCTGTAAATCTCCCAACAGCCAAACGCAAAAGCAGCAAACATCTCGCTGTATGTCCCACATCCAAAGTGCCAAGAGAGAGCTTGCTCTCCCTGTCTTTGAGTACTGTTTTCACTGTCCCGGTTACCTCTTTGCTAACATTCTCTTCAGAGCTGCAGTGAAACCAGGAACCACGTGGAGAAGGCACCCACACTGAAAGTGCCTGGAGGGAACATTGGGCCTTCTTCTCAGTGTCTCTGACATAGGGTTTCACTGTCCCGGGAAAGTCTCTGCTAACACCGTGCAGAGCGCTGTGCCCAATATACAGAAACGTCTTGCGGTATCTCCTACAGGGAAAGTGCCAGGAGGGAATTGTCGAGCTTGTTCTCAGTGTCTCTGAGAATTGCTCTGGTTATCTGTGTGACCTCTTTGCTAAGACTCTCCAGAGAGACGTCCTCAAAACAAACACACATCTTGACATATCTCCCACATTGATCGCAGTGTCTCCAGAAACGGCATTCAAGGAGCCAGGACCTTTTCTCCCTACACTGTCCATTGAGTTGTCCTCAAAACCAATATACATCCTGCTATATCTCCCACATGGAAAGTGCCAGGAGGGAGAAGTGGGGATTATGTTTAGACTTTCTCGGAACTGCTTCAAATCAACTAGATATCTTTGTGCTGTAAATCTCCCAACAGCCAAACGCAAAAGCAGCAAACATCTCGCTGTATGTCCCACATCCAAAGTGCCAAGAGAGAGCTTGCTCTCCCTGTCTTTGAGTACTGTTTTCACTGTCCCGGTTACCTCTTTGCTAACATTCTCTTCAGAGCCGCAGTGAAACCAGGAACCACGTGGAGAAGGCACCCACACTGAAAGTGCCTGGAGGGAACATTGGGGCTTCTTCTCAGTGTCTCTGACATAGGGTTTCACTGTCCCGGGAAAGTCTCTGCTAACACCGTGCAGAGCGCTGTGCCCAATATACAGAAACGTCTTGCGGTATCTCCTACAGGGAAAGTGCCAGGAGGGAATTGTGGAGCTTGTTCTCAGTGTCTCTGAGAATTGCTCTGATTATCTGTGTGACCTCTTTGCTAAGACTCTCCAGAGAGCCGTCCTCAAAACAAACACACATCTTGACATATCTCCCACATTGATCGCAGTGTCTCCAGAAACGGCATTCAAGGAGCCAGGACCTTTTCTCCCTACACTGTCCATTGAGTTGTCCTCAAAACCAATATACATCCTGCTATATCTCCCACATGGAAAGTGCCAGGAGGGAGAAGTGGGGATTATGTTTAGACTTTCTCGGAACTGCTTCAAATCAACTAGATATCTTTGTGCTGTAAATCTCCCAACAGCCAAACGCAAAAGCAGCAAACATCTCGCTGTATGTCCCACATCCAAAGTGCCAAGAGAGAGCTTGCTCTCCCTGTCTTTGAGTACTGTTTTCACTGTCCCGGTTACCTCTTGGCTAACATTCTCTTCAGAGCCGCAGTGAAACCAGGAACCACGTGGAGAAGGCACCCACACTGAAAGTGCCTGGAGGGAACATTGGGCCTTCTTCTCAGTGTCTCTGACATAGGGTTTCACTGTCCCGGGAAAGTCTCTGCTAACACCGTGCAGAGCGCTGTGCCCAATATACAGAAACGTCTTGCGGTATCTCCTACAGGGAAAGTGCCAGGAGGGAATTGTGGAGCTTGTTCTCAGTGTCTCTGAGAATTGCTCTGGTTATCTGTGTGACCTCTTTGCTAAGACTCTCCAGAGAGACGTCCTCAAAACAAACACACATCTTGACATATCTCCCACATTGATCGCAGTGTCTCCAGAAACGGCATTCAAGGAGCCAGGACCTTTTCTCCCTACACTGTCCATTGAGTTGTCCTCAAAACCAATATACATCCTGCTATATCTCCCACATGGAAAGTGCCAGGAGGGAGAAGTGGGGATTATGTTTAGACTTTCTCGGAACTGCTTCAAATCAACTAGATATCTTTGTGCTGTAAATCTCCCAACAGCCAAACGCAAAAGCAGCCAACATCTCGCTGTATGTCCCACATCCAAAGTGCCAAGAGAGAGCTTGCTCTCCCTGTCTTTGAGTACTGTTTTCACTGTCCCGGTTACCTCTTGGCTAACATTCTCTTCAGAGCCGCAGTGAAACCAGGAACCACGTGGAGAAGGCACCCACACTGAAAGTGCCTGGAGGGAACATTGGGCCTTCTTCTCAGTGTCTCTGACATAGGGTTTCACTGTCCCGAGAAAGTCTCTGCTAACACCGTGCAGAGCGCTGTGCCCAATATACAGAAACGTCTTGCGGTATCTCCTACAGGGAAAGTGCCAGGAGGGAATTGTGGAGCTTGTTCTCAGTGTCTCTGAGAATTGCTCTGGTTATCTGTGTGACCTCTTTGCTAAGACTCTCCAGAGAGCCGTCCTCAAAACAAACACACATCTTGACATATCTCCCACATTGATCGCAGTGTCTCCAGAAACGGCATTCAAGGAGCCAGGACCTTTTCTCCCTACACTGTCCATTGAGTTGTCCTCAAAACCAATATACATCCTGCTATATCTCCCACATGGAAAGTGCCAGGAGGGAGAAGTGGGGATTATGTTTAGACTTTCTCGGAACTGCTTCAAATCAACTAGATATCTTTGTGCTGTAAATCTCCCAACAGCCAAACGCAAAAGCAGCAAACATCTCGCTGTATGTCCCACATCCAAAGTGCCAAGAGAGAGCTTGCTCTCCCTGTCTTTGAGTACTGTTTTCACTGTCCCGGTTACCTCTTGGCTAACATTCTCTTCAGAGCTGCAGTGAAACCAGGAACCACGTGGAGAAGGCACCCACACTGAAAGTGCCTGGAGGGAACATTGGGGCTTCTTCTCAGTGTCTCTGACATAGGGTTTCACTGTCCCGGGAAAGTCTCTGCTAACACCCTGCAGAGCGCTGTGCCCAATATACAGAAACGTCTTGCGGTATCTCCTACAGGGAAAGTGCCAGGAGGGAATTGTGGAGCTTGTTCTCAGTGTCTCTGAGAATTGCTCTGATTATCCCTGTGACCTCTTTGCTAAGACTCTCCAGAGAGACGTCCTCAAAACAAACACACATCTTGACATATCTCCCGCATTGATCGCAGTGTCTCCAGAAACGGCATTCAAGGAGCCAGGACCTTTTCTCCCTACACTGTCCATTGAGTTGTCCTCAAAACCAATATACATCCTGCTATATCTCCCACATGGAAAGTGCCAGGAGGGAGAAGTGGGGATTATGTTTAGACTTTCTCGGAACTGCTTCAAATCAACTAGATATCTTTGTGCTGTAAATCTCCCAACAGCCAAACGCAAAAGCAGCAAACATCTCGCTGTATGTCCCACATCCAAAGTGCCAAGAGAGAGCTTGCTCTCCCTGTCTTTGAGTACTGTTTTCACTGTCCCGGTTACCTCTTTGCTAACATTCTCTTCAGAGCCGCAGTGAAACCAGGAACCACGTGGAGAAGGCACCCACACTGAAAGTGCCTGGAGGGAACATTGGGCCTTCTTCTCAGTGTCTCTGACATAGGGTTTCACTGTCCCGGGAAAGTCTCTGCTAACACCGTGCAGAGCGCTGTGCCCAATATACAGAAACGTCTTGCGGTATCTCCTACAGGGAAAGTGCCAGGAGGGAATTGTCGAGCTTGTTCTCAGTGTCTCTGAGAATTGCTCTGGTTATCTGTGTGACCTCTTTGCTAAGACTCTCCAGAGAGACATCCTCAAAACAAACACACATCTTGACATATCTCCCACATTGATCGCAGTGTCTCCAGAAACGGCATTCAAGGAGCCAGGACCTTTTCTCCCTACACTGTCCATTGAGTTGTCCTCAAAACCAATATACATCCTGCTATATCTCCCACATGGAAAGTGCCAGGAGGGAGAAGTGGGGATTATGTTTAGACTTTCTCGGAACTGCTTCAAATCAACTAGATATCTTTGTGCTGTAAATCTCCCAACAGCCAAACGCAAAAGCAGCAAACATCTCGCTGTATGTCCCACATCCAAAGTGCCAAGAGAGAGCTTGCTCTCCCTGTCTTTGAGTACTGTTTTCACTGTCCCGGTTACCTCTTGGCTAACATTCTCTTCAGAGCCGCAGTGAAACCAGGAACCACGTGGAGAAGGCACCCACACTGAAAGTGCCTGGAGGGAACATTGGGCCTTCTTCTCAGTGTCTCTGACATAGGGTTTCACTGTCCCGGGAAAGTCTCTGCTAACACCGTGCAGAGCGCTGTGCCCAATATACAGAACCGTCTTGCGGTATCTCCTACAGGGAAAGTGCCAGGAGGGAATTGTGGAGCTTGTTCTCAGTGTCTCTGAGAATTGCTCTGGTTATCTGTGTGACCTCTTTGCTAAGACTCTCCAGAGAGACGTCCTCAAAACAAACACACATCTTGACATATCTCCCACATTGATCGCAGTGTCTCCAGAAACGGCATTCAAGGAGCCAGGACCTTTTCTCCCTACACTGTCCATTGAGTTGTCCTCAAAACCAATATACATCCTGCTATATCTCCCACATGGAAAGTGCCAGGAGGGAGAAGTGGGGATTATGTTTAGACTTTCTCGGAACTGCTTCAAATCAACTAGATATCTTTGTGCTGTAAATCTCCCAACAGCCAAACGCAAAAGCAGCAAACATCTCGCTGTATGTCCCACATCCAAAGTGCCAAGAGAGAGCTTGCTCTCCCTGTCTTTGAGTACTGTTTTCACTGTCCCGGTTACCTCTTGGCTAACATTCTCTTCAGAGCCGCAGTGAAACCAGGAACCACGTGGAGAAGGCACCCACACTGAAAGTGCCTGGAGGGAACATTGGGCCTTCTTCTCAGTGTCTCTGACATAGGGTTTCACTGTCCCGGGAAAGTCTCTGCTAACACCCTGCAGAGCGCTGTGCCCAATGTACAGAAACGTCTTGCGGTATCTCCTACAGGGAAAGTGCCAGGAGGGAATTGTCGAGCTTGTTCTCAGTGTCTCTGAGAATTGCTCTGGTTATCTGTGTGACCTCTTTGCTAAGACTCTCCAGAGAGCCGTCCTCAAAACCAACACACATCTTGACATATCTCCCACATTGATCGCAGTGTCTCCAGAAACGGCATTCAAGGAGCCAGGACCTTTTCTCCCTACACTGTCCATTGAGTTGTCCTCAAAACCAATATACATCCTGCTATATCTCCCACATGGAAAGTGCCAGGAGGGAGAAGTGGGGATTATGTTTAGACTTTCTCGGAACTGCTTCAAATCAACTAGATATCTTTGTGCTGTAAATCTCCCAACAGCCAAACGCAAAAGCAGCAAACATCTCGCTGTATGTCCCACATCCAAAGTGCCAAGAGAGAGCTTGCTCTCCCTGTCTTTGAGTACTGTTTTCACTGTCCCGGTTACCTCTTGGCTAACATTCTCTTCAGAGCCGAAGTGAAACCAGGAACCACGTGGAGAAGGCACCCACACTGAAAGTGCCTGGAGGGAACATTGGGCCTTCTTCTCAGTGTCTCTGACATAGGGTTTCACTGTCCCGGGAAAGTCTCTGCTAACACCGTGCAGAGCGCTGTGCCCAATATACAGAAACGTCTTGCGGTATCTCCTACAGGGAAAGTGCCAGGAGGGAATTGTGGAGCTTGTTCTCAGTGTCTCTGAGAATTGCTCTGGTTATCTGTGTGACCTCTTTGCTAAGACTCTCCAGAGAGCCGTCCTCAAAACAAACACACATCTTGACATATCTCCCACATTGATCGCAGTGTCTCCAGAAACGGCATTCAAGGAGCCAGGACCTTTTCTCCCTACACTGTCCATTGAGTTGTCCTCAAAACCAATATACATCCTGCTATATCTCCCACATGGAAAGTGCCAGGAGGGAGAAGTGGGGATTATGTTTAGACTTTCTCGGAACTGCTTCAAATCAACTAGATATCTTTGTGCTGTAAATCTCCCAACAGCCAAACGCAAAAGCAGCAAACATCTCGCTGTATGTCCCACATCCAAAGTGCCAAGAGAGAGCTTGCTCTCCCTGTCTTTGAGTACTGTTTTCACTGTCCCGGTTACCTCTTGGCTAACATTCTCTTCAGAGCCGCAGTGAAACCAGGAACCACGTGGAGAAGGCACCCACACTGAAAGTGCCTGGAGGGAACATTGGGCCTTCTTCTCAGTGTCTCTGACATAGGGTTTCACTGTCCCGGGAAAGTCTCTGCTAACACCGTGCAGAGCGCTGTGCCCAATATACAGAAACGTCTTGCGGTATCTCCTACAGGGAAAGTGCCAGGAGGGAATTGTGGAGCTTGTTCTCAGTGTCTCTGAGAATTGCTCTGGTTATCTGTGTGACCTCTTTGCTAAGACTCTCCAGAGAGCCGTCCTCAAAACCAACACACATCTTGACATATCTCCCGCATTGATCGCAGTGTCTCCAGAAACGGCATTCAAGGAGCCAGGACCTTTTCTCCCTACACTGTCCATTGAGTTGTCCTCAAAACCAATATACATCCTGCTATATCTCCCACATGGAAAGTGCCAGGAGGGAGAAGTGGGGATTATGTTTAGACTTTCTCGGAACTGCTTCAAATCAACTAGATATCTTTGTGCTGTAAATCTCCCAACAGCCAAACGCAAAAGCAGCAAACATCTCGCTGTATGTCCCACATCCAAAGTGCCAAGAGAGAGCTTGCTCTCCCTGTCTTTGAGTACTGTTTTCACTGTCCCGGTTACCTCTTTGCTAACATTCTCTTCAGAGCCGCAGTGAAACCAGGAACCACGTGGAGAAGGCACCCACACTGAAAGTGCCTGGAGGGAACATTGGGGCTTCTTCTCAGTGTCTCTGACATAGGGTTTCACTGTCCCGGGAAAGTCTCTGCTAACACCGTGCAGAGCGCTGTGCCCAATATACAGAAACGTCTTGCGGTATCTCCTACAGGGAAAGTGCCAGGAGGGAATTGTCGAGCTTGTTCTCAGTGTCTCTGAGAATTGCTCTGGTTATCCGTGTGACCTCTTTGCTAAGACTCTCCAGAGAGCCGTCCTCAAAACAAACACACATCTTGACATATCTCCCACATTGATCGCAGTGTCTCCAGAAACGGCATTCAAGGAGCCAGGACCTTTTCTCCCTACACTGTCCATTGAGTTGTCCTCAAAACCAATATACATCCTGCTATATCTCCCACATGGAAAGTGCCAGGAGGGAGAAGTGGGGATTATGTTTAGACTTTCTCGGAACTGCTTCAAATCAACTAGATATCTTTGTGCTGTAAATCTCCCAACAGCCAAACGCAAAAGCAGCAAACATCTCGCTGTATGTCCCACATCCAAAGTGCCAAGAGAGAGCTTGCTCTCCCTGTCTTTGAGTACTGTTTTCACTGTCCCGGTTACCTCTTTGCTAACATTCTCTTCAGAGCCGCAGTGAAACCAGGAACCACGTGGAGAAGGCACCCACACTGAAAGTGCCTGGAGGGAACATTGGGCCTTCTTCTCAGTGTCTCTGACATAGGGTTTCACTGTCCCGGGAAAGTCTCTGCTAACACCGTGCAGAGCGCTGTGCCCAATATACAGAAACGTCTTGCGGTATCTCCTACAGGGAAAGTGCCAGGAGGGAATTGTGGAGCTTGTTCTCAGTGTCTCTGAGAATTGCTCTGGTTATCTGTGTGACCTCTTTGCTAAGACTCTCCAGAGAGACGTCCTCAAAACAAACACACATCTTGACATATCTCCCACATTGATCGCAGTGTCTCCAGAAACGGCATTCAAGGAGCCAGGACCTTTTCTCCCTACACTGTCCATTGAGTTGTCCTCAAAACCAATATACATCCTGCTATATCTCCCACATGGAAAGTGCCAGGAGGGAGAAGTGGGGATTATGTTTAGACTTTCTCGGAACTGCTTCAAATCAACTAGATATCTTTGTGCTGTAAATCTCCCAACAGCCAAACGCAAAAGCAGCAAACATCTCGCTGTATGTCCCACATCCAAAGTGCCAAGAGAGAGCTTGCTCTCCCTGTCTTTGAGTACTGTTTTCACTGTCCCGGTTACCTCTTGGCTAACATTCTCTTCAGAGCCGCAGTGAAACCAGGAACCACGTGGAGAAGGCACCCACACTGAAAGTGCCTGGAGGGAACATTGGGCCTTCTTCTCAGTGTCTCTGACATAGGGTTTCACTGTCCCGGGAAAGTCTCTGCTAACACCGTGCAGAGCGCTGTGCCCAATATACAGAAACGTCTTGCGGTATCTCCTACAGGGAAAGTGCCAGGAGGGAACTGTCGAGCTTGTTCTCAGTGTCTCTGAGAATTGCTCTGGTTATCTGTGTGACCTCTTTGCTAAGACTCTCCAGAGAGACGTCCTCAAAACAAACACACATCTTGACATATCTCCCACATTGATCGCAGTGTCTCCAGAAACGGCATTCAAGGAGCCAGGACCTTTTCTCCCTACACTGTCCATTGAGTTGTCCTCAAAACCAATATACATCCTGCTATATCTCCCACATGGAAAGTGCCAGGAGGGAGAAGTGGGGATTATGTTTAGACTTTCTCGGAACTGCTTCAAATCAACTAGATATCTTTGTGCTGTAAATCTCCCAACAGCCAAACGCAAAAGCAGCAAACATCTCGCTGTATGTCCCACATCCAAAGTGCCAAGAGAGAGCTTGCTCTCCCTGTCTTTGAGTACTGTTTTCACTGTCCCGGTTACCTCTTGGCTAACATTCTCTTCAGAGCCGCAGTGAAACCAGGAACCACGTGGAGAAGGCACCCACACTGAAAGTGCCTGGAGGGAACATTGGGCCTTCTTCTCAGTGTCTCTGACATAGGGTTTCACTGTCCCGGGAAAGTCTCTGCTAACACCGTGCAGAGCGCTGTGCCCAATATACAGAAACGTCTTGCGGTATCTCCTACAGGGAAAGTGCCAGGAGGGAACTGTCGAGCTTGTTCTCAGTGTCTCTGAGAATTGCTCTGGTTATCTGTGTGACCTCTTTGCTAAGACTCTCCAGAGAGACGTCCTCAAAACAAACACACATCTTGACATATCTCCCACATTGATCGCAGTGTCTCCAGAAACGGCATTCAAGGAGCCAGGACCTTTTCTCCCTACACTGTCCATTGAGTTGTCCTCAAAACCAATATACATCCTGCTATATCTCCCACATGGAAAGTGCCAGGAGGGAGAAGTGGGGATTATGTTTAGACTTTCTCGGAACTGCTTCAAATCAACTAGATATCTTTGTGCTGTAAATCTCCCAACAGCCAAACGCAAAAGCAGCAAACATCTCGCTGTATGTCCCACATCCAAAGTGCCAAGAGAGAGCTTGCTCTCCCTGTCTTTGAGTACTGTTTTCACTGTCCCGGTTACCTCTTTGCTAACATTCTCTTCAGAGCCGCAGTGAAACCAGGAACCACGTGGAGAAGGCACCCACACTGAAAGTGCCTGGAGGGAACATTGGGCCTTCTTCTCAGTGTCTCTGACATAGGGTTTCACTGTCCCGGGAAAGTCTCTGCTAACACCGTGCAGAGCGCTGTGCCCAATATACAGAAACGTCTTGCGGTATCTCCTACAGGGAAAGTGCCAGGAGGGAATTGTGGAGCTTGTTCTCAGTGTCTCTGAGAATTGCTCTGGTTATCTGTGTGACCTCTTTGCTAAGACTCTCCAGAGAGACGTCCTCAAAACAAACACACATCTTGACATATCTCCCACATTGATCGCAGTGTCTCCAGAAACGGCATTCAAGGAGCCAGGACCTTTTCTCCCTACACTGTCCATTGAGTTGTCCTCAAAACCAATATACATCCTGCTATATCTCCCACATGGAAAGTGCCAGGAGGGAGAAGTGGGGATTATGTTTAGACTTTCTCGGAACTGCTTCAAATCAACTAGATATCTTTGTGCTGTAAATCTCCCAACAGCCAAACGCAAAAGCAGCAAACATCTCGCTGTATGTCCCACATCCAAAGTGCCAAGAGAGAGCTTGCTCTCCCTGTCTTTGAGTACTGTTTTCACTGTCCCGGTTACCTCTTTGCTAACATTCTCTTCAGAGCCGCAGTGAAACCAGGAACCACGTGGAGAAGGCACCCACACTGAAAGTGCCTGGAGGGAACATTGGGCCTTCTTCTCAGTGTCTCTGACATAGGGTTTCACTGTCCCGGGAAAGTCTCTGCTAACACCGTGCAGAGCGCTGTGCCCAATATACAGAAACGTCTTGCGGTATCTCCTACAGGGAAAGTGCCAGGAGGGAATTGTCGAGCTTGTTCTCAGTGTCTCTGAGAATTGCTCTGGTTATCTGTGTGACCTCTTTGCTAAGACTCTCCAGAGAGACGTCCTCAAAACAAACACACATCTTGACATATCTCCCACATTGATCGCAGTGTCTCCAGAAACGGCATTCAAGGAGCCAGGACCTTTTCTCCCTACACTGTCCATTGAGTTGTCCTCAAAACCAATATACATCCTGCTATATCTCCCACATGGAAAGTGCCAGGAGGGAGAAGTGGGGATTATGTTTAGACTTTCTCGGAACTGCTTCAAATCAACTAGATATCTTTGTGCTGTAAATCTCCCAACAGCCAAACGCAAAAGCAGCAAACATCTCGCTGTATGTCCCACATCCAAAGTGCCAAGAGAGAGCTTGCTCTCCCTGTCTTTGAGTACTGTTTTCACTGTCCCGGTAACCTCTTTGCTAACATTCTCTTCAGAGCCGAAGTGAAACCAGGAACCACGTGGAGAAGGCACCCACACTGAAAGTGCCTGGAGGGAACATTGGGCCTTCTTCTCAGTGTCTCTGACATAGGGTTTCACTGTCCCGGGAAAGTCTCTGCTAACACCGTGCAGAGCGCTGTGCCCAATATACAGAAACGTCTTGCGGTATCTCCTACAGGGAAAGTGCCAGGAGGGAATTGTGGAGCTTGTTCTCAGTGTCTCTGAGAATTGCTCTGATTATCCCTGTGACCTCTTTGCTAAGACTCTCCAGAGAGACGTCCTCAAAACAAACACACATCTTGACATATCTCTCACGTTGATCGCAGTGTCTCCAGAAACGGCATTCAAGGAGCCAGGACCTTTTCTCCCTACACTGTCCATTGAGTTGTCCTCAAAACCAATATACATCCTGCTATATCTCCCACATGGAAAGTGCCAGGAGGGAGAAGTGGGGATTATGTTTAGACTTTCTCGGAACTGCTTCAAATCAACTAGATATCTTTGTGCTGTAAATCTCCCAACAGCCAAACGCAAAAGCAGCAAACATCTCGCTGTATGTCCCACATCCAAAGTGCCAAGAGAGAGCTTGCTCTCCCTGTCTTTGAGTACTGTTTTCACTGTCCCGGTTACCTCTTTGCTAACATTCTCTTCAGAGCTGCAGTGAAACCAGGAACCACGTGGAGAAGGCACCCACACTGAAAGTGCCTGGAGGGAACATTGGGGCTTCTTCTCAGTGTCTCTGACATAGGGTTTCACTGTCCCGGGAAAGTCTCTGCTAACACCGTGCAGAGCGCTGTGCCCAATATACAGAAACGTCTTGCGGTATCTCCTACAGGGAAAGTGCCAGGAGGGAATTGTGGAGCTTGTTCTCAGTGTCTCTGAGAATTGCTCTGGTTATCTGTGTGACCTCTTTGCTAAGACTCTCCAGAGATCCGTCCTCAAAACAAACACACATCTTGACATATCTCCCACATTGATCGCAGTGTCTCCAGAAACGGCATTCAAGGAGCCAGGACCTTTTCTCCCTACACTGTCCATTGAGTTGTCCTCAAAACCAATATACATCCTGCTATATCTCCCACATGGAAAGTGCCAGGAGGGAGAAGTGGGGATTATGTTTAGACTTTCTCGGAACTGCTTCAAATCAACTAGATATCTTTGTGCTGTAAATCTCCCAACAGCCAAACGCAAAAGCAGCAAACATCTCGCTGTATGTCCCGCATCCAAAGTGCCAAGAGAGAGCTTGCTCTCCCTGTCTTTGAGTACTGTTTTCACTGTCCCGGTTACCTCTTTGCTAACATTCTCTTCAGAGCTGCAGTGAAACCAGGAACCACGTGGAGAAGGCACCCACACTGAAAGTGCCTGGAGGGAACATTGGGCCTTCTTCTCAGTGTCTCTGACATAGGGTTTCACTGTCCCGGGAAAGTCTCTGCTAACACCGTGCAGAGCGCTGTGCCCAATGTACAGAAACGTCTTGCGGTATCTCCTACAGGGAAAGTGCCAGGAGGGAATTGTGGAGCTTGTTCTCAGTGTCTCTGAGAATTGCTCTGGTTATCTGTGTGACCTCTTTGCTAAGACTCTCCAGAGATCCGTCCTCAAAACAAACACACATCTTGACATATCTCCCACATTGATCGCAGTGTCTCCAGAAACGGCATTCAAGGAGCCAGGACCTTTTCTCCCTACACTGTCCATTGAGTTGTCCTCAAAACCAATATACATCCTGCTATATCTCCCACATGGAAAGTGCCAGGAGGGAGAAGTGGGGATTATGTTTAGACTTTCTCGGAACTGCTTCAAATCAACTAGATATCTTTGTGCTGTAAATCTCCCAACAGCCAAACGCAAAAGCAGCAAACATCTCGCTGTATGTCCCGCATCCAAAGTGCCAAGAGAGAGCTTGCTCTCCCTGTCTTTGAGTACTGTTTTCACTGTCCCGGTTACCTCTTTGCTAACATTCTCTTCAGAGCTGCAGTGAAACCAGGAACCACGTGGAGAAGGCACCCACACTGAAAGTGCCTGGAGGGAACATTGGGCCTTCTTCTCAGTGTCTCTGACATAGGGTTTCACTGTCCCGGGAAAGTCTCTGCTAACACCGTGCAGAGCGCTGTGCCCAATGTACAGAAACGTCTTGCGGTATCTCCTACAGGGAAAGTGCCAGGAGGGAATTGTCGAGCTTGTTCTCAGTGTCTCTGAGAATTGCTCTGGTTATCTGTGTGACCTCTTTGCTAAGACTCTCCAGAGAGCCGTCCTCAAAACAAACACACATCTTGACATATCTCCCACATTGATCGCAGTGTCTCCAGAAACGGCATTCAAGGAGCCAGGACCTTTTCTCCCTACACTGTCCATTGAGTTGTCCTCAAAACCAATATACATCCTGCTATATCTCCCACATGGAAAGTGCCAGGAGGGAGAAGTGGGGATTATGTTTAGACTTTCTCGGAACTGCTTCAAATCAACTAGATATCTTTGTGCTGTAAATCTCCCAACAGCCAAACGCAAAAGCAGCAAACATCTCGCTGTATGTCCCACATCCAAAGTGCCAAGAGAGAGCTTGCTCTCCCTGTCTTTGAGTACTGTTTTCACTGTCCCGGTTACCTCTTTGCTAACATTCTCTTCAGAGCTGCAGTGAAACCAGGAACCACGTGGAGAAGGCACCCACACTGAAAGTGCCTGGAGGGAACATTGGGCCTTCTTCTCAGTGTCTCTGACATAGGGTTTCACTGTCCCGGGAAAGTCTCTGCTAACACCGTGCAGAGCGCTGTGCCCAATGTACAGAAACGTCTTGCGGTATCTCCTACAGGGAAAGTGCCAGGAGGGAACTGTCGAGCTTGTTCTCAGTGTCTCTGAGAATTGCTCTGGTTATCTGTGTGACCTCTTTGCTAAGACTCTCCAGAGAGACGTCCTCAAAACAAACACACATCTTGACATATCTCCCACATTGATCGCAGTGTCTCCAGAAACGGCATTCAAGGAGCCAGGACCTTTTCTCCCTACACTGTCCATTGAGTTGTCCTCAAAACCAATATACATCCTGCTATATCTCCCACATGGAAAGTGCCAGGAGGGAGAAGTGGGGATTATGTTTAGACTTTCTCGGAACTGCTTCAAATCAACTAGATATCTTTGTGCTGTAAATCTCCCAACAGCCAAACGCAAAAGCAGCAAACATCTCGCTGTATGTCCCACATCCAAAGTGCCAAGAGAGAGCTTGCTCTCCCTGTCTTTGAGTACTGTTTTCACTGTCCCGGTTACCTCTTTGCTAACATTCTCTTCAGAGCCGCAGTGAAACCAGGAACCACGTGGAGAAGGCACCCACACTGAAAGTGCCTGGAGGGAACATTGGGCCTTCTTCTCAGTGTCTCTGACATAGGGTTTCACTGTCCCGGGAAAGTCTCTGCTAACACCGTGCAGAGCGCTGTGCCCAATATACAGAAACGTCTTGCGGTATCTCCTACAGGGAAAGTGCCAGGAGGGAATTGTGGAGCTTGTTCTCAGTGTCTCTGAGAATTGCTCTGGTTATCTGTGTGACCTCTTTGCTAAGACTCTCCAGAGAGCCGTCCTCAAAACAAACACACATCTTGACATATCTCCCACATTGATCGCAGTGTCTCCAGAAACGGCATTCAAGGAGCCAGGACCTTTTCTCCCTACACTGTCCATTGAGTTGTCCTCAAAACCAATATACATCCTGCTATATCTCCCACATGGAAAGTGCCAGGAGGGAGAAGTGGGGATTATGTTTAGACTTTCTCGGAACTGCTTCAAATCAACTAGATATCTTTGTGCTGTAAATCTCCCAACAGCCAAACGCAAAAGCAGCAAACATCTCGCTGTATGTCCCACATCCAAAGTGCCAAGAGAGAGCTTGCTCTCCCTGTCTTTGAGTACTGTTTTCACTGTCCCGGTTACCTCTTTGCTAACATTCTCTTCAGAGCCGCAGTGAAACCAGGAACCACGTGGAGAAGGCACCCACACTGAAAGTGCCTGGAGGGAACATTGGGCCTTCTTCTCAGTGTCTCTGACATAGGGTTTCACTGTCCCGGGAAAGTCTCTGCTAACACCGTGCAGAGCGCTGTGCCCAATATACAGAAACGTCTTGCGGTATCTCCTACAGGGAAAGTGCCAGGAGGGAATTGTCGAGCTTGTTCTCAGTGTCTCTGAGAATTGCTCTGGTTATCTGTGTGACCTCTTTGCTAAGACTCTCCAGAGAGACGTCCTCAAAACAAACACACATCTTGACATATCTCCCACATTGATCGCAGTGTCTCCAGAAACGGCATTCAAGGAGCCAGGACCTTTTCTCCCTACACTGTCCATTGAGTTGTCCTCAAAACCAATATACATCCTGCTATATCTCCCACATGGAAAGTGCCAGGAGGGAGAAGTGGGGATTATGTTTAGACTTTCTCGGAACTGCTTCAAATCAACTAGATATCTTTGTGCTGTAAATCTCCCAACAGCCAAACGCAAAAGCAGCAAACATCTCGCTGTATGTCCCACATCCAAAGTGCCAAGAGAGAGCTTGCTCTCCCTGTCTTTGAGTACTGTTTTCACTGTCCCGGTAACCTCTTTGCTAACATTCTCTTCAGAGCCGAAGTGAAACCAGGAACCACGTGGAGAAGGCACCCACACTGAAAGTGCCTGGAGGGAACATTGGGCCTTCTTCTCAGTGTCTCTGACATAGGGTTTCACTGTCCCGGGAAAGTCTCTGCTAACACCGTGCAGAGCGCTGTGCCCAATATACAGAAACGTCTTGCGGTATCTCCTACAGGGAAAGTGCCAGGAGGGAATTGTGGAGCTTGTTCTCAGTGTCTCTGAGAATTGCTCTGATTATCCCTGTGACCTCTTTGCTAAGACTCTCCAGAGAGACGTCCTCAAAACAAACACACATCTTGACATATCTCTCACGTTGATCGCAGTGTCTCCAGAAACGGCATTCAAGGAGCCAGGACCTTTTCTCCCTACACTGTCCATTGAGTTGTCCTCAAAACCAATATACATCCTGCTATATCTCCCACATGGAAAGTGCCAGGAGGGAGAAGTGGGGATTATGTTTAGACTTTCTCGGAACTGCTTCAAATCAACTAGATATCTTTGTGCTGTAAATCTCCCAACAGCCAAACGCAAAAGCAGCAAACATCTCGCTGTATGTCCCACATCCAAAGTGCCAAGAGAGAGCTTGCTCTCCCTGTCTTTGAGTACTGTTTTCACTGTCCCGGTTACCTCTTTGCTAACATTCTCTTCAGAGCTGCAGTGAAACCAGGAACCACGTGGAGAAGGCACCCACACTGAAAGTGCCTGGAGGGAACATTGGGGCTTCTTCTCAGTGTCTCTGACATAGGGTTTCACTGTCCCGGGAAAGTCTCTGCTAACACCGTGCAGAGCGCTGTGCCCAATATACAGAAACGTCTTGCGGTATCTCCTACAGGGAAAGTGCCAGGAGGGAATTGTGGAGCTTGTTCTCAGTGTCTCTGAGAATTGCTCTGGTTATCTGTGTGACCTCTTTGCTAAGACTCTCCAGAGATCCGTCCTCAAAACAAACACACATCTTGACATATCTCCCACATTGATCGCAGTGTCTCCAGAAACGGCATTCAAGGAGCCAGGACCTTTTCTCCCTACACTGTCCATTGAGTTGTCCTCAAAACCAATATACATCCTGCTATATCTCCCACATGGAAAGTGCCAGGAGGGAGAAGTGGGGATTATGTTTAGACTTTCTCGGAACTGCTTCAAATCAACTAGATATCTTTGTGCTGTAAATCTCCCAACAGCCAAACGCAAAAGCAGCAAACATCTCGCTGTATGTCCCGCATCCAAAGTGCCAAGAGAGAGCTTGCTCTCCCTGTCTTTGAGTACTGTTTTCACTGTCCCGGTTACCTCTTTGCTAACATTCTCTTCAGAGCTGCAGTGAAACCAGGAACCACGTGGAGAAGGCACCCACACTGAAAGTGCCTGGAGGGAACATTGGGCCTTCTTCTCAGTGTCTCTGACATAGGGTTTCACTGTCCCGGGAAAGTCTCTGCTAACACCGTGCAGAGCGCTGTGCCCAATGTACAGAAACGTCTTGCGGTATCTCCTACAGGGAAAGTGCCAGGAGGGAATTGTGGAGCTTGTTCTCAGTGTCTCTGAGAATTGCTCTGGTTATCTGTGTGACCTCTTTGCTAAGACTCTCCAGAGATCCGTCCTCAAAACAAACACACATCTTGACATATCTCCCACATTGATCGCAGTGTCTCCAGAAACGGCATTCAAGGAGCCAGGACCTTTTCTCCCTACACTGTCCATTGAGTTGTCCTCAAAACCAATATACATCCTGCTATATCTCCCACATGGAAAGTGCCAGGAGGGAGAAGTGGGGATTATGTTTAGACTTTCTCGGAACTGCTTCAAATCAACTAGATATCTTTGTGCTGTAAATCTCCCAACAGCCAAACGCAAAAGCAGCAAACATCTCGCTGTATGTCCCGCATCCAAAGTGCCAAGAGAGAGCTTGCTCTCCCTGTCTTTGAGTACTGTTTTCACTGTCCCGGTTACCTCTTTGCTAACATTCTCTTCAGAGCTGCAGTGAAACCAGGAACCACGTGGAGAAGGCACCCACACTGAAAGTGCCTGGAGGGAACATTGGGCCTTCTTCTCAGTGTCTCTGACATAGGGTTTCACTGTCCCGGGAAAGTCTCTGCTAACACCGTGCAGAGCGCTGTGCCCAATGTACAGAAACGTCTTGCGGTATCTCCTACAGGGAAAGTGCCAGGAGGGAATTGTGGAGCTTGTTCTCAGTGTCTCTGAGAATTGCTCTGGTTATCTGTGTGACCTCTTTGCTAAGACTCTCCAGAGAGCCGTCCTCAAAACAAACACACATCTTGACATATCTCCCACATTGATCGCAGTGTCTCCAGAAACGGCATTCAAGGAGCCAGGACCTTTTCTCCCTACACTGTCCATTGAGTTGTCCTCAAAACCAATATACATCCTGCTATATCTCCCACATGGAAAGTGCCAGGAGGGAGAAGTGGGGATTATGTTTAGACTTTCTCGGAACTGCTTCAAATCAACTAGATATCTTTGTGCTGTAAATCTCCCAACAGCCAAACGCAAAAGCAGCAAACATCTCGCTGTATGTCCCACATCCAAAGTGCCAAGAGAGAGCTTGCTCTCCCTGTCTTTGAGTACTGTTTTCACTGTCCCGGTTACCTCTTTGCTAACATTCTCTTCAGAGCTGCAGTGAAACCAGGAACCACGTGGAGAAGGCACCCACACTGAAAGTGCCTGGAGGGAACATTGGGCCTTCTTCTCAGTGTCTCTGACATAGGGTTTCACTGTCCCGGGAAAGTCTCTGCTAACACCGTGCAGAGCGCTGTGCCCAATGTACAGAAACGTCTTGCGGTATCTCCTACAGGGAAAGTGCCAGGAGGGAATTGTGGAGCTTGTTCTCAGTGTCTCTGAGAATTGCTCTGGTTATCTGTGTGACCTCTTTGCTAAGACTCTCCAGAGAGCCGTCCTCAAAACAAACACACATCTTGACATATCTCCCACATTGATCGCAGTGTCTCCAGAAACGGCATTCAAGGAGCCAGGACCTTTTCTCCCTACACTGTCCATTGAGTTGTCCTCAAAACCAATATACATCCTGCTATATCTCCCACATGGAAAGTGCCAGGAGGGAGAAGTGGGGATTATGTTTAGACTTTCTCGGAACTGCTTCAAATCAACTAGATATCTTTGTGCTGTAAATCTCCCAACAGCCAAACGCAAAAGCAGCAAACATCTCGCTGTATGTCCCACATCCAAAGTGCCAAGAGAGAGCTTGCTCTCCCTGTCTTTGAGTACTGTTTTCACTGTCCCGGTTACCTCTTTGCTAACATTCTCTTCAGAGCCGCAGTGAAACCAGGAACCACGTGGAGAAGGCACCCACACTGAAAGTGCCTGGAGGGAACATTGGGCCTTCTTCTCAGTGTCTCTGACATAGGGTTTCACTGTCCCGGGAAAGTCTCTGCTAACACCGTGCAGAGCGCTGTGCCCAATATACAGAAACGTCTTGCGGTATCTCCTACAGGGAAAGTGCCAGGAGGGAATTGTCGAGCTTGTTCTCAGTGTCTCTGAGAATTGCTCTGGTTATCTGTGTGACCTCTTTGCTAAGACTCTCCAGAGAGACGTCCTCAAAACAAACACACATCTTGACATATCTCCCACATTGATCGCAGTGTCTCCAGAAACGGCATTCAAGGAGCCAGGACCTTTTCTCCCTACACTGTCCATTGAGTTGTCCTCAAAACCAATATACATCCTGCTATATCTCCCACATGGAAAGTGCCAGGAGGGAGAAGTGGGGATTATGTTTAGACTTTCTCGGAACTGCTTCAAATCAACTAGATATCTTTGTGCTGTAAATCTCCCAACAGCCAAACGCAAAAGCAGCAAACATCTCGCTGTATGTCCCACATCCAAAGTGCCAAGAGAGAGCTTGCTCTCCCTGTCTTTGAGTACTGTTTTCACTGTCCCGGTTACCTCTTTGCTAACATTCTCTTCAGAGCCGCAGTGAAACCAGGAACCACGTGGAGAAGGCACCCACACTGAAAGTGCCTGGAGGGAACATTGGGCCTTCTTCTCAGTGTCTCTGACATAGGGTTTCACTGTCCCGGGAAAGTCTCTGCTAACACCGTGCAGAGCGCTGTGCCCAATATACAGAAACGTCTTGCGGTATCTCCTACAGGGAAAGTGCCAGGAGGGAATTGTCGAGCTTGTTCTCAGTGTCTCTGAGAATTGCTCTGGTTATCTGTGTGACCTCTTTGCTAAGACTCTCCAGAGAGACGTCCTCAAAACAAACACACATCTTGACATATCTCCCACATTGATCGCAGTGTCTCCAGAAACGGCATTCAAGGAGCCAGGACCTTTTCTCCCTACACTGTCCATTGAGTTGTCCTCAAAACCAATATACATCCTGCTATATCTCCCACATGGAAAGTGCCAGGAGGGAGAAGTGGGGATTATGTTTAGACTTTCTCGGAACTGCTTCAAATCAACTAGATATCTTTGTGCTGTAAATCTCCCAACAGCCAAACGCAAAAGCAGCAAACATCTCGCTGTATGTCCCACATCCAAAGTGCCAAGAGAGAGCTTGCTCTCCCTGTCTTTGAGTACTGTTTTCACTGTCCCGGTTACCTCTTTGCTAACATTCTCTTCAGAGCCGCAGTGAAACCAGGAACCACGTGGAGAAGGCACCCACACTGAAAGTGCCTGGAGGGAACATTGGGCCTTCTTCTCAGTGTCTCTGACATAGGGTTTCACTGTCCCGGGAAAGTCTCTGCTAACACCGTGCAGAGCGCTGTGCCCAATATACAGAAACGTCTTGCGGTATCTCCTACAGGGAAAGTGCCAGGAGGGAATTGTGGAGCTTGTTCTCAGTGTCTCTGAGAATTGCTCTGGTTATCTGTGTGACCTCTTTGCTAAGACTCTCCAGAGAGCCGTCCTCAAAACAAACACACATCTTGACATATCTCCCACATTGATCGCAGTGTCTCCAGAAACGGCATTCAAGGAGCCAGGACCTTTTCTCCCTACACTGTCCATTGAGTTGTCCTCAAAACCAATATACATCCTGCTATATCTCCCACATGGAAAGTGCCAGGAGGGAGAAGTGGGGATTATGTTTAGACTTTCTCGGAACTGCTTCAAATCAACTAGATATCTTTGTGCTGTAAATCTCCCAACAGCCAAACGCAAAAGCAGCAAACATCTCGCTGTATGTCCCACATCCAAAGTGCCAAGAGAGAGCTTGCTCTCCCTGTCTTTGAGTACTGTTTTCACTGTCCCGGTTACCTCTTTGCTAACATTCTCTTCAGAGCCGCAGTGAAACCAGGAACCACGTGGAGAAGGCACCCACACTGAAAGTGCCTGGAGGGAACATTGGGCCTTCTTCTCAGTGTCTCTGACATAGGGTTTCACTGTCCCGGGAAAGTCTCTGCTAACACCGTGCAGAGCGCTGTGCCCAATATACAGAAACGTCTTGCGGTATCTCCTACAGGGAAAGTGCCAGGAGGGAATTGTCGAGCTTGTTCTCAGTGTCTCTGAGAATTGCTCTGGTTATCTGTGTGACCTCTTTGCTAAGACTCTCCAGAGAGACGTCCTCAAAACAAACACACATCTTGACATATCTCCCACATTGATCGCAGTGTCTCCAGAAACGGCATTCAAGGAGCCAGGACCTTTTCTCCCTACACTGTCCATTGAGTTGTCCTCAAAACCAATATACATCCTGCTATATCTCCCACATGGAAAGTGCCAGGAGGGAGAAGTGGGGATTATGTTTAGACTTTCTCGGAACTGCTTCAAATCAACTAGATATCTTTGTGCTGTAAATCTCCCAACAGCCAAACGCAAAAGCAGCAAACATCTCGCTGTATGTCCCACATCCAAAGTGCCAAGAGAGAGCTTGCTCTCCCTGTCTTTGAGTACTGTTTTCACTGTCCCGGTAACCTCTTTGCTAACATTCTCTTCAGAGCCGAAGTGAAACCAGGAACCACGTGGAGAAGGCACCCACACTGAAAGTGCCTGGAGGGAACATTGGGCCTTCTTCTCAGTGTCTCTGACATAGGGTTTCACTGTCCCGGGAAAGTCTCTGCTAACACCGTGCAGAGCGCTGTGCCCAATATACAGAAACGTCTTGCGGTATCTCCTACAGGGAAAGTGCCAGGAGGGAATTGTGGAGCTTGTTCTCAGTGTCTCTGAGAATTGCTCTGATTATCCCTGTGACCTCTTTGCTAAGACTCTCCAGAGAGACGTCCTCAAAACAAACACACATCTTGACATATCTCTCACGTTGATCGCAGTGTCTCCAGAAACGGCATTCAAGGAGCCAGGACCTTTTCTCCCTACACTGTCCATTGAGTTGTCCTCAAAACCAATATACATCCTGCTATATCTCCCACATGGAAAGTGCCAGGAGGGAGAAGTGGGGATTATGTTTAGACTTTCTCGGAACTGCTTCAAATCAACTAGATATCTTTGTGCTGTAAATCTCCCAACAGCCAAACGCAAAAGCAGCAAACATCTCGCTGTATGTCCCACATCCAAAGTGCCAAGAGAGAGCTTGCTCTCCCTGTCTTTGAGTACTGTTTTCACTGTCCCGGTTACCTCTTTGCTAACATTCTCTTCAGAGCTGCAGTGAAACCAGGAACCACGTGGAGAAGGCACCCACACTGAAAGTGCCTGGAGGGAACATTGGGGCTTCTTCTCAGTGTCTCTGACATAGGGTTTCACTGTCCCGGGAAAGTCTCTGCTAACACCGTGCAGAGCGCTGTGCCCAATATACAGAAACGTCTTGCGGTATCTCCTACAGGGAAAGTGCCAGGAGGGAATTGTGGAGCTTGTTCTCAGTGTCTCTGAGAATTGCTCTGGTTATCTGTGTGACCTCTTTGCTAAGACTCTCCAGAGATCCGTCCTCAAAACAAACACACATCTTGACATATCTCCCACATTGATCGCAGTGTCTCCAGAAACGGCATTCAAGGAGCCAGGACCTTTTCTCCCTACACTGTCCATTGAGTTGTCCTCAAAACCAATATACATCCTGCTATATCTCCCACATGGAAAGTGCCAGGAGGGAGAAGTGGGGATTATGTTTAGACTTTCTCGGAACTGCTTCAAATCAACTAGATATCTTTGTGCTGTAAATCTCCCAACAGCCAAACGCAAAAGCAGCAAACATCTCGCTGTATGTCCCGCATCCAAAGTGCCAAGAGAGAGCTTGCTCTCCCTGTCTTTGAGTACTGTTTTCACTGTCCCGGTTACCTCTTTGCTAACATTCTCTTCAGAGCTGCAGTGAAACCAGGAACCACGTGGAGAAGGCACCCACACTGAAAGTGCCTGGAGGGAACATTGGGGCTTCTTCTCAGTGTCTCTGACATAGGGTTTCACTGTCCCGGGAAAGTCTCTGCTAACACCGTGCAGAGCGCTGTGCCCAATGTACAGAAACGTCTTGCGGTATCTCCTACAGGGAAAGTGCCAGGAGGGAATTGTGGAGCTTGTTCTCAGTGTCTCTGAGAATTGCTCTGGTTATCTGTGTGACCTCTTTGCTAAGACTCTCCAGAGAGCCGTCCTCAAAACAAACACACATCTTGACATATCTCCCACATTGATCGCAGTGTCTCCAGAAACGGCATTCAAGGAGCCAGGACCTTTTCTCCCTACACTGTCCATTGAGTTGTCCTCAAAACCAATATACATCCTGCTATATCTCCCACATGGAAAGTGCCAGGAGGGAGAAGTGGGGATTATGTTTAGACTTTCTCGGAACTGCTTCAAATCAACTAGATATCTTTGTGCTGTAAATCTCCCAACAGCCAAACGCAAAAGCAGCAAACATCTCGCTGTATGTCCCACATCCAAAGTGCCAAGAGAGAGCTTGCTCTCCCTGTCTTTGAGTACTGTTTTCACTGTCCCGGTTACCTCTTTGCTAACATTCTCTTCAGAGCTGCAGTGAAACCAGGAACCACGTGGAGAAGGCACCCACACTGAAAGTGCCTGGAGGGAACATTGGGCCTTCTTCTCAGTGTCTCTGACATAGGGTTTCACTGTCCCGGGAAAGTCTCTGCTAACACCGTGCAGAGCGCTGTGCCCAATGTACAGAAACGTCTTGCGGTATCTCCTACAGGGAAAGTGCCAGGAGGGAATTGTGGAGCTTGTTCTCAGTGTCTCTGAGAATTGCTCTGGTTATCTGTGTGACCTCTTTGCTAAGACTCTCCAGAGAGCCGTCCTCAAAACAAACACACATCTTGACATATCTCCCACATTGATCGCAGTGTCTCCAGAAACGGCATTCAAGGAGCCAGGACCTTTTCTCCCTACACTGTCCATTGAGTTGTCCTCAAAACCAATATACATCCTGCTATATCTCCCACATGGAAAGTGCCAGGAGGGAGAAGTGGGGATTATGTTTAGACTTTCTCGGAACTGCTTCAAATCAACTAGATATCTTTGTGCTGTAAATCTCCCAACAGCCAAACGCAAAAGCAGCAAACATCTCGCTGTATGTCCCACATCCAAAGTGCCAAGAGAGAGCTTGCTCTCCCTGTCTTTGAGTACTGTTTTCACTGTCCCGGTTACCTCTTTGCTAACATTCTCTTCAGAGCCGCAGTGAAACCAGGAACCACGTGGAGAAGGCACCCACACTGAAAGTGCCTGGAGGGAACATTGGGCCTTCTTCTCAGTGTCTCTGACATAGGGTTTCACTGTCCCGGGAAAGTCTCTGCTAACACCGTGCAGAGCGCTGTGCCCAATATACAGAAACGTCTTGCGGTATCTCCTACAGGGAAAGTGCCAGGAGGGAATTGTGGAGCTTGTTCTCAGTGTCTCTGAGAATTGCTCTGGTTATCTGTGTGACCTCTTTGCTAAGACTCTCCAGAGAGACGTCCTCAAAACAAACACACATCTTGACATATCTCCCACATTGATCGCAGTGTCTCCAGAAACGGCATTCAAGGAGCCAGGACCTTTTCTCCCTACACTGTCCATTGAGTTGTCCTCAAAACCAATATACATCCTGCTATATCTCCCACATGGAAAGTGCCAGGAGGGAGAAGTGGGGATTATGTTTAGACTTTCTCGGAACTGCTTCAAATCAACTAGATATCTTTGTGCTGTAAATCTCCCAACAGCCAAACGCAAAAGCAGCAAACATCTCGCTGTATGTCCCACATCCAAAGTGCCAAGAGAGAGCTTGCTCTCCCTGTCTTTGAGTACTGTTTTCACTGTCCCGGTTACCTCTTTGCTAACATTCTCTTCAGAGCCGCAGTGAAACCAGGAACCACGTGGAGAAGGCACCCACACTGAAAGTGCCTGGAGGGAACATTGGGCCTTCTTCTCAGTGTCTCTGACATAGGGTTTCACTGTCCCGGGAAAGTCTCTGCTAACACCGTGCAGAGCGCTGTGCCCAATATACAGAAACGTCTTGCGGTATCTCCTACAGGGAAAGTGCCAGGAGGGAATTGTCGAGCTTGTTCTCAGTGTCTCTGAGAATTGCTCTGGTTATCTGTGTGACCTCTTTGCTAAGACTCTCCAGAGAGACGTCCTCAAAACAAACACACATCTTGACATATCTCCCACATTGATCGCAGTGTCTCCAGAAACGGCATTCAAGGAGCCAGGACCTTTTCTCCCTACACTGTCCATTGAGTTGTCCTCAAAACCAATATACATCCTGCTATATCTCCCACATGGAAAGTGCCAGGAGGGAGAAGTGGGGATTATGTTTAGACTTTCTCGGAACTGCTTCAAATCAACTAGATATCTTTGTGCTGTAAATCTCCCAACAGCCAAACGCAAAAGCAGCAAACATCTCGCTGTATGTCCCACATCCAAAGTGCCAAGAGAGAGCTTGCTCTCCCTGTCTTTGAGTACTGTTTTCACTGTCCCGGTAACCTCTTGGCTAACATTCTCTTCAGAGCCGAAGTGAAACCAGGAACCACGTGGAGAAGGCACCCACACTGAAAGTGCCTGGAGGGAACATTGGGCCTTCTTCTCAGTGTCTCTGACATAGGGTTTCACTGTCCCGGGAAAGTCTCTGCTAACACCGTGCAGAGCGCTGTGCCCAATGTACAGAAACGTCTTGCGGTATCTCCTACAGGGAAAGTGCCAGGAGGGAATTGTCGAGCTTGTTCTCAGTGTCTCTGAGAATTGCTCTGGTTATCCGTGTGACCTCTTTGCTAAGACTCTCCAGAGAGACGTCCTCAAAACAAACACACATCTTGACATATCTCCCGCATTGATCGCAGTGTCTCCAGAAACGGCATTCAAGGAGCCAGGACCTTTTCTCCCTACACTGTCCATTGAGTTGTCCTCAAAACCAATATACATCCTGCTATATCTCCCACATGGAAAGTGCCAGGAGGGAGAAGTGGGGATTATGTTTAGACTTTCTCGGAACTGCTTCAAATCAACTAGATATCTTTGTGCTGTAAATCTCCCAACAGCCAAACGCAAAAGCAGCAAACATCTCGCTGTATGTCCCACATCCAAAGTGCCAAGAGAGAGCTTGCTCTCCCTGTCTTTGAGTACTGTTTTCACTGTCCCGGTTACCTCTTGGCTAACATTCTCTTCAGAGCCGCAGTGAAACCAGGAACCACGTGGAGAAGGCACCCACACTGAAAGTGCCTGGAGGGAACATTGGGGCTTCTTCTCAGTGTCTCTGACATAGGGTTTCACTGTCCCGGGAAAGTCTCTGCTAACACCGTGCAGAGCGCTGTGCCCAATATACAGAAACGTCTTGCGGTATCTCCTACAGGGAAAGTGCCAGGAGGGAATTGTGGAGCTTGTTCTCAGTGTCTCTGAGAATTGCTCTGATTATCCCTGTGACCTCTTTGCTAAGACTCTCCAGAGAGACGTCCTCAAAACAAACACACATCTTGACATATCTCTCACGTTGATGGCAGTGTCTCCAGAAACGGCATTCAAGGAGCCAGGACCTTTTCTCCCTACACTGTCCATTGAGTTGTCCTCAAAACCAATATACATCCTGCTATATCTCCCACATGGAAAGTGCCAGGAGGGAGAAGTGGGGATTATGTTTAGACTTTCTCGGAACTGCTTCAAATCAACTAGATATCTTTGTGCTGTAAATCTCCCAACAGCCAAACGCAAAAGCAGCAAACATCTCGCTGTATGTCCCACATCCAAAGTGCCAAGAGAGAGCTTGCTATCCCTGTCTTTGAGTACTGTTTTCACTGTCCCGGTTACCTCTTTGCTAACATTCTCTTCAGAGCTGCAGTGAAACCAGGAACCACGTGGAGAAGGCACCCACACTGAAAGTGCCTGGAGGGAACATTGGGGCTTCTTCTCAGTGTCTCTGACATAGGGTTTCACTGTCCCGGGAAAGTCTCTGCTAACACCGTGCAGAGCGCTGTGCCCAATATACAGAAACGTCTTGCGGTATCTCCTACAGGGAAAGTGCCAGGAGGGAATTGTGGAGCTTGTTCTCAGTGTCTCTGAGAATTGCTCTGGTTATCTGTGTGACCTCTTTGCTAAGACTCTCCAGAGAGCCGTCCTCAAAACAAACACACATCTTGACATATCTCCCACATTGATCGCAGTGTCTCCAGAAACGGCATTCAAGGAGCCAGGACCTTTTCTCCCTACACTGTCCATTGAGTTGTCCTCAAAACCAATATACATCCTGCTATATCTCCCACATGGAAAGTGCCAGGAGGGAGAAGTGGGGATTATGTTTAGACTTTCTCGGAACTGCTTCAAATCAACTAGATATCTTTGTGCTGTAAATCTCCCAACAGCCAAACGCAAAAGCAGCAAACATCTCGCTGTATGTCCCACATCCAAAGTGCCAAGAGAGAGCTTGCTCTCCCTGTCTTTGAGTACTGTTTTCACTGTCCCGGTTACCTCTTGGCTAACATTCTCTTCAGAGCCGCAGTGAAACCAGGAACCACGTGGAGAAGGCACCCACACTGAAAGTGCCTGGAGGGAACATTGGGGCTTCTTCTCAGTGTCTCTGACATAGGGTTTCACTGTCCCGGGAAAGTCTCTGCTAACACCGTGCAGAGCGCTGTGCCCAATGTACAGAAACGTCTTGCGGTATCTCCTACAGGGAAAGTGCCAGGAGGGAATTGTGGAGCTTGTTCTCAGTGTCTCTGAGAATTGCTCTGGTTATCTGTGTGACCTCTTTGCTAAGACTCTCCAGAGAGCCGTCCTCAAAACAAACACACATCTTGACATATCTCCCACATTGATCGCAGTGTCTCCAGAAACGGCATTCAAGGAGCCAGGACCTTTTCTCCCTACACTGTCCATTGAGTTGTCCTCAAAACCAATATACATCCTGCTATATCTCCCACATGGAAAGTGCCAGGAGGGAGAAGTGGGGATTATGTTTAGACTTTCTCGGAACTGCTTCAAATCAACTAGATATCTTTGTGCTGTAAATCTCCCAACAGCCAAACGCAAAAGCAGCAAACATCTCGCTGTATGTCCCACATCCAAAGTGCCAAGAGAGAGCTTGCTCTCCCTGTCTTTGAGTACTGTTTTCACTGTCCCGGTTACCTCTTTGCTAACATTCTCTTCAGAGCTGCAGTGAAACCAGGAACCACGTGGAGAAGGCACCCACACTGAAAGTGCCTGGAGGGAACATTGGGCCTTCTTCTCAGTGTCTCTGACATAGGGTTTCACTGTCCCGGGAAAGTCTCTGCTAACACCGTGCAGAGCGCTGTGCCCAATGTACAGAAACGTCTTGCGGTATCTCCTACAGGGAAAGTGCCAGGAGGGAATTGTGGAGCTTGTTCTCAGTGTCTCTGAGAATTGCTCTGGTTATCTGTGTGACCTCTTTGCTAAGACTCTCCAGAGAGACGTCCTCAAAACAAACACACATCTTGACATATCTCCCGCATTGATCGCAGTGTCTCCAGAAACGGCATTCAAGGAGCCAGGACCTTTTCTCCCTACACTGTCCATTGAGTTGTCCTCAAAACCAATATACATCCTGCTATATCTCCCACATGGAAAGTGCCAGGAGGGAGAAGTGGGGATTATGTTTAGACTTTCTCGGAACTGCTTCAAATCAACTAGATATCTTTGTGCTGTAAATCTCCCAACAGCCAAACGCAAAAGCAGCAAACATCTCGCTGTATGTCCCACATCCAAAGTGCCAAGAGAGAGCTTGCTCTCCCTGTCTTTGAGTACTGTTTTCACTGTCCCGGTTACCTCTTTGCTAACATTCTCTTCAGAGCTGCAGTGAAACCAGGAACCACGTGGAGAAGGCACCCACACTGAAAGTGCCTGGAGGGAACATTGGGCCTTCTTCTCAGTGTCTCTGACATAGGGTTTCACTGTCCCGGGAAAGTCTCTGCTAACACCGTGCA
This sequence comes from Larus michahellis, assembly GCF_964199755.1. Classification (NCBI taxonomy): domain Eukaryota; kingdom Metazoa; phylum Chordata; class Aves; order Charadriiformes; family Laridae; genus Larus; species Larus michahellis. Next base: position 1,115,671 of record NC_133921.1, read on the forward strand.
GAGCGCTGTGCCCAATGTACAGAAACGTCTTGCGGTATCTCCTACAGGGAAAGTGCCAGGAGGGAATTGTGGAGCTTGTTCTCAGTGTCTCTGAGAATTGCTCTGGTTATCTGTGTGACCTCTTTGCTAAGACTCTCCAGAGAGACGTCCTCAAAACAAACACACATCTTGACATATCTCCCGCATTGATCGCAGTGTCTCCAGAAACGGCATTCAAGGAGCCAGGACCTTTTCTCCCTACACTGTCCATTGAGTTGTCCTCAAAACCAATATACATCCTGCTATATCTCCCACATGGAAAGTGCCAGGAGGGAGAAGTGGGGATTATGTTTAGACTTTCTCGGAACTGCTTCAAATCAACTAGATATCTTTGTGCTGTAAATCTCCCAACAGCCAAACGCAAAAGCAGCAAACATCTCGCTGTATGTCCCACATCCAAAGTGCCAAGAGAGAGCTTGCTCTCCCTGTCTTTGAGTACTGTTTTCACTGTCCCGGTTACCTCTTTGCTAACATTCTCTTCAGAGCTGCAGTGAAACCAGGAACCACGTGGAGAAGGCACCCACACTGAAAGTGCCTGGAGGGAACATTGGGGCTTCTTCTCAGTGTCTCTGACATAGGGTTTCACTGTCCCGGGAAAGTCTCTGCTAACACCGTGCAGAGCGCTGTGCCCAATATACAGAAACGTCTTGCGGTATCTCCTACAGGGAAAGTGCCAGGAGGGAATTGTGGAGCTTGTTCTCAGTGTCTCTGAGAATTGCTCTGGTTATCTGTGTGACCTCTTTGCTAAGACTCTCCAGAGAGCCGTCCTCAAAACAAACACACATCTTGACATATCTCTCACGTTGATCGCAGTGTCTCCAGAAACGGCATTCAAGGAGCCAGGACCTTTTCTCCCTACACTGTCCATTGAGTTGTCCTCAAAACCAATATACATCCTGCTATATCTCCCACATGGAAAGTGCCAGGAGGGAGAAGTGGGGATTATGTTTAGACTTTCTCGGAACTGCTTCAAATCAACTAGATATCTTTGTGCTGTAAATCTCCCAACAGCCAAACGCAAAAGCAGCAAACATCTCGCTGTATGTCCCACATCCAAAGTGCCAAGAGAGAGCTTGCTCTCCCTGTCTTTGAGTACTGTTTTCGCTGTCCCGGTTACCTCTTGGCTAACATTCTCTTCAGAGCCGCAGTGAAACCAGGAACCACGTGGAGAAGGCACCCACACTGAAAGTGCCTGGAGGGAACATTGGGGCTTCTTCTCAGTGTCTCTGACATAGGGTTTCACTGTCCCGGGAAAGTCTCTGCTAACACCGTGCAGAGCGCTGTGCCCAATATACAGAAACGTCTTGCGGTATCTCCTACAGGGAAAGTGCCAGGAGGGAATTGTGGAGCTTGTTCTCAGTGTCTCTGAGAATTGCTCTGGTTATCCGTGTGACCTCTTTGCTAAGACTCTCCAGAGAGACGTCCTCAAAACAAACACACATCTTGACATATCTCCCACATTGATCGCAGTGTCTCCAGAAACGGCATTCAAGGAGCCAGGACCTTTTCTCCCTACACTGTCCATTGAGTTGTCCTCAAAACCAATATACATCCTGCTATATCTCCCACATGGAAAGTGCCAGGAGGGAGAAGTGGGGATTATGTTTAGACTTTCTCGGAACTGCTTCAAATCAACTAGATATCTTTGTGCTGTAAATCTCCCAACAGCCAAACGCAAAAGCAGCAAACATCTCGCTGTATGTCCCACATCCAAAGTGCCAAGAGAGAGCTTGCTCTCCCTGTCTTTGAGTACTGTTTTCACTGTCCCGGTTACCTCTTGGCTAACATTCTCTTCAGAGCCGCAGTGAAACCAGGAACCACGTGGAGAAGGCACCCACACTGAAAGTGCCTGGAGGGAACATTGGGGCTTCTTCTCAGTGTCTCTGACATAGGGTTTCACTGTCCCGGGAAAGTCTCTGCTAACACCGTGCAGAGCGCTGTGCCCAATATACAGAAACGTCTTGCGGTATCTCCTACAGGGAAAGTGCCAGGAGGGAATTGTGGAGCTTGTTCTCAGTGTCTCTGAGAATTGCTCTGGTTATCCGTGTGACCTCTTTGCTAAGACTCTCCAGAGAGACGTCCTCAAAACAAACACACATCTTGACATATCTCCCACATTGATCGCAGTGTCTCCAGAAACGGCATTCAAGGAGCCAGGACCTTTTCTCCCTACACTGTCCATTGAGTTGTCCTCAAAACCAATATACATCCTGCTATATCTCCCACATGGAAAGTGCCAGGAGGGAGAAGTGGGGATTATGTTTAGACTTTCTCGGAACTGCTTCAAATCAACTAGATATCTTTGTGCTGTAAATCTCCCAACAGCCAAACGCAAAAGCAGCAAACATCTCGCTGTATGTCCCACATCCAAAGTGCCAAGAGAGAGCTTGCTCTCCCTGTCTTTGAGTACTGTTTTCACTGTCCCGGTTACCTCTTTGCTAACATTCTCTTCAGAGCCGCAGTGAAACCAGGAACCACGTGGAGAAGGCACCCACACTGAAAGTGCCTGGAGGGAACATTGGGCCTTCTTCTCAGTGTCTCTGACATAGGGTTTCACTGTCCCGGGAAAGTCTCTGCTAACACCGTGCAGAGCGCTGTGCCCAATATACAGAAACGTCTTGCGGTATCTCCTACAGGGAAAGTGCCAGGAGGGAATTGTGGAGCTTGTTCTCAGTGTCTCTGAGAATTGCTCTGGTTATCTGTGTGACCTCTTTGCTAAGACTCTCCAGAGAGACGTCCTCAAAACAAACACACATCTTGACATATCTCCCGCATTGATCGCAGTGTCTCCAGAAACGGCATTCAAGGAGCCAGGACCTTTTCTCCCTACACTGTCCATTGAGTTGTCCTCAAAACCAATATACATCCTGCTATATCTCCCACATGGAAAGTGCCAGGAGGGAGAAGTGGGGATTATGTTTAGACTTTCTCGGAACTGCTTCAAATCAACTAGATATCTTTGTGCTGTAAATCTCCCAACAGCCAAACGCAAAAGCAGCAAACATCTCGCTGTATGTCCCACATCCAAAGTGCCAAGAGAGAGCTTGCTCTCCCTGTCTTTGAGTACTGTTTTCACTGTCCCGGTTACCTCTTGGCTAACATTCTCTTCAGAGCCGCAGTGAAACCAGGAACCACGTGGAGAATGCACCCACACTGAAAGTGCCTGGAGGGAACATTGGGGCTTCTTCTCAGTGTCTCTGACATAGGGTTTCACTGTCCCGGGAAAGTCTCTGCTAACACCGTGCAGAGCGCTGTGCCCAATATACAGAAACGTCTTGCGGTATCTCCTACAGGGAAAGTGCCAGGAGGGAATTGTGGAGCTTGTTCTCAGTGTCTCTGAGAATTGCTCTGGTTATCTGTGTGACCTCTTTGCTAAGACTCTCCAGAGAGCCGTCCTCAAAACAAACACACATCTTGACATATCTCTCACGTTGATCGCAGTGTCTCCAGAAACGGCATTCAAGGAGCCAGGACCTTTTCTCCCTACACTGTCCATTGAGTTGTCCTCAAAACCAATATACATCCTGCTATATCTCCCACATGGAAAGTGCCAGGAGGGAGAAGTGGGGATTATGTTTAGACTTTCTCGGAACTGCTTCAAATCAACTAGATATCTTTGTGCTGTAAATCTCCCAACAGCCAAACGCAAAAGCAGCAAACATCTCGCTGTATGTCCCACATCCAAAGTGCCAAGAGAGAGCTTGCTCTCCCTGTCTTTGAGTACTGTTTTCACTGTCCCGGTTACCTCTTTGCTAACATTCTCTTCAGAGCCGCAGTGAAACCAGGAACCACGTGGAGAAGGCACCCACACTGAAAGTGCCTGGAGGGAACATTGGGGCTTCTTCTCAGTGTCTCTGACATAGGGTTTCACTGTCCCGGGAAAGTCTCTGCTAACACCGTGCAGAGCGCTGTGCCCAATATACAGAAACGTCTTGCGGTATCTCCTACAGGGAAAGTGCCAGGAGGGAATTGTGGAGCTTGTTCTCAGTGTCTCTGAGAATTGCTCTGGTTATCCGTGTGACCTCTTTGCTAAGACTCTCCAGAGAGCCGACCTCAAAACAAACACACATCTTGACATATCTCCCACATTGATCGCAGTGTCTCCAGAAACGGCATTCAAGGAGCCAGGACCTTTTCTCCCTACACTGTCCATTGAGTTGTCCTCAAAACCAATATACATCCTGCTATATCTCCCACATGGAAAGTGCCAGGAGGGAGAAGTGGGGATTATGTTTAGACTTTCTCGGAACTGCTTCAAATCAACTAGATATCTTTGTGCTGTAAATCTCCCAACAGCCAAACGCAAAAGCAGCAAACATCTCGCTGTATGTCCCACATCCAAAGTGCCAAGAGAGAGCTTGCTCTCCCTGTCTTTGAGTACTGTTTTCACTGTCCCGGTTACCTCTTGGCTAACATTCTCTTCAGAGCCGCAGTGAAACCAGGAACCACGTGGAGAAGGCACCCACACTGAAAGTGCCTGGAGGGAACATTGGGGCTTCTTCTCAGTGTCTCTGACATAGGGTTTCACTGTCCCGGGAAAGTCTCTGCTAACACCGTGCAGAGCGCTGTGCCCAATATACAGAAACGTCTTGCGGTATCTCCTACAGGGAAAGTGCCAGGAGGGAATTGTGGAGCTTGTTCTCAGTGTCTCTGAGAATTGCTCTGGTTATCCGTGTGACCTCTTTGCTAAGACTCTCCAGAGAGACGTCCTCAAAACAAACACACATCTTGACATATCTCCCACATTGATCGCAGTGTCTCCAGAAACGGCATTCAAGGAGCCAGGACCTTTTCTCCCTACACTGTCCATTGAGTTGTCCTCAAAACCAATATACATCCTGCTATATCTCCCACATGGAAAGTGCCAGGAGGGAGAAGTGGGGATTATGTTTAGACTTTCTCGGAACTGCTTCAAATCAACTAGATATCTTTGTGCTGTAAATCTCCCAACAGCCAAACGCAAAAGCAGCAAACATCTCGCTGTATGTCCCACATCCAAAGTGCCAAGAGAGAGCTTGCTCTCCCTGTCTTTGAGTACTGTTTTCACTGTCCCGGTTACCTCTTTGCTAACATTCTCTTCAGAGCCGCAGTGAAACCAGGAACCACGTGGAGAAGGCACCCACACTGAAAGTGCCTGGAGGGAACATTGGGGCTTCTTCTCAGTGTCTCTGACATAGGGTTTCACTGTCCCGGGAAAGTCTCTGCTAACACCGTGCAGAGCGCTGTGCCCAATATACAGAAACGTCTTGCGGTATCTCCTACAGGGAAAGTGCCAGGAGGGAATTGTCGAGCTTGTTCTCAGTGTCTCTGAGAATTGCTCTGGTTATCTGTGTGACCTCTTTGCTAAGACTCTCCAGAGAGCCGTCCTCAAAACAAACACACATCTTGACATATCTCCCACATTGATCGCAGTGTCTCCAGAAACGGCATTCAAGGAGCCAGGACCTTTTCTCCCTACACTGTCCATTGAGTTGTCCTCAAAACCAATATACATCCTGCTATATCTCCCACATGGAAAGTGCCAGGAGGGAGAAGTGGGGATTATGTTTAGACTTTCTCGGAACTGCTTCAAATCAACTAGATATCTTTGTGCTGTAAATCTCCCAACAGCCAAACGCAAAAGCAGCAAACATCTCGCTGTATGTCCCACATCCAAAGTGCCAAGAGAGAGCTTGCTCTCCCTGTCTTTGAGTACTGTTTTCACTGTCCCGGTTACCTCTTTGCTAACATTCTCTTCAGAGCCGCAGTGAAACCAGGAACCACGTGGAGAAGGCACCCACACTGAAAGTGCCTGGAGGGAACATTGGGGCTTCTTCTCAGTGTCTCTGACATAGGGTTTCACTGTCCCGGGAAAGTCTCTGCTAACACCGTGCAGAGCGCTGTGCCCAATATACAGAAACGTCTTGCGGTATCTCCTACAGGGAAAGTGCCAGGAGGGAATTGTGGAGCTTGTTCTCAGTGTCTCTGAGAATTGCTCTGGTTATCCGTGTGACCTCTTTGCTAAGACTCTCCAGAGAGCCGACCTCAAAACAAACACACATCTTGACATATCTCCCACATTGATCGCAGTGTCTCCAGAAACGGCATTCAAGGAGCCAGGACCTTTTCTCCCTACACTGTCCATTGAGTTGTCCTCAAAACCAATATACATCCTGCTATATCTCCCACATGGAAAGTGCCAGGAGGGAGAAGTGGGGATTATGTTTAGACTTTCTCGGAACTGCTTCAAATCAACTAGATATCTTTGTGCTGTAAATCTCCCAACAGCCAAACGCAAAAGCAGCAAACATCTCGCTGTATGTCCCACATCCAAAGTGCCAAGAGAGAGCTTGCTCTCCCTGTCTTTGAGTACTGTTTTCACTGTCCCGGTTACCTCTTGGCTAACATTCTCTTCAGAGCCGCAGTGAAACCAGGAACCACGTGGAGAAGGCACCCACACTGAAAGTGCCTGGAGGGAACATTGGGGCTTCTTCTCAGTGTCTCTGACATAGGGTTTCACTGTCCCGGGAAAGTCTCTGCTAACACCGTGCAGAGCGCTGTGCCCAATATACAGAAACGTCTTGCGGTATCTCCTACAGGGAAAGTGCCAGGAGGGAATTGTCGAGCTTGTTCTCAGTGTCTCTGAGAATTGCTCTGGTTATCTGTGTGACCTCTTTGCTAAGACTCTCCAGAGAGACGTCCTCAAAACAAACACACATCTTGACATATCTCCCACATTGATCGCAGTGTCTCCAGAAACGGCATTCAAGGAGCCAGGACCTTTTCTCCCTACACTGTCCATTGAGTTGTCCTCAAAACCAATATACATCCTGCTATATCTCCCACATGGAAAGTGCCAGGAGGGAGAAGTGGGGATTATGTTTAGACTTTCTCGGAACTGCTTCAAATCAACTAGATATCTTTGTGCTGTAAATCTCCCAACAGCCAAACGCAAAAGCAGCAAACATCTCGCTGTATGTCCCACATCCAAAGTGCCAAGAGAGAGCTTGCTCTCCCTGTCTTTGAGTACTGTTTTCACTGTCCCGGTTACCTCTTTGCTAACATTCTCTTCAGAGCTGCAGTGAAACCAGGAACCACGTGGAGAAGGCACCCACACTGAAAGTGCCTGGAGGGAACACTGGGGCTTCTTCTCAGTGTCTCTGACATAGGGTTTCACTGTCCCGGGAAAGTCTCTGCTAACACCGTGCAGAGCGCTGTGCCCAATGTACAGAAACGTCTTGCGGTATCTCCTACAGGGAAAGTGCCAGGAGGGAATTGTCGAGCTTGTTCTCAGTGTCTCTGAGAATTGCTCTGGTTATCTGTGTGACCTCTTTGCTAAGACTCTCCAGAGAGACGTCCTCAAAACAAACACACATCTTGACATATCTCCCGCATTGATCGCAGTGTCTCCAGAAACGGCATTCAAGGAGCCAGGACCTTTTCTCCCTACACTGTCCATTGAGTTGTCCTCAAAACCAATATACATCCTGCTATATCTCCCACATGGAAAGTGCCAGGAGGGAGAAGTGGGGATTATGTTTAGACTTTCTCGGAACTGCTTCAAATCAACTAGATATCTTTGTGCTGTAAATCTCCCAACAGCCAAACGCAAAAGCAGCAAACATCTCGCTGTATGTCCCACATCCAAAGTGCCAAGAGAGAGCTTGCTCTCCCTGTCTTTGAGTACTGTTTTCACTGTCCCGGTTACCTCTTTGCTAACATTCTCTTCAGAGCCGCAGTGAAACCAGGAACCACGTGGAGAAGGCACCCACACTGAAAGTGCCTGGAGGGAACATTGGGCCTTCTTCTCAGTGTCTCTGACATAGGGTTTCACTGTCCCAGGAAAGTCTCTGCTAACACCGTGCAGAGCGCTGTGCCCAATATACAGAAACGTCTTGCGGTATCTCCTACAGGGAAAGTGCCAGGAGGGAATTGTGGAGCTTGTTCTCAGTGTCTCTGAGAATTGCTCTGGTTATCCGTGTGACCTCTTTGCTAAGACTCTCCAGAGAGCCGTCCTCAAAACAAACACACATCTTGACATATCTCCCACATTGATCGCAGTGTCTCCAGAAACGGCATTCAAGGAGCCAGGACCTTTTCTCCCTACACTGTCCATTGAGTTGTCCTCAAAACCAATATACATCCTGCTATATCTCCCACATGGAAAGTGCCAGGAGGGAGAAGTGGGGATTATGTTTAGACTTTCTCGGAACTGCTTCAAATCAACTAGATATCTTTGTGCTGTAAATCTCCCAACAGCCAAACGCAAAAGCAGCAAACATCTCGCTGTATGTCCCACATCCAAAGTGCCAAGAGAGAGCTTGCTCTCCCTGTCTTTGAGTACTGTTTTCACTGTCCCGGTTACCTCTTTGCTAACATTCTCTTCAGAGCTGCAGTGAAACCAGGAACCACGTGGAGAAGGCACCCACACTGAAAGTGCCTGGAGGGAACATTGGGGCTTCTTCTCAGTGTCTCTGACATAGGGTTTCACTGTCCCGGGAAAGTCTCTGCTAACACCGTGCAGAGCGCTGTGCCCAATGTACAGAAACGTCTTGCGGTATCTCCTACAGGGAAAGTGCCAGGAGGGAATTGTGGAGCTTGTTCTCAGTGTCTCTGAGAATTGCTCTGGTTATCTGTGTGACCTCTTTGCTAAGACTCTCCAGAGAGACGTCCTCAAAACAAACACACATCTTGACATATCTCCCGCATTGATCGCAGTGTCTCCAGAAACGGCATTCAAGGAGCCAGGACCTTTTCTCCCTACACTGTCCATTGAGTTGTCCTCAAAACCAATATACATCCTGCTATATCTCCCACATGGAAAGTGCCAGGAGGGAGAAGTGGGGATTATGTTTAGACTTTCTCGGAACTGCTTCAAATCAACTAGATATCTTTGTGCTGTAAATCTCCCAACAGCCAAACGCAAAAGCAGCAAACATCTCGCTGTATGTCCCACATCCAAAGTGCCAAGAGAGAGCTTGCTCTCCCTGTCTTTGAGTACTGTTTTCACTGTCCCGGTTACCTCCTGGCTAACATTCTCTTCAGAGCTGCAGTGAAACCAGGAACCACGTGGAGAAGGCACCCACACTGAAAGTGCCTGGAGGGAACATTGGGGCTTCTTCTCAGTGTCTCTGACACAGGGTTTCACTGTCCCGGGAAAGTCTCTGCTAACACCCTGCAGAGCGCTGTGCCCAATATACAGAAACGTCTTGCGGTATCTCCTACAGGGAAAGTGCCAGGAGGGAATTGTGGAGCTTGTTCTCAGTGTCTCTGAGAATTGCTCTGGTTATCCGTGTGACCTCTTTGCTAAGACTCTCCAGAGAGCCGTCCTCAAAACAAACACACATCTTGACATATCTCCCACATTGATCGCAGTGTCTCCAGAAACGGCATTCAAGGAGCCAGGACCTTTTCTCCCTACACTGTCCATTGAGTTGTCCTCAAAACCAATATACATCCTGCTATATCTCCCACATGGAAAGTGCCAGGAGGGAGAAGTGGGGATTATGTTTAGACTTTCTCGGAACTGCTTCAAATCAACTAGATATCTTTGTGCTGTAAATCTCCCAACAGCCAAACGCAAAAGCAGCAAACATCTCGCTGTATGTCCCACATCCAAAGTGCCAAGAGAGAGCTTGCTCTCCCTGTCTTTGAGTACTGTTTTCACTGTCCCGGTTACCTCTTTGCTAACATTCTCTTCAGAGCTGCAGTGAAACCAGGAACCACGTGGAGAAGGCACCCACACTGAAAGTGCCTGGAGGGAACATTGGGGCTTCTTCTCAGTGTCTCTGACATAGGGTTTCACTGTCCCGGGAAAGTCTCTGCTAACACCGTGCAGAGCGCTGTGCCCAATGTACAGAACCGTCTTGCGGTATCTCCTACAGGGAAAGTGCCAGGAGGGAATTGTGGAGCTTGTTCTCAGTGTCTCTGAGAATTGCTCTGATTATCCCTGTGACCTCTTTGCTAAGACTCTCCAGAGAGCCGTCCTCAAAACAAACACACATCTTGACATATCTCCCGCATTGATCGCAGTGTCTCCAGAAACGGCATTCAAGGAGCCAGGACCTTTTCTCCCTACACTGTCCATTGAGTTGTCCTCAAAACCAATATACATCCTGCTATATCTCCCACATGGAAAGTGCCAGGAGGGAGAAGTGGGGATTATGTTTAGACTTTCTCGGAACTGCTTCAAATCAACTAGATATCTTTGTGCTGTAAATCTCCCAACAGCCAAATGCAAAAGCAGCAAACATCTCGCTGTATGTCCCACATCCAAAGTGCCAAGAGAGAGCTTGCTCTCCCTGTCTTTGAGTACTGTTTTCACTGTCCCGGTTACCTCTTTGCTAACATTCTCTTCAGAGCCGCAGTGAAACCAGGAACCACGTGGAGAAGGCACCCACACTGAAAGTGCCTGGAGGGAACATTGGGGCTTCTTCTCAGTGTCTCTGACATAGGGTTTCACTGTCCCGGGAAAGTCTCTGCTAACACCGTGCAGAGCGCTGTGCCCAATATACAGAAACGTCTTGCGGTATCTCCTACAGGGAAAGTGCCAGGAGGGAATTGTCGAGCTTGTTCTCAGTGTCTCTGAGAATTGCTCTGGTTATCTGTGTGACCTCTTTGCTAAGACTCTCCAGAGAGCCGTCCTCAAAACAAACACACATCTTGACATATCTCCCACATTGATCGCAGTGTCTCCAGAAACGGCATTCAAGGAGCCAGGACCTTTTCTCCCTACACTGTCCATTGAGTTGTCCTCAAAACCAATATACATCCTGCTATATCTCCCACATGGAAAGTGCCAGGAGGGAGAAGTGGGGATTATGTTTAGACTTTCTCGGAACTGCTTCAAATCAACTAGATATCTTTGTGCTGTAAATCTCCCAACAGCCAAACGCAAAAGCAGCAAACATCTCGCTGTATGTCCCACATCCAAAGTGCCAAGAGAGAGCTTGCTCTCCCTGTCTTTGAGTACTGTTTTCACTGTCCCGGTTACCTCTTGGCTAACATTCTCTTCAGAGCCGCAGTGAAACCAGGAACCACGTGGAGAAGGCACCCACACTGAAAGTGCCTGGAGGGAACATTGGGGCTTCTTCTCAGTGTCTCTGACATAGGGTTTCACTGTCCCGGGAAAGTCTCTGCTAACACCGTGCAGAGCGCTGTGCCCAATATACAGAAACGTCTTGCGGTATCTCCTACAGGGAAAGTGCCAGGAGGGAATTGTGGAGCTTGTTCTCAGTGTCTCTGAGAATTGCTCTGGTTATCTGTGTGACCTCTTTGCTAAGACTCTCCAGAGAGCCGTCCTCAAAACAAACACACATCTTGACATATCTCCCACATTGATCGCAGTGTCTCCAGAAACGGCATTCAAGGAGCCAGGACCTTTTCTCCCTACACTGTCCATTGAGTTGTCCTCAAAACCAATATACATCCTGCTATATCTCCCACATGGAAAGTGCCAGGAGGGAGAAGTGGGGATTATGTTTAGACTTTCTCGGAACTGCTTCAAATCAACTAGATATCTTTGTGCTGTAAATCTCCCAACAGCCAAACGCAAAAGCAGCAAACATCTCGCTGTATGTCCCACATCCAAAGTGCCAAGAGAGAGCTTGCTCTCCCTGTCTTTGAGTACTGTTTTCACTGTCCCGGTTACCTCTTTGCTAACATTCTCTTCAGAGCCGCAGTGAAACCAGGAACCACGTGGAGAAGGCACCCACACTGAAAGTGCCTGGAGGGAACATTGGGGCTTCTTCTCAGTGTCTCTGACATAGGGTTTCACTGTCCCGGGAAAGTCTCTGCTAACACCGTGCAGAGCGCTGTGCCCAATATACAGAAACGTCTTGCGGTATCTCCTACAGGGAAAGTGCCAGGAGGGAATTGTCGAGCTTGTTCTCAGTGTCTCTGAGAATTGCTCTGATTATCCCTGTGAACTCTTTGCTAAGACTCTCCAGAGAGACGTCCTCAAAACAAACACACATCTTGACATATCTCCCACATTGATCGCAGTGTCTCCAGAAACGGCATTCAAGGAGCCAGGACCTTTTCTCCCTACACTGTCCATTGAGTTGTCCTCAAAACCAATATACATCCTGCTATATCTCCCACATGGAAAGTGCCAGGAGGGAGAAGTGGGGATTATGTTTAGACTTTCTCGGAACTGCTTCAAATCAACTAGATATCTTTGTGCTGTAAATCTCCCAACAGCCAAACGCAAAAGCAGCAAACATCTCGCTGTATGTCCCACATCCAAAGTGCCAAGAGAGAGCTTGCTCTCCCTGTCTTTGAGTACTGTTTTCACTGTCCCGGTTACCTCTTTGCTAACATTCTCTTCAGAGCTGCAGTGAAACCAGGAACCACGTGGAGAAGGCACCCACACTGAAAGTGCCTGGAGGGAACACTGGGGCTTCTTCTCAGTGTCTCTGACATAGGGTTTCACTGTCCCGGGAAAGTCTCTGCTAACACCGTGCAGAGCACTGTGCCCAATGTACAGAAACGTCTTGCGGTATCTCCTACAGGGAAAGTGCCAGGAGGGAATTGTCGAGCTTGTTCTCAGTGTCTCTGAGAATTGCTCTGGTTATCTGTGTGACCTCTTTGCTAAGACTCTCCAGAGAGACGTCCTCAAAACAAACACACATCTTGACATATCTCCCGCATTGATCGCAGTGTCTCCAGAAACGGCATTCAAGGAGCCAGGACCTTTTCTCCCTACACTGTCCGTTGAGTTGTCCTCAAAACCAATATACATCCTGCTATATCTCCCACATGGAAAGTGCCAGGAGGGAGAAGTGGGGATTATGTTTAGACTTTCTCGGAACTGCTTCAAATCAACTAGATATCTTTGTGCTGTAAATCTCCCAACAGCCAAACGCAAAAGCAGCAAACATCTCGCTGTATGTCCCACATCCAAAGTGCCAAGAGAGAGCTTGCTCTCCCTGTCTTTGAGTACTGTTTTCACTGTCCCGGTTACCTCTTTGCTAACATTCTCTTCAGAGCCGCAGTGAAACCAGGAACCACGTGGAGAAGGCACCCACACTGAAAGTGCCTGGAGGGAACATTGGGCCTTCTTCTCAGTGTCTCTGACATAGGGTTTCACTGTCCCAGGAAAGTCTCTGCTAACACCGTGCAGAGCGCTGTGCCCAATATACAGAAACGTCTTGCGGTATCTCCTACAGGGAAAGTGCCAGGAGGGAATTGTCGAGCTTGTTCTCAGTGTCTCTGAGAATTGCTCTGGTTATCCGTGTGACCTCTTTGCTAAGACTCTCCAGAGAGCCGTCCTCAAAACAAACACACATCTTGACATATCTCCCACATTGATCGCAGTGTCTCCAGAAACGGCATTCAAGGAGCCAGGACCTTTTCTCCCTACACTGTCCATTGAGTTGTCCTCAAAACCAATATACATCCTGCTATATCTCCCACATGGAAAGTGCCAGGAGGGAGAAGTGGGGATTATGTTTAGACTTTCTCGGAACTGCTTCAAATCAACTAGATATCTTTGTGCTGTAAATCTCCCAACAGCCAAACGCAAAAGCAGCAAACATCTCGCTGTATGTCCCACATCCAAAGTGCCAAGAGAGAGCTTGCTCTCCCTGTCTTTGAGTACTGTTTTCACTGTCCCGGTTACCTCTTTGCTAACATTCTCTTCAGAGCTGCAGTGAAACCAGGAACCACGTGGAGAAGGCACCCACACTGAAAGTGCCTGGAGGGAACATTGGGGCTTCTTCTCAGTGTCTCTGACATAGGGTTTCACTGTCCCGGGAAAGTCTCTGCTAACACCGTGCAGAGCGCTGTGCCCAATGTACAGAAACGTCTTGCGGTATCTCCTACAGGGAAAGTGCCAGGAGGGAATTGTCGAGCTTGTTCTCAGTGTCTCTGAGAATTGCTCTGGTTATCTGTGTGACCTCTTTGCTAAGACTCTCCAGAGAGACGTCCTCAAAACAAACACACATCTTGACATATCTCCCGCATTGATCGCAGTGTCTCCAGAAACGGCATTCAAGGAGCCAGGACCTTTTCTCCCTACACTGTCCATTGAGTTGTCCTCAAAACCAATATACATCCTGCTATATCTCCCACATGGAAAGTGCCAGGAGGGAGAAGTGGGGATTATGTTTAGACTTTCTCGGAACTGCTTCAAATCAACTAGATATCTTTGTGCTGTAAATCTCCCAACAGCCAAACGCAAAAGCAGCAAACATCTCGCTGTATGTCCCACATCCAAAGTGCCAAGAGAGAGCTTGCTCTCCCTGTCTTTGAGTACTGTTTTCACTGTCCCGGTTACCTCTTTGCTAACATTCTCTTCAGAGCCGCAGTGAAACCAGGAACCACGTGGAGAAGGCACCCACACTGAAAGTGCCTGGAGGGAACATTGGGGCTTCTTCTCAGTGTCTCTGACATAGGGTTTCACTGTCCCGGGAAAGTCTCTGCTAACACCGTGCAGAGCGCTGTGCCCAATATACAGAAACGTCTTGCGGTATCTCCTACAGGGAAAGTGCCAGGAGGGAATTGTGGAGCTTGTTCTCAGTGTCTCTGAGAATTGCTCTGGTTATCTGTGTGACCTCTTTGCTAAGACTCTCCAGAGAGACGTCCTCAAAACAAACACACATCTTGACATATCTCTCACGTTGATCGCAGTGTCTCCAGAAACGGCATTCAAGGAGCCAGGACCTTTTCTCCCTACACTGTCCATTGAGTTGTCCTCAAAACCAATATACATCCTGCTATATCTCCCACATGGAAAGTGCCAGGAGGGAGAAGTGGGGATTATGTTTAGACTTTCTCGGAACTGCTTCAAATCAACTAGATATCTTTGTGCTGTAAATCTCCCAACAGCCAAACGCAAAAGCAGCAAACATCTCGCTGTATGTCCCACATCCAAAGTGCCAAGAGAGAGCTTGCTCTCCCTGTCTTTGAGTACTGTTTTCACTGTCCCGGTTACCTCTTTGCTAACATTCTCTTCAGAGCTGCAGTGAAACCAGGAACCACGTGGAGAAGGCACCCACACTGAAAGTGCCTGGAGGGAACATTGGGGCTTCTTCTCAGTGTCTCTGACATAGGGTTTCACTGTCCCGGGAAAGTCTCTGCTAACACCGTGCAGAGCGCTGTGCCCAATATACAGAAACGTCTTGCGGTATCTCCTACAGGGAAAGTGCCAGGAGGGAATTGTGGAGCTTGTTCTCAGTGTCTCTGAGAATTGCTCTGGTTATCTGTGTGACCTCTTTGCTAAGACTCTCCAGAGAGCCGTCCTCAAAACAAACACACATCTTGACATATCTCCCACATTGATCGCAGTGTCTCCAGAAACGGCATTCAAGGAGCCAGGACCTTTTCTCCCTACACTGTCCATTGAGTTGTCCTCAAAACCAATATACATCCTGCTATATCTCCCACATGGAAAGTGCCAGGAGGGAGAAGTGGGGATTATGTTTAGACTTTCTCGGAACTGCTTCAAATCAACTAGATATCTTTGTGCTGTAAATCTCCCAACAGCCAAACGCAAAAGCAGCAAACATCTCGCTGTATGTCCCACATCCAAAGTGCCAAGAGAGAGCTTGCTCTCCCTGTCTTTGAGTACTGTTTTCACTGTCCCGGTTACCTCTTGGCTAACATTCTCTTCAGAGCTGCAGTGAAACCAGGAACCACGTGGAGAAGGCACCCACACTGAAAGTGCCTGGAGGGAACATTGGGCCTTCTTCTCAGTGTCTCTGACATAGGGTTTCACTGTCCCGGGAAAGTCTCTGCTAACACCGTGCAGAGCGCTGTGCCCAATATACAGAAACGTCTTGCGGTATCTCCTACAGGGAAAGTGCCAGGAGGGAATTGTCGAGCTTGTTCTCAGTGTCTCTGAGAATTGCTCTGGTTATCTGTGTGACCTCTTTGCTAAGACTCTCCAGAGAGACGTCCTCAAAACAAACACACATCTTGACATATCTCCCACATTGATCGCAGTGTCTCCAGAAACGGCATTCAAGGAGCCAGGACCTTTTCTCCCTACACTGTCCATTGAGTTGTCCTCAAAACCAATATACATCCTGCTATATCTCCCACATGGAAAGTGCCAGGAGGGAGAAGTGGGGATTATGTTTAGACTTTCTCGGAACTGCTTCAAATCAACTAGATATCTTTGTGCTGTAAATCTCCCAACAGCCAAACGCAAAAGCAGCAAACATCTCGCTGTATGTCCCACATCCAAAGTGCCAAGAGAGAGCTTGCTCTCCCTGTCTTTGAGTACTGTTTTCACTGTCCCGGTTACCTCTTGGCTAACATTCTCTTCAGAGCCGCAGTGAAACCAGGAACCACGTGGAGAAGGCACCCACACTGAAAGTGCCTGGAGGGAACATTGGGGCTTCTTCTCAGTGTCTCTGACATAAGGTTTCACTGTCCCGGGAAAGTCTCTGCTAACACCGTGCAGAGCGCTGTGCCCAATATACAGAAACGTCTTGCGGTATCTCCTACAGGGAAAGTGCCAGGAGGGAATTGTGGAGCTTGTTCTCAGTGTCTCTGAGAATTGCTCTGGTTATCTGTGTGACCTCTTTGCTAAGACTCTCCAGAGAGACGTCCTCAAAACAAACACACATCTTGACATATCTCCCACATTGATCGCAGTGTCTCCAGAAACGGCATTCAAGGAGCCAGGACCTTTTCTCCCTACACTGTCCATTGAGTTGTCCTCAAAACCAATATACATCCTGCTATATCTCCCACATGGAAAGTGCCAGGAGGGAGAAGTGGGGATTATGTTTAGACTTTCTCGGAACTGCTTCAAATCAACTAGATATCTTTGTGCTGTAAATCTCCCAACAGCCAAACGCAAAAGCAGCAAACATCTCGCTGTATGTCCCACATCCAAAGTGCCAAGAGAGAGCTTGCTCTCCCTGTCTTTGAGTACTGTTTTCACTGTCCCGGTTACCTCTTTGCTAACATTCTCTTCAGAGCCGCAGTGAAACCAGGAACCACGTGGAGAAGGCACCCACACTGAAAGTGCCTGGAGGGAACATTGGGCCTT
The DNA here is from genome assembly GCF_964199755.1 of Larus michahellis. Taxonomy (NCBI): domain Eukaryota; kingdom Metazoa; phylum Chordata; class Aves; order Charadriiformes; family Laridae; genus Larus; species Larus michahellis. The sequence goes on from NC_133921.1 coordinate 1,132,691, forward strand.
CTTCTCAGTGTCTCTGACATAGGGTTTCACTGTCCCGGGAAAGTCTCTGCTAACACCCTGCAGAGCGCTGTGCCCAATATACAGAAATGTCTTGCGGTATCTCCTACAGGGAAAGTGCCAGGAGGGAATTGTGGAGCTTGTTCTCAGTGTCTCTGAGAATTGCTCTGGTTATCTGTGTGACCTCTTTGCTAAGACTCTCCAGAGAGACGTCCTCAAAACAAACACACATCTTGACATATCTCCCACATTGATCGCAGTGTCTCCAGAAACGGCATTCAAGGAGCCAGGACCTTTTCTCCCTACACTGTCCATTGAGTTGTCCTCAAAACCAATATACATCCTGCTATATCTCCCACATGGAAAGTGCCAGGAGGGAGAAGTGGGGATTATGTTTAGACTTTCTCGGAACTGCTTCAAATCAACTAGATATCTTTGTGCTGTAAATCTCCCAACAGCCAAACGCAAAAGCAGCAAACATCTCGCTGTATGTCCCACATCCAAAGTGCCAAGAGAGAGCTTGCTCTCCCTGTCTTTGAGTACTGTTTTCACTGTCCCGGTTACCTCTTTGCTAACATTCTCTTCAGAGCTGCAGTGAAACCAGGAACCACGTGGAGAAGGCACCCACACTGAAAGTGCCTGGAGGGAACATTGGGGCTTCTTCTCAGTGTCTCTGACATAGGGTTTCACTGTCCCAGGAAAGTCTCTGCTAACACCGTGCAGAGCGCTGTGCCCAATGTACAGAAACGTCTTGCGGTATCTCCTACAGGGAAAGTGCCAGGAGGGAATTGTCGAGCTTGTTCTCAGTGTCTCTGAGAATTGCTCTGGTTATCTGTGTGACCTCTTTGCTAAGACTCTCCAGAGAGACGTCCTCAAAACAAACACACATCTTGACATATCTCCCGCATTGATCGCAGTGTCTCCAGAAACGGCATTCAAGGAGCCAGGACCTTTTCTCCCTACACTGTCCATTGAGTTGTCCTCAAAACCAATATACATCCTGCTATATCTCCCACATGGAAAGTGCCAGGAGGGAGAAGTGGGGATTATGTTTAGACTTTCTCGGAACTGCTTCAAATCAACTAGATATCTTTGTGCTGTAAATCTCCCAACAGCCAAACGCAAAAGCAGCAAACATCTCGCTGTATGTCCCACATCCAAAGTGCCAAGAGAGAGCTTGCTCTCCCTGTCTTTGAGTACTGTTTTCACTGTCCCGGTTACCTCTTGGCTAACATTCTCTTCAGAGCCGCAGTGAAACCAGGAACCACGTGGAGAAGGCACCCACACTGAAAGTGCCTGGAGGGAACATTGGGGCTTCTTCTCAGTGTCTCTGACATAGGGTTTCACTGTCCCGGGAAAGTCTCTGCTAACACCCTGCAGAGCGCTGTGCCCAATATACAGAAATGTCTTGCGGTATCTCCTACAGGGAAAGTGCCAGGAGAGAATTGTGGAGCTTGTTCTCAGTGTCTCTGAGAATTGCTCTGGTTATCTGTGTGACCTCTTTGCTAAGACTCTCCAGAGAGCCGTCCTCAAAACAAACACACATCTTGACATATCTCTCACGTTGATCGCAGTGTCTCCAGAAACGGCATTCAAGGAGCCAGGACCTTTTCTCCCTACACTGTCCATTGAGTTGTCCTCAAAACCAATATACATCCTGCTATATCTCCCACATGGAAAGTGCCAGGAGGGAGAAGTGGGGATTATGTTTAGACTTTCTCGGAACTGCTTCAAATCAACTAGATATCTTTGTGCTGTAAATCTCCCAACAGCCAAACGCAAAAGCAGCAAACATCTCGCTGTATGTCCCACATCCAAAGTGCCAAGAGAGAGCTTGCTCTCCCTGTCTTTGAGTACTGTTTTCACTGTCCCGGTTACCTCTTTGCTAACATTCTCTTCAGAGCCGCAGTGAAACCAGGAACCACGTGGAGAAGGCACCCACACTGAAAGTGCCTGGAGGGAACATTGGGGCTTCTTCTCAGTGTCTCTGACATAGGGTTTCACTGTCCCGGGAAAGTCTCTGCTAACACCGTGCAGAGCGCTGTGCCCAATATACAGAAACGTCTTGCGGTATCTCCTACAGGGAAAGTGCCAGGAGGGAATTGTGGAGCTTGTTCTCAGTGTCTCTGAGAATTGCTCTGGTTATCTGTGTGACCTCTTTGCTAAGACTCTCCAGAGAGACGTCCTCAAAACAAACACACATCTTGACATATCTCCCACATTGATCGCAGTGTCTCCAGAAACGGCATTCAAGGAGCCAGGACCTTTTCTCCCTACACTGTCCATTGAGTTGTCCTCAAAACCAATATACATCCTGCTATATCTCCCACATGGAAAGTGCCAGGAGGGAGAAGTGGGGATTATGTTTAGACTTTCTCGGAACTGCTTCAAATCAACTAGATATCTTTGTGCTGTAAATCTCCCAACAGCCAAACGCAAAAGCAGCAAACATCTCGCTGTATGTCCCACATCCAAAGTGCCAAGAGAGAGCTTGCTCTCCCTGTCTTTGAGTACTGTTTTCACTGTCCCGGTTACCTCTTTGCTAACATTCTCTTCAGAGCTGCAGTGAAACCAGGAACCACGTGGAGAAGGCACCCACACTGAAAGTGCCTGGAGGGAACATTGGGGCTTCTTCTCAGTGTCTCTGACATAGGGTTTCACTGTCCCAGGAAAGTCTCTGCTAACACCGTGCAGAGCGCTGTGCCCAATGTACAGAAACGTCTTGCGGTATCTCCTACAGGGAAAGTGCCAGGAGGGAATTGTCGAGCTTGTTCTCAGTGTCTCTGAGAATTGCTCTGGTTATCTGTGTGACCTCTTTGCTAAGACTCTCCAGAGAGACGTCCTCAAAACAAACACACATCTTGACATATCTCCCGCATTGATCGCAGTGTCTCCAGAAACGGCATTCAAGGAGCCAGGACCTTTTCTCCCTACACTGTCCATTGAGTTGTCCTCAAAACCAATATACATCCTGCTATATCTCCCACATGGAAAGTGCCAGGAGGGAGAAGTGGGGATTATGTTTAGACTTTCTCGGAACTGCTTCAAATCAACTAGATATCTTTGTGCTGTAAATCTCCCAACAGCCAAACGCAAAAGCAGCAAACATCTCGCTGTATGTCCCACATCCAAAGTGCCAAGAGAGAGCTTGCTCTCCCTGTCTTTGAGTACTGTTTTCACTGTCCCGGTTACCTCTTGGCTAACATTCTCTTCAGAGCCGCAGTGAAACCAGGAACCACGTGGAGAAGGCACCCACACTGAAAGTGCCTGGAGGGAACATTGGGGCTTCTTCTCAGTGTCTCTGACATAGGGTTTCACTGTCCCGGGAAAGTCTCTGCTAACACCCTGCAGAGCGCTGTGCCCAATATACAGAAATGTCTTGCGGTATCTCCTACAGGGAAAGTGCCAGGAGAGAATTGTGGAGCTTGTTCTCAGTGTCTCTGAGAATTGCTCTGGTTATCTGTGTGACCTCTTTGCTAAGACTCTCCAGAGAGCCGTCCTCAAAACAAACACACATCTTGACATATCTCTCACGTTGATCGCAGTGTCTCCAGAAACGGCATTCAAGGAGCCAGGACCTTTTCTCCCTACACTGTCCATTGAGTTGTCCTCAAAACCAATATACATCCTGCTATATCTCCCACATGGAAAGTGCCAGGAGGGAGAAGTGGGGATTATGTTTAGACTTTCTCGGAACTGCTTCAAATCAACTAGATATCTTTGTGCTGTAAATCTCCCAACAGCCAAACGCAAAAGCAGCAAACATCTCGCTGTATGTCCCACATCCAAAGTGCCAAGAGAGAGCTTGCTCTCCCTGTCTTTGAGTACTGTTTTCACTGTCCCGGTTACCTCTTGGCTAACATTCTCTTCAGAGCCGCAGTGAAACCAGGAACCACGTGGAGAAGGCACCCACACTGAAAGTGCCTGGAGGGAACATTGGGGCTTCTTCTCAGTGTCTCTGACATAGGGTTTCACTGTCCCGGGAAAGTCTCTGCTAACACCCTGCAGAGCGCTGTGCCCAATATACAGAAATGTCTTGCGGTATCTCCTACAGGGAAAGTGCCAGGAGGGAATTGTGGAGCTTGTTCTCAGTGTCTCTGAGAATTGCTCTGGTTATCTGTGTGACCTCTTTGCTAAGACTCTCCAGAGAGACGTCCTCAAAACAAACACACATCTTGACATATCTCTCACGTTGATCGCAGTGTCTCCAGAAATGGCATTCAAGGAGCCAGGACCTTTTCTCCCTACACTGTCCATTGAGTTGTCCTCAAAACCAATATACATCCTGCTATATCTCCCACATGGAAAGTGCCAGGAGGGAGAAGTGGGGATTATGTTTAGACTTTCTCGGAACTGCTTCAAATCAACTAGATATCTTTGTGCTGTAAATCTCCCAACAGCCAAACGCAAAAGCAGCAAACATCTCGCTGTATGTCCCACATCCAAAGTGCCAAGAGAGAGCTTGCTCTCCCTGTCTTTGAGTACTGTTTTCACTGTCCCGGTTACCTCTTGGCTAACATTCTCTTCAGAGCCGCAGTGAAACCAGGAACCACGTGGAGAAGGCACCCACACTGAAAGTGCCTGGAGGGAACATTGGGGCTTCTTCTCAGTGTCTCTGACATAGGGTTTCACTGTCCCGGGAAAGTCTCTGCTAACACCGTGCAGAGCGCTGTGCCCAATATACAGAAACGTCTTGCGGTATCTCCTACAGGGAAAGTGCCAGGAGGGAATTGTGGAGCTTGTTCTCAGTGTCTCTGAGAATTGCTCTGGTTATCTGTGTGACCTCTTTGCTAAGACTCTCCAGAGAGACGTCCTCAAAACAAACACACATCTTGACATATCTCCCACATTGATCGCAGTGTCTCCAGAAACGGCATTCAAGGAGCCAGGACCTTTTCTCCCTACACTGTCCATTGAGTTGTCCTCAAAACCAATATACATCCTGCTATATCTCCCACATGGAAAGTGCCAGGAGGGAGAAGTGGGGATTATGTTTAGACTTTCTCGGAACTGCTTCAAATCAACTAGATATCTTTGTGCTGTAAATCTCCCAACAGCCAAACGCAAAAGCAGCAAACATCTCGCTGTATGTCCCACATCCAAAGTGCCAAGAGAGAGCTTGCTCTCCCTGTCTTTGAGTACTGTTTTCACTGTCCCGGTTACCTCTTTGCTAACATTCTCTTCAGAGCCGCAGTGAAACCAGGAACCACGTGGAGAAGGCACCCACACTGAAAGTGCCTGGAGGGAACATTGGGGCTTCTTCTCAGTGTCTCTGACATAGGGTTTCACTGTCCCGGGAAAGTCTCTGCTAACACCGTGCAGAGCGCTGTGCCCAATATACAGAAATGTCTTGCGGTATCTCCTACAGGGAAAGTGCCAGGAGGGAATTGCGGAGCTTGTTCTCAGTGTCTCTGAGAATTGCTCTGGTTATCTGTGTGACCTCTTTGCTAAGACTCTCCAGAGAGACGTCCTCAAAACAAACACACATCTTGACATATCTCTCACGTTGATCGCAGTGTCTCCAGAAACGGCATTCAAGGAGCCAGGACCTTTTCTCCCTACACTGTCCATTGAGTTGTCCTCAAAACCAATATACATCCTGCTATATCTCCCACATGGAAAGTGCCAGGAGGGAGAAGTGGGGATTATGTTTAGACTTTCTCGGAACTGCTTCAAATCAACTAGATATCTTTGTGCTGTAAATCTCCCAACAGCCAAACGCAAAAGCAGCAAACATCTCGCTGTATGTCCCACATCCAAAGTGCCAAGAGAGAGCTTGCTCTCCCTGTCTTTGAGTACTGTTTTCACTGTCCCGGTTACCTCTTTGCTAACATTCTCTTCAGAGCCGCAGTGAAACCAGGAACCACGTGGAGAAGGCACCCACACTGAAAGTGCCTGGAGGGAACATTGGGGCTTCTTCTCAGTGTCTCTGACATAGGGTTTCACTGTCCCGGGAAAGTCTCTGCTAACACCGTGCAGAGCGCTGTGCCCAATATACAGAAACGTCTTGCGGTATCTCCTACAGGGAAAGTGCCAGGAGGGAATTGTGGAGCTTGTTCTCAGTGTCTCTGAGAATTGCTCTGGTTATCTGTGTGACCTCTTTGCTAAGACTCTCCAGAGAGACGTCCTCAAAACAAACACACATCTTGACATATCTCCCACATTGATCGCAGTGTCTCCAGAAACGGCATTCAAGGAGCCAGGACCTTTTCTCCCTACACTGTCCATTGAGTTGTCCTCAAAACCAATATACATCCTGCTATATCTCCCACATGGAAAGTGCCAGGAGGGAGAAGTGGGGATTATGTTTAGACTTTCTCGGAACTGCTTCAAATCAACTAGATATCTTTGTGCTGTAAATCTCCCAACAGCCAAACGCAAAAGCAGCAAACATCTCGCTGTATGTCCCACATCCAAAGTGCCAAGAGAGAGCTTGCTCTCCCTGTCTTTGAGTACTGTTTTCACTGTCCCGGTTACCTCTTGGCTAACATTCTCTTCAGAGCTGCAGTGAAACCAGGAACCACGTGGAGAAGGCACCCACACTGAAAGTGCCTGGAGGGAACATTGGGGCTTCTTCTCAGTGTCTCTGACATAGGGTTTCACTGTCCCGGGAAAGTCTCTGCTAACACCGTGCAGAGCGCTGTGCCCAATATACAGAAACGTCTTGCGGTATCTCCTACAGGGAAAGTGCCAGGAGGGAATTGTCGAGCTTGTTCTCAGTGTCTCTGAGAATTGCTCTGGTTATCTGTGTGACCTCTTTGCTAAGACTCTCCAGAGAGACGTCCTCAAAACAAACACACATCTTGACATATCTCCCGCATTGATCGCAGTGTCTCCAGAAACGGCATTCAAGGAGCCAGGACCTTTTCTCCCTACACTGTCCATTGAGTTGTCCTCAAAACCAATATACATCCTGCTATATCTCCCACATGGAAAGTGCCAGGAGGGAGAAGTGGGGATTATGTTTAGACTTTCTCGGAACTGCTTCAAATCAACTAGATATCTTTGTGCTGTAAATCTCCCAACAGCCAAACGCAAAAGCAGCAAACATCTCGCTGTATGTCCCACATCCAAAGTGCCAAGAGAGAGCTTGCTCTCCCTGTCTTTGAGTACTGTTTTCACTGTCCCGGTTACCTCTTGGCTAACATTCTCTTCAGAGCCGCAGTGAAACCAGGAACCACGTGGAGAAGGCACCCACACTGAAAGTGCCTGGAGGGAACATTGGGGCTTCTTCTCAGTGTCTCTGACATAGGGTTTCACTGTCCCGGGAAAGTCTCTGCTAACACCCTGCAGAGCGCTGTGCCCAATATACAGAAATGTCTTGCGGTATCTCCTACAGGGAAAGTGCCAGGAGAGAATTGTGGAGCTTGTTCTCAGTGTCTCTGAGAATTGCTCTGGTTATCTGTGTGACCTCTTTGCTAAGACTCTCCAGAGAGCCGTCCTCAAAACAAACACACATCTTGACATATCTCTCACGTTGATCGCAGTGTCTCCAGAAACGGCATTCAAGGAGCCAGGACCTTTTCTCCCTACACTGTCCATTGAGTTGTCCTCAAAACCAATATACATCCTGCTATATCTCCCACATGGAAAGTGCCAGGAGGGAGAAGTGGGGATTATGTTTAGACTTTCTCGGAACTGCTTCAAATCAACTAGATATCTTTGTGCTGTAAATCTCCCAACAGCCAAACGCAAAAGCAGCAAACATCTCGCTGTATGTCCCACATCCAAAGTGCCAAGAGAGAGCTTGCTCTCCCTGTCTTTGAGTACTGTTTTCACTGTCCCGGTTACCTCTTTGCTAACATTCTCTTCAGAGCCGCAGTGAAACCAGGAACCACGTGGAGAAGGCACCCACACTGAAAGTGCCTGGAGGGAACATTGGGGCTTCTTCTCAGTGTCTCTGACATAGGGTTTCACTGTCCCGGGAAAGTCTCTGCTAACACCGTGCAGAGCGCTGTGCCCAATATACAGAAACGTCTTGCGGTATCTCCTACAGGGAAAGTGCCAGGAGGGAATTGTGGAGCTTGTTCTCAGTGTCTCTGAGAATTGCTCTGGTTATCTGTGTGACCTCTTTGCTAAGACTCTCCAGAGAGACGTCCTCAAAACAAACACACATCTTGACATATCTCCCACATTGATCGCAGTGTCTCCAGAAACGGCATTCAAGGAGCCAGGACCTTTTCTCCCTACACTGTCCATTGAGTTGTCCTCAAAACCAATATACATCCTGCTATATCTCCCACATGGAAAGTGCCAGGAGGGAGAAGTGGGGATTATGTTTAGACTTTCTCGGAACTGCTTCAAATCAACTAGATATCTTTGTGCTGTAAATCTCCCAACAGCCAAACGCAAAAGCAGCAAACATCTCGCTGTATGTCCCACATCCAAAGTGCCAAGAGAGAGCTTGCTCTCCCTGTCTTTGAGTACTGTTTTCACTGTCCCGGTTACCTCTTTGCTAACATTCTCTTCAGAGCTGCAGTGAAACCAGGAACCACGTGGAGAAGGCACCCACACTGAAAGTGCCTGGAGGGAACATTGGGGCTTCTTCTCAGTGTCTCTGACATAGGGTTTCACTGTCCCAGGAAAGTCTCTGCTAACACCGTGCAGAGCGCTGTGCCCAATGTACAGAAACGTCTTGCGGTATCTCCTACAGGGAAAGTGCCAGGAGGGAATTGTGGAGCTTGTTCTCAGTGTCTCTGAGAATTGCTCTGGTTATCTGTGTGACCTCTTTGCTAAGACTCTCCAGAGAGACGTCCTCAAAACAAACACACATCTTGACATATCTCCCGCATTGATCGCAGTGTCTCCAGAAACGGCATTCAAGGAGCCAGGACCTTTTCTCCCTACACTGTCCATTGAGTTGTCCTCAAAACCAATATACATCCTGCTATATCTCCCACATGGAAAGTGCCAGGAGGGAGAAGTGGGGATTATGTTTAGACTTTCTCGGAACTGCTTCAAATCAACTAGATATCTTTGTGCTGTAAATCTCCCAACAGCCAAACGCAAAAGCAGCAAACATCTCGCTGTATGTCCCACATCCAAAGTGCCAAGAGAGAGCTTGCTCTCCCTGTCTTTGAGTACTGTTTTCACTGTCCCGGTTACCTCTTGGCTAACATTCTCTTCAGAGCCGCAGTGAAACCAGGAACCACGTGGAGAAGGCACCCACACTGAAAGTGCCTGGAGGGAACATTGGGGCTTCTTCTCAGTGTCTCTGACATAGGGTTTCACTGTCCCGGGAAAGTCTCTGCTAACACCCTGCAGAGCGCTGTGCCCAATATACAGAAATGTCTTGCGGTATCTCCTACAGGGAAAGTGCCAGGAGAGAATTGTGGAGCTTGTTCTCAGTGTCTCTGAGAATTGCTCTGGTTATCTGTGTGACCTCTTTGCTAAGACTCTCCAGAGAGCCGTCCTCAAAACAAACACACATCTTGACATATCTCTCACGTTGATCGCAGTGTCTCCAGAAACGGCATTCAAGGAGCCAGGACCTTTTCTCCCTACACTGTCCATTGAGTTGTCCTCAAAACCAATATACATCCTGCTATATCTCCCACATGGAAAGTGCCAGGAGGGAGAAGTGGGGATTATGTTTAGACTTTCTCGGAACTGCTTCAAATCAACTAGATATCTTTGTGCTGTAAATCTCCCAACAGCCAAACGCAAAAGCAGCAAACATCTCGCTGTATGTCCCACATCCAAAGTGCCAAGAGAGAGCTTGCTCTCCCTGTCTTTGAGTACTGTTTTCACTGTCCCGGTTACCTCTTTGCTAACATTCTCTTCAGAGCCGCAGTGAAACCAGGAACCACGTGGAGAAGGCACCCACACTGAAAGTGCCTGGAGGGAACATTGGGGCTTCTTCTCAGTGTCTCTGACATAGGGTTTCACTGTCCCGGGAAAGTCTCTGCTAACACCGTGCAGAGCGCTGTGCCCAATATACAGAAATGTCTTGCGGTATCTCCTACAGGGAAAGTGCCAGGAGGGAATTGTGGAGCTTGTTCTCAGTGTCTCTGAGAATTGCTCTGGTTATCTGTGTGACCTCTTTGCTAAGACTCTCCAGAGAGACGTCCTCAAAACAAACACACATCTTGACATATCTCCCACATTGATCGCAGTGTCTCCAGAAACGGCATTCAAGGAGCCAGGACCTTTTCTCCCTACACTGTCCATTGAGTTGTCCTCAAAACCAATATACATCCTGCTATATCTCCCACATGGAAAGTGCCAGGAGGGAGAAGTGGGGATTATGTTTAGACTTTCTCGGAACTGCTTCAAATCAACTAGATATCTTTGTGCTGTAAATCTCCCAACAGCCAAACGCAAAAGCAGCAAACATCTCGCTGTATGTCCCACATCCAAAGTGCCAAGAGAGAGCTTGCTCTCCCTGTCTTTGAGTACTGTTTTCACTGTCCCGGTTACCTCTTTGCTAACATTCTCTTCAGAGCTGCAGTGAAACCAGGAACCACGTGGAGAAGGCACCCACACTGAAAGTGCCTGGAGGGAACATTGGGCCTTCTTCTCAGTGTCTCTGACATAGGGTTTCACTGTCCCGGGAAAGTCTCTGCTAACACCGTGCAGAGCGCTGTGCCCAATATACAGAAACGTCTTGCGGTATCTCCTACAGGGAAAGTGCCAGGAGGGAATTGTCGAGCTTGTTCTCAGTGTCTCTGAGAATTGCTCTGGTTATCTGTGTGACCTCTTTGCTAAGACTCTCCAGAGAGACGTCCTCAAAACAAACACACATCTTGACATATCTCCCACATTGATCGCAGTGTCTCCAGAAACGGCATTCAAGGAGCCAGGACCTTTTCTCCCTACACTGTCCATTGAGTTGTCCTCAAAACCAATATACATCCTGCTATATCTCCCACATGGAAAGTGCCAGGAGGGAGAAGTGGGGATTATGTTTAGACTTTCTCGGAACTGCTTCAAATCAACTAGATATCTTTGTGCTGTAAATCTCCCAACAGCCAAACGCAAAAGCAGCAAACATCTCGCTGTATGTCCCACATCCAAAGTGCCAAGAGAGAGCTTGCTCTCCCTGTCTTTGAGTACTGTTTTCACTGTCCCGGTTACCTCTTTGCTAACATTCTCTTCAGAGCCGAAGTGAAACCAGGAACCACGTGGAGAAGGCACCCACACTGAAAGTGCCTGGAGGGAACATTGGGCCTTCTTCTCAGTGTCTCTGACATAGGGTTTCACTGTCCCGGGAAAGTCTCTGCTAACACCGTGCAGAGCGCTGTGCCCAATATACAGAAACGTCTTGCGGTATCTCCTACAGGGAAAGTGCCAGGAGGGAATTGTGGAGCTTGTTCTCAGTGTCTCTGAGAATTGCTCTGATTATCCGTGTGACCTCTTTGCTAAGACTCTCCAGAGAGCCGTCCTCAAAACAAACACACATCTTGACATATCTCTCACGTTGATCGCAGTGTCTCCAGAAACGGCATTCAAGGAGCCAGGACCTTTTCTCCCTACACTGTCCATTGAGTTGTCCTCAAAACCAATATACATCCTGCTATATCTCCCACATGGAAAGTGCCAGGAGGGAGAAGTGGGGATTATGTTTAGACTTTCTCGGAACTGCTTCAAATCAACTAGATATCTTTGTGCTGTAAATCTCCCAACAGCCAAACGCAAAAGCAGCAAACATCTCGCTGTATGTCCCACATCCAAAGTGCCAAGAGAGAGCTTGCTCTCCCTGTCTTTGAGTACTGTTTTCACTGTCCCGGTTACCTCTTTGCTAACATTCTCTTCAGAGCTGCAGTGAAACCAGGAACCACGTGGAGAAGGCACCCACACTGAAAGTGCCTGGAGGGAACATTGGGCCTTCTTCTCAGTGTCTCTGACATAGGGTTTCACTGTCCCGGGAAAGTCTCTGCTAACACCGTGCAGAGCGCTGTGCCCAATATACAGAAACGTCTTGCGGTATCTCCTACAGGGAAAGTGCCAGGAGGGAATTGTCGAGCTTGTTCTCAGTGTCTCTGAGAATTGCTCTGGTTATCTGTGTGACCTCTTTGCTAAGACTCTCCAGAGAGACGTCCTCAAAACAAACACACATCTTGACATATCTCCCACATTGATCGCAGTGTCTCCAGAAACGGCATTCAAGGAGCCAGGACCTTTTCTCCCTACACTGTCCATTGAGTTGTCCTCAAAACCAATATACATCCTGCTATATCTCCCACATGGAAAGTGCCAGGAGGGAGAAGTGGGGATTATGTTTAGACTTTCTCGGAACTGCTTCAAATCAACTAGATATCTTTGTGCTGTAAATCTCCCAACAGCCAAACGCAAAAGCAGCAAACATCTCGCTGTATGTCCCACATCCAAAGTGCCAAGAGAGAGCTTGCTCTCCCTGTCTTTGAGTACTGTTTTCACTGTCCCGGTTACCTCTTTGCTAACATTCTCTTCAGAGCCGAAGTGAAACCAGGAACCACGTGGAGAAGGCACCCACACTGAAAGTGCCTGGAGGGAACATTGGGCCTTCTTCTCAGTGTCTCTGACATAGGGTTTCACTGTCCCGGGAAAGTCTCTGCTAACACCGTGCAGAGCGCTGTGCCCAATATACAGAAACGTCTTGCGGTATCTCCTACAGGGAAAGTGCCAGGAGGGAATTGTGGAGCTTGTTCTCAGTGTCTCTGAGAATTGCTCTGATTATCCGTGTGACCTCTTTGCTAAGACTCTCCAGAGAGCCGTCCTCAAAACAAACACACATCTTGACATATCTCTCACGTTGATCGCAGTGTCTCCAGAAACGGCATTCAAGGAGCCAGGACCTTTTCTCCCTACACTGTCCATTGAGTTGTCCTCAAAACCAATATACATCCTGCTATATCTCCCACATGGAAAGTGCCAGGAGGGAGAAGTGGGGATTATGTTTAGACTTTCTCGGAACTGCTTCAAATCAACTAGATATCTTTGTGCTGTAAATCTCCCAACAGCCAAACGCAAAAGCAGCAAACATCTCGCTGTATGTCCCACATCCAAAGTGCCAAGAGAGAGCTTGCTCTCCCTGTCTTTGAGTACTGTTTTCACTGTCCCGGTTACCTCTTGGCTAACATTCTCTTCAGAGCCGCAGTGAAACCAGGAACCACGTGGAGAAGGCACCCACACTGAAAGTGCCTGGAGGGAACATTGGGCCTTCTTCTCAGTGTCTCTGACATAGGGTTTCACTGTCCCGGGAAAGTCTCTGCTAACACCGTGCAGAGCGCTGTGCCCAATATACAGAAACGTCTTGCGGTATCTCCTACAGGGAAAGTGCCAGGAGGGAATTGTCGAGCTTGTTCTCAGTGTCTCTGAGAATTGCTCTGATTATCCGTGTGACCTCTTTGCTAAGACTCTCCAGAGAGACGTCCTCAAAACAAACACACATCTTGACATATCTCCCACATTGATCGCAGTGTCTCCAGAAACGGCATTCAAGGAGCCAGGACCTTTTCTCCCTACACTGTCCATTGAGTTGTCCTCAAAACCAATATACATCCTGCTATATCTCCCACATGGAAAGTGCCAGGAGGGAGAAGTGGGGATTATGTTTAGACTTTCTCGGAACTGCTTCAAATCAACTAGATATCTTTGTGCTGTAAATCTCCCAACAGCCAAACGCAAAAGCAGCAAACATCTCGCTGTATGTCCCGCATCCAAAGTGCCAAGAGAGAGCTTGCTCTCCCTGTCTTTGAGTACTGTTTTCACTGTCCCGGTTACCTCTTGGCTAACATTCTCTTCAGAGCTGCAGTGAAACCAGGAACCACGTGGAGAAGGCACCCACACTGAAAGTGCCTGGAGGGAACATTGGGCCTTCTTCTCAGTGTCTCTGACATAGGGTTTCACTGTCCCGGGAAAGTCTCTGCTAACACCCTGCAGAGCGCTGTGCCCAATATACAGAAACGTCTTGCGGTATCTCCTACAGGGAAAGTGCCAGGAGGGAATTGTCGAGCTTGTTCTCAGTGTCTCTGAGAATTGCTCTGATTATCCCTGTGACCTCTTTGCTAAGACTCTCCAGAGAGACGTCCTCAAAACAAACACACATCTTGACATATCTCCCACATTGATCGCAGTGTCTCCAGAAACGGCATTCAAGGAACCAGGACCTTTTCTCCCTACACTGTCCATTGAGTTGTCCTCAAAACCAATATACATCCTGCTATATCTCCCACATGGAAAGTGCCAGGAGGGAGAAGTGGGGATTATGTTTAGACTTTCTCGGAACTGCTTCAAATCAACTAGATATCTTTGTGCTGTAAATCTCCCAACAGCCAAACGCAAAAGCAGCAAACATCTCGCTGTATGTCCCGCATCCAAAGTGCCAAGAGAGAGCTTGCTCTCCCTGTCTTTGAGTACTGTTTTCACTGTCCCGGTTACCTCTTTGCTAACATTCTCTTCAGAGCCGAAGTGAAACCAGGAACCACGTGGAGAAGGCACCCACACTGAAAGTGCCTGGAGGGAACATTGGGGCTTCTTCTCAGTGTCTCTGACATAGGGTTTCACTGTCCCGGGAAAGTCTCTGCTAACACCGTGCAGAGCGCTGTGCCCAATATACAGAAACGTCTTGCGGTATCTCCTACAGGGAAAGTGCCAGGAGGGAATTGTCGAGCTTGTTCTCAGTGTCTCTGAGAATTGCTCTGATTATCCCTGTGACCTCTTTGCTAAGACTCTCCAGAGAGCCGTCCTCAAAACAAACACACATCTTGACATATCTCCCACATTGATCGCAGTGTCTCCAGAAACGGCATTCAAGGAGCCAGGACCTTTTCTCCCTACACTGTCCATTGAGTTGTCCTCAAAACCAATATACATCCTGCTATATCTCCCACATGGAAAGTGCCAGGAGGGAGAAGTGGGGATTATGTTTAGACTTTCTCGGAACTGCTTCAAATCAACTAGATATCTTTGTGCTGTAAATCTCCCAACAGCCAAACGCAAAAGCAGCAAACATCTCGCTGTATGTCCCACATCCAAAGTGCCAAGAGAGAGCTTGCTCTCCCTGTCTTTGAGTACTGTTTTCACTGTCCCGGTTACCTCTTGGCTAACATTCTCTTCAGAGCCGCAGTGAAACCAGGAACCACGTGGAGAAGGCACCCACACTGAAAGTGCCTGGAGGGAACATTGGGCCTTCTTCTCAGTGTCTCTGACATAGGGTTTCACTGTCCCGGGAAAGTCTCTGCTAACACCGTGCAGAGCGCTGTGCCCAATATACAGAAACGTCTTGCGGTATCTCCTACAGGGAAAGTGCCAGGAGGGAATTGTGGAGCTTGTTCTCAGTGTCTCTGAGAATTGCTCTGATTATCTGTGTGACCTCTTTGCTAAGACTCTCCAGAGAGACGTCCTCAAAACAAACACACATCTTGACATATCTCCCACATTGATCGCAGTGTCTCCAGAAACGGCATTCAAGGAGCCAGGACCTTTTCTCCCTACACTGTCCGTTGAGTTGTCCTCAAAACCAATATACATCCTGCTATATCTCCCACATGGAAAGTGCCAGGAGGGAGAAGTGGGGATTATGTTTAGACTTTCTCGGAACTGCTTCAAATCAACT
This sequence comes from Larus michahellis, assembly GCF_964199755.1. Lineage (NCBI taxonomy): Eukaryota > Metazoa > Chordata > Aves > Charadriiformes > Laridae > Larus > Larus michahellis. The sequence goes on from NC_133921.1 coordinate 1,148,226, forward strand.
AGATATCTTTGTGCTGTAAATCTCCCAACAGCCAAACGCAAAAGCAGCAAACATCTCGCTGTATGTCCCACATCCAAAGTGCCAAGAGAGAGCTTGCTCTCCCTGTCTTTGAGTACTGTTTTCACTGTCCCGGTTACCTCTTTGCTAACATTCTCTTCAGAGCCGCAGTGAAACCAGGAACCACGTGGAGAAGGCACCCACACTGAAAGTGCCTGGAGGGAACATTGGGCCTTCTTCTCAGTGTCTCTGACATAGGGTTTCACTGTCCCGGGAAAGTCTCTGCTAACACCGTGCAGAGCGCTGTGCCCAATATACAGAAACGTCTTGCGGTATCTCCTACAGGGAAAGTGCCAGGAGGGAATTGTGGAGCTTGTTCTCAGTGTCTCTGAGAATTGCTCTGATTATCTGTGTGACCTCTTTGCTAAGACTCTCCAGAGAGCCGTCCTCAAAACAAACACACATCTTGACATATCTCCCACATTGATCGCAGTGTCTCCAGAAACGGCATTCAAGGAGCCAGGACCTTTTCTCCCTACACTGTCCATTGAGTTGTCCTCAAAACCAATATACATCCTGCTATATCTCCCACATGGAAAGTGCCAGGAGGGAGAAGTGGGGATTATGTTTAGACTTTCTCGGAACTGCTTCAAATCAACTAGATATCTTTGTGCTGTAAATCTCCCAACAGCCAAACGCAAAAGCAGCAAACATCTCGCTGTATGTCCCACATCCAAAGTGCCAAGAGAGAGCTTGCTCTCCCTGTCTTTGAGTACTGTTTTCACTGTCCCGGTTACCTCTTGGCTAACATTCTCTTCAGAGCCGCAGTGAAACCAGGAACCACGTGGAGAAGGCACCCACACTGAAAGTGCCTGGAGGGAACATTGGGGCTTCTTCTCAGTGTCTCTGACATAGGGTTTCACTGTCCCGGGAAAGTCTCTGCTAACACCCTGCAGAGCGCTGTGCCCAATATACAGAAATGTCTTGCGGTATCTCCTACAGGGAAAGTGCCAGGAGGGAATTGTGGAGCTTGTTCTCAGTGTCTCTGAGAATTGCTCTGGTTATCTGTGTGACCTCTTTGCTAAGACTCTCCAGAGAGACGTCCTCAAAACAAACACACATCTTGACATATCTCTCACGTTGATCGCAGTGTCTCCAGAAACGGCATTCAAGGAGCCAGGACCTTTTCTCCCTACACTGTCCATTGAGTTGTCCTCAAAACCAATATACATCCTGCTATATCTCCCACATGGAAAGTGCCAGGAGGGAGAAGTGGGGATTATGTTTAGACTTTCTCGGAACTGCTTCAAATCAACTAGATATCTTTGTGCTGTAAATCTCCCAACAGCCAAACGCAAAAGCAGCAAACATCTCGCTGTATGTCCCACATCCAAAGTGCCAAGAGAGAGCTTGCTCTCCCTGTCTTTGAGTACTGTTTTCACTGTCCCGGTTACCTCTTTGCTAACATTCTCTTCAGAGCCGAAGTGAAACCAGGAACCACGTGGAGAAGGCACCCACACTGAAAGTGCCTGGAGGGAACATTGGGCCTTCTTCTCAGTGTCTCTGACATAGGGTTTCACTGTCCCGGGAAAGTCTCTGCTAACACCGTGCAGAGCGCTGTGCCCAATATACAGAAACGTCTTGCGGTATCTCCTACAGGGAAAGTGCCAGGAGGGAATTGTGGAGCTTGTTCTCAGTGTCTCTGAGAATTGCTCTGATTATCCCTGTGACCTCTTTGCTAAGACTCTCCAGAGAGACGTCCTCAAAACAAACACACATCTTGACATATCTCTCACGTTGATCGCAGTGTCTCCAGAAACGGCATTCAAGGAGCCAGGACCTTTTCTCCCTACACTGTCCATTGAGTTGTCCTCAAAACCAATATACATCCTGCTATATCTCCCACATGGAAAGTGCCAGGAGGGAGAAGTGGGGATTATGTTTAGACTTTCTCGGAACTGCTTCAAATCAACTAGATATCTTTGTGCTGTAAATCTCCCAACAGCCAAACGCAAAAGCAGCAAACATCTCGCTGTATGTCCCACATCCAAAGTGCCAAGAGAGAGCTTGCTCTCCCTGTCTTTGAGTACTGTTTTCACTGTCCCGGTTACCTCTTTGCTAACATTCTCTTCAGAGCTGCAGTGAAACCAGGAACCACGTGGAGAAGGCACCCACACTGAAAGTGCCTGGAGGGAACATTGGGCCTTCTTCTCAGTGTCTCTGACATAGGGTTTCACTGTCCCGGGAAAGTCTCTGCTAACACCGTGCAGAGCGCTGTGCCCAATATACAGAAACGTCTTGCGGTATCTCCTACAGGGAAAGTGCCAGGAGGGAATTGTGGAGCTTGTTCTCAGTGTCTCTGAGAATTGCTCTGATTATCCCTGTGACCTCTTTGCTAAGACTCTCCAGAGAGACGTCCTCAAAACAAACACACATCTTGACATATCTCCCACATTGATCGCAGTGTCTCCAGAAACGGCATTCAAGGAGCCAGGACCTTTTCTCCCTACACTGTCCATTGAGTTGTCCTCAAAACCAATATACATCCTGCTATATCTCCCACATGGAAAGTGCCAGGAGGGAGAAGTGGGGATTATGTTTAGACTTTCTCGGAACTGCTTCAAATCAACTAGATCTCTTTGTGCTGTAAATCTCCCAACAGCCAAACGCAAAAGCAGCAAACATCTCGCTGTATGTCCCGCATCCAAAGTGCCAAGAGAGAGCTTGCTCTCCCTGTCTTTGAGTACTGTTTTCACTGTCCCGGTTACCTCTTGGCTAACATTCTCTTCAGAGCCGAAGTGAAACCAGGAACCACGTGGAGAAGGCACCCACACTGAAAGTGCCTGGAGGGAACATTGGGGCTTCTTCTCAGTGTCTCTGACATAGGGTTTCACTGTCCCGGGAAAGTCTCTGCTAACACCGTGCAGAGCGCTGTGCCCAATATACAGAAACGTCTTGCGGTATCTCCTACAGGGAAAGTGCCAGGAGGGAATTGTGGAGCTTGTTCTCAGTGTCTCTGAGAATTGCTCTGATTATCCCTGTGACCTCTTTGCTAAGACTCTCCAGAGAGACGTCCTCAAAACAAACACACATCTTGACATATCTCTCACGTTGATCGCAGTGTCTCCAGAAACGGCATTCAAGGAGCCAGGACCTTTTCTCCCTACACTGTCCATTGAGTTGTCCTCAAAACCAATATACATCCTGCTATATCTCCCACATGGAAAGTGCCAGGAGGGAGAAGTGGGGATTATGTTTAGACTTTCTCGGAACTGCTTCAAATCAACTAGATATCTTTGTGCTGTAAATCTCCCAACAGCCAAACGCAAAAGCAGCAAACATCTCGCTGTATGTCCCACATCCAAAGTGCCAAGAGAGAGCTTGCTCTCCCTGTCTTTGAGTACTGTTTTCACTGTCCCGGTTACCTCTTGGCTAACATTCTCTTCAGAGCTGCAGTGAAACCAGGAACCACGTGGAGAAGGCACCCACACTGAAAGTGCCTGGAGGGAACATTGGGGCTTCTTCTCAGTGTCTCTGACATAGGGTTTCACTGTCCCGGGAAAGTCTCTGCTAACACCCTGCAGAGCGCTGTGCCCAATATACAGAAATGTCTTGCGGTATCTCCTACAGGGAAAGTGCCAGGAGGGAATTGTGGAGCTTGTTCTCAGTGTCTCTGAGAATTGCTCTGGTTATCTGTGTGACCTCTTTGCTAAGACTCTCCAGAGAGACGTCCTCAAAACAAACACACATCTTGACATATCTCCCACATTGATCGCAGTGTCTCCAGAAACGGCATTCAAGGAGCCAGGACCTTTTCTCCCTACACTGTCCATTGAGTTGTCCTCAAAACCAATATACATCCTGCTATATCTCCCACATGGAAAGTGCCAGGAGGGAGAAGTGGGGATTATGTTTAGACTTTCTCGGAACTGCTTCAAATCAACTAGATATCTTTGTGCTGTAAATCTCCCAACAGCCAAACGCAAAAGCAGCAAACATCTCGCTGTATGTCCCACATCCAAAGTGCCAAGAGAGAGCTTGCTCTCCCTGTCTTTGAGTACTGTTTTCACTGTCCCGGTTACCTCTTTGCTAACATTCTCTTCAGAGCCGAAGTGAAACCAGGAACCACGTGGAGAAGGCACCCACACTGAAAGTGCCTGGAGGGAACATTGGGGCTTCTTCTCAGTGTCTCTGACATAGGGTTTCACTGTCCCGGGAAAGTCTCTGCTAACACCGTGCAGAGCGCTGTGCCCAATATACAGAAACGTCTTGCGGTATCTCCTACAGGGAAAGTGCCAGGAGGGAATTGTCGAGCTTGTTCTCAGTGTCTCTGAGAATTGCTCTGGTTATCTGTGTGACCTCTTTGCTAAGACTCTCCAGAGAGACGTCCTCAAAACAAACACACATCTTGACATATCTCCCACATTGATCGCAGTGTCTCCAGAAACGGCATTCAAGGAGCCAGGACCTTTTCTCCCTACACTGTCCATTGAGTTGTCCTCAAAACCAATATACATCCTGCTATATCTCCCACATGGAAAGTGCCAGGAGGGAGAAGTGGGGATTATGTTTAGACTTTCTCGGAACTGCTTCAAATCAACTAGATATCTTTGTGCTGTAAATCTCCCAACAGCCAAACGCAAAAGCAGCAAACATCTCGCTGTATGTCCCACATCCAAAGTGCCAAGAGAGAGCTTGCTCTCCCTGTCTTTGAGTACTGTTTTCACTGTCCCGGTTACCTCTTTGCTAACATTCTCTTCAGAGCCGAAGTGAAACCAGGAACCACGTGGAGAAGGCACCCACACTGAAAGTGCCTGGAGGGAACATTGGGCCTTCTTCTCAGTGTCTCTGACATAGGGTTTCACTGTCCCGGGAAAGTCTCTGCTAACACCGTGCAGAGCGCTGTGCCCAATATACAGAAACGTCTTGCGGTATCTCCTACAGGGAAAGTGCCAGGAGGGAATTGTGGAGCTTGTTCTCAGTGTCTCTGAGAATTGCTCTGGTTATCTGTGTGACCTCTTTGCTAAGACTCTCCAGAGAGACGTCCTCAAAACAAACACACATCTTGACATATCTCCCACATTGATCGCAGTGTCTCCAGAAACGGCATTCAAGGAGCCAGGACCTTTTCTCCCTACACTGTCCATTGAGTTGTCCTCAAAACCAATATACATCCTGCTATATCTCCCACATGGAAAGTGCCAGGAGGGAGAAGTGGGGATTATGTTTAGACTTTCTCGGAACTGCTTCAAATCAACTAGATATCTTTGTGCTGTAAATCTCCCAACAGCCAAACGCAAAAGCAGCAAACATCTCGCTGTATGTCCCACATCCAAAGTGCCAAGAGAGAGCTTGCTCTCCCTGTCTTTGAGTACTGTTTTCACTGTCCCGGTTACCTCTTTGCTAACATTCTCTTCAGAGCCGAAGTGAAACCAGGAACCACGTGGAGAAGGCACCCACACTGAAAGTGCCTGGAGGGAACATTGGGCCTTCTTCTCAGTGTCTCTGACATAGGGTTTCACTGTCCCGGGAAAGTCTCTGCTAACACCGTGCAGAGCGCTGTGCCCAATATACAGAAACGTCTTGCGGTATCTCCTACAGGGAAAGTGCCAGGAGGGAATTGTCGAGCTTGTTCTCAGTGTCTCTGAGAATTGCTCTGGTTATCTGTGTGACCTCTTTGCTAAGACTCTCCAGAGAGACGTCCTCAAAACAAACACACATCTTGACATATCTCCCGCATTGATCGCAGTGTCTCCAGAAACGGCATTCAAGGAGCCAGGACCTTTTCTCCCTACACTGTCCATTGAGTTGTCCTCAAAACCAATATACATCCTGCTATATCTCCCACATGGAAAGTGCCAGGAGGGAGAAGTGGGGATTATGTTTAGACTTTCTCGGAACTGCTTCAAATCAACTAGATATCTTTGTGCTGTAAATCTCCCAACAGCCAAACGCAAAAGCAGCAAACATCTCGCTGTATGTCCCACATCCAAAGTGCCAAGAGAGAGCTTGCTCTCCCTGTCTTTGAGTACTGTTTTCACTGTCCCGGTTACCTCTTGGCTAACATTCTCTTCAGAGCCGCAGTGAAACCAGGAACCACGTGGAGAAGGCACCCACACTGAAAGTGCCTGGAGGGAACATTGAGGCTTCTTCTCAGTGTCTCTGACATAGGGTTTCACTGTCCCGGGAAAGTCTCTGCTAACACCCTGCAGAGCGCTGTGCCCAATATACAGAAACGTCTTGCGGTATCTCCTACAGGGAAAGTGCCAGGAGGGAATTGTGGAGCTTGTTCTCAGTGTCTCTGAGAATTGCTCTGGTTATCCGTGTGACCTCTTTGCTAAGACTCTCCAGAGAGCCGTCCTCAAAACAAACACACATCTTGACATATCTCTCACGTTGATCGCAGTGTCTCCAGAAACGGCATTCAAGGAGCCAGGACCTTTTCTCCCTACACTGTCCATTGAGTTGTCCTCAAAACCAATATACATCCTGCTATATCTCCCACATGGAAAGTGCCAGGAGGGAGAAGTGGGGATTATGTTTAGACTTTCTCGGAACTGCTTCAAATCAACTAGATATCTTTGTGCTGTAAATCTCCCAACAGCCAAACGCAAAAGCAGCAAACATCTCGCTGTATGTCCCACATCCAAAGTGCCAAGAGAGAGCTTGCTCTCCCTGTCTTTGAGTACTGTTTTCACTGTCCCGGTTACCTCTTTGCTAACATTCTCTTCAGAGCTGCAGTGAAACCAGGAACCACGTGGAGAAGGCACCCACACTGAAAGTGCCTGGAGGGAACATTGGGCCTTCTTCTCAGTGTCTCTGACATAGGGTTTCACTGTCCCGGGAAAGTCTCTGCTAACACCGTGCAGAGCGCTGTGCCCAATATACAGAAACGTCTTGCGGTATCTCCTACAGGGAAAGTGCCAGGAGGGAATTGTCGAGCTTGTTCTCAGTGTCTCTGAGAATTGCTCTGATTATCCCTGTGACCTCTTTGCTAAGACTCTCCAGAGAGACGTCCTCAAAACAAACACACATCTTGACATATCTCCCACATTGATCGCAGTGTCTCCAGAAACGGCATTCAAGGAGCCAGGACCTTTTCTCCCTACACTGTCCATTGAGTTGTCCTCAAAACCAATATACATCCTGCTATATCTCCCACATGGAAAGTGCCAGGAGGGAGAAGTGGGGATTATGTTTAGACTTTCTCGGAACTGCTTCAAATCAACTAGATATCTTTGTGCTGTAAATCTCCCAACAGCCAAACGCAAAAGCAGCAAACATCTCGCTGTATGTCCCGCATCCAAAGTGCCAAGAGAGAGCTTGCTCTCCCTGTCTTTGAGTACTGTTTTCACTGTCCCGGTTACCTCTTTGCTAACATTCTCTTCAGAGCCGAAGTGAAACCAGGAACCACGTGGAGAAGGCACCCACACTGAAAGTGCCTGGAGGGAACATTGGGCCTTCTTCTCAGTGTCTCTGACATAGGGTTTCACTGTCCCGGGAAAGTCTCTGCTAACACCGTGCAGAGCGCTGTGCCCAATATACAGAAACGTCTTGCGGTATCTCCTACAGGGAAAGTGCCAGGAGGGAATTGTCGAGCTTGTTCTCAGTGTCTCTGAGAATTGCTCTGGTTATCCCTGTGACCTCTTTGCTAAGACTCTCCAGAGAGACGTCCTCAAAACAAACACACATCTTGACATATCTCCCACATTGATCGCAGTGTCTCCAGAAACGGCATTCAAGGAGCCAGGACCTTTTCTCCCTACACTGTCCATTGAGTTGTCCTCAAAACCAATATACATCCTGCTATATCTCCCACATGGAAAGTGCCAGGAGGGAGAAGTGGGGATTATGTTTAGACTTTCTCGGAACTGCTTCAAATCAACTAGATATCTTTGTGCTGTAAATCTCCCAACAGCCAAACGCAAAAGCAGCAAACATCTCGCTGTATGTCCCACATCCAAAGTGCCAAGAGAGAGCTTGCTCTCCCTGTCTTTGAGTACTGTTTTCACTGTCCCGGTTACCTCTTTGCTAACATTCTCTTCAGAGCCGAAGTGAAACCAGGAACCACGTGGAGAAGGCACCCACACTGAAAGTGCCTGGAGGGAACATTGGGGCTTCTTCTCAGTGTCTCTGACATAGGGTTTCACTGTCCCGGGAAAGTCTCTGCTAACACCCTGCAGAGCGCTGTGCCCAATATACAGAAACGTCTTGCGGTATCTCCTACAGGGAAAGTGCCAGGAGGGAATTGTCGAGCTTGTTCTCAGTGTCTCTGAGAATTGCTCTGGTTATCCGTGTGACCTCTTTGCTAAGACTCTCCAGAGAGACGTCCTCAAAACAAACACACAACTTGACATATCTCCCACATTGATCGCAGTGTCTCCAGAAACGGCATTCAAGGAGCCAGGACCTTTTCTCCCTACACTGTCCATTGAGTTGTCCTCAAAACCAATATACATCCTGCTATATCTCCCACATGGAAAGTGCCAGGAGGGAGAAGTGGGGATTATGTTTAGACTTTCTCGGAACTGCTTCAAATCAACTAGATATCTTTGTGCTGTAAATCTCCCAACAGCCAAACGCAAAAGCAGCAAACATCTCGCTGTATGTCCCACATCCAAAGTGCCAAGAGAGAGCTTGCTCTCCCTGTCTTTGAGTACTGTTTTCACTGTCCCGGTTACCTCTTGGCTAACATTCTCTTCAGAGCCGCAGTGAAACCAGGAACCACGTGGAGAAGGCACCCACACTGAAAGTGCCTGGAGGGAACATTGGGCCTTCTTCTCAGTGTCTCTGACATAGGGTTTCACTGTCCCGGGAAAGTCTCTGCTAACACCGTGCAGAGCGCTGTGCCCAATATACAGAAACGTCTTGCGGTATCTCCTACAGGGAAAGTGCCAGGAGGGAATTGTCGAGCTTGTTCTCAGTGTCTCTGAGAATTGCTCTGGTTATCTGTGTGACCTCTTTGCTAAGACTCTCCAGAGAGACGTCCTCAAAACAAACACACATCTTGACATATCTCCCACATTGATCGCAGTGTCTCCAGAAACGGCATTCAAGGAGCCAGGACCTTTTCTCCCTACACTGTCCATTGAGTTGTCCTCAAAACCAATATACATCCTGCTATATCTCCCACATGGAAAGTGCCAGGAGGGAGAAGTGGGGATTATGTTTAGACTTTCTCGGAACTGCTTCAAATCAACTAGATATCTTTGTGCTGTAAATCTCCCAACAGCCAAACGCAAAAGCAGCAAACATCTCGCTGTATGTCCCACATCCAAAGTGCCAAGAGAGAGCTTGCTCTCCCTGTCTTTGAGTACTGTTTTCACTGTCCCGGTTACCTCTTGGCTAACATTCTCTTCAGAGCCGCAGTGAAACCAGGAACCACGTGGAGAAGGCACCCACACTGAAAGTGCCTGGAGGGAACATTGAGGCTTCTTCTCAGTGTCTCTGACATAGGGTTTCACTGTCCCGGGAAAGTCTCTGCTAACACCCTGCAGAGCGCTGTGCCCAATATACAGAAACGTCTTGCGGTATCTCCTACAGGGAAAGTGCCAGGAGGGAATTGTGGAGCTTGTTCTCAGTGTCTCTGAGAATTGCTCTGGTTATCCGTGTGACCTCTTTGCTAAGACTCTCCAGAGAGCCGTCCTCAAAACAAACACACATCTTGACATATCTCTCACGTTGATCGCAGTGTCTCCAGAAACGGCATTCAAGGAGCCAGGACCTTTTCTCCCTACACTGTCCATTGAGTTGTCCTCAAAACCAATATACATCCTGCTATATCTCCCACATGGAAAGTGCCAGGAGGGAGAAGTGGGGATTATGTTTAGACTTTCTCGGAACTGCTTCAAATCAACTAGATATCTTTGTGCTGTAAATCTCCCAACAGCCAAACGCAAAAGCAGCAAACATCTCGCTGTATGTCCCACATCCAAAGTGCCAAGAGAGAGCTTGCTCTCCCTGTCTTTGAGTACTGTTTTCACTGTCCCGGTTACCTCTTTGCTAACATTCTCTTCAGAGCTGCAGTGAAACCAGGAACCACGTGGAGAAGGCACCCACACTGAAAGTGCCTGGAGGGAACATTGGGCCTTCTTCTCAGTGTCTCTGACATAGGGTTTCACTGTCCCGGGAAAGTCTCTGCTAACACCGTGCAGAGCGCTGTGCCCAATATACAGAAACGTCTTGCGGTATCTCCTACAGGGAAAGTGCCAGGAGGGAATTGTCGAGCTTGTTCTCAGTGTCTCTGAGAATTGCTCTGATTATCCCTGTGACCTCTTTGCTAAGACTCTCCAGAGAGACGTCCTCAAAACAAACACACATCTTGACATATCTCCCACATTGATCGCAGTGTCTCCAGAAACGGCATTCAAGGAGCCAGGACCTTTTCTCCCTACACTGTCCATTGAGTTGTCCTCAAAACCAATATACATCCTGCTATATCTCCCACATGGAAAGTGCCAGGAGGGAGAAGTGGGGATTATGTTTAGACTTTCTCGGAACTGCTTCAAATCAACTAGATATCTTTGTGCTGTAAATCTCCCAACAGCCAAACGCAAAAGCAGCAAACATCTCGCTGTATGTCCCGCATCCAAAGTGCCAAGAGAGAGCTTGCTCTCCCTGTCTTTGAGTACTGTTTTCACTGTCCCGGTTACCTCTTTGCTAACATTCTCTTCAGAGCCGAAGTGAAACCAGGAACCACGTGGAGAAGGCACCCACACTGAAAGTGCCTGGAGGGAACATTGGGCCTTCTTCTCAGTGTCTCTGACATAGGGTTTCACTGTCCCGGGAAAGTCTCTGCTAACACCGTGCAGAGCGCTGTGCCCAATATACAGAAACGTCTTGCGGTATCTCCTACAGGGAAAGTGCCAGGAGGGAATTGTCGAGCTTGTTCTCAGTGTCTCTGAGAATTGCTCTGGTTATCCCTGTGACCTCTTTGCTAAGACTCTCCAGAGAGACGTCCTCAAAACAAACACACATCTTGACATATCTCCCACATTGATCGCAGTGTCTCCAGAAACGGCATTCAAGGAGCCAGGACCTTTTCTCCCTACACTGTCCATTGAGTTGTCCTCAAAACCAATATACATCCTGCTATATCTCCCACATGGAAAGTGCCAGGAGGGAGAAGTGGGGATTATGTTTAGACTTTCTCGGAACTGCTTCAAATCAACTAGATATCTTTGTGCTGTAAATCTCCCAACAGCCAAACGCAAAAGCAGCAAACATCTCGCTGTATGTCCCGCATCCAAAGTGCCAAGAGAGAGCTTGCTCTCCCTGTCTTTGAGTACTGTTTTCACTGTCCCGGTTACCTCTTTGCTAACATTCTCTTCAGAGCCGAAGTGAAACCAGGAACCACGTGGAGAAGGCACCCACACTGAAAGTGCCTGGAGGGAACATTGGGCCTTCTTCTCAGTGTCTCTGACATAGGGTTTCACTGTCCCGGGAAAGTCTCTGCTAACACCGTGCAGAGCGCTGTGCCCAATATACAGAAACGTCTTGCGGTATCTCCTACAGGGAAAGTGCCAGGAGGGAATTGTCGAGCTTGTTCTCAGTGTCTCTGAGAATTGCTCTGGTTATCCCTGTGACCTCTTTGCTAAGACTCTCCAGAGAGACGTCCTCAAAACAAACACACATCTTGACATATCTCCCACATTGATCGCAGTGTCTCCAGAAACGGCATTCAAGGAGCCAGGACCTTTTCTCCCTACACTGTCCATTGAGTTGTCCTCAAAACCAATATACATCCTGCTATATCTCCCACATGGAAAGTGCCAGGAGGGAGAAGTGGGGATTATGTTTAGACTTTCTCGGAACTGCTTCAAATCAACTAGATATCTTTGTGCTGTAAATCTCCCAACAGCCAAACGCAAAAGCAGCAAACATCTCGCTGTATGTCCCACATCCAAAGTGCCAAGAGAGAGCTTGCTCTCCCTGTCTTTGAGTACTGTTTTCACTGTCCCGGTTACCTCTTTGCTAACATTCTCTTCAGAGCCGAAGTGAAACCAGGAACCACGTGGAGAAGGCACCCACACTGAAAGTGCCTGGAGGGAACATTGGGGCTTCTTCTCAGTGTCTCTGACATAGGGTTTCACTGTCCCGGGAAAGTCTCTGCTAACACCCTGCAGAGCGCTGTGCCCAATATACAGAAACGTCTTGCGGTATCTCCTACAGGGAAAGTGCCAGGAGGGAATTGTCGAGCTTGTTCTCAGTGTCTCTGAGAATTGCTCTGGTTATCCGTGTGACCTCTTTGCTAAGACTCTCCAGAGAGACGTCCTCAAAACAAACACACAACTTGACATATCTCCCACATTGATCGCAGTGTCTCCAGAAACGGCATTCAAGGAGCCAGGACCTTTTCTCCCTACACTGTCCATTGAGTTGTCCTCAAAACCAATATACATCCTGCTATATCTCCCACATGGAAAGTGCCAGGAGGGAGAAGTGGGGATTATGTTTAGACTTTCTCGGAACTGCTTCAAATCAACTAGATATCTTTGTGCTGTAAATCTCCCAACAGCCAAACGCAAAAGCAGCAAACATCTCGCTGTATGTCCCACATCCAAAGTGCCAAGAGAGAGCTTGCTCTCCCTGTCTTTGAGTACTGTTTTCACTGTCCCGGTTACCTCTTTGCTAACATTCTCTTCAGAGCCGCAGTGAAACCAGGAACCACGTGGAGAAGGCACCCACACTGAAAGTGCCTGGAGGGAACATTGGGCCTTCTTCTCAGTGTCTCTGACATAGGGTTTCACTGTCCCGGGAAAGTCTCTGCTAACACCGTGCAGAGCGCTGTGCCCAATATACAGAAACGTCTTGCGGTATCTCCTACAGGGAAAGTGCCAGGAGGGAATTGTGGAGCTTGTTCTCAGTGTCTCTGAGAATTGCTCTGATTATCCGTGTGACCTCTTTGCTAAGACTCTCCAGAGAGACGTCCTCAAAACAAACACACATCTTGACATATCTCCCACATTGATCGCAGTGTCTCCAGAAACGGCATTCAAGGAGCCAGGACCTTTTCTCCCTACACTGTCCATTGAGTTGTCCTCAAAACCAATATACATCCTGCTATATCTCCCACATGGAAAGTGCCAGGAGGGAGAAGTGGGGATTATGTTTAGACTTTCTCGGAACTGCTTCAAATCAACTAGATATCTTTGTGCTGTAAATCTCCCAACAGCCAAACGCAAAAGCAGCAAACATCTCGCTGTATGTCCCACATCCAAAGTGCCAAGAGAGAGCTTGCTCTCCCTGTCTTTGAGTACTGTTTTCACTGTCCCGGTTACCTCTTTGCTAACATTCTCTTCAGAGCCGCAGTGAAACCAGGAACCACGTGGAGAAGGCACCCACACTGAAAGTGCCTGGAGGGAACATTGGGCCTTCTTCTCAGTGTCTCTGACATAGGGTTTCACTGTCCCGGGAAAGTCTCTGCTAACACCGTGCAGAGCGCTGTGCCCAATATACAGAAACGTCTAGCGGTATCTCCTACAGGGAAAGTGCCAGGAGGGAATTGTGGAGCTTGTTCTCAGTGTCTCTGAGAATTGCTCTGGTTATCCCTGTGACCTCTTTGCTAAGACTCTCCAGAGAGACGTCCTCAAAACAAACACACATCTTGACATATCTCCCACATTGATCGCAGTGTCTCCAGAAACGGCATTCAAGGAGCCAGGACCTTTTCTCCCTACACTGTCCATTGAGTTGTCCTCAAAACCAATATACATCCTGCTATATCTCCCACATGGAAAGTGCCAGGAGGGAGAAGTGGGGATTATGTTTAGACTTTCTCGGAACTGCTTCAAATCAACTAGATATCTTTGTGCTGTAAATCTCCCAACAGCCAAACGCAAAAGCAGCAAACATCTCGCTGTATGTCCCACATCCAAAGTGCCAAGAGAGAGCTTGCTCTCCCTGTCTTTGAGTACTGTTTTCACTGTCCCGGTTACCTCTTGGCTAACATTCTCTTCAGAGCCGCAGTGAAACCAGGAACCACGTGGGAAGGCACCCACACTGAAAGTGCCTGGAGGGAACATTGGGGCTTCTTCTCAGTGTCTCTGACATAGGGTTTCACTGTCCCGGGAAAGTCTCTGCTAACACCCTGCAGAGCGCTGTGCCCAATATACAGAAACGTCTTGCGGTATCTCCTACAGGGAAAGTGCCAGGAGGGAATTGTGGAGCTTGTTCTCAGTGTCTCTGAGAATTGCTCTGGTTATCTGTGTGACCTCTTTGCTAAGACTCTCCAGAGAGACGTCCTCAAAACAAACACACATCTTGACATATCTCCCACATTGATCGCAGTGTCTCCAGAAACGGCATTCAAGGAGCCAGGACCTTTTCTCCCTACACTGTCCATTGAGTTGTCCTCAAAACCAATATACATCCTGCTATATCTCCCACATGGAAAGTGCCAGGAGGGAGAAGTGGGGATTATGTTTAGACTTTCTCGGAACTGCTTCAAATCAACTAGATATCTTTGTGCTGTAAATCTCCCAACAGCCAAACGCAAAAGCAGCAAACATCTCGCTGTATGTCCCACATCCAAAGTGCCAAGAGAGAGCTTGCTCTCCCTGTCTTTGAGTACTGTTTTCACTGTCCCGGTTACCTCTTTGCTAACATTCTCTTCAGAGCCGCAGTGAAACCAGGAACCACGTGGAGAAGGCACCCACACTGAAAGTGCCTGGAGGGAACATTGGGGCTTCTTCTCAGTGTCTCTGACATAGGGTTTCACTGTCCCGGGAAAGTCTCTGCTAACACCGTGCAGAGCGCTGTGCCCAATATACAGAAACGTCTTGCGGTATCTCCTACAGGGAAAGTGCCAGGAGGGAATTGTGGAGCTTGTTCTCAGTGTCTCTGAGAATTGCTCTGGTTATCCGTGTGACCTCTTTGCTAAGACTCTCCAGAGAGCCGTCCTCAAAACAAACACACATCTTGACATATCTCCCACATTGATCGCAGTGTCTCCAGAAACGGCATTCAAGGAGCCAGGACCTTTTCTCCCTACACTGTCCATTGAGTTGTCCTCAAAACCAATATACATCCTGCTATATCTCCCACATGGAAAGTGCCAGGAGGGAGAAGTGGGGATTATGTTTAGACTTTCTCGGAACTGCTTCAAATCAACTAGATATCTTTGTGCTGTAAATCTCCCAACAGCCAAACGCAAAAGCAGCAAACATCTCGCTGTATGTCCCGCATCCAAAGTGCCAAGAGAGAGCTTGCTCTCCCTGTCTTTGAGTACTGTTTTCACTGTCCCGGTTACCTCTTTGCTAACATTCTCTTCAGAGCCGCAGTGAAACCAGGAACCACGTGGAGAAGGCACCCACACTGAAAGTGCCTGGAGGGAACATTGGGGCTTCTTCTCAGTGTCTCTGACATAGGGTTTCACTGTCCCGGGAAAGTCTCTGCTAACACCGTGCAGAGCGCTGTGCCCAATATACAGAAACGTCTTGCGGTATCTCCTACAGGGAAAGTGCCAGGAGGGAATTGTGGAGCTTGTTCTCAGTGTCTCTGAGAATTGCTCTGGTTATCCGTGTGACCTCTTTGCTAAGACTCTCCAGAGAGCCGTCCTCAAAACAAACACACATCTTGACATATCTCCCACATTGATCGCAGTGTCTCCAGAAACGGCATTCAAGGAGCCAGGACCTTTTCTCCCTACACTGTCCATTGAGTTGTCCTCAAAACCAATATACATCCTGCTATATCTCCCACATGGAAAGTGCCAGGAGGGAGAAGTGGGGATTATGTTTAGACTTTCTCGGAACTGCTTCAAATCAACTAGATATCTTTGTGCTGTAAATCTCCCAACAGCCAAACGCAAAAGCAGCAAACATCTCGCTGTATGTCCCACATCCAAAGTGCCAAGAGAGAGCTTGCTCTCCCTGTCTTTGAGTACTGTTTTCACTGTCCCGGTTACCTCTTGGCTAACATTCTCTTCAGAGCCGCAGTGAAACCAGGAACCACGTGGAGAAGGCACCCACACTGAAAGTGCCTGGAGGGAACATTGGGGCTTCTTCTCAGTGTCTCTGACATAGGGTTTCACTGTCCCGGGAAAGTCTCTGCTAACACCCTGCAGAGCGCTGTGCCCAATATACAGAAACGTCTTGCGGTATCTCCTACAGGGAAAGTGCCAGGAGGGAATTGTGGAGCTTGTTCTCAGTGTCTCTGAGAATTGCTCTGGTTATCTGTGTGACCTCTTTGCTAAGACTCTCCAGAGAGACGTCCTCAAAACAAACACACATCTTGACATATCTCCCACATTGATCGCAGTGTCTCCAGAAACGGCATTCAAGGAGCCAGGACCTTTTCTCCCTACACTGTCCATTGAGTTGTCCTCAAAACCAATATACATCCTGCTATATCTCCCACATGGAAAGTGCCAGGAGGGAGAAGTGGGGATTATGTTTAGACTTTCTCGGAACTGCTTCAAATCAACTAGATATCTTTGTGCTGTAAATCTCCCAACAGCCAAACGCAAAAGCAGCAAACATCTCGCTGTATGTCCCGCATCCAAAGTGCCAAGAGAGAGCTTGCTCTCCCTGTCTTTGAGTACTGTTTTCACTGTCCCGGTTACCTCTTTGCTAACATTCTCTTCAGAGCCGCAGTGAAACCAGGAACCACGTGGAGAAGGCACCCACACTGAAAGTGCCTGGAGGGAACATTGGGGCTTCTTCTCAGTGTCTCTGACATAGGGTTTCACTGTCCCGGGAAAGTCTCTGCTAACACCGTGCAGAGCGCTGTGCCCAATATACAGAAACGTCTTGCGGTATCTCCTACAGGGAAAGTGCCAGGAGGGAATTGTGGAGCTTGTTCTCAGTGTCTCTGAGAATTGCTCTGGTTATCCGTGTGACCTCTTTGCTAAGACTCTCCAGAGAGCCGTCCTCAAAACAAACACACATCTTGACATATCTCCCACATTGATCGCAGTGTCTCCAGAAACGGCATTCAAGGAGCCAGGACCTTTTCTCCCTACACTGTCCATTGAGTTGTCCTCAAAACCAATATACATCCTGCTATATCTCCCACATGGAAAGTGCCAGGAGGGAGAAGTGGGGATTATGTTTAGACTTTCTCGGAACTGCTTCAAATCAACTAGATATCTTTGTGCTGTAAATCTCCCAACAGCCAAACGCAAAAGCAGCAAACATCTCGCTGTATGTCCCACATCCAAAGTGCCAAGAGAGAGCTTGCTCTCCCTGTCTTTGAGTACTGTTTTCACTGTCCCGGTTACCTCTTTGCTAACATTCTCTTCAGAGCCGAAGTGAAACCAGAAACCACGTGGAGAAGGCACCCACACTGAAAGTGCCTGGAGGGAACATTGGGCCTTCTTCTCAGTGTCTCTGACATAGGGTTTCACTGTCCCGGGAAAGTCTCTGCTAACACCCTGCAGAGCGCTGTGCCCAATATACAGAAACGTCTTGCGGTATCTCCTACAGGGAAAGTGCCAGGAGGGAATTGTCGAGCTTGTTCTCAGTGTCTCTGAGAATTGCTCTGGTTATCCGTGTGACCTCTTTGCTAAGACTCTCCAGAGAGACGTCCTCAAAACAAACACACAACTTGACATATCTCCCACATTGATCGCAGTGTCTCCAGAAACGGCATTCAAGGAGCCAGGACCTTTTCTCCCTACACTGTCCATTGAGTTGTCCTCAAAACCAATATACATCCTGCTATATCTCCCACATGGAAAGTGCCAGGAGGGAGAAGTGGGGATTATGTTTAGACTTTCTCGGAACTGCTTCAAATCAACTAGATATCTTTGTGCTGTAAATCTCCCAACAGCCAAACGCAAAAGCAGCAAACATCTCGCTGTATGTCCCACATCCAAAGTGCCAAGAGAGAGCTTGCTCTCCCTGTCTTTGAGTACTGTTTTCACTGTCCCGGTTACCTCTTTGCTAACATTCTCTTCAGAGCCGCAGTGAAACCAGAAACCACGTGGAGAAGGCACCCACACTGAAAGTGCCTGGAGGGAACATTGGGCCTTCTTCTCAGTGTCTCTGACATAGGGTTTCACTGTCCCGGGAAAGTCTCTGCTAACACCCTGCAGAGCGCTGTGCCCAATATACAGAAACGTCTTGCGGTATCTCCTACAGGGAAAGTGCCAGGAGGGAATTGTCGAGCTTGTTCTCAGTGTCTCTGAGAATTGCTCTGGTTATCCGTGTGACCTCTTTGCTAAGACTCTCCAGAGAGCCGTCCTCAAAACAAACACACAACTTGACATATCTCCCACATTGATCGCAGTGTCTCCAGAAACGGCATTCAAGGAGCCAGGACCTTTTCTCCCTACACTGTCCATTGAGTTGTCCTCAAAACCAATATACATCCTGCTATATCTCCCACATGGAAAGTGCCAGGAGGGAGAAGTGGGGATTATGTTTAGACTTTCTCGGAACTGCTTCAAATCAACTAGATATCTTTGTGCTGTAAATCTCCCAACAGCCAAACGCAAAAGCAGCAAACATCTCGCTGTATGTCCCACATCCAAAGTGCCAAGAGAGAGCTTGCTCTCCCTGTCTTTGAGTACTGTTTTCACTGTCCCGGTTACCTCTTTGCTAACATTCTCTTCAGAGCCGCAGTGAAACCAGGAACCACGTGGAGAAGGCACCCACACTGAAAGTGCCTGGAGGGAACATTGGGGCTTCTTCTCAGTGTCTCTGACATAGGGTTTCACTGTCCCGGGAAAGTCTCTGCTAACACCGTGCAGAGCGCTGTGCCCAATATACAGAAACGTCTTGCGGTATCTCCTACAGGGAAAGTGCCAGGAGGGAATTGTGGAGCTTGTTCTCAGTGTCTCTGAGAATTGCTCTGATTATCCGTGTGACCTCTTTGCTAAGACTCTCCAGAGAGACGTCCTCAAAACAAACACACATCTTGACATATCTCCCACATTGATCGCAGTGTCTCCAGAAACGGCATTCAAGGAGCCAGGACCTTTTCTCCCTACACTGTCCATTGAGTTGTCCTCAAAACCAATATACATCCTGCTATATCTCCCACATGGAAAGTGCCAGGAGGGAGAAGTGGGGATTATGTTTAGACTTTCTCGGAACTGCTTCAAATCAACTAGATATCTTTGTGCTGTAAATCTCCCAACAGCCAAACGCAAAAGCAGCAAACATCTCGCTGTATGTCCCACATCCAAAGTGCCAAGAGAGAGCTTGCTCTCCCTGTCTTTGAGTACTGTTTTCACTGTCCCGGTTACCTCTTTGCTAACATTCTCTTCAGAGCCGCAGTGAAACCAGGAACCACGTGGAGAAGGCACCCACACTGAAAGTGCCTGGAGGGAACATTGGGCCTTCTTCTCAGTGTCTCTGACATAGGGTTTCACTGTCCCGGGAAAGTCTCTGCTAACACCGTGCAGAGCGCTGTGCCCAATATACAGAAACGTCTAGCGGTATCTCCTACAGGGAAAGTGCCAGGAGGGAATTGTGGAGCTTGTTCTCAGTGTCTCTGAGAATTGCTCTGGTTATCCCTGTGACCTCTTTGCTAAGACTCTCCAGAGAGACGTCCTCAAAACAAACACACATCTTGACATATCTCCCACATTGATCGCAGTGTCTCCAGAAACGGCATTCAAGGAGCCAGGACCTTTTCTCCCTACACTGTCCATTGAGTTGTCCTCAAAACCAATATACATCCTGCTATATCTCCCACATGGAAAGTGCCAGGAGGGAGAAGTGGGGATTATGTTTAGACTTTCTCGGAACTGCTTCAAATCAACTAGATATCTTTGTGCTGTAAATCTCCCAACAGCCAAACGCAAAAGCAGCAAACATCTCGCTGTATGTCCCACATCCAAAGTGCCAAGAGAGAGCTTGCTCTCCCTGTCTTTGAGTACTGTTTTCACTGTCCCGGTTACCTCTTGGCTAACATTCTCTTCAGAGCCGCAGTGAAACCAGGAACCACGTGGAGAAGGCACCCACACTGAAAGTGCCTGGAGGGAACATTGGGGCTTCTTCTCAGTGTCTCTGACATAGGGTTTCACTGTCCCGGGAAAGTCTCTGCTAACACCGTGCAGAGCGCTGTGCCCAATATACAGAAACGTCTTGCGGTATCTCCTACAGGGAAAGTGCCAGGAGGGAATTGTGGAGCTTGTTCTCAGTGTCTCTGAGAATTGCTCTGGTTATCTGTGTGACCTCTTTGCTAAGACTCTCCAGAGAGACGTCCTCAAAACAAACACACATCTTGACATATCTCCCACATTGATCGCAGTGTCTCCAGAAACGGCATTCAAGGAGCCAGGACCTTTTCTCCCTACACTGTCCATTGAGTTGTCCTCAAAACCAATATACATCCTGCTATATCTCCCACATGGAAAGTGCCAGGAGGGAGAAGTGGGGATTATGTTTAGACTTTCTCGGAACTGCTTCAAATCAACTAGATATCTTTGTGCTGTAAATCTCCCAACAGCCAAACGCAAAAGCAGCAAACATCTCGCTGTATGTCCCGCATCCAAAGTGCCAAGAGAGAGCTTGCTCTCCCTGTCTTTGAGTACTGTTTTCACTGTCCCGGTTACCTCTTTGCTAACATTCTCTTCAGAGCCGCAGTGAAACCAGGAACCACGTGGAGAAGGCACCCACACTGAAAGTGCCTGGAGGGAACATTGGGGCTTCTTCTCAGTGTCTCTGACATAGGGTTTCACTGTCCCGGGAAAGTCTCTGCTAACACCGTGCAGAGCGCTGTGCCCAATATACAGAAACGTCTTGCGGTATCTCCTACAGGGAAAGTGCCAGGAGGGAATTGTGGAGCTTGTTCTCAGTGTCTCTGAGAATTGCTCTGGTTATCCGTGTGACCTCTTTGCTAAGACTCTCCAGAGAGCCGTCCTCAAAACAAACACACATCTTGACATATCTCCCACATTGATCGCAGTGTCTCCAGAAACGGCATTCAAGGAGCCAGGACCTTTTCTCCCTACACTGTCCATTGAGTTGTCCTCAAAACCAATATACATCCTGCTATATCTCCCACATGGAAAGTGCCAGGAGGGAGAAGTGGGGATTATGTTTAGACTTTCTCGGAACTGCTTCAAATCAACTAGATATCTTTGTGCTGTAAATCTCCCAACAGCCAAACGCAAAAGCAGCAAACATCTCGCTGTATGTCCCGCATCCAAAGTGCCAAGAGAGAGCTTGCTCTCCCTGTCTTTGAGTACTGTTTTCACTGTCCCGGTTACCTCTTTGCTAACATTCTCTTCAGAGCCGCAGTGAAACCAGGAACCACGTGGAGAAGGCACCCACACTGAAAGTGCCTGGAGGGAACATTGGGCCTTCTTCTCAGTGTCTCTGACATAGGGTTTCACTGTCCCGGGAAAGTCTCTGCTAACACCGTGCAGAGCGCTGTGCCCAATATACAGAAACGTCTTGCGGTATCTCCTACAGGGAAAGTGCCAGGAGGGAATTGTGGAGCTTGTTCTCAGTGTCTCTGAGAATTGCTCTGGTTATCCCTGTGACCTCTTTGCTAAGACTCTCCAGAGAGCCGTCCTCAAAACAAACACACATCTTGACATATCTCCCACATTGATCGCAGTGTCTCCAGAAACGGCATTCAAGGAGCCAGGACCTTTTCTCCCTACACTGTCCATTGAGTTGTCCTCAAAACCAATATACATCCTGCTATATCTCCCACATGGAAAGTGCCAGGAGGGAGAAGTGGGGATTATGTTTAGACTTTCTCGGAACTGCTTCAAATCAACTAGATATCTTTGTGCTGTAAATCTCCCAACAGCCAAACGCAAAAGCAGCAAACATCTCGCTGTATGTCCCACATCCAAAGTGCCAAGAGAGAGCTTGCTCTCCCTGTCTTTGAGTACTGTTTTCACTGTCCCGGTTACCTCTTTGCTAACATTCTCTTCAGAGCTGCAGTGAAACCAGGAACCACGTGGAGAAGGCACCCACACTGAAAGTGCCTGGAGGGAACATTGGGGCTTCTTCTCAGTGTCTCTGACATAGGGTTTCACTGTCCCGGGAAAGTCTCTGCTAACACCGTGCAGAGCGCTGTGCCCAATGTACAGAAACGTCTTGCGGTATCTCCTACAGGGAAAGTGCCAGGAGGGAATTGTGGAGCTTGTTCTCAGTGTCTCTGAGAATTGCTCTGGTTATCTGTGTGACCTCTTTGCTAAGACTCTCCAGAGAGACGTCCTCAAAACAAACACACATCTTGACATATCTCCCACATTGATCGCAGTGTCTCCAGAAACGGCATTCAAGGAGCCAGGACCTTTTCTCCCTACACTGTCCATTGAGTTGTCCTCAAAACCAATATACATCCTGCTATATCTCCCACATGGAAAGTGCCAGGAGGGAGAAGTGGGGATTATGTTTAGACTTTCTCGGAACTGCTTCAAATCAACTAGATATCTTTGTGCTGTAAATCTCCCAACAGCCAAACGCAAAAGCAGCAAACATCTCGCTGTATGTCCCACATCCAAAGTGCCAAGAGAGAGCTTGCTCTCCCTGTCTTTGAGTACTGTTTTCACTGTCCCGGTTACCTCTTGGCTAACATTCTCTTCAGAGCCGCAGTGAAACCAGGAACCACGTGGAGAAGGCACCCACACTGAAAGTGCCTGGAGGGAACATTGGGGCTTCTTCTCAGTGTCTCTGACATAGGGTTTCACTGTCCCGGGAAAGTCTCTGCTAACACCGTGCAGAGCGCTGTGCCCAATATACAGAAACGTCTTGCGGTATCTCCTACAGGGAAAGTGCCAGGAGGGAATTGTGGAGCTTGTTCTCAGTGTCTCTGAGAATTGCTCTGGTTATCCGTGTGACCTCTTTGCTAAGACTCTCCAGAGAGACGTCCTCAAAACAAACACACATCTTGACATATCTCCCGCATTGATCGCAGTGTCTCCAGAAACGGCATTCAAGGAGCCAGGACCTTTTCTCCCTACACTGTCCATTGAGTTGTCCTCAAAACCAATATACATCCTGCTATATCTCCCACATGGAAAGTGCCAGGAGGGAGAAGTGGGGATTATGTTTAGACTTTCTCGGAACTGCTTCAAATCAACTAGATATCTTTGTGCTGTAAATCTCCCAACAGCCAAACGCAAAAGCAGCAAACATCTCGCTGTATGTCCCGCATCCAAAGTGCCAAGAGAGAGCTTGCTCTCCCTGTCTTTGAGTACTGTTTTCACTGTCCCGGTTACCTCTTTGCTAACATTCTCTTCAGAGCCGCAGTGAAACCAGGAACCACGTGGAGAAGGCACCCACACTGAAAGTGCCTGGAGGGAACATTGGGCCTTCTTCTCAGTGTCTCTGACATAGGGTTTCACTGTCCCGGGAAAGTCTCTGCTAACACCGTGCAGAGCGCTGTGCCCAATATACAGAAACGTCTTGCGGTATCTCCTACAGGGAAAGTGCCAGGAGGGAATTGTGGAGCTTGTTCTCAGTGTCTCTGAGAATTGCTCTGATTATCCGTGTGACCTCTTTGCTAAGACTCTCCAGAGAGACGTCCTCAAAACAAACACACATCTTGACATATCTCCCACATTGATCGCAGTGTCTCCAGAAACGGCATTCAAGGAGCCAGGACCTTTTCTCCCTACACTGTCCATTGAGTTGTCCTCAAAACCAATATACATCCTGCTATATCTCCCACATGGAAAGTGCCAGGAGGGAGAAGTGGGGATTATGTTTAGACTTTCTCGGAACTGCTTCAAATCAACTAGATATCTTTGTGCTGTAAATCTCCCAACAGCCAAACGCAAAAGCAGCAAACATCTCGCTGTATGTCCCGCATCCAAAGTGCCAAGAGAGAGCTTGCTCTCCCTGTCTTTGAGTACTGTTTTCACTGTCCCGGTTACCTCTTTGCTAACATTCTCTTCAGAGCCGCAGTGAAACCAGGAACCACGTGGAGAAGGCACCCACACTGAAAGTGCCTGGAGGGAACATTGGGCCTTCTTCTCAGTGTCTCTGACATAGGGTTTCACTGTCCCGGGAAAGTCTCTGCTAACACCGTGCAGAGCGCTGTGCCCAATATACAGAAACGTCTAGCGGTATCTCCTACAGGGAAAGTGCCAGGAGGGAATTGTGGAGCTTGTTCTCAGTGTCTCTGAGAATTGCTCTGGTTATCCCTGTGACCTCTTTGCTAAGACTCTCCAGAGAGACGTCCTCAAAACAAACACACATCTTGACATATCTCCCGCATTGATCGCAGTGTCTCCAGAAACGGCATTCAAGGAGCCAGGACCTTTTCTCCCTACACTGTCCATTGAGTTGTCCTCAAAACCAATATACATCCTGCTATATCTCCCACATGGAAAGTGCCAGGAGGGAGAAGTGGGGATTATGTTTAGACTTTCTCGGAACTGCTTCAAATCAACTAGATATCTTTGTGCTGTAAATCTCCCAACAGCCAAACGCAAAAGCAGCAAACATCTCGCTGTATGTCCCACATCCAAAGTGCCAAGAGAGAGCTTGCTCTCCCTGTCTTTGAGTACTGTTTTCACTGTCCCGGTTACCTCTTGGCTAACATTCTCTTCAGAGCCGCAGTGAAACCAGGAACCACGTGGAGAAGGCACCCACACTGAAAGTGCCTGGAGGGAACATTGGGGCTTCTTCTCAGTGTCTCTGACATAGGGTTTCACTGTCCCGGGAAAGTCTCTGCTAACACCGTGCAGAGCGCTGTGCCCAATATACAGAAACGTCTTGCGGTATCTCCTACAGGGAAAGTGCCAGGAGGGAATTGTCGAGCTTGTTCTCAGTGTCTCTGAGAATTGCTCTGGTTATCCGTGTGACCTCTTTGCTAAGACTCTCCAGAGAGCCGTCCTCAAAACAAACACACATCTTGACATATCTCCCACATTGATCGCAGTGTCTCCAGAAACGGCATTCAAGGAGCCAGGACCTTTTCTCCCTACACTGTCCATTGAGTTGTCCTCAAAACCAATATACATCCTGCTATATCTCCCACATGGAAAGTGCCAGGAGGGAGAAGTGGGGATTATGTTTAGACTTTCTCGGAACTGCTTCAAATCAACTAGATATCTTTGTGCTGTAAATCTCCCAACAGCCAAACGCAAAAGCAGCAAACATCTCGCTGTATGTCCCACATCCAAAGTGCCAAGAGAGAGCTTGCTCTCCCTGTCTTTGAGTACTGTTTTCACTGTCCCGGTTACCTCTTGGCTAACATTCTCTTCAGAGCCGCAGTGAAACCAGGAACCACGTGGAGAAGGCACCCACACTGAAAGTGCCTGGAGGGAACATTGGGGCTTCTTCTCAGTGTCTCTGACATAGGGTTTCACTGTCCCGGGAAAGTCTCTGCTAACACCGTGCAGAGCGCTGTGCCCAATATACAGAAACGTCTTGCGGTATCTCCTACAGGGAAAGTGCCAGGAGGGAATTGTCGAGCTTGTTCTCAGTGTCTCTGAGAATTGCTCTGGTTATCCGTGTGACCTCTTTGCTAAGACTCTCCAGAGAGACGTCCTCAAAACAAACACACATCTTGACATATCTCCCACATTGATCGCAGTGTCTCCAGAAACGGCATTCAAGGAGCCAGGACCTTTTCTCCCTACACTGTCCATTGAGTTGTCCTCAAAACCAATATACATCCTGCTATATCTCCCACATGGAAAGTGCCAGGAGGGAGAAGTGGGGATTATGTTTAGACTTTCTCGGAACTGCTTCAAATCAACTAGATATCTTTGTGCTGTAAATCTCCCAACAGCCAAACGCAAAAGCAGCAAACATCTCGCTGTATGTCCCACATCCAAAGTGCCAAGAGAGAGCTTGCTCTCCCTGTCTTTGAGTACTGTTTTCACTGTCCCGGTTACCTCTTTGCTAACATTCTCTTCAGAGCCGCAGTGAAACCAGGAACCACGTGGAGAAGGCACCCACACTGAAAGTGCCTGGAGGGAACATTGGGGCTTCTTCTCAGTGTCTCTGACATAGGGTTTCACTGTCCCGGGAAAGTCTCTGCTAACACCGTGCAGAGCGCTGTGCCCAATATACAGAAACGTCTTGCGGTATCTCCTACAGGGAAAGTGCCAGGAGGGAATTGTGGAGCTTGTTCTCAGTGTCTCTGAGAATTGCTCTGATTATCCCTGTGACCTCTTTGCTAAGACTCTCCAGAGAGACGTCCCCAAAACAAACACACATCTTGACATATCTCCCACATTGATCGCAGTGTCTCCAGAAACGGCATTCAAGGAGCCAGGACCTTTTCTCCCTACACTGTCCATTGAGTTGTCCTCAAAACCAATATACATCCTGCTATATCTCCCACATGGAAAGTGCCAGGAGGGAGAAGTGGGGATTATGTTTAGACTTTCTCGGAACTGCTTCAAATCAACTAGATATCTTTGTGCTGTAAATCTCCCAACAGCCAAACGCAAAAGCAGCAAACATCTCGCTGTATGTCCCACATCCAAAGTGCCAAGAGAGAGCTTGCTCTCCCTGTCTTTGAGTACTGTTTTCACTGTCCCGGTTACCTCTTTGCTAACATTCTCTTCAGAGCCGCAGTGAAACCAGGAACCACGTGGAGAAGGCACCCACACTGAAAGTGCCTGGAGGGAACATTGGGCCTTCTTCTCAGTGTCTCTGACATAGGGTTTCACTGTCCCGGGAAAGTCTCTGCTAACACCGTGCAGAGCGCTGTGCCCAATATACAGAAACGTCTTGCGGTATCTCCTACAGGGAAAGTGCCAGGAGGGAATTGTGGAGCTTGTTCTCAGTGTCTCTGAGAATTGCTCTGGTTATCTGTGTGACCTCTTTGCTAAGACTCTCCAGAGAGACGTCCTCAAAACAAACACACATCTTGACATATCTCCCACATTGATCGCAGTGTCTCCAGAAACGGCATTCAAGGAGCCAGGACCTTTTCTCCCTACACTGTCCATTGAGTTGTCCTCAAAACCAATATACATCCTGCTATATCTCCCACATGGAAAGTGCCAGGAGGGAGAAGTGGGGATTATGTTTAGACTTTCTCGGAACTGCTTCAAATCAACTAGATATCTTTGTGCTGTAAATCTCCCAACAGCCAAACGCAAAAGCAGCAAACATCTCGCTGTATGTCCCACATCCAAAGTGCCAAGAGAGAGCTTGCTCTCCCTGTCTTTGAGTACTGTTTTCACTGTCCCGGTTACCTCTTTGCTAACATTCTCTTCAGAGCCGCAGTGAAACCAGGAACCACGTGGAGAAGGCACCCACACTGAAAGTGCCTGGAGGGAACATTGGGGCTTCTTCTCAGTGTCTCTGACATAGGGTTTCACTGTCCCGGGAAAGTCTCTGCTAACACCGTGCAGAGCGCTGTGCCCAATATACAGAAACGTCTTGCGGTATCTCCTACAGGGAAAGTGCCAGGAGGGAATTGTCGAGCTTGTTCTCAGTGTCTCTGAGAATTGCTCTGGTTATCTGTGTGACCTCTTTGCTAAGACTCTCCAGAGAGCCGTCCTCAAAACAAACACACATCTTGACATATCTCTCACGTTGATCGCAGTGTCTCCAGAAACGGCATTCAAGGAGCCAGGACCTTTTCTCCCTACACTGTCCATTGAGTTGTCCTCAAAACCAATATACATCCTGCTATATCTCCCACATGGAAAGTGCCAGGAGGGAGAAGTGGGGATTATGTTTAGACTTTCTCGGAACTGCTTCAAATCAACTAGATGTCTTTGTGCTGTAAATCTCCCAACAGCCAAACGCAAAAGCAGCAAACATCTCGCTGTATGTCCCACATCCAAAGTGCCAAGAGAGAGCTTGCTCTCCCTGTCTTTGAGTACTGTTTTCACTGTCCCGGTTACCTCTTGGCTAACATTCTCTTCAGAGCCGCAGTGAAACCAGGAACCACGTGGAGAAGGCACCCACACTGAAAGTGCCTGGAGGGAACATTGGGGCTTCTTCTCAGTGTCTCTGACATAGGGTTTCACTGTCCCGGGAAAGTCTCTGCTAACACCCTGCAGAGCGCTGTGCCCAATATACAGAAACGTCTTGCGGTATCTCCTACAGGGAAAGTGCCAGGAGGGAATTGTGGAGCTTGTTCTCAGTGTCTCTGAGAATTGCTCTGGTTATCCGTGTGACCTCTTTGCTAAGACTCTCCAGAGAGCCGTCCTCAAAACAAACACACATCTTGACATATCTCCCACATTGATCGCAGTGTCTCCAGAAACGGCATTCAAGGAGCCAGGACCTTTTCTCCCTACACTGTCCATTGAGTTGTCCTCAAAACCAATATACATCCTGCTATATCTCCCACATGGAAAGTGCCAGGAGGGAGAAGTGGGGATTATGTTTAGACTTTCTCGGAACTGCTTCAAATCAACTAGATGTCTTTGTGCTGTAAATCTCCCAACAGCCAAACGCAAAAGCAGCAAACATCTCGCTGTATGTCCCACATCCAAAGTGCCAAGAGAGAGCTTGCTCTCCCTGTCTTTGAGTACTGTTTTCACTGTCCCGGTTACCTCTTTGCTAACATTCTCTTCAGAGCCGCAGTGAAACCAGGAACCACGTGGAGAAGGCACCCACACTGAAAGTGCCTGGAGGGAACATTGGGGCTTCTTCTCAGTGTCTCTGACATAGGGTTTCACTGTCCCGGGAAAGTCTCTGCTAACACCCTGCAGAGCGCTGTGCCCAATATACAGAAACGTCTTGCGGTATCTCCTACAGGGAAAGTGCCAGGAGGGAATTGTGGAGCTTGTTCTCAGTGTCTCTGAGAATTGCTCTGGTTATCCGTGTGACCTCTTTGCTAAGACTCTCCAGAGAGCCGTCCTCAAAACAAACACACATCTTGACATATCTCCCACATTGATCGCAGTGTCTCCAGAAACGGCATTCAAGGAGCCAGGAGGTTTTCTCCCTACACTGTCCATTGAGTTGTCCTCAAAACCAATATACATCCTGCTATATCTCCCACATGGAAAGTGCCAGGAGGGAGAAGTGGGGATTATGTTTAGACTTTCTCGGAACTGCTTCAAATCAACTAGATATCTTTGTGCTGTAAATCTCCCAACAGCCAAACGCAAAAGCAGCAAACATCTCGCTGTATGTCCCACATCCAAAGTGCCAAGAGAGAGCTTGCTCTCCCTGTCTTTGAGTACTGTTTTCACTGTCCCGGTTACCTCTTGGCTAACATTCTCTTCAGAGCCGCAGTGAAACCAGGAACCACGTGGAGAAGGCACCCACACTGAAAGTGCCTGGAGGGAACATTGGGGCTTCTTCTCAGTGTCTCTGACATAGGGTTTCACTGTCCCGGGAAAGTCTCTGCTAACACCCTGCAGAGCGCTGTGCCCAATATACAGAAACGTCTTGCGGTATCTCCTACAGGGAAAGTGCCAGGAGGGAATTGTGGAGCTTGTTCTCAGTGTCTCTGAGAATTGCTCTGGTTATCCGTGTGACCTCTTTGCTAAGACTCTCCAGAGAGCCGTCCTCAAAACAAACACACATCTTGACATATCTCCCACATTGATCGCAGTGTCTCCAGAAACGGCATTCAAGGAGCCAGGACCTTTTCTCCCTACACTGTCCATTGAGTTGTCCTCAAAACCAATATACATCCTGCTATATCTCCCACATGGAAAGTGCCAGGAGGGAGAAGTGGGGATTATGTTTAGACTTTCTCGGAACTGCTTCAAATCAACTAGATATCTTTGTGCTGTAAATCTCCCAACAGCCAAACGCAAAAGCAGCAAACATCTCGCTGTATGTCCCACATCCAAAGTGCCAAGAGAGAGCTTGCTCTCCCTGTCTTTGAGTACTGTTTTCACTGTCCCGGTTACCTCTTTGCTAACATTCTCTTCAGAGCTGCAGTGAAACCAGGAACCACGTGGAGAAAGCACCCACACTGAAAGTGCCTGGAGGGAACATTGGGGCTTCTTCTCAGTGTCTCTGACATAGGGTTTCACTGTCCCGGGAAAGTCTCTGCTAACACCGTGCAGAGCGCTGTGCCCAATGTACAGAAACGTCTTGCGGTATCTCCTACAGGGAAAGTGCCAGGAGGGAATTGTGGAGCTTGTTCTCAGTGTCTCTGAGAATTGCTCTGGTTATCTGTGTGACCTCTTTGCTAAGACTCTCCAGAGAGACGTCCTGAAAACAAACACACATCTTGACATATCTCCCACATTGATCGCAGTGTCTCCAGAAACGGCATTCAAGGAGCCAGGACCTTTTCTCCCTACACTGTCCATTGAGTTGTCCTCAAAACCAATATACATCCTGCTATATCTCCCACATGGAAAGTGCCAGGAGGGAGAAGTGGGGATTATGTTTAGACTTTCTCGGAACTGCTTCAAATCAACTAGATATCTTTGTGCTGTAAATCTCCCAACAGCCAAACGCAAAAGCAGCAAACATCTCGCTGTATGTCCCACATCCAAAGTGCCAAGAGAGAGCTTGCTCTCCCTGTCTTTGAGTACTGTTTTCACTGTCCCGGTTACCTCTTGGCTAACATTCTCTTCAGAGCCGCAGTGAAACCAGGAACCACGTGGAGAAGGCACCCACACTGAAAGTGCCTGGAGGGAACATTGGGGCTTCTTCTCAGTGTCTCTGACATAGGGTTTCACTGTCCCGGGAAAGTCTCTGCTAACACCGTGCAGAGCGCTGTGCCCAATATACAGAAACGTCTTGCGGTATCTCCTACAGGGAAAGGGCCAGGAGGGAATTGTGGAGCTTGTTCTCAGTGTCTCTGAGAATTGCTCTGGTTATCTGTGTGACCTCTTTGCTAAGACTCTCCAGAGAGACGTCCTCAAAACAAACACACATCTTGACATATCTCCCACATTGATCGCAGTGTCTCCAGAAACGGCATTCAAGGAGCCAGGACCTTTTCTCCCTACACTGTCCATTGAGTTGTCCTCAAAACCAATATACATCCTGCTATATCTCCCACATGGAAAGTGCCAGGAGGGAGAAGTGGGGATTATGTTTAGACTTTCTCGGAACTGCTTCAAATCAACTAGATATCTTTGTGCTGTAAATCTCCCAACAGCCAAACGCAAAAGCAGCAAACATCTCGCTGTATGTCCCGCATCCAAAGTGCCAAGAGAGAGCTTGCTCTCCCTGTCTTTGAGTACTGTTTTCACTGTCCCGGTTACCTCTTTGCTAACATTCTCTTCAGAGCCGCAGTGAAACCAGGAACCACGTGGAGAAGGCACCCACACTGAAAGTGCCTGGAGGGAACATTGGGGCTTCTTCTCAGTGTCTCTGACATAGGGTTTCACTGTCCCGGGAAAGTCTCTGCTAACACCCTGCAGAGCGCTGTGCCCAATATACAGAAACGTCTTGCGGTATCTCCTACAGGGAAAGTGCCAGGAGGGAATTGTGGAGCTTGTTCTCAGTGTCTCTGAGAATTGCTCTGGTTATCCGTGTGACCTCTTTGCTAAGACTCTCCAGAGAGCCGTCCTCAAAACAAACACACATCTTGACATATCTCCCACATTGATCGCAGTGTCTCCAGAAACGGCATTCAAGGAGCCAGGACCTTTTCTCCCTACACTGTCCATTGAGTTGTCCTCAAAACCAATATACATCCTGCTATATCTCCCACATGGAAAGTGCCAGGAGGGAGAAGTGGGGATTATGTTTAGACTTTCTCGGAACTGCTTCAAATCAACTAGATATCTTTGTGCTGTAAATCTCCCAACAGCCAAACGCAAAAGCAGCAAACATCTCGCTGTATGTCCCGCATCCAAAGTGCCAAGAGAGAGCTTGCTCTCCCTGTCTTTGAGTACTGTTTTCACTGTCCCGGTTACCTCTTTGCTAACATTCTCTTCAGAGCCGCAGTGAAACCAGGAACCACGTGGAGAAGGCACCCACACTGAAAGTGCCTGGAGGGAACATTGGGGCTTCTTCTCAGTGTCTCTGACATAGGGTTTCACTGTCCCGGGAAAGTCTCTGCTAACACCCTGCAGAGCGCTGTGCCCAATATACAGAAACGTCTTGCGGTATCTCCTACAGGGAAAGTGCCAGGAGGGAATTGTGGAGCTTGTTCTCAGTGTCTCTGAGAATTGCTCTGGTTATCCGTGTGACCTCTTTGCTAAGACTCTCCAGAGAGCCGTCCTCAAAACAAACACACATCTTGACATATCTCCCACATTGATCGCAGTGTCTCCAGAAACGGCATTCAAGGAGCCAGGAGGTTTTCTCCCTACACTGTCCATTGAGTTGTCCTCAAAACCAATATACATCCTGCTATATCTCCCACATGGAAAGTGCCAGGAGGGAGAAGTGGGGATTATGTTTAGACTTTCTCGGAACTGCTTCAAATCAACTAGATATCTTTGTGCTGTAAATCTCCCAACAGCCAAACGCAAAAGCAGCAAACATCTCGCTGTATGTCCCACATCCAAAGTGCCAAGAGAGAGCTTGCTCTCCCTGTCTTTGAGTACTGTTTTCACTGTCCCGGTTACCTCTTGGCTAACATTCTCTTCAGAGCCGCAGTGAAACCAGGAACCACGTGGAGAAGGCACCCACACTGAAAGTGCCTGGAGGGAACATTGGGGCTTCTTCTCAGTGTCTCTGACATAGGGTTTCACTGTCCCGGGAAAGTCTCTGCTAACACCCTGCAGAGCGCTGTGCCCAATATACAGAAACGTCTTGCGGTATCTCCTACAGGGAAAGTGCCAGGAGGGAATTGTGGAGCTTGTTCTCAGTGTCTCTGAGAATTGCTCTGGTTATCCGTGTGACCTCTTTGCTAAGACTCTCCAGAGAGCCGTCCTCAAAACAAACACACATCTTGACATATCTCCCACATTGATCGCAGTGTCTCCAGAAACGGCATTCAAGGAGCCAGGACCTTTTCTCCCTACACTGTCCATTGAGTTGTCCTCAAAACCAATATACATCCTGCTATATCTCCCACATGGAAAGTGCCAGGAGGGAGAAGTGGGGATTATGTTTAGACTTTCTCGGAACTGCTTCAAATCAACTAGATATCTTTGTGCTGTAAATCTCCCAACAGCCAAACGCAAAAGCAGCAAACATCTCGCTGTATGTCCCACATCCAAAGTGCCAAGAGAGAGCTTGCTCTCCCTGTCTTTGAGTACTGTTTTCACTGTCCCGGTTACCTCTTGGCTAACATTCTCTTCAGAGCCGCAGTGAAACCAGGAACCACGTGGAGAAGGCACCCACACTGAAAGTGCCTGGAGGGAACATTGGGGCTTCTTCTCAGTGTCTCTGACATAGGGTTTCACTGTCCCGGGAAAGTCTCTGCTAACACCCTGCAGAGCGCTGTGCCCAATATACAGAAACGTCTTGCGGTATCTCCTACAGGGAAAGTGCCAGGAGGGAATTGTGGAGCTTGTTCTCAGTGTCTCTGAGAATTGCTCTGGTTATCCGTGTGACCTCTTTGCTAAGACTCTCCAGAGAGCCGTCCTCAAAACAAACACACATCTTGACATATCTCCCACATTGATCGCAGTGTCTCCAGAAACGGCATTCAAGGAGCCAGGACCTTTTCTCCCTACACTGTCCATTGAGTTGTCCTCAAAACCAATATACATCCTGCTATATCTCCCACATGGAAAGTGCCAGGAGGGAGAAGTGGGGATTATGTTTAGACTTTCTCGGAACTGCTTCAAATCAACTAGATATCTTTGTGCTGTAAATCTCCCAACAGCCAAACGCAAAAGCAGCAAACATCTCGCTGTATGTCCCACATCCAAAGTGCCAAGAGAGAGCTTGCTCTCCCTGTCTTTGAGTACTGTTTTCACTGTCCCGGTTACCTCTTTGCTAACATTCTCTTCAGAGCTGCAGTGAAACCAGGAACCACGTGGAGAAAGCACCCACACTGAAAGTGCCTGGAGGGAACATTGGGGCTTCTTCTCAGTGTCTCTGACATAGGGTTTCACTGTCCCGGGAAAGTCTCTGCTAACACCGTGCAGAGCGCTGTGCCCAATGTACAGAAACGTCTTGCGGTATCTCCTACAGGGAAAGTGCCAGGAGGGAATTGTGGAGCTTGTTCTCAGTGTCTCTGAGAATTGCTCTGGTTATCTGTGTGACCTCTTTGCTAAGACTCTCCAGAGAGACGTCCTGAAAACAAACACACATCTTGACATATCTCCCACATTGATCGCAGTGTCTCCAGAAACGGCATTCAAGGAGCCAGGACCTTTTCTCCCTACACTGTCCATTGAGTTGTCCTCAAAACCAATATACATCCTGCTATATCTCCCACATGGAAAGTGCCAGGAGGGAGAAGTGGGGATTATGTTTAGACTTTCTCGGAACTGCTTCAAATCAACTAGATATCTTTGTGCTGTAAATCTCCCAACAGCCAAACGCAAAAGCAGCAAACATCTCGCTGTATGTCCCACATCCAAAGTGCCAAGAGAGAGCTTGCTCTCCCTGTCTTTGAGTACTGTTTTCACTGTCCCGGTTACCTCTTGGCTAACATTCTCTTCAGAGCCGCAGTGAAACCAGGAACCACGTGGAGAAGGCACCCACACTGAAAGTGCCTGGAGGGAACATTGGGGCTTCTTCTCAGTGTCTCTGACATAGGGTTTCACTGTCCCGGGAAAGTCTCTGCTAACACCGTGCAGAGCGCTGTGCCCAATATACAGAAACGTCTTGCGGTATCTCCTACAGGGAAAGGGCCAGGAGGGAATTGTGGAGCTTGTTCTCAGTGTCTCTGAGAATTGCTCTGGTTATCTGTGTGACCTCTTTGCTAAGACTCTCCAGAGAGACGTCCTCAAAACAAACACACATCTTGACATATCTCCCACATTGATCGCAGTGTCTCCAGAAACGGCATTCAAGGAGCCAGGACCTTTTCTCCCTACACTGTCCATTGAGTTGTCCTCAAAACCAATATACATCCTGCTATATCTCCCACATGGAAAGTGCCAGGAGGGAGAAGTGGGGATTATGTTTAGACTTTCTCGGAACTGCTTCAAATCAACTAGATATCTTTGTGCTGTAAATCTCCCAACAGCCAAACGCAAAAGCAGCAAACATCTCGCTGTATGTCCCGCATCCAAAGTGCCAAGAGAGAGCTTGCTCTCCCTGTCTTTGAGTACTGTTTTCACTGTCCCGGTTACCTCTTTGCTAACATTCTCTTCAGAGCCGCAGTGAAACCAGGAACCACGTGGAGAAGGCACCCACACTGAAAGTGCCTGGAGGGAACATTGGGGCTTCTTCTCAGT
This sequence comes from Larus michahellis, assembly GCF_964199755.1. NCBI lineage: Eukaryota > Metazoa > Chordata > Aves > Charadriiformes > Laridae > Larus > Larus michahellis. The sequence continues at coordinate 1,183,288 of NC_133921.1, forward strand.
GTCTCTGACATAGGGTTTCACTGTCCCGGGAAAGTCTCTGCTAACACCCTGCAGAGCGCTGTGCCCAATATACAGAAACGTCTTGCGGTATCTCCTACAGGGAAAGTGCCAGGAGGGAATTGTGGAGCTTGTTCTCAGTGTCTCTGAGAATTGCTCTGGTTATCCGTGTGACCTCTTTGCTAAGACTCTCCAGAGAGCCGTCCTCAAAACAAACACACATCTTGACATATCTCCCACATTGATCGCAGTGTCTCCAGAAATGGCATTCAAGGAGCCAGGACCTTTTCTCCCTACACTGTCCATTGAGTTGTCCTCAAAACCAATATACATCCTGCTATATCTCCCACATGGAAAGTGCCAGGAGGGAGAAGTGGGGATTATGTTTAGACTTTCTCGGAACTGCTTCAAATCAACTAGATATCTTTGTGCTGTAAATCTCCCAACAGCCAAACGCAAAAGCAGCAAACATCTCGCTGTATGTCCCACATCCAAAGTGCCAAGAGAGAGCTTGCTCTCCCTGTCTTTGAGTACTGTTTTCACTGTCCCGGTTACCTCTTGGCTAACATTCTCTTCAGAGCCGCAGTGAAACCAGGAACCACGTGGAGAAGGCACCCACACTGAAAGTGCCTGGAGGGAACATTGGGGCTTCTTCTCAGTGTCTCTGACATAGGGTTTCACTGTCCCGGGAAAGTCTCTGCTAACACCCTGCAGAGCGCTGTGCCCAATATACAGAAACGTCTTGCGGTATCTCCTACAGGGAAAGTGCCAGGAGGGAATTGTGGAGCTTGTTCTCAGTGTCTCTGAGAATTGCTCTGGTTATCTGTGTGACCTCTTTGCTAAGACTCTCCAGAGAGACGTCCTCAAAACAAACACACATCTTGACATATCTCCCACATTGATCGCAGTGTCTCCAGAAACGGCATTCAAGGAGCCAGGACCTTTTCTCCCTACACTGTCCATTGAGTTGTCCTCAAAACCAATATACATCCTGCTATATCTCCCACATGGAAAGTGCCAGGAGGGAGAAGTGGGGATTATGTTTAGACTTTCTCGGAACTGCTTCAAATCAACTAGATATCTTTGTGCTGTAAATCTCCCAACAGCCAAACGCAAAAGCAGCAAACATCTCGCTGTATGTCCCGCATCCAAAGTGCCAAGAGAGAGCTTGCTCTCCCTGTCTTTGAGTACTGTTTTCACTGTCCCGGTTACCTCTTTGCTAACATTCTCTTCAGAGCCGCAGTGAAACCAGGAACCACGTGGAGAAGGCACCCACACTGAAAGTGCCTGGAGGGAACATTGGGGCTTCTTCTCAGTGTCTCTGACATAGGGTTTCACTGTCCCGGGAAAGTCTCTGCTAACACCCTGCAGAGCGCTGTGCCCAATATACAGAAACGTCTTGCGGTATCTCCTACAGGGAAAGTGCCAGGAGGGAATTGTGGAGCTTGTTCTCAGTGTCTCTGAGAATTGCTCTGGTTATCTGTGTGACCTCTTTGCTAAGACTCTCCAGAGAGACGTCCTCAAAACAAACACACATCTTGACATATCTCCCACATTGATCGCAGTGTCTCCAGAAACGGCATTCAAGGAGCCAGGACCTTTTCTCCCTACACTGTCCATTGAGTTGTCCTCAAAACCAATATACATCCTGCTATATCTCCCACATGGAAAGTGCCAGGAGGGAGAAGTGGGGATTATGTTTAGACTTTCTCGGAACTGCTTCAAATCAACTAGATATCTTTGTGCTGTAAATCTCCCAACAGCCAAACGCAAAAGCAGCAAACATCTCGCTGTATGTCCCACATCCAAAGTGCCAAGAGAGAGCTTGCTCTCCCTGTCTTTGAGTACTGTTTTCACTGTCCCGGTTACCTCTTTGCTAACATTCTCTTCAGAGCCGCAGTGAAACCAGGAACCACGTGGAGAAGGCACCCACACTGAAAGTGCCTGGAGGGAACATTGGGGCTTCTTCTCAGTGTCTCTGACATAGGGTTTCACTGTCCCGGGAAAGTCTCTGCTAACACCCTGCAGAGCGCTGTGCCCAATATACAGAAACGTCTTGCGGTATCTCCTACAGGGAAAGTGCCAGGAGGGAATTGTGGAGCTTGTTCTCAGTGTCTCTGAGAATTGCTCTGGTTATCCGTGTGACCTCTTTGCTAAGACTCTCCAGAGAGCCGTCCTCAAAACAAACACACATCTTGACATATCTCCCACATTGATCGCAGTGTCTCCAGAAACGGCATTCAAGGAGCCAGGACCTTTTCTCCCTACACTGTCCATTGAGTTGTCCTCAAAACCAATATACATCCTGCTATATCTCCCACATGGAAAGTGCCAGGAGGGAGAAGTGGGGATTATGTTTAGACTTTCTCGGAACTGCTTCAAATCAACTAGATATCTTTGTGCTGTAAATCTCCCAACAGCCAAACGCAAAAGCAGCAAACATCTCGCTGTATGTCCCGCATCCAAAGTGCCAAGAGAGAGCTTGCTCTCCCTGTCTTTGAGTACTGTTTTCACTGTCCCGGTTACCTCTTTGCTAACATTCTCTTCAGAGCCGCAGTGAAACCAGGAACCACGTGGAGAAGGCACCCACACTGAAAGTGCCTGGAGGGAACATTGGGGCTTCTTCTCAGTGTCTCTGACATAGGGTTTCACTGTCCCGGGAAAGTCTCTGCTAACACCGTGCAGAGCGCTGTGCCCAATATACAGAAACGTCTTGCGGTATCTCCTACAGGGAAAGTGCCAGGAGGGAATTGTGGAGCTTGTTCTCAGTGTCTCTGAGAATTGCTCTGGTTATCCGTGTGACCTCTTTGCTAAGACTCTCCAGAGAGCCGTCCTCAAAACAAACACACATCTTGACATATCTCCCACATTGATCGCAGTGTCTCCAGAAACGGCATTCAAGGAGCCAGGACCTTTTCTCCCTACACTGTCCATTGAGTTGTCCTCAAAACCAATATACATCCTGCTATATCTCCCACATGGAAAGTGCCAGGAGGGAGAAGTGGGGATTATGTTTAGACTTTCTCGGAACTGCTTCAAATCAACTAGATATCTTTGTGCTGTAAATCTCCCAACAGCCAAACGCAAAAGCAGCAAACATCTCGCTGTATGTCCCACATCCAAAGTGCCAAGAGAGAGCTTGCTCTCCCTGTCTTTGAGTACTGTTTTCACTGTCCCGGTTACCTCTTTGCTAACATTCTCTTCAGAGCTGCAGTGAAACCAGGAACCACGTGGAGAAGGCACCCACACTGAAAGTGCCTGGAGGGAACATTGGGGCTTCTTCTCAGTGTCTCTGACATAGGGTTTCACTGTCCCGGGAAAGTCTCTGCTAACACCGTGCAGAGCGCTGTGCCCAATGTACAGAAACGTCTTGCGGTATCTCCTACAGGGAAAGTGCCAGGAGGGAATTGTGGAGCTTGTTCTCAGTGTCTCTGAGAATTGCTCTGGTTATCTGTGTGACCTCTTTGCTAAGACTCTCCAGAGAGACGTCCTCAAAACAAACACACATCTTGACATATCTCCCACATTGATCGCAGTGTCTCCAGAAACGGCATTCAAGGAGCCAGGACCTTTTCTCCCTACACTGTCCATTGAGTTGTCCTCAAAACCAATATACATCCTGCTATATCTCCCACATGGAAAGTGCCAGGAGGGAGAAGTGGGGATTATGTTTAGACTTTCTCGGAACTGCTTCAAATCAACTAGATATCTTTGTGCTGTAAATCTCCCAACAGCCAAACGCAAAAGCAGCAAACATCTCGCTGTATGTCCCACATCCAAAGTGCCAAGAGAGAGCTTGCTCTCCCTGTCTTTGAGTACTGTTTTCACTGTCCCGGTTACCTCTTGGCTAACATTCTCTTCAGAGCCGCAGTGAAACCAGGAACCACGTGGAGAAGGCACCCACACTGAAAGTGCCTGGAGGGAACATTGGGGCTTCTTCTCAGTGTCTCTGACATAGGGTTTCACTGTCCCGGGAAAGTCTCTGCTAACACCGTGCAGAGCGCTGTGCCCAATGTACAGAAACGTCTTGCGGTATCTCCTACAGGGAAAGTGCCAGGAGGGAATTGTGGAGCTTGTTCTCAGTGTCTCTGAGAATTGCTCTGGTTATCCGTGTGACCTCTTTGCTAAGACTCTCCAGAGAGACGTCCTCAAAACAAACACACATCTTGACATATCTCCCACATTGATCGCAGTGTCTCCAGAAACGGCATTCAAGGAGCCAGGACCTTTTCTCCCTACACTGTCCATTGAGTTGTCCTCAAAACCAATATACATCCTGCTATATCTCCCACATGGAAAGTGCCAGGAGGGAGAAGTGGGGATTATGTTTAGACTTTCTCGGAACTGCTTCAAATCAACTAGATATCTTTGTGCTGTAAATCTCCCAACAGCCAAACGCAAAAGCAGCAAACATCTCGCTGTATGTCCCACATCCAAAGTGCCAAGAGAGAGCTTGCTCTCCCTGTCTTTGAGTACTGTTTTCACTGTCCCGGTTACCTCTTTGCTAACATTCTCTTCAGAGCTGCAGTGAAACCAGGAACCACGTGGAGAAGGCACCCACACTGAAAGTGCCTGGAGGGAACATTGGGGCTTCTTCTCAGTGTCTCTGACATAGGGTTTCACTGTCCCGGGAAAGTCTCTGCTAACACCCTGCAGAGCGCTGTGCCCAATGTACAGAAACGTCTTGCGGTATCTCCTACAGGGAAAGTGCCAGGAGGGAATTGTGGAGCTTGTTCTCAGTGTCTCTGAGAATTGCTCTGATTATCCCTGTGACCTCTTTGCTAAGACTCTCCAGAGAGACGTCCTCAAAACAAACACACATCTTGACATATCTCCCGCATTGATCGCAGTGTCTCCAGAAACGGCATTCAAGGAGCCAGGACCTTTTCTCCCTACACTGTCCATTGAGTTGTCCTCAAAACCAATATACATCCTGCTATATCTCCCACATGGAAAGTGCCAGGAGGGAGAAGTGGGGATTATGTTTAGACTTTCTCGGAACTGCTTCAAATCAACTAGATATCTTTGTGCTGTAAATCTCCCAACAGCCAAACGCAAAAGCAGCAAACATCTCGCTGTATGTCCCACATCCAAAGTGCCAAGAGAGAGCTTGCTCTCCCTGTCTTTGAGTACTGTTTTCACTGTCCCGGTTACCTCTTGGCTAACATTCTCTTCAGAGCCGCAGTGAAACCAGGAACCACGTGGAGAAGGCACCCACACTGAAAGTGCCTGGAGGGAACATTGGGGCTTCTTCTCAGTGTCTCTGACATAGGGTTTCACTGTCCCGGGAAAGTCTCTGCTAACACCGTGCAGAGCGCTGTGCCCAATATACAGAAACGTCTTGCGGTATCTCCTACAGGGAAAGTGCCAGGAGGGAATTGTGGAGCTTGTTCTCAGTGTCTCTGAGAATTGCTCTGGTTATCCGTGTGACCTCTTTGCTAAGACTCTCCAGAGAGCCGTCCTCAAAACAAACACACATCTTGACATATCTCCCACATTGATCGCAGTGTCTCCAGAAACGGCATTCAAGGAGCCAGGACCTTTTCTCCCTACACTGTCCATTGAGTTGTCCTCAAAACCAATATACATCCTGCTATATCTCCCACATGGAAAGTGCCAGGAGGGAGAAGTGGGGATTATGTTTAGACTTTCTCGGAACTGCTTCAAATCAACTAGATATCTTTGTGCTGTAAATCTCCCAACAGCCAAACGCAAAAGCAGCAAACATCTCGCTGTATGTCCCACATCCAAAGTGCCAAGAGAGAGCTTGCTCTCCCTGTCTTTGAGTACTGTTTTCACTGTCCCGGTTACCTCTTTGCTAACATTCTCTTCAGAGCTGCAATGAAACCAGGAACCACGTGGAGAAGGCACCCACACTGAAAGTGCCTGGAGGGAACATTGGGGCTTCTTCTCAGTGTCTCTGACATAGGGTTTCACTGTCCCGGGAAAGTCTCTGCTAACACCGTGCAGAGAGCTGTGCCCAATATACAGAAACGTCTTGCGGTATCTCCTACAGGGAAAGTGCCAGGAGGGAATTGTGGAGCTTGTTCTCAGTGTCTCTGAGAATTGCTCTGATTATCCCTGTGACCTCTTTGCTAAGACTCTCCAGAGAGCCGTCCTCAAAACAAACACACATCTTGACATATCTCCCGCATTGATCGCAGTGTCTCCAGAAACGGCATTCAAGGAGCCAGGACCTTTTCTCCCTACACTGTCCATTGAGTTGTCCTCAAAACCAATATACATCCTGCTATATCTCCCACATGGAAAGTGCCAGGAGGGAGAAGTGGGGATTATGTTTAGACTTTCTCGGAACTGCTTCAAATCAACTAGATATCTTTGTGCTGTAAATCTCCCAACAGCCAAACGCAAAAGCAGCAAACATCTCGCTGTATGTCCCACATCCAAAGTGCCAAGAGAGAGCTTGCTCTCCCTGTCTTTGAGTACTGTTTTCACTGTCCCGGTTACCTCTTGGCTAACATTCTCTTCAGAGCCGCAGTGAAACCAGGAACCACGTGGAGAAGGCACCCACACTGAAAGTGCCTGGAGGGAACATTGGGGCTTCTTCTCAGTGTCTCTGACATAGGGTTTCACTGTCCCGGGAAAGTCTCTGCTAACACCGTGCAGAGCGCTGTGCCCAATGTACAGAAACGTCTTGCGGTATCTCCTACAGGGAAAGTGCCAGGAGGGAATTGTGGAGCTTGTTCTCAGTGTCTCTGAGAATTGCTCTGGTTATCTGTGTGACCTCTTTGCTAAGACTCTCCAGAGAGACGTCCTCAAAACAAACACACATCTTGACATATCTCCCACATTGATCGCAGTGTCTCCAGAAACGGCATTCAAGGAGCCAGGACCTTTTCTCCCTACACTGTCCATTGAGTTGTCCTCAAAACCAATATACATCCTGCTATATCTCCCACATGGAAAGTGCCAGGAGGGAGAAGTGGGGATTATGTTTAGACTTTCTCGGAACTGCTTCAAATCAACTAGATATCTTTGTGCTGTAAATCTCCCAACAGCCAAACGCAAAAGCAGCAAACATCTCGCTGTATGTCCCGCATCCAAAGTGCCAAGAGAGAGCTTGCTCTCCCTGTCTTTGAGTACTGTTTTCACTGTCCCGGTTACCTCTTTGCTAACATTCTCTTCAGAGCCGCAGTGAAACCAGGAACCACGTGGAGAAGGCACCCACACTGAAAGTGCCTGGAGGGAACATTGGGGCTTCTTCTCAGTGTCTCTGACATAGGGTTTCACTGTCCCGGGAAAGTCTCTGCTAACACCGTGCAGAGCGCTGTGCCCAATATACAGAAACGTCTTGCGGTATCTCCTACAGGGAAAGTGCCAGGAGGGAATTGTGGAGCTTGTTCTCAGTGTCTCTGAGAATTGCTCTGGTTATCCGTGTGACCTCTTTGCTAAGACTCTCCAGAGAGCCGTCCTCAAAACAAACACACATCTTGACATATCTCCCACATTGATCGCAGTGTCTCCAGAAACGGCATTCAAGGAGCCAGGACCTTTTCTCCCTACACTGTCCATTGAGTTGTCCTCAAAACCAATATACATCCTGCTATATCTCCCACATGGAAAGTGCCAGGAGGGAGAAGTGGGGATTATGTTTAGACTTTCTCGGAACTGCTTCAAATCAACTAGATATCTTTGTGCTGTAAATCTCCCAACAGCCAAACGCAAAAGCAGCAAACATCTCGCTGTATGTCCCACATCCAAAGTGCCAAGAGAGAGCTTGCTCTCCCTGTCTTTGAGTACTGTTTTCACTGTCCCGGTTACCTCTTTGCTAACATTCTCTTCAGAGCTGCAGTGAAACCAGGAACCACGTGGAGAAGGCACCCACACTGAAAGTGCCTGGAGGGAACATTGGGGCTTCTTCTCAGTGTCTCTGACATAGGGTTTCACTGTCCCGGGAAAGTCTCTGCTAACACCGTGCAGAGCGCTGTGCCCAATATACAGAAACGTCTTGCGGTATCTCCTACAGGGAAAGTGCCAGGAGGGAATTGTGGAGCTTGTTCTCAGTGTCTCTGAGAATTGCTCTGGTTATCTGTGTGACCTCTTTGCTAAGACTCTCCAGAGAGACGTCCTCAAAACAAACACACATCTTGACATATCTCCCACATTGATCGCAGTGTCTCCAGAAACGGCATTCAAGGAGCCAGGACCTTTTCTCCCTACACTGTCCATTGAGTTGTCCTCAAAACCAATATACATCCTGCTATATCTCCCACATGGAAAGTGCCAGGAGGGAGAAGTGGGGATTATGTTTAGACTTTCTCGGAACTGCTTCAAATCAACTAGATATCTTTGTGCTGTAAATCTCCCAACAGCCAAACGCAAAAGCAGCAAACATCTCGCTGTATGTCCCACATCCAAAGTGCCAAGAGAGAGCTTGCTCTCCCTGTCTTTGAGTACTGTTTTCACTGTCCCGGTTACCTCTTGGCTAACATTCTCTTCAGAGCTGCAATGAAACCAGGAACCACGTGGAGAAGGCACCCACACTGAAAGTGCCTGGAGGGAACATTGGGCCTTCTTCTCAGTGTCTCTGACATAGGGTTTCACTGTCCCGGGAAAGTCTCTGCTAACACCGTGCAGAGAGCTGTGCCCAATATACAGAAACGTCTTGCGGTATCTCCTACAGGGAAAGTGCCAGGAGGGAATTGTGGAGCTTGTTCTCAGTGTCTCTGAGAATTGCTCTGATTATCCCTGTGACCTCTTTGCTAAGACTCTCCAGAGAGACGTCCTCAAAACAAACACACATCTTGACATATCTCCCACATTGATCGCAGTGTCTCCAGAAACGGCATTCAAGGAGCCAGGACCTTTTCTCCCTACACTGTCCATTGAGTTGTCCTCAAAACCAATATACATCCTGCTATATCTCCCACATGGAAAGTGCCAGGAGGGAGAAGTGGGGATTATGTTTAGACTTTCTCGGAACTGCTTCAAATCAACTAGATATCTTTGTGCTGTAAATCTCCCAACAGCCAAACGCAAAAGCAGCAAACATCTCGCTGTATGTCCCACATCCAAAGTGCCAAGAGAGAGCTTGCTCTCCCTGTCTTTGAGTACTGTTTTCACTGTCCCGGTTACCTCTTGGCTAACATTCTCTTCAGAGCCGCAGTGAAACCAGGAACCACGTGGAGAAGGCACCCACACTGAAAGTGCCTGGAGGGAACATTGGGGCTTCTTCTCAGTGTCTCTGACATAGGGTTTCACTGTCCCGGGAAAGTCTCTGCTAACACCGTGCAGAGCGCTGTGCCCAATATACAGAAACGTCTTGCGGTATCTCCTACAGGGAAAGTGCCAGGAGGGAATTGTGGAGCTTGTTCTCAGTGTCTCTGAGAATTGCTCTGGTTATCCGTGTGACCTCTTTGCTAAGACTCTCCAGAGAGCCGTCCTCAAAACAAACACACATCTTGACATATCTCCCACATTGATCGCAGTGTCTCCAGAAACGGCATTCAAGGAGCCAGGACCTTTTCTCCCTACACTGTCCATTGAGTTGTCCTCAAAACCAATATACATCCTGCTATATCTCCCACATGGAAAGTGCCAGGAGGGAGAAGTGGGGATTATGTTTAGACTTTCTCGGAACTGCTTCAAATCAACTAGATATCTTTGTGCTGTAAATCTCCCAACAGCCAAACGCAAAAGCAGCAAACATCTCGCTGTATGTCCCACATCCAAAGTGCCAAGAGAGAGCTTGCTCTCCCTGTCTTTGAGTACTGTTTTCACTGTCCCGGTTACCTCTTTGCTAACATTCTCTTCAGAGCTGCAGTGAAACCAGGAACCACGTGGAGAAGGCACCCACACTGAAAGTGCCTGGAGGGAACATTGGGCCTTCTTCTCAGTGTCTCTGACATAGGGTTTCACTGTCCCGGGAAAGTCTCTGCTAACACCGTGCAGAGAGCTGTGCCCAATATACAGAAACGTCTTGCGGTATCTCCTACAGGGAAAGTGCCAGGAGGGAATTGTGGAGCTTGTTCTCAGTGTCTCTGAGAATTGCTCTGATTATCCCTGTGACCTCTTTGCTAAGACTCTCCAGAGAGACGTCCTCAAAACAAACACACATCTTGACATATCTCCCGCATTGATCGCAGTGTCTCCAGAAACGGCATTCAAGGAGCCAGGACCTTTTCTCCCTACACTGTCCATTGAGTTGTCCTCAAAACCAATATACATCCTGCTATATCTCCCACATGGAAAGTGCCAGGAGGGAGAAGTGGGGATTATGTTTAGACTTTCTCGGAACTGCTTCAAATCAACTAGATATCTTTGTGCTGTAAATCTCCCAACAGCCAAACGCAAAAGCAGCAAACATCTCGCTGTATGTCCCACATCCAAAGTGCCAAGAGAGAGCTTGCTCTCCCTGTCTTTGAGTACTGTTTTCAGTGTCCCGGTTACCTCTTTGCTAACATTCTCTTCAGAGCCGCAGTGAAACCAGGAACCACGTGGAGAAGGCACCCACACTGAAAGTGCCTGGAGGGAACATTGGGGCTTCTTCTCAGTGTCTCTGACATAGGGTTTCACTGTCCCGGGAAAGTCTCTGCTAACACCGTGCAGAGCGCTGTGCCCAATATACAGAAACGTCTTGCGGTATCTCCTACAGGGAAAGTGCCAGGAGGGAATTGTCGAGCTTGTTCTCAGTGTCTCTGAGAATTGCTCTGGTTATCTGTGTGACCTCTTTGCTAAGACTCTCCAGAGAGACGTCCTCAAAACAAACACACATCTTGACATATCTCCCGCATTGATCGCAGTGTCTCCAGAAACGGCATTCAAGGAGCCAGGACCTTTTCTCCCTACACTGTCCATTGAGTTGTCCTCAAAACCAATATACATCCTGCTATATCTCCCACATGGAAAGTGCCAGGAGGGAGAAGTGGGGATTATGTTTAGACTTTCTCGGAACTGCTTCAAATCAACTAGATATCTTTGTGCTGTAAATCTCCCAACAGCCAAACGCAAAAGCAGCAAACATCTCGCTGTATGTCCCACATCCAAAGTGCCAAGAGAGAGCTTGCTCTCCCTGTCTTTGAGTACTGTTTTCACTGTCCCGGTTACCTCTTGGCTAACATTCTCTTCAGAGCCGCAGTGAAACCAGGAACCACGTGGAGAAGGCACCCACACTGAAAGTGCCTGGAGGGAACATTGGGGCTTCTTCTCAGTGTCTCTGACATAGGGTTTCACTGTCCCGGGAAAGTCTCTGCTAACACCGTGCAGAGCGCTGTGCCCAATATACAGAAACGTCTTGCGGTATCTCCTACAGGGAAAGTGCCAGGAGGGAATTGTGGAGCTTGTTCTCAGTGTCTCTGAGAATTGCTCTGGTTATCCGTGTGACCTCTTTGCTAAGACTCTCCAGAGAGCCGTCCTCAAAACAAACACACATCTTGACATATCTCCCACATTGATCGCAGTGTCTCCAGAAACGGCATTCAAGGAGCCAGGACCTTTTCTCCCTACACTGTCCATTGAGTTGTCCTCAAAACCAATATACATCCTGCTATATCTCCCACATGGAAAGTGCCAGGAGGGAGAAGTGGGGATTATGTTTAGACTTTCTCGGAACTGCTTCAAATCAACTAGATATCTTTGTGCTGTAAATCTCCCAACAGCCAAACGCAAAAGCAGCAAACATCTCGCTGTATGTCCCACATCCAAAGTGCCAAGAGAGAGCTTGCTCTCCCTGTCTTTGAGTACTGTTTTCACTGTCCCGGTTACCTCTTTGCTAACATTCTCTTCAGAGCTGCAGTGAAACCAGGAACCACGTGGAGAAGGCACCCACACTGAAAGTGCCTGGAGGGAACATTGGGCCTTCTTCTCAGTGTCTCTGACATAGGGTTTCACTGTCCCGGGAAAGTCTCTGCTAACACCGTGCAGAGAGCTGTGCCCAATATACAGAAACGTCTTGCGGTATCTCCTACAGGGAAAGTGCCAGGAGGGAATTGTGGAGCTTGTTCTCAGTGTCTCTGAGAATTGCTCTGATTATCCCTGTGACCTCTTTGCTAAGACTCTCCAGAGAGACGTCCTCAAAACAAACACACATCTTGACATATCTCCCGCATTGATCGCAGTGTCTCCAGAAACGGCATTCAAGGAGCCAGGACCTTTTCTCCCTACACTGTCCATTGAGTTGTCCTCAAAACCAATATACATCCTGCTATATCTCCCACATGGAAAGTGCCAGGAGGGAGAAGTGGGGATTATGTTTAGACTTTCTCGGAACTGCTTCAAATCAACTAGATATCTTTGTGCTGTAAATCTCCCAACAGCCAAACGCAAAAGCAGCAAACATCTCGCTGTATGTCCCACATCCAAAGTGCCAAGAGAGAGCTTGCTCTCCCTGTCTTTGAGTACTGTTTTCAGTGTCCCGGTTACCTCTTTGCTAACATTCTCTTCAGAGCCGCAGTGAAACCAGGAACCACGTGGAGAAGGCACCCACACTGAAAGTGCCTGGAGGGAACATTGGGGCTTCTTCTCAGTGTCTCTGACATAGGGTTTCACTGTCCCGGGAAAGTCTCTGCTAACACCGTGCAGAGCGCTGTGCCCAATATACAGAAACGTCTTGCGGTATCTCCTACAGGGAAAGTGCCAGGAGGGAATTGTCGAGCTTGTTCTCAGTGTCTCTGAGAATTGCTCTGGTTATCTGTGTGACCTCTTTGCTAAGACTCTCCAGAGAGACGTCCTCAAAACAAACACACATCTTGACATATCTCCCGCATTGATCGCAGTGTCTCCAGAAACGGCATTCAAGGAGCCAGGACCTTTTCTCCCTACACTGTCCATTGAGTTGTCCTCAAAACCAATATACATCCTGCTATATCTCCCACATGGAAAGTGCCAGGAGGGAGAAGTGGGGATTATGTTTAGACTTTCTCGGAACTGCTTCAAATCAACTAGATATCTTTGTGCTGTAAATCTCCCAACAGCCAAACGCAAAAGCAGCAAACATCTCGCTGTATGTCCCACATCCAAAGTGCCAAGAGAGAGCTTGCTCTCCCTGTCTTTGAGTACTGTTTTCACTGTCCCGGTTACCTCTTGGCTAACATTCTCTTCAGAGCCGCAGTGAAACCAGGAACCACGTGGAGAAGGCACCCACACTGAAAGTGCCTGGAGGGAACACTGGGGCTTCTTCTCAGTGTCTCTGACATAGGGTTTCACTGTCCCGGGAAAGTCTCTGCTAACACCGTGCAGAGCGCTGTGCCCAATATACAGAAACGTCTTGCGGTATCTCCTACAGGGAAAGTGCCAGGAGGGAATTGTGGAGCTTGTTCTCAGTGTCTCTGAGAATTGCTCTGATTATCCCTGTGACCTCTTTGCTAAGACTCTCCAGAGAGACGTCCTCAAAACAAACACACATCTTGACATATCTCCCACATTGATCGCAGTGTCTCCAGAAACGGCATTCAAGGAGCCAGGACCTTTTCTCCCTACACTGTCCATTGAGTTGTCCTCAAAACCAATATACATCCTGCTATATCTCCCACATGGAAAGTGCCAGGAGGGAGAAGTGGGGATTATGTTTAGACTTTCTCGGAACTGCTTCAAATCAACTAGATATCTTTGTGCTGTAAATCTCCCAACAGCCAAACGCAAAAGCAGCAAACATCTCGCTGTATGTCCCACATCCAAAGTGCCAAGAGAGAGCTTGCTCTCCCTGTCTTTGAGTACTGTTTTCACTGTCCCGGTTACCTCTTTGCTAACATTCTCTTCAGAGCTGCAGTGAAACCAGGAACCACGTGGAGAAGGCACCCACACTGAAAGTGCCTGGAGGGAACATTGGGGCTTCTTCTCAGTGTCTCTGACATAGGGTTTCACTGTCCCGGGAAAGTCTCTGCTAACACCGTGCAGAGCGCTGTGCCCAATATACAGAAACGTCTTGCGGTATCTCCTACAGGGAAAGTGCCAGGAGGGAATTGTGGAGCTTGTTCTCAGTGTCTCTGAGAATTGCTCTGATTATCTGTGTGACCTCTTTGCTAAGACTCTCCAGAGAGCCGTCCTCAAAACAAACACACATCTTGACATATCTCCCACATTGATCGCAGTGTCTCCAGAAACGGCATTCAAGGAGCCAGGACCTTTTCTCCCTACACTGTCCATTGAGTTGTCCTCAAAACCAATATACATCCTGCTATATCTCCCACATGGAAAGTGCCAGGAGGGAGAAGTGGGGATTATGTTTAGACTTTCTCGGAACTGCTTCAAATCAACTAGATATCTTTGTGCTGTAAATCTCCCAACAGCCAAACGCAAAAGCAGCAAACATCTCGCTGTATGTCCCACATCCAAAGTGCCAAGAGAGAGCTTGCTCTCCCTGTCTTTGAGTACTGTTTTCACTGTCCCGGTTACCTCTTGGCTAACATTCTCTTCAGAGCCGCAGTGAAACCAGGAACCACGTGGAGAAGGCACCCACACTGAAAGTGCCTGGAGGGAACATTGGGGCTTCTTCTCAGTGTCTCTGACATAGGGTTTCACTGTCCCGGGAAAGTCTCTGCTAACACCGTGCAGAGCGCTGTGCCCAATATACAGAAACGTCTTGCGGTATCTCCTACAGGGAAAGTGCCAGGAGGGAATTGTCGAGCTTGTTCTCAGTGTCTCTGAGAATTGCTCTGATTATCCCTGTGACCTCTTTGCTAAGACTCTCCAGAGAGACGTCCTCAAAACAAACACACATCTTGACATATCTCCCACATTGATCGCAGTGTCTCCAGAAACGGCATTCAAGGAGCCAGGACCTTTTCTCCCTACACTGTCCATTGAGTTGTCCTCAAAACCAATATACATCCTGCTATATCTCCCACATGGAAAGTGCCAGGAGGGAGAAGTGGGGATTATGTTTAGACTTTCTCGGAACTGCTTCAAATCAACTAGATATCTTTGTGCTGTAAATCTCCCAACAGCCAAACGCAAAAGCAGCAAACATCTCGCTGTATGTCCCACATCCAAAGTGCCAAGAGAGAGCTTGCTCTCCCTGTCTTTGAGTACTGTTTTCACTGTCCCGGTTACCTCTTTGCTAACATTCTCTTCAGAGCCGCAGTGAAACCAGGAACCACGTGGAGAAGGCACCCACACTGAAAGTGCCTGGAGGGAACATTGGGGCTTCTTCTCAGTGTCTCTGACATAGGGTTTCACTGTCCCGGGAAAGTCTCTGCTAACACCGTGCAGAGCGCTGTGCCCAATATACAGAAACGTCTTGCGGTATCTCCTACAGGGAAAGTGCCAGGAGGGAATTGTGGAGCTTGTTCTCAGTGTCTCTGAGAATTGCTCTGATTATCCCTGTGACCTCTTTGCTAAGACTCTCCAGAGAGACGTCCTCAAAACAAACACACATCTTGACATATCTCCCACATTGATCGCAGTGTCTCCAGAAACGGCATTCAAGGAGCCAGGACCTTTTCTCCCTACACTGTCCATTGAGTTGTCCTCAAAACCAATATACATCCTGCTATATCTCCCACATGGAAAGTGCCAGGAGGGAGAAGTGGGGATTATGTTTAGACTTTCTCGGAACTGCTTCAAATCAACTAGATATCTTTGTGCTGTAAATCTCCCAACAGCCAAACGCAAAAGCAGCAAACATCTCGCTGTATGTCCCACATCCAAAGTGCCAAGAGAGAGCTTGCTCTCCCTGTCTTTGAGTACTGTTTTCACTGTCCCGGTTACCTCTTTGCTAACATTCTCTTCAGAGCTGCAGTGAAACCAGGAACCACGTGGAGAAGGCACCCACACTGAAAGTGCCTGGAGGGAACATTGGGGCTTCTTCTCAGTGTCTCTGACATAGGGTTTCACTGTCCCGGGAAAGTCTCTGCTAACACCGTGCAGAGCGCTGTGCCCAATATACAGAAACGTCTTGCGGTATCTCCTACAGGGAAAGTGCCAGGAGGGAATTGTCGAGCTTGTTCTCAGTGTCTCTGAGAATTGCTCTGATTATCCCTGTGACCTCTTTGCTAAGACTCTCCAGAGAGACGTCCTCAAAACAAACACACATCTTGACATATCTCCCGCATTGATCGCAGTGTCTCCAGAAACGGCATTCAAGGAGCCAGGACCTTTTCTCCCTACACTGTCCATTGAGTTGTCCTCAAAACCAATATACATCCTGCTATATCTCCCACATGGAAAGTGCCAGGAGGGAGAAGTGGGGATTATGTTTAGACTTTCTCGGAACTGCTTCAAATCAACTAGATATCTTTGTGCTGTAAATCTCCCAACAGCCAAACGCAAAAGCAGCAAACATCTCGCTGTATGTCCCACATCCAAAGTGCCAAGAGAGAGCTTGCTCTCCCTGTCTTTGAGTACTGTTTTCACTGTCCCGGTTACCTCTTGGCTAACATTCTCTTCAGAGCCGCAGTGAAACCAGGAACCACGTGGAGAAGGCACCCACACTGAAAGTGCCTGGAGGGAACATTGGGCCTTCTTCTCAGTGTCTCTGACATAGGGTTTCACTGTCCCGGGAAAGTCTCTGCTAACACCATGCAGAGCGCTGTGCCCAATATACAGAAACGTCTTGCGGTATCTCCTACAGGGAAAGTGCCAGGAGGGAATTGTGGAGCTTGTTCTCAGTGTCTCTGAGAATTGCTCTGGTTATCTGTGTGACCTCTTTGCTAAGACTCTCCAGAGAGACGTCCTCAAAACAAACACACATCTTGACATATCTCCCACATTGATCGCAGTGTCTCCAGAAACGGCATTCAAGGAGCCAGGACCTTTTCTCCCTACACTGTCCATTGAGTTGTCCTCAAAACCAATATACATCCTGCTATATCTCCCACATGGAAAGTGCCAGGAGGGAGAAGTGGGGATTATGTTTAGACTTTCTCGGAACTGCTTCAAATCAACTAGATATCTTTGTGCTGTAAATCTCCCAACAGCCAAACGCAAAAGCAGCAAACATCTCGCTGTATGTCCCACATCCAAAGTGCCAAGAGAGAGCTTGCTCTCCCTGTCTTTGAGTACTGTTTTCAGTGTCCCGGTTACCTCTTTGCTAACATTCTCTTCAGAGCCGCAGTGAAACCAGGAACCACGTGGAGAAGGCACCCACACTGAAAGTGCCTGGAGGGAACATTGGGGCTTCTTCTCAGTGTCTCTGACATAGGGTTTCACTGTCCCGGGAAAGTCTCTGCTAACACCGTGCAGAGCGCTGTGCCCAATATACAGAAACGTCTTGCGGTATCTCCTACAGGGAAAGTGCCAGGAGGGAATTGTCGAGCTTGTTCTCAGTGTCTCTGAGAATTGCTCTGGTTATCTGTGTGACCTCTTTGCTAAGACTCTCCAGAGAGACGTCCTCAAAACAAACACACATCTTGACATATCTCCCGCATTGATCGCAGTGTCTCCAGAAACGGCATTCAAGGAGCCAGGACCTTTTCTCCCTACACTGTCCATTGAGTTGTCCTCAAAACCAATATACATCCTGCTATATCTCCCACATGGAAAGTGCCAGGAGGGAGAAGTGGGGATTATGTTTAGACTTTCTCGGAACTGCTTCAAATCAACTAGATATCTTTGTGCTGTAAATCTCCCAACAGCCAAACGCAAAAGCAGCAAACATCTCGCTGTATGTCCCACATCCAAAGTGCCAAGAGAGAGCTTGCTCTCCCTGTCTTTGAGTACTGTTTTCACTGTCCCGGTTACCTCTTGGCTAACATTCTCTTCAGAGCCGCAGTGAAACCAGGAACCACGTGGAGAAGGCACCCACACTGAAAGTGCCTGGAGGGAACATTGGGGCTTCTTCTCAGTGTCTCTGACATAGGGTTTCACTGTCCCGGGAAAGTCTCTGCTAACACCGTGCAGAGCGCTGTGCCCAATATACAGAAACGTCTTGCGGTATCTCCTACAGGGAAAGTGCCAGGAGGGAATTGTGGAGCTTGTTCTCAGTGTCTCTGAGAATTGCTCTGATTATCCCTGTGACCTCTTTGCTAAGACTCTCCAGAGAGACGTCCTCAAAACAAACACACATCTTGACATATCTCCCACATTGATCGCAGTGTCTCCAGAAACGGCATTCAAGGAGCCAGGACCTTTTCTCCCTACACTGTCCATTGAGTTGTCCTCAAAACCAATATACATCCTGCTATATCTCCCACATGGAAAGTGCCAGGAGGGAGAAGTGGGGATTATGTTTAGACTTTCTCGGAACTGCTTCAAATCAACTAGATATCTTTGTGCTGTAAATCTCCCAACAGCCAAACGCAAAAGCAGCAAACATCTCGCTGTATGTCCCACATCCAAAGTGCCAAGAGAGAGCTTGCTCTCCCTGTCTTTGAGTACTGTTTTCACTGTCCCGGTTACCTCTTTGCTAACATTCTCTTCAGAGCTGCAGTGAAACCAGGAACCACGTGGAGAAGGCACCCACACTGAAAGTGCCTGGAGGGAACATTGGGGCTTCTTCTCAGTGTCTCTGACATAGGGTTTCACTGTCCCGGGAAAGTCTCTGCTAACACCGTGCAGAGCGCTGTGCCCAATATACAGAAACGTCTTGCGGTATCTCCTACAGGGAAAGTGCCAGGAGGGAATTGTGGAGCTTGTTCTCAGTGTCTCTGAGAATTGCTCTGGTTATCTGTGTGACCTCTTTGCTAAGACTCTCCAGAGAGACGTCCTCAAAACAAACACACATCTTGACATATCTCCCACATTGATCGCAGTGTCTCCAGAAACGGCATTCAAGGAGCCAGGACCTTTTCTCCCTACACTGTCCATTGAGTTGTCCTCAAAACCAATATACATCCTGCTATATCTCCCACATGGAAAGTGCCAGGAGGGAGAAGTGGGGATTATGTTTAGACTTTCTCGGAACTGCTTCAAATCAACTAGATATCTTTGTGCTGTAAATCTCCCAACAGCCAAACGCAAAAGCAGCAAACATCTCGCTGTATGTCCCACATCCAAAGTGCCAAGAGAGAGCTTGCTCTCCCTGTCTTTGAGTACTGTTTTCAGTGTCCCGGTTACCTCTTTGCTAACATTCTCTTCAGAGCCGCAGTGAAACCAGGAACCACGTGGAGAAGGCACCCACACTGAAAGTGCCTGGAGGGAACATTGGGGCTTCTTCTCAGTGTCTCTGACATAGGGTTTCACTGTCCCGGGAAAGTCTCTGCTAACACCGTGCAGAGCGCTGTGCCCAATATACAGAAACGTCTTGCGGTATCTCCTACAGGGAAAGTGCCAGGAGGGAATTGTCGAGCTTGTTCTCAGTGTCTCTGAGAATTGCTCTGGT